>NC_140780.1:5373741-6627161 GCF_044657685.1 Stegodyphus dumicola | reverse complement strand
CGTTAATCACGCTGTCTGATTACATGATCACTTTATTTTTAACAACTCCCCCCCCTCCCATGAACCACAGGCGTTCATCAAACTTGTATATAAACAGTATACACGCGTATAATAAAAAAAAATAAAAAAAAAACACTCGAGTTCCAGACACAAGAGAAAATTTAAATATAACATTATCCAAATTGAAAAAAGCAATATTCACCTTTTTCAGAAGATTGTTCAATGATCCCCTAAGAGAATACTCACAAAAGATGTACTCACAATACATATTTGTAAATTAACACTGAAGATGAAACTTTAGTTCTGAAGTTCTAAACTGAACAAAAGTTATACAGGACGTCTGATAACCGATGACTGTTTTACCTAGCAAGCCCTCTTCGAGATACAAAACGTCGAAAAGCAAGCAAAAAAATGAATCTGCCGTCGTATTACTAACTAGTTTCAGATGAGCACTTCTTGTAACAGCACAGGTTATCAATAGAATATATTGTTTGTTTTTATTCTTTCGTTTAGGAGGAAAACGTTGAATAGCTTTTACCCAAAACTGTTCAGCACGATTATATTCATCAGTAGTAACAGGACCCATTGTACTAGTTTTCCTTCAAAGAACATCAACAAACGGTAATACCCAAGAAGTCACCTTCAGTAGTTTGCGTAAGCAATTAACTTATTAACATCAATTATCTGTTTGGAAACAATTACGGAACTAACTACAGCAGAAGCTTAATATTCAGCTTCAATCTCCTAGTCTATTGAGTCGTATTCAAATCTCTACGGCTGGGGCCAAGTATTCTCCTGGTACAATAATCATTTTGGGCCCTGCCACCATTTTTTGCAGATAGCAAATCTTTACTAGTAATTCTCCTGTTAACAAGTCCGCAGGGTTATCTTTACCTATACAATGCCTCCATGCACTGGGATCTGTAGTTTCTTGAATTTCTAACACTCTGTTTGAAACAAATTGCTTCCACTTAGATGCCATGGCTTTTATCCAGAGTAGCACAATTGTTAAATCACTCCACAGAATAATCTTTCTAAATTTTTAGGAAGATTTTTACAATATTTGTCTGTTCTTGCTGCAATTTCTGCACCCATTAATTCTAGTCGAGGCAACGTCACGTTTTTAATTGGCGCTACTCGTGGTTTAGAAACCATGAAGCTAATTTTAAAAGTGCCATGCGGTGTCTTGTACCTAAAGTATGCAACCGCTTCAAAAGCTTTTAATGAAGCATCAGAGAACATAACCACTTGTGACCAAGGCTCTTGCCAACAGGCGCAAATCTTGACTCCTAACCACCTTGAATTTCGTGGGCGTGCTTTGATTTTAAGAAAAGGGAAATTAGTAACAACAACCTCGCATAAAATATTTGAAATTTTAAGCAAGAATTATTTACTCAACAGAAAACAAAACGAAATTTCGTAATGTTTGGCCCGAAAGGCGTTAACCCAGAAGGGCTATTAATTTCGTTTTACTACTTTGCGTCGATTCACTCACTGCGTTGATTCACTTTTCGAACTGTTGCCACCAAATATTATCGCCCTGTATTATATTTAAAGAAATTAAATAATGAAGCATCTACGTAAATGTTTGTATGTTTTTCGCATTGTAGCAACGGTACCTAGAGCCATAAAATTTTGAATTTCGTAATCCTCCAGCGAATATGGCCATCTGGAAGCCCTAATTCGAAATTTGTTTTATTATCTCTTTCATATTTTGCCGCATTAAAAATTGTTGATTAAGAAACTGATTTCAAAGCGAGGAATCGAAGAATGGAAGCACTACGGAAAAAAAAGTATCTCCAGCGCCCGAGACTGTGTATCGGAAATTCTATAGATAGGCTCATTTTAAACTTATTTTGCGATATTACTATTGAACTGAATTTCATCGTTTAAGTGCGAAGAACATCATATATAGTAAATAAAGGCAACACACAAAACATTAAAAAAACGCCCCTCTGCGCTTAATGTAAAAATCTGAAAAAAGCTTTCAGTTTTTTTTTTTTTTTTTTTTTTTTTACTTTTTTAAAATATGATTTTAATATTCCTGAAGAATAAAAGAATAAAAATAATTATTTTTACCTTAAAACACATTTCTTTTTTTTTCAGAATTTCAATGCAATGTAAGATCCATTTGCTCTCCTAGAAATATAAGTTTGCAGAATTCCTTTAAAAAAATTAATTTTATAAATATTTTCTGAATTTTATTTGCAGGAGAATTATTTAACTTAAGATAAATCTCTGTAACATGAATTAGCAAAATACACTTCTGGCTGAAGCAAATTATTACAAGGAAAGTATATGGTATTTAATTAAAATTATTGTATTATTAAAATTATTGTATTTAATCATTAAATACAACTGAAAAATGCTCTGTTGAAATTGCTATGTTGAAAGATAAAATTTTACTATTCCTTTGTTATGCAAGGCGCATATATGATGAAATTTTGTATCAATACTAAATTTTTCAGATTCTACAATTTTATTGTTGATTCATTATCTTTGGAAAACTTTAGGAGTTTGGTGTAGATTAAAATCTTCTGTTAATTTTAATAGCCATAGTAATTCTTGCGATAGTGCAACATATTCAGCTTCTGCGGAGGATAATGAGACGCATTTTTTTTTTTTTTAAACCACGAAATACAATTTTTGCTTAACAAATTTTCACTTCCTGATGGGGATGTTTTCTATCTTCAGTATCTGGTCCCCAATCAGCATCTGAATAAGTTGTAAGATTAGGTTCTTCACTCGACGAAATTTGCAGAGATAAATGCTTTGTCGTGTTTAAATAGCTAACGATTCTTTTTACAGCATTCTAGTCTTTTTGACGTAGATTATTACACTTTCTGCTAAGTATGCGAGTTGAAACTGTGATATATGGTTTTGAGGAAGACTATATACACGAAAAGACTTCCAATAAGCTTGAAATTTATCATTTGAAATTAGGAGATTTTCTTCCTGGTTTAGAGTATAATAATTTGTTTCCATTGGTGTACTGTAGTGAGTTTTGCTTCTTCAAGTTGAAATGGCTCGACTAGTTGATTTATTTTGTTTTTCGGAGATAAGAGATAACTTCCATCTTCCTTTCGATTTATTTCCATGCCTAAGAAATATTTAGCTTCACCATGATGTGTTATATTTGATAACGTTTCATTAAATCGTTAATTACTTGAAGAATGAGTGCTTCTTCTGTAGAACTTATTAGGATATCATCAAGATATACAATTCAATTTATTCTTCGATGACAATCCTCTTTTGTGAAAAGACACAGATCTGCTTTAGTTTGACTGAACCCAAGATTCTTCAATGTAATTTGAATTTCTGCATTTTAGCCCCTAGCTGCTTATTTGAGACCATAAATCGACTTCTGCCATTTACAAACTTTATGTCTTTCTTCCCGAACTACGAATCCTTCTGGTTGTTCCATATACAATTCTTCATTTAACTTGCCATTCAAAAAGCTGTTTTAATATCTAGTTGATGTACCTTGGCAATATTATATGCTGCCCATGCTAAGAAAACTCGAATTGTAGGGTGTTTCGCTACTGGTGAAAAAGTTTCATCATGTCATTTATGTAACACTTATTACTATCAAATGTAACAATACAACCTTTATTCGTAACAGATTGAAAAGAAAATAAATTACTATTTAAACCTGGTACATGCAGCACATTTTATAATTTTATTTGGGTAACCTGATCCTTTAAATTTTGAACTTTAAAATAGCCTTCACCAATACCATAAGAATTTAATTTAGTACTAGAGTTACAATTTGCTTATTAGAATCATTTAACTGAGAGAAAAAACTCATCACTCGTCGTATGAGTTGAAGCTCCTGAGTCGATAATCCATTCTTACGTTTGCGAGTTTTCATGTTTATATTCCACTTTTAGAACTTGATAAAACTGAACTTGCGAATTTCCAATTTCAATACTTATAAGATTCTTATTTTCTTCAAATTCTTTTATGTTTTCTACACGTCGCGTATTTGCTATTTGCCCTGCATTACTTTTATAACTTTGAGAATAACTTCTTACCTTACTGTTATTTATATCTGTTTTCGGGGAAGTTCTAGCATTGCGTTTTAAATGAAAACAGTCATTTATCGTATGATTATTTCTATTACAATAAGTACAATTATCGTGTAACATAATGCTTTGATTTATTTTCGCTTTTACCTTTCAAAGCAATTGAATCGTATCTTTGAACTTGCTTAGTTTCCACACGTCTACAGTACTCATCTATTTATTTTTAACATATTCTACCGAAAATTCAGCTTCCGATTTGCGGTTATTAAGGAGTTGTATGAATTTGGTAAGGAGTATAGTAATATGGCTATTAAGTTATTTTCTTTAATCGCTTCACCTGTACTAAGCAGCATTTCAGCCAATTCTAGAACTCCTTTGATGCGTTCCTACATTTTAGAACTTTCCTAATATCTAATAGAATATAATTTTCTAAGAAGCGTGTCCGTTAAATTAACACGTTCATGAACACATTTTAACTTCTGCCATACGTCTTTTGCAGATTTAATATGAAAACGTGGATGATTTGAGAATCTGAGAAGTTTTAGGCATATTAAAGCTTTAGCTTTACGGTCGGTTTTCAACGAAGTATCAGAAACAGTTTCGGATTTTTCTTCGAATACGACAGCATCTAAACTTTCTTTTATCAAAAGTTGTTCTATTTTAAATTTCCAGGCTGAATAATTTTCATCGGCTAACTTCTCTATATAAACTGTTTCTTTTACATTATTATATGTATGTACATTATTATATGTATGCACATTATTATACGTATTATATAAACTTACATTCTTTTACATAATTATTCGTTACAGTTATTCTTTTAAATTTTGTAAATTGTATTTTCAAAAACAAGTTTTAACACTTTATGCCAGTGGAATCTTACAATATTTCAATTCTAGAATTTCAATTTTAAGAAGCATTTTCACAGGGCAATTTTCTCAAGCTTATTAACTTACTCAGTCTCATAATCAACTGCTGTCTTATGCATGTGTACGTTTCCTCTATTGAGCGCAGTTTTAATCAAAGAATTAGAAGTCAAAATAACTACGGAATCTGTATTTAACATGTGTGAGAATTCTGCTTAACTTAAGTAGAACACCAATTAAAGGTAGTTTCACAGACATTAAAAAAAAATGAAGTATTGAAAGAATTAACTTACATAGAATCATCATCAGTCCTCAATCATCAGGCTTACCTATTTAGGCAAGGAGAAACACGAACATACTTCAACACATTACCTGAAAGAGAAAGTAACTGAATTAGACCTTTAGCCAAGTACCTTTGGCCAGGTAGCTAAGGTGAGAATCGAATGGCCCGACCTTTGCTTTCTCTCTCACCAATATATATCTTGGTGCACGTTCGCTTTT
Organism: Stegodyphus dumicola; assembly: GCF_044657685.1. NCBI lineage: Eukaryota > Metazoa > Arthropoda > Arachnida > Araneae > Eresidae > Stegodyphus > Stegodyphus dumicola. The sequence goes on along the minus strand of NC_140780.1, from coordinate 6,621,769 downwards.
ATGTTTTTGAGTTTCATTATGAAAAATTACCTAAATTTATGCTAACAGTCCTGCTTCCTTTAGCTTAGATTCTAAGAGCCGTATCACACCTTCAAAACATTTCAAACTGTAGTTATTGTCTCTCATTAAATTGATTGTAATTAGTGTCGTACATGAAATTAATTTAAAGGTAGGTTATGCAATGCCTCGTGAATACTTTCATTCTGAATGGATGCAATGAAATGAAACTGAAGTTCTAGCAAACAGTTTATTTTTTAATTGTGCACAAATTTGCTTATGACTGTACTTACAATTTCTCTATTTTTTAAATATATTGTTGAGTGCTGTGATACTACTTTGGCAATATGAAGCAACTCCAATGATGGAACACAGAAAAAACTTTATTTAGCACTCAAAATGGCGACATACAAAACAAGAAGAAGAAAGAATACTAACATTTAAAAATAAATTACATTCTTCGTACGAGAGTCGCACGTGGCACTCGAGTCTGGTTTCAAATATTGCCATTCACAAATACCTTAATGTTCATCTATTTAAATTATTTAAACTACAAGATTTTAATACTATTTAAAGCTGTTACAGTGCATACGGGTTCGTAATGGGTTGAATGCACACATCTCCGATGAAAGGTTGATAAGATTTATTTTATCGAATGAAACGTTTCAGAAATCTGGAACTTTCTACAAAGATAGTCGTACAACTCTTCACGATATCACAGAGTACAATCAGAAGTTGCACTTCAAAGTACTATGAATGTTAAACACAACGCACTGCAAAGCGCAGTTAAAGAGAAAGCTACCCGGAGATATCTCAATACTCCGAACTCACGCTGAGCTAACAGCCAACAACAACATAGATGTTGTTGTTGTAGACTGAGAGCAGACTCTCTCTCCGGCAGGAAAACGTTAGATGTCTTACTGCTGGTTTCAACCAAACCACTCTCTTGGCTAAAAGAAGGAAGTTATTTAACTCAGAACTTTCGATTACAGCTAGTAATAGATTAGTGACACTTAAGAAACAAATAGCGTGATTGTCGATAACGACGATGCAATGCTGCAGAATTTCGAATTCAGCAGAAGAGTTTCGAATTCTAAACTAAACGAAAGCTCAAACGGGAAAGAACTTTTTCCTTTAGCTAAGTGCTACCTTTATCTAAGTTCTACTTTTATTTTTTTTAACTAAGTGCTACCTTTATCAAGAGTTGCAGATAGATCTGAATCCTCCACAAACTTATGTGCAGCTAACAACTTCATTCACAGCCAGACTAAACAAATCTCTAGATCAACTGTAAACCTCAGATTTTTAACTCTATGCCACTGTAGCTCTAGTCGGCTTTCATTATGTTGGTTTATGAAAGCTCTGATTTCATCAATAACATTTCATTTATCAAGCTTTTAAATTTGGACCATAATAACCTTTGATAAGCTAGAAATCAAAAAGGAAACTAATAAATTCGTCTCCATGGCTTATATAATAGAAAAATGTTCCAAACTTCGGGCCGAATAAAACCAGAAACATTCTGACAAACCTCTGAATGCCAATGGTCTTGCTGAAAAGAAAGAAGACTTAACAGCGAACCAAAGAAGTATTCGCGTAGAACAAGACTTCACACACTTTTTGAAAGAATAATTAAATTTTAATTCTGAATTATTTTTTATTACATGGAATATCGTAGAGACGAACGAAACCGAGAAATCTTGAAATGAACTAAAAATAAAATAAATATTAAATTTTGCACTTTTCGCGTGCAAACAAGAAAGTAATGGTCAAAATTTTATCGGGGCACACAAATATATTTAAAAATAAAAACTCTGTAAAAATTGCTATAATAATGTATTGGACTTACTTCCCTTTTCATGAATTCGCCAAGTCTATTTTGTACCATTTCGTGGTAAGTTTTTCTCCAGCTGTATTTCTGTTGGAAATTCTACTGAGCTACCAGTGTTCAGCGAACTTTACTGCTCGGATGATGTTGGGCCTACCTCGGTTAGCAAAGTAGGTCTTAAACTGTATCTTTTCTATGTTTAAAATCTTTCTGCCACGGGTGTTAAGTGAAAAATAGGTCGATGTGTAACTACTAGAACTCACTCTTTATAATATTTGTACCTCAATGCCGAAACATTATCGTAATTTCGTATTTAAAGGCAAGTTGTTTAAAATATCTCATTTATTCATTAGTGTTATTTAATATTATTTCTCGTTTTAGATTTAGAATGGTATTTAGATAGAAAGCAATAAAAAAAATGTTTTCTAAAGGAAACTGGCTCGTATGCACGTTACACATGGGGAAAACCACGAATAGTTGAATTTTTACCACCAAATCTTCGAAAATTTTTAGCCCACGTTGAAATACATTACACTAAAGAAATAAATGAGATTCTCGCATGAAGACCTTGTTGTCCAAGTTTTTCTAATTTTAATTCTTAACACATGAACATATTAGACTGAATACAGAATTTAGACTCCTACATAAACTTATTAGACTGAATTATAAACCAAATATAATTAATCAGGTAATCCAGAGAAAAAGAATTAAGAATAGACTAAACGTAGTAAGCAAAAAGTATACCTTACATTCAGAATTCTAAAAAATCTTAACGTTAACTTTTAACGCAAGTTCTGCCGGGAAAATGATATCAGACGATAGCAAACGCACGATCGCCCCCCCCGAACCACAAGGGGTTCATCAAACATCTATATAAGCTGTACAGATTCATACTAAAAATCGCTCAAAGTCCAGACAAAAGAAAAAAAATGTGTGTCATCTATAAATAATTGCGAATTTAAATGAAACACCAAGCAATTTAAATATAACATAACCTAAATTTAAAATTTTAAATATAACATAACCTGCTAAGGCATTTACTGCCAAACGAAACAATAAAAACACAGTTTGATAAGACAAGTAATGAATTTAAGGTACTTTACCTGCCCGCAAATCTGGCAATCGTATCTCATTATGTTTTGGCGTCCATTTTTATCCTCGAAATTCTCTTTTCGAGTCTCGCGTTTTTTGGTCTCGCTATGCGCCTTCGAATGACCATCCACTGAAAAATATTCGATAGAATATTTTCAGCAATGTGGAGTTCGGCTAAAGTGCAGAATAGCCCACTTATTTGTTTGGCACTTTTTACAAGGGTAAGAAGAATTGGATTTTTGACAATTTTCTTTTACTTTTTAAGTGAAAATAGGTCGATGTGTACGTAGATAAGGTCAAGGGAGTGCGCAGTGCCATTTTTGTGCAATTCGAGAATTTTTTTTAAAGTGAAAATAGGTCGATGTGTACATGGATACCGAGTATGTGCAATTCTTACAAAAACGCGCCAAGCAGTGGGTGATTCTGCACTTTCCCCGTGAAGTTCTTCCAAGTAATCGAAAATATTCAAATATTCATGATATTAATCTATATATCAGGGAAGAAAGGATTGCGTGGCGATGTAATGTATGGCTGCCGGCAATAGGCAAACAGTTTCCATGTGAAATAAACACTAAATGACATTAGCAACGTCACTTCTAATTTTTCATTGTCTTATTATTAATTATTGAGTGCTATCATATCATATGTTCTTATACGACACTGCGAGGAGATAAGCGGGAAACTACCGAATTTAATTGCTGCATGTTTGGAATAAAGAATAATTCCTAATTATCAGAAAACTTAAGTTAAATTTTTCAGTCATCCCCTACATACCTTGGGTAAAATCCTGGCAGAGCCCACACCCTCGGCAATAAACTGGGAAAGTGCGCACTGGTTCGCGCGTTTCTCAAATCGCCAACTTGAAAATAACAAATCAAAGAACTGAACAAACTCGGTATCCATATACGCATCGACCTATTTCCACTTAAAAACAAAAATCAGAGAATTGTACTATCTTGGCATTGCGCACTCCCTTTGTCCATGTACACATCGATGCGCGCTATAACCAAAATCATTCGCGCCAAGGGTGTGGGCTCGGAGTTCTGTTTTACTTTAATATAAGTATATTAATTCGGAAATATTAAAAAATTAATACAGATATTGGTGGCATTTCAGTTCATGAAAATGAGCAATCACTTAGAAGCACTACAAATCAAAATATACAGTGCACTCTAACATATTTTTACATTTTACAGAAAAAGACATATCCACCCTTTCTGTGTTTAAAAAACACAGAAAAATTTCATTTTAATCGTTTGCTGTGAATGTAAATTTGCAAGAAATAAATTTTATTGAATACAATTCTTTTCTTCTAATTCATACAATGGCTTCTAAAGGTGTTCGTACACTTACGAGTTTTAGTGAAATATTGCTTTGTTCATTAATAAAAATTAGTAGTTGAGAATGAGAAGTTTTTAATAATATCTATAAATTTCGCTTAGCAAAAATACATTAGTTATTTTATGAACATAGAAAAAATTTTTTTTTGGAAAATCAATAATGAGAAAGTAACAGAAAATTTACCTCTTTGTACTCTTTAAGGAAATCTGCACATATGTAGTATTTCTGTTAACATTTTGTGGGTTACCTTGCAGCATTTGTGGCATCTTTCAAACGTCTAGGCATAGAGCTGACCAGATTAATTTTAATTTTATTAGTACAAAGGGGCTTTGTGCCTGAAGGACTATTGTTTTCGTATTGCTATTTAGCTTTGGTTCACTATAAATGTCCGTTTCCCTTTTCAAACTGTTCCCACGCATTGTTAGAGTTCTGCATTATATTTGAAGAAATTAAATAATGAAAAATCTGCATAAATGTATGTATATTTCTCGCATTGTGATAAAACGACGGTACATAGAGCCATCGAATTTTGAATGACGTAATCCTAATGCGAAGGCCAAATTTGAAATGTTTTATTATCGATTTCATATTTTGTAAAACTTTAACGAATTTTTGATTAACAAACTCAAGAATTTCAAAGCGAGCCATGGCAACGTTGTACAGAAAAAACATTTTTATCTCCAGCGCGCGAGACTCTGTATAGGAAATTCTAAAGATATGCTCAATTCAAAACTATTTTGCGATATTACTCTTGAACTGAATTTTATGGTTTAAGTGCGAAGAACGGAATATTTAATAAAATAAAGATAACAGACAAAATGTTAAAAAAAGCCCTTTTCTACGTAATTTAAAATCAAACTTTTCTGATTCAATTTTTTTCCTATGTATTTTTTGTAATATCTGCATCGCAAGTCACTGAAGCGGTGTTTTCAGAACTTGTGGACAATTTTAGACACACGAAAGGCATGCGCTTAGGATCGTTACCCTGATAAAAAAAAAAGTTGTTTTAAATACCCAAATTTTGGGTGGGTAATTTAAAATTATCTTCTAATATATTTAAATAAAGAGTATGGTTCATTATGCCATCAATAAATACTAAACTATCTAATCCTGATGCTGACATGCTTTACTGTTCCAACGATGTTTGTGGGATTAAGTTTCTCATTTTTTCTTCTCCATATCGTTATCTGCCCATCGGAAACAAAAATGTTAAATTTGCTTTCATCTGCAAATAACACACGGTTCCAATACGCTTCGGGCTTATTTACCATTGATTTTGCAAAGGAATATAACCTTTCTATTTTGTCTACGTACAGAAAACATTTCATCGAGTAAAGCCTCCATGTAAATGAGTTGATCTAAGTATTCGTTGAACAGCTTCAGGTGAAATTGATGTAGAAAATTTTTCAATATATTCTGTACAAATCTCTAAAGCACTTCTTCACAAATTTTCAAACTACAAATCTCTGATCACGTTAACTTTGCCGGACGACCTCTTCTTACTTTATTTTCGATCCGATTTTTTTAAAGCGTTTTATCATATACTGCGTCGTAGAATGGGATAAATGCATGTATATTTCTCGCATTGTGATAAAACAACGGTACATAGAACCATTGAATTTTGAATGACGTAATCCTACTGCAAATATGGGCATGTGAGACAAATTTGAAATTTTTTTTTATTATCGATTTCATATTTTGTAATATTTTTGATTAACAAATTCAACGATTTCAAATCGAGCAATGGCAACGTTGTACAGAAAAAACAGTTTTAATCTTCAACGCGAGAGACTCCGTCTCGAAAATTCTAAAGATATGCTCAATTTAAAACTATTTTGCGATATTGCTCTTGAACTGAATTTTATGGTTTAAGTGCGACTAAATTTTATGGTTTAAGTAGACTTCAACTAATTTGGCGATATCCCGGATCGATTTTCCACCCCTTATGACGAAAAATGATCCATTTTCGAATGATATTTGTTGTTTCCGTACGACTACGACACATTTTTAAATATTAAATAAAATATAACGAAGTAAGCAAGCAAAGAATAAAGACAAGCGAGTTTTTAAACGTCATCAGTCTGCCAAAAATAAGAATAAATAAATTTAAAAAAATCTGAAGGTGTCAGATTTTAAATTACGTCGAAAAGGGCGTTTTTTGAACGTTTTGTGTGTGACCTTTATTAAACATCATGTTCTACGCACTTAAGTCATAAAATTCAATTCAACAATATCGCAAAATAATTTTACAATGAGCATATCTTTAGATTTTCCGATATTTCAATCTATCTTTGCGCACTGGAGATATCAACCCCCTCGTACCGTGTTGTCATTGCTCGCTTTGAAATCGTTGAGTCTGTTAAATAAAAATTCGTTAAAGTGTTACAAAATATGAAATCGATAAACAACAAATTCCAAATTAGGACTACCAGATGCCCATATTCGGTGGAGGATTACGCTATTCAGAACTAGATGGCTCTAGGTACCATAGTTTTCTCACAATGCAAGAAACATACATTTATGCAGTTTCTTCATTATCTAATTCCTTTAAATATAACATAGGGCGATAATATTTAGTGGCAACAATTTGAAAAGTGAACTGACATTTATAGTGAATTAACTTAAAATGGCAAAACGAAATGAATAGCCCTTTGAAGGGGTAAAAAAAAAAGTTGTAGACGATAATTTTTATTTATGAAATTTTACGAAAATATTTCGGTGTACGATAACTTTTGTGGCGTGTTTTATCTGCGCCTTCTTATATTTTTCAGTTTTAGAAAAAGAAAATAAGTCAGTATTAAAAAAAGTTTAGTTTTATTTAAAATCGCGTAGAGGTGATATGAAAAAATATTGGGCTTTATATTCGAATTCAGTTCCAGACTAAAACGTTTTCAACAAATTTTGTAAGTGTACGAACACTTTTGGGAGACACTGTATATGTAATAACATTTAGAAAAAATTATAAGGCGTTTTACATATTACACAGATTTTTTACGTATACTTTCACACAACACACATAAACAAATAAGCCAAAGGGGGAAGGAAAGCATTATTAAAAATGAGATTGATTTTATTGTACGGTGAACGGTGTTTCAAGTGATTCTATTCTCTTTTGTTTAATCCTACTATCCCGTCCTTTTATGTTTCTTTATAAACAAAACTTCACAGTAAAAAGAATCCGAAAGTGACACTTTTTTGACCCGACTAGAAAAAAGTTATCGCATCATCGTTTGGACGAATTTTCGACGGCAAGCGCAGCCAAACGGAATGCCACAAACTGTCAGCCAAACGGAATGCCACAAATTTAGCAGCTCATGGCAATGCACTTCTTCTGAAAATGAGTTCTTTATTTTCATACTTCTATATTTGTCCGTTGAACATACAATCTTGGAATATTGTGTGTGTGTGTAATTATGGCAAAGCCTCGAGGGCTATCTGCCTAATAGGAGAGATGCCTTCGTGGAGGACTTTCTAAGGGAAACTGGCTCGTATACACGTTACACGTGGGGAAAACCACGAAAACGCCCATGCAGCCAGCCCGTTCGCGGGATTCGAACCTCGGACCGAACTACCAGTGTTCAGCGACTTTACCGCTCGGCCGCTGGTGGGCCTTAGAATATTGATTACGAAGAGTGCACTTTCAAGTATTGTGGAAAATACTGAGCTTAAAGCAAGCGTGAATACTTTATAACGAAGATGATTTCTTTCCTCGGAAGCACATGGCGTGCTCTTTCATACATTTTATCATAAAACACATTGCGTGTACAGAACTCTAATATCAATTTTCATGAAAAATATAAAATTGAAGAAAACATTCTTACTTAATCTTTAATATACGATCTTTGTAAATCCACAAGCGTCTGCCACTTCATATAGTAATCGCTTAATTCATTGAACAACAACAAAAACAGATTATACATCAGCTTTATACATTTTATAAGCTCTTATCGTATTCATTTTGCTAATTGTATATAATAAAACATTTTGACACATTTAAACAACCTTAATTCAAACATTTTTGTATTAGGTTTATTAAAGCATTACAAAAGATGTCAGAGCTATCTGCGTAATGAGAGAAGAAACCTTTGCGGAAGAAATTCTACAGGAAATTGTTTTGGATTCATTTTGCACCTAAACTTTGGTTATATTTTTTTTAAAACGATTCCCGAATTATCAATATTTATCTAAGTTTACAAACATAATTAACATATGAAAAGTAAACGCATTTCAGAAATTTTAAAAGCAAATTTTAATTGTTAACTAAGCATTTCATGATTGATTTAAAAGTAAAAATCTTACATTCGTCTCCAAATCTTTCCGTACTTCTTTTCGCGATATTTTTTTCTGTGAGTAACAGCGATCTGTTTTTGCTTAAGAAACATCAGAGAATTGCACAGACTCGTGCGCAAATTTCGTAACGCATCTCTTTGATGTTCTGTGCAGATTTTGGGGCAAAATCCTGTATTACTGCAGATATTTTACCCAAGTTCCTTCCATTACTCGTAAATTCCACAAGCACATATTTTAAAACAAAGTTTAAGGAAAAAAATATCACCGTTTGTTTATAAAAACAGTTAGAACTTAGAATACAACAAAAAGAACACATACTAAAATGTGGAAACGTTGCTTGACTGAACGATTGATATAAGAACGGTTACTTGAAGAGTGGTTACCAAAGTTTGACACATTCTGAAGATTTGGTGACTTCTATTACAGTTATTGCGAAGATACGGTAACTACCTACGAATATTTCTCGTCGGAAAGCGTATAAACATATTCTTCAATCTGCAGCTTGTTTGCATGCGGCATTTAGAAAGAAAAATAAACTTAACAGTAGCAGACGATATTTCTCATTTCTTGCCAGAAATTGTTATTCCAAAACATCTTTTTATTTTTAATTCTTTATCAAAATCATTCTAAAAAATGTGTAAACATCCTTTGTATTTCGCACTTATTCATTTAGCAGCATGAAATGTAGTACATCATACAATATACTTTATTATTAATTTATTTAATGTTGATAATGTATCAATAAAATTTCATGCATTATTTTACTCAAATAGTCTGTCTTTTGCAGTATTCCATATGATTTCAGCTACTTGTGTTAAATAGGTTACATTAGTTGTGGCTACACGGGCACCAGTGTAATTTTTTCTCAAAATAAATCGAGGAAATAAAAGTCTGTGGCATAAAATTTTCGTTCAGCATCCACAAATAATTCTGTGATGCTATGAAGAGTTTGTACATAATTAAAAAGATTCTTTTATCCCCCAGTAATAAGCAAAGCACTTTTAATCAATTCCTGAAACTTAAAAATATAAAGTCACTTAAAGCTCAAAATAAAATTATGCAACAATATACTATTAAACAATAAAAAATATCTCTTATAAGTATTGGCAGCTTTATGACATGAATTTTGAAATTTTAATGAAAAAATAATGTTTATAAAAACACCAAAATGTTTATTTCACAAGTCAAACAATACTTAATAATCAAGAGTTTTTTTCTCTCTAAATCACATGTAGTCCAGCTCCATTTCAACAAATGCAGGAGTCCTATTCAAGTTTGGATGCAGATAATGCTTAACTACACATATTTAGCATTTTACAGTTAGGTTTGCCAACTCATTCAAGCTTCCAACATGTTCTGCGGCCTGGAACATTCAGTATCAAGGGCTCAAATCTGCTTGCCAAAAGTAGTTAAGAAATAAAATATTTTATCCCCCCTCCAAGTAATGCATAATAAATGCTAAAAAACAGATAAATTCATAATTATTGATTTGCATAACATATTAATATTACAGCATAATAAATCCTATTAGAAGAAAATACATTTTGAAGAACTTAATAAAACACTACCATTTAAAACCTTTTTAACGTAAAGTAAGGCAAATTATATTAACTTCCAGTGTCTTCATACTTAACCGAAATACTTCATTCTTTGAAGAGTCATTAGGTTAATTGGAAGCAGAAACGATGAAAAATATGCAACCGCCTTCGCCGGGAATCGAACCACGGACCTCTGGAATACTGGCTCAACGTGCTGCCGTTACACCACGAAGGCACGCTAGGAAAGTGGGAGAATTACATTATATACTCCCCTTTTCAAAGGGCGACTAGGGTTTTAGGGGACCTAGTCGCCAAATCCTGGGTGCGGAGAATCATCATCCACAACCCTTTTAGTTCGGGCGCCACTGTAGAGTCATTAGGTTAATTGGAAGCAGAAAAGATGAAAAATATGCAACCGCCTTCGACGGGAATCGAACCACGGACCTCTGGAATATCGGCCCAACGTGCTGTTACACCACGAAGGCATGCTAGGAAAGTAGGAGAATTACCTTATAATTTAACTAAAAAGCTTTTATCTGAAACTGCAAAGATTATTCAAATTAAACTAAGAAATAATAATACGTAATTCTATACATTTGATAAATACATATTTTGCAACAACCTTCATCATAAGTTGGCAAACCCTCGAATACTTATTTATATATTTTCTTATATATCAATACTTTGCCAATCACTTCAGCACAGAGATAAAAATGATTAAAAACATGCATTTTATAATGCGTATATTCTTTACTGCTGTAACCAGTCACAATATGCTTCGGGCATATCTCATTTTGGCCCACCAGCGGCCGAGCGGTAAAGTCGCTGAACACTGGTAGTTCGGTCCGAGGTTCGAATCCCGCGAACGGGCTGACTGCATGGGCGTTTTCGTGGTTTTCCCCACGTGTAACGTGTATACGAGCCAGTTTCCCTTAGAAAGTCCTCCACGAAAGGCATCCCTCCCTTTAGGCAGATAGCCTTCGAGGCTTTGCCATAATCACACACACACATCTCATTTTGATTTATTACACATATATATACATCTGTCAGTAGATACACAGACCACTCCTTAAAATGAAATCATAAATTCAGCCACAACAGAAATAGGTTTAAATTTCAACAAATCACACCACGATCAACAACAATTATCTGGTGAGACAATTTATATATATATATATATATAAATTCTACATTAAACTTAGGAGATAATATAATCAATTAATCAATATTGTTTAGGATATCTATATCTATATATATATATATATATTAAGAGGATTAGATACATTGCATCAACAAAATTGATAAAAAAATTAAGAGCTCATAAAGAGCAAGAGATGAAAAGAGTTCAATGTATTTTGAACATCATGGTGAAAAATATTGAAAATCAAGTTACAATCAAAAATGAAAACTGCACAAGAGTTTCTGATTTTCATTACTTTGTAAATTATAAAAACTTAAAATTATAAATAAGAATAACAAATTTAAAAAACTTCATGATGTAGCAAGGTCACCATAACTGCGGTGAAATATCTTATAAAATTTTTGCTTTTGATTTTACATCTAGAGTGAGAGTTCAAAACTTAAACTTTTAAATAGCAAACTCTCACTTTTAAACAATGAAGACCTATTAACACAAATTTGAAGCAATAATATAATCAACAGACTAAAATTTATTTTGAGAGGTAAATAGAAATGGTTTGGTTTGGTTTATTTAATTACAAAAAAGTGCACTAGGGCTATCAGCCTAAGGGGAGGGATGCCTTCGTGGAGGATTTTCTAAGGAAAACTGGCTCGTATACACGTTAGACTTAAGGAAAACTACGAAAACGCCCATGCAACCAGCCCGTTCGCGGGATTCGAACCTCGGACCGAACTACCAGTGTTCAGCGACTTTACCGCTCGGCCGCTGGTGGGCCCTAAATAGAAATGGCAATAACTTGTTACAGAAAAATACACTTATTACTAATTTAGAACGTTAGTTACATAAATATGTACTTTAAACACAATTACTATAAATGTAATTACTGTACTCTAAACAAAAGATTTTGGTTTGGTTTGATTAATTATGGCAAAGCCTGGAGGGCTATCTGGCTAAGGGAAGGGATGCCTTTGTGGAGGACTTTCTAAAGGACACTGGCTCGTGTACACGTTACACGGGAAAAAACAAAAACACCCATGCAGCCAGCCAGTTCGTGGGAGTCGAACCTCAGACCAAACTACCAGTGTTCAGTGACTTTACCGCTCGGCCTCTAGCGGGCCTAAACAAAAAGGAATTTAAGCGGAAAAATGGAAAATTTTATTAGTTAAATCTATGGAAATGTTAAAAGAATAGCAACACTTTTCTTTGTTATATTCAAATATAATAACTGCAATAATAAAAATCTCTTGTAAGTTTCAGTATATAAACACTGCTTTATAAATACAATGCATTGTAATTGCATATAAATACAATGCAATTTTGTTGAATATTTTTTGTATGTTTTGAGACTTCAAATGCTTTAAAATAAATATATAATTGACTTTTTAATTTATGTAACATTCAGTCTCGAATATTATTTATATGTTTTGAGACTAAATGCTTTAAATTGAAATGAAGATAACTGATTTTTTAATTTATTTATGTAACATTCAATCTCAGAAGTAAAGCACATTAATAACTGCATTGCTGTACATAGATGTTTTTAAAATATTTTATACCTTACACAACTTCTTTCAATATTCTAAACTGAAATTATCTAAGAATATTTTTCAAGTACAATATCTTTTGCTAAAATTAAAATTCAGTGAATACTTTTTTAAATAAAAGATAGACTGCATTTCATTTGAAGAACTGGTGAACATATTACACATGAAGCTTTGTAAGTAAGTGGTATAACATATCATTCTATACTTAATGCTACTATATGAAATGGTAGTCATAGATGTTTCTTTTGGAATTATTCATAAAACACTCATCTACTCTGCTTTTATAAAGTTTGAAAAAGAGCTTACAAAAATTTAGCCTAATAAATATTCATCTATTCAATATAAAATCTATACACATGAAATCTATCAAAATATTTTGAAAAGAAAATTATACCTAAAAGCCACAACAAAAAAGGAACTAAAAAGGTAAATAATCTATTAGTAAAGAAAAGGTGGATTCAAAAATTTGAAGCAGATTTCTGGATTCAAGGAAGTTTTCTTGAACAATATTTTCTACAATATATGGCATGCCATAGAACTATTTGAGACACACAAAGCAGTTTCAGACTAAAGCACACTTTGTAATGGGAAACTGAATTGCTATATACGAAGCTATCTATAGATTTATAAAGATGAAATTTTACAAAGAAAGATGAAACGAAAAATGTACAAATATGATAAAATGTATTTCTTAAGACATGTCAAATAAATGCCTATTTCAAATAGTGCAAAATGTTTGCTAGAATAATTGGTCATGATGACATACAAGAAAATCAACTCTATACATGAAATTATACATGAAATGATATACAATCCATTAAGATTGCATACTCTACGAAGTGTGTTCCTCGTTTTATTGATATTTATAAAGGAAAAGCGTATGCAAAGAGAAACGGCCAAATCGGAACAAAGTGAGTTAAATTATTATCTTTTTACAATCATAATTTAGTTTATTTTTATGTCTACAACATTGGACCCACAAGTAAAAGATCAACAAGACAGGGAAAATAATTAGCATTTTTTAAAGTTCTATGAGTAAAAAGGTAGGGAAATAGCATTAAAGTTCTGGAGCGATAAGTTAAAATTCCTACTTATCATATAAAACATTACCTCTCTGCAGTTTCATCACAAGTAAAGGCAAAGATAAAGAAACAAATCATGTGCCTACATATTTCATTATAATTTCAGCTCTTGATACAAATGTATCTGAGGAACAAACCAAAAAATACGTCTTTTAAATTATTGACTGACATTTTTAACAGTGAAAGCTGTTTGAAACAGAATACTATGCAAATGAGAAAAATCCCTTTTTCACTACAAAAGGAATTGATATATATTCCTCAGTTTATATGATACCAGAATGCTGATGAATGACATTGTAATTCATCTTTTACAAATAGTTATTAAAAAGGAAACCTTCACTTTCATTAAAGTTCTAGAGGATTTTTCTTCTAGAAATTTCTAGGATGTCAAATATTGAGGTAAAAGCCTGCTTTTCAAAGGACATTTGCAGAAGAATGTTATGATGCTAGAGCCACAATGACAAGAAAAAATAGTATTTTGTGCGAAATAACTGGCCCATTTGTCCACATTCTTTAGTTTCTGCACTTCTGTAAAATCATACGATGATAATTGTACTGATTAATGCAATCATATTATTAAAAAAAATCAATAAATGGAAAACATAATTGAAGTTTTAAATCTTTTTTTTAAAATACATTTTTTTGAAGAATGCTGATGAAATTGGCTTAGGAAGTTTGAATATGGAAAAGGACTACCTGCCTATGGAAAGGTATGCTTTTGTGGAGGACTTTCTAAGGGAAATTGGCTCAAACATTGCTCATGGGGAAAAACACAAAACCAAATTCAGATAACCCATTTGCCTGGGATCCAACATGGGCTGAATGCCACTACTTAGTAGTCTTAACAACATAACCACTGACAGGGCCCTGATAAAATTTAAATAAATACATGCAGGGATGCTTGTGAATGAAAGCCCTCTTGCTTAAAATAGTTAATAAATACCTGTAAAATGCTATGTTAAAAGAAATCATGCTCACTGAATGAAGAAATTCATAACTAACTATTTTTCACTATATCCTTCCATAATTTATTAAGTCATAAGGTATTTCTCTCACCTTCTTGCCATGTCTTCGTGGTGTGGTGGTCTGCACACTGGGCGCGTATTCCAGAGGTCCGTGGTTCGATTCTCGGCGAATGCGTTGCTAATTTTTCATCTTGCCTGCTTTCAAAAATACCTAGTGTCTCTACAGTGGCGCCCGAACTAAACGTGTGGTGGATGTTAATTCTCCCCACCCAGTATTTGGCGATTGGGTCCACTAAAAACTCCAGTCGCCCTTTAAAAGGGGGATATATAAGGTATTTCTCCCGCCTTCTTGGCATTCCTTCGTGGTGTGTGTATATTCCAGGGTGGGGTATTCCAGGGGCGCATATTCCAGAGTTCCGCGGTTCGATTCCCGGCGAAGGCGTTGCCAATTTTTTATCTTGCCTTCTTCCAAAAATATCTAATGTCCCCACAAGGTAATTACACCAAAATTAAAATTTCAATTAAAGACAGACAAATATGATTTTTCTATTACACAAATAGAATTTTCCTGCATTTTTGAGATAGAAGGCTGTATATAATGTAGTTAGAATAATCTTTTATTTTCTCTTCATACTATGTTTTCAACTACAAAACCTTTTCTAGTTTCCCTACAGTTCTGCAAAAGTCATGTTCTTAGTAAATGTATCAAGGCAATGTTCAAAGTTTCTCTTCTTTGTTTGAGAATACTTTTAGATGCCTTTAAGATAGTAACTTTTTTCTTATATTATCTGTGACTTATTTTATAAAGGCATAAGAGCAGATCCTTTATTAAGCATATAAATCAGGAAACAGATGGTGATAAATTATGAATTTAGCCTCTATTAAAATGATATTTGAGTCACATTATTTAAAATTCACTGGATCTTAATCAAAAATAGGCTGCAATTAATAAACTGCATTAATTGAAAGCCATGATAATCGAAACAGTCTTAAATGAGGCAATCCCGTGTTTAAAGCAGAACTCAAAAAGACAGCAATAGTTGAATTTCAGATTTTTAGAGCTGGACTTGGAACTGGACTTCGTGCAATCTTTCCGCAACAGCGGCTATCTAGAAAATGAATTCCCTCGTAGTCCCTTTAGAAAATGCTCAGCAAGATTCTGTATTACTGCCGAAATTTTACTTAGCTTCTTCGATTGCTAGTGAATTCCACACACTTATATTTTAAAACTAAATTTAAGGCAAAAAATATCACGATTTGTGAATAAAAGTCGTTGGAACATTAAATACAGCGTAGTAGCAATCATAAACCAAATAGAACGAATGCGAAAATGGCGGCGTTGCTTGATAAATGATTGTTATGAGCATGGTTGCGGAAGAATGGTTATGCGTAATAGTCGCCAGAGTTTGGCACATTCTGAAAATTTGGCGACTTCTACTAAGATGGCTGCGATAGTACGTAAGTACCAAGGTAAGCACTCAATAATGAAAACACTCTTTCAGGTTTCGCTACTTCAGTTTAAACACATTCTGTTTCGGCCTTACTCATTTACATAATGGCAAGGAAACATGAGAGAAACAAGGAGTGATAGAGGAGTCTTAAAAATTAAAATTATCAAAAATAATTTAAACCCGATACCTTAAATTAAATGAAAGCCATCAAGATTATTAAAACCAAAATCATTTCTAATGTATTTCATTATATGCCAGTAAAGAAGGCAGCATTCATTAATTAATCTAAATTTTTAATAGTTTAAATCAGGAGTTCTCAACCGGTGGTACGCGTTACCAGGGGTGGTACACAAGAGAAAAATAGGTGATACGTAAAGAAAAAGTATTTTTAACTATTAAATTCAAAAATCTCGTGAACAAAAAGAAAAATTGATAGAAATTTCCTGTGTTCAAATTGAAGATTTAAAAAATTACACACTTGTTGACTTTAATCTAAACCGAAAAATAACTTTAGAGGCATTTCAAATGAAACTATTAATTTTTTATTCCCTTTTTGCACAACCTATCTGTGTGAACAAAGATTTTCCTCCATTTAATTCAAAATTAAATGCGAGACAAATTTAAAAGTGGATCCTAATTTCCTGTTAAAACAAAGGGAAATAAATTAGGTTAGGTTATTTAATTACGGCAAAGCCTCGAGGGCTATCTCGCCTAAGGGGAGGGATGTTTCGGGGAGGTCTTTCTAAGGGAAACTGGCTCGTATACATGTTACATATGGGGAAAACCACAAAAACGCCATGCAGCCAGCCCGTTCGTGGGATTCAAACCTCAGACCGAACTACCAGTGTTCAGCCCACCGCTCAGGCGCTGGTGGGCTCCTAAGGGAAGTAGGACCAGACACAAAGAAATTTGTCTCTCTTAAACGGACCCAAATTTAGCAATAAATTTTAGAATTAAAGTATTATAACATTAAATTTTGATAATAAAAATGGTAACCCATTTTTAATCTAATATATTTTTTATGTATGCATATTTAATACAAATATCCAATAGGTTGTGCAAATGGCAAAATATTTATTAATATTTCTGCTGAGAAATTGAAAAATAATCATTGTAAAATGTGGCGGTGGTACTTGCCTTTTCAGTTCTTATTTAGATGATCCGCGTTAGTCGAAAGGTTGAGAACAGCTGGTTTAAAAAATTCACAATAATAATATTAGAGAAATAGAAAAATTCGCTTAGGTGAATTTTGAAGGAACTCCGATTCCCATTTACTGTTATTTATAAATACAGCAATGTTTTATTTAATATTCTAAACGCCACTGAGTTTTACTTCCTTGTACGAAGTATTGTAACCACGAAAAATTCCGGGTACCCCATTTCAACGAAAATATCCATTTTTAACGCTATCGAACTTCTCTACGAAAGGACACAATAAAGGACTTTTTTTTTTTTTTCCCTCCCCCTTTCAGACGAATTATAAAGCTCATCTAAAATGGATTTAGAAGAGGATTTTTTTCGTGGCGTCTGTACGTTCGTACGTATCCCGCATAACTCAAAAACGAGTAGCCTCACAGAATGTTGAAGTTTCGTATATAGACGACTATAACATGTACTTGTGCATCTCCCTTTTTGGTTGCAATCGGTCGCACCAAAAATATATAAATACATATATACCCACTCTGTTACTCGGCTC
The DNA here is from genome assembly GCF_044657685.1 of Stegodyphus dumicola. Classification (NCBI taxonomy): domain Eukaryota; kingdom Metazoa; phylum Arthropoda; class Arachnida; order Araneae; family Eresidae; genus Stegodyphus; species Stegodyphus dumicola. The sequence continues at coordinate 6,603,804 of NC_140780.1, read as the reverse complement.
CATAAGCTCGGTTTTTATTCTTATATGTTAGTAAAACGTGCAGTTGTTTGCTTTAAAAATGATTATGTTGTTCTTATTGTTCGGTTAAGGTTTTGATGCCTTTAGTTAATCTGCATGCCATAGTTGTAGAATTATCAACAATTTAAAAATTATTTAAGTGCGGCTACGCCTAATTTTTGTTTATTTGAAACTTGGCAAAACAGTGAACTAAATCTTTCTGCACTTTCATTGTCGTTTTGCTGAGTGGTACCAAAAAGAAACTTAGTTTTATGTACCGAAAATAGGCCTGCAGGCCGAATTGTTTGTTTTTGCGTAGAAACTGCGATTTTAAGTGTAAAAATTGTTTCTTAATTGTTTTAACTGTATTTGGTGTTTTATGTTTTTCTATAACTTTTTAACAATTTTTAATGAAAATATTTTGAGTTTTTATGTGTTTTTTGCCTTACCGCGAAGTTAAAACCGATTTAATTGAATGAGAAATGTGTCTAAAGAAATTCGAGGAAGTAGGTTTTAATGAAATGGAGCAAAAACTGCTTATAATTTAATATTCTGTACAAGGAAGTCATGTGGTGTCCGCACCAGTTTTTTTTCCTATAGTTTCGAAGATTTGGCAATCAACTTTTTTTTTTTCCCCCAATGGCAGATTGTGAACAATTACAAATGTAATCCAGTTCGTTAATCTATACAAGGACGGATGTGGTGGTCTCTTTATTATGGAGGCATTAATAGGTCCTAATAGGTGGGCCACCATCGCCTTCCCTATGAATGCACGGACAGTTACAACCATGCCTTCTCCGGGATTCGAACCCAGGCCCTTCGGCATCGCAGTCAGCTTCCCTGACCATCGACTGGGCGGCGTGAACGTTTTTGTAGACAAATATATTGTAATGTACGGTAAAACCGAGATTCTAGTTTACATTTTAATTATTAACTCCTTTTAAATTTTTCTGAAATTTTCAACTTATTTTGTTCTTTTTGAGAGCTGAGGCATATTTTTTTCTTCTTAATAAAGACACTATGGGCATTATAGCTTGTAATTCTTTGTTATTGTGCTAGCACAATTACTTACGCTTAATAGTGTATTTAAAGATTTCATGCACACCGCATTAGTTATTATGGGACTGAATTTAGTTAAGATGTTTGTTAAATTTGCTTCTGCATGGGCTCCTAAAAATTCGTAGCACTCAATCAAACTGCAAACGAAGCAATTCCAAAAGTACGATTCAATGACATTGAAACAGGGCCTTAGTCGCCCACCGAAGGTATTTAATTCCCTGACAAGTCTTTTAGATATATTAAAAAATCTGATGTGTACACCACATGACTTGTACTGAATATTAAATTATGCGCATTTTTTCTTGCACTTCATTTAAACTTATTGGATTGAATTAAATCTACTTCGCCGGCAGCGCATAAACCACAATAGAATAAATGCATTCTTTAAAATTCACCCTATTTGTTTACCATAGCGACACTCTGGCGCTAGGTTCACTTAACAGTATTATATTTCGTTCATATTATACAACTCAGAATGCACAAAATTTATATCATTTAAAGAATAATCTAATCGTTACACTTATTTATTTCCTCGAAAAAATTCCAGAAAAGATTAAGCATTATTTAATTCGGAATAATAAATGAAGGCGTTAACTTTGTTGTTGCGAAGCTAAACTTCTTTAGATTGGTAACAAATCCACTACTCTGCTGTTTCAAATGTAAACAAGCAATGGCCGCCATCAAAAAAATTATTTGGCTTAGCGGCACTTAAACAACTTTGTAATTGTTGATAATTCCAAACATATTGCATACATATTTACTAAAGTCATAAAAACCTTAACCGGAAGATAAGAACATCATAACTGAATCCTTTTTAAAGCAAAACAGGTACAATTTACAAACATAGACTAAAGAAACTGAGATCACCGAGTCGGGTAACAGAGTGGATATATATAAATATATTTATATACGTTTGGTGCGGCCGATTGCAACCAAAATACGAGATGCACATCTACATGTGATAGTCTTATATACAAAATTTCAGCGTTCTGAGGCTACTCGTTTTTGAGTTATGCGACGTACGTACGTTCGTACAGACGCCACAAAAAATTCTATTCAGAATTCATTTTAAAGCAGTTTTATAATTCTTTTGGAGGAAAAGAGTTTTTTTATTCAGTCCTTACGTACAGATATGACGCAAAAACATCGTTAAATTGCATTCGATAGCGGTCAAAATGGATATTTTCGTTGAAATATGCTGCCTGAAACTTTTCGCGATTACAGTAGTCCTTTTTACGTCGTACAAGGAAGTAAAAAGAACCGTCAATGCAAGAGTCTCAAATGGTTTGCTCTCCATTAACTTTCCCAAACCCCACCAGCGGCCGAGCGGTTATGTCGCTGAACACTGGTAGTTTCGACCTAGTTTCGATTCCAAGGCGAGCGGGCTGACTGCATGCGTGCGTTCGTAGATTTTTCTCATGTCTAACGTGTAAAACGTGAACCAGTTTTCCCTAGAAAGTCCTCCTCGAAGGCATCTAGACCTAGCGTGCTTTGCTGTAATCAGAAACACCATTGAGAGTCAATTATATTTTAAGCATGTCACCTTGTTGACCTTCTTTACTAAAATAAACACGTAAGAAATTACCGCATTTTTCGGCTTAATAGACGCTTCTATCAATAAGATGCACCCCCCTTTTTATACACATTTTTGAAGGATAAAACTTACTCGTTTACGCGCACTAATGACGAATCGATGAAATTCAGTCAATTTTTTCCTCATATTCGTCTGGCAACTTTTGCGATATTTGTCCGCTTACATAGCTGGTTTCTCTTAATGAATCTTGAACACCATGATGTTGATCCAGTAAAATCGGCAATCTGTCTGTCAGTCGCTTTCGGTTGATGAATAATCGTGAAAAGGGACTGAAAGTCCTGCTTTTCTGTGGTCTAAAGTAAAACATTCAGTTCTGTCTCAAGTTCAGGCCATTGTGCAGTTCCCTTTCGTAGGTTATGTTTACTGAAAGTTGCCTTTTTTTTAGATCCTCTTCCTGATTCTGCCACATTTTTATCATTTTCTCAGTTGGGGGTGGCCCGAACGCCTCTCTGCAGCCCTGTTTCCATGTTCTTTAGCATACGCAATCACACGTAGCTTGTACACTACTATGTTATGGCAATCCTGACCTCGGTTTCTGAGCCGTAATTTGCCAGCAAATTTTAGAAAAATTCAACAGTAGAAATTTCACGCATTTAAACGTTGTTCACAAAAATTGGAAAGTTTAAACGAACCCAGCTGTGATCGTAGAAAAAGCGCATGCGCATTCACTGATCTCTACGTAATTACTATTTCTACAATAATTACTATTACTTGTGCAAGGAAACAAGAAAAAAATTGCATAACTCCGAATAGAGGCAATTTACAGAAATGAATGTTATTAAAAACTGAGTATCGATGTACAAGGCGCAGTATCGACGCATAAGACCCACCCCATTTTTCAGATCCATTTTCAAAGAAAAAAAAGGCGTCTTATACGCCGGCAAATCGGTACATTCAATTTGTATACAAGTGGTATTAGTACCGGAGAACTCTGACTTGAGGTCCAAACTCCTTCGAAATTGATCGATTATTACGAAATAGTGTATGGTTCGAAAAATTATTAATGAGAATTAAATGAAATATAAGGTAATTGTCCCGCAAATAACATCTAACAGGTGTTGATTAGCTAATGATAAAAGTTACTGCTAAAAGTTCTTTAAATACAAATAAAAGCACACCGTTACACAAGCAAGTGGAACCATTTTAGTCAACATTTTGCAATATATTTCTGCAGAAACCATATAATAATAATAATAAAAATCTGAAACCTTTCCAATTTTGCATTACGCCCAGAGGGGCGTTTTCTTAACATTTTGGGTGTCACCTTTACTAAACAGGTTCTTCGCATTTAAACCATAAAACTGAATTCAACAACAATATCGCAAAATAATTTTAAAATAGCACATCATTAGATATCCGATACACAGTCTCGCGCACTACAGGTAAGCGTTTTTTTTTTCCCCGTACAGTAACGCCACTGCTCGTTTTGAAATCGCTGAGCTTGTTAATCAAAAATTCGTTACAGTGTTACAGAATATGAAATCGGTAGTAAAACAAATTCCAAATTAGGGCTTCCAGATGCCCATATTCGGTGGAGGATTACGTTATTCAAAATTGAATGGCTCTAGGTACCGTTGTTTTATCACTAGGCGAGAAACATACGTCATAATCACACAAAAATATTACATCTATGCAAATTCTTCATTATTTAATTTCTTTAAATACAGCACAGGGCGAAAATATTTGGTGGCAACAATTTGAAAAGTGAAACGAATATTTAAAGTTTTTGACGCAGAATGCAAAAACGGAATTACATCCCTTAGGGCTAAAAAATAAATGTTACACAATTTGTATGGTGCAGGAAACAAAATATAGAAGCGTAATGAATTATTTCTTAAGATGCCGAGTGGCCGCTTCACATAGTTACGAGAAGCATGCAAAGGGGATGGGAAAAATGAATGGAATTCTATATCTCCCAGTATTTTACAATGCGTAGGCAAAAGAACTGGTGGATGTAAACATGACCTGTTGGCAATAAGCCGGATTTTTACGGATGAAAATGTAAACGTTACTTAGCATGTGCAAATTGGTAGTTTTGGGGCCTCCGTTCTTAGAATGGTTCCCAATCTATCCGTATTTGCAGTAAGTTCGGTAAACGATATCAACGTAGGAAAAGTAAACATACTTTAGCAATTTAAAATACAAATTTGAATCATTAAATAACGATTATTTCATACATTAAAAAATAAAATACTTGTATTCCTTTTCCAATATTTCTGCAGTTTGCTTTTCGTTATTCTCCCGAAGTACAGAGCGATCTGGTTTCATTAAAAAAAAAAAAAATAGAAAATTTCTGATACTCGGCTTCGTGCAATCTTCGGCAATAGCAGCTATGTGGAAAATGCTACAGGCACTCGCCCAACCAATCATAAAAATCAACTCATTAATGAAATAAAAGACTTGTTTAAAAAGGCTGAATGAAAACATTGTTAACTTATACTGGGTGAAAGCACACAGTTAAATTGTCGGAAATGGAAGGGCGGACACCCTTGCTGAAATGGCGGCACTTGGGGATGGAACTGATAATTTTGATATCCAGGATTCAAGAATAAAGACCTTTGCTGAAATGGAATTTTTGTTGGGAGTCGGCTAACAAGAAAAAAAAAGAGTTAATGAGAAGTATAAAGTTAAACAAGAAGTTGAATATCATAAATAACAGTGATATAAATCAGGTACTGACTAATCATGGGCGTTTCCCGGTTTATTTGAATAGGTTCCATCTATAGAATGATAAATGCTTAATATAAGTTTGGAAACGCCAGGCACTTCGTCGACGAATGTACGCTTAGTCTGAGTGCAATGGGGAAATATAGAAAGAATTAAGGAAGATTTTAAAAGGAACTATTCCAATTTGAAAGATTTTCCAGAGACAATAAGGTAAATTATAAATACGGGCAAAGATAGAAAATTCTAATTCAGTACCGAGACTCGGATTTTGAACTTTATTTGTTTTTTCTGGCTAGTTCCATTTTTAAAAATACGACCGACTTCTGTCGGCTAGGAGGACTGAGACTGTTTCCTTATAATGAATGAATAATGAATGTTGAAAACTCATTTCCTCGTTGTTCCTTAAAGCAAATTTCAAAAAATATCACGATCTGTATACAAAAAGCGTTGGAACTTTAAATGCAACAAAACAAGAACGCATACGAAAATGGGAGCGTAGCTTGACTGAAACGATTGCTATGAGCATGGTTGCCGGAAGAATGGTCATGCGCAATGGTTGCCGGAGTTTGGTACTTCCGGAAAATTTTTCTACTTTCACTAAGATGGTTGTTATATAGAACGTAAATACCAACGTGCACACTTAATAATGAAAACACTACAGTTTTCGCTACTTCAGTTTAAATACACTCTCGTTCGGCCTTATTCATTTACATCCTGGCAAGGAAACGCGAGAGAAATAAGGATAGGAAACCCTAACAAATTAAAATTATTATCAAAAATAGTGCAAAGTGCATATCTTTCCCAGCTAAAATTTATTTATCAATAAAAGGTACTAACCTCGATAAACGTAACTTACTCGATAAACGTTACTTACCTCGATAAACGTAACAAACAAACAAAACAAACTCTACAAAGTTTAAGTCTTAAAATTTCTTAAACTACTTTTCACAGCTGAAATATCGTACCACTTGCTCTACGTACACATCCTACTTCTTAATATGTTTTCATACTCTTTCCTTCCAGTCTTTTGGCTGGAAAATAGTTTAGAGCAAGTGATTTAACATATTCACTTCAAATGGGAGCGCAAACAAATAATTTTCTCTTTAACACAAATAGATTTACACTCAAACTTGTTTTTGTGCGATGGATAGAGACCGCATGAAGGAAAACGCAGAACATTTCACGAGTAGCTATAAAAGATAGTTTTGGAAACATAGTTAAACACCCTTCTTTTATGAGGTGAATAGCATAAAAAAGTTTCACGTAGAAAATAACTCAAAACCTTACGAAATAATTTACGAATCGCTTTTTAAAAAGAAATCAAGACATGAGGCTTGGCAGTTACAACTTGGAATCTCGCCAAACCTTTCAGAAACAGATTTAGCAAATACACATGCGAACATTCTTAAATGTTTTATTTACATATGTACTTATTTTTCGCATGCAAAATTTGTCAAAACTTATAACCAGTATCCTTTGCAGTCTGACAATACGCGAACTTTCTTGTGGTAAACTGGTTCAAAATCGGTTTAATGTAAAGCGTGTTCAACATTACTGCCTAACCAACAGCCTGCATGTTAGAAGTTTCACCTCAAAAATAAATCCTACATTAAATTTTCAGTCCTGAGGTGCTAATTCAAGTGAAGCCTAGCTTTAAATGTCATGCATTCTCAAAGTAGTTTTTATTTTTAACTTAAATTCTACTGTTAGCTTGACCTTAACTCTTTCATACATACGCACTTATTCCCGTTTTACTAGCAGACACAAAAGTACATTTAGTTTTTTTGTGTTTCACAAATTTCAGAAAAAGTTTTACATTTACAATCCGTTTTAATTTAATTCCCTGAAAACATTTTCAAATAATTTATATTCAACAAAATTCTTTAGTTTAAAGAGTAACGAATTTGTTTCACTTAATTGGAAACTCAGCCTCTCAGACTGAAAAATTAAGATCTCGTTCTCATTTTTAAATTAAAAATATTCCGATAATTACAAAGCCTAACTTTAAATTCCATGCATTCTCAAACTAGTTTTTATTTTTAACTTAAGTTTTCCTATTAACTTGAATTTTAACTCTTTCGCATATAAACACATATTTCTGTTTTACTAGCATCACAAAAGTACTCTTAGATTTAACATATACTCGCAAAAACGTTTACATTTACAATCACTCTAGTTCAGTTTCTTGAAAACAATGTCAAATCTTTCACATTAAATAAAATTCTTTAGTTTAAAGAGTGATTTAAGAGTATTTCACTTAATTGGAAATTAAATTTAATTAAATTTCCTAAATTAACTCTCAAACTCAATTAGATTAAAACTGAACATCTCGTTCTTATTTTCAATCTTAAAATATTCTGTTAATTACAAAATCCAACTTTAAATCTCAAGCATTCTCAAATTAGTTTTTATTTTTAACTTAAATTTCACTATTAACTTGACTTTTAACTCTTTCGTATACACACACATTTCTGTCTTACTAGCATTGCAAAAATAATTTTAGTTTTAACACACATGTCACAAAAACGTTTCCATTTACAGTCACTTAAATTCAATTTCCTGAAAACAGTTTCAAATCATTTACATTGAATAAAATTCTTTAGTTTAATGAGTAACGAATTCGCCGATTCATTCAACAGAAAACCCACCAAAACTAGCTATAATCAATCTCTCAGACTAAAAATGAACATCTCCTTTTCATTTTTAAACTTAAAATATTGTGATAATTACAAAAAAATTAAGTTAAAGAGCATCTTTCTCTGTATAGTTCTAAAATACGATTATCCTTGATCGAAGCAACGACTGAAAGAAAATCTTTTAGCACAATTTACTTAAAATTAAGTAAAACTAAATACTCAAATAGAGTCATTTTCACTTATCTTTCGTTTATCGAAGTCAGACATTCTGTTCCGGACGAACTCATTCCAGGAGTCGAAATTGCCAGTGTGCTAGACCTTGAGCCGCCGACGCAGTCTGCTGTTCGCTTGTAGGGTCAGTCATCCAAAGTTCCGTGTTGTTGAAGGTGGCCTGGTCAGTCGAAGTCCGCTGGTTACTACGCAGATTCTTGCTCTGGAGAGGTTCATTAAGAGCTGTTTCAGGCATGGAATCAATGCCAACGTGGTCTAAAAACCGACCACTTACAACGAAGAACACGTGAACTGACTTTCGGTCTACGATTGCGCAGAGTAGACTGCGCAGTCACGTATCTTCAAAGACTGACGACTACTACTCTAAACCCGTTTCCACAGGTGTGAATGGCATTGATGATTATTATTTTACACCTGAGTAAGCCACCCAACCGATACAGTGGCTAGCCTCGTTGACTGGTATAATGAAGGGCCTGGGTTCGAATCCCGGAGAAGGCATGGATGTTTATAAATGTATGCAGTAAAAATATTAAAATCTATCGTACATATTTTTAAGAAAGTAAAACATTTTTTTTTATTCATGATGTCAGAAATATGAACCATATTATTAATTTTCTTAAAGATTACAAATAACTTTACATTTAACAGATTTCTAATAATATTTTGTAACTATATATTTATAGTCGCCCAACCGGTATAGTCGCTGACTGCCGTGCCAAAGTGCCCGGGTTCGAATCCCGAAGAAGGTATGGACGTTTGCAAATGTGTAGACTTGGCGGCAATCTAAATATGCAGCAAACAAACAGTCCTCTCGTGTGGTTTGATGGAAAGGGAGAGGTGTAAGAGATCGTCGTACCCGTCAGCCCGGGGTGCTGTCCATCAAAATTGGAGGCGGAACTGAGCCAAACTGCACTGCCTAATGGTTGGTGCTCAAGGCTGTGGCCAACGACAGGCGTACACTTGCGCTCCTTGCCACGAGGTGTTTCGTGGACTTGGACTGATGTTATTCTCAGACAAGTAAGTATAAGTAACACCACCACCTGAATACTATGAAAATAATGACGACACACATCATCGTACGGATGTACCATGGAGGGACGCAGTGAATAGGTGCAGCTTGCGAGATGGTACACACACACTTTGCACTCTCATACACATACTATAACAATAGCCAAGCTAGGTATGAATTCATTTTCAGATGTTCGTGTCCAGAAATTTTTTAGTTTTGTTATAATTTCTAATTTCATTATCAAATTTAGTATGGCATCAGATTCCCATTTTCAGAAGCTGTGCTGTTATGGGAAGGAAAACAGTCAAAACAATCAGATAAAAAAATTATGTATAAAATATTAAAAATTTTTCTTTGTCACTCAATTCAATTATTTAACTATTCGAATTCAAAATACGAATACTACTGCAAAAATAATCCCAATGAATTGTTGCTTCAGCACAATACTTTTTATACTAATGTTTTTAAGATCTGAAAATCATCTTAAACGTTTTACGATACGCATAAAGAAAAAGATCCGACAAAAAAGTCAAGTTTTAAATTGATGCACAAATCTCAAACTCACATTAAATTAAGCGACTTTAAAAATCGAGAGTACTTTCAACTAAGTTTGATAATTGGGATGGCTAATAGTTAAAACCATTTCTTTTCTGTGCCTGAAAATAACTAGCAGGATCTTTTATAACTATCAAAAAGTATATCTGGTTATTTTATGAATTATTAAAATAATTTTCAGGTTAAGAATATGGTTAATTTTTGTTAGAAACACTTCCTAATTTATACCTTACAATACGGAACATTAATAATGCATCAAAATGTTTTAATTATATTTGTAGTTTAGTGATAATAGTTAAAATTAATTAAATTTTTAACTGATTTTTTTTCTGTTACGTTTTGAAATTTTATTCCGAATTGCTTTTTCCTACAAGATTACGAATCATTCACTAATGGCACTAGGAAACGAGAAAAAAAAAATTTAAAAACTAATGCAACTTAACTCAATGTTGAACGTCAACTGAATTTATTTTCCCCTTTGTCGTACTAAGAAACATTTTACTTACGAAATATAGTAAGAAAATAATTTATAAGTAAATATTTTTGCTTCACGATTGAAGAAATTATAGGCCAATGATAAAGTAACTTCATATTTTGAAAATTAACTCCGATTCAACTATTTCGAGAATGTTAAATAATTACATCTTGCGCCTTTGTTTGAATAAAAATAAGTTACTATCATCCCTGGAAGCTACGAATAGCTTTAACTGTGAGACACCTTTCACTGTTCACACTTTATCTGAAATTAATGGGAAGATTTTTGTATTAATATATATCTCTTAGAGTTTTTAGTAATGTCTACATTTTATCATTCTCTTGGAAAATAATAATATAAAGTGATTAAGTATAGAATTATAAAACTCTAATACTTGATAAAAATTATCTCTAACTAAAGTTACCCCCCCCCAAAAAAAAGTTTTTAATAAAGTTAGGAAAACAACAGGATAACGCATCAATTTAAAACTTGACTTTTTTGTCAGATCTTTTTCTTTATGTGTATCGTAAAACGTTTGAGATGATTTTCAGATCTTGAAAAAACTAGTATAAAAAGTATTGTACTGAAGCAACAAGTGCTGAAGTAACAAGTGTAGTGCGGGTAGTAATCACCATTCACATTTATGATTTTCTGCCAACGTTTTAGTTATTTCTCAAAGCCCAGAAACTTGGTGGCCGCGAGTCCAAACACAGATCAACCTCTTTTTTGGACGTCCTGTGCAGAAGGGAGGATAGCACCAGCAAAATGTAGCTGCAGATGTGAAAAAGCTCGAAGGAGTAGAGTCAAGCTGGGCGGGGCAAAATATCCTATTCGATTTCCAGCCGCTGAATACAGACACACGTGGTCTTGCATTATCTTGATGGAAAATTACCTTTTTGCACCGGAATTCAGTTAGACTTTTTTCCTTAACAGCAGCGTCAACACGAACTAGCACTTAGCTTTACACCTTATTGTGGAGGGTTTTAACTCTTTCCGGATAGTGTTTGTGGATTATACCACGGCAATCCCACCAGATACAAAGCAAGATCTTTTTTTTAGTCAAACTGCGCTTTGGGACGCTGCCGTCGGGCACAAGCCAACCCCCTTCTCATACGGCACCCAGCGACTGAACTTGTACGTCACGTTAATCGACGCATAGCGCGACTAATGGATATGGCACTAACTTCAGACTCCTTAGTAAGGACATGGCACCAACGTCTAACTCTCTCCAGTGTTTACGTACCAATCTTCTTCCACAAATTCTCGCAGGCGGGCCTCATTAACATCAGTAGGCCGGCCAGAGTGCTTTGGTTCTTGAATGCCATAGTCCTTGTTTTTGAACTTTCAGTACCAAACCTTCACAGTGTCGTATGATACAACATTAGTATCTAAAGCTGTACATATGATTTGGAGGCATTCTGCACCATTTGCAACGGAACTGGAAGTAAATCGTTGTTCTAATGTCGTGGCGCGATAGTTTTCTGCTGTTCTGTAATGTCGTGGCGCGATAGTTTTCTGATGTTCTGTACTATTTTTCTCAGATGCCATCTTTCTGAATGCACAATCTCACTGAAACTTGTACAGCCTCACTTGTTTTAGTAACATACACTGTACGTCAAGGACTGTAATGTAGACTTAAACGACTTATCCATTTGTCTAGCTAAGCAGCCAGAAATGTACCAAGGGAACTTTCATTAAGAAATAAAATTCAAATAAGTTGAACAGAAGTCACTTCCGGTGCTTACAAACCAATTATGGCGTAAACCTAAAAGTAGAATTTAAAATTAAAACGGAATCTAAGGCTTAATTAGCAGAACGCTAAGCAGAAGTATTTAAACACGGAAGTTGGCTCCCAGCCTACAGCGGCGTAACAGCAAAGTCTGCAAGAATAAAGCAACAAGGTATTCTCGAATGCTATCATAAAATACCAACTAGTAGTGTGGCCTTCAGCAGGCGGAATAAGCTCCGATTAAAACAACCTGAAACCGTCACTTAAATACACACGAGCTCTAAATTTACGTTTTGGCAGGAAAAGAAGTGACAATAACGATTAGAAACATGAAATAACTGCTCAAGTTAACATAATACCTTTAAAGTCTAATTAAATATTTCACACTTTAGATGTTCTTTCATAAAATTTGATTTCAGGTACTTCTTTAAGCCAAAGAACCATTGGTTAGCAAGTGTTACTCTGTTACGGATTTCAGGAAGTGTTCTCTATATTAATTAGAGTTACGATATGTGAAACGCTCAACGACTTCAAATTTATAAGACTAGAATGACTAGAATTAGTCAGTTTTAGTATGAATTATCATCTGCAAGTCTTCTTTTAAAGGATATATATTAAAATGATTTCCACCACCGGAAGAGCACCTTTGGAATTGGATTATTATAATTTGGCATAAAACCTATCAAGGTTATCTGCTCCAGACAAATGGTAACAATGCAATTAGTCATTTGTAAAAACTTCCAGCTTACGTAAAAAGAGACAGATTACAATCTATGATAAAAGCTGATATCTTTTAAAAAACAGGTTAAAGTCTATTATAAAAGCCAATATCTTTTAAAAACAGAAACAAATTACGATGATTTGTTTTTCCAATTAAATTTCCTAAGTCCAGTTCTGAAGAATTAAAATGTTTTTGGAGAAAATAATTAAAACTCTGGCATTCCACCAAGATATGATGGACTGTCAGATCTGCATTGCAGTTTGGGCAGCCGGGGATTCTCTTCTCCCTTCAGAAGATACTCATGGGTCAGGCGACAATGGCCAATTCTCAGTCGTGTCAAGAGGACATCCTCCCTTCTATTAGCCATACATGGCCAGTATCCAATGGTGGGTTTTACATTTCTCAGCTTGTTATATACTTTGTCATCCCATTGCTTCTGCCATTTGCTGAGAATTTTGCTTTTGACAAACACTTTGATGTCTGCTAGTGGAATCTGAAGATTGTACATTGTGGTTGCAGTTTTAGCTGCAATATCCGCCAATTCATTCCCCTTAATGGCAACGTGTCCAGGGATCCACGAATAAAGAATCTGGTATCCCCGATTTTTTAAAGAATGATTCAACTTCAGGATTCTGGTTGCAACTGGGTGAGTACATTGAGCGTGATTTTCCAATGACATTAAGGCACTCATGGAATCTGTGTAGATAATAAACTTTATGTACTTTTGTTTTGAAAGGTAAGTCAAAGCCAGATGAATTGCAATAAGCTCAGAAGTAAGCACAGAGCAAACTATGTAATCGAACCCCTACTATTGCTTTCTCTGTGACGAATCTGTCATTGGGAATATGAACTAAAATATACCGTATGGAAACATACTCTGATTCTTCAATTTCATACGAGTTTCTTTTAATGTGCTCAAATTTATCGAACATGTGGCTTTTTTTAATTAACTTTTTTATAATTCTTAAAAATCTCTCATTTGTGGAATTCCTTATATACGTTCTTCAGCACCATGAGCGTTATGCTAAATGATATCTTTTGTTAAAAATATAACGTGCCATTTTTGGCAGCACTTCAAAAGATTCTAATATTTAGAAGTACACAATAACATTTTTTATTCATATTTTACTTTACGTATTTATAGAGAAATTATTCATTGGTTGCAGCTGTCTTACTGTTACCTTTATGTAACAAAACATGAATTCCTTTGCACTTGATGAAAATTCTTTTAAAGACTTTATAAACGCCTACAGTATGTTACACTTAAGTATAACTTAAACTTTCTATAGTCAATGAACGAGCTCATGCACATTCAAGCAGTGGGCACAAACGAACGCAACTCGCATTAATAATCCGAACTCCGAAAGACATCGCGCGTATTTAGAAAGAATTGCTTCATCTTAATTTTTCGGCCTATAGCACATTTATTTATATTAAAATCTTCCGTTTCGAGGACTCCGTTTTGCATTTAGGCAGAGATTCCTAATTCAGAGTGATTGTGTTTTCTGTAGCTACAGATTTTATAAGGTATTTTCTTCCTACTTTCCGCGTGTAGCTGGAAACATACGCGTACGTATTCGAGAGCTGCAAGTTTCGAGTCCCGGCGAAGGCATTGCATATTTCTCCTGCTTCAAGATCATTTCAGCATAGCAGAAGATAGAGCAGAAGTTCTCAACCGGTGGTACGTGTACCACTGGTGCTACGCAAGAGAAAAATAGGTGGTAGGCAAAGAAGCAAAGTATTTTTAACTATTAAATTCAAAAATTAAAACCTCAACATCCTGATTGAATGTTTTCTCTGACACTTTTAAATTTATGCGATTTGAGCCTTGATCAAGAGTGGTGGTACTAAAGGGTTTTCAATTTTTTAGATGGTACGCGTTACTCATAAGGTTGAGAACCGCTGCTATACAGTAAGCAAGCGAACATGATAAATTACATTTTTTCCTGATTTTTATGAATACGCAAATCGGTATCAAAATTACAATCTATTTCATACCAACATTTATTTAAAATTTATTACTTTACCGCTTGCCATAGACTTTCTAAAAAACTTTATTTTTCAGAAAAAGTTTCTATTTTAAAGAAGGGAAGTATTCATATTATAAATCGAAAATGTTTTTAAAGAAAACCTTTCCTGTTCATTTACTGTTTTTTCATAAGATTTATCCAAGTAGTTACTCAATTTTTGCATTTTACTTAATTTTTGCATTAAATAGCTTTGTTTCCTTAATGCTTCGAAGTAATCAAATAAACACATAGTTATTCTTTATTGCTTGGACAGAATCTGCTCTTGCCAATGTGCGAGTCATCTGGTTACAGCCGAAAACATCGCGAACGAAAACGTCGCGAAGAAAACAACGCAAGGCTACAAACGTCGTGCTACAAAACATCGTTGGAGCAAAGAGGTGGTAACAAAACATCGTGGTACAAAACATCGCCGTCGAAAATACCGTGGTAAAAAATAAAGTATCTACAAATCATCGCATGACGATAACATCGCAGACATGCTTTTCGCAGACATGCTTTAATAATAACTGTAAATGGGTATTCCCATAATGATTTGTGAGAGCAAGATGGAAAGAAGGATAATTTTTACTTTCATATTTCTTATTAACTAATAAATTTTTGCTGAGAAAATAAAAAGGAAACTTAATCATAGAAAATTAATGCAGCTTATAGCACTTAATAGAATTTTAAACCGACATAGTTAACCAACAAAGGCCATTAATAAATGATTTTTTATAAAGTTTTTACTGGTAATTTTGATAAAAAGTATAATCTATAAGTTGCTTTTCTATGCTTAAGTTTCCTTCTTACTTTTTCAGAAAAAATTTATTAGTTAATAAAAAATGTGAAGGTAAAAATTATCCTTCTTTACATCTTGCGCTCACAAATCATTATGGGAATATCCATTTACAATTATTAAAAACCTGAAAAAAGTATGTCTGCGATGTTATCCTCATGCGATGATTTGTAGATACTTTATATTTGACCACGATATTTTCAACGACGATGTTTTTAAACTACGAAGTTTTTGAACCGCTTTATTTTCGACGACGATGTTTTCTACCACGATGGTTTAGAACTGCGATGTTTTCTCCCACGATGTTTTGTAGAACGACGTTTTCGCCTTGCGTTGTTTTCTCCGCGACGTTTTCGTCCGCGATGTTTTTGCTGCGATATTATCGGCGGACACCGAGTCGGTTGCTGGAAAATTTAAGTAATATTTTAGCAGTAAGCAGAACTTTTTATTGCATTTTCAATGAAAACTGAAGGAATTCACTAGTTTATTACTAATTGGGGAATCTACCCATTTCTTTTTGTAACAAATACACTCAGAAATTATCGTCAAGATATTCCACGTAGGTGTATTTCTTTTTTACATTTCGTAAAATTTCAAGTCCAGTGTCATTCGATTCATTTTCATATCGTAAAATTTTTGTTATTTTTCGAATCCGGATGCATTTCCTCTCTAACATATGCTCATTACAATGACATCTTAACAAAGCTGCAAAGAAATTAGAAAGGTAAGTTAAGTATTGTACATTTCATTTCAGAAAGCTTACACGAGTATCTTCATTCTTAATTTTTAACATTTGTTTTTTTGCATCTCAAGTAAATTTTCGGCCTTAAAATTTTGTTCTGAGCCAAGTTATTTGCGAATAAATGCTATGTTATCGTCTTTTATAAACCGTGTTTGGGAAGATCTATATGGAGAACCTTTTGAATACTTTGAATACATGAGCTCTTTTTACATTGCAAATCATTCAATTTTCAAATGTTTTCCAATTTTTCTTTTACAATGTCGTCTGAAGAGTTGGGAACAAATTTTATTTGTATGTTATTTTGTTACATGCTTTAAAGATTCAACATCAACAATATTGCAATTTTGAAGGAGAGATTTAGAAAAGAATTGGAATATGTTAAATTAATCTTCTCTGTGATAAATTAATCTTCTCTGACACTGATGCATTCGCATGTCGATAACGGAGATTTTTAACACTGATGGACACTGAATAATTATTTTTTTAATTAATCATGATCACTGACTTATTTTAAGAAAAAACGCCATTGACTTGAAGAAAACATTTGTAGCTACTTTCATAAGAAATATGAAATCCTCATAAAAACAGATTGCTTTGATTTAAACTACTACCATTGTTTTGTCAAAATGCTTTATTTTGAGTCAAAAACTCATAATCATATTCGAAGGGAACAACTAAAGATACATGACTGGAATGTGTGTTTCTTTAAGAAATGTTTACTTTTTGGTTTCATTATACTAAAACAATAAAATTTGTAACTTACTACGAAATCAATTTTTTCATGTTTTACTTTTGTTATACTCTGATAAATTTTCATGCCATTTGCTTACTTATGAAATTTGTTTCTTTGTCCATTTTCACTTTCCGTCAAATTTTCGCAGTTTCGCTTTTTCGCCGTTTCGCAGTACTAATTTTCGCGTTCGTAATACGTCGGTATTTTCGTATGTGACAAGTACTCGTGTTAGAAAATTGTACTTACTATATTGCCTGTACTATATTACAGCCTTGTACGACGCTGTTGTGCTTTCATTTCTATTAGATATAAAGAAAAAGCATTTTTTTTCTGCTCTTAGAACAGTTTGAATCTAAATTAATGATTTAGTAATTGATACCAAAATGTAAAAAACGTAATGTAAAAAAAAAATGTTTTGTACAACGTTGCCATTATTCGCTTTGAAATCCTTGAGTTTATTAATAAAAAATTCGTTAAAGTATTAAAAAATATGAAATCGATAATAAAACAAATTCCAAATTTATAATTAAATTTAACATGTGAGAAAATTGCACGGAGTACAAACGTAAAGAAAGCTCAATCCAATTGCTCTGTTCCAGAATACCGTTGCTCTACAGCAGAGATTTTTAATCGGGGTTATGTCCGTCTCTGGGAATATAAATTACCAAATTAAGAGTAGAAAGAATAAGAGAGAAATATAAGAGTAGAAAGAATCATACGCGTTTTTGATAAACATAAATAACATATTTAGAAAAAGAGAAATGAAATGCGACACTGTAAATTATGTGTGATTGAAGGAAACAGAAAGTCATGCCTTCTGTCCTCCTCGGGGCATATCTTATTTATAGAGCTCAATGTATACTCTCCTCTTGCGTCTCCGCAAACAATTTGAATACCATGAGCGACGAGTTACCGATGTATATGTTTTGCGGTTTGCGGTCATTTTCCTCATTCGTTTTGGAGACTGTATCGCATTTTAGCTGCTGTATTTCTACAGCGAAATTTTTAACAGCAATAAGCAGAATTTGGTACTTCTCCGTTTTACCGGCGCAGGCGATAAAGTCGCCAATAATGCCAAACGATAATCCGTAACCAAACGATAATCCGTAACTGATGCCAATCCGTTGTGGGCTCAAGAATTTTATATCTCTGCTCTTCAGACATACTTTGTAAAGATGTACGAACATAATGACGTGCAGCAGACATTTCTTCCACAGAAATTAGACAAGGATGGGTAGATAACCTTTTAGTTACCTAGAAAAATAAAAATAATTTTTAAAACTTATCTAAATTGGGAAAAAGAACTCGATTGGGAAAAAGAACTCGATTGGGAAAAAGAACTCGATTGGGAAAAAGAACTCGATTGGGAAAAAGAACTCGATTGGGAAAAAGAACTCGATTGGGAAAAAGAACTCGATTGGGAAAAAGAACTCGATTGGGAAAAAGAACTCGATTGGGAAAAAGAACTCGATTGGGAAAAAGAACTCGATTGGGAAAAAGAACTCGATTGGGAAAAAGAACTCGATTGGGAAAAAGAACTCGATTGGGAAAAAGAACTCGATTGGGAAAAAGAACTCGATCGGGAAAAAGAACTCGATCGGGAAAAAGAACTCGATCGGGAAAAAGAACTCGATCGGGAAAAAGAACTCGATCGGGAAAAAGAACTCGATCGGGAAAAAGAACTCGATCGGGAAAAAGAACTCGATCGGGAAAAAGAACTCGATCGGGAAAAAGAACTCGATCGGGAAAAAGAACTCGATCGGGAAAAAGAACTCGATCGGGAAAAAGAACTCGATCGGGAAAAAGAACTCGATCGGGAAAAAGAACTCGATCGGGAAAAAGAACTCGATCGGGAAAAAGAACTCGATCGGGAAAAAGAACTCGATCGGGAAAAAGAACTCGATCGGGAAAAAGAACTCGATCGGGAAAAAGAACTCGATCGGGAAAAAGAACTCGATCGGGAAAAAGAACTCGATCGGGAAAAAGAACTCGATCGGGAAAAAGAACTCGATCGGGAAAAAGAACTCGATCGGGAAAAAGAACTCGATCGGGAAAAAGAACTCGATCGGGAAAAAGAACTCGATCGGGAAAAAGAACTCGATCGGGAAAAAGAACTCGATCGGGAAAAAGAACTCGATCGGGAAAAAGAACTCGATCGGGAAAAAGAACTCGATCGGGAAAAAGAACTCGATCGGGAAAAAGAACTCGATCGGGAAAAAGAACTCGATCGGGAAAAAGAACTCGATCGGGAAAAAGAACTCGATCGGGAAAAAGAACTCGATCGGGAAAAAGAACTCGATCGGGAAAAAGAACTCGATCGGGAAAAAGAACTCGATCGGGAAAAAGAACTCGATCGGGAAAAAGAACTCGATCGGGAAAAAGAACTCGATCGGGAAAAAGAACTCGATCGGGAAAAAGAACTCGATCGGGAAAAAGAACTCGATCGGGAAAAAGAACTCGATCGGGAAAAAGAACTCGATCGGGAAAAAGAACTCGATCGGGAAAAAGAACTCGATCGGGAAAAAGAACTCGATCGGGAAAAAGAACTCGGGAAAAAGAACTCGGGAAAAAGAACTCGGGAAAAAGAACTCGGGAAAAAGAACTCGGGAAAAAGAACTCGGGAAAAAGAACTCGGGAAAAAGAACTCGGGAAAAAGAACTCGGGAAAAAGAACTCGGGAAAAAGAACTCGGGAAAAAGAACTCGGGAAAAAGAACTCGGGAAAAAGAACTCGGGAAAAAGAACTCGGGAAAAAGAACTCGGGAAAAAGAACTGTGAAAAAAGAACTTGTGAAAAAAGAACTTGTGAAAAAAGAACTTGTGAAAAAAGAACTTGTGAAAAAAGAACTTGTGAAAAAAGAACTTGTGAAAAAAGAACTTGTGAAAAAAGAACTTGTGAAAAAAGAACTTGTGAAAAAAGAACTTGTGAAAAAAGAACTTGTGAAAAAAGAACTTGTGAAAAAAGAACTTGTGAAAAAAGAACTTGTGAAAAAAGAACTTGTGAAAAAAGAACTTGTGAAAAAAGAACTTGTGAAAAAAGAACTTGTGAAAAAAGAACTTGTGAAAAAAGAACTTGTGAAAAAAGAACTTGTGAAAAAGAATGAAAAAGAACTTGGGAAAAAGAACTTGTGAAAGATTGGGTTGAACTTGATTGAACTTGTGAAAATGAACTTGTGGAAATGAACTTGTGAAAAAGAACTTGTGAAAAAGAACTTGTGAAAAAGAACTTGTGAAAAAGAACTTGTGAAAAAGAACTTGTGAAAAAGAACTTGTGAAAAGGAACTTGTGAAAAGGAACTTGTGAAAAGGAACTTGTGAAAAGGAACTTGTGAAAAGGAACTTGTGAAAAAAGTATAAAGAAGTATTCGCGGATGTCTTCAAGATATCTTAAGTAGGAGTGGCCAGGAAGTCTAACCTCTTCTAAATGTACCGAAATGTGCATTCGGCGAGGTGTTCGGATGATACATTCGAAAGTCTGAGAATATGTGCTAAGGAGGAATCACACTCTGAGAATACCTCGAGCAGTGAATTATTGCTACGTTCATGGAAAGAAAACTTTATTTCAGAATGGAATTTATTTCAGCTTGAGCCAATAATAAATTTTACGAGTTTTCTTTTTAACGACCTGATTTTACACGTTAACTGAAAACAGCAAGCTTTTCTCGAAATGCAGATAAGAAATCTACTACGCATTTCTATAAAATGAGATAAACATTACAGGTTACAATGTATCTCCAAACGTCAATGGCGCTTTTCAGGGGGTAAACCTCTTTAACGTGTTATTTAAAGTGAGAGGTAACTTATTAAGCAACATGCTTTTGAAACTTCTATCAGCTGATTAACTTTACTGGAACGAACTATGAAAGGCAATCTGTTGGCCATTTTAAAGAAAATGGCAGTAGTAAATCGAAAAAAAAATTACGCAACATACAAAGTATATATTACTTGGTATTTGACAGTAATTTCACCAACGGGAGTCATTACAGTGAAATTCTAAAGGCCAAGTATTTGGGGCTAAATCGCGCTACTTGGCTGGCCAACGTAATTCAAAATCGTATTAAATAAATTAAATAAATTATTCTATATACGAGTTGTGCTTAATGAAGGCGGGTGAAATTCCAAGAATGAGTTCTCGTTACAGTAGTTGTTAAAATTACGTTTCTGCAGTACGTGCTCCGTTACGCACAGTTACGGAATTACACTGGTGTTAAATACTTCATTAAAGTTCGTTCCAGTAAAGTTAATCCAGTAAGTTCCAAAAGCTTTCAATAACCGCGAAAGCATGTTGCGTAATAAGTTACCTCTCACTTTAAATAACACGTTAAAGAGTAACCCCCTGAAAAGCGCCATTGACGTTTGGAGATACATTGTAACCTGTAATGTTTTAAGGTTTACAATTTATCTCATTTTATAGAAATGCGTAGTAGATTTCTTATCTGCATTTCGAGAAAAGCTTGCTGTTTTCAGTTAACGTGTAAAATCAGGTCGTTAAAAAGAAAACTCGTAAAAATTATTATTGGCTCAAGCTGAAATAAATTCCATTCTGAAATAAAGTTTTCTTTCCATGAACGTAGCAATAATTCATTGCTCGAGGTATTCTCAGAGTATGATTCCTCCTCAGCACATATTGTGCATTCGGCGAGGTGTTCGGATGATATCCGAACACCTCGCCGAATGCACATTTCGGTACATTTAGAAGAGGTTAGACTTCCTTGCCACTCCTACTTATTATGAAGACATCCGCGAATACTTCTTTATACTTTTTTCACAAGTTCCTTTTCACAAGTTCTTTTTCACAAGTTCTTTTTCCCAAGTTCTTTTTCCCAATTTCTTTTTCCCAAGTTCTTTTTCACAAGTTCATTTTCACAAGTTCAATCAAGTTCAACCCAATCAAATTCTTTTTCACAAGTTCATTTTAACAATTTCTTTTTCCCAAGTTCCTTTTTCCCCCAAGTTCTTTTTCCCCAAGTTCTTTTTCCCCAAGTTCTTTTTCCCCAAGTTCTTTTTCCCCAAGTTCTTTTTCCCCAAGTTCTTTTTCCCCAAGTTCTTTTTCCCCAAGTTCTTTTTCCCCAAGTTCTTTTTCCCCAAGTTCTTTTTCCCCAAGTTCTTTTTCCCCAAGTTCTTTTTCCCCAAGTTCTTTTTCCCCAAGTTCTTTTTCCCCAAGTTCTTTTTCCCCAAGTTCTTTTTCCCCAAGTTCTTTTTCCCAAGTTCTTTTTCACAAGTTCTTTTCCCTATCAAGTTCTTTTTCACAAGATCTTTTTCCTATCAAGTCCTTTTTCACAAGTTCTTTTTCATTCTTTTTCACAAGTTCTTTTTCCCTATCAAGTTCTTTTTCACAAGATCTTTTTCCCTATCAAGTTCTTTTTCACAAGATCTTTTTCCCTATCAAGTTCTTTTTCACAAGTTCTTTTTCACAAGTTCTTTTTCACAAGTTCTTTTTCACAAGTTCTTTTTTACCCAAGTTCTTTTTTACCCAAGTTCTTTTTCCCTATCACAAGTTCTTTTTCCCTATCACAAGTTCTTTTTCCCTATCAAGTTCTTTTTCACAAGTTCTTTTTCCCTATCAAGTTCTTTTTCACAAGTTCTTTTTCCCTATCAAGTTCTTTTTCACAAGTTCTTTTTCCCTATCAAGTTCTTTTTCACAAGTTCTTTTACCCAATCAAGTTCTTTTTCACAAGTTCTTTTTCCCTATCAAGTTCTTTTTCCCTATAAAGTTCTTTTTCCCAATCAAATTCTTTTTCCCAAGTTCTTTTTCACAATCAAGTTCTTTTTCCCAATCAAATTCTTTTTAACAAGTTCTTTTTTACAAGTTCTTTTTGCCTATCAAGTTTTTTTTACAAGTTCTTTTACCCAAGTTCTGTTATCCAAGTTCTTTTACCCAATCAAGTTCTTTTACCCAAATTTTTTTACCCAATCAAGTTTTTTATCCAATCAAGTTCTTTTTCACAAGTTCTTTTTCAAAAGTTCTTTTTCACAAGTTCATTTTCACAAGTTCTTTTCCCCAAGTTCTTTTACCCAATCAAGTTCTTTTTCCCAATCATTCCCAATCGAGTTCTTTTACTCAAGTTCTTTTTCCCAATCAAATTCTTTTTCACAAGTTCTTTTCCCGATGTTCTTTTACGCAATCAAGTTCTTTTTCCCAATCAAATTCTTTTTCACAAGTTCTTTTTCAGAAGTTCTTTTTCCCTATCAAGTTCTTTTTCACAAGTTCTTTTACTCAAATTTTTTTTACCCAATTTCACAAGTTCAATCAAGTTCTTTTTCCCAATCAAATTCTTTTTCACAAGTTCAACCAATCAAGTTCTTTTTTTCTCAGTCAATTTTTTCACAAGTTCTTTTTCCCAAGTTCACCCAAGTTTTTCACAAGTTCACAAGTTCACATGCTCACATGTTTTCACTTTTTCACAAGTTCTTTTTCTCAAATTCTTTTTCAAATTTCTTTTTCCAAGTTCTTGGGTATACTCAAGTTCCCACTCAAGTTACCCACTCAAGTTCTTTTGACTCACTCGACCCACTCAAGTTCTTTTGACTCACTCGACCCACTCAAGTTCTTTTGACCCACTCAAGTTCTCTTGTGACCCATTCAAGTTCTTCTGACCCATTCAAGTTCTTTTGAGCCACTCAAGTTCTTTTGAGCCACTCAAGTTCTTTTGAGCCACTCAAGTTCTTTTGAGCCACTCAAGTTCTTTTGAGCCACTCAAGTTCTTTTGAGCCACTCAAGTTCTTTTGAGCCACTCAAGTTCTTTTGAGCCACTCAAGTTCTTTTGAGCCACTCAAGTTCTTTTGAGCCACTCAAGTTCTTTTGAGCCACTCAAGTTCTTTTGAGCCACTCAAGTTCTTTTGAGCCACTCAGGTTCTTTTGAGCCACTCAGGTTCCTTTGACCCAATCCCAATCAGTTTTTTTCCCAATCAAGTTTTTCACAAGTTCTTTTTCGCAATCAAAGGAGCTTTGTCCTAAAAGGGGCTAATGTTTTCGTTTTGCTATTTTGCTTTGTATCACTCTGAATGTCCATTTTACTTTTCAAATTATATCAAAATCGAGCATTATATTCGAAGAAATTAAATAATCTGTGATAACGGTACCTAGAGCGAATTTGTTTTATGATCGATTTCATATTTTGTAAAACTGTAACGAATTTTTGATTAACAACTCAAGGATTTCAAAGCGAGCAACGTTGTACAGAAAAAAAAAACATTTGTATCTCCAGCGCGTGAGTTTGTGTACCGCAAATTTTGTGATATTGCTCTTGAAGTGAATTTTACGGTTTAGTGCAAAGAAAGTGATATTTAATAAATAAAGGTAACACACAAAACGTTAAAAAACGCGCCTTTGGACGTAATTTAAAACCTGAAACCTTTTACATTTTCCTATTTTTTTTTCCTATTTACCTATTTTTAATTATTTTTTCATATAAATTGTATTGTGTATAAAGTGTTTTAGGGCTAATCTTTTGAATATGGTAACAGTATTTTAATTAAATGATAGTAGTGGCGACATTTTGGTAAGGACCTAGGACTTTGGCAATGATGTGAGAAGTTCCCAGTTCCAGTTACGCATTATTTTGTGTGAGAGAAATGAGAGATCATGTGACATTTATGGACGAATCACAGTTCTTTAATTGGTAAATTTGTAAAAATATCTGCAGTACTTTAAGTATTTTGTATTTAGCTTCATTGTGTGTTTTATGAAAAAGTGTTGCTTAATTTTTGGATACCATGGCCCTATGTAAAGTGAATTCGAAATTTTTATTGCGTTTAGCATTTTGTATTTAGCTTCATTGTGTGTTGTGTGGGAATGAAATGAGATTGTATGAAAGGAAGGATATTACAGATAAGTTTGAATGGCGGTGCAAGAAATCTGGTGAAAATGGGCATTTTGTGATCCGCCATGCACTCAAGATTCTGTAGAAGATTAGATAAGTTAGTATTTTTAATCATTTGAGGATATTATTTTAATGTATTGTTCTAAATATAAGGAATAAATAAATTAATATTATTGGAAAATTATTATTATTGGAAAATTTTTATTAGCAATGAATTAGTTTAAAGTAATTAAGATTTTAAGTTAATTTTTATTAATTTAATGTATGTGTTTATTTATATTTTAAGTAGTGTTTTTAATTTAATTATATTTTAATTAAATGTGAATTATATGTTTGTAGCATTTTGGAATATGTTTCAGTAGAAGTAGACGTGCATGGAAATAATTTAAATATTTGACACTAAGAATTTGCAACCATTTTTAATGTTTGCGTTATAAATTCGCAGGTGACGTTTATAATAGATAATTTAGAGGGAAAAGTTTTTGGATATTTTATTTATTTTATACGTGCAGATGTTTATACGTGCAGGTATATAATCAGGTAATTTCATATATGTCCTTTTTACCGACTTTAAAGAGATTCACAAAATTTTCCAGCATTTTCGTGCAAATTTTTCTAATTTAATTTTTCTCAGTTACATGGATAAAGTCAAGAGTGTGCGCAATGCCATTTTTGTGCAATTTTGGGATGTTTTTTTAAGTAAAAATAGGTCGACGTGCACATGGTTACCGTGTATGTGTCATTCTGAAAATCGCAGCAAGGAGTTTGCGATTCTGCACTTTCTCCCAATTTTGCAGTTAATATTCGTCATGATTAAGCACTTTTGTTTCATAAAATTTCTAGCATAAGCGTAATTCATCTAGCAGATTGTTGGAAAAAATGTTGAGTAAGTAGAAAGAAAAGAAACCTGTCTTTACTCCGTGAAGACAAAATGGCGGCAAAAAAAGTAGAAGGTTGCTGTAGCAGGGTTGTTTGCCAAATTTTCGCCCCAAATCGCCAAGTTACCATATTCCAAAGATTAACCTGTTTTAGTTATTTCTCTTTTTGATTACAGGAAAGCATAAAATATTAGACATTTTTTTTCTATTCGCCTCGCATATCTCTGAAATGATATAAAACGGATACGAGAATAGAAAAGAAACAGCAGAGTAAACATCCACCTACTTAGACTTAAATTTATTTAAGATTTTACTTGTATACATGTTTAAATGATGTCCTTAAAACTTTAACAGTCTGACAAGCGAATTACCTTCCCAGTCTGAATTACGCTAACAAAGTCCTATCAAGGATAAAATAACCTTGTTATTAGCTCTTTAACAGAAGGCACCATTTATGTTATGTTACAAATCAAATCTAAATCACTTGTTTGTTGGTATTTGAAATGACATACGTAAAATTTAAGTTCCTTCTGAGGCTTTCTTAATCTGATTCATTTCGCTTTCTAAACATGGCTCTCAGATAGAATTCAACAAGATATAAGACAATGCCGGAACCTAAATTTTCTCCTTTAAACTCATCGAATTACACGACGAAAGCAAGGGAGTAAATACGTTACACGTCCAGCTAACCGCCAGAAGATTAGTGCGTCGAATTCCAGTTATTACACAAACTGTTTCTCATGTTTCTGGCTTGAAAAACCTAGTAGTCTCTACCAGGTTGCCAATAATCATAATTTAAAAGGAGGATTTTGTTGCGAATCCGTAAACCTAAAGAAAGGCTTTTGTAATTTCTTTCCTGTCTTGCACATGCGCGATTCTGATAAGAAAGATTTGTTTAATTTTTTTTTATATTTCGAAACCTACAAAGCTTTACTTAAATTTATGCAGATTAATTTATCTAAATTTGGGCACATTAATTTATCTACATTTACGCAAATATATTGTCAAAATTAAAAGCACCACTTTCAAAATTATGTCTTCCTCCTAAAACAAAAGAGACAGAGAGATAGAGAGATGAAAATCTTTTTATTAAAGCTGTATTCCGGCTTAATGCCTCCCTTTTTATTTATTCTAAGAGAAATAAGAATTTGCAAATTAACGAAGTTTTCCAGACTCTCTGTCGAAATTTCTTTACTGAAAATTCTAAGATGGAGATTCTTTTCGGGCATTCTGCTCTGGTACATCAAATTGCCAATTTAACGGTAGATATTAACGGTAGATCAATCAACGCATAATCTGAGTTTGGAAATACGACTAGAGACTGACTGAATATGACTGAATAAAAATATGAGGATATTTTTATTCTCGATATTGCAGGTCATGCAAGGGTTGCCTTCGTGGAGCCCTTCCTAAGGAAAAGCTAAGTCGTATTCACGTAATTCACGGGGAAAAATCACAGAAATCAACCATGCAGCGAGTTTGACCCGGGATCATTTCGAGTTCACCTGGAATCGATCCCGGGTCGAACTCCCAATATTCAGCGTTTCTAGCCTCTCAGCCACTGGCGGGGTTCTGTAGAGGATAAACATTGTGTTTGACGGAATGTGAAATGAAATATCTCTTATGAATTGCTTGCTGAAAACTGAAGCCTTACGAGAAATTTACAAAGCCAACACTTAAAACAGTTAGATAAGGCTACTGACAAAAATGTCGTGTTTCTTCATTAAAAAAAAAGGGGAGACGAAATATAAGGATAATTTATATTAAAAAGAATTATGACACACTCAATAAAACTTTTTAATCGGCCACCATCAAATTACCATATTTTACAAATCATTCAAAACCGCTTTAATGGCTAATATAGTTCAAATATAAAACACTGGCTTGTTGGAAAGTTTTGTATCTGAAATGCATTTTCCAATTTGTTGATTCATTCTTTTAAATAATGAGCTTCTTATCAGTTCCAATGCTAATTTTAAAATCATTATGAAAATAAGTTGTAATGAACACACTTATCTACCGGCCGACACGCAGGCGTGCCAGAGCATTGTTGCATTCTCTACAGACTGTCACGTATTTGTGCCAGTAACTTGGAACGATTTTCAAACTATAATGTCTGCCACAAGATGGCACTGTATGTCCATATGGTTTCAGATACATGTGAACTACTCGAAATGAGAGAACTCGAAATGAGAGAACCATGACTCGCATACACGTGTTTTTGATTATATAAACAAACGGCAAACTAAATGTTTCCGAATGGCGTGATTTATGACGTCTCTTTAAATCGCACTTTATTCGCACGTGGTAGTTGTTTATTGTAAGTAGAAGTTTTATATGCGCTAAAGCGTTGAGTATTTCCGTTTACAGTTCAGTTTTTAGAAAATAATTAGATCTTGTTAGACGTGAATTCTTTCTGTTTTTACCGTTTCAATGTCGAAGCGTCGAAAATGTTTAACAGAGCATAAAATAGCAGAAATGATGCAAAATATTTCAGATATTGATTCTGAAATTCTGATATTCTGATATTGATTCTGAAAGATTAACTGAAAGACATTTTCCAAAACTTTGTTCAGAAGAGACTGATAAGAAAATGAGACGACGGTGCTTCGTTTGTTCACATTCCCGGAAAAATCCTCCAAAACGGCAAATGAGTTATTACGAGTTCAAGGAATGTAACGTAGGACTGTGTGTAGATCCCTGTTTTAAAATTTTTCATACGAAAAGAGAATTTTAAGTAATATATTTAGTTTTCAGATTATAATGTTAAAAGTCATAAAATGGTGAGTAATGAAAATAAAATGTGTAAAATATGCATTTAAACAAGAAATAAGGTAATTAAAGTATATATATATAAATATCTATAAAGCATAAGCCGTTTAAATACTCTATAGAGCATTATTAAACAATGCGTTGATACTTCGGAAATTTCATGGATTTAGGCAAAAAAGCTCCCGGCCCTGGAGAGACGCTCGCGGAAGACACTGCCGGCCTCCGCGATAAGCGCGCGTTTTCGCTACCCGGCTCGAAGGGGTTAAAGTTTCCGACGCAAAATGCGGAAGCGAAATTAAAAGTCCTTCAGGGCAAATTGCCCCTTTAGATTAATAATATCAATAGGAAGGTTTGCAAAGAATGGCAATAGTAGCGATTCATAAGATTGAAGAAGACTGTGCATATGTGAGAGTTATTATTAATAAGTACTCGAAAAAGTTAATTATTTGCAGGATTACTAAAACGTAATGCGGCGTTTTAGTCTTATGGAGATTTTGTTTTTTACTTCCTTGTACGAAGTAAAAAGGAAGTATTGTAATCGCGAAAAGTTTCAGGCAGCATATTTCAAAGAAAATATCCATTTTGACCGCTATCGATTGCAATGTAACGATGTTTTTGCGTGATATCTGTACGTAAGGACAGAATAAAAGACTCGTTTCCTCCAAAAAAAAAATTATAAAATTACTTTAAAATTAATTCTGAAGAGAATTTTTCGTGGCGTCTGTACGAACGTATGCACGTACGTATCTCGCATAACGCAAAAACCAGTAGCCTCAGAACGTTGA
The DNA here is from genome assembly GCF_044657685.1 of Stegodyphus dumicola. Lineage (NCBI taxonomy): Eukaryota > Metazoa > Arthropoda > Arachnida > Araneae > Eresidae > Stegodyphus > Stegodyphus dumicola. Next base: position 6,574,597 of record NC_140780.1, on the reverse strand, counting down.
AATTTTGTATATAGGACTGCTATAACATGTAGATGTATTTTGGTTGCAATCGGCCGTACCAAACGTATATAAATATATTTATATATATATCCACTCTGTTACTCGGTTCAGTGATCTCAGTTTCTTTACTCTTATATGTTTGTAAATTGTACATTTTTTGCTTTAAAAATGATTGAATTATGTTGTTCTTATCTTTCGGTTGAGGTTTTTATGCCTTTAGTTAATCTGTAGGCAATATTTTTAAAATTATCAAGTTGTTTAAGTGCCGCTAATAATTTTTTTGATGGCGGCCATTGCTTGTTTACATTTGAAACAGCAGAGTAGTGGATTTGGTACCAATCTAGAGAAACTAAGCTTCGCAACAACAAATATAACGCTTTCATTTATTATTGCCAAATAAATCATGCTTGATCCTTTCTGGAATTTTTTCGAGGAAATAAGTGTTTAAGATTTACTTCGTAATTTTTAATATAGGTATTTTGAGTTTTTATGTATTTTTTCCTTCTTGCGAAGTGAGAACTAAACTAATTGAATGAGAAATACTCTCGGCTGTGAAAACTGTTTCTTTTTTGTTTTATTTGCTTAATTTCTTTTATACATCATTCTAGCTTTATTATTTATTATAATATTTGAATAGAACATGTGGCAACGATTAGATAATTCTATTCTTTAAATGATATAAATTTTGTGCATTATGAGTTATAAAATTGTTACGAATTTGGTATTTAAAAAGCTAATGTTAGTTCAATTATAAATTTATTCTCGCGCAGTGCAGCGCGTGACGAATATTAAAAGAAAGCTAAGCCGCAAAATTGAAAATACAAGAGCGCGTGCATTAAATAAATAAATATCTTTTTTTGATTTCGAGAAAGTACTGGAAAATTCTAGCGCGTGATTTTAAAATCTTATAAAAGGAGGAAAACATCTCAGTTTGTAGTAGTTGCTTAGTTTGTTGTTGTTTAGAAAACTGCTCTTGTTGATTGTAGCGAATTCGCGGATTAGCTTTCTTTAGCTGTTTTGAATTACGTTCTATTGGACATTTGAGTAGTTAAAAGATAACTACTGTGAGGTATTGTAATACTGCATGATAATTTGAGAAGATTTAAGCATTTTTGTTGAGATAATAATAAATTTTTGTTCATTTTGCATCGGACTTGTGCATTCATTTCATAACGAACCCGTACGCACGCAACAATTTTTGGTGTCAGAAGTGGGATTTGAATGCCAATGACAAGAGCAATGGAGGAGCAATTGAGACAGATCATCAGTGCTTTTGCTGCATTTAAAGAAGAAATGAAAGAAAAGATGGATGCTGGTCAGGAAAAGATGGAAGATTCCGTTAAAGGAGAGATGAGATCTGTTAGGGAGGAAATGAAATTGGGCCAGGAATCCGTTAAGGACGAAATGAAAGCCGTTCACGCTGGTCAAGAAGAAATGAAAAGAGAAATTACCTGCATAATAGAAAATAAATTTGAAGCTATGGAAGGCAGAATTGACACAGTTGAAAATAAAGTTGGACAAATTGAAGAAAAAGTTTCTTCCGTAAAAGATCAAATTGAAGAAAGAGTTTCTTCGGTGAAAGAAGAAATAGAAGAAAGAGTTTCTTCTGTAAAAGAACATATAGAAGGAAGAGTTTGTGCCATCCAACATCAAATCAAACAACAAATTGATGATAGGGTTTCTGCAGTAGCCAAAGAAGTGGATATTTTAAAGAAATTCGTAGCGACGGCAGGGAACAATAGTGATGGTTTTAAATTTTTACCCATGCTTGCTCGTCCCTCTCTGAAGTTATCCACTCATGATGGGAAAACCTCCTGGCAAGTGTATAAAACACAATTTTCTATAGTGGCGGATGCGAATGGATGGGATTCCCAAACTACGGCCTGTCATCTCGCCGCTTCGCTGAGAGCAGACGCAGCGGATATCCTGCAGACGCTTCCTGAAAACCAAAGACTTGACTTCGAAGCTCTATCCGGCGCATTGGAGCTGCGCTTTGGCGAGAAATGTTTAAAAGACTACAGCAGGCTTCAATTAAAATCCCGTCAACAGAAGCCCACCGAATCACTCCAGGAACTCGCCACGGATGTTGAAAGGCTGTCCCACCTCGCCTTTACGGAGTGCCCGAGAGAAACGAGGGAAATCCTGTCGCTGCAATATTTTGTCGATGGCATCCGGGACCCTGAAATACAGAAAGCACTGCGAATGGCGGATGTTAAAGATTTGAAAAGCACTTTAGTGTACGCCATGAAATTCGAGGCAGCCCAGCAAGCCACTCGTCGAGACCGCAACCCAGTCAGAGCTGCTCAAGTCCAGGAGCCAGTGGATAAAGTCACCGCTCGTCTACACGATTTAACTAGACAACTGAACGCCTTGAGACGGAATATTGGTGAGAAGAAACCGACCGTTAAGTGCTGGAACTGCGGTGCTGAAGGACACATACGACGAAACTGCAGAATACCCCAGGATACGGATGTTAAGACCGCTCCTAACAAACAGCAGGGAAACTAATTAGTGGCCATCTCGCGGGGCGGAGGTTGCCAGATAATGAAAAGCCCCAGTTTAAAGCGTTTCAGATTTCTGCAGTGAGTGAGTGAGTGATTATGGCGCAAAAACCAGAGATGGTTATGACGCGCCAAACACGTGATGGGGTGAGTACTATTGATGACATTAAAATTCAATCAATAAAAACAAGTAGATAAATGTACCAAATCCAGAGGATGAAGTCATATAAACACAAGTTAAAAGCACATATTAAAATTCAAGACACAGTCTTCAAAACAAATTAAATTTGGTAATAAAAGCCAGTCTCTTTCAAATAATAAAACAAACCACAATTGACCTCTCTTCCGATTAAACGGTCGAGAGGCAAGTCACAGCTATTAAAATATTTCTGGCGAAGCCTATTAAAACATTGACACTCAATTAAAATATGACGAACAGATAAACAAACATTACAGTTAAAACAAACAGGCTCATTTTCAGCTTTTAAAAGGTAGCTATGTGTCACTCTTGTGTGACCAATTCTGAGGCGAGTCAAAAGAACTTCCTCCTTACGATTTTTGGTTAATTCCCAGTGCTCAATTCTAGGTTTTACATGTCTTAATTTATTTTGAAGCTGAACATCCCAAAGTTGCTGCCATTTTTTTCGGATCTTTTGTTTCACAACACAACAGATGTCTGCAAAAGGGATGAGACGACTGGACAGTTCAACAGCACATTTTGCTGTGATATCTGCCAGCTCATTCCCTTTTATTCCCACATGCCCGGGAACCCAGCAGTACAGGATTTCATATCCACGATTCATTAAGTTTATATGTATTTTGAGAATATCCACTATTACTGGATTTTGAGTATTAGGAAAAGCTTCTATTGATTTAAGAGCACTATACGAATCTGTATAAATTATAAACTCTTTGTAGCAGAGCCTTGAGATGTATAAAAGACTATAATATATCGCAGTTAATTCGAATGTTAAGACAGAGAAAGCATTGTGCAAGCGTCTGCCCTCCATGTGGTCTTTAATTACATATGCCATCCCCACATGATCTTTTGACTTGGACCCATCTGTATAAACTGGAAGATAACTGCTATATTTGTTCCTGTGCTCAGCGAAGAGTTGTCTGTAAATAATCTCGTTAGTGCTTGCCTTCACATGATACTTAAAAACATCAAGAAGCTGAATTTGTGCATTTTCCCAAGGTGGGATTTCAAAATTCTGTACTGCTTGGGGGTGCATATCAGAGAGGGAAAGTTCCTCAATGACAGGGCGAACTCTTAAAAGAAATGTAGGAACACAAAATGGACGCGTTTCAAATAAAGCGTTACACACATCATCAAGTAAGCACAGCTTATTGGGATGTTCAAGTTGGGATAGAATATTAAAATATTGCAGAAGGGACAATTCTTCACGCCTCAGATGAAGTGATGGTTCATTACAGTCAACATACAAACTCTGGACAGGAGAAGTCCTGAAAGCTCCTGAACAGATCCGTAGAGCTTGATGATGAACAGGATCCAGTTTTAACAATACTGATGACTGATCCGTAAACAACTGAGCCATAGTCCAGTCTAGAGCGAATTAGAGCTCTGTAAATGCGAAGCATGGAGCAACGCTCTGCACCCCAGGAGGTGTTCGCCAAGACTTTTAGAATATTTAAAACTTTGGTACACTTTTTTCTCAAGTTTAAGACATGAGGAAGGAAAGTCAATTTTCGGTCGAACATCACCCCTAAAAATTTTACTTCTGATGCAACTGGAATTACAGACCCATTGAGGTATAATTCAGGCTCAGGATGCAGACCTCGCTTTTTACAAAAATGCACGCACACAGTCTTCTGTTTTGAAAACGTAAATCCTTGTCTTTTTGCCCATTCCTGGATCCTGTTCAAAGCGATCTGGAGCTGCCTCTCTACATGTCTCATATCCGCACCTCGACAGCTAATTTGTAGATCATCAACATATAAAGATCCTGAAATGGTGGGAGGAAGTTTTTTTAATACAGAATTTATTTTTAGGCTGAACAGAGTTACACTGAGCACACAGCCTTGAGGCACACCCTCTTCCTGTTCAAAAATATCTGAAAAAACAGAGCCAATCCTTACTTGAAAAGTCCTAGTATTCAAGAAATACTGAATGAAAATTGGTAGGTTGCCGCGCAAGCCACTCTCGTGAAGATCCCGAAGTATACCGTATCTCCATGCCTTATCATAAGCTTTCTCAATATCAAAGAATACCGAGACTAGGTGACTTCTTCTTACAAAAGCTTTTCGAATGGATGTCTCTAAGAGGAGCATATTATCTACGGTAGTCCTCCCCTTTCGAAAACCACTTTGATAAGGCGATATAATATTATTCTTTTCCAAGAAGTAGACTAGGCGGCTGTTTACCATTTTTTCAAACAGCTTGCATAGGCAACTCGTAAGCGCAATTGGCCGATAGTTGGAGGGATTCCTTGGATCTTTCCCTGGCTTGGCAATAGGAATTACAACAGCTCTCTTCCATGCACTGGGAAAAATATGCTCCTTCCACACTCTATTGTAAAGCGTGAGAAGGGCATTCAGTGACTTATAGGACAGATGCTTTAGCATATCGTAATTCACACCATCGAGACCCGGAGACGACCTATGTGTCTGTAACAAAGCTCTCTTTAACTCTAGCACAGTAAAATCTCTATTATAAGGCTCAAATTTGGAAGAGTTGAAAGCGATGGGATTTTTCTCAGAGCGTTGCTTGATAGAAAGAAATGCAGGTGAGTAATATCGGCTGGAAGAAACGGCAGCAAATGTCTCACCAATAGTATTAGCAATTTCTTCTATGGAGCTAATCACTCGGCCATCCTTTTCCAAAAAGGAAAGTGAGTGGTCTTTATATATTCCGCATGCTTTTCGAACTCTTTCCCAAACCCGCTTACTCGGCGTAGAGGATGTTATTGACGACACATCCAGGAATCCCTCTGGAATCCAGGAATCCCTCTGGCTCTGTCTTCTTACTTTTCGTGCATTTGCTTTGGCTCTTTTAAAGGCTATGAGGTTTCGCAGGGTAGGATATCTACGAAAAATACCCCATGCTTTTTTCTGTTTTTTCAGTGCTTCATGACAGTTGCTATTCCACCATGGTTTCGTATATTTAAACATTTTTCCTGATGTTCTAGGAATTGAAAGCATAGCTGCCTGAATAATAATATTAGTAACAGCTTCAACAGCGTCATCGATATGCACACCTTCTACCATTTCCTCTGTCAGCTCTGCAACGGAAGAGAAGAGTTCCCAGTCTGCCCTGTCCAGGATAAAACGAGGGACTCTCGACACGGGGTTTGCTCCTCTTCGTGCAAGAGACACAAAAATAGGATAATGATCGCTGTTGTACAGGTCATTTCCGACACTAAAAGTGCAAAATGGCAACAGAGATGGTGAACAGATGGCAAGATGAAGGCTCATGGAAGTACGTATCTTGCCCATTATTCAGGAGACAAAGGCTGTGATCTTCGATCATCTGCTCAATTTGTCTTCCTCGGGAATTTGTATCTTTACTTCCCCAGAGTGGAATATGGCCGTTAAAATCTCCTATTATGATAAAAGGCTCAGGCAGCTGCACTATTAGATTATTTAAATCTTGCTGATAAATGTGCTCATTTGGAGGCAAATACAAAGAAACAAATGAAACAACCATATCAAGATTTATTTGAGTAGCGACAACTTGGAGGGATGTCGTCAAAGGAAGTACATTCGAGGGATAATCCAGTGAGGAGAGGAGACCTACACCTCCACTGGCACGCTCACCTGCAAGGTTATCCTTCCTGACGAAAGAAAACCTCCGAAGTTTTGCATGGTGTTCGGGTTTCAAATTTGTTTCCTGTATTGCTAAGCACACAGGATGATACACATTTATTATAGATTTGATGTCCAGCAAATTTCGGTGGAAACCGCGACAGTTCCATGAGACGAGGGTGGCCATTATGACTGATTTTTGTTCTTTCTGTGCTCTTGTTTGGTTTTTCGTGGAAGTAGATGCCTGGGAACTTCTAAACCCTCTTCTACTTCCATACCGTCTGAATCCGCAGATTCAGAAATCATATCGTCAAGAGAGCTATTGCTAGGACTTCTATTTTTATTAATTATTTTGTGACTTTCAGTTTTAGGTTTACTTTGAATGACTGTTTCTTTGTTTTGTATTAAATGAGTTGCATTTTCCGTTTTCTTGGTGGATGTGGTTGGTTGGGTTTTATTTGGTTTAGTGTGCGTGCCTATTGATGTTTGGGTGGCAATACTACGTGTTGTTTTAACTGCACTGGCATAAGATTTGTTTGATTGGAGCTGTGTGCTTTGAACTAGTTTTCTGGCTTCAGCATACGAGATGTTCCTGGTAACTTTAAGAGTCTGTACTTCTTTTTCGGATTTCCATTTTGGGCAGAGGCGTGAAAATGCTGGGTGCTGACCCTTGCAATTTATACACGAAGGCGCAGCGGTACAATTTTCAGAATCGTGGCCAATCTGTGAGCATCGGGCGCATGTGAGGCTGCCACGACAAGACGTCTTAGAATGGCCGAAACGCTGGCATTGGAAGCATCGCATAGGGTTGGGAATATAAGGTCTTACAGGACAATTTAAATATCCGGCCTTAATATTCTTAGGCAGATCAGGCGTGTTGAAGGTAAGGATCACGTGTTTCGTATCGGTCAACTTACCTTCCTTACGCATCTTGATCCGCCTAGCACCGCAGACATTTTGGTCGGATAGCTCAGAAACGATCTCTTCTTCAGGAACGTACAGAAGGTCGAATTCCGATATTACGCCACGACAATAATTCAGTGTCTTATGTGCTGTTACAGTGACATTCGCTTGCCCAAGTTTAGTTATTTGAAGTAAAGAAGCAGACTGGATGGCTGAGATTGTATCAATAAGCAAGTCTCCGGAGCGGAGACGCTTTATATTTCTCGGCTCACCAATACAAGACTGGATGTATTTGTTTATTACAAAAGGAGACATCTTATGCATTTCGCCAGAAGGACTAGAGATGACTAGGAAACGGGGACTATTATTATGATTTTTTTCATTTGTATCTGTTCGTAATTTTTTTGCAGTAGACTTTTCAGAACTAGGTTGAGTGACTGGTTTAGCAGTAGTCGTTTCAGAACTAGGTTGAGTGACTGGTTTAGCAGTAGGCATTTCAGAACTAGATTGAGTGACTGGATTGACTTGAGTGACTGGAGTGACCTCGAAATCTTTTATTAAGTATATATGTGAGTTAGCCATAGTGAAAGAAAAAAATGATTCGGGTCCAACGGCCCCGCCCACCACGGAGCCCAACAAGGGAACACAGATTCCTGTGTTAGGGCTAGCCGGACCTATACGCAAACTGAAGCCCCACAGTCGGCTTTCCCGAAAGCAGGTACTCCCGAGAGCTTGACCCCAAGCCACTGACACAAGGACTAGTGACCAGCCGATTGACACCCGTGAGGACGACTAAGGTGCCTCCCGTTTAGCTGAAGCAGAGGCCAAAGTAGTGTGTTGGGGACAGTACCTCGCCCCTCAACTACCAGGACCCTCCTTTCCAGCGACACGGGTCTCCACGCACGGCAAACACGTGGGCAGTTTTCTCGCCACTCGAGAACTAGAGACAAGGTCTGTTCCAGTCTCTCGTGACGAGCCCCAAACTCCGTAGAGAGAAACCACAAGGGAGAAGGGAAGGGAAAAAGTTCCAGTTAAGAGGAGAGGAGACGGAAAAGAGGAAAGATCACTGGGGCTCCAGGATCGTGACACCCGTCTCACCAAGAAGATGATCCCCTGAAGGGCTAGGGTACCTCGGGATTGCCACACCCGTACTCGCAAAAGTGAGCCCCCTGAGGGCATTTTCTGCAGTGAGAGGCGGCAGTAATGGACTTTTTATAACAGGACATATTAATGGAGTTCCTTGCAATATGACAATAGATACAGGAGCCAACGTTACCATCATCCGAAAAGATTTGGCTCAACAACTGGGAAACAAACTTATCTGGACGCCACCCTGCGTTACCCTCCAGACTGTGTCCGGTGACAAGATCGACATCGATGGAAAAATAAACGTTAACATCACGTTTGGAAGTGCCGCTTACCATCACACGGCATGTGTAGCAGAGATCACTGATTCTTGCATACTCGGATTGGACTTTCTAAGGAAATACAATTTTTCCATGGACTTTAAAAATAACGAATTGCGTTCTACATCTGAGGACATAGCCCTATTCGGAATTAATGATGGAGTGAAATATATCCACAAAATTATAGCTCAAGATGATATCACAATTCCCGCAAGAACCGAGTTTTTACTTCCTGGATCCATAGCCGAAAATAGAAATTTCCGCTACGGCATCATAGAATATCCCGATAACTGTAATAGTCCAAAAGGAGTACTAGTAGCCTCAACACTCGTCGACCTATCCAGAACGGTTATCCCGGTGAGAGTCGCCAATGTAACTGAGAAGGCGAGAGTTATTAAGAAAGGTGAAGTGGTTGCAACATGTACTCCAGTAACCACCGTTGAAAGAAAGAGTAACATCCAAGAATCCGTGTCTTCAGAAAGCATTACATCAGAGTTACTTCAGAATGCGCAATTAAACGATGAAGAGAAGAATGCTGCCGATCGCGTTATTAAAGATCTTCAAGTTGTTTTCTCCCGCTCGTCTTCTGACGTGGGTCGAGTGAGTGAGTGAGTGATTATGGCGCAAAAACCAGAGATGATTATGACGCGCCAAACACAAGGTGGCAACACAAGGTCTATGTTGTGTCTGACGTGGGTCGAACTAGTTTGACACAACATAGAATAGATACCGGCGATCATCCCCCGATCAAGCAACATCCAAGGCGTCTACCGTTTGCTAATCAGGAAGAGGTGCGAACGCTGTTAAAAGATATGGAAGAAGGCGATGTCATCGAGCCTTCAGCAAGTCCATGGGCATCTCCCATTGTTCTCGTCAGAAAGAAAGACGGCTCAACAAGATTTTGCGTTGACTATCGCCGGTTGAATGAGGTTACGAAGAAAGACAGTTACCCTCTTCCTAGAATTGACGACATTCTAGACACTCTTTCTGGAAGCAAGTGGTTCTCAACGCTTGATTTAAAGAGTGGGTATTGGCAGGTAGAAATACACCCTCATGACCGAGAAAAGACGGCATTTACTACGGGACAAGGGCTTGGGCAATTCAAGGTGATGCCGTTTAGACTGTGTAATGCGCCGGCAACATTCGAACGCCTCATGGAGACTGTTTTGAAAGGACTTTCCTATGAAGCCTGTCTGATATACCTGGAAGATATCATCATCGTCAGAAAGAGTTTTGAAGAGCATCTAGAAAATCTTAGAAAGGTGCTTCAGAAACTGAAAGAAGCCAATCTAAAGCTGAGTTCCGCTAAATGCAAATTGTTCCGAAAGGAAGTGACTTACCTGGGACATGTCATCTCTGCAGAAGGTGTGTGCACGGATCCTGAAAAGGAGTCAGCCGTTAAATCCTGGAAACGTCCCGAAAATGTCCATCAGCTGAGAAGCTTCCTAGGGCTTTGCACCTACTATAGGAGATTCGTGAAGGACTTTTCTTCCATCGCAAGACCCCTTCACAAGCTGACAGAGAGTAAGCAAAAGTTCTTGTGGACAAAAGAATGCATTTAACAGCTTAAAGGATGCTTTAACATCTGCTCCAATCCTGACGTATCCTCAGCTCGACAGACCATTTATTGTCGACACGGATGCGAGCAATGAAAGTGTCGGTGCTGTTTTGTCCCAAGAAATAGACGGCCAAGAACGTGTAGTGGCGTACTAGAGCAAGTGCCTGTCTAAACCAGAGAGGAATTATTGCGTCACCAGGAAAGAGTTGCTCGCCATAGTCAAAGCTGTAGAACAGTTCCATCACTATCTATACCGCAGAAAATTTCTTCTCCGCACCGATCATGCATCATTGACCTGGCTTTTAAATTTCAAGAATCCTGAGGGTCAAATAGCCAGGTGGATACAGAGACTCCAAGAATATGACATCACTATCCGTCATCGTAAGGGATCATCACACGGAAACGCCGACGCCCTGTCTAGACGACCTTGCCCAGAAAGCTGCCGATATTGTTCCAGGGTGGAAGCGAAATACGAGCTGCTGACTCCGGTCGCAAGACAAATTACAACATCAACATCGGCTGATCGAGACCCGTGGAGTGATGATGAAGTCAGGAAAGACCAGCTGGAAGACCGCGACATTAAACCCATAATTGATTTAATGGAGTCATCAAACAGAAAACTTACTTGGCAGGACATTTCTATCTGTAGTCCTATAACAAAACAATACTGGGCACTCTGGGATTCACTTCACATTCGAAACGGCGTCTTATACCGGAAATTCGAATCGGATGATGGGAAGACGTTCCGATGGCAACTGATACTTCCAAGATCCCGGATTTCTGATGTCCTTAAAGAACTACATAACAGCCCTACAGGAGGTCACTTTGGAATTATGAAGACCTTACAGAGAGTTCGTGAGCGCTTTTACTGGAATAATGCAAAGGATGACGTGCAAAAGTGGTGCCGATCTTGCGATGCCTGTGCAGGTCGGAAAGGACCGAGAAAACGCAGCCGAGGCAAGCTGCAACGTTACAACGTAGGTGCGCTGTTTGAACGTATCGCCTTTGACATCTTGGGACCTCTGCCACGAACTGCTGACGGCAACAAATACATACTCGTTGTCATTGATTACTTCACCAAGTGGCCTGAAGCGTATCCTATTCCTGATCAAGAGGCTGTTACAGTAGCTGAGGTGATGATACAGCACTGGATTCCCAGGTTCGGAGTACCTCTTCAGTTACATTCCGATCAGGGAAGGAATTTTACCTCGGTAGTAATCAAAGAACTATGCAAACTACTCGGCATTGACAAAACCCAGACGACGCCATTACATCCCCAGTCGGACGGCATGGTAGAGAGGTTCAATCGAACCATCCTTAATAACAGCTCATTAGTGGTTTCCAGAAACCAGCAGGACTGGGACAAGAAATTATCGCTGTTTTTACTGGCTTACCGCAGTGCTGTCCACGAGACTACCGGCTATTCCCCGTCACAGATGCTCTTCGGTCGTGACCTTCGTCTGCCTTGTGATCTCTTGTTTGGTCGCCCTCCAGATGCTCCTTCATCGTCTGAGGAATATATTCAAGATCTCCAGGCCCGGTTTGAAGTGATGCACAACTTTGCACGTGAGCGAGTCAACTTGGCGACGGAGAAGATGAAGACCCGATATGACACAAGAGCTACTGAACATCAATTTCACGAAGGAGACAAGGTGTGGTTGTGGAATCCGAATCGACGGAAAGGACTTTGTCCGAAATTACAGTCACCTTGGGATGGCCCGTACACAGTCCTAAACAGGCTGAATGACGTCGTGGTTCGGATTCGTAAGTCTTCGAACTCTAAACCTAAAGTCGTTCATTACGACAGATTAGCTCATTACTATGGCCATAGTACATAATGTAAATAATTGTAAATAGTGTCAGACCATGGTCCTTTTTGTTTTTAAATGTGTATTTGATTTGATTTGTATTTAGTATTTGATTTGCATTTAGTATTTGATTTGTATTTAGTATTTGATTTGTATTTAGTATTTGTTTTGCATTTAGTATTTGATAGCATTTGATTTGTTTAAGTTAGTTATTGCATTTATTGTTCTTGTTGTTTGATATTGTAATGTAATGTTTATGCCACAGTTGTAAGTTTAGCTTCCTGTCCAGTGATTGTACTGCCCGGGACGTGCAGTCCTTGGGAAGGGGGCAGTGTTACGAATTTGGTATTTAAAAAGCTAATGTTAGTTCAATTATAAATTAAATGGTTTTATTTCTCGCGCAGTGCAGCGCGTGACGAATATTAAAAGAAAGCTAAGCCGCAAAATTGAAAATACAAGAGCGCGTGCATTAAATAAATAAATATCTCTTTTTGATTTCGAGAAAGTACTGGAAAATTCTAGCGCGTGATTTTAAAATCTTATAAAAGGAGGAAAACATCTAAGTTTGTAGTAGTTGCTTAGTTTGTTGTTGTTTAGAGAACTGCTCTTGTTGATTGTAGCGAATTCGCGGATTAGCTTTCTTTAGCTGTTTTGAATTACGTTCTATTGGACATTTGAGTAGTTAAAGGATAACTACTGTCAGATAAAGAGTTGTTAAAAGATAACTACTGTTATTTGCTAGTATTATTATGGCACAGAGGATTTAAAACAATGAAAAGTCATTAATTTTAGAAGTAGGATGATTTTAAGTGGTCTAATTTAAATCTCATTTATTCCAGTGTAAATTACTAACCTCCCTCTCATATTTCCTTCTTTTCATATATTTTACCAGTTCACTTAATACTTTGTTTTCAGAATCATTAGGTTTTTTCGAAGACGTGAAAAATGGGCAATACCCCCCGCCGAGACTCGAATCCCGGACCTCTCGAATACGTGTCGAGTATGCTTCCAGTTATACCACGAAGGCATACAGAAAGAAAGGAGAAAATACCTTAATCCCCAATCCCCTTTGTAAAGGGGTCTGGGGCTTAAGGGGCCAAACCCTGGTGTTGACGAATTATCGTCCACTATCGTTTTGGGTCGGGCTCCATCTGTAGAATCATTAGGTTTTCTTGAAGCAGGAGATTTGATAAATCCCTCTCCGGGACTTCAGAATTTTACTTCTCGTATACGCGTCCACTATGCTTCGAATTACACCACGAAGGCATCCGGAAAGAAGGGAGAAAAAGTCTTATACATTGTAAAATATAATAAATGATTTCCGTAGACATTAAATAAATGAATATGTAAAAATAATCACTTATTTGAGAAGCAAAGTTATGCGCATTTTAAAAATTTCCATACTAAAGCTGAAATTTTCTGTCACTAATCTAGGATTCCGTATAAATATACACGGTGGAAGTGGTTTGAAGGATACATACACGGTAACTGAGACAAATACTCATGTTATTGGGGAACGGGGTGCCCTGCCGTTTTGATTACAGTTTTGTGTTACTAGTTTATTACCACGACGAAATCATTTAACATTTCCTTTTGCTTGCATTAAACTACAGACTCTCAAATACTTCTCGCGTCATTATGACATATATTATGCATATTTAACTGTAGCAGTAATATAATAATACTAATTAGATGTGATTAGTAAAACTAATTACGTTTGCTTACGGCCGATTTATAAAGCTTGTAAGGATCCTAAGTTTTACTAACGTTTATTTTATTTTAAATCTTTACTATCACTTCTTATTTTCTACTTCCGGCCAGAATTAAAAGCTTTAACTTATTTATGCAAATTTGTCTTGCTAACGCCAAGTACTTAAGTTGTGGCTTTTTGCCAAGCAAGAGAGAGGAAGGAGTTATTAGAAGCAGGCCGCTTGCCATAGTAGTTTTACTCGGTTGCTGGTTGCCTTCAAGGCCAGAGGTTTAGTCCTCTTGATAATTTCAAACGTATCGTAGTTTTAGCAGCTCTCTGTACTACATACGGATTTTGTTAAATAACGGCCAATCTTAAAGTTAGGCACTTGTATATTAATCCAAAGTTAGTTTTAGTTATATTTTTAGTTAGTAGTTTTATATTCTTACGTTCAGACCACAAGTTGTTGGTCTCTGTATTCCGAAATTCCGGAAATCTCTGTAAAGATAGAAAAATAAAGGGTTTCGTATACCCTTCCTGTGTGTATTGTCTACTTCACAATTTATTGAACATAGCTTGAGTAAGCTCCCTGTTCCGAGTCAGGACAGTTCATGTTTCCAAGGCAAGTAAAGAGGAACACAAGTCCTGATAAGCTAATTAAGATTGATGCAGATAATTTACGAAACTAATTAATTTTCACTTATAACTAATATTGAGTGATTAGTAAATCCTAAAGGATGCTTCTAAAATTGTTATTTATAGTTCACGCATCTCCTCCTTCGTGATACGAAATACTAATATAAAGCTACTATGGACAGTGTAAAATTGACAAATATATATGGAAATGGATGGCATTTCATATCTTGATTACCTCTGTGAATTTGAGGTGAAATTGTTTCTGAAGGGGATAATAATTTGAATATTGAACTGCAGATGAAATTGTTTAAAAAATGTTAACGTTTACAATTTTTTATAAATTTCATCATCTCTTTCTTTTTAATTTTTAATCAAATCATTTTTATTGAGAAGAGTTTTAGAGTAAGCAGTGTGTCTTATTGGCAAACGCAATTTATGAAAATATTTAAAGTATAGTTTCTTAATTTTCATTGGTTCACCTTTACTTTACAAAATTACCACTTTTGCAAAATTATTTTACTCGGAATCCGTTTCAAACTAACTAGCTCTGATATGAAAATTTCACAAGCGAAGTTAGGAAACAAATTTTGATTCTTAAAAAGGTAGATAATAAGGAAAATAATTTTAAAATTATTTATAAAGCGACATTTGTGCAGTTATATGTGCTCAAATAACAGCATTAAAAAGGCATTAATAAAATCTCTAGGCCTGCTATGACAATCGTCATTTTTTTTATATTTGGTTACATATTCATCAGTAATATTGTACTATCACAGCCTAAACTGTTCTCTTTCTCCTTCTCTCTCTTTGTTTAGCCCAAAGGGGTGTTGCACCAAAGAACTATTACTCTCGAAACGACTTTTTGCGTCGGTTCACTACTAATGTCCATTTCACTTTTCAAATTGTTGCCACCAAATATAATAACCTTGTATTATATTTAAAGAAACTAAATAATGAATAATCTGCATTAATGTATATGTTTCTCGCATTGTGAAAAACATTGGTACCTAGAGCCAGCCAATTTTGAATAACGTAATCCTCCACGCGAACATGAGCACCTGGTTTGGTTTTGGTTTATTTAATTACGGCAAAGCACACTAGGCTATCTGCCTAAGGGGAGGGATGCCTTCGTGGAGGACTTTCTAAGGGAAACTGGCTCGTATACACGTTACACATGGGGATAAACACGAAAACGCCCATGCAGCCAGCCCGTTTGCGGGATTCGAACCTCGGACCGAACTACCAGTGTTCAGCAACTTTACCGCTCGGCCGCTAGTGGGCCCCATGAGCACCTGGAAGCTTGAATTTGGAATTTATTTCATATTTTGTAAAACTTTAATGAATTTCTGTTTAACAAACTCAACGATTTCAAAGCGAGCAACGGAAAAACTCTGCAGGAGGGAATAATAATAATAATAATAATAATAAAAAAAAAAAAAAAAAAAAAAAAAAAAAACATTTTTATCTCTAGCGCACGAGGCTCTTTATCGGAAATTCTAAAGATATGTCGTTTTTAAATACTCTAGGCCACGTACTCGCAAAACATGTATGTGTATGTAAATAAAAAACCGCTCCCTTGGGCGTAATATAAAATCTGAAAGCTTTCCTATTTTTTTTTTTTTTCTTTCTTTCTTTCCTACTTTTCTTTTATTTCAGCAAAGTATTTGGGACCATTATAAATCCAAGTTCAATCATTTAAGGATGAAGGAAATGTAAATTTTACTGGTTATTTTAATAATAACCCATAATGGTGTATTAACTGATACAACTATATTTTACATCCAGAAATTATGATGCTCTTATTCCCTGAAATTTTGATTTTCCTTTCGTTAATTATCCAGTTAATTAGAATAATTAACGATACAAATTTAAATCGTAATAATTTTGATGCTTCAGTATATAAAGAAGTTTTATCGTTCGCGTTTCGTCTACTGAAAACCGTAGATACCTCTGTCGGGTATGCATTTTCTGAAGATACAAAGTGTCATCGAGTACTTGTTAATACGTTTCCAAAGTTTCTTCTGATTGACATTACAATCAAAACCCAGAAAATTTCACGGCTCTCTGTTAGGGTTCTGATTAGTTAAAATTGTAAGGTTTATTTTAATTAACATAACCACTTATTTGACGTCTGTACTATCATTTCTCCCTTTCCGTTTCCCTCTCACTCGGAATGCAAATTAGTTCGCGTATTTAAGTGATAGTTTGAGATTGCTTACCCAGAGCGTGTTCTAACTGCTAAACGCCACATTACTAGACTGCTATTAAGGTAAGAGATCCTGTTTTCGAGGTTGCCTTATTCTTGCCGGTAGTAATTTACACGCCGTTGTTAAGCTTAACAGCCTACCTTTGCGGTTACTTAATATACTTTGTGTAGCCTTTGGCTATTTGATATTTTGATTAAATTTTAAATTTAATATTCTGTTTCTGATTTGTCACGAATGCTGGCTAATTTCTAAGCACCAGAATTACCTTCTGTTCAACTTACTGAGTTTTAAATAAAAGGCTCTTTTACACCCTTTTATAAGTGTCTGCAATCCTTCTGAAGAAGTAGCGGTAAGGTGCTGATAGACTTTAAAAGATTAGCTCTACATTATTATTAATGAAAGGCTCATTCCTTATAAAAGTAAGCTGACATTTATGAGGGTTATGTTATTTATAAGGGTTATGTTACGTTGTTGATCAATGACGATTTCGGCATGCTTTTCGCCAGCAGTTTCGAACATCAAAGAAAAAGGTTTACTTTACCTTAAATGTATTTTACTTCCTTGTACGAAGTAAAAAGGAAGTACTGTAATCGCGAAAAGTTTCAGGCAGCATATTTCAACGAAAATATCCCATTTTGACCCCTTTCCAATGCAATTTAACGATGTATTTCCGTGATATCTGTACGTAAGGACAAAAAAGACACTCTTTTCCACCAAAAAATATAAAACTGCTTTAAAATGAATTCTGAAGAGAAATTTTCGTGGCGTCTGTACGAACGTATGTACGTATGTATCTCGAATAACTCAAAAACGAGTAGCCTCAGAACGTTGAAATTTTGTATATAGGACTGCTATAACATTTAGGTGTGCACCTCGTAGTTTGGTTGCAATCGGCCGCACCAAACGTATATAAATATATTTATATATGTATCCACTCTGTTACCCGGCTCCGTGATCTCAGTTTCTTTACTATTATATGTTTGTAAATTGTACATTTTTTGCTTTAAAATGATTGAATTATGTTGTTCTTATCTTCCGGTTAAGGTTTTTATGCCTTTAATAAATCTGTATGCAATATTTTTAGAATTATCAACAGTTTTAAAGTTGTTTAAGTGCCACTAAGCCTTTTTTTTTATAGCGGGCATTGATTGTTTACATTTGAAACAGCAGATTAGAGGATTTGTTGCCAATCTAGAGAAACTTAGCTTCGCAACAACAAAGATAACGCCTTCATTTATTATTTAAATCATGCTTAATCCTTTCTGGAATTATTTCGAGGAAATAAGCATTTAAGATTTACTTCGTAATTTTTAATACAGATATTTTGAGTTTTTATGTATTTTTGCCTTGTTGCGAAGTGAAAACTGAATTAATTGAATGAGAAATACTCAATTGGCTGTGAAAAACTATTTCTTTTTTGTTTTATTTGCTTAATTTCTTTTATACATCATTCTAGCTTTATTATTTATTATAGTATTTGAATAGAACATGTGGCAACGATTAGATAATTCTATTCTTTAAATGATATAAATTTTGTGCATTATGAGTTATAATATAAACTAAATATAATACTGTTAAGTGAACCAAGCGCCGGAGTGTCGCTATGGTAAACAAAGTGAATTTTAAAGAATGCATTTATTCTATTGTGGTTTATGCGGTGTCGGCGAAGTACGTTTAATTTAATCTAATAAGTTTAAATGAAATGCAAGAAAAAATGCGTATACTTTAATATTCCGTACTAGGAAGTCATGTGGTGTACAATCGGATTTTTTTTTTTTTAATCGTAGCGTCCACTCTACGTTAGAGGGATTGAAGCTCGGTGCTTTAGCCAAAGTGCACATTCAACTATATACATTACACACATCGGTTTGATAATAGTTTTCAAACTTAAAAATATTTTCACAGCTGTGTCTTAAAAAAAGGCTTTACTTTAAATGAGTCTTCGTCAGGACATTAAAAATGCGTTGAAGAGATATACAATATAAAATAAGAAATGAGGCAAGGCTAACAACTTTAGATTCTTACAGTTTTTTTTTTTTTTTTTTTTTTTTTTTTTTTTTTTTTTTTTTTTTGTTGTTGTTGGTACAAAATTCTATCAATTTTAAGGACGATTTCTCTTCTCAGTCCTTTTAAGTCTGTATTCTTTGAGAGAAAAGAGTATTTTGTTTTTAAGGACGAAGAGAAAAGTGAAATAAATAAAAATAATCAAATGAATGAGGCTAATTGCTCGTAGCGCTATCTACACAGCAAAATTAAAATCAAAAGGAAAATTAAAGCAGAGTTTAAAGAATTTCAAAAGCTTCGGGAGAACAAGTAATTTCATCAATAACTATCAATAATAATGCTTCAAGTAATTTAATTGACAAAATTGAAAAGAACGTTTTGGACAGTTTCAACGGAATTAAAGGAAATGTGTTTAAATTTGTGATTAAGGAACCAATTACGATGACTGAAGATTTATTTATTTTTCGTTTTCCAACATAAACGTTTCATTTCCCTTAAAGCAAAATTTCTTGGCTGATACATATGAAACCGGGCTGACAAGATATGCTATAAGTTCCCTCAAATAAAATCTGAAATATATTTTTATTGATAACATCTTTGATTGATAATGAACAACAATTTTCATTTATATGCGAGAAAATAATCTGAAAGTTGAACTAGTTAAAAATTTCGAGTAACATTACTATTTACTCAAACGGAATAACAGGATCTTATTTCAGTTATAAAATATCACTTATGCTGTAAGACGACTTTTCAAGAGGTGATTAATACTCATGGGAGACAAGCTTCTCTAATGGCAAGAATATAAACATTTTGACCGTTTTCGAATCTATTTGAACGAAGTTTTCACGTGACAACCGTACGTACACACAGAATAAAGGACTTTTTTTTTTTTTTTTTCCAAATCAGATTTTAAAATAGATTCAAAAGAGGTTTTCTCGTGAGTCTGTACGTACGTATGAATGTATGTATCTCGCATAACTCAAAAACGAGTTGCCTCAGAAAGTTAAAATTTTGCATATGAAAATTGTGTACCTCCCTTTTTTGTTGCAATCGGCCGCATCAAACGTATATTTATATATATGCACTGTATACTCTCTCTATTATCCTGAGTAATGAGCTCACTCTGTTTATTGTTGGTAAATTTTGCGCTTTAAAAGTGACTGAATTACTTTATTCTTGTGTTCCGGTTAAGATTTTTATGCCTTAACCGATGCAGGCTATTCAAGGGGCTGTGACGAAGGAACTGAACAGCATTACAGCTTGTGCGTTCCTGGGAGCGTTGAGTAATTGTCAGAGTCGCTGGAAAAGCTATATTTATGCAGAAGGGGCATAGTGTGAAAACTATTAAGTCGATGTGTCAAAACTAAGAATAAATTGTTTTGAAAATATACTACTACTTTTCAGACAAATCCTGTAGGCTTTCGGACACATAGTATAAACGTTATAAAAATATCTGATGTATACACCACATGATTTCCTTGCACGGAATATTAAATTATACGCATTTTCTCTTGCATTTAATTTAAACTTATTGGATTAAATTAAATCTACTTCGTCGATAGCGCATAAACCACAATACAATAAATGCACTTTTTAAAATTTCACTATATTTCTTTACCATAGCTACACTCGGGCGCCAGGTTCACTTAACAACGTTATATTTCGTTCATATTATAACTCATAATGCACAAAATTTATATCATTTAAAGAATACAATTATCTAATCGTTGCCACATGTTCTATTCAAATACTATAATAAAGCTAGAATGATGTATAAAAGAAATTAAGCAAACAAAACAAAAAAGAAACAGTGTTTCACAGACGATTCAGTATTTCTCATTCAATTAAATCAGTTCTCACTTTTCGAGAAGGCAAAAATACATAAAAACTCAAAATATCTATATTACAAATTACTAAGTAAATTTTAAACACTTATGATTTCCTTCAATAAATTCCAGAATGGATAAAACATGGTTTAATTCGCAATAATAAAAGAAGGTGTTATCTTTATTGTTGCAAAGGTTAGTTTTTCTAGATTCGCAACAAATTCACTATTTTGCCAAGTTTGAAATGTAAACAAACATGTCCGACATCGCAAACCACAAATATTGTATGCAGATTTACTAAAGACATAAAAACTTTAACCAGAAGATAAGAACAATATAATTCAATCATTTTTAAAGCAAGAAATGCACAATTTACAAACATATATTAGTCAAGAAACTGAGATCGCTGAGCCGGGTAACAGAGTGGATATATATATATATACATATATTTATATACGTTTGGTGCGGCCGATTGCAACCAAAATACGAGGTGCACATCTACATGGTATAGCAGTCATACATACAAAATTTCAACGCTATGAGGCTACTCGTTTTTGAGTTATGCGAGATACGTACGTACGTACAGACGCTACTAAAAACTCTTTAGAATTTATTTTAAATCAGTTTTATATTTTGGGGGGGGGTAAAAGTGTCTTTTATTCTGTCCTTACGTACAGATGTCACGCAAAACCATCCTTAAATTGCATTCGATAGCGGTTGAAATAGATATTTTCATTGAAATATGATGCCTGAAAATTTTCGTGATTACAATACTTCCTTTTTACTTCGTACAAGGAAGTAAAAACATTAAATTCAATTCGGTGCAGCTGTCTAAATTATTTAATCAAAATCAGTTGTTTTGAATATTGCTTTTAGTAACGGAATGTTTGATTTAACATTCCATTAACATATCCAGTAACAAAATCTTCTTCATGTTAAATCTAAAAATATTTTTCACAAGTTTCAGGTGTCAAAATACTAAAGATAAGCCTACACTGTTTTACTAAACGCGTGTTTGATTGCCATTTTAATAATAATTTATATGTTTCAACGTCTGTTATTTGATGAAATTTGAATGAAGAGCGTTTATTCCAGTTAGAGATTTCCTACGTAAGAAAGGCAATTTATTTATCTGCTCTTTTATTTTTATTTTTAAAGTAAAAATCGATACTACTTATCAGCTTCCTTCTATAAAGCTGAGAATCCTCGGAAATGATTTTCAACATCGAAAGTACTGGGAAAGTAATTACTTATCGATTTTAGGAGAAAGAAATTCTAAATTAAGGCTCTTCTTAAGTAAGAATGACTCAAATTACACTCTGCTAATATTAATAAGTGTACGAAATCGCCTAAAATATTTAAAGAATGATATACTTTTTAATTAATATTTAATTGATTTATGTTACGCATCGCGAATTAAATTACAGTAACAAAGTAATTCTTTTATTTGGAATACTAAGGCATTAAATGCAAAAGTTTTAAAATAAGTGGAAATGAACAAAAATAATTAATTTTCAGACTTATTAATTCTAAAAAAATCTGATGTGGACACCACATTACTTCCTTGTATGGCCTATTATAGACATATTTTGCTGCATTTCATTCAAACATTCCTTCGAATTTCATTAGAGATATATTTCTTATTCAGTAAACTCAGTTTTCACTTCGCGGCAAGGAAAATATACAGAAAAACTGAAAACATCTTCATTAAATTTGTAAGATACAGACGTTCATAAAACACAAACTTCAGGAAAAAAAAAACAATGTTTACAATTACAATGTTTACACTTTCTACGAAAAAAAAAAAAAAAAAAAACAAGCAATTTAGCCAGCAAGCAGAAAGACAAATTTTTCGGTGCAAGGAAATGAATGTGTAGTTTGGGCCCCACTTGGTAAAAAGGCGTCGAAGCTGAGGCATAAACTAACTTAATTCTACTCAGAGTTCTTCAGTTCTACTCAGAGTTTGAAATGCAAACAAATGGCGAATTCGTTAAGCTTAGTACCACTTAAACAACTTTTAAATTGTTGATCATTCTACAACTATTGCATGAAGATTAGTTATAGGCATAAGAAACTTAACCGGAACTTAAGAGCAAAATAATAAAATCACTTTTAAAGCAAAAAATATACAATTTACTGACATATAAGAATAAATGTGATGTGTACACCACATGACTTCCTTGTACGGAATATTAAATTATACGCATTTTTCCTTGCATTTCATTTAAACTTATTGGATTGAATGAAATCTACTTCGTCGATAGCGCATAAACCACAATAGAATAAATGCACTTTTTAAAATTTCACTATATTTCTTTACCATAGCGACACTCTGGCGCCAGGTTCATTTAACAACGTTATATTTCGTTCCTATTATAACTCAGACTGCACAAATTGTATATCATTCGAAAAATTATCTCATCATTGCCACATGTTCTATTCAAATACTATAATAAATCTAGAACGATGTATAAAAGAAATGAAGCAAATAAAACAAAAAAGGACAGTTTTTCACAGACGATTCAGTATTTCCCATTCAATTAATTCAGTTCTCACTTCGCGACAAGGCAAAAATACATAAAAACTCAAAATATCTATATTAAAAATTATGGAGTTATGCAAAGTTTTGAGTTATGCGAGATACATACGTACGTTTGTACAGACATGACGAAAATTTCTCTTTAGAATTCATTTTAAAGCAGTTTTATAATTTTTTTTGGAGGAAAAGAGTCTTTTATTCTGGCCTTCCGTACAGATGTTACGCAAAAGTCACTCACTCTGCAGAGCGATTGTGTCTCCTGAAGTGTGACAAGTTTCTCAGTCTTGTTGAATCCAGAAATTTTCGGTGTTCATTTGATCCAACCGGGGCCAAAGGAAATTAGTGAGCATCGCCCGATAACGAACTCCAGTCACCGTGACAGCCTTTCCTTGGTCATCTTCAAAAAAACCGATTAAACTCCCACTCCAAATTGCACACCAAATCGTAACTCGCTGAGGATGCATATCATTTTCGTGAATTACTCTTAGATTCTCTGATCCCCATATTCTGCAGTTATGTTTATTCACAAAGCCAACAATGAAAGTGAGCTTCATCTGAGAAAATGATGCTGTTTGTGAAACTATGTGTCTATCGTTCTTTTTCCAAGGTCCATTGCACAATTGCCGTCGTTTTCCATGATTCGCTGGTTTAAGTTTCTGTGTTAACTGAGCCTTGACGGCTCAACGGCCGATGACGCACGGATGGCTTACACAGACACTGAAAAGGCAGAAGTCTTAGCCGACAGCCTTGCTACTCAATTCGCTCCTAATAACGACGCCTACTGTAACCGCCCGGTTACTCAAGGGCGCATACATTCACGTGTTGAAGAGTTTTTAACACAACCTTTCACGCCTGAACTTAGGCCCACTGATCCTAAAGAGGTGATGGAATACATCAATAGACTGAAACCCAACAAGGCTCCAGGCATGGATTCTATCTCTAATCGCATGATTAAAAATTTCCCTGTAATGTTTATTGTTTGGATTACGGTCCTTATTAATTTTATGCTAAGGAGAAGCTACTTCCCCGACCGCTGGAAAATTGCAACGGTCGTCCCCATTCCAAAACAGGGGCAAAATCTAAACTTACCCGTCAACTACAGACCAATTAGTCTGTTTTCCTCACTCTCAAAAGTATATGAATATGTCTTACTTAATCGCCTGAATGAATTCTGTCGAGATCAAAACTTAATCATCCCGGAACAATTCGGCTTCCGACCTAAACACTCCACGGAACACCAGTTACTACGTGTAGTGGAATTCATTCATGAAGGCTTTCGTAAGCGAGAAAATACTGGAATTGTCTATCTTGACATAGCTAAAGCCTTTGACAGGGTTTGGCATGACGGACTTATTTACAAGCTCATGCGACTTGGATTTCCGGCTCACATCATTAAAATTATTAGCTCGTACTTAGCCGGACGAAGCTTCCGCGTACGAGTTAACCACGAACTCTCCTCTCCCCGCCCGATCCATGCTGGATGTCCTCAGGGTAGTCTTGTCTCACCTCTGCTCTTCAATATCTATATCAACGACGTGCCTAAGGCACCTAGTATCGATTTAGCTTTATATGCAGACGATACGGCCATCCTAACTCAACATACCAACATCACCACAGTAATCTCTACATTACAGAGTTACCTTTCAAAGCCTTAGAACTCTGGCTCGGACTGTATAAAATCAAAATTAATGTCGCTAAATGTGCTGCCACTTTATTCATCCGAAGAAACATCCCTCGTTTAGATAATCTAATTTTCTTCGGTGAACCTATTCCCTGGGTTACTACTTACAAATACCTTGGTGTTCTACTAGACTCAAAATTAACTTGGCAACTTCACATTCAAAAAATTATTGCGAATGCGGAAGCTGTCAAAGCCAACCTGCGCCCCTTTTTCGCTAAAAATAGCGACATGTCACTTGATAACAAGATCTTGCTTTATAAATCTATCATAAGGCCTATTCTCACTTACGCGAGTCCCATCTGGGGCTCAGCTGCTCTGACTAACCGTAAACACGTCCAAATTTTTCAATCAAAATTTTTACGGCAGATATTAAACGCTCCATGGTTCATAAGGAACGATGACATTCATAACGACCTCAAAATTATGCCCATTAATCGTTTTATACAGCGACTTTCGGAAAGATTTTTCAAAAACATCCATCTTGTTGGAAATCCAGTATTACATACCCTGCCGGTATATGATCCTGCGGTTGCCTCTTCTAAAAAGCGACCCAGAGCAATCTTACAACCTGATTATGCTCAACTACCTTTTAAACGGCGTCGGTATTGGAATACAGATGCCCAAGTGGATGCTTACCTCTCGTTCCTAAACCCCAACCGCCCCCGCGTTAACAATGCGTAAAGGCATTGACCGGAGGAATCCTGTTCTTTAACTCTTTAAGAAGAGCCTTCTAACGTTTCTTTAACAAGGGACAACCTATCTCCGCAGCCGCACGCGACTGCACTTAATTTCTCAATAGCTTCTTAAAAGCTTCTTCTCCACCCGCTAAACGGGTTGCTTTCGACCCCCTAAGGGGACCTTTTAACGTCGCACTAAATAGCGACCAATAATTTTCTTCTCCTTCAGTGTATGACACTGAACTGCTACTAGAACCCGCCCAACGGGTTTCGCCCCCAGCCCTTTTTGCCCAACTCTCCGGATTGCTTGTCCTAAGGATTTTATTTTGCTGTTGATATCAAGAATCAAGGAAATGTATTGCACCTTTTTATTCTTTTCAAAACTTTTTGAATGTTGACTCCTCTCTCAAAATTTATTCCTGGCCCTTTTTAAACACAAAATTTAATTTAAAGAATTTCTAAGAGTTTTCCTTTTTTTCTCATGCGGAAGGCATTATCTGAAAAGCTTTTATTTTTATAATTAGGCTTCAAAATCTTCCCTTATTAGATGAACCCCTCTTTTGATGTAATTATTCTATCTCTGATGATGTGGAGTTAAAGGCCTAGCCTAGCGCACTCCGTAAATTAACTTCCTTGATCCTTGAACTGAGCTTTGTACTGGTGTAAATGTAAATCTTTCGTTAAGATTCTATGCATTGTTGCTGGACACGTGTTTATTTCTTGAGCACGACGGCGACATGATTTTCCCAGAGTCACTGTGACAGAATCAAGCCCAGCAGCAACAATTGCCTCCCTCCGGCCACTTCGAGGTGGTCCCGGGCTTTTGATGTCTACTGTTGAACCGGTTTTTTTCAAATTTCTTGATCAACCTACGAACAGTGGATTCATTTGGTGCATTGTTGTGTCCCATAATCGTACGGAGATTTCGAAACTTTCGCCATTTTTAGTCCAAAGGAACTTTGTCCCTGAAGAACTATTGTTTTCGTTTTGCGATTTTGCACTGAATCACTGTAAATGTCCGTTTCACTTTTCGAACTGTTGCCAACAAATGTTAGAGTCCTGAATTATATTTGGAGAAATTAAATAATGAAAAATCTTCATAAATGTATGTATATTTCTGGCATTGCGATAAAACAACGGTATCTAGAGCCATCGAATTTTGAATGACATAATCCTATTGCGAATATGGGCATCAGAAAGCCCAAATTTGAAATTTTGAATTTGTTTTATGATCGATTTCATATTTGGTAAACCTTTAACGAATTTTTGATTAACAAACTCAACGACTTAAAATCGAGCTATGACAACATTCTACGAGGGGAAAAAACCTTTTTATCTCCAGCGCGCGGAACTGTGTATCAGAAATTCTAAAGATAGGCTCATTTTAAAATTATTTTGCGACATTGCTGTTGAACTGAATTTTATAGTTTAAGTGCAAAGAACATGATGTTTAATAAATAAAGGTAACACACAAAACGTTAAAAAAAGTCCCTTTGGACGCAATTTAAAATCTTAAATTTTCAATTTTTTTAAGAGTTAATGTGGGAAAGCAGTTGACCTATGGTACATCGCTCGTGTCATCCATACACAGGTATAGATACAGTGTATAGATATAGATGCAGTATATAGATATAGTGTTGGAGAACCTTGTTTTATGAAAAAGAATGAAATTCTGCGTGTTGCTTGGAAAATTTAGAGTGGCATTCATGTAATATTGTAATGTGTCAGATTATTGTGTACAAATCACTTCGCTGCACTGGAATTCGAAAGAATATTTCGCTTGTCTTAGATCTTACCTTTCTCCTAATGGATATGAAATTTTTTCAATGATAATACATTTTAATATTTTAGAACGTTAAAAGCATTAACGAATTACAAATAAAACATTATTAAAAAAGAAGCTTTAAATAATATTGTGAACTTAGACTAGGAACATCTTAAAATATATATATATATATTTAATGCAAGGGAGGTGAAAAGTATTTTCCAATCCATTTAAAAATAAAATCCAAACACGTACAAGTTTTCATTTCAGGTCGGTCTAGAATAAGAAAATGTTATTTCTGCTTTCTAATACTTTTTCTCTTCGGATGAAAGAACTGTTATCATAATGCGTTGGTATATGTTTTTGATTCCAAAGAATGCGTAAATATTGCAATCACGTAAAACATTTCGTTAGCATAAGAGAAAAAAACACGCCTAATCTCGCGAACTCGCTTTAAAGCACAGCTTGTTTCCAAAACAGCATTTCGAAAACGGAAGCTTCTGTTTACATAAGGAATAAAAACTAAATGACTATCTAGAAATAATGTTATTCTAGCACAATAAAAGAGAAAAAACTCCCTGGGTGGCTGGATTTTACTCCATGAAAAGTTTAATATTTCTTGAAAATTATTCTTTTGTCGAGAAATAAAATTTACTAGCGGGAAAACTCCCAAGATGAGCGGGCTATGTCCCGCAAATTTGCAAATTTGGACGCAAAAAAAAGCAAAATTTGGACGTTCTGTCTACACTTATAAAAAAAATGCATAAAAGCTTGTTAAGAATCTATGATAATTATTTAGGAAGATCAAATTAGATTCAACATTTCGAACTTAACAATTTTTATTTCATCTTCACCTCCAAACTACACACGTGCACAATCGCGCGCGTTCGACGACTGCTCTTTCCTTGAGAATCTTGGGATAGAATTTTGTGGTCTGTAATCATGTGCTGCCATCTCTCGGCTGTTCTGGGGTTAAATTGGTAGGATATTTTTTTAGACTTTTTAAAATAAGATAAACCACAACAAGCTTTTCAATATGGTGGAGATCAGTAAAAGGTGTGAATAATAATTGGGCTACTACCTTCGAGGGAAAAGCTTCTGTGATGTCCTCCCTGGAGCAGTTGGAACTACAATTCAGAACAGCAAAAACCCTATTGACTAACACTGGCGCCCGAACTAAAATGTTGTGGATAACAATTAGGCTACTACCTTCGGAAAATCTTTTGTGATATCCTCCCCGGAGCAGTTAGAACCTTTTTGTTCTAATTTATTTAGTAAGTTGAATTGTTCCTTTGGGCATTATTTTTAATATACATCAGATTCTGAGTCCTTCTAAATTAAACTCATTGACGCAACAGCCCTTGTGGGTGACTGCCTTCAGTGCCCCAAAACCTGGTTTCTTGACTTTGGGCCCCAGACGGCATCAGCATATGACCTGGGCAAGTGGTCAGCTTGTCGTAGGACCTCCAATGTTTAGTCCCCAAGCGAACTTGGAACTCATTTTATGGACAAGGGATGAAAGGCCGGGTCAAAATTGCTCAGAGCGGGGATCGAACCCCGGACCTGTAGTACAGCTGCGCGACGAGTTAGCCTCTTCGCCATCGGGCGACTCGCAGTCCATCTAACAAGGATCAAAATGAAAGTTGTTAAGGGATTTGAAATTAAATACAACATTAGGGCTTAGTGTGTTAGTAAATGTAAATAATTTATGGTAATAATACAAACCTTTAATGGTAAATATGTTATGAATTATTTCACGTCTCTGACAGTAGTATCAGAATAAGCACACGAAATTCATCGTGGCAAGGAGTGCAAGATTGTGATTGTCGTAGGCAACAGCCTCGAACACCCTTCAGGTGACCGTACGACTTTGCTCAGTTCCGCCCCCAATTTTAATGGACAGCACCCAGTGGGGACGCGTCCGAGAATATTCCACTCCTCTTACCCTACCACCAACCACTCGAGAGGACATTTGGCTCTGCGCATATTTAAAGTGCCCTCATGCCGCACAGATACTCTAAATTTACAAACATCCATGCCTTTTCCGGGATTCGGACCTACGCTAACTACTGCCCGGTTGGGCAAATGGTAAACATCGCCTCGAGTTTGTTTCTTAAAATTTTAAATCAAGAAATCTTGGGCTAAAAATATTACACTTTACCTGGTGTAAAGTGTCCTGTTTTGTAATTATTTTTATCAATATTCGCGCAATTCATCTAGGCCATACAAACGAACAAAACGTGCAAGGCACGGTATATATATCATAAATGATAATCGTGTGTTGGGTTCGAATTACATCATTTTATAACCGTGTGCAAGCATTCTTACTTGACATGGCCTCTAGAAATTAAATATATGTAAACTCGGCGTCTAAGGGATTTCTACGCTGACGACACTCATTTAGGTGACTTGGTATTTATTTAGTTATTGATGGAGATACAGTGATAAGTATTAACAAATGAAAAAAAGAGTTATAATTGAGAAGTTAACAGCTTCGCCATCTATTAATACGTCTTAGTCGAAAACATGACTTTTCTCTTTCGCTTCCATCGTCCATCCTTCGTCTCACTGCAATGCCGTTAGCTGTGTTGAGTTGTCACGCTCCTGCTACTCATATATATAATTTCTGTATGATGTTAAACTAGAATACAAAAATCCCTATTTATCTTTATTAACGCCTAACGCAAATTTTAGCAAATCTCAAAGTTTTATGAGTACTCTTCTGTTATCGTGACCGGATTCAGAAATGTATGAATGTATGAATGGATGCATGTGTTCATGAATGCATGTATAAATGGATGTGCGTGTTCGTGTACATATGTAAGCACGAACGTATGTGTGTGTACACATATAGCACATATATGCACCTGTTTACACACACACTGACATACATTTCTGAATCTGGTCCGGATAACAGAACAGTACCGTTTTATGGTTACACTCATTTTCGAGAAAGTACCCACATGACATGTGGCAAATCGGCAAATGAGAAAAGTGACTCGAAAATCTCTTTTGTTATTATAAACGAAAATAAAATTTTAAATTTTTAACATACTAATTCTGTATCTTGTATTATATGGCTCTGGTGTCCCATTTCTTAACTGCAGCATTTCTAGATTACTAAGCCCTTGGGATTTGAATATGTGTACCTTGTCGTAACCACCGATGTGAAGGTTTGCCGCATCCCAGCTGTACACATTTTGTTGACACTCTCATAAGGCTAGATCCAAATTGCTCTGTTTACTTATTTACAATCAAGGCAAACAACGTCACGATCGAGTAAATAGTTTATTGCGTAAGAATTAGTTGCACAATATTTGAATACAAAAATATTACCTTAAATAATATGCAAAAGCAGATGCTCATCATTCTTAGTCAATCTTAAAAGATTTGCATGAAATGCTAGAATGCAGATTATAAATCGATGTCACACTGGAAGCCTCTAACTGTGCCCCAATCTGTGAATGTCAAGTAGGAGATACTTGGTGAATCCAAAGGCTCAAGAGTCAGTTGGGTTTATTTAATAATAAAGGTAAAGTACTCGACGGCTATCTGCCTAAGGGGAAGGATACTTTCCTGGATCACTTTCTGAGGGAAACGCACTCGCATGCTCGTTATACGTGGGAAAACCGCGAAAATGCCCATGTGCATTTCGCGGGATTCGAACCTCGGACCTCGGACCTAACTAGCAGTATTCAGTGTCTTCAACTCTCGACCGTTGGATGGATTGGATGGATTATTAAATTATGGCAAAGCACACAAAGGCTATCTGCCTAAAGGGAGAGAGGCCTTCGGAGAGGGACTTTCTAAGGGAAACTGGCTCGTATACACGTTACACATGCGGAAAACCACAAAAACACCCATGAAGCCAGCTCGTACGCGGGATTTGAACTTCGGACTGAACTACCAGTGTTCAGCTACCGCTCAGCCACTGATGGACCCTCTCGAGCATTGGAGAGCGGCTAAAGTGTCGGATAATATAACTCAGGCCAGTTCAGATGTTGTTCAGATGTGAATTTTTTGCTGAAGGAAATCAAAAAAATCATTTCTTTTCCTCAAATTTAACATTAAATAACGCTTTATATTTCATTGTTTTAGACTTCGAAACGCGAACTCGATATTTTCTCAGGAATTATATATCCATATTCAATACTCGGTAAAATTTAAAGCTTGCTGTTAATAATAAATAAGAATGAGTTATTTTTACTGAAAATTAACAAAGTTGATAAAAAAAAAGTCATCTAAAGAAGCTAACAATCTCAAGACGTGATATCTACTAACGAAAACTAACGCTCTGGCAATTTTCATTAGCACGCTTTTTTATTAGATTTTTATATTTTATTAGCTTGTTCTAGTTAAAAATAAAATAAAAAAGTAATAAACAATATTTAACATTAAAAAATGCTCATCATTGTTATCACAAAACTTTGGATTCCAAAGTGAAATCCAATGCGAGAGAACTATTACCACGAAAGGTTAATACAGAACACGCAAAGTGACAACAGTAGTTGTCAAAAAAAAAAAAAAAAAAAAAAAAAAATCTGAAATGTCTCAGATTTTAAATTACGTCCAAAGGGGCGTTTTTTTAACGTTTTGAGTGTTACCTTTATTTATTAAATATCATGTTCTTTGCACTTAAACCATAAAATTCAGTTCAAGAGCAATATCGCAAAATAATGTTAAATTAAGCATATCTTTAGAATTTCCGATATACACAGTCTCGCGAGCTGGAGATAAAAGTATTTTTTTTTTTTTTTTTTCTATATAACGTTGCCATTTCTCGCTTTTAAAGCATTGAGTTTGTAAATCAAAAATTCGTTAATGTTTTACAAAATATAAAATCTATAATAAAACAAATTCCAAATTTGGGATTTCAGATGCCCATATTCGCAGTAGGATTTCGTCATTCAAAATTCGATGGCTCTATGTACCATTGTTTTATCACAATGCGAGAAATAGACAATCATTTATGCAGATTTTTCATTATTTAATTTCTTCAAATATAATGCAGGACTCTAACATTTTGTGGCAACAGTTTGAAAAGTGAACCGACGTTTATGAGTCCGACGCAAAATCGCAAAACGAAAACAATAGTCCTTCAGGGACAAAGCCCCTTTGGACTAAAAACAGTAGTTGAAACAGTATAAAAAACAGTAGTTGGTAAAATATAAAAACAAAATTCCAAAACCTTTCAGATTTTATATTACGCCCAAAGAGACTATTTTTAACGTTTTGTGTGTCAGCTTTATTTATTAAAATATAATGTGCTTCGCAATTAAACCACATAAAATTCAATTCAACAGCCATTTCACAAAATATTGTTGTGTTTTACTTTTCTTTCACCAGCTGTTGCGTTATTTTCTTACTTCACGTTCGTACGGGGTTCGTAGATTTGGAATGAATAACGACGACACTTGATTA
Source organism: Stegodyphus dumicola (assembly GCF_044657685.1). Classification (NCBI taxonomy): domain Eukaryota; kingdom Metazoa; phylum Arthropoda; class Arachnida; order Araneae; family Eresidae; genus Stegodyphus; species Stegodyphus dumicola. The sequence goes on along the minus strand of NC_140780.1, from coordinate 6,542,207 downwards.
AGTATCGTAACACACTTTATTTAGACAATATTGTCAAGACAGCTCCAAAACACGTTTTACAGTCGTCGAAGATCTACTATATACACGCTGACACGATCAGCGACACAGCCCTCAGGCCATCAGGCTATCAGGCTATCATGGTGGAGACAGCTTCCTGCAAAGCAGCCGAATCTGCTTTCCGGAGTACAGCTCCAGACTCTGCTTGGTCGTTCTCGGAACTCCACGTACTCTCGAGACTCTCCACGCTACAACTCGCGATGCACTCGACGGCACACAGAGCACGCTCCCGTTTCTCGGTTCAGTAGTTTCCGGAGCTCAACACGCTCTCTCGACGATGCACTAACCGCGATACTCTACGAGACTCTTTCGGTGCACTCGACGATCCACTCGGCACTCGCTGCCCGGCTGTCAACTCGATCGCTTCCTCAGGGATTCACTCACTAGACGAGACATACTCACTAGATAAGAGATGCACACTTCCTCTCGATGAAGCACACTTTCTGACTGCAGACCAGCAGGGTTTATATAGCTTCCGGCTTGTGTTCGGGAACATTCTGGACTAAACCGGTAAGAATTCGTTCCAGAAGTTTCTCCAACCGTCCATGGTATAACGCCAATTTTGTCGCCAAATGTGGCAACCCTGCCCTCCTTGCTATTTTATGGCAACCCTAAAACTGCTTTGCGGGGAAGCTATCTTACCGCGCCTTTACATTTCGTAACAATATTTTGAAACAGCATATCTTTGGAATTTCCGATAGACAGGCCCACGCGCTGGAGGTAAAAATGCTTTTTCCGTACATTGCTCGCTTTGAAATCGTTGAGTTCGTTAGTCAAAAATTCCTTAAAAGTTTTACAAAATATGAAATAGATAACAAAACAAATTCAAAATTCTGCAAGTCTCCATATTCAAAATGCTTCCAAGTGTTCATATTCGGGCGGAAGACTAAGTTATTGAAAATTGATGGCTCTAGGTACATACATTCATGCATATTCTTCATTATTTATTTTCTCTTAATACAATACAGGGCGATAACATCTGGAGGCAACAGTTTAAATTGTTCTCTGTTTAGAGTGAAACGCCACAAAGTGACGTTTTGGGGCTAATAGCCTTTCTGGGCTACCAGCCCTTTGGGTTAACAAAGGAAATTATACCTCATATCTCAAATTAAATATATTATTTTGAAAGTGTTAGCGGTGGAAATTCGCCAATACTGTTGTATGTAATGTTTGCTGGTAGTACTATGTTATTTCTTAACTAAGAGAATGTAACATGATACAGCTAAAAACTCACTACAATAACGGTATCTTATCAAACTACAAAAATAATAATAATATTACCATATCAACACCAAGTCCTTCATTTTTCATCTCTAGCGGTAAAACTAATTTTCTCTTAGAAACAAAACTTTAGATTCTAAAGTGAAATCCAATGCGAGAGAACTATTACCACGAAAGGCTAATACAGTAACACGCAAAGTGAACATTTATATTTATTAAAATATTTGTAACTTAAATTAATTATTTACATTTCCTACCGTTACAAGTAAAATAATAATTGCTTTTGTACACCAGCATGTTCCGCTTTGTAGTAATCATTTGCACATATAATTATTTTTCAGCTTCCAAGCAAGTGAAATCTAAGGAAAGAAATATTTTCTTCGAATAAGCAATTTATTGTTTATACTGTTATGGTGCTGTAGTTTTCATGCGTGTCGTTATATAAATCGAAATATAAATAAAATCTTATGTTCCGAAAACCTCTCCGTTTACAATTATGACGATTTTCATACCTTAATCTCGGTTTATATATCCACCGTCCAATTTCCAGTCAGTAGCGAATACAAAGTGGGCTAGCACCATAAGAAACATGGAAACAGAGAACATTTGTCTCCTATGGTCAGTGCTTTCGGTTTATGAATATAATGTTTAGCGTCAATATTAAAGCAAATTTATAGATATTAGATAATTTAAAGATAAAAAGATCTACGAAAAATTACAAATGAATACTAACTTTAAAGTTGAACATCACGCAAACAAAACTAACATTTTTAGGCTGAAGTGATGTTATCTATCCTATTTCTGTGAATACGGTTGTGTAAAACGCATTGTATGTAACGTAACTACAGAAGAAATAAATGCAAATTGAAGAAGTGGTTACCGAAAACATAAAAGGAATATAGGTCAAAGTAAATATTATCATCAGAGAGAATTTTATAATACCCTATCTATATTAATTAACATCGCTTTGAATTTATTTACAATAGATGTTATATAGCCACTACTGCATTTTTTAATACTAGTTTCATAAGATATTTTCATTATTTGAAAATTAGAGTTCTGCCTAAAAGACGTCTTTCACTTCTTTTCAAGTAACTGCGCTATTTTCCACTTTTACGAGTAGGATCGCTGAGTGAAAGTGTTCCTTTTGCAAGGTTATGTTTTCGCTCGCAACGTTACGATTTTCAGGATAATTTGACGTTCTACAATGTGGGCTTTGAAGTCTCAAAATGAACCCATTTCCCAGATTCACCGATAATGAGTTTTTGTATTTCCCGTAAACTAAAGCAGTATTTTCGCAGTTCCATACTATTTGGTTTATGTTACAGCAAGTTCCATTAATGTAAAAGGAGGTATGCCTTCCTGGAGGACTTTCTAAGGAACACGGCTCGTACTAATGAAAGCCGCGGAAAAAACAGAGAAACGCCACCTGTTCTCCGAAGTTTGTTCCCAGATCTAACCACTAATTTTCCCTGATTTTACTCTCCGTTGGCTGGTCAACCTACATGATTCTTGCTAATAGGGGGAAATATGGTTTGGTTTTTGTGATTACGACAAAGCCTCAAGAGCTATCTGCCTAAGCTATATGCCACCGTGGAGGACCTTATAAAGGAAACTGCTCGTTACACATGGGAAAACCACGAAAACGACCGTGCAGCCTGCTCGTTCGCGGGATTCGAACCTCGGACTGAACTACCAGCGTTCAGCGACTTTACTACTTGGTAGCTGGTCTGCATCTAAAAACGTGAAGGAGATTCGAAGCCTCTCATCCTATATTTTTCTCTGCCGGAGGCCAACATTTACAGAAACGCTGAGCAACTGAGAGTCTCTCCAATGAACCAATTTCCCAGATCTACCCACAATGATTTTTTGCATTATGCTAAGACATTCCTCCAAGCGCACCAACAAATGTCAAACTGCAACATCTAATTAATTGTGTAACATGTTATCTCCATATTGATTCCTGCATACCAATATATCTGTACCTCGATTACCTGTACCCCAGTTTATCTGTATAATTGTTCTTCCTATGCAAATAACTTGTTACTTTAATGTAATTTATTATGTGAACTGCGTAATGTAATGACTTGAAATGTAATCTTTTGTCTTAATAAATGCCAGAAAAGGTTAGTGCAGTAGGGCAATACCATTTTTGTCTATGACGATGTCGTGGTGCACTTTTTCCTGTCCTGTCCTGCATTTTCGTAAGCTGAAGCAACATTTTTGCAGTTCACTAACTATTTGATTTATGTAAAAACATTAAAAATCAATTAGAAACCATCATGTAACGTAAAAAAAATAATTTTAGACAATTATTTTGTTCTACTCTAAGACTTAAAGAATGCTTCCCATTTATAGCGTGTAAAAGCAAATCAAAACTAGGTTCTACGCAATTGATTTTGGAAAGTAATTAATGTAATATAGGAAATCCAAAATGGATATAAGTTAGACAGATTATTAATTTTAAAGCATTTCTTTGAATTTCACTAAAAACTGAAATATCCATTCGTTAGTTTTAAATTGTCAAGCAAACAAAATTTTCCCTTTAATAGGACGTGAAACCCTAGAGTAATGTAATCAGAGCTCTTAAATAGTTTGGTGTGATAAAATTTAACTTGGAAGAAATATGCCAGAGAATGGTGTTTTCAACAGCATTCAACGAGTCCGACAATCTAACAGTAGCCTTATATAGCAAGCGCTGAAAAGCGATTTAAAACATTTCTCGTTCAATTCCAATTACGAATTGGAATAATAATATTTATTATATGCGAAGTAAAAGTTAATTTTCATGATAAAGCATAGATTTGTTTGTCAATTTTCGCTGAAATGAAAGATACATAATAACGTCTAAATTACTCAAATTATGGTTGCATATGAGATTACTTGTAAAATGTCAAGTTTCCATGAACTAGCGAGACATCAACAACGGGATGTCACAACGGTGTCTTTAAGAGAAAACAGCATAGCGTATTGGATACATACATAGATGGTTTGCTTTGATTTATTGAGATTACGACAAAGCACACTAGGGCTAACTGCCTAAGAGAAGGGATGCCTTCGTAGAGGTCTTTCTAAGAGAATCTGGCTAGTACACGCAACACATGGACAAAAACACGAAAAGGTATATGCAGCCAGCCCGTTCGCCAGATTCGAACCTCAAACCGAACTACCACTCAGTGTTCGACGACTTTACCGCTCGCTCGCTGGTGGGCTTGTTACATACAGTTAGTCAATAAAGTCTGTGTATATCAAGAAAAGTAATATCAAATCCAAATTTTAAGGTGCGAAAAGGGTAGTTTCTTAAAGTTTTATTTTTTAAATATTTAGTTCCAATAAGGGACTTTGAAATTATTTAACTGTAATATTTTCATATCTAATAATTTATGCACACTAATTTTTAAAAGATAAGGGGCCAGAACTCAAAGCCAATAAAGTTTGCGTACAACGCGAAGGAGGCGGGGGATTTCTTATCTAACTTTTAAACCTCAAATTTGAGAATGCAAAGAAGGTTACACTTTCAAGGTCATTGACTTCCGAAGCAAATTTCACGTTGATTGGAAGTTGCTATTTCTATTTTCTTTGACGAAAATGACAACCAATAAAGAAATTCCTTTAGTTACGAGACAACTAATTATCAAATTGAGAGATGAAGGTAAAACTCTTCGTTATATTGGTAAAACCATTGGAAAACCATTTTCTAGTGTGCAAAGAGTTATTCAAAACTATCTTGACACTGGGAGTCTTGCTGTAAAACCAAGATGTGGGAGACCGAAGAAGCTAACGCAGAGAGAAGAAAGAAAAATTCTTTTACGAATTAAACAAAATCCTAAACTTTCTGCTGCAAGCATTGCAAAAGACATTTTTTTAACTAGCAACAAGGAAATTTCTCCTGAAACTGTACGAAAAGTGCTGCGAATGTCCGATTATCATAGACGCAAACCTAGGTCTAAGCCATACATTTTCGAGACAAATAGAAAGAAAAGAATTGCTTTTGCCAAAACATATTTAAACTCTTCGCAGGATTTATGGAACAATGTAATTTGGTCAGATGAAAGTAAATTTACAATATTTAAAGTTAATGGCCACCCTATTGTATGGAGAAAACCAGGAACAGAACTGAATCTGAGAAATTTAAATCCGACTGTCAAACATGGAGTTGGCGGTATGGGGGTGTATGTCGTCGAAAGGGGTTGGAAATTTTCACATTATTGATAAAGTCATGGATAAGTATGTTTATCTGGATATTCTGAAGAAAAATCTACGAGACAGTGCCCGAAATTTAAACCTTTCTAATACCTTTATTTTCCAACAAGACAACGACCCGAAACATGCAGCTAAAATTGTGAAGGAATATCTCCTCTATCACACTCCAAGACAGTTCCGTTCTCCTCCACAGTCACCAGACCTCAATCCAATCGAACATTTGTGGGCAAAATTGGAGAAACGAATTCGAAAACACAATATTACGTCGCGAAATAAGCTAATTAGTAAATTGCAGAAAGAATGGGCGAAATTTACGTCGGATGACACTGAAAAACTAGTTCAGTTAATGCCCAGACGTCTGCAAGCTGTTTTGAAGAATAAGGATATCCTACAAAGTATTGGAGTAATGTAAAAAACTTATATTTCGCTTTTTTTTAAAGTGTACGCAGACTTATTGGAGGGAATTTCTGAGTATTTTTGACAAAATATATTTTTGAAAAAATGTAAAAAGTATTACACTGATATTATTTACTTTTTATTTAAGCTTACAATTTTAGCTAATAGAAGAAAAATGCAATGATTAAAATACATTTTTCTATGCTTTAAGTGTTTTTTTAAATTTAAAATTTAGTCTGTACGCAGACTTTTGTGACTAACTGTACGTAGAACAGAAACATATATTTCTAAGTAACAGAAAATGAAAGAGTCATTATCTGTAACAGCAGTTCTGTATTAGATGTAATGCAAAGTGCGAGAGCTAAAAGAATTTTGTCAACATAATACTGAATTATTATTATTCCAACTATATCAGCAAATTAAGACCACAGCGATGCTGATTTTCAGAATATCCTAAGTAAAATAATAAAAAACGGACTTTATTCTTCGAGCTTTAACTCAAAACGTTTACGTTTATATAATGTCCTCTCGATAAAAGTCCTGCCTATTTCTATAATTTTCTTTGACATGCTTTTTGTTGACCATTTTCGCAATATTGATATACCATCTGGGAGAAAGAAGATTATTTTTAAGCCTTTTCCAGTTATTCTGTTTCAAAAGCTCATAAAATTAGTTGGGATAACAGTTTTCCAAACAATTTTAAATGCTCTCAATAATAAGCATATTCTGAAGAAGAACCATAGTAGAGCTACAGGAAAAGTACAGGATCCTGGATTCGTTTTGGGTGGTTCCGTGTACCGACTGATTATTTTTTGGCGGTTTCACACGCTGCCTGATTCGTTTTTGGTGGTTCAACATCGACTGTTAGTATCCTGTGAACTTTCTCTCCATAGAAAGCGAATAAAGGAAAGGACATAGTACAGCTACCTTCTCACGAACATATTAATCAACTGCAAAACTACTGACCGGAAAATGTGGTCTTGATAGTAAATGCGGTACTTTTCCGTTTTGCCGGCGCAGGCGATAAAGTCGCCAATAGTGGTACAACTGATGCCAAACGGAATATGCTCTCTGGTAACCTTTTACGCCTCATTTTTAAAACAAATCGCAGCCATTTTTTTTATCAGATTGATTGTTTCTTTCAATACTGGGGTAAAATTACATAGAAGTTTTAACAGATAGCTCAATTTTATGCCCTCAATAATAAGGCCATTCACACCGGGAAAACGGAAAAGCACTGATTATATCTCAGGAGCATGAATAATAACATAAAACAAATATCCTAAATGCGTCATTTTTAGATTTTATGGGATAATAAAGTTCTTTGATAAGGTCATCCATAAAAGCAAAAATTATGCGCACACTGAAATGACATTCCGATATCTGAAGCAAATTAAGGCTTTCTTAATTCTGGTTAAATTTGTATGTGAAAAACGAAAATATAATAATAGGCTCTTTGTACATAAAATTATACAGAATTTTTACCAAATAACTCAATTTTATGCCCTAAGGCCATTCGCGGTCATTAAGTCAATTAGGATGCAATTACACCGCTCACCCGAAGGCGAAAATATAGAAAAGGCAAAGTCAAGTGTTAAATTCATCTATTCTAATGAGAATACACCAGCGAAGTTAAGCACTGCGGCGGTTTTACATAATTTCTGAGTAATCTATTAATACGAATGGAAATAATTCTTGGATTTTAAACTTCTATTCCAAATGAAGATTTAACTTGAAATTAATGTAGGTAATTTTAGAATTCGTTTTTTGGAACGTAGTGTACGTGAGATGAGATTACTTGGGGTCCCGTGATATGAACCGGCGAATCAGAATGTTGAACCATGAAAGCAGAGTAAATTCTTAAATTAATGTCTTCTTACAAATTTATTGTCTTTATTTATTGGCTTTTTATGAAATTTTAAACGATATTAAAATGTTCATGCTTTCAAATAAAAAATTCTTAGAACCCACATTGGTTGATCTTTACATTACGGTAACTTGGCGATTTTTTGGCGAAAATTTGGCGACCAACTCCCCTACAGCAACCCTCAATTTTTTTTTCCCCGCCGCCATTTTGTCTTCACGAAGTAAAGACATGTTTCTTTTCTTCTTATCTACTGAACACTTCTTCCAACAATCTACTAGCCGAATTACACTTATGCTAGAAATTTTATCAAACAAAACTGCTTAATCATGACAAATATTCACTGCAAAATTCGGAAAAAGTGCACAATACCATACACCTTACGCGTTTTTCAAAATAACACATACACCATGTACACGCCGACTTATTTTTACTTAAAAAAACATCCCAGAATTGCACAAAAATGGCATTGCGCACACTCTTCACTATATCCATGTACACTGCTCTTTTCTCATAAATTCGAAAAATTTCACGAAAATACATGACAATTTTCTCAATCTTTAAACCCGGTAAAAAGAACATATATGAAATTACCTGATCGCGAAAAAGTATTTACCCTTTACAAATATGAACATTTCCACATATAAAATAAATAAAATATCCAAAAACTTTTACCTCTAAATCATCTATTACATTATACACGTCACCAACGAATTCATACATGAAGCATTACAAATATTTAGTATCAAATATTTAAATTATTTCCATGCACGTTTATTTCAACTTAAACGTAAACCAAATTCCTACAAGCATAAAATTCACAAAATAACTATCATTTCATTAAAATATCACTCAACCATGTACACGTCGACTTATTTTTACTTAAAAAAACATCCCAGAATTGCACAAAAATGGCATTGCGCACACTCTTCACTATATCCATGTACACTGCTTTTATCTCATAAATTAAAAAAATTTCACGAAAATACATGACAATTTTCTCAATCTTTAAACCCGGTAAAAAGAACATATATGAAATTACATGATCGCGAAAAAGTATTTACCCTTTACAAATATGAACATTTCCACATATAAAATAAATAAAATATCCAAAAACTTTTACCTCTAAATCATCTATTACATTATACACGTCACCAACGAATTCATACATGAAGCATTACAAATATTTATTATCAAATATTTAAATTATTTCCATGCACATTTATTTCAACTTAAACATACACCAAATTCCTACAAGTATAAAATTCACAAAATAACTATCATTTCATTAAAATATAATTAAATTCAAAAACACCATTTAAAATATACATGAGCACATACATTCAATTAATAAAAATTACCTTACAATCCTAATTACTTTAAATCATTGCTAATAACAATTTTCCCAATAATACCAAATTCCTTTCCACCTTACATTTCCAACAATGCATAAAAATAATTAAAAATACTAACTTACCTAATCTCCTTCAGAATCTTCTTTACGTGGCGGATACACTTTTCTTCATTCTCTTTCAGAATCTTCAAAATCATACTTATCTTTCAAAGCAAGATACCACGTAAAATAAATAACATAATAAAACATGTTTATTTCTCTCTCACACAACTTAAAAAACATTTCTTACTATCCTTTTCAATACCACTAAATACCCATTTCGAATTCACTTTACTTACGGCCATGAGATCCAAAAATTCACAAACACTATTTCACACAACACAGAATAAAGCCAAATACAAAATTCCCAGATTTTTCCCCATTAAAGAACAGTAATTCGTCCATTAAAATCACATGACATATCCCATGATCTCTTCCGATTAAAGAATCGTAATTCGTCCATTAATATCACATGACATATCCCATGATCTCTTCCGATTAAAGAACCGTAATTCGTCCATTAATATCACATGACATATCCCATGATCTCTCATTTCCCCCACACAAAATAATGCGTAATCGGAACTCAGTACTGCTCACATTATTACCAAAGTCCCAGGTAGTAACCTTTATCGCCTCCAAAATGTCGCCAAACTACCAGTTACCGTAATGTAAAGATCAACCCTAACATTTGTTAACATTTTTTATGTGTATACTGTATGTTGTCGTCAATAAAGTCTGCTTTGGCAACATTTGAGCCGGCGAAACGGAAAAGTACCGTAAATACCGTAGTTAACGTAAACCTATAGTCCAAAACTTTGCATACCCATCTCAAGTAGCGACAATCTCCTCTGCGTAATATCGTAGTATACGGTACGGCCATGGCGCGATTTTGAAAATTGTTGCCAACACCAACATTAACTCGTTTACTGCTCATGGTAAATACCACGTTTCTGCTCATCCCAATGTTGCCATAAGGTACATTATAATGAGCCAAAAAGGTGCATTATTATAAAAACTACTGTTGTACAAAGTCGGCAAATCCCGTGTGTACCGTATACTAGGTTACACTCTCCCATTTTTCAGTGCAGTTCAAACCTAAACGGAGCAGCAGTATCAGGAGCTAGATTCTGTCCAAAGCAGGCGTAGAGGCTCTATGAGACTTTGGCTTTATTCAAGAGTAACCGAACGGCTATAAACATAAAACTAAACTCAACTTATAAAACCATACCGCCGATACTGGCAAAACAATCAAAGAACCAAATAAACTTAATTCTTAACCAAATATTATGATACTGGGTAGCTTGCCCTTAAATCGTTCTCCGAGGTAGATTCTTTGGCCTCGCCATCAGTATCACTTCGACTTTTATTCTAAATAAATTCAACATAACAGTTACAATAAAATACGATACAACTAAATATTTTGACTTCACAATTTTGTGAGTCGAGATTTTCCACCTTTCTAAAATACTGAATTACTTATTAATTGAAGTTAACCAATTTGACATGACTTATAACATAAATTCGCAATTACGAAACTCATTATTGCTTATTATACAATTTTTCTAACTAAATTACATAAATGATCACAAATATACGAGTCAACTTAGTTACAAATTTAGAAATTTACTACATAATCTACTTCAAAATATTCATATCCAATTAGATTATTTACAATTTTTATAATTTCTAACCCGGGTTGTTTTCATAAATAAATTATAATTAAGATACAACAACACACCGAACAAGTATTGATTTTGAAGTCAAACAACAGAAATCAGCGTTAATTTTTCAAATTTTCACAGGACTAGTTTCGATGCTTTTATACCGAACCATCCTCCTCCATAAATACTTTATATATTTTTGAAGTATTTTAAAAACATTCTTCTCTAATAGAGATCGTCTGTTTGCATTCACAGAAATAGTGTGTAAAGTCTGCATTTTGTGCTTCACAATCACATTTACATTTTAGTTTGTCCGTGATTTAGTGCTTGATTTATTCTTTTGTCACTAGAGAGCCTTTTTGTCTTAACTTTAGGAAAAATCTTAAATAATTTTCTTCCAATGTTATTATTCAATCGGTCTTGCCATTTTTTCATCAATTCTTTTTGCAATAATGTTTTCACGTATTCTATTGAGAGGGTTAAACAAATATGTATGTTATCGCTCTTACTTGCTTCCTTCGCAGTGTTGTCTGCAGCTTCATTCCCAACACTTTTCTGCAACCTTTAACCCAATTTATTTTCAAGTTGTGCTTTTCTATATGTTCTACAGTTTTATTTCTGGTAGTGTTTGATTTATAAACGGCTATAAAGTGGTCTTGCTCTTGCGTAGCCGAGCGGGGCCGAATGATAGTATCCATTACATAAGGAAATCAGAACTTGCACTTGGACAAGTCGAGCTTCTGCTAAGATGTTGTTTTCTTAACGTTCGTGTAGTGCTCTACGTTTTTGCAATCAAGTTGATTGCAGCAGGAAACCAAATTTTAACAGAAGCTTTTGCGTTTATTAGAAATTAAAGATTCAGAGTCAAATCCCAAGTTTTAAACAATAAGAACTATGCGTTAAATAAGATTCAAGTCTATAATTAATAGGTATGACAACGGATTATCACTTGACTATCATACGTGGTAGTCACTTGAAAGCAGAAACTGAAAGACAAAGTAGTCTTTATATGAAAGGAAAACCACATTAACCCATCATCCTTCATTTATATGCAAGACTGCAATGTCCTATTTATAGAAAAGGATCTCTATGGCTAATCTTTGGAATATGGTAACAGGTAGTTTGGCGACATTTTGGTAAGGCGATAAAGCTAGGACTTTAGCAATAATCTGAGAAATACGCGGTTAATCTTTGGATTATGGTAAGTTGGCGATTTTTTGGCGACCAACCCTGCTACAGCAACCTGCTAGTTTTGTTTTGGACGCCATTTTGTTTTCACGAAGTAAAGGCATTTTTTTTTTTTTTTTACTCAACATTTTTTCCAACAATCTGCTAGCCGAATTACGCTTATAATAGAACTTTTATGGAACAAAAATGCTTAATTATGTCGAAGATTAGGTGCGAAATTGGGAGAAAGTGCAGAATCGCAAACTGCTTGCCGCGTTTTTAAGAATTGCACATACACGGTATCCATGTACACGTCGACCTATTTTCACTTAAAAAACATCCCAGAATTGCACAAAAATGGCATTGTGCACACTCTTGAATTTATCCTTGTACACTGCTAAAGTCCTAGCTAGTAACCTTTATCGCCTTACCAAAATGTCGCCAAAGTATATGTTACCATATTCCAAAGATTAGCCGAATCCTCATCAGTATTACAGTTATGAACAACACTGTTATCGGTAGAATTATTAACGTTTAAACTTAGATCACTATTACTAGACGCAGGATTATTTCCAAGAATAAGAGAACTAATAACGTTGAGAACATCACATCTATTCGATAAATCAAGGTTACTTATAGACTTTAAGTGCCCAAGCAGTTTTATTAGGTTTTTTTAACTATTATTATTTTTATTTTTACCATTGTCAGATATTTCAGATTTACTAGTACAACCATTTCTTTTACTTTTAGAATCACTATTACCTAAAACAAAGGAATTTGGCTCAGGGCCTACGTTGGCGGTACCATCATTACATTTGTCATTACCTTTAACAAAATTTGAAGAATGCCAGGTAGAATTTTCACTTACCTTCTGAAACCTCAATATGCTTGGTTAGCATTCGGACTGCAGACATATAATCATCAGTAGAAATGCCAGCAACCCATTGTCTCGCAGTTAATTCTTGGTGCGTGCAACACGTTTGATCCTCAATAAATGAAAGTCTTCTTCACACGCACCAATCTTTAAGTTCATAAATCTTGAGTGGAATGTTCGTTACCCAAAGAACGTCCATGTCCGTCCGTTAGAAGTGACGGGCGCTAAATACTGATTCAAATCTGAGTTATCCATTAAGGCTGAACCCGAAGTTCCAAAAACATCACGGGACAGAGTCGGGAAATCTTCGGCTTCCCGAGAAACTACGCTCGTGTATCATAAAAACCACTCTACCCAGCAGAGTAGAGAAATCTCTTTGGATCTTGGATCATATCTACAGCTGGCTTCAGCTACTAGGAGCTCTTACCAGTATATTATCATTTTACCATAGGCCATAAAGTTAAAAATTTAAGAGGTGTATTTAAAAATACACCGCGCCCGAAGGCGAGATCAAGAAATGAGAGAACTCATAAAATAAGTTTTGCTAAATTGCATATCATGGCATAGCATGGGTGATTATATAAATGGTGGCGAGAAGCGAAATGAAAGTCTAAGCTTCTCGGTGAATCAAGAAGAGCAGAAACACGTGATCAGCGTCCAGCATTTAGATTAGCAACATCTATCTGGGAATTTAAGAGTCCTATGTCTTTTGAAACACTTGAAAATCTTCTAAACTTGCGATATAATCATGAAATGAATAAGAAATTGTAAAAGGCGAAAATGAGGTCATGTAGGGTCATGAGGTCATTAGGGCTAATGAGTGAGAGTAAGCACTTGGTGTTACCACGAACTTTGATTTTAATTTATATCCTTCTCTCCATAAAAGCTTGCGAAGTCAAGTTTATGTATAACTGGCGCTAAATGGTGCTGCTTGGCGACAACGGTGAAAGTCGTAATACGCAAGTACAAACGATTTTAAGAGAAAATGGTTTCCATAAACGATACAGACGAATAAAATCTCAAAAGCATCAGTCCAGCTACGCGTAACCAAAATTTGTACGAACTTTTGTTATAGAGAGGCGTTACTTGTCAAAATACTAGATACACAGAAAAAAAAAAAAAAAAAACAAGAATCAGACAGTAAACTAAAAAAAAAAAAAAAAAGAATTTGAATGCTTTCAGATTTTATATTATGCCCAGTGGGGTGTTTTTTTGGTTTACATGTACATACACGTTTCATAAGCCTTCGGGATAACGTCGCTTTGGACTAAAACTATTTAAAAACAGCCTGTCTATAGAATTTCCGATGGATAGGAGATAAACATTTTTTATTTCGTACACTGTGTTGACACTGCTGGCTTTGAAATCGTTAAGTTTCTTAATCAAAAATTCATTAAAGTTTAAGAAATTTAAAATAGATAATAAAACAAATTCGAAATTCAAGATTCGATCTTCCAGGTGCCCATATTCGGGTGGAGGACTTCATTAATTAAAATTTGATGGCTATATTTATCATTGTTTTTCCATAGTGCGAGAAACATTCACGCGGAGCGAAAATATTCGGTGATAACAACTTGAAAAGTGATGCAACCATTTATAGTGATTCGACGAAAAATGCCGTTTCGAGACTTCTGTGCTAACGCCGTTTAAGCCAAAAAAAAAGGTTTACAGAGTTCCTCACTTTTATTCTGTTAAATTAAGTGTCGTGGAATTCAGTGAACTGCTAAGTGAATAATCGCTTGGTTCAAAGAACAGAAAGCGTAAAACTCAAGAAGGTTTATTTACTCTTTCTTCGCTCAAGATAAGATTAATAGTCGGCCTCTTTCTTCGGACGTGCAGCAAAGCCTGCACTTGAGACTCCACTCAAAAGTAAGAACTTACTAACAAAGAGATTTAGCTGAAACTATGTAGCAACAGTTAAATTGTGAGTAAAGTTTTTGAGACACCCTGCATTTGCGCGTTTTGAAATGTGGCATATTTGTTATAAGCGACAGTAATGAAAGGGAAAGGAAAATAGGCTATCATAAATTAAGATTTCGCCAAGTGAGTTATTGTTGGCGCAAACCGAAAAAAGTACGCCACACTAAATTTTTCAATTTCTCATCGTATTTACAAAATTTAATATTAGGCATAATTCTAGTCGTAGAATTCAAATATGGAGAAAATCCGTATGTCGTTTCAGAATAAATACGATTTTGTGTCAAAATATCTAGGTAATGTAATATATTTGCTAAGTCGCGCTTTCGAGACATGAAAAACTCAAATTTCGTCAGTCGACCGAAAAGAATGGGAGATACAGAAATGCACTTTTCTATGTGTATAGTATGTATTGGACAGATAGTAATCGTAACCTATTTATGTAAATAAGCATGCCAGTACAAGCGTTCATGTCATGAGATAGTCTTGATGATCGCAATCTTCTAACCGTAATAATATTAATACGGATCTTAGCAGATAAATATAGATACGCAAAGCAGAATCCATTTCCATAATGATTCTCCGTAAAAGTATTTCAGTTCTGTTACAGAAGAAAATCGCAGTTTTCATACCTATTGCTTGCTGAGCTGAGCGATCCAATACAACCTAACGACGAAATATTGTACTTCTTTCTATGTATAACGCCTTTTTTTTTATATGAAACCCAACTCTTTTTTTTTTATATGAAAGTTCGCTATAAACCAGTTGTTCTTTGCATGTTATTAAACTTTCCAGTGCAATTAATGTTTCAAGGTACTGAATTCATTACTTATATATAGTTGATAATAAATAGAAATAATTATTAAAAACTTTTCTTAGCGATATTTTAACATGTTGTTACATTGTTTTATTTGCGCAGATTAAATATTCTATTACAGTACTAGATTTTAAGGGTCCATCTTAGAAACAAAATTGGTATCAATGGGAATGCTCTCGGTATCATATTTTTAACGTTTTTCAAGCGTAGGCTTCACTTCCTGGCTCCCGTAGCAGGAATTTACCTATGCGCTTATACCAGCTTAATACTTGGCCTTTCAAACTTTGCCGTAGCAACCATAACTTTCTGAATTTCTGGAACAGGATACGTTACGAAATGAAAGTCTATCTGTTCCAGGAACAACATAACGGAAACTTCTCCGTCGAAAGTCGCAGCGGGTTTCATAGCGTCCCTCATGGTCCGGACATTGAAGCCCAAACCCTCCACTGGGTTTAATTTTGCCAGTGGATATTTAAGCCTTGACTAAATTTTCCACTTTCCAGTGACATGGCTCGTAAACATTTCTGGCGCAAACTATAAGATTCTAGCTGAATTAAGGTTACTTAGAAGCTACAGCGTACTAGAACTGTGAAGTTATTATTCGCCAAGTTCTGATATGTCAGAAACACCGCAAGAAGAAGAGTGAAAAGATACCTTATTCGCTGACGAACAGTTTCACAGATGAAACTTCTCGTGCGTACACTATCACGGGAACAATTTTGACGGTAATTCAAAATAGAACGAAAAATTACAGCTAGTACAAAGTTGCGTAATCAGCCGAAGCTGCACAAAGATAATTTAACGCGTAGTTGGCTCTTGGCTAATACCACCGACGTAGGATAACCGGCAAATAATATGCAGTGTCGTAAAATAACAAGTTTGAACTAGTAACGAAACAACATGGCCGAAAGGCAGAATATGCTCTGTTTGAAGTAACACACCTCATAGTAGCTTCCCATCCTACTTTGCAAAAAACGCGAAACTAAAATCTCATTCTGGCAAGGAAGCGTGGGTTGAAAATGGGAGTTTAAAGGGGAGACTGCATCCAGAATAAAATTTAATCGCTAGGAAAATAAAATAAAACTTTCATTTGTATCTTTTAATAATCGTATAAAAACTATTTTTACTAAATCCACAGTTTAAATTTTTCTTCTGTTAAAACATTGATAGGTACAGGGTTTCGCTAAGATAATATTTCTCAAACTTAGCATGAGAAAAAGGTATTTTATTGATATTAATTTCAAGATGCTCCTGTTACTTTATACCTGGATTTATGTACTTTTAATATATTGCTTTAATTTCTTGGACATATTTCAAGATTCGGTTATACACATTTTCTTAAAGGCGTCACAAAAGTATTTTTGTCTGAAATATGTTTGAATACAGCTTTACTGGTCAGTGGGTATTAAGGAAAGCTCCTTCCGTTACTATTAGCCTTAAAAAAGTATTCCAAAAGTATCAGATTTGAAAGTTTAAAGGGATTTCAAGAAATTTTCTCTTCGGAATCGGATTTGAAGAAATTTATTTTTCCTTACATCTCTAGTTAAAATTATTTTGACTAAAAGTTGTCACATGTAATTAATGATTCAGTTTTTGAAACTGAATCCTGCTTTAAAAGCATGGTTATTTAAATATGTTCTGAATAGCATTATGACACTTTATCAACTACGTTTTGGATATTTAAAGGATGCAGTATTTAAAAAGAGCTGAAAATGTCGATTTTTTACTTTAATTTTACCTACAGCTCTTTTAAATAGACTGAAACTCCGTATAGCGAACCGCTTATAACGATTTAACATTTTGGTCCCGTTTAATTTTCTATATATTTAAATGTTAGTTTATGCGGCTGTAGCAAAATTCTAAATGTAATTAAAAACGGATATAAGGAACCTTGTGAATATCTTGGACTGAAAATATTTTCCTTATTTTAATCTTTTTTCCAGAATATCTATAACTTCCAACTGAAAAATTACTGATCCTTAAATTTCTTTTATTTAGATTATTAGAATAATGAAAAACTCTTTTAAATTATAATAGCTACCAGCTCACCGAATTTTTCGGTTTTAACTTTTTAGCTTTTACTAAAGACTTTTCCGGCAATAAGTGAATTTATTGAATTAATGAAAGCTAAATTGTGCAAACTGCATTTCTCACCCCTAGTGAATTTCAGAATAATGTTTCCTGTAACATCTTACTTCATCTAAATTTTATTTTTTTTTATCAAATTTTATGATCGTTTTCTTATTTAATTATTTTTGTTCATATTAAATTTTCTTATTAAAATTTCATCTTCGCACTTGAAACCATATAAAATTCAATTCAACAGCTATATCACAAAATATTTAAAAAAGACATATCTTTAGAATTTCCGATACACAGTCTCGCGCGCTGGAGATAAAAAAAATTTTTTTTTCGTACTTGTTGCCATTGTTCGCTTTGAAATATCTGAGTTTGTTAATCAAAAATCCGTTAAAGTTTTACAAAAATTGAAACTGATAATAAAACAAATTCGAAATTTAAAATGCTGGCTTTCAGTTGCCCCTGTCCGGTTGGAGGACTACGCTATTCAAAATTGGATGCCTCTAGGTAAAGTTCTTTTTTTTACAATGCTAGAAACATTCATACTTTAGTGTAGATTCTTCATTATTTAGTTTCTTTAAATAATGCATTGTGGATAATGAATTTAAATAATGAACATGGTGATAATATTTGGTGTCAACAGACTGAAAAGTGAATCAACGCAGAGAGTGAAAAGACGCAAAAAGGCAGTTTTGTTTGCTCTTTGGATCTAATGCTTCTTTGGGGAAAAAAACTTCGAAATTCAAAGTTGAGGCTTCGATGTGCACATGTTTTTGAGGAAGGTCATATACATTCAGAATTTGGCAGCTCAAGCTACTGCCGATTTCCGCAGCTCGATGAATAATCATACCTATATGCATACACATTCTTTAATATTTAATAGAGATTATTAATGTTAGTATTATTATTATTATCGTCGTTCTTGTTATTGTATTACCATTACTGTTATAAGGTATTTTCTCCCTCCATCCGGCACGCGTTCATGGTGTAACTGTAGCACACTGGGAGTGTATTTGAGAGTTCCAAGATTCGAGTCCCGGCAAGAGCATTGCTCATTTTTTGCGTCTCCGGCTTCAAAATAACCTAGATTCTGCTTTCTTACTACTGATATTATTATTAATACTATTACCATGTTTGCTACTAATCATTCGAAGGAGAAATAAATTCATTTTGAGTCAAAAGAATGAAAAGCAAGTGAATGTGCAATGGATATATTCCTGATGTCAAATTAATTTGAAAATTTAACAAAATTTAAGAGCGATTATTTTAAAATATCGAAGGTGTCTCCGTTCCCAAACAATATATAAATATTTCCAATGTCTAGCAGAGAAAAGTATTTGGAATGGTCTTGTGATTTTGAGTATTCACATCATTGTTGAAAAATCCACTTTCAGCAGAATTACCGTATTTGACGGCCTATAGGACGTACCCCTTTTTATTCTTATATATTTGAAAATTGTGCATTTTTGCTTTAAAAATGATTGAATTATGTTGTTCTTATCCTCCGGTTAAACTTTTTATGCCTTTAGTAAATCTGTATGCAATATTTTAGAATTATCAACAATTTAGAAGTTGTTTAAGCCCCCCTAAGCCTAATAATTTTTTCCATGGCGGCCATTGCTTGTTTTCATTTGAAACAGCAGAATAGTAGATTTGTTGCCAATCTAGAGAAAGTAAGCTTCGCAGTAACAAAGATAACGCCTTCTTTTAATATTGCGAATTAAATCATGCTTAATCCATTCTGGAATTTATTCGAGGAAATGAGTGTTTAAGATTTACTTCATAATTTTCAATAGACATCTTGAGTTTTAATGTATTTTTGCCTTGTCGCGAAGTGAGAACTGAATTAATTGAATGTAAAATTCTAAATCGTCTGTGAAAAACGTTTTTTTTTTTTTTTTTTTTTTTGTTGTTGTTCTTTGCTTAATTTTTTTATATATCGTTTTAGATTTATAAAATAGATAATTCTTAAGATGATATACCCATATGGGTACTTACGTATTAACGCAACCAGGCCAAAATTCGCATAAATCGCCAAATTTGGCGACCCTACTTACGGCAACCCTACGTGTTTATTTGTAAAAGAAAAAATAACACTGGGCGTGTACTACCACAGCAATGGGTTTTCGGCGGAATTTGCCGAGAAAAGAAAGAGCCTTTTTTGGTTACTGAACCTAACAGAAGCGCCGTTACCCTCATGGAAAAAAATTTGCGAAAATATCAAGGAAGGAAGCATCATTTATTCGGATTGCTGGAAAGGATACAATACAAGTGAGTTCGAAAATGCTGGATTTCTGCATGGAACTGTTAATCACAAATATAACTTTGTGGATCCCAACACGGGCGTTCACACACAACATGTAGAGCGCATGTGGGGCTCAGCCAAATGGCGCAACAAAAAACAGAGAGGAACAGCCCGTCGTCATCTTGACTCATACCTTATCGAATTAATATGGCGCCAAGCTCAAGCTGTTAATGGCGAAGACGGTTTTTAATCAGTGCTAAAAGCAATAGCCAAAAGATTTCCGCCTAAAAAATAATTCTACAACTTATTCAAATTCGAAACCGGAAGGGTTTAATTGCTATTTTATATTTTAAAACAAAATAATATAAAAAACTGTATTAAAAATTATCTGTAATTAATAAATGTACATTTTCTTTCTATTCATACTTTTTTACTCAAACTTACAAATCGCGTCAACCTGATTGCGATAATACGTAAGTACCAAAATGGGTGCATTCTGACTGAAAAAAATGAATGAAATGTAACGCTGTTAAGTAAACCTAGGGCCAGAGTGTCGCTATGGTTAACAAATATAGTGAATTTTAAAGAGTGCATTTATTTTATTGCGGTTTATGCGCTATCGACGAAGTAGATTTAATTCAATCCAATAAGTTTAAATGAAATGCAAGAAAAAATGGGTATAATTTAATATTCCGTAGAAGGAAGTCATGCGGTGTACACATCAGATTTTTTTTATGCACATTTTCGAAAGATTACTTTTATTACTGATCATTATAATGAATCTGCAGTATTTTAAATATAAAGTAATACAAATACAAAGTAGTACTTTCTGCTAAACATTCAATCTGTTTGAGAATGAGCACCTTTTAATCTCCTTCGTCAAAACCCAGACACTTATCTCCAGAGCTAAATGAAGAGTCACTTGAAAACGTCTTCTAGATCAGCATCTGAGTCCTTATACAACAAATTGTCCTCTGTACCATCGAGTGCACTACTAATGAATGCTACACTTCTTAAATGGTTTAACCATTTTTCGGAACATCCCATGAAGCTTTGACGCCCGACGTATCGATGTATAGGACTCAAGTATCGGCGTATAAGACGCAACCCGTTATTCAGACCTATTTTCAAAGAAAAACAGTGCGTTTTATACGCCGGCAAATACGGTACTTTCATTTCCCGAAATGCGTGCGTTCATTCACAATCTTTGTTTTCCCATTTCAGATTTCTAGCAATAAACTTCAAGTAAAAAAAATGACCCCCTATGTTTTAAAAATTTATTTACATTTCGTACTAAATACTCAAACTGACATTTTACTAAATATTAAAACACAATTTCGTTTTCCAAGACACTATTTTTCTCTTTTAAACTTTGCACGGTGTAAAATAAATATAGTTAAAATATTCCTTTTAATAAAATAGTTTGTTTGAAAAAGTGTTAAAAACTCGCCTAATAATTCGAACTTTCCAAATTACTTTATCAAATGTTTTCATAAACAATATTTTATGTAATAATAATTTTTTTGTTTTAAACGAATGCACATCACATTATTTTATATTTACACTAATGAGCCAAAATATTATGACCATCCCGACATTTTTCAATGTATCTCGTCTGGATGACGTGGGGAGCACGTGATTAAGTGGGAATGGTATTTAACTGCTGCTGTAGAAGGTAGGGAATCATTCTTACACTTACGTTTACGACCAAGACTCGGAACGATTATCTCCGAAAATGCTCGATTTGTAGGTTGTTCCCGATCTGACGTTGTTAGTATTTATGTAAAGTGGATGTAAAACCAGCTGTAGACGCCAAGATGCTGGACTTTAACGCGTCGCCAAAGAAAGCAACGTTGGAGACTGTCCCGCCTGGGACAGTAAAATCGGTGTCACACTGTGGCTCAGCTGACAGCCCAGTACAATTGCGAGTGCAAGTGATTTGGAACACACACTTCAGAGGACAATGTTGGCTATAGAACTGGAATGTTTCAGATTTTAAAATTACGTCCACATGGGCGTTATTTACCGTTTTGTTTACCTTTATTTATTACGTCTACCTTTCGTCGCCCACTTTTCCAGGAACATAAGTATGTTTGGCAACTGATATGTGCATTGTTAACATGCTCCGTTTGTTGACTTGGCCAATCGCCTAATTTTCATAGAAGTTGGCTGACGAAAACCTAAAGATTCGAAAGGAAATCATTTAATTCTGCATGTATTTTTGAGCCCAGTCTCAAAATTGCTTAGAAGACTAAAAGCATTTTCAATTCTGGCTTCAAAAGAAACTAATACTTGTACAGAGCTATATATTATCATCGAAGATCCTTAATTTTTTAAAAATTTAAAAATTTTTAAAAATTTAAAAAATTTTTTTAAAATGTTAGAAGCATTCTCGTCGAAATATTGGATGACATGAAAAAACTGAAAGCTTTAAAGAGTTTTTAAAATTATTGTACATTTTATATCCGTGTGCTTAATTTGATGCTTCATTAGGATTAAAATATTTTTACGATTATTAGGCGATCATTACTTCACGTAATCTATTTTTACGATCATTACTCTTCACGATAATCGCGATTGGGCAATTTTTTTGCACCCAGTAGGGGCAATTTTTTGCACCCAGTTGAGGCAATTTTTTGCACCCAGTTGGGGCAATTTTTTTGCACCTAGTTGAGGCAATTTTTTGCACCCAGTTGAGGCAATTTTTTGCACCCAGTTGGGGCAATTTTTTTGCACCTAGTTCGGGCAATTTTTTTCCACCCAGTTGGGACAATTTTTTTGCACCCAGTTGAGGCAATTTTTTTTGCACCCAGTTGGGGTAATCTTTTTTGCACCTAGTTGGGGCAATTTTTTTTGCACCCAGTTGAGGCAATTTTTTTGCACCCAGTTGGGGCAATTTTTTTGCACCTAGTTGAGGCAATTTTTTTGCACCTAGTTGAGGCAATTTTTTTGCACCCAGTTGAGGCAATTTTTTTGCACCCAGTTGAGGCAATTTTTTTGCACCCAGTTGAGGCAATTTTTTTGCACCCAGTTGGGGCAATTTTTTTGCACCCAGTTGGGGCAATTTTTTGCATTTAGTTGGGGCAATTTTTTTTTGCACCCAGTTGGGGCAATTTTTTTGCACCTAGTTGAGGCAATTTTTTGCACCCAGTTGGGGCAATTTTTTGCACCTAGTTGGGGCAATTTTTTTGCACCCAGTTGGGGCAAATTTTTTTGCACCCAGTTGAGGCAAATTTTTTTGCACCCAGTTGAGGCAATTTTTTTTGCACCCAGTTGAGGCAATTTTTTTTGCACCCAGTTGGGGCAATTTTTTGGCACCCAGTTGGGGCAATTTTTCTTGCACCCAGTTGATACAATTTTTTGCACCCAGTTGAGGCAATTTTTTTGCACCCAGTTGGAGCAATTTTTTTGCACCCAGTTGAGGCAATTTTTTTGCACCCAGTTGGGGCAATTTTTTTTGCACCTAGTTGAGGCAATTTTTTTTGCACCCAGTTAAGGCAATTTTTTTGCACCAAGTTAGGGCAATTTTTTTTGCAACCAGTTGGGGCAATTTTTTTGCACCCAGTTGGGGCAATTTTTTGCAACCAGTTGGGGCAATTTTTGGGGGTGTTTTTTGGGTTTGCAGTTGGGGCAATTAGAGGTTTAACAAGATTGAATAGATAGTAGAAACCAAGCCTTTTTTTATGAGGGGCAAAAATGAAGCACGTTGAATAATGATTGTAATATTAATTAAAAAGGCGTCAGTTCCTTCAAAATTCCGTATGAACGACTGGCAAAACTTTGGCGAGATCGCAGCGAGTATTCATATTTACGGTAGCTAATGTTCACTGTCGCAGAATAATTAAAGTTAATATCCATAAATTTTATAAATCGAGGTTAGTATTATGCGGCGATAACACTGGATGTTAAGTGTTGCTAAGAAACGAACTAATATTAAATGATTTGCGTTCTCTAAATGTAAGTACTATTGATAGTGGAAATCTCTTTTGCAGCAGTATAGGTCAGAGTTTCTTAAACCGTGGGTCGCGACACCCATGGAGGTCGCTGGACCTGCAGCACGGCGTC
Organism: Stegodyphus dumicola; assembly: GCF_044657685.1. Classification (NCBI taxonomy): domain Eukaryota; kingdom Metazoa; phylum Arthropoda; class Arachnida; order Araneae; family Eresidae; genus Stegodyphus; species Stegodyphus dumicola. The sequence goes on along the minus strand of NC_140780.1, from coordinate 6,518,245 downwards.
GCCAAAAATTTTAGCCTTTTTTGACATTTTTTTTAACTTATTGTAATATAATAGTTTTAGAGTTACCAAATATTTTTACACAATGTATCTGATAATAGATAATGATAAGGCAATACAAAGAAAAAGAGAAAACGTTTTCGACGCTTTCTTTTTATAATATAACGTTCATTTTCCTTGCTTTGCACGTGACGCTGTGATTTCGTCTGTTACTTATTTAAAATTTTCACATTGTTCTGTGTCTTCAAATTAGAAATTAAAGTTAATGATCTAAAGCTGCAATAGTATATTACTGTAACTAGTGAAAGAAAAAATTGACAGATTCACTCACGCGTGAGTCGGATTTGCGCAGTGCTTATGGGGTCCCACAAAATTTTCGTAAATATTATGGGGGAGGCCTGGGATCGCGAAAAAATGCTCAATGATGAAAAGGAGTCATGACTGAAAAAACTTTTAAGAAGCCCTGGTATAGATAAACGAAAGGTTGTAATCCTTTCCGTTTAGCAGTAATTCCTATTTTGGAAATACAAATATTGTAGCCCCGGAGCTAGGAAAATATTAATATCTGAATTTAATTTTTAATAGAACAAGTTAAGTATTCTTTACATGAAATCGTGTTTCAATGCTTATCGGATATTACGCGAAGCAGGCTGGGAAGAAAAAGCTCTGAGAAGGACCGACTTCAGAAGTAGTATTTAACGGCTACGTGCTTAAGGTAACCGACCTCCTTCGAAAGGTCTTTTCTCAAAATGTTTGTTAGATTTCTGAATTTATGAGTTTTTTAAATGGATTGATCTCTCACTTAAACATAATTACTACAAAAAAGAAAAAAAAAATCATTCCTTTGTGAAACTGATGCAAAAAAGGGAATATTTTTTATCGAAATTGACAAAACTTAACTGACTAGAAAATAATGACTATAAAAATAGATTTTTGACTTCATTTTATGTCTATTGTTGTGTGAGTACGGGTTCGTAATAAATTGAATACACAAGTCCGATGAAAAGCGAATACATTTTATTCTTATCGCAACAAATAAAAACAAAATGCTTAAATTCTCTTAGAAATATTCGTACAATATCGCAAAATTCTACAGTAGTTATCTTTTAAACTACTGCAAACGTTCAGCAGAACTTAATTCAATAAAGAGAAAGCTAATCCGATTTCACCTCGAATTCGCTACAGTAAACAACAACAGTTATCCAAACAATTGAACTGAGATGTTTTCCCTCAGCTTTTTATACTCTTTTTTAAATGCAGGGACAGGGAAAAGTGGACGAAGCACCAGAACTTCGTCAGTGACTTTTACAGATATTGCTCCGCCGCTCTAGTGTACCCGCTGGGCTTTCGGTTGACCCGCATCGAGTGCCAAGTTAGCAACATACAACTGAATATAGAACTTTACATTAATTCTAGACTTACATAGAAGAGATTATTTACATAGAAACTTTACATTAATTCTAGACTTACGTATTGAATATACAGTTACAAAGACACAGAATACAATTATTACAAAGAAATTAACCGATTTAACAAAAGTTGGATTATGGCAGATTAATATAACATAAAGACAGAGTATACAATTATTACAAAGAAATTAACCGATTAATAAACGTTTATGGCAGATGAATATAATATAATTACTTCGAACATACATCATACAAACATTCATTGTGCATCGAACATTGTACTTCATACAAACAATGTATTTACGATAGTATATCTAATTACATCGAATTACATTAAACATCTTTTTAAGAAACTAATTAGTGAAGAACGTTTTGTGCATCTCCTAGTACTTTGTCGTATTCCTAAGGCAAATCATCTTGATAATACATTGCCTTTCATTTTTTTTAACTTCCTTGTACGAAGTAAAAAGATAGTAAAAAGATTCGTTCCTTGTACGAAGTAAAAAGTATCGTAATCGCGAAAATTTTCAGGCATCATATTTCAAAGCAAATACCCATTTTCACCGCTATTGAATGCAATTTAATGATGTTTTTGCGTGACATCTGTACGTAAGGACAGGACAAAGGGCTCGTACCAGCAAAAAATTGTAAAACTAATTTAAAATGAATTCTAAAAAGAATTTTTCGTGTTTTCTGTGCGTACGTATGTATGTCGCATAACTCAAAAACGAGTAGCCTCAGAATGTTGAAATGTTGTATATAAGGACTACTATACCATGCAGATGTGCAACTCGTATTTTGGTTGCAATCGGCCGAACCAAATATATATATATATATATATATTCACTCTGTTACTCGGCTCAGTGATCTCAATTTCTTTATTCTTATATGTTTGTAAATTGTGCATTTTTTGCTTTAAAAAGGATTGAATTATGCTTTTCTTATCTTCCGGTTAAGGTTTTTATGCCTTTAGTAAATCTGTATGTAATAGTTTTAAAATTATTAACAATTTAAAAGTTGTTTAAGTGCCGCTAAGCCTAATAATGTTTTCAATGGTGGCCATTGCTTGTTTACATATGAAACAGCAGAATAGTAGATTTTTTACCAATCTAGAGAAAGTAAGCTTCGCAATAACACAGATAACGTCTTCTTTTATTACTGCAAATTAAATCATGTTTAATCCATTCTGGAATTTATTCGAGGAAATAAGTGTTTAACATTTACTTCAAAATTTTCAATACAGGCATCTTGAATTTTAATGTATTTTTGTCTTGTCGCGAAGTGAGAACTGAATTAATTGAATGAGAAATACTCAATCGTCTGTGAAAAACTGCTTCTTTTTTGTTGTTGTTGTTCTTTGCTTAATTTCTTTTATACATCGTTTTAGATTTATTAGAGGATTTGAATAGAACATGTGGCAACAATTAATTAATTCTGAAGATGATATAAATTTTGTACATTGTGAGTTAAAAAATAAGCGAAATGTAACGCTGTTAAGTGAACCTAGGGCCAGAGTGTCGCTATGGTAAACAAATATAGTGAATTTTAGAGTGCATTTATTCTATTGTGGTTTATGCGATACCGACGAAGTAGATTTAATTCAATCCAATAAGTTTAAATGAAATGCGAGAAAAAATGGGTATGATTTAATATTCGGTACAAGGAAGTCGTGTGGTGCGCGCATCAGGTTTTTTTAACTTGTTCCACACAATTGCTTTTTAAATGCAAGAGCTCATTCTCATATTTTCTCGATATTGAAAGAGTACAATTACGAGATATCTATTATTAAAAATGTTAGATGCGCGTGCTCCTGTATTTTAATTTCTTCGGCTTAGCTTTCTCTTCAAATAAGTCTCGTGCTGCATTGTACAAGAATATAAAACAATTTTAATTAATTCTGTTTAAAAATAGTTAAATCAATACAAAAACCGTAACAATATTAATAATAATAAGCATACAGTGAATTAGAATAATTGGAAAATATTGATTCACTATTAATGCATGGTTAACTATGTTAGTCAACACACAAAAATTTTTGAAAATGCATACAATATTGAAGGAAAAATGATATAATTTAAATTCCGTAGGACTTATTTTTGAACTCTTAGTCTACATCGTGCAAAATTTCAAGAGATTCTATAAGGAACTTTTAGAGTTATCATGGTTTCTGTGAATATAAATCATAAAAAAGAAAATTTATCAAAAATTGTATTTAACGTTTTCAAATTGACATTACATGACGTATTATCACAACTACACACGCTGCCAAACGAAAATGAGAAAATAAATTGTAGGGATTTATATTTATTTTTACTAATAAAGTTTTATTTTAAACTTTCCTATAAGCCTCCATTTCCCTAATTGTCAGTGCCAGAATAATGTAGCGCGCGTGAACGAATGCAAATTTTCTATTTGGGAGGAAGTAGTTAAAGCTGAATTTCGGTAGGGAAGGAAGAGAGAAAGTTAGGCTGTAGGTGCCGTTTCTGCCTTAGATATGTTTGCTTATTGCTGGTTCAAGTGGCTTAATTGCATTGCTTTGCTGCCACTAGTGTAGAAGGGGATCTAGTTACGGGATCTCGCTGAGCCCTGTAGTCTAGTTATATCGCTTGTTAATATTTTAAAATTTTAGTTTCTTTATCTGACTTTCATTTACCGCCCAAGTAGAGGGGAAGTTTGTTAGCGTCCAGTCGACGCATTGTAAATTTTAAAGAGTTAATAAAGGATCTGAACTCTTCTTCTATGTAGTTTCCTGCTACTCCAGTATACAGATAGAAGTTAACCCACCTGGACTCTACAACATAATAAAAATACTTTCCCAGATTCTTCAGACTAATTGAAATTCTTCAAATTATTTAATTAACAAATTACAAAAAAGAGCGATAATTGCAATTTTAATTTCTCTTTAAACTTTCACTTCCGCTGTTGCAAACAACTTCCAGCCTATCATCTCTCAGAAAAACTGGTATACCTGCACTTCTAACGATTTTCCTGGAAGCTTCTAGAGGATTTGGTTACCCTATGTAAATGGCTCTTTTGAACGGCGGCAGCAAGGAGATTCACGGAACATAACTAGGTTTAAGGAATTAGCTCAATTTTCCATGAAATCAGAATTATGGTTTAGAACAGTGGTTCTCAAACTTTTTAGACTCATGGATCCCTTTTTATAGTCAAAACTTGCCCACGGACTCCCAAGTGAAAAACTACATAAATGCATAGTATAAAAATTACAAATTTAAAGACATTTTGTTGAAATATTTATTGCAAATATGACTTTTTAAAAAAATAAAATTAAAAATAATGACTTGAATGGACTTGATGAGATTTATGAGTGTATTTATGTCCGGTCCAATGTTTGTGAGTAGCAACCACAAATCCCCACAAGCACTAATTTCTAGTCAGTTTCTTTTTTTTTACAATGAGGTCCACATTCTACCAAATAGGAAGACGGGAAAGCAGTCAGCAACTTCTTTGCAATAACCCATAATGCAGGATATAAAATTGGGATCTGTTTTTGTATCTCGAATTTGTGGTATTTTTTTTCAAACATTGGTTTTTAAATTCCTCATTTGTGGATATTTCAATAAGCTTCTCTTGAATTAGATTCTCCCGTAAGTATGGATTCATCAGCATTTGTGATCTGAGTTTGTTCAGGTGCAAAAGGGTTCAACACCCAGTTGGGAATATCCAAGTGAAGAATGTCTTCAAATCATTGGCTCAGGTCTGAATGAATAGCCGTTAGGTGTTGACAGTAAGCAAGCAAATCTTCATCTCTGTTTTGCAACTTCAAAGGATTTGGAAATTGAGAACATTATCCTCTTCCCAAGTTTTGTTTGTACAGAAAAAGTTTTACAACAAATGCAGATATTATGCTTTAAGTTTTGATTAAATTTAATTGGTCACCTTGTAGTTTAAAATTAGTTTCGTTAAATTTGGCAAATATAAATCAGTCATATAGGCAATGTCATTTTTTGAGTTAATTAAATTATGTCGCAAATCATTGTCTTTGCTTTCCAGAAATTCTAACACTGAGTCAAAGAGCGCTTAAAATTGATTTAAACATGCACATTTATATAACCAACATACTTCTTTGTGAAGTAGTAAATGATGAATTAGACAAGTTAGTGCGTGTAGTGGCATTATTGCGTTTCTCTATAAACCTGTTTTTGGCCATCTGTCTTGCACCGTGCCATGCTTGTTATTAACTTAAGGAGCTGGTGTCATCTAGAAGTATTAAATCATATAGGCATGTGTCGGTGGATTTTTTAAAATTTTCATTTTTGAGGGATTATCAGTTTTTTATTGTTATTTCGTTATTATTTTGTTGTTATATGTTAGCGTGTTGATGAAAATTGAAAGCTTAAATTTATTGAAGTAAATTGAACAATAACTAAGTTTTAGTAATAACATTAAAACAAGTTATAAACACCACTGTTACTACAAGTGATAAGTCAGTGGAAATCAGTTTTATTAATGTTCATTCACAAAAGGTATTACATAAGACTCAGTACCTAAGTAACATACTGTATTTCAAACACCCACCTATATTTATATTTTACTCAGGATGTAAAATTGCTACTATTTTATTTATTGTTATTTATTTAAATTTCTATAATAATAAAAATTGATCACAATTTTATTATTTTATATTAAATCTGGCGTAGACCCCCTGATGTTGTTCAGGAACCCCCAAATCAATTTTAATTTTCCATGGACCCCCTGAATGATCTAGGGGTCCGTAGGAACCACTCTGGGAACCACTGGTTTAGAATTTAATCTGAAAGCGATATTGGTTAATTGCCTTACTTCTTTTGCGCTAAGGAGAAATTGTGTTATGTCTGCATCCCCGCTGGAGTATTCATAGTTGTTTAGATGCATCACGAATCCGTAACGAGCAAGAGTATTATAAACTAAATTATATTTTACGAAATTCATTTATGTCTGTCACATACAATAATATTAAAATATACGCCACTCTGTGTATATGAATTTATATACAACAATATTAATTCTCATCTCAGCATTTCTCAGCTGTAAATAAAGCTTAATTTCCTTCGCAATAATTACTGTGTACATTTATTTGTTCAGAGAGATTAAAACAATTATTCCTCGTAGGAAAAGTATTCACTTCAGAAGACGCAATATGGCTACTGCAATAAATATCTTTAAAGATAAAATTAACTAAAAAAGTAACTTAAAAGTACACAATGAATTAATTTCTTATCACGATGCCTTAACTATTAACTGCTATCATTTATAAACATTTCATTTACCTTACTTCTCGACGTAATGTATTAAATAATAGCGAATGTAAAAGATCTCATTTTCTGAAAACCCTTAAAACTCACGAAGGAAATAATTAACTTAATATTTAATTCATACAATTAATTCATACAATTAAAGCAGTTTACTAAAAAAGCACTTGGTGATTGACTCTCAGCCACTAAAAAACGAAAAAAACAAACAAATAAAAAATCTTCCATGTAAGTAAGAAACTTGATGAATTGAAATTATTTTGTGACTAACCATTCCATCCATTAATTAACTAAAAATTATTAAGGTTTTGAGTTTTAAATGTAATTAACTCGGCAAACTGTCTGTTTGTATGGGTATTTTCTTGTTTTTCCCCATGCATAACGTGTATACAAGCCACTTTTTCTTAGAATACTTCGCTTCCTTAGAATGTGCTTCACGAAGACATCCATATCCAATAAGTAGATAATCCTCGAATGCTTTCCCATAATCACATAAACCGAACTATTTAAAATTACATTTCGGCTTTAGCATTCTTACTAGCCGATGGCTTAAGTAACCGCCGGTAAAATATATGAGCCAGCTTATTATATTTAACGTATAGTTCTAGATTGCGTTATCTGCGTTCCAATTGAATTCTGTTCTGTAATGTTCTGTTAATTTAAACTATCCACAAGTTGTGGAAGTTGTGACTTTATGTTTAAACTGAAAGTAAAATTAAAATGTTATTTAATCCTTCTTCTGTAGTTTGTGAGTTGCTGAAGACATAACGATAACTTGCTATTTTAGTACGGTCTGCAGGGTCTATTTTCCAGTTATAACAACAACCCTACAGATTTCTAAATTACCACCTGATTTGCAGATATTTAAAGTGTTATTATATTTGCAAGCCCAAACAGCAGAGTATTGTTAAAGTGTTAATTTTTAATCTACCAAATCGTAGTGAAAATGAACGTTTAGTTACATTTGCTATTACTGTATTCACTTGGTGTTCTTGGAATCTGAACTAAAGACGGAAGAAAGATTGAAAGAAGCATTATACATTACGATCAAGATGTTTCTGCATACCAAATTCCGTCACGATCACAAAAGTCCTTGGTGCTTCGATCGTTTTGCAAAAGAGTGTATTTCTCCCGCCTTCCTAGCGTGCCTTCGTGGTGTAGCGGTGGTTCTGATAATAGTATAAAGCAGGGGTCTCAACCGGTGGTACGCAAGAGAAAAATAGGTGGTACACAAAGAAGCAAAGTATTTTTAACTATTAAATTCAAAATTTAAAATCCCAACATCCTGATTGAGTATTTTCTCTAATACTCGTAATTTTTGTTTTAGATGGTGCGCTTTAATCAAAAGGTTGAGAACCGCTGGTATAAAGCAATAATCAAAAGATTGATAGAGGTTGCTTATAACTAAAGAGCGTCTTCATTTATTTCTGGTTCAAATATTACTTTTATTTTACTTTATAAGCTTGCTATAGTTAAAATGCTCATAAGTAACCACTGTTTTACATTGCTCTGAGGGAGTATTTTTGAGAAAATAAATATTACATCTTTCTATTTTTACAATCGATAAATTACATGAGAAAATAATAAGCCCTGCCCAGCCTAATGATTAGTTGTTGCTGTCAAGAGCCTAAGCTCCTTATTAATATTCATATTCTCTCCCAAATAATGTATTTTTGTGAGTTGAATTTGTGAAGGAAAATAGCATTACTGAGATTTTGAAACTAAAGCCACGTAAATTCAAATAGATTTCGAAAGATAAGTTTTAAAAGAATTCCGTTTATTAAGAACAGAATCTATAATAGTCAAAGTTTACAAAATAATTACTCTGTGAGTTGATTTTCCACTCGATAAAACTTTTATCTTCCTTAATTTAATTCTGAAATCTCTGGCTTTGTGCGTGTAAATGTAAGTGCATTTTTAATGTTATATTTTTATTAATCTGGCGTAGAGGAAAAAACTTCATTTATTATATGATTTGTTTTTAGCTAATTGTATAAAAGTATTTATTCAATCACATCAGTTAATAACGTATCTTTAATTTTTGGAATTATATTCTATTTTTAAAAATTTTATTTCAAGTTTGGAAAATTCCAAATTTTATTATATGACATATTATTACTATTATTTTATTATTATTAATTACTCTGTATTTGATGTTTTTTTCCTATATTAAGTATTATTCTAAATTTGGCATATGCTACATTCTATGCTATCTTAATGTAAAACTTGTTTTGTTAGATTTCGCCCCTTTCCCAAAGGTACAAAGTGTTTGGGATCTGGTCTCATACAGTGGGCTAGTAATTGATTCACTCACTACACAGTAACCCTTCTGATGACCCATTTTCTAGTTTTCTTCTTTTTCTTCTTATAATCTTTCTCCCTTTTTAGTCCTCCTCTCTTAATAATAAACTTCTAAACCTGCCTCTAAAGAACTATCATCCGAGAATCACCGAGAAAGAATACTAATATTAAAACGTGTCAGAGAAAAAAAAATCTATTCCATTTCTAAGCATGCAAACTGCATTTCTTTGATATTTAGGTGGAATGAAAGATTAGCATTTTAACTAATTTCATACCTTTTTCTTTTTTTTTTTTTTTCCATTTCGTCTCATTTTCTCGTTCTAGATGTATGTCATCTAAATTAAAAACTTAAGAAATTTATAGGGTTTTTGAAATGCCGCATTTCCTCATAGATGAAATAGGCATTCATACGTTTAGAATGCCCCATACGAAAGAAAGAAACGTAAATTTAAGGTTTCTGCAACGTGTGCAACAAATTAATTTACGTATATAATTTCAAAATTTAACACAAATCTAAACATTTCAGATTATAATAAATTCCTCCAAGAATTGCAATATGTTTACTTTCACAAAAATATTGTTAGAAATTTTGTACATAGATAATTTTAATGAAATTACATGTAAAATTGTTGTATTTTAAAGCCGACAGAAGTGATGCTGTGCCGGAAAAACAGGAATACAGTCCTATTTAACATTGAGTAAATGGCTACTGAGTAAACTGTTTTGGCGACTAATTTTATTGCCAAAATTGGAGAAAAATAACCAAAAGTCGCCAAATCAAATTCTGTTCAAAATAATGGAGTTTGCATTCGTATAGAAATATTTCATGACTATAAACATTAGCTGTGGAATATCTCTAATTTTGTGATTATAGGATAGGAAAAATAACAAGAGTTGGTGTGCATAATGCAATTTTTTGAGCTCCGAAAGAGATTGCCTGAACTGAAATATTATAAAAAAGTAGATAGAATCTATAGACCTTTCTGATTTTGTATTAATCCCAAAGATGCGTTTTTTTTTTTTTTTTTTTTTTTTTTTTTTTTTTTTCTATTTATACACACATACACGTTTCGAGAGCATTTGGGCTAAAATATCTAAAAACAAATTAATCAAGGCATATTAATGTATTAAATGAAAATTAAATGTATTGATAACACGTCGTGTTTTTAAATAAATATTAAAACTTTTGTACATTATGATTTTCTGTTTAAATTGAGACAGAAATAAAATTAATTTTGTAGTCGTAAGTAATAAAAACAATTTCCATATCTGTTACCTGTAAAATTTGCATTTCAAATTGTTGTTCCATAGTCTTTTCAGATTTCACCTCAATCGATATGTTTAATACTGACGTCAATATCATACTTATACTGAACTTGTTTTCAATTCTTCTACACGCATAAAGATCTAGTTAATCTCATATATATTTCTTAATTACAAACTATAGTTTTCTACTTCATTATTAAATTTAGTAATTGTTGAATTAATTGATTAATAATTCCGTAACTGTTGAAGTAACATTTGGTGCTACTGTAAAACATATTAGTATGAAGTTGACTCCTGTATGTACTGAAATAAAAAATCTTTATTCGTTTTAAATCGCAATGCATCATCTCTAAATTTATTTTTACCTTTAATTTTAATTTAAAAAAACTTTTGAATTTTCATTCACTTCCAAAAGGAAGAAAAGGTTGTCTTTTTAAGTTTTTGTCTTTTTAAGTCTTTTTAAGGTTGTCTTAAATCTTTATTCGTTTTAAATCGCAATGCATCATCTCTAAATTTATTTTTACCTTTAATTTTAATTTAAAAAAACTTTTGAATTTTCATTCACTTCCAAAAGGAAGAAAAGGTTGTCCCGTCATTTTTTATCTCCAAAGATTCATCTGAATTTAAAAAGAATTCTAAAAAGAAATGCAATCTAAAAATTCAAAGCAAACATACGAGCAAGGAACAAATACAGCAAATAAAAATGACAGGTACAGAACTCAAAAACATAGCTGCACTTTGTCATGCGAATTCCATTTTAAAATCAATACAAAATGAGAATTTTCTCTTAGTAATAACTTTGTTAAAAATGGCTTCAACACAAATAAAAATAATAGATATTTTTGTTTATTAGCATTGGCAACAGTTGTTAAGTTTCAAAAGAATAAACATTTCTGTTTGTTAACTTTGGCAACAGTAGTTCAGTTTAAAAAAAAGAGACATTTTGACATTTGCTGTAATTCTTTTCGTATCGTCTGCGATTCTGTGTTAATAATACGGTGTTTTTTTTTTTTTTTTTTTTTTTTTTTTTTTTTTTTTTTTTTTTTTGTAGCTACGTTTGTTTTTGTTTTCGTCTTAAGAATTATGAAAAAGAAGTTTTCGACAAGGATTAGTCGTCAAGTACTACTTGATGATTTTCTACGCATTAAGCTCATCCCGGAATTTGAACTTTTAGAAGAAAAAGCGTAAGTGAAACCTTTTCTCTTAATTTAGAATTTTTGAAGCAGAAAATTTTATTAAAGTTTTTTAACATTGTTTGCATTTCAGTGATAAATGTACGCAACTAGTACTTTTCATATGCTTATAAATAATAGAATACTTTTAGAACGTTACATACATTCAAATATATTTTACTAATGAATAAACTTATTCCGTAGAGAATATGTTTGCTATAGGATTCAGTAACAGGAATAATTCTGTAGCAGGAATAAATTGAGGAATAAGACTGCCTTTTTATTTCCGTTCTAAGTCGGTTTAGTGAACTGCGTAATTTATATACACTAATTTTTAGAACATAGCATAGTTCCATTAGCATTATAAACTTTTTTTAATATTTTATGCATACAATATATTATCGTTATTAAAAGGCATTTATAAGTATTAAGCCTATAGAACAACTAATCATTTAATATGAGTTTTATTCACTGAAAGTCCTAACAGCTGACAGTGTTATCATCACATAAGCGAATTTTATTAAATGTATTCTGAATGTGTTGCGTTAATAAAATATTGATATATTTGGGCTAATAACATAAAATCTTCACTGTTTAAATGAGTTTTGTTTTTTATATTTATTTTTATTTTTTTACTGAATTGTAATTTCAAGCTTTCGAAACCTAACCTATATGGATATATACATACTTTTTTGGGAACTCTAATTTTAAATCCTGGTGTTCCGCAAAGTATACCACGAGGATTACACAACTAAAAAAATAAATAATCGCACAGCAAATGGGTAATAATTACTAGAAACAATAAATAAATTAAAATTATAATTAAAGAAAGAAAATAAGTAGAAATAAAGTTAAAAAAAGTCTCAGATCAGTCAAGTTTTCATATTTTATATTACGCCTAAACAGGTGTTTTTTCTTTTTCACTTACAGACACATAAATGTTTTAAGAACATTTGGGCTAACACCACTTTAGGCTGAAAATATTTAAAAACAGCATATCTTTTCTTTAGAATTTTCGAGAGACAGTCTCGGCGGGATGGAGATAAAAATGTTTTATTCCCTACAGCGGGATATATACATATATTTAATTATGCACGGATGAAATAAAAATGTGAATCAAACACAGTTATTGAAGTTTTTTAAAGAGAGCATCCATACTTTTTTCCATAATTTATTAAACGTGATTAGCTAAAAGCTAAAATAAGAAAGCGAAAAGTTGTTTATAGATTAATGCAGTTTGCTGCTTTGCTAAAAAGTACGAATTTAACATTGTAGGATTTTACATTAAAGTAATTATTGTGATGAAAATTTTATTAATAATTTAAAATTTATTGAAAATATAGGAATCAGGTAAATTTTTTAAACGCACATTTAATATGAACTGAATTATTAAATAACTATTTGAAAATTTCAAAAATAAATAATCACTCATATTTTTAAAGAAAAACAAAATCAATAAATAAGGCACTTATTTTTTTCAAAATATAACATTTATTGCACCTGTAACATAAAAATATACCTGTAATTTTCTTCTTTGATACTGTATTATGAATCTTTCCCATATATGAAATTTACATGGTTATGAAAATTTGTTTTAGTTATAGAAATTTATTATTGGGTTATTTAATACTGCATATATTATACTACCCTGGTTTTTTTAAATGGATTTGTTCAAATAATGAGATTTAATAATTTGCCTGTCTTAAATTAACATGCACTGATAGATGTAGCATAATTATTAGCTATAACTTATTGGTTTCATATGTCTCATATAACTGAAAGGAAAACTTAAATCAATTCTATGACAAGCAAGACTGAACAAGCTCAATTATTGACTGAACAAGCCTATAAAAGCATTTCCTCCTATCTCAGTTTTTGCGACTTCATAGTTCGACCCTATATTCAATGTTAAGTGTATGGGAGCAAACCGTTTAAATAAAGATATCGGCTTGAAACTTTATCAGCGTCTTTAGTCCCCGGAATGCATTCGATTGCAGCAAGAGGATTCAAAATCGCTTCATAATTTCTCTTGGTGTAACGTCAAATTTGCGAGAAACGCTGGACGGAATTTCAAACCGCTTACGTTGTACCTCGCATTTAGGGGTCTGAAGAAGGCTATTAAAGCATTTCCACCTATCTCAATTTTTGCGACCTGGGGTCATTGACCGTACTTCCAATGCATAGTGAATGGAAGCTTTAATAGTAACGGTAGCGGAGCAAAAATTCGACGTTCATGTATCAAATTTCGAAATTTTGACCCTATGAAAGTCGGGTCCTATTGGGCCTGGAGACAAACTTTTTTTTTTAAATTGATGTACTCTTCGAGAGCAACATTTTGGCTATTTCGGATTTTTAAATTTCGCGATAGGAATTTCTGGACCGAATTTGGGTACCCATTTTAGGGTCATTTTGGGCACTTTTAAAAATTTGCCAATAAAACACTATCGAAGCTAGGACCACGAAATTTGGAGGGTTTGTAGGTATTACTAGGGTGCCCGTTCACACCAAAAGTTGCGACATTCTATCGAAGCGTTTCGGAGATATTCGCGAGTTTGTGTTTTAATATTACGGCGAAAACGTCCGGACCCCCCTGGTGAGCCGCGATTGTCGAGCATGGGGAGGAAGGCCGAAACCCTGTTAGGCCACGTTTCAAATTGCAAGTCGATCGGACAATTAGGGACCGAGATATGGGGTGTCAAAGTTTGGTCCATTTCCGTGAACATTGGGGCGGCCCCAATCGAAATATCGGTCGCTTGCGCCGGGGTCAATAATTGAGCTACGAGAAAACGCTTGCGGGGGATTGTTCATGTGTCTCAATGGGAAGTACTGTGTGAGCGGTTTGAAATTCGGTGCAACAGTTATAGGGAATTGTCGCGGCCGAAATGTGTCAAATTTCGAAACTTTGACCCTATGAAAGTCGGGTCCTATTGGGCCTGGAGACAAACTTTTTTTTAAAAAATTGGTGTTCTCTTCGAGAGCAACATTTTGGCTATTTCGGATTTTTAAATTTCGCGAGAGGAATTTCTGGACCGAATTTGGGTACCCATTTTAGGGTCATTTTGGACACCTTTAAAAATTCGCCAATAAAACACTATCGAAGCTAGGACCACGAAATTTGGAGGGTTTATAGGTATTACTAGGGTGCCCGTTCACACCAAAGTTTGCGACATTCTATCGAACCGTTTCGGAGATATTCGCGAGTGTGTGTTTTAACATTACGGCGAAAACGTACGGACCCCCCTGGTGAGCCGCGATTGTCGAGCATGGGGAGGAAGGCCGAAACCCTGTTAGGCCACGTTTCAAATTGCAAGTCGATCGGACAAACATGCTAGTTTCCTCCCGATTCCTCCCTGATCATTTGCGCAGATTCACGCGCAGCGTGTTTATGTCAGGGAGCTCGGCATGCAGAAAGAAATCAGCTGGCACCGACGCCGTGCCGTCAAGTTACGAAAGTGCTGCGCATTACTCAGTGCAAATTAATTTCTTTTATTAATTTTTCTACAGTATTTTTCTTTTTATATTTACATGTTGATATTGATTTTTGGTTGTTTCTCATTTTCTATCAAATAATATATTATTTTGATTTGTGTATAAAAGAATTCCTGATATTTATTCATTCATTCATCTATACATCATCGCCCAAAGCTATTACAGATGCAGATATCAAAAGCTAGGAGCTCATTTCTTGTCTACTGAAGGCGTCATTTAAGAAGAGAATTTTGAAAATTCGGCACCCATGGGGGGAGGGCAAAACATGTTTTTACGTTTTTTTATATAAGGAAGAAACAGATGTACACAAGAGTCTTGCTTTAAAATGTATGGAACATGAATACTTAAAAACCAGTTTCAGAAGTTCGACCCCCCCAAGGACCCCTACCCTTGAGAATTCGGCCCCCAAGGGGGTAGGGGGCTGTGGTAATAAAATTTTTATTAAGGTAGTACAATAATTGATACAGATCGTAATAATCATAACAATAGAATAGAATAAATATTATTTTGTCTTTCATTGTTATGGGTTACCAGACTGGCAGCATTGTAATAGGCAAGTCGCCACAGGGACAAAACATGTTTTCATATATTTCTTCACACTTTAGATATCCGTAAGATTCAGTGGTGGATAAGGCTGGTGCGGTTATGGGCTGATCAAGAAATTCGAACAATCGAATTGACACAGATGACTCAGCGAGACAGCCCTGCGAGGGAGGGTATGTGCGTATAATTAATACTTTCTCTGAAAAGTATATCTTCCAATGGTATACAAAATGCACAGATACGACAAATGACAAAATCTATTCTGGATAAAATATCAACTTTTAGAATAATTTTGTCTGCTCGTGTATATTTGAAAATATTTCAATATACTGAGCCAGTAATGAAATATTTGCAGACTAAAGGATTAGATTACATGCTAGCATATAATATAGTTAGGGAGGCTGCAAGCTCTTTAAAAGCCATCTCTAGAAACTTCAATTTAACATTTAATGCATCAAAATTGTTTGCAACGGATTACAATAATAAACTAGAAAGGCTGGGTTGTGACATAAAAGAAGAGCTACTTGTTAGAAGATACCAAAAGTGAAACAATTAGACGATGAAGAATCGGCCGACTATAATTTAAATTGCTCTATCAAACAGGTTATTGTCTTTACTTTTATATTGGATAACGCCATTTAATCGATGAATAGTAGGTTTAAAGGGCATAGGAAGTTGTATGAAGACATATCACTTCTCGATCCCCAAAACGTTTCGAAGCCATTTATCTTTTTCAAATGGCGCGTCACAATTTCCACAGTGTTTCCCAGTAATGGTCAGCGTTTACTGTTTCACCACGTGGAAGGAACTCAATGAGCAGAATGCTCTTCTTGTCCCAGAACACTGTGCACATCACTTTGTGTACCGATAGCGTCTGTTTGAATTTCGTCCCGACTGGAGATCCACTATGCTGCCAATGCATTGACTGCTGCTTGGTTTCCGCGGCGAAGTGCAGAATCCAAGTCTGATTGCCCGTGACGATCCCATTGAGGAACTAGTCGCCGTCATCGTGATACCGTTACAGAAATGTCAGTGCTGCTCCTAAGCGTTCAATTTTGTGTTCAGATGTCGGGTTTTTCGGCACCCACCTGGCACACAATTTTTTGAACAGCAGGTGCTTAGTGACAATCTCTTGCAACAAGGATTGTGATATCTGCAGAAAATGGCTGCTCAGCTTCGTAATCGTGAAGCGACGGTTCTCCATCACAAGCTGCCGCACAAGCTCAACAAGATCATCATTGATGAGGGACTGTCTGCCACTGCACTCTTCATTATGAGCACTTTGATGACCTTCTGAAAACTGCCTACACCAACGATGCATCATCTGCTTTACTCATGATGTTTGTCCCATAGACCTGACAATTAATTTCAATTGGCGCAGTACTTGCATTCAAGAACATTATCACTGACCCAACCTCGCAGGCGGCAGGAGAAGGAATAAGAGCTTCCATCTCGGACCACTGCAACCATGCTACTGGCACGAGGCACAAGCGTCTAGCCCCTCAGATGCTAGTTTCCTCCTGATTCCTCCCTGATCATTTGTGCAGATTCACGCGCAGCGTGTTTACTCCAAATAGCTTGGAGTGGTCAAAGCCGTTTTAAAAAAACGACACTCGTTTAAAACGTTGCAAACTTGGTGCGCATTACTGAGTGTAAATTAATCTCTTTTATTAGTTTATCTGAAATAGTTTTCTTTTTAATTGGTATACATATTTATTTGTTCAGATGTTTTATTATAAATCTATACATAAAGGAAGAATTCCTGATTTATTCACCTACAGATCATCGCCCAAAGCTATTAGAGATATCAAAACTTAGGAGCTTATTCCTTTTGTACCGAAGATGTTATTTAAGAAGCATTTTTTAAGATTCGGCGGGCAAAACGTGTTTTTATGTTTTTTCATATAAGGAAGAAACAGATGTACATAAAATTCTTGCTTTAACTCTTTCGCATCGAGAGAGGGCAAAATCTCAATTCCCCAAATATCGAAAACGCCCGTATCTAAATTTCTCCTGGAATGCTTTTCCTTCCCCCATGACAAGTTGAATACTACAGTGCTAACAAAAGCCTTACTTAAGTAAAGCGAGAACTTCTTTCTTCGACGCTTTGACACTGCGTGAACACTCCTTGGGACGGGATTGCAACTTCGGGCATCAAAAGCTAAACACTGACAGTAAACAAAGGAAAGGAAGGAACAAAGGAAACAAGGAAGCTACTTTTAGTAGGTTCAAAAGAATGATTGACATGTGATTTAACAACACCTGAAAGCAATGAGTAATGCAGTAAAGTGATGGGGGAAAGCACTGGGTAGGAAATTATTCGGGCGTCCAGCCGATGTCTGAATGCTCGGGCGCTTGGGGCAACTTCGATGCGAAAGAGTTAAAATGTATGGAATATGAATACCTAAAAACCAATTTCAAATGTTTTCAAAATTCGGCCCCGAAGGGGGGAATGTGTTCTTTACGTATTCCTTCATATCACAGATATCTATAAGACAAACTTATGAATTATTGCTGTAAAATGTAAGGAATACGAATAAATGCTGACATCAACATGTGTGGGGAGGGGGACTGATTGGCATAAAATACAAGTTTACATAATGTACAAGTAAGCCTTATTCTAGGTACAGGAATACCAGGTACCTTTACCAGGTATGTAAAGCTAGTTAGCATTAAAAAAAATTAAGGTTTCTACCATTTAATGTTATTAATAATTAAAACCCCAAAATAAAAATGTAGCAGCATGGGGCAATTCACAAAACTGTGATGAGATTGTTACAATGTTCAGTTAGTTTTAAACAATTCTACACATAATAAAATGGTCAGTGCACAACATGTGAATGTACATGGGATTGAATAATTAGAAAATAAAAAATTTGACAAATATTAAATAGTAGAAAATATTGCTTACTGTTCAAATTTGGGATTGACTCAGTTTCACCAAAATATATTTATTAACATTAAAACGTTTGGTAATAATCTATTGACTGAACAGTATAAAAGTCACTGAATGATTGATTGTATGGACAATATTTGGTACTGATGGACTTGGGGGGGAGGAAGACAGTAATGAAAGGAGGATGAACAAAAATAGATTTACTCATTAATCACAGAATACATCAGCCTACCAGGATGACCTGAGATAAAGGTTTAAAACCCTGTTCTGAACTTCTACATCTGTTCCTGTACAGAGTGGGAATTATCTTATTATTAAAGAGAAGAATGAGAGAGATATTATATAAATAAGAAAAAAAAATATCATCTGACACATATAAAACACTTACAGGCAGTTGAAAGAAGATGTTTTAGATGATAAAAATGGACAAAAGGAATTGTGAATAGGTACTAATGACTATTGTTAAAATATATATTTTTCACTAGATATGTTAAGTTTCTTCTGTGCTATTATGTGTAAAATTTTTGTGATCCAAAATAATTTTTAGAATTGTATTATTATCTTCATTCTGTGAAGTTACTATTTTGTCAGTTCCCTTTTCGTTTTGTATTTGAGAATCTTTTGGGTATTATATTTTTATTAGGTGGAATATCTTTATTAGCACTTGGGAAATGTATTTCTTGTGCATTTAAAACATATCAGCCGCTTCTAGTTGTAGTGGTGCTGACTTAAGAATCTTGTTTAACACATCACATTGTTTGTCAGATTTTAATGAATCTACTAATTCTAAACATGTTTGTTTTAGTTCATTCTTTCTGTGTTCTCAGGGGCATAGCTAGAGGGGGGCATCTGTTCCCGGGCGCAGAATCCAAGGGGCGCCAAATTGATGTTACGACATTTTAGAATTAAATCTTTTCATCCTTGGCGAGCAGTAGGGGGCACAAAATCTTCAGTTGTCTCTGGGCGCTGAAAACCCTAGCTACGATTCTGTGTGTTCCAGTGGTCTGTGATTTTTTTTTTCGGCTACTTAATTCAAAATTCAATTTCATCATCTATAATAAGTGGATTATTCATTATGTATTGTAGTTGTAGTATAAGTAGCAGTATTTCTAGTGTGCTGATGTAAGTAATGTATTTAATAAGTAGCAGTATTTCTAGTGTGTATGCACATACTCCACCTAACTTATAAGGTATTTCTCCCGCCTTTTTGGTGTGGTGGTCTGCACACTGGGCGCATATTCCAGAGGTCCGTGGTTCGATTCCCGGCGAAGGCATTGCTAATTTTTCAATCCCTCTTGCTTCCAATGTAAAATTCTAATGTCTGTACAGTGGTGCCCGAACTAAAAGGGTGTTAGATGATTGTTCTCCACACCCAGGATTTGGCGATTGGGTAAAGTATTTCTCCCACCTTCTTGGCATGCCTTCATGGTGTGATATGTATCTAGAGGTCCGTGGTTTGATTCCCGGTAAAGGCGTTGCATATTTTTCATCTTGCCTGCTTTCAAAAAAATACCTAATGTCTCTACAAACTGATGAATCAATACAGCTGCATATATATCATTGAATGCATAGATTACACACAGTGCACTGTATGTGACATGTACAAGTTTTGTTACTTTTATGTATAGTGTATATTTCTGTATGTGTTGATGAAATAGACCACCCATTCTCATTCTCTATTACTTATAAACATAGTGTTTCATTTGTTTTATGTCTGATTCTTAAAACTCAAATCTTACTTGTTAATTTAACTTTATTTGCTGTAATTAAGCAGTTAATCATTTTATCTCTTACAAATCTCATAATACCATGTATGGTGTTATCCAATCTCTTAACATTTTTTCCGTGAAGATAAATATATTTTAATGTTCGGTGAATTCATTCGATGTGCATGTTTGTGTTAACACCACTGTGAAGTCTATAACAGTATGCCCAGCTAGATGTATTTTATAAATAATATGTTTCAAAGTAATTTACAAATTCAATAGTGTCAGGATCTTCTTTAAGTAATTTTATTGCTGCTTCTGTCAGTGTATGAAAAGTATGAATGTCTTGTTCTTCTAAGAGAGATCTAATAATTTTATATGTTTTTGCCTGTTTTTCAACACCATTGATTTTCTTTTTTTTTTTTTAAAATTGTTTGTCCAGGCTCTATCAATATGCCATGCACAAAAAAGACGTTTCTGTAGTAAACCCATTTCAGACATAAATATTTGTGGTTGTATTTGCCCAACATTTTCTTTAATACATGAAAAAAAAAAATGATAGCACTGGCTGATCACATGGATTAGAATTTAAAAATGCACACGGGAATCCTTGGCACAAATCATCTATTGTAAGTAAAGTTACGAGTTCAAATCTGTATGCATTTACCCCATGTGTACCATCAATACATATACAAGTCAGAACTAAATTTTTTCAGTATCTCTCTTTGTGCTTCTGTCATCATTATCAAAACAAAATCATTTCCTTTGGAAATGAATATTGTGTACAATATTCGCTCATGCTATGTTGATCTCTGGGTTTTATAAAATGAAATGCATGGATGTTCAGAATTTTGCATTTCAAGTACCCACGTATCTACACAAACCTAATCATTTTCATGTTTAACAGAATTAGAAGACAAATTGAAAGATTTTTTGATGTTATGTAAATCTTGTTTTGTAAGTAAATGAACCTTCTCAAGCCCAACATCTCATAGAGAATTTCTAATTTCATCTAAAATATTATCCAGAGAAATTTTTGCTGCTATCTTTGATGCAATAATTTTATTTCATCTGTTGTTAAAAATAAGTGACCTAAGTCATTCCGATGCCCAATATGTATTTTCTGATATGTGTGTGTGAGAGAGATTATGGCAAAGCCTTGAGGGCTATCTGCCTAAGGGGAGGGATGCCTTCGTGGAGCACTTTCGGTTTAATCCTAATATCCGGTGCACACGGGATTTGGCTACTTTTGGTGACTTTATGATGAGCAGTAAAAACGGGACATATACGATGATGAGTAGTTAACGGGTCATTCAAAGAAAATATACAGTTAAACATAGTATATACTATGTATATAGTATATATAGTATGTGTGTATAGTATATATATAGACGTTCTTTGGATCATTTTTGGTGTTGGCGATAATTTTCAAAGTCGCGCCAAGGCTGCACGGTATACTAGGAAACTGCACTTTCTAAGGGAAACTGGTTCGTATACACGTTACACATGGGGAAAACCATGAAAACGCCCATGCAGCCAGTCCGTTCGCGGGATTCGAACCTCGGACCGAACTACCAGTGTTCAGCGACTTTACCGCTCGGCCGCTGGTGGGCCCTATTTTTCTGATATGACACTACACATTTGCCATCTGTATGTTCTGTTACTTTTAATTCAGCTGGGCAATATGCATTTATTTTATTGCTATCAAGGATTTTTAAGTGACGCAAACCATTACTTTCTGATATGAAATTTCCTGAACAGTGGCATTACACCATGTATATTAAATATGCTTACTCCATAAGAAATTTTGACTTCGTATTATTTTCAATTTCTGCCTTCTATGCCAAAAAATCAACAAATGAATTAAATTCCAGCTCAGTATGATTCAAATCAACATCATGAACATTATTGAAATGAAATATTATTTCTCGCTTTTCAAAATTAGCATAACATAAGGACACACATAATTACCTGTTAGAAGTATGAATTTTATTTTGATGATATTTCCAATTTTTTAGGTCACTAAATTTCAGATAGCAGTCCTTACATTTGTAGCTTGGTGATCGACCACTTTTTAAAGAATAAATAATGTAGTATTATTAGAGGAGTGTAATGTGTTGGTATGGCGTTTCAAACTGCATTTATTTAGGTACGTTTTTAAGCAATCAGAGCATACAAAATTAGGTAAAATCCTAGTATACGGTGCAGCCTTGGCGCGATTTTGAAAATTATCGCCAACACCAAAAATGACCCAAAGAACGTCTATGTATATTCTATACATTATATACTATCACTATATACATAGTGTGGCGTTCCGACAGATACTTCAACTTCTATTCATGAAATGGCGCCACGTGTAAAATCCAGTTCTTAATCGGAGCAGCAAAGCGACGTCATTACTCACTCAGACTTCTCGTCAGACAACTGTACGCGGCGGTAGCATGAACTGTGTTCCGAGCTCTGCGTTGATCTCTGCAATGTAATTTAGTACTTAATATATTCTTTTGTTATAGGAGATTGTCTACTCTTATTTTCTTTAATTATATCATGCATTAAGCACACGACCACCAAAAGTGGTGACCTTTTGACTGAGCACGCTACTGACAATGGATTTTCAACGACCCTAAGCCACGTCGCCATCGAAGGCATTCTGAAGAACTGACTAAAAATAACAACGAATATGGACATTAAACGTATGCTACAACGTAGCCCTTCAATTATTTCGAGAAGTATTGATATATATTGCTTGTGTTTTTTTTCAAAGTCTTGCATATCATCGCAAGGAGCTTCAGCAAATCATCAATATGATCTGTTCCGTTCCGCTGACTTCGCTAGTCGTGCAATAATGTAAAGTATCCCGTCACACTCACAGCCCCATTCAACAATTTAACCTTCCAGCAAGACGCTTTGATCATGTGCACTTAGACTTGGTTGGCCCATTGCATCCTTCAAATGGTTACACTTACCTCCTCACTTGTATTGATCGGTACACAAGATGGCCTGAAGAATATATTGAAAATATATCCGCTGAAACTGTAGCTCGAGCATTCATCTCCCAGTGGCTTTCAAGATTTGGCATGCCTACCACCATCATTACTGACCAAGGCCGCCAATTTCAATGTCACTTGTTCTCATCCCTCACCTCTCTTCTTGGCATTCGCCATATTCGTACAACACCATACCATCCATCTGGAAATGGGATGGTGGAACGCTTTCACCGATCTCTCAAACAAGGTCTGAAGTGCCACAGTAGCACACACTGGACAGAAGCCTTACCCCTAGTCTTGCTTGGTCTTCGCACAGCATTCAAAGAAGACATTGGTATCACTTGTGCTGAAATGTTATATGGTGCAACCCTCCGTCTGCCAGGTGAATTCTTTCACCCAGAATCTACTCCAGTTATCGACCCTCCAACATTCCTTCAACGTTTACGTGAGACCATGAGCAATATCTCGCCAACCCCAGCATCTTCGCATAACCAGCCAAGCTATTTTGTACATCCTGCGCTTGAGACATCTTCGCACGTATTCGTGCGCAACGATGCAGTTAAGCCAACTTTAACACCTTCATATGATGGTCCATTCAAAGTTGTCAAACGAACACCGAAACATTTCACCATCATCTGCAATGGCAAACAATCAGTGATTGGAATCGATCGTCTCAAACCAGCATTTCTAATGCAAGATCCAACAACTTCCTCATCAACATCACTCCCGGAAGAAAGCTTACATCCCGTTAAAGAGCAACCTAAAACTACCAGATCTGAAAGAAAGGTTAAATTTAACCCAAAGTACTTACAACGTACCGATGGTACTTGGGGGGAGTACTGTGGCGTTCCGACAGATACTTCAACTTCTAATCATGAGATGGCGCCACGTGTAAAATCCAGTTCTTAATCGGAGCAGCAAAGCGACGTCATTACTCACTCAGACTTCTCGTCAGACAACTGTACGCGGCGGTAGCATGAACTGTGTTCCGAGCTCTGCGTTGATCTCTGCAATGTAATTTAGTATTTAATATATTCTTTTGTTATAGGAGATTGTCTACTCTTATTTTCTTTAATTATATCATGCATTAAGCACACGACCACCAAAATAGTATATAATATGTATAACTATATATATTCTTTGAATGACCCGTTTACTACTCATCGTATATGTCCCGTTTATATTGCTCATCATAAAAGTAGCCAAATCTCGTGTGCACCGGATACTAGGATTAAACCCAAAACTATTCTCAGCCACACTAAAATTATTTGCACAATCAACCATACTATTAGGACTTAGTTTTCAGAGACTCAATTAATGTAGTATTATTGTAATGAAATTTATATGCATGGCGTTTCAAATCGTATCTATAGATGAAAGTTTTAAGCAATCACAGCAAACAAAATTACTCTCAGCTATACTCAAATCATTTGCACAATGAACCATATCACTCGCAACACAATCAGAATTATCAGACATACCACAATTGGAATTATCGCACACGGTTATTCCTTCCTGATTTTGTTCGATTTAGAATCAAAAACACCTTCTGAGAAAACAGAAGTATTTGGCCCTGAAACGGGCAGTTTTTCTTGATTTTGTGCAGAAGATATAATAATCGAAGCAAAATAAAAAAAGAGAACTGTATCAGCGATCACACGCTACCACAGCAGTCAAAGAGCAGAGTAAATAATAGTAAATACGAGGCGCCTTCAGGAAAATGATGACATGCGCAGTAACCTGCGCAGATGTTCAGGGAGGAACCAGGAGGAAACTAGCGTCAGAGGGGCTAGACGCTTGTGCTCTATGCCAGCTGCCCGAATGACGCTCACGTGATACACAATTCGCCAAAAAAGTTATCTCTTCCGACGTCGGCACAAAAATCGCTTTTTTTTGGTCAATTTTCGAATTCCCTGACTTTTTCCAGTTTTCCCGGTAACGTGGCAACCCTGTACTAAGCTTCTAAATTAAATATGAACTAAATTGTAGTGAATTTTTTGATACCACTAAAAATAGCAAAGAATTTTCAAAGAAAGCTCACACCAGGGAAAAATACTAACACCTTAATAACAAGGTACGCTCAGAAGAATTATTAAAAATTGGCTCATTGTCACTTTTTTTTTTAAGAATTTACTTATTAAACCACTCAATCATACGTCCCTATCCTAGAGTTTTTTTAGTCCAAAGGGGCTTTGTCCCTGAAGAACTACGGTTTTCGTTTTGCGATTTTGCATTGGCTCACTATAAACATCCGTTTGACTTTTCAAACTGTTGCCACACAACGTTAGAGTATTTGTGTGTGTGTGTGTGATTATGGCAAAGCCTCGAGGGCTATCTGCCTAAGGGGAGGGATGCCTTCGTGGAGGACTTTCTAATGGAATCTGGCTCGTATATACGTTACACATGGGGAAAACCACGAAAACGCCCATGCAGCCAGCCCGTTCGCGGGATTCGAACCTCGGACCGAACTACCAGTGTTCAGCGACTTTACCGCTCGGCCGCTGGTGGGCCGTTAGAGTATTTGAAGAAATTAAATAATGAAAACTCTGCCTTAATGTATGTATATTTCTCGCATTGTGATAAAACGACGGTACATAGAGCCATCGAATTTTGAATGACGTAATCCTACTGAGAATATTGGCATGTGGAAGCCCAAATTTGAAATATGTTTTATTATCGATTTCATATTTTGTGAAACTTTAACGAACTTTTGATTAACAAATTCAACGATTTCAAAGCCAGGGATGGCAACGTTGTAGAGAAAAACATTTTTAACTCCAACTCGGGAGACTGCGTATCGGAAATTCTAAATTCTAATTCATTTTAAAACTATTTTGCGGTATTGCTGTTGACCTGAATTTTATGGTTTAATTCCAAAGAACGTGAGATTTAATAAATAAAGGTAACAGAGAAAATGTTAAAAAAATGCCCCTTTGGGCGTAATTTAAAATCTGAAATCTTTCAGTTTTTTTTTTTTTTTTTTTTTTTTTTTTTTTAGTCTAAAAGGCAATTTGCCCTGAAGGACTATTAATTTCGTTTAGGCATTTTGCGTTGAACGGCGAATCACATTTCAAATTGTTGCCACCAAATATGATCCTGTATTATTATTATTATTTTGTTTTTGTTTTTGTTTGGTTTGAATTTCGTGGTGATCACTTTAAAAATAGATTCAAAACAATTGTTTCTTTTATCCAATTTGCGCCAAAACTCAACATTCCTTCATAAACTTTAACCGCAGTTTCTTTCATTTCATGTAAATTGCATATTCGAAAATTAAGTATAATAAATAATAATAGTAATAAAAAACACGGAAAAAATAAAATCTGAAACGGATCTTACCTGATTTAACGATCTCCCAAAAGGACTGTTTTAAAGTTTAATATGGTTTATCAGTAAAAATTAACAATACAGTTAATTTCCAAGTCCAAGTGGAATAGTGGAATATATATAGGATACCTTATAAAATATTAGATGAATATACATTTAAACTAACACGGGGAAGTTAAATATCTTCTGCATATGTAAAAAGGTGAAAAAAAATATGTAATGTATTTCTATGAAAATGTTCAATGTTTTTAATTATATCTATCATGCATAAAATGCATTTTTATTTATATGAATCCAATTCAAAAGTGAAAAAATAATTTTTTAAGAACTGGATCTATCAGGACTTGGAAAAAAAGGGAGTGTTTCTAGAACTTTCCCCACTGAAAACAGGAAGTGAGGAGTGATGAGGTAGACACGTTGACACCGACTGCAAAGACGCAATTCGCAGCAAAGGAATAAATGTTTTAAGTTTGAAAAAAACAGCCTTAATAAAACTTAATTGCATGAAAAATTAGCTTTAATTTAGAAGATGTCATTACTGTAAGAATTTATAACATTTAAAAAGTTAATAATATTTATTTATCAATTAAAAAATAAGACAAAATACGCTGCGTTTTTGCAGGACTTTTCCCTTTGCATTTAAATCATGAAGATTCATTATCTATGGCATTCATTATCTTTTCTTCACTTGCATACTAAGTGACATAATTCTATAACTAAGATAACTATAATAACATCTTTCTAAAGTTAGGCTGTAGACATTAGGTCAATTGGAAGCAGGAAAGATGAAAAATAAGAAATGTCCTCGCTGGGAATCAAACCACGGACCTCTCGAATACGCGCCGAGCTTGCAGACGACTACACTACGGAGGCATGCTAAGAAGGCAGGAGAAATACCTTATATAATCCCCCCTTGTAAAGGGGGACTGGGGTTTTATGGGTCCCAGTCACCAAATCCTGGGTTAGTTATTAGTTCGGGTGCCACTGTAGAGACTGGAAGAAGAGGTGAAAAATGAGCCATACCCTGGCCGGGAATCGAACCACGGACCTCTTGAATACGCGCTGAGATTGCAGACCACTACACTACGAAGGTATACTAAGAAAGCGGAAGAAATACCTTATAAGTGAAAGTGAAAAACATTATTGATAAGAGATAAAGAAGGCACGCTAAAGAAACATAGGAAAAGCAAATAGTCATTTGTAGAAGAAATAAATACTACAAATGTGTCGTCCTTATCTTAGCATTATAATTAACTTTAAAATTAATTATAATGCATCAATGCTACTTTAATCATAAATTTAAATAAAATATAAGATTTACCTAAATAACTTAAAGCACAAAACGAAATAGAAAGAAAGAAGGCTTTCTTTTTTTAAAACCTGGATAATACTCCGGTGTGAGCTTAAGAAGTAGGCGGCTTATTTGAGCCCATTGTTAAATGAATTCCTAATTTCAAAGCCCCTAATTATTTTTATTTGCTTCATTATTATCTAAAAAACTACCTTGCGTGGTCACACATACGTCAGTCTTTCTCTTCCCGAGATTATCTGGTGTTGTGTACACTAAGTACAGTAGCCCCTCTGGGAGCACAATAACGATAACCCGGTTCCTACTGCTACAAAAGGTAGACTATGCTATCCCGTAGGGTAGTGGCTTCGGCCATCTGAATAGCTCCCCATCCCAATCACACTTGCTTCCCTTCGTCGTGGTATCCGTGAACCTGAAGTGAGACAAGCATCGGGTGGGACGGTTCAGCAACTGCGCCATTGAGGAAGTTCTATTTTGTATAAGTCTGCATTCCAGGATTTAGAACCCCGCCTTTTTTCTTTTCTCTGTAGCACTCTGCTAAAGGTGTCAAATGTTGTAATAGGTGTTAAATATTTTAGTCCTTTTACTCATTAGCATTGTGAATTATATCTTGTTTGATTCAATTATCTATAATCAAGCATCATGTGTAGTAAAAAGTATTGTAAAATGTATGAAATGAGTCATGTGCTGTAAAAAGTCTCCAATGTTCTAAAATTTATAAAGTGTTTCTGAAATATTAGCATGTAAAAGTATAAAATTAGTCTGAAGTCATGTCATGTCAAGAAGTATCATTATGACGAAAACAGAACAAGAAGTAAACTCTGTAAAGAAAAACGGCTTCTCTGTAAAGAAAAACGGCTCTGTATGCCCATGTTTGAAAAAAAAAAAAAAAAAAAAAAAAAAGATTTTATTTTTATTCATTCAAAAAAAATTTTTTTTTAAATTTTATTTAGTACAAATACATATCCGGAGGTCTGGGCTTTAATCTGTGTAAGGCAGTCTCACTATCAGGCAACGAAGCTCAGTCACTCTGGCCTTCAATTATGACAAAGTTCGTGAGGTCTCTATTAGCCTAAAGGATGCCTTCGTGGAGGACTTTCTAAGAGAGTTTTCACCATGTTATACATGTGGTTTTCACCATGTCTAAGTAACATGGTGAAAACCACAAAAAGACGAATTCAGCCAGCCCATTCGCCTGGAATCAAACCCAGGTCAGATCTACCAGTGTTTGGCGTCTTTATTGCTCCGCCACTGGTGGGCCGTAGCATAAAGGAATCTGCTATATTCCCACTCCAAAGTTGCTCGCTAGGCTACCTACTGACTAATATTATTCAGTTGGGACCTAATGCCTGCTAACTGGACCCGTCACTTTAGCCGCATCAGCTAGTTGCTCCAGTACGTTACCTGCTCTTTCTCACTCTTCTCTTTCATCCTACCACCCTTATTCTTCTCAGATTTGCCATTGCCAATGATTCTTCATCCTCTTTTTTACTCAGCCGTGATTTCTCCCAACACTCACCATCTCGGAACGAGGATCTCATGTTGCACCATGAACTCGCCAGCCATATAGGCTTTCCTCCTCTCCTCCCTCCCCTCCTTTCTGGTTTCCCTCAGCCTTGCTCATCATTACTCTTCTGATGTGGAGATAGATGGTTTGTTTACCATAGGGACTCTGAAATTTTTCCTCACTGGCATTGGCATTAGCAATTCAGTTAGTTAGTTAGTTGTTGTTATAAGAGTTTGTTTAGAAAACTGCTCTTGTTGACTGTAACGAATTCGCGGATTAGTTTTGAATTAAGTTCTGTTGAATGTTTGAGTAGTTAAAAGATAAATACTGTGAGATATTGTAATATTGTGCAAATATCTAAGGAAATTCAAGCACTTTGTTTTATTTTTTGTGATAATAATAAATTTTGTTAATTTTTCATCGAACTTGTGCATTCAATTCTTAACGAACCCGTACATACGCAACAATATGTTTGAGATTTAACGAACAACTCTTTAAATGGGAATCCTTTAAGGGAATTTAAGCCTAAAATCCTTATATTGATATTATTAATTTTAAATTAATCGCTCAGCTTTAGAGCCTTTTAAGTTATGAACTTCTTATCTTCGTAGCTTAAAAATTTAGCTGCTGATAAATTGAAGCGCATAATTAATTTTGCACCTTTTTTCATGAAACATCTGAAATAATTTCTGATTTTTTTTATTAGTCTAATGGGGTTTTGTACCTGAAGGACTATTGTTTTCGTTTTGCGATTTTGCATTGAAAACTTTAAAAGGCTGTATCACTTTTTAAATCTTTGCCACCAAATACTATCGTCCTGCATTATATTTGAAGAAATTGAATAATAAAGAACCTGCATAAATGCATGCATGTTTCTCGCATTGTGATAAAACAACGGTACCTAGAGCCATCAAAATTTGAATAACGTAATCTTCCATAGAATATGCGCATGTGAAAGCCCTAATTTGAAATCTGTTTTATTATCGATTTCAGATATTGTAACACTTCAACAAATTTTTGATTAAAAAATTAAACGATTTTAAAGCGAGCAGTGGCAACACTGTACGAAAAAAAAAAATTTTTATCTCCAGTGCGCGAGACTCTGTATCGGAACTTCTAAAGACATGCTCATTTTAAAATTAATTTGTAACATTGCTCAGAAACAGGCTGATTTATTTACCTCTTTTGTTGCGCCAACACCCTGATAACGCGATGTAGCGAAAGATGTTAATTTCTTTTTTCATTTTTGGTTTGGGTATTTTTGGCCCTTTCATAGAGTTTGCCACTGTGGTTCTGGTTTTTATTTTTTGCACCTGATTTATTCCGAATTGAATGTAGGATAGATTTTAAATGTAAGGGTCTTTGTCCCTGAAGGACCATTGTTTTCATTTTGGCATTTTACGTCGAATCACTTTTCAAATTGTTACCACCAAATACATTATAAAATTGGTGCCAAAATTAAATAATTGCCCTCCATTATATTTAAAGAAATTAAATAATGAAGAATCTGCATAAATGCATGTATGTTTCTCGCATTGTGATAAAATAACGCTATCTATAGCCATCAACTTTTGAATAAATGAATCCTACTACGAATATGGGCATCTGAAAGCCCAAATTTGGAATTTGTTTTATGATCGATATCGTATTTTGTAAAACTTTAACGAATTTTTGATTAACAAACTCAATGATTTAAAAACCAGCGATGGCAACACTCTTGCTGGGGGGGACCTTTTTATCTCCAGTGCTGTAGATAGCTTTTTATCTCCAGCGCTGTAGAATTGGATGGATTATCACAATGTGTATCGGAAATTCTAAAGATATGCTCATTTTAAAATTATTTTGTGACATTGCTGTTGAACTGAATTTTATGGCTTAAGTGCAAATAACATGTTGTGTAATAAATAAATGTGTAATAAATAACACACAAAACATTAAAAAAAGCCTCTTTGGACGTAATTTAAAATTGAAACCTTTCAGATTTTTTTTATTTTAAAATATTTTCTTGTTCATGTATAATTATATTTTCTGTTTTAAAAGAAAAACTATGAGACTTTTTCTAATCTTTATTAGCTCATCGCTGGATATGATGTCTAACCAGCTTGTATTGGAAAGAAAAGCAAAATAAAAGTAGCTTTCTTACAGTTAACCCACGAAACACAACAGCTAATATACTGTGACGAAATGTACAGGCGCAGAAAGGTGGCTTCCCTGCAAAGCAGTTTTAGGGTTGCCATAAAATAGCAAGGAAGGCAGAATTGCCACGTTTGGCAAGAAATCGCCCATTTAGCAACAAAATTGGTGATATGCCTTGGACGGATGGAGAACCTTCTGGAACGAATTCTTACCGGTTTAGCCCAGAAAAATCTCGAACACAAGTCAAAAGCTATATAAACCCTACTGGTTCGCAGTCAGTTAGTGTGTCTCATCCAGTTAGTCCGTGTGGAGACGATCGAGTTGACAGCTGGCCAGCGAGTGCCGAGTGGGTCGTCGAGTGCATCGATGAGTCTCTTGGTGTATCACGGTTAGTGCATCATCGAGAGAGTATGTTAAGCTCCAGGAACGACTGAACCCAAGAGTCGGGAGCTGTGCTCTGTGTGTCATGGAGTGCATCGCGAGTTGTAGCGTGGAGAGTCTCGAGAGTACGTGAAGTTCCGAGAACGACCAAGCAGAGTCGTGAGCTTTGCAGCGAAGCTGTCTCCACCGTTATTGCATGACAGTGTGAAGGCTGTGTCACTGATTGTTCCAGCGTGTTTAGATTAGATCTTCGATGACTGTAAAAGTGTTTTGCAGCTGTCCTGATTAATATTGGTAAATAAAGTGTGTTTCGATACTTCACCAAGTGTCGTTACTCACCCCATAAAAACATGAAGGAAGAAAATACCGTAAGAACTGGTGTCAGAAAAAAAAATGTAACAATATTAATGAGAACAACAACCAGAAAATCTTGCTAAAAGGGGAAATTAAAGATTATGAATTAATAATAAATCTTCTCAAGACCTGTCTTGTATGACCCTATATGAAAATTATCAGCACTCTTGAGAGTCTGTATAAACATCAGTATTGAATGTTCTTTCTATAATGTCCACTTCCGAAGAATACTATAATCTGAAAGCATATTGGTTGTTTCGGAGAGTATTCAGTAGATTTGCCAGATTATAGAAGTGTTTGTTTGAATATCGACATGCGATAGAAGTTAAGACGATTAAATAAAATATTTTCTGAAAGAAGAAACAAAGTTCGATACAGACCAAACACCAAAAAAGATCTTGATTAGGGCTATTCGTTTAAAAAAAAAGATCATTCGTCGAAAATAAAGACATTATTTTGAAAAAATGTCATTATAAAGCTTTTATTCAAACAGTGCAACGAAAAATGAAGGTTGTACAAAGCAAAATTTATACCTTTCTTAAAGAAAACAATGCATGAAAATGTATGAAATATGTGGAAGAATGGAAAAAATGTGTTAAATGTATGAATTATGTATTATTAAATTTATGGATATTCGAAATTAACTGGGAGGTAAATTGCGTATACTGCCAGTTTGTCATTTGGCATCCTACATAATGCCCAACGAAATGTACGAAATATTATTCATTTCTACACTGTCGGCCATTTTTTGGCATCCTATAAAATGCATAGGTATTCTATACAATGCCGGATTTTATACATTGCTGGTAGCATCCAATGTACAAAAGTATGTTGAATAATTGTCTGTATTTAATTAATAAATGTCTATACAATGCATCATTTCCTCGTATTCTAGTAAATGAAACAAAATAAAAAAATCCATATCTTTAATCATTTATACGAGCATTACTATTTATATATCTGGCATAATAAAGAAAAAACAAATGTTTATGATCGAAATAGGTTTTACTGTTTTTCAAAATATTCTCCTTGAAGATCAATACAGTTTTGTATATGCCTCAAATGCATCAATAGCTATTTCGGGTGTCGCAAATCGCTGGCTATGTAATTTATTTTTGATATGCGGGAATAAAAAATGTCATTGGGTGCTGAATAAGGGCTGTACGGCGGGTGACCCATGAAAAATTCTTTTGTTTGAGCCAATGTGCGAGAGCTCGCACTGTCATGATAAAGAATGTTTCATCTCTTCTGCTTTTTTCGAATTTCTCTGATGACTTCTGGCAAACAAATCATTGTGCATCATTCAGAATTGACCATCGTGCGTTGCTCTAACGCCACTGTCGCGACGTGATTGGTCATGCCGAAGAAATAGGCAACCATTTGCTTTTTGCTGGATTTCGCACGTCTTGGAAGACCCACACAGTCGGCTGCTGTTTTGTTTCACGCTCACATGCAGATGTTATACACAGCATCTGACGCGCCTTGAACGAATCAGCATTTCCTTGCACCAATCGACATAATCCTTCTTTTGAGCGTTTGTCAGATTAGGTGGAATCCAACGCGAACAAATCTATTTCACGGCCAAATATTTTCATCTAATATATTATTGATGTTTGTCATATTAATGGCATGTTATACTCATGACTTTGAGCAAGGAGGTTAGAATAGAAGGAGGGAGGGTTCGCAGTTTCCTCCACTATCGGGAAATGAAACTCCGCCGAACAAGCGGCGTCCATGTTTGTGACTTCAAAACATTACATTACGGCAGTGACATGTACGTGTTTCTAAGCTGTTCCGTGCATTTATTTTCCAGTAAAATTATGTTAAATTTATAATGAAATCCCCCGCTATTGTTGAATTTTTGTTTTAAAGTAATAAAGATGATATCCATAATTTACTATGTACAGCAAATTGTTAAGAAATAGTTCGAAATCTAAATGCATGCGCATAACATTAAAGCCTTTAAAAAATGATGTTTCTGCATATTTCACGGATTCGCTTAGGTTAGAAAATAAATCTTAATAAAATAAAACAGAATTCATTGATTTCAGTTTATGCGCATGTCATATTTATTAATCTCAAAGAAACTGCCTTTAATTAAGTTGAATTACAGAAATACACCTATATAAGTTTTTGGATACATCTTTCCACATGTTCAATTGTGTAAATATTTTACTTAATTTTATCACTATACTGCTCAGAAATTTGTAAGTTTATGCAAAAAATTTTTAACAACAGAACAGTTTATCTTAACTTAAAAAAATGAATAATAATTAATATATAAAGAAAAGCATTGCTTTATTTAACACCTTTACAATTAATAAAAATAGTAACAATTGATTTCTTACTTTTCATGAAAGTTATAAAACGAATTAACTAAAACGTTCAAATTATACAATTTAAATCCTACCATATAGCATTGTATCTTAAGGAACGAAGATACCAGCTATAAACAGAAACATTAAAATGTATTTAATATATTTTGATTATAGTTATATTAAATAACCTATTTTAAGTCCTTTTTTTCACATCTGGAAAGAAAACCACATGACATTGTGATATTTTTTGACATAGTTGTCATATTACATAAAAAAAAAAAAAAAAAAAAAAAAAAAGAAAATTAATACTTACGTGTGAAAAATAATGCCCGGAATTTTTTTCGAGAATCTATTTGTGCATCCATATGCAATACAAGCTGACATGCTTCAAAAAGAAAAGAAAAAAATGTTGCAATGACAGACTTCCTTGCACAAGTCACGGTGATAACAGGAAGATGGCCGCCAAGCTTCACCGTTTGAGTTGAACCTTCCCTCCTTCTATTCTAACCTCCTTGACTTTGAGCATGTCATACTAATGCCAACACCCGATAACGATTTGCGAAAATATGAACTAATTATGACTTGCGATTTTCCAACTTCTATTTTGTCTTGCCGTAACGTTTCCTAAATCTATGTAGACAGAAAAAATCCCTTTTCGTCCTTCAGGAAAATTCCCTGAGTGGGTTGCAGTTTTGTAACGCTTGTCAGGGTTACCATAATCTGGCGCACACGCACTCTTCCACGATGTCAACAAATCGCCAAGGGCCGGTTATCTGAAAACTGAAGCTTGCCTTTATTGACGTGTCGAGAGAACTGTGCACGATCTTTATTCACAGGTAAAATTCTTTGAAAATTTGTTTAAATTTTTAACGTTTGAAGTAATTTATTCTAACAGGGAACATGCATCTAATATGTTGATGTTGAATAGTAATAACGATTTTTTGAGTTCAGACGAGTATTAGATATTTTGAGTAATGTGTCCTACTGGATTAGAATCAGAATCCTGTACACATGTTTTATTTTGTATATAATTTCCTGTCATACTGCTTGCGTGATGAGTTTTGCTGTTTATAATTTAGATTTAAGAAGTAACTCTTTCTGTTTTACAGTGAAGGATATATGAATAATATAAGGAATTCAAGTTACTTTCTTAACTGTGCAGAATGTCCATTCTGAGCTAGATGTTTTAGAAAAATGGCTTCAATTTCTAATGCTTGAAGTAAGACACAAACCTGCCACTTTTAATAGGCCAACAATTTTGTTTTTATGACTGTGATGACTGGGCTTCATGTATGGATGCAATTATTTAATATTTTGTAAAGCATTGCTTAACGTAACTGTAAAATTACCTCGTTTAGAAATATATAACATGTCTCTTACTTTCCTCAGTCAATTATTGGTAAAATCCTAGAACATGGTACACGCTTGGCGAGATTTTGAAAATTATTGCTAACACCAATATGATTCATTTACTGCTCATCATAAATGCCACGTTAACTGATCATCATTAAAGTCGCCAAATCCCGTATGTGCCATGTAAACCCATTAAACCCAATTATTGGCTTAATTAAAGCCTGCTGCGAAAGCCAATAATGTTGATCCGGTAACAATTTTGTGAAAATTTTGGAGCTTTGATAGAAAATATAGGCAGTGGGACATAACTTGAGAAAACAGTCAATCACAATCTAGCCTGTTTCTGTTAATTATTAAAATTTGTTCGAAGCATAAATAAAAATACGAAAGTTTGTATGCAAACGTATGTACCTTCAAATCTTTAAATAAGATTGCTATGCCTCTAGAAATCAATTAGGATACTTTTTAGTTCCTCATTCAAATTTCTAGGGTGCTGAGAGATGTTTTCCAGAAGAAAGTTGTTGGCGAATTCTTCGGAAAGAGAATGAAAGTATTTTTGATAGGAATATTTCAAGCGGCGGAAAGCCCCTGCCTTCGCCGCCCCCCCCCATGACTACACATTTCCAGGGTAATGGCAGACATTCACCAGAAGAACGGTGTCCACGATGTCTTCGGAAAAAGGAGCTTGAAAAGATGGGCGGAGGAGGGTGCAGCAGCGGGTATAGTGGCATTAAGTGCAAAGAAAATTATTATTATTATTATTATTTATTTATTTTTTTTAACATTCTGAAACGTAACTGTTCGTAGAAACATAAGGCAAATGCACTTAAAATTTAATCAAAAACTCGAAGGTGTAAAAGAAATACCGTATTTACTACTAGTCGCACTTTTGCCATTTTTCATTGTGAGATTCTAGGTGTGACTGTTATGCGGAGAAATCTATTACATGACATTGTACACTTTTGGCGAATTTTTCTGCTTCAAAAGGAGGGTGCGAGTATTATGTGAGAGTGATTATTACGCGAGCAAATATTATGTTGACACTAAACAAATTGTGAAATAGTTGGCTTTTAAATTTAATAGTAAAACTCACTGTTGAAATGAAGTGTGTTGTCCCTGCTCTAAATAATATATTTTTTATATTCCAAGTGTCAGTTGGTTGCCATTCAGCAAAGCATAAACTATTTAGATCTTCATTTAAATTTGATCACTCTTGTGTTGTTTAACAAACTAACCGGCTTAAAAACAGAACACATATTTTTTAATGCTGCTTCATTAATTTGAAGTTGTATGCGCAAAATGACATGAGCTGGATTTTGTAAGAGTAGCATTTAGTGATTTTCTTTTTTATGGTAACTATTTTATGGGGCTTGTTATTGGAAAAGGGAAAAGGACAACAAAAGTGATTTGACGTAAAACTAACCGTGGAGATTAATTAAAACTTCAAATAATTTGAAGTTTCAAAATTGGATGGTTGTATGTACCGTTGTTTTATCTCAATGCTAGAAACATACATATATTTATGCAGATTCTTCATTATTTAATTTCTTTAAATGTAACACAGGGCGATAATATTCGGTGGCAACAATTTAAAAAAGTAAAATAATGCTATAATTATCAGAAGTCTGAGAGTTCTGTTGCTTCGTAGTGATTTCAAAATTACTGCTGTAGTGTAAATTTTCCCAAGTGGCCTCCTTTCGCATTACGAGGAAGAGGCTAAACATTTTCTTCTCTGTGTGGCCTAATATTTTCCCTGTACAACGGGGTCTTCTCTTCCCAACAGGTCAGTGTAATTGCACTGCCTGTGTATAAATGAATTTTGTTTCAGTTTTTTCTGAATTTAGAGTCTCTCTATCAAGTGCTGTTTCTCTTAAAACCATTGAAAGTTAAATGTTGAACAAAAAAGAAATGTAAATAAAAATTTAATGAGTACTCGTAAAGAAAGTTAGTGGAGCCAAATTGTCTTCTGTTAAGGCTGCTCAAAATGTGCTTTTTATTAATTTTTTAAGCATACTTTATTATATTTTTCCCTTAATCTGAACTATTTTGGCAAAAATTGTGAAGTTTTATGAACCAATTTGCGAAGATCTATTTAAAATTGATTCCATAAGTAAAAATTCATTTTGAAATCAAATCAGAGATGTTTTGTTATTATCGAAGTAAAATTCTGCAGATTAACTTTCAACTTTGTTTTGAAAAGCACTCTGAAAGTTTCTTTTGGACTTTATTCCGTTCTCTTGGCAAATGCATGACAGAATTATTTTTTGAAAAAGCTGATGTCTTTTGCTTATAATAATGACTGATGCAACTGCAACCGTGTCGCTGTAAAGAGCACATGTTTCCCAGTAGTTCTTTTAAAGTGTTCTGTTTTTTCTTTAATTGGGTCAGTCCCCGCTAAAAGATCAGATGTTGCTTTTGTGTTATTTAACAATTCCTTCATCTTATCTTCAGTTAAGAGCTCTTCTTCGTAATGAGTGCTTTTATTATCTAGGGGTTTTATAAGCACCCAATTCTTCGTTTGTAATTTTCTGATTCATTGTTTGACTTCTCTGTCTTCCATATGTGAAAATTCTTCGGCATTCTTTGCTTTTGAGATTTGTAAGATTTTTTAAACTTCATTTTCAGTCGATGGAAATTGTTTAAAGTAGCAGATAAATTATTTCCGGTGTTGATGGATGAATGTTGAACCACGTATGAATGAAATTCTAGCAGTGGACAAATTAAATTGAATTCTTGAAGGAACTGCTGTATGCAAAATCACGCTTTACAAGTCTGCGTTCAGCAAGTACCTGCCGTATTAAAAATGATAGACTACGAAACAAGACTTGAAGAATCGTATGAGGTATTTGGAATGCAGATTGGAAGTTTATTCGTGGTAAATAAACAGTCTATACATATGACTGGAAATAATAAAAATTTAGATGGATGTACTATAAAGTATTTTACTCCTGGACCATGGATTAGTCATAAACAGTACTTGTGTAAAAACAGATTAAAGTATATGGATTCCCTGTTTAAGAAAGTTATTTCTCTCTGAAAGTATGTAGTCTGTATCATAGCTGGAATAGCGAGGTGTTGCGTCTTCAGGGAAACAAAATCTGTTATTCTGTAATTTTTACTGAAAATGTGTGTTTAAATTTTGTTACCTAGATAGCCTTTTTTTAACTCTTTCTATATGAAAATGAAACGAAATATAGACAAAGACATAAAATTGCATTCCTTGCCTTGGTGTAGTTATGCGCAACTTTAACTTAATGGGAGCCAATTTTGAGTTTATAAAATTTTGGCTAGCTACAATTATATATTGCACTTTTAATATTTCAGTTATAAGTACATTACACAAAGTATAAAAATGTGTGGTATAATATGTTAAAGAAAAGGTATACTCTTTGTATTATTTACAAAAATTCAGCAAGATGAAAGTTAAATACAGGGAAATCATATTTTAATGTAAAATTTAACACTGCATTTCTTCGGCGAGTTTTTCTTTCCTTCTGGTACATGCGATGTTATGGCTAAATCCATGCAGTCTTTCGAATGTTTGTTTGTTATCCTGTATCTGAACATTGATTTTAACAAGTTCGTTGTTGAAAATCCTCTTTCACATTTTTTAGTAGATCGAAAGCAGAAATTTAGCTTTTTAAAAGTTTAACAGTTGATGATTTTTCTGATCTAGGACTATTCAAATGGCTTTTTGTGATATTCTTGATCTTAATTAGGATGAAAATCAGTTACTTCCATTTCTAGATCAGTAGAATTGTTATTTAACATATTTGCAATCTTTTACCATTTTTCTTAAATACTAGTATTATGTAATGGGTATGAAGTGAATGATGTAGTTGGCCTAATTTTAAATACACTCAAAACATCTAATTTAGAAACTAACTTAAGCTCGATGAGATTTTCCAAATGTTTGTTTCAGTTTTTTTATATTTCACGCTTTAGTTCTCGAGATTTTCAAAGTGGCAAAACGTACATTACATTATGGTAAAAATGTATATTCCTTATATTTGTGTAATATTTTAGCAAAATTAATTTGATTTAAAATGAATTTTAAATAAATACCTTTAATTCAAAGACTTGAGTTTAGTTCTCTCCTCCCCCTCAAGTTTAAGATTTAGTTATTATGTATGTAAGAATGGCTAAATCATAGAACCAGGTATGTTCAATAATTTCTTCATAAGTTTCGTTTCTGGATTTTTAAAATTCTTCTATGAAACTTTTGTAACAAAAGCTGGGATGGAACCTAGGCAGCCAGACAGAATGTCCCTTCCCTGAGTGAAAATTTCTATCATTTCATTGAAAGTGACCTTATAATACTTCAGAATAAACGCTCGTGACACTAATAAATGTATATAGATCTTTTTTAATGTTTATGTAATGAATGTTTGGTTCTTACAATATTTTGAGTTATTATATTACTAATTCTGTATGTGATTTAAGACAGTTTAATGTAGAATACCTGCTTCAGTGCTAAAAGTAAAGTATTTGAATTATGTTTTACCGTTCATCTGTTTTCAGACGTATGCTCTATTCTACGATTTACGGAATTTCTCTTTCTTGGACATCTCACATAGCTGACAAAATTTCATTCCTATGTTTAGGTTTTATAGTACAATACGTTGAGCATATGTAAATTAGTATATGATTCCTTCTAAAGAAAAAGAGTATCTTCGTTTTCTTTAATTTTTGGTCAAAATTTTAGTACGTAGGTAATTACAATAATGCTTCCACGAAATTGCATTTAAATTTTTTGCATCATTTCAAAATGCTGTATCATTCAATGGCATTGGATGTATTTTGGCTTGCTGTATTAAAGCTGGGCTCTAACCCGGGCAGCCAGACAATATGTTCTTTCCCTGAGTGAAATATTGCTATAATTTCATTAAAGTGACGTAATATTTCAAGATAATTTCTTGTACATTGGACTAAGCGTTCCTCTCTCATGGATAAGAGTACCTAAGTAAAAAACATAAAAATAGAAACGGTTCTTACGTTAAAATTCTGAATGAAATATTTCTTTTATGGTTTATGACTTTTGTTTCCAAGATGTTCTTTGAAATCTGTTTTTAGAATGGTGCTTTTGAGCCTTTTCTTAAAAAAAAAAAAAATCTATAAAAGTATGTATGTATAGCTCTTTTAATGTTAATATATTGCGAGTTTGATTCTTACTCTTTTTTGATCTGTTATGTCACTAATTCTGTGTGTGAATTAAGATAGTTTAATATATATCACCTGCTTCAAAGCTAACAGTAAAGTTTATTTTGTTTATTTGTCATTTAAAATTACCTGCTTCTAGTCTTTTGGTGCCATCTTTTTACCAGCGTTGAAATTATTTACTCTTCTCGAAGATCATTATCCCTTTTATTCTGTGTATCCGTAATAACTGTCTAATTTTTTTCTTTCATTGTTCATGTTGTACCCATACATTAAAAACCCTCTTTGCTTACTGTACTTCTGTCGTATTAGGAAAATCATTTGCTTTTCTATCGACTGCAGTGATGATTTTATTAACAATGTAGCACGTTGCTGGAGTTTAAAACAAAGAAGGCTACTTTTGAAGTTTTATATATTAAGAAACAATATTAGATATTTCTGTTTGTGTATAATTATTCTTTAATTTCAAAGTAGTTAAAATGTAATGATTGCTTTTTCCCCCCATTGGCCTCTTCTAGTGTAATTTGTTATCATTTATGTACACTCTAGGATTGTAGAACATGATATCACGAAAGAAAAAGAACGAGGATGAAAAGAATGGAGAAATAGAAGCAGAGGAAAAAGACATCTGTGGCTGGTAATTCTTGTTTTATATTAACTTTTTTTCCACTAGAACTGCTTGAATGTTATAACTTGTACACTGCATTTCTTCTGCGAGTTTTTCTTTCCCTCTGGTACATGCGATGTTAC
Organism: Stegodyphus dumicola; assembly: GCF_044657685.1. NCBI lineage: Eukaryota > Metazoa > Arthropoda > Arachnida > Araneae > Eresidae > Stegodyphus > Stegodyphus dumicola. The sequence goes on along the minus strand of NC_140780.1, from coordinate 6,476,635 downwards.
GACTAAATCCATGCATTCGTTCTGATGTTTGTTTGTTATCCTGTATCTGAACATTGATTTTAACAAATTCATTGTTGAAAATCCTCTTTCACATTTTTTAATAGATCGAAAGCAGAAATTTAGCTTTTTAAAAGTTTAACAGTTGATGATTTTTCTGATCTAGGACTATTCAAATGGCTTTTTGTGATATTCTTGATCTTAATTAGGATGAAAATCAGTTACTTCCATTTCTAGATCAGTAGAATTGTTATTTAACATATTTGCAATCTTTTACCATTTTTCTTAAATACTAGTATTATGTAATGGGTATGAAGTGAATGATGTAGTTGGCCTAATTTTAAATACACTCAAAACATCTAATTTAGAAACTAACTTAAGCTCGATGAGATTTTCCAAATGTTTGTTTCAGTTTTCTTTCATTTAACGGTATAGTTCTCGAGATTTTCAAAGTGGCAAAATGTACATTACATTATGGTAAAAATGTATATTCCTTATATTTGTGTAATATTTTCACAAAATTAATTTGATTTAAAATGAATTTATAATAAATACCTTTAATTCAAAGATTTGAGTTTAGTTCTCTCCTCCCCCTCAAGTTTAAGATTTAGTTATTATGTATGTAAGAATGGCTAAATCATAGAACCAGGTATGTTCAATAATTTCTTCATAAGTTTCGTTTCTGGATTTTAAAATTCTTCTATGAAACTTTTGTAACAAAAGCTGGGATGGAACCTAGGCAGCCAGACAGAATGTCCCTTCCCTGAGTGAAAATTTCTATCATTTCATTGAAAGTGACCTTATAATACTTCAGAATAAACGCTCGTGACACTAATAAATGTATATAGATTTTTTTTAATGTTTATGTAATGAATGTTTGGTTCTTACAATATTTTGAGTTATTATATTACTATTTCTGTATGTGATTTAAGACAGTTTAATGTAGAATACCTGCTTCAGTGCTAAAAGTAAAGTATTTGAATTATGTTTTACCGTTCATCTGTTTTCAGACGTATGCTCTATTCTACAATTTACGGAATTTCTCTTTTTTGGACATCTCACATAGCTGACAAAATTTCATTCCTATGTTTAGGTTCTATAGTACAATACGTTGAGCATATGTAAATTAATATATGACTATGATTCCTTCTAAAGAAAATGAGTATCTCAGTTTTTTTAAATTTTTGGTCAAAATTTTAGTACGTAGGTAATTACAATAGTGCTTCCACGAAATTGCATTTGAATTTTTTGCATCATTTCAAAATGCTGTATCATTCAATGGCATTTGATGTGTTATGGCTTGCTGTATTAAAGCTGGGCTCTAACCCGGGCAGCCAGACAATATGTTCTTTCCCTGAGTGAAATATTGCTATAATTTCATTAAAGTGACGTAATATTTCAAGATAATTTCTTGTACATTGGACTAAGCGTTCCTCTCTCATGGATAAGAGTACCTAAGTAAAAAACATAAAAATAGAAACGGTTCTTACGTTAAAATTCTGAATGAAATATTTCTTTTATGGTTTATGACTTTTGTTTCCAAGATGATCTTTGAAATCTGTTTTTAGAATGGTGCTTTTGAGCCTTTTCTTAAAAAAAAAAAAAATCTATAAAAGTATGTATGTATAGCTCTTTTAATGTTAATATATTGCGAGTTTGATTCTTACTCTTTTTTGATCTGTTATGTCACTAATTCTGTGTGTGAATTAAGATAGTTTAATATATATCACCTGCTTCAAAGCTAACAGTAAAGTTTATTTTGTTTATTTGTCATTTAAAATTACCTGCTTCTAGTCTTTTGGTGCCATCTTTTTACCAGCGCTGAAATTATTTACTCTTCTCGAAGATCATTATCCCTTTTATTCTGTGTATCCGTAATAACTGTCTAATTTTTTTCTTTCATTGTTCATGTTGTACCCATACATTAAAAACCCTCTTTGCTTACTGTACTTCTGTCGTATTAGGAAAATCATTTGCTTTTCTATCGACTGCAGTGATGATTTTATTAACAATGTAGCACGTTGCTGGAATTTAAAACAAAGAAGGCTACTTTTGAAGTTTTATATATTAAGAAACAATATTAGATATTTCTGTTTGTGTATAATTATTCTTTAATTTCAAAGTAGTTAAAATCTAATGATTGCTTTTTCCCCCCATTGGCCTCTTCTAGTGTAATTTGTCATCATTTCTGTACACTCTTGGATTGTAGAACATGATATCACGAAAGAAAAAGAATGGAGAAATAGAAGCAGAGGAAAAAGACATCTGTGGCTGGTAATTCTTGTTTTATATTAACTTTTTTTCCACTAGAACTGCTTGAATGTTATAATTTGTACACTGCATTTCTTCTGCGAGTTTTTCTTTCCCTCTGGTACATGCGATGTTACGGCTAAATCCATGCAGTCGTTCTGATGTTTGTTTGTTATCCTGTATCTGAACATTGATTTTAACAAATTCATTGTTGAAAATCCTCTTTCACATTTTTTAGTATATCGAAAGCAGAAATTTAGCTTTATAAAAGTTCAACAGTTCATGATTTTTCTGATCTAGGACTATTCAAATGGCTTTTTGTGATATTCTTGATCTTAATTAGGATGAAAATCAGTTACTTCCATTTCTAGATCAGTAGAATTGTTATTTAACATATTTGCAATCTTTTACCATTTTTCTTAAATACTAGTATTATGTAATGGTTATGAAGTGAATGATATAGTTGGCCTAATTTTAAATACACTCAAAACATCTAATTTAGAAACTAACTTAAGCTCGATGAGATTTTCCAAATGTTTGTTTCAGTTTTCTTTCATTTAACGGTTTAGTTCTCGAGATTTTCAAAGTGGCAAAACGTACATTACATTATGGTAAAAATGTATATCCCTTACATTTGTGTAATATTTTCACAAAATTAATTTGATTTAAAATGAATTTATAATAAATACCTTTAATTCAAAGACTTGAGTTTAGTTCTCTCCTCCCCCTCAAGTTTAAGATTTAGTTATTATGTATGTAAGAATGGCTAAATCATAGAACCAGGTATGTTCAATAATTTCTTCATAAGTTTCGTTTCTGGATTTTAAAAATTCTTCTATGAAACTTTTGTAACAAAAGCTGGGATGGAACCTAGGCAGCCAGACAGAATATCCCTTCCCCGAGTGAAAATTTCTATCATTTCATTGAAAGTGACCTTATAATACTTCAGAATAAACCCTCGTGACACTAATAAATGTATATAGATTTTTTTTAATGTTTATGTAATGAATGTTTGGTTCTTACAATATTTTGAGCTATTATATTACTATTTCTGTATGTGAATTAAGACAGTTTAATGTAGAATACCTGCTTCAGTGCTAAAAGTAAAGTATTTGAATTATGTTTTACCGTTCATCTGTTTTCAGACGTATGCTCTATTCTACAATTTACGGAATTTCTCTTTCTTGGACATCTCACATAGCTGACAAAATTTCATTCCTATGTTTAGGTTTTATAGTACAATACGTTGAGCATATGTAAATTAATATATGACTATGATTCCTTCTAAAGAAAATGAGTATCTTAGTTTTTTTAAATTTTTGGTCAAAATTTTAGTACGTAGGTAATTACAATAGTGCTTCCACGAAATTGCATTTAAATTTTTTGCATCATTTCAAAATGCTGTATCATTCAATGGCATTTGATGTGTTTGGGCTTGCTGTATTAAAGCTGGGCTCTAACCCGGGCAGCCAGACAATATGTTCTTTCCCTGAGTGAAATATTGCTATAATTTCATTAAAGTGATGTAATATTTCAAGATAATTTCTTGTACATTGGACTAAGCGTTCCTCTCTCATGGATAAGAGTACCTAAGTAAAAAACTTAAAAATAGAAACGGTTCTTACGTTAAAATTCTGAATGAAATATTTCTTTTATGGTTTATGACTTTTGTTTCAAAGATGTTCTTTGAAATCTGTTTTTAGAATGGTGCTTTTGAGCCTTTTCTAAAAAAAAAAAAAATTTATAAAAGTATATATGTATAGCTCTTTTAATGTTAATCTATTGCGAGTTTGATTCTTACTCTTTTTTGATCTGTTATGTCACTAATTCTGTGTGTGAATTAAGATAGTTTAATATATATCACCTGCTTCAAAGCTAACAGTAAAGTTTATTTTGTTTATTTGTCATTTAAAATTACCTGCTTCTAGTCTTTTGGTGCCATCTTTTTACCAGCGCTGAAATTATTTACTCTTCTCGAAGATCATTATCCCTTTTATTCTGTGTATCCGTAATAACTGTCTGATTTTTTTCTTTCATTGTTCATGTTGTACCCATACATTAAAAACCCTCTTTGCTTACAGTACTTCTGTCGTATTAGGAAAATCATTTGCTTTTCTATCGACTGCAGTGATGATTTTATTAACAATGTAGCACGTTGCTGGAATTTAAAACAAAGAAGGCTACTTTTGAAGTTTTATATATTAAGAAACAATATTAGATATTTCTGTTTGTGTATAATTATTCTTTAATTTCAAAGTAGTTAAAATCTAATGATTGCTTTTTCCCCCCATTGGCCTCTTCTAGTGTAATTTGTCATCATTTCTGTACACTCTTGGATTGTAGAACATGATATCACGAAAGAAAAAGAATGGAGAAATAGAAGCAGAGGAAAAAGACATCTGTGGCTGGTAATTCTTGTTTTATATTAACTTTTTTTCCACTAGAACTGCTTGAATGTTATAATTTGTACACTGCATTTCTTCTGCGAGTTTTTCTTTCCCTCTGGTACATGCGATGTTACGGCTAAATCCATGCAGTCGTTCTGATGTTTGTTTGTTATCCTGTATCTGAACATTGATTTTAACAAATTCATTGTTGAAAATCCTCTTTCACATTTTTTAGTATATCGAAAGCAGAAATTTAGCTTTATAAAAGTTCAACAGTTCATGATTTTTCTGATCTAGGACTATTCAAATGGCTTTTTGTGATATTCTTGATCTTAATTAGGATGAAAATCAGTTACTTCCATTTCTAGATCAGTAGAATTGTTATTTAACATATTTGCAATCTTTTACCATTTTTCTTAAATACACTCAAAACATCTAATTTAGAAACTAACTTAAGCTCGATGAGATTTTCCAAATGTTTGTTTCAGTTTTCTTTCATTTAACGGTTTAGTTCTCGAGATTTTCAAAGTGGCAAAACGTACATTACATTATGGTAAAAATGTATATTCCTTACATTTGTGTAATATTTTCACAAAATTAATTTGATTTAAAATGAATTTATAATAAATACCTTTAATTCAAAGACTTGAGTTTAGTTCTCTCCTCCCCCTCAAGTTTAAGATTTAGTTATTATGTATGTAAGAATGGCTAAATCATAGAACCAGGTATGTTCAATAATTTCTTCATAAGTTTCGTTTCTGGATTTTAAAAATTCTTCTATGAAACTTTTGTAACAAAAGCTGGGATGGAACCTAGGCAGCCAGACAGAATGTCCCTTCCCTGAGTGAAAATTTCTATCATTTCATTGAAAGTGACCTTATAATACTTCAGAATAAACGCTCGTGACACTAATAAATGTATATAGATTTTTTTTAATGTTTATGTAATGAATGTTTGGTTCTTACAATATTTTGAGTTATTATATTACTAATTCTGTATGTGATTTAAGACAGTTTAATGTAGAATACCTGCTTCAGTGCTAAAAGTAAAGTATTTGAATTATGTTTTACCGTTCATCTGTTTTCAGACGTATGCTCTATTCTACAATTTACGGAATTTCTCTTTCTTGGACATCTCACATAGCTGACAAAATTTCATTCCTATGTTTAGGTTTTATAGTACAATACGTTGAGCATATGTAAATTAATATATGACTATGATTCCTTCTAAAGAAAATGAGTATCTTAGTTTTTTTAAATTTTTGGTCAAAATTTTAGTACGTAGGTAATTACAATAGTGCTTCCACGAAATTGCATTTGAATTTTTTGCATCATTTCAAAATGCTGTATCATTCAATGGCATTTGATGTGTTATGGCTTGCTGTATTAAAGCTGGGCTCTAACCCGGGCAGCCAGACAATATGTTCTTTCCCTGAGTGAAATATTGCTATAATTTCATTAAAGTGACGTAATATTTCAAGATAATTTCTTGTACATTGGACTAAGCGTTCCTCTCTCATGGATAAGAGTACCTAAGTAAAAAACATAAAAATAGAAACGGTTCTTACGTTAAAATTCTGAATGAAATATTTCTTTTATGGTTTATGACTTTTGTTTCCAAGATGTTCTTTGAAATCTGTTTTTAGAATGGTGCTTTTCAGCCTTTTCTTAAAAAAAAAAAAAAAATCTATAAAAGTATGTATGTATAGCTCTTTTAATGTTAATATATTGCGAGTTTGATTCTTACTCTTTTTTGATCTGTTATGTCACTAATTCTGTGTGTGAATTAAGATAGTTTAATATATATCACCCGCTTCAAAGCTAACAGTAAAGTTTATTTTGTTTATTTGTCATTTAAAATTACCTGCTTCTAGTCTTTTGGTGCCATCTTTTTACCAGCGCTGAAATTATTTACTCTTCTCGAAGATCATTATCCCTTTTATTCTGTGTATCCGTAATAACTGTCTAATTTTTTTCTTTCATTGTTCATGTTGTACCCATACATTAAAAACCCTCTTTGCTTACTGTACTTCTGTCGTATTAGGAAAATCATTTGCTTTTCTATCGACTGCAGTGATGATTTTATTAACAATGTAGCACGTTGCTGGAATTTAAAACAAAGAAGGCTACTTTTGAAGTTTTATATATTAAGAAACAATATTAGATATTTCTGTTTGTGTATAATTATTCTTTAATTTCAAAGTAGTTAAAATCTAATGATTGCTTTTTCCCCCCATTGGCCTCTTACAGTGTAATTTGTCATCATTTCTGTACACTCTTGGATTGTAGAACATGATATCACGAAAGAAAAAGAACGAGGATGAAAAGAATGGAGAAATAGAAGCAGAGGAAAAAGACATCTGTGGCTGGTAATTCTTGTTTTATATTAACTTTTTTTCCACTAGAACTGCTTGAATGTTATAATTTGTACACTGCATTTCTTCTGCGAGTTTTTCTTTCCCTCTGGTACATGCGATGTTACGGCTAAATCCATGCAGTCGTTCTGATGTTTGTTTGTTATCCTGTATCTGAACATTGATTTTAACAAATTCATTGTTGAAAATCCTCTTTCACATTTTTTAGTATATCGAAAGCAGAAATTTAGCTTTATAAAAGTTTAACAGTTCATGATTTTTCTGATCTAGGACTATTCAAATGGCTTTTTGTGATATTCTTGATCTTAATTAGGATGAAAATCAGTTACTTCCATTTCTAGATCAGTAGAATTGTTATTTAACATATTTGCAATCTTTTACCATTTTTCTTAAATACTAGTATTATGTAATGGGTATGAAGTGAATGATGTAGTTGGCCTAATTTTAAATACACTCAAAACATCTAATTTAGAAACTAACTTAAGCTCGATGAGATTTTCCAAATGTTTGTTTCAGTTTTCTTTCATTTAACGGTTTAGTTCTCGAGATTTTCAAAGTGGCAAAACGTACATTACATTATGGTAAAAATGTATATTCCTTACATTTGTGTAATATTTTCACAAAATTAATTTGATTTAAAATGAATTTATAATAAATACCTTTAATTTAAAGACTTGAGTTTAGTTCTCTCCTCCCCCTCAAGTTTAAGATTTAGTTATTATGTATGTAAGAATGGCTAAATCATAGAACCATGTATGTTCAATAATTTCTTCATAAGTTTCGTTTCTGGATTTTAAAAATTCTTCTATGAAACTTTTGTAACAAAAGCTGGGATGGAACCTAGGCAGCCAGACAGAATGTCCCTTCCCTGAGTGAAAATTTCTATCATTTCATTGAAAGTGACCTTATAATACTTCAGAATAAACCCTCGTGACACTAATAAATGTATATAGATATTTTTTTAATTTTTATGTAATGAATGTTTGGTTCTTACAATATTTTGAGCTATTATATTACTAATTCTGTATGTGAATTAAGACAGTTTAATGTAGAATACCTGCTTCAGTGCTAAAAGTAAAGTATTTGAATTATGTTTTACTGTTCATCTGTTTTCAGACGTATGCTCTATTCTACAATTTACGGAATTTCTCTTTCTTGGACATCTCACATAGCTGACAAAATTTCATTCCTATGTTTAGGTTTTATAGTACAATACGTTGAGCATATGTAAATTAATATATGACTATGATTCCTTCTAAAGAAAATGAGTATCTTAGTTTTTTTAAATTTTTGGTCAAAATTTTAGTACGTAGGTAATTACAATAGTGCTTCCACGAAATTGCATTTAAATTTTTTGCATCATTTCAAAATGCTGTATCATTCAATGGCATTTGATGTGTTTTGGCTTGCTGTATTAAAGCTGGGCTCTAACCCGGGCAGCCAGACAATATGTTCTTTCCCTGAGTGAAATATTGCTATAATTTCATTAAAGTGACGTAATATTTCAAGATAATTTCTTGTACATTGGACTAAGCGTTCCTCTCTCATGGATAAGAGTACCTAAGTAAAAAACTTAAAAATAGAAATGGTTCTTATGTTAAAATTCTGAATGAAATATTTCTTTTATGGTTTATGACTTTTGTTTCAAAGATGTTCTTTGAAATCTGTTTTTAGAATGGTGCTTTTGACCCTTTTCTAAAAAAAAAAAAATCTATAAAAGTATATATGTATAGCTCTTTTATTGTTAATATATTGCGAGTTTGATTCTTACTTATTTTTGATCTGTTATGTCACTAATTCTGTGTGTGAATTAAGATAGTTTAATATATATCACCTGCTTCAAAGCTAACAGTAAAGTTTATTTTGTTTATTTGTCATTTAAAATTACCTGCTTCTAGTCTTTTGGTGCCATCTTTTTACCAGCGCTGAAATTATTTACTCTTCTCGAAGATCATTATCCCTTTTATTCTGTGTATCCGTAATAACTGTCTAATTTTTTTCTTTCCTTGTTCATGTTGTACCCGTACATTAAAAACCCTCTTTGCTTACTGTACTTCTGTCGTATTAGGAAAATCATTTGCTTTTCTATCGACTGCAGTGATGATTTTATTAACAATGTAGCACGTTGCTGGAATTTAAAACAAAGAAGGCTACTTTTGAAGTTTTATATATTAAGAAACAATATTAGATATTTCTGTTTGTGTATAATTATTCTTTAATTTCAAAGTAGTTAAAATCTAATGATTGCTTTTCCCCCCCATTTGGCCTCTTCTAGTGTAATTTGTCATCATTTCTGTACACTCTTGGATTGTAGAACATGATATCACGAAAGAAAAAGAACGAGGATGAAAAGAATGGAGAAATAGAAGCAGAGGAAAAAGACATCTGTGGCTGGTAATTCTTGTTTTATATTAACTTTTTTTCCACTAGAACTGCTTGAATGTTATAATTTGTACACTGCATTTCTTCTGCGAGTTTTTCTTTCCGTCTGGTACATGCGATGTTACGGCTAAATCCATGCAGTCGTTCTGATGTTTGTTTGTTATCCTGTATCTGAACATTGATTTTAACAAATTCATTGTTGAAAATCCTCTTTCACATTTTTTAGTATATTGAAAGCAGAAATTTAGCTTTATAAAAGTTTAACAGTTCATGATTTTTCTGATCTAGGACTATTCAAATGGCTTTTTGTGATATTCTTGAACTTAATTAGGATGAAAATCAGTTACTTCCATTTCTAGATCAGTAGAATTGTTATTTAACATATTTGCAATCTTTTACCATTTTTCTTAAATACTAGTATTATGTAATGGGTATGAAGTGAATGATGTAGTTGGCCCAATTTTAAATACACTCAAAACATCTAATTTAGAAACTAACTTAAGCTCGATGAGATTTTCCAAATGTTTGTTTCAGTTTTCTTTCATTTAACGGTTTAGTTCTCGAGATTTTCAAAGTGGCAAAACGTACATTACATTATGGTAAAAATGTATATTCCTTACATTTGTGTAATATTTTCACAAAATTAATTTGATTTAAAATAAATTTTTAATAAATACCTTTAATTCAAAGACTTGAGTTTAGTTCTCTCCTCCCCCTCAAGTTTAAGATTTAGTTATTATGTATGTAAGAATGGCTAAATCATAGAACCAGGTATGTTCAATAATTTCTTCATAAGTTTCGTTTCTGGATTTTAAAAATTCTTCTATGAAACTTTTGTAACAAAAGCTGGGATGGAACCTAGGCAGCCAGACAGAATGTCCCTTCCCTGAGTGAAAATTTCTATCATTTCATTGAAAGTGACCTTATAATACTTCAGAATAAACCCTCGTGACACTAATAAATGTATATAGATTTTTTTTAAATTTTTATGTAATGAATGTTTGGTTCTTACAATATTTTGAGCTATTATATTACTAATTCTGTATGTGAATTAAGACAGTTTAATGTAGAATACCTGCTTCAGTGCTAAAAGTAAAGTATTTGAATTATGTTTTACTGTTCATCTGTTTTCAGACGTATGCTCTATTCTACAATTTACGGAATTTCTCTTTCTTGGACATCTCACATAGCTGACAAAATTTCATTCCTATGTTTAGGTTTTATAGTACAATACGTTGAGCATATGTAAATTAATATATGACTATGATTCCTTCTAAAGAAAATGAGTATCTTAGTTTTTTTAAATTTTTGGTCAAAATTTTAGTACGTAGGTAATTACAATAGTGCTTCCACGAAATTGCATTTAAATTTTTTGCATCATTTCAAAATGCTGTATCATTCAATGGCATTTGATGTGTTTTGGCTTGCTGTATTAAAGCTGGGCTCTAACCCGGGCAGCCAGACAATATGTTCTTTCCCTGAGTGAAATATTGCTATAATTTCATTAAAGTGACGTAATATTTCAAGATAATTTCTTGTACATTGGACTAAGCGTTCCTCTCTCATGGATAAGAGTACCTAAGTAAAAAACTTAAAAATAGAAATGGTTCTTATGTTAAAATTCTGAATGAAATATTTCTTTTATGGTTTATGACTTTTGTTTCAAAGATGTTCTTTGAAATCTGTTTTTAGAATGGTGCTTTTGACCCTTTTCTAAAAAAAAAAAAATCTATAAAAGTATATATGTATAGCTCTTTTAATGTTAATATATTGCGAGTTTGATTCTTACTTATTTTTGATCTGTTATGTCACTAATTCGGTGTGTGAATTAAGATAGTTTAATATAGATCACCTGCTTCAAAGCTAACAGTAAAGTTTATTTTGTTTATTTGTCATTTAAAATTACCTGCTTCTAGTCTTTTGGTGCCATCTTTTTACCAGCGCTGAAATTATTTACTCTTCTCGAAGATCATTATCCCTTTTATTCTGTGTATCCGTAATAACTGTCTAATTTTTTTCTTTCATTGTTCATGTTGTACCCATACATTAAAAACCCTCTTTGCTTACTGTACTTCTGTCGTATTAGGAAAATCATTTGCTTTTCTATCGACTGCAGTGATGATTTTATTAACAATGTAGCACGTTGCTGGAATTTAAAACAAAGAAGGCTACTTTTGAAGTTTTATATATTAAGAAACAATATTAGATATTTCTGTTTGTGTATAATTATTCTTTAATTTCAAAGTAGTTAAAATCTAATGATTGCTTTTCCCCCCCATTTGGCCTCTTCTAGTGTAATTTGTCATCATTTCTGTACACTCTTGGATTGTAGAACATGATATCACGAAAGAAAAAGAACGAGGATGAAAAGAATGGAGAAATAGAAGCAGAGGAAAAAGACATCTGTGGCTGGTAATTCTTGTTTTATAATTACTTTTTTTCCACTAGAACTGCTTGAATGTTTTAATTTGTACACTGCATTTCTTCTGCGAGTTTTTCTTTCCGTCTGGTACATGCGATGTTACGGCTAAATCCATGCAGTCGTTCTGATGTTTGTTTGTTATCCTGTATCTGAACATTGATTTTAACAAATTCATTGTTGAAAATCCTCTTTCACATTTTTTAGTATATTGAAAGCAGAAATTTAGCTTTATAAAAGTTTAACAGTTCATGATTTTTCTGATCTAGGACTATTCAAATGGCTTTTTGTGATATTCTTGAACTTAATTAGGATGAAAATCAGTTACTTCCATTTCTAGATCAGTAGAATTGTTATTTAACATATTTGCAATCTTTTACCATTTTTCTTAAATACTAGTATTATGTAATGGGTATGAAGTGAATGATGTAGTTGGCCCAATTTTAAATACACTCAAAACATCTAATTTAGAAACTAACTTAAGCTCGATGAGATTTTCCAAATGTTTGTTTCAGTTTTCTTTCATTTAACGGTTTAGTTCTCGAGATTTTCAAAGTGGCAAAACGTACATTACATTATGGTAAAAATGTATATTCCTTACATTTGTGTAATATTTTCACAAAATTAATTTGATTTAAAATGAATTTATAATAAATACCTTTAATTCAAAGACTTGAGTTTAGTTCTCTCCTCCCCCTCAAGTTTAAGATTTAGTTATTATGTATGTAAGAATGGCTAAATCATAGAACCAGGTATGTTCAATAATTTCTTCATAAGTTTCGTTTCTGGATTTTAAAAATTCTTCTATGAAACTTTTGTAACAAAAGCTGGGATGGAACCTAGGCAGCCAGACAGAATGTCCCTTCCCTGAGTGAAAATTTCTATCATTTCATTGAAAGTGACCTTATAATACTTCAGAATAAACCCTCGTGACACTAATAAATGTATATAGATTTTTTTTTAATTTTTATGTAATGAATGTTTGGTTCTTACAATATTTTGAGCTATTATATTACTAATTCTGTATGTGAATTAAGACAGTTTAATGTAGAATACCTGCTTCAGTGCTAAAAGTAAAGTATTTGAATTATGTTTTACTGTTCATCTGTTTTCAGACGTATGCTCTATTCTACAATTTACGGAATTTCTCTTTCTTGGACATCTCACATAGCTGACAAAATTTCATTCCTATGTTTAGGTTTTATAGTACAATACGTTGAGCATATGTAAATTAATATATGACTATGATTCCTTCTAAAGAAAATGAGTATCTTAGTTTTTTTAAATTTTTGGTCAAAATTTTAGTACGTAGGTAATTACAATAGTGCTTCCACGAAATTGCATTTAAATTTTTTGCATCATTTCAAAATGCTGTATCATTCAATGGCATTTGATGTGTTTTGGCTTGCTGTATTAAAGCTGGGCTCTAACCCGGGCAGCCAGACAATATGTTCTTTCCCTGAGTGAAATATTGCTATAATTTCATTAAAGTGACGTAATATTTCAAGATAATTTCTTGTACATTGGACTAAGCGTTCCTCTCTCATGGATAAGAGTACCTAAGTAAAAAACTTAAAAATAGAAATGGTTCTTATGTTAAAATTCTGAATGAAATATTTCTTTTATGGTTTATGACTTTTGTTTCAAAGATGTTCTTTGAAATCTGTTTTTAGAATGGTGCTTTTGACCCTTTTCTAAAAAAAAAAAAATCTATAAAAGTATATATGTATAGCTCTTTTAATGTTAATATATTGCGAGTTTGATTCTTACTTATTTTTGATCTGTTATGTCACTAATTCTGTGTGTGAATTAAGATAGTTTAATATATATCACCTGCTTCAAAGCTAACAGTAAAGTTTATTTTGTTTATTTGTCATTTAAAATTACCTGCTTCTAGTCTTTTGGTGCCATCTTTTTACCAGCGCTGAAATTATTTACTCTTCTCGAAGATCATTATCCCTTTTATTCTGTGTATCCGTAATAACTGTCTAATTTTTTTCTTTCATTGTTCATGTTGTACCCATACATTAAAAACCCTCTTTGCTTACTGTACTTCTGTCGTATTAGGAAAATCATTTGCTTTTCTATCGACTGCAGTGATGATTTTATTAACAATGTAGCACGTTGCTGGAATTTAAAACAAAGAAGGCTACTTTTGAAGTTTTATATATTAAGAAACAATATTAGATATTTCTGTTTGTGTATAATTATTCTTTAATTTCAAAGTAGTTAAAATCTAATGATTGCTTTCCCCCCCCATTTGGCCTCTTCTAGTGTAATTTGTCATCATTTCTGTACACTCTTGGATTGTAGAACATGATATCACGAAAGAAAAAGAACGAGGATGAAAAGAATGGAGAAATAGAAGCAGAGGAAAAAGACATCTGTGGCTGGTAATTCTTGTTTTATATTAACTTTTTTTCCACTAGAACTGCTTGAATGTTATAATTTGTACACTGCATTTCTTCTGCGAGTTTTTCTTTCCCTCTGGTACATGCGATGTTACGGCTAAATCCATGCAGTCGTTCTGATGTTTGTTTGTTATCCTGTATCTGAACATTGATTTTAACAAATTCATTGTTGAAAATCCTCTTTCACATTTTTTAGTATATTGAAAGCAGAAATTTAGCTTTATAAAAGTTTAACAGTTCATGATTTTTCTGATCTAGGACTATTCAAATGGCTTTTTGTGATATTCTTGATCTTAATTAGGATGAAAATCAGTTACTTCCATTTCTAGATCAGTAGAATTGTTATTTAACATATTTGCAATCTTTTACCATTTTTCTTAAATACTAGTATTATGTAATGGGTATGAAGTGAATGATGTAGTTGGCCTAATTTTAAATACACTCAAAACATCTAATTTAGAAACTAACTTAAGCTCGATGAGATTTTCCAAATGTTTGTTTCAGTTTTCTTTCATTTAACGGTTTAGTTCTCGAGATTTTCAAAGTGGCAAAACGTACATTACATCATGGTAAAAATGTATATTCCTTATATTTGTGTAATATTTTCACAAAATTAATTTGATTTAAAATGAATTTATAATAAATACCTTTAATTCAAAGACTTGAGTTTAGTTCTCTCCTCCCCCTCAAGTTTAAGATTTAGTTATTATGTATGTAAGAATGGCTAAATCATAGAACCAGGTATATTCAATAATTTCTTCATAAGTTTCGTTTCTGGATTTTAAAAATTCTTCTATGAAACTTTTGTAACAAAAGCTGGGATGGAACCTAGGCAGCCAGACAGAATGTCCCTTCCCTGAGTGAAAATTTCTATCATTTCATTGAAAGTGACCTTATAATACTTCAGAATAAACCCTCGTGACACTAATAAATGTATATAGATTTTTTTTTAATTTTTATGTAATGAATGTTTGGTTCTTACAATATTTTGAGCTATTATATTACTAATTCTGTATGTGAATTAAGACAGTTTAATGTAGAATACCTGCTTCAGTGCTAAAAGTAAAGTATTTGAATTATGTTTTACTGTTCATCTGTTTTTAGACGTATGCTCTATTCTACAATTTACGGAATTTCTCTTTCTTGGACATCTCACATAGCTGACAAAATTTCATTCCTATGTTTAGGTTTTATAGTACAATACGTTGAGCATATGTAAATTAATATATGACTATGATTCCTTCTAAAGAAAATGAGTATCTTAGTTTTTTTAAATTTTTGGTCAAAATTTTAGTACGTAGGTAATTACAATAGTGCTTCCACGAAATTGCATTTAAATTTTTTGCATCATTTCAAAATGCTGTATCATTCAATGGCATTTGATGTGTTTTGGCTTGCTGTATTAAAGCTGGGCTCTAACCCGGGCAGCCAGACAATATGTTCTTTCCCTGAGTGAAATATTGCTATAATTTCATTAAAGTGACGTAATATTTCAAGATAATTTCTTGTACATTGGACTAAGCGTTCCTCTCTCATGGATAAGAGTACCTAAGTAAAAAACATAAAAATAGAAACGGTTCTTACGTTAAAATTCTGAATGAAATATTTCTTTTATGGTTTATGACTTTTGTTTCAAAGATGTTCTTTGAAATCTGTTTTTAGAATGGTGCTTTTGACCCTTTTCTAAAAAAAAAAAAATCTATAAAAGTATATATGTATAGCTCTTTTAATGTTAATATATTGCGAGTTTGATTCTTACTTA
This sequence comes from Stegodyphus dumicola, assembly GCF_044657685.1. Taxonomy (NCBI): domain Eukaryota; kingdom Metazoa; phylum Arthropoda; class Arachnida; order Araneae; family Eresidae; genus Stegodyphus; species Stegodyphus dumicola. Next base: position 6,460,653 of record NC_140780.1, on the reverse strand, counting down.
TTTTTGATCTGTTATGTCACTAATTCTGTGTGTGAATTAAGATAGTTTAATATATATCACCTGCTTCAAAGCTAACAGTAAAGTTTATTTTGTTTATTTGTCATTTAAAATTACCTGCTTCTAGTCTTTTGGTGCCATCTTTTTACCAGCGCTGAAATTATTTACTCTTCTCGGAGATCATTATCCCTTTTATTCTGTGTATCCGTAATAACTGTCTAATTTTTTTCTTTCATTGTTCATGTTGTACCCATACATTAAAAACCCTCTTTGCTTACTGTACTTCTGTCGTATTAGGAAAATCATTTGCTTTTCTATCGACTGCAGTGATGATTTTATTAACAATGTAGCACGTTGCTGGAATTTAAAACAAAGAAGGCTACTTTTGAAGTTTTATATATTAAGAAACAATATTAGATATTTCTGTTTGTGTATAATTATTCTTTAATTTCAAAGTAGTTAAAATCTAATGATTGCTTTTCCCCCCCATTTGGCCTCTTCTAGTGTAATTTGTCATCATTTCTGTACACTCTTGGATTGTAGAACATGATATCACGAAAGAAAAAGAACGAGGATGAAAAGAATGGAGAAATAGAAGCAGAGGAAAAAGACATCTGTGGCTGGTAATTCTTGTTTTATATTAACTTTTTTTCCACTAGAACTGCTTGAATGTTATAATTTGTACACTGCATTTCTTCTGCGAGTTTTTCTTTCCGTCTGGTACATGCGATGTTACGGCTAAATCCATGCAGTCGTTCTGATGTTTGTTTGTTATCCTGTATCTGAACATTGATTTTAACAAATTCATTGTTGAAAATCCTCTTTCACATTTTTTAGTATATTGAAAGCAGAAATTTAGCTTTATAAAAGTTTAACAGTTCATGATTTTTCTGATCTAGGACTATTCAAATGGCTTTTTGTGATATTCTTGATCTTAATTAGGATGAAAATCAGTTACTTCCATTTCTAGATCAGTAGAATTGTTATTTAACATATTTGCAATCTTTTACCATTTTTCTTAAATACTAGTATTATGTAATGGGTATGAAGTGAATGATGTAGTTGGCCCAATTTTAAATACACTCAAAACATCTAATTTAGAAACTAACTTAAGCTCGATGAGATTTTCCAAATGTTTGTTTCAGTTTTCTTTCATTTAACGGTTTAGTTCTCGAGATTTTCAAAGTGGCAAAACGTACATTACATTATGGTAAAAATGTATATTCCTTACATTTGTGTAATATTTTCACAAAATTAATTTGATTTAAAATGAATTTATAATAAATACCTTTAATTCAAAGACTTGAGTTTAGTTCTCTCCTCCCCCTCAAAATTAAGATTTAGTTATTATGTATGTAAGAATGGCTAAATCATAGAACCAGGTATGTTCAATAATTTCTTCATAAGTTTCGTTTCTGGATTTTAAAAATTCTTCTATGAAACTTTTGTAACAAAAGCTGGGATGGAACCTAGGCAGCCAGACAGAATGTCCCTTCCCTGAGTGAAAATTTCTATCATTTCATTGAAAGTGACCTTATAATACTTCAGAATAAACCCTCGTGACACTAATAAATGTATATAGATATTTTTTTAATTTTTATGTAATGAATGTTTGGTTCTTACAATATTTTGAGCTATTATATTACTAATTCTGTATGTGAATTAAGACAGTTTAATGTAGAATACCTGCTTCAGTGCTAAAAGTAAAGTATTTGAATTATGTTTTACTGTTCATCTGTTTTCAGACGTATGCTCTATTCTACAATTTACGGAATTTCTCTTTCTTGGACATCTCACATAGCTGACAAAATTTCATTCCTATGTTTAGGTTTTATAGTACAATACGTTGAGCATATGTAAATTAATATATGACTATGATTCCTTCTAAAGAAAATGAGTATCTTAGTTTTTTTAAATTTTTCGTCAAAATTTTAGTATGTAGGTAATTACAATAGTGCTTCCACGAAATTGCATTTAAATTTTTTGCATCATTTCAAAATGCTGTATCATTCAATGGCATTTGATGTGTTTTGGCTTGCTGTATTAAAGCTGGGCTCTAACCCAGGCAGCCAGACAATATGTTCTTTCCCTGAGTGAAATATTGCTATAATTTCATTAAAGTGACGTAATATTTCAAGATAATTTCTTGTACATTGGACTAAGCGTTCCTCTCTCATGGATAAGAGTACCTAAGTAAAAAACTTAAAAATAGAAACGGTTCTTACGTTAAAATTCTGAATGAAATATTTCTTTTATGGTTTATGACTTTTGTTTCCAAGATGTTCTTTGAAATCTGTTTTTAGAATGGTGCTTTTGAGCCTTTTCTAAAAAAAAAAAAAAAATCTATAAATGTATATATGTATAGCTCTTTTAATGTTAATATATTGTGAGTTTGATTCTTACTCTTTTTTGATCTGTTATGTCACTAATTCTGTGTGTGAATTAAGATAGTTTAATATAGATCACCTGCTTCAAAGCTAACAGTAAAGTTTATTTTGTTTATTTGTCATTTAAAATTACCTGCTTCTAGTCTTTTGGTGCCATCTTTTTACCAGCGCTGAAATTATTTACTCTTCTCGAAGATCATTATCCCTTTTATTCTGTGTATCCATAATAACTGTCTAATTTTTTTCTTTCATTGTTCATGTTGTACCCATACATTAAAATCCCTCTTTGCTTACTGTACTTCTGTCGTATTAGGAAAATCATTTGCTTTTCTATCGACTGCAGTGATGATTTTATTAACAATGTAGCACGTTGCTGGAATTTAAAACAAAGAAGGCTACTTTTGAAGTTTTATATATTAAGAAACAATATTAGATATTTCTGTTTGTGTATAATTATTCTTTAATTTCAAAGTAGTTAAAATCTAATGATTGCTTTTTCCCCCCATTGGCCTCTTCTAGTGTAATTTGTCATCATTTCTGTACACTCTTGGATTGTAGAACATGATATCACGAAAGAAAAAGAACGAGGATGAAAAGAATGGAGAAATAGAAGCAGAGGAAAAAGACATCTGTGGCTGGTAATTCTTGTTTTATATTAACTTTTTTTCCACTAGAACTGCTTGAATGTTATAATTTGTACACTGCATTTCTTCTGCGAGTTTTTCTTTCCCTCTGGTACATGCGATGTTACGGCTAAATCCATGCAGTCGTTCTGATGTTTGTTTGTTATCCTGTATCTGAACATTGATTTTAACAAATTCATTGTTGAAAATCCTCTTTCACATTTTTTAGTATATTGAATGCAGAAATTTAGCTTTATAAAAGTTTAACAGTTCATGATTTTTCTGATCTAGGACTATTCAAATGGCTTTTTGTGATATTCTTGATCTTAATTAGGATGAAAATCAGTTACTTCCATTTCTAGATCAGTAGAATTGTTATTTAACATATTTGCAATCTTTTACCATTTTTCTTAAATACTAGTATTATGTAATGGGTATGAAGTGAATGATGTAGTTGGCCTAATATTAAATACACTCAAAACATCTAATTTAGAAACTAACTTAAGCTCGATGAGATTTTCCAAATGTTTGTTTCAGTTTTCTTTCATTTAACGGTTTAGTTCTCGAGATTTTCAAAGTGGCAAAACGTACATTACATTATGGTAAAAATGTATATTCCTTATATTTGTGTAATATTTTCACAAAATTAATTTGATTTAAAATGAATTTATAATAAATACCTTTAATTCAAAGACTTGAGTTTAGTTCTCTCCTCCCCCTCAAGTTTAAGATTTAGTTATTATGTATGTAAGAATGGCTAAATCATAGAACCAGGTATATTCAATAATTTCTTCATAAGTTTCGTTTCTGGATTTTAAAAATTCTTCTATGAAACTTTTGTAACAAAAGCTGGGATGGAACCTAGGCAGCCAGACAGAATGTCCCTTCCCTGAGTGAAAATTTCTATCATTTCATTGAAAGTGACCTTATAATACTTCAGAATAAACCCTCGTGACACTAATAAATGTATATAGATTTTTTTTTAATTTTTATGTAATGAATGTTTGGTTCTTACAATATTTTGAGCTATTATATTACTAATTCTGTATGTGAATTAAGACAGTTTAATGTAGAATACCTGCTTCAGTGCTAAAAGTAAAGTATTTGAATTATGTTTTACCGTTCATCTGTTTTCAGACGTATGCTCTATTCTACAATTTACGGAATTTCTCTTTCTTGGACATCTCACATAGCTGACAAAATTTCATTCCTATGTTTAGGTTTTATAGTACAATACGTTGAGCATATGTAAATTAATATATGACTATGATTCCTTCTAAAGAAAATGAGTATCTTAGTTTTTTTAAATTTTTGGTCAAAATTTTAGTACGTAGGTAATTACAATAGTGCTTCCACGAAATTGCATTTAAATTTTTTGCATCATTTCAAAATGCTGTATCATTCAATGGCATTTGATGTGTTTTGGCTTGCTGTATTAAAGCTGGGCTCTAACCCAGGCAGCCAGACAATATGTTCTTTCCCTGAGTGAAATATTGCTATAATTTCATTAAAGTGACGTAATATTTCAAGATAATTTCTTGTACATTGGACTAAGCGTTCCTCTCTCATGGATAAGAGTACCTAAGTAAAAAACTTAAAAATAGAAACGGTTCTTACGTTAAAATTCTGAATGAAATATTTCTTTTATGGTTTATGACTTTTGTTTCCAAGATGTTCTTTGAAATCTGTTTTTAGAATGGTGCTTTTGAGCCTTTTCTAAAAAAAAAAAAAAAATCTATAAATGTATATATGTATAGCTCTTTTAATGTTAATATATTGTGAGTTTGATTCTTACTCTTTTTTGATCTGTTATGTCACTAATTCTGTGTGTGAATTAAGATAGTTTAATATAGATCACCTGCTTCAAAGCTAACAGTAAAGTTTATTTTGTTTATTTGTCATTTAAAATTACCTGCTTCTAGTCTTTTGGTGCCATCTTTTTACCAGCACTGAAATTATTTACTCTTCTCGAAGATCATTATCCCTTTTATTCTGTGTATCCATAATAACTGTCTAATTTTTTTCTTTCATTGTTCATGTTGTACCCATACATTAAAATCCCTCTTTGCTTACTGTACTTCTGTCGTATTAGGAAAATCATTTGCTTTTCTATCGACTGCAGTGATGATTTTATTAACAATGTAGCACGTTGCTGGAATTTAAAACAAAGAAGGCTACTTTTGAAGTTTTATATATTAAGAAACAATATTAGATATTTCTGTTTGTGTATAATTATTCTTTAATTTCAAAGTAGTTAAAATCTAATGATTGCTTTTTCCCCCCATTGGCCTCTTCTAGTGTAATTTGTCATCATTTCTGTACACTCTTGGATTGTAGAACATGATATCACGAAAGAAAAAGAACGAGGATGAAAAGAATGGAGAAATAGAAGCAGAGGAAAAAGACATCTGTGGCTGGTAATTCTTGTTTTATATTAACTTTTTTTCCACTAGAACTGCTTGAATGTTATAATTTGTACACTGCATTTCTTCTGCGAGTTTTTCTTTCCCTCTGGTACATGCGATGTTACGGCTAAATCCATGCAGTCGTTCTGATGTTTGTTTGTTATCCTGTATCTGAACATTGATTTTAACAAATTCATTGTTGAAAATCCTCTTTCACATTTTTTAGTATATTGAAAGCAGAAATTTAGCTTTATAAAAGTTTAACAGTTCATGATTTTTCTGATCTAGGACTATTCAAATGGCTTTTTGTGATATTCTTGATCTTAATTAGGATGAAAATCAGTTACTTCCATTTCTAGATCAGTAGAATTGTTATTTAACATATTTGCAATCTTTTACCATTTTTCTTAAATACTAGTATTATGTAATGGGTATGAAGTGAATGATGTAGTTGGCCTAATATTAAATACACTCAAAACATCTAATTTAGAAACTAACTTAAGCTCGATGAGATTTTCCAAATGTTTGTTTCAGTTTTCTTTCATTTAACGGTTTAGTTCTCGAGATTTTCAAAGTGGCAAAACGTACATTACATTATGGTAAAAATGTATATTCCTTATATTTGTGTAATATTTTCACAAAATTAATTTGATTTAAAATGAATTTATAATAAATACCTTTAATTCAAAGACTTGAGTTTAGTTCTCTCCTCCCCCTCAAGTTTAAGATTTAGTTATTATGTATGTAAGAATGGCTAAATCATAGAACCAGGTATATTCAATAATTTCTTCATAAGTTTCGTTTCTGGATTTTAAAAATTCTTCTATGAAACTTTTGTAACAAAAGCTGGGATGGAACCTAGGCAGCCAGACAGAATGTCCCTTCCCTGAGTGAAAATTTCTATCATTTCATTGAAAGTGACCTTATAATACTTCAGAATAAACCCTCGTGACACTAATAAATGTATATAGATTTTTTTTTAATTTTTATGTAATGAATGTTTGGTTCTTACAATATTTTGAGCTATTATATTACTAATTCTGTATGTGAATTAAGACAGTTTAATGTAGAATACCTGCTTCAGTGCTAAAAGTAAAGTATTTGAATTATGTTTTACCGTTCATCTGTTTTCAGACGTATGCTCTATTCTACAATTTACGGAATTTCTCTTTCTTGGACATCTCACATAGCTGACAAAATTTCATTCCTATGTTTAGGTTTTATAGTACAATACGTTGAGCATATGTAAATTAATATATGACTATGATTCCTTCTAAAGAAAATGAGTATCTTAGTTTTTTTAAATTTTTGGTCAAAATTTTAGTACGTAGGTAATTACAATAGTGCTTCCACGAAATTGCATTTAAATTTTTTGCATCATTTCAAAATGCTGTATCATTCAATGGCATTTGATGCGTTTTGGCTTGCTGTATTAAAGCTGGGCTCTAACCCGGGCAGCCAGACAATATGTTCTTTCCCTGAGTGAAATATTGCTATAATTTCATTAAAGTGACGTAATATTTCAAGATAATTTCTTGTACATTGGACTAAGCGTTCCTCTCTCATGGATAAGAGTACCTAAGTAAAAAACTTAAAAATAGAAATGGTTCTTATGTTAAAATTCTGAATGAAATATTTCTTTTATGGTTTATGACTTTTGTTTCAAAGATGTTCTTTGAAATCTGTTTTTAGAATGGTGCTTTTGACCCTTTTCTAAAAAAAAAAAAATCTATAAAAGTATATATGTATAGCTCTTTTAATGTTAATATATTGCGAGTTTGATTCTTACTTATTTTTGATCTGTTATGTCACTAATTCTGTGTGTGAATTAAGATAGTTTAATATATATCACCTGCTTCAAAGCTAACAGTAAAGTTTATTTTGTTTATTTGTCATTTAAAATTACCTGCTTCTAGTCTTTTGGTGCCATCTTTTTACCAGCGCTGAAATTATTTACTCTTCTCGAAGATCATTATCCCTTTTATTCTGTGTATCCGTAATAACTGTCTAATTTTTTTCTTTCCTTGTTCATGTTGTACCCATACATTAAAAACCCTCTTTGCTTACTGTACTTCTGTCGTATTAGGAAAATCATTTGCTTTTCTATCGACTGCAGTGATGATTTTATTAACAATGTAGCACGTTGCTGGAATTTAAAACAAAGAAGGCTACTTTTGAAGTTTTATATATTAAGAAACAATATTAGATATTTCTGTTTGTATAATTATTCTTTAATTTCAAAGTAGTTAAAATCTAATGATTGCTTTTCCCCCCCATTTGGCCTCTTCTAGTGTAATTTGTCATCATTTCTGTACACTCTTGGATTGTAGAACATGATATCACGAGAGAAAAAGAACGAGGATGAAAAGAATGGAGAAATAGAAGCAGAGGAAAAAGACATCTGTGGCTGGTAATTCTTGTTTTATATTAACTTTTTTTCCACTAGAACTGCTTGAATGTTATAATTTGTACACTGCATTTCTTCTGCGAGTTTTTCTTTCCGTCTGGTACATGCGATGTTACGGCTAAATCCATGCAGTCGTTCTGATGTTTGTTTGTTATCCTGTATCTGAACATTGATTTTAACAAATTCATTGTTGAAAATCCTCTTTCACATTTTTTAGTATATTGAAAGCAGAAATTTAGCTTTATAAAAGTTTAACAGTTCATGATTTTTCTGATCTAGGACTATTCAAATGGCTTTTTGTGATATTCTTGATCTTAATTAGGATGAAAATCAGTTACTTCCATTTCTAGATCAGTAGAATTGTTATTTAACATATTTGCAATCTTTTACCATTTTTCTTAAATACTAGTATTATGTAATGGGTATGAAGTGAATGATGTAGTTGGCCCAATTTTAAATACACTCAAAACATCTAATTTAGAAACTAACTTAAGCTCGATGAGATTTTCCAAATGTTTGTTTCAGTTTTCTTTCATTTAACGGTTTAGTTCTCGAGATTTTCAAAGTGGCAAAACGTACATTACATTATGGTAAAAATGTATATTCCTTACATTTGTGTAATATTTTCACAAAATTAATTTGATTTAAAATGAATTTATAATAAATACCTTTAATTCAAAGACTTGAGTTTAGTTCTCTCCTCCCCCTCAAGTTTAAGATTTAGTTATTATGTATGTAAGAATGGCTAAATCATAGAACCAGGTATGTTCAATAATTTCTTCATAAGTTTCGTTTCTGGATTTTAAAAATTCTTCTATGAAACTTTTGTAACAAAAGCTGGGATGGAACCTAGGCAGCCAGACAGAATGTCCCTTCCCTGAGTGAAAATTTCTATCATTTCATTGAAAGTGACCTTATAATACTTCAGAATAAACCCTCGTGACACTAATAAATGTATATAGATTTTTTTTTAATTTTTATGTAATGAATGTTTGGTTCTTACAATATTTTGAGCTATTATATTACTAATTCTGTATGTGAATTAAGACAGTTTAATGTAGAATACCTGCTTCAGTGCTAAAAGTAAAGTATTTGAATTATGTTTTACTGTTCATCTGTTTTCAGACGTATGCTCTATTCTACAATTTACGGAATTTCTCTTTCTTGGACATCTCACATAGCTGACAAAATTTCATTCCTATGTTTAGGTTTTATAGTACAATACGTTGAGCATATGTAAATTAATATATGACTATGATTCCTTCTAAAGAAAATGAGTATCTTAGTTTTTTTAAATTTTTGGTCAAAATTTTAGTACGTAGGTAATTACAATAGTGCTTCCACGAAATTGCATTTAAATTTTTTGCATCATTTCAAAATGCTGTATCATTCAATGGCATTTGATGTGTTTTGGCTTGCTGTATTAAAGCTGGGCTCTAACCCGGGCAGCCAGACAATATGTTCTTTCCCTGAGTGAAATATTGCTATAATTTCATTAAAGTGACGTAATATTTCAAGATAATTTCTTGTACATTGGACTAAGCGTTCCTCTCTCATGGATAAGAGTACCTAAGTAAAAAACTTAAAAATAGAAATGGTTCTTATGTTAAAATTCTGAATGAAATATTTCTTTTATGGTTTATGACTTTTGTTTCAAAGATGTTCTTTGAAATCTGTTTTTAGAATGGTGCTTTTGACCCTTTTCTAAAAAAAAAAAAATCTATAAAAGTATATATGTATAGCTCTTTTAATGTTAATATATTGCGAGTTTGATTCTTACTTATTTTTGATCTGTTATGTCACTAATTCTGTGTGTGAATTAAGATAGTTTAATATATATCACCTGCTTCAAGGCTAACAGTAAAGTTTATTTTGTTTATTTGTCATTTAAAATTACCTGCTTCTAGTCTTTTGGTGCCATCTTTTTACCAGCGCTGAAATTATTTACTCTTCTCGAAGATCATTATCCCTTTTATTCTGTGTATCCGTAATAACTGTCTAATTTTTTTCTTTCCTTGTTCATGTTGTACCCATACATTAAAAACCCTCTTTGCTTACTGTACTTCTGTCGTATTAGGAAAATCATTTGCTTTTCTATCGACTGCAGTGATGATTTTATTAACAATGTAGCACGTTGCTGGAATTTAAAACAAAGAAGGCTACTTTTGAAGTTTTATATATTAAGAAACAATATTAGATATTTCTGTTTGTGTATAATTATTCTTTAATTTCAAAGTAGTTAAAATCTAATGATTGCTTTTCCCCCCCATTTGGCCTCTTCTAGTGTAATTTGTCATCATTTCTGTACACTCTTGGATTGTAGAACATGATATCACGAGAGAAAAAGAACGAGGATGAAAAGAATGGAGAAATAGAAGCAGAGGAAAAAGACATCTGTGGCTGGTAATTCTTGTTTTATATTAACTTTTTTTCCACTAGAACTGCTTGAATGTTATAATTTGTACACTGCATTTCTTCTGCGAGTTTTTCTTTCCGTCTGGTACATGCGATGTTACGGCTAAATCCATGCAGTCGTTCTGATGTTTGTTTGTTATCCTGTATCTGAACATTGATTTTAACAAATTCATTGTTGAAAATCCTCTTTCACATTTTTTAGTATATTGAAAGCAGAAATTTAGCTTTATAAAAGTTTAACAGTTCATGATTTTTCTGATCTAGGACTATTCAAATGGCTTTTTGTGATATTCTTGATCTTAATTAGGATGAAAATCAGTTACTTCCATTTCTAGATCAGTAGAATTGTTATTTAACATATTTGCAATCTTTTACCATTTTTCTTAAATACTAGTATTATGTAATGGGTATGAAGTGAATGATGTAGTTGGCCCAATTTTAAATACACTCAAAACATCTAATTTAGAAACTAACTTAAGCTCGATGAGATTTTCCAAATGTTTGTTTCAGTTTTCTTTCATTTAACGGTTTAGTTCTCGAGATTTTCAAAGTGGCAAAACGTACATTACATTATGGTAAAAATGTATATTCCTTACATTTGTGTAATATTTTCACAAAATTAATTTGATTTAAAATGAATTTATAATAAATACCTTTAATTCAAAGACTTGAGTTTAGTTCTCTCCTCCCCCTCAAGTTTAAGATTTAGTTATTATGTATGTAAGAATGGCTAAATCATAGAACCAGGTATGTTCAATAATTTCTTCATAAGTTTCGTTTCTGGATTTTAAAAATTCTTCTATGAAACTTTTGTAACAAAAGCTGGGATGGAACCTAGGCAGCCAGACAGAATGTCCCTTCCCTGAGTGAAAATTTCTATCATTTCATTGAAAGTGACCTTATAATACTTCAGAATAAACCCTCGTGACACTAATAAATGTATATAGATTTTTTTTTAATTTTTATGTAATGAATGTTTGGTTCTTACAATATTTTGAGCTATTATATTACTAATTCTGTATGTGAATTAAGACAGTTTAATGTAGAATACCTGCTTCAGTGCTAAAAGTAAAGTATTTGAATTATGTTTTACTGTTCATCTGTTTTCAGACGTATGCTCTATTCTACAATTTACGGAATTTCTCTTTCTTGGACATCTCACATAGCTGACAAAATTTCATTCCTATGTTTAGGTTTTATAGTACAATACGTTGAGCATATGTAAATTAATATATGACTATGATTCCTTCTAAAGAAAATGAGTATCTTAGTTTTTTTAAATTTTTGGTCAAAATTTTAGTACGTAGGTAATTACAATAGTGCTTCCACGAAATTGCATTTAAATTTTTTGCATCATTTCAAAATGCTGTATCATTCAATGGCATTTGATGTGTTTTGGCTTGCTGTATTAAAGCTGGGCTCTAACCCGGGCAGCCAGACAATATGTTCTTTCCCTGAGTGAAATATTGCTATAATTTCATTAAAGTGACGTAATATTTCAAGATAATTTCTTGTACATTGGACTAAGCGTTCCTCTCTCATGGATAAGAGTACCTAAGTAAAAAACTTAAAAATAGAAATGGTTCTTATGTTAAAATTCTGAATGAAATATTTCTTTTATGGTTTATGACTTTTGTTTCAAAGATGTTCTTTGAAATCTGTTTTTAGAATGGTGCTTTTGACCCTTTTCTAAAAAAAAAAAAATCTATAAAAGTATATATGTATAGCTCTTTTAATGTTAATATATTGCGAGTTTGATTCTTACTTATTTTTGATCTGTTATGTCACTAATTCTGTGTGTGAATTAAGATAGTTTAATATATATCACCTGCTTCAAAGCTAACAGTAAAGTTTATTTTGTTTATTTGTCATTTAAAATTACCTGCTTCTAGTCTTTTGGTGCCATCTTTTTACCAGCGCTGAAATTATTTACTCTTCTCGAAGATCATTATCCCTTTTATTCTGTGTATCCATAATAACTGTCTAATTTTTTTCTTTCATTGTTCATGTTGTACCCATACATTAAAATCCCTCTTTGCTTACTGTACTTCTGTCGCATTAGGAAAATCATTTGCTTTTCTATCGACTGCAGTGATGATTTTATTAACAATGTAGCACGTTGCTGGAATTTAAAACAAAGAAGGCTACTTTTGAAGTTTTATATATTAAGAAACAATATTAGATATTTCTTTCTGTGTATAATTATTCTTTAATTTCAAAGTAGTTAAAATCTAATGATTGCTTTTCCCCCCCATTTGGCCTCTTCTAGTGTAATTTGTCATCATTTCTGTGCACTCTTGGATTGTAGAACATGATATCACGAAAGAAAAAGAACGAGGATGAAAAGAATGGATAAATAGAAGCAGAGGAAAAAGACATCTGTGGCTGGTAATTCTTGTTTTATATTAACTTTTTTTCCACTAGAACTGCTTGAATGTTATAATTTGTACACTGCATTTCTTCTGCGAGTTTTTCTTTCCCTCTGGTACATGCGATGTTACGGCTAAATCCATGCAGTCGTTCTGATGTTTGTTTTTAATCCTGTATCTGAACATTGATTTTAACAAATTCATTGTTGAAAATCTTCTTTCACATTTTTTAGTAAATCGAAAGCAGAAATTTAGCTTTTTAAAAGTTTAACAGTTCATGATTTTTCTGATCTAGGACTATTCAAATGGCTTTTTGTGATATTCTTGATCTTAATTAGGATGAAAATCAGTTACTTCCATTTCTAGATCAGTAGAATTGTTATTTAACATATTTGCCATCTTTTACCATTTTTCTTAAATACTAGTATTATGTAATGGGTATGAAGTGAATGATGTAGTTGGCCTAATTTTAAATACACTCAAAACATCTAATTTAGAAACTAACTTAAGCTCGATGAGATTTTCCAAACGTTTGTTTCAGTTTTCTTTCATTTAACGGTTTAGTTCTCGAGATTTTCAAAGTGGCAAAACGTACATTACATTATGGTAAAAATGTATATTCCTTATATTTGTGTAATATTTTCACAAAATTAATTTGATTTAAAATGAATTTATAATAAATACCTTTAATTCAAAGACTTGAGTTTAGTTCTCTCCTCTCCCTCAAGTTTAAGATTTAGTTATTATGTATGTAAGAATGGCTAAATCATAGAACCGGGTATGTTCAATAATTTCTTCATAAGTTTCGTTTCTGGATTTTAAAAATTCTTCTATGAAACTTTTGTAACAAAAGCTGGGATGGAACCTAGGCAGCCAGACAGAATGTCCCTTCCCTGAGTGAAAATTTCTATCATTTCATTGAAAGTGACCTTATAATACTTCAGAATAAACCCTCGTGACACTAATAAATGTATATTGATTTTTTTTAAATTTTTATGTAATGAATGTTTGGTTCTTACAATATTTTGAGCTATTATATTACTAATTCTGTATGTGAATTAAGACAGTTTAATGTAGAATACCTGCTTCAGTGCTAAAAGTAAAGTATTTGAATTATGTTTTACTGTTCATCTGTTTTCAGACGTATGCTCTATTCTACAATTTACGGAATTTCTCTTTCTTGGACATCTCACATAGCTGACAAAATTTCATTCCTATGTTTAGGTTTTATAGTACAATACGTTGAGCATATGTAAATTAATATATGACTATGATTCCTTCTAAAGAAAATGAGTATCTTAGTTTTTTTAAATTTTTCGTCAAAATTTTAGTACGTAGGTAATTACAATAGTGCTTCCACGAAATTGCATTTAAATTTTTTGCATCATTTCAAAATGCTGTATCATTCAATGGCATTTGATGTGTTTTGGCTTGCTGTATTAAAGCTGGGCTCTAACCCAGGCAGCCAGACAATATGTTCTTTCCCTGAGTGAAATATTGCTATAATTTCATTAAAGTGACGTAATATTTCAAGATAATTTCTTGTACATTGGACTAAGCGTTCCTCTCTCATGGATAAGAGTACCTAAGTAAAAAACTTAAAAATAGAAACGGTTCTTACGTTAAAATTCTGAATGAAATATTTCTTTTATGGTTTATGACTTTTGTTTCCAAGATGTTCTTTGAAATCTGTTTTTAGAATGGTGCTTTTGAGCCTTTTCTAAAAAGAAAAAAAAAAAAAATCTATAAATGTATATATGTATAGCTCTTTTAATGTTAATATATTGTGAGTTTGATTCTTACTCTTTTTTGATCTGTTATGTCACTAATTCTGTGTGTGAATTAAGATAGTTTAATATAGATCACCTGCTTCAAAGCTAACAGTAAAGTTTATTTTGTTTATTTGTCATTTAAAATTACCTGCTTCTAGTCTTTTGGTGCCATCTTTTTACCAGCGCTGAAATTATTTACTCTTCTCGAAGATCATTATCCCTTTTATTCTGTGTATGCATAATAACTGTCTAATTTTTTTCTTTCATTGTTCATGTTGTACCCATACATTAAAATCCCTCTTTGCTTACTGTACTTCTGTCGTATTAGGAAAATCATTTGCTTTTCTATCGACTGCAGTGATGATTTTATTAACAATGTAGCACGTTGCTGGAATTTAAAACAAAGAAGGCTACTTTTGAAGTTTTATATATTAAGAAACAATATTAGATATTTCTGTTTGTGTATAATTATTCTTTAATTTCAAAGTAGTTAAAATCTAATGATTGCTTTTTCCCCCCATTGGCCTCTTCTAGTGTAATTTGTCATCATTTCTGTACACTCTTGGATTGTAGAACATGATATCACGAAAGAAAAAGAACGAGGATGAAAAGAATGGAGAAATAGAAGCAGAGGAAAAAGACATCTGTGGCTGGTAATTCTTGTTTTATATTAACTTTTTTTTCCACTAGAACTGCTTGAATGTTATAATTTGTGCACTGCATTTCTTCTGCGAGTTTTTCTTTCCCTCTGGTACATGCGATGTTACGGCTAAATCCATGCAGTCGTTCTGATGTTTGTTTGTTATCCTGTATCTGAACATTGATTTTAACAAATTCATTGTTGAAAATCCTCTTTCACATTTTTTAGTAGATCGAAAGCAGAAATTTAGCTTTTTAAAAGTTTAACAGTTCATGATTTTTCTGATCTAGGACTATTCAAATGGCTTTTTGTGATAGTCTTGATCTTAATTAGGATGAAAATCAGTTACTTCGATTTCTAGATCAGTAGAATTGTTATTTAACATATTTGCCATCTTTTACCATTTTTCTTAAATACTAGTATTATGTAATGGGTATGAAGTGAATGATGTAGTTGGCCTAATTTTAAATACACTCAAATCATCTAATTTAGAAACTAACTTAAGCTCGATGAGATTTTCCAAACGTTTGTTTCAGTTTTCTTTCATTTAACGGTTTAGTTCTCGAGATTTTCAAAGTGGCAAAACGTACATTACATTATGGTAAAAATGTATATTCCTTATATTTGTGTAATATTTTCACAAAATTAATTTGATTTAAAATGAATTTATAATAAATACCTTTAATTCAAAGACTTGAGTTTAGTTCTCTCCTCTCCCTCAAGTTTAAGATTTAGTTATTATGTATGTAAGAATGGCTAAATCATAGAACCGGGTATGTTCAATAATTTCTTCATAAGTTTCGTTTCTGGATTTTAAAAATTCTTCTATGAAACTTTTGTAACAAAAGCTGGGATGGAACCTAGGCAGCCAGACAGAATGTCCCTTCCCTGAGTGAAAATTTCTATCATTTCATTGAAAGTGACCTTATAATACTTCAGAATAAACCCTCGTGACACTAATAAATGTATATTGATTTTTTTTAAATTTTTATGTAATGAATGTTTGGTTCTTACAATATTTTGAGCTATTATATTACTAATTCTGTATGTGAATTAAGACAGTTTAATGTAGAATACCTGCTTCAGTGCTAAAAGTAAAGTATTTGAATTATGTTTTACTGTTCATCTGTTTTCAGACGTATGCTCTATTCTACAATTTACGGAATTTCTCTTTCTTGGACATCTCACATAGCTGACAAAATTTCATTCCTATGTTTAGGTTTTATAGTACAATACGTTGAGCATATGTAAATTAATATATGACTATGATTCCTTCTAAAGAAAATGAGTATCTTAGTTTTTTTAAATTTTTCGTCAAAATTTTAGTACGTAGGTAATTACAATAGTGCTTCCACGAAATTGCATTTAAATTTTTTGCATCATTTCAAAATGCTGTATCATTCAATGGCATTTGATGTGTTTTGGCTTGCTGTATTAAAGCTGGGCTCTAACCCAGGCAGCCAGACAATATGTTCTTTCCCTGAGTGAAATATTGCTATAATTTCATTAAAGTGACGTAATATTTCAAGATAATTTCTTGTACATTGGACTAAGCGTTCCTCTCTCATGGATAAGAGTACCTAAGTAAAAAACTTAAAAATAGAAACGGTTCTTACGTTAAAATTCTGAATGAAATATTTCTTTTATGGTTTATGACTTTTGTTTCCAAGATGTTCTTTGAAATCTGTTTTTAGAATGGTGCTTTTGAGCCTTTTCTAAAAAGAAAAAAAAAAAAAATCTATAAATGTATATATGTATAGCTCTTTTAATGTTAATATATTGTGAGTTTGATTCTTACTCTTTTTTGATCTGTTATGTCACTAATTCTGTGTGTGAATTAAGATAGTTTAATATAGATCACCTGCTTCAAAGCTAACAGTAAAGTTTATTTTGTTTATTTGTCATTTAAAATTACCTGCTTCTAGTCTTTTGGTGCCATCTTTTTACCAGCGCTGAAATTATTTACTCTTCTCGAAGATCATTATCCCTTTTATTCTGTGTATGCATAATAACTGTCTAATTTTTTTCTTTCATTGTTCATGTTGTACCCATACATTAAAATCCCTCTTTGCTTACTGTACTTCTGTCGTATTAGGAAAATCATTTGCTTTTCTATCGACTGCAGTGATGATTTTATTAACAATGTAGCACGTTGCTGGAATTTAAAACAAAGAAGGCTACTTTTGAAGTTTTATATATTAAGAAACAATATTAGATATTTCTGTTTGTGTATAATTATTCTTTAATTTCAAAGTAGTTAAAATCTAATGATTGCTTTTTCCCCCCATTGGCCTCTTCTAGTGTAATTTGTCATCATTTCTGTACACTCTTGGATTGTAGAACATGATATCACGAAAGAAAAAGAACGAGGATGAAAAGAATGGAGAAATAGAAGCAGAGGAAAAAGACATCTGTGGCTGGTAATTCTTGTTTTATATTAACTTTTTTTTCCACTAGAACTGCTTGAATGTTATAATTTGTGCACTGCATTTCTTCTGCGAGTTTTTCTTTCCCTCTGGTACATGCGATGTTACGGCTAAATCCATGCAGTCGTTCTGATGTTTGTTTGTTATCCTGTATCTGAACATTGATTTTAACAAATTCATTGTTGAAAATCCTCTTTCACATTTTTTAGTAGATCGAAAGCAGAAATTTAGCTTTTTAAAAGTTTAACAGTTCATGATTTTTCTGATCTAGGACTATTCAAATGGCTTTTTGTGATAGTCTTGATCTTAATTAGGATGAAAATCAGTTACTTCGATTTCTAGATCAGTAGAATTGTTATTTAACATATTTGCCATCTTTTACCATTTTTCTTAAATACTAGTATTATGTAATGGGTATGAAGTGAATGATGTAGTTGGCCTAATTTTAAATACACTCAAATCATCTAATTTAGAAACTAACTTAAGCTCGATGAGATTTTCCAAACGTTTGTTTCAGTTTTCTTTCATTTAACGGTTTAGTTCTCGAGATTTTCAAAGTGGCAAAACGTACATTACATTATGGTAAAAATGTATATTCCTTATATTTGTGTAATATTTTCACAAAATTAATTTGATTTAAAATGAATTTATAATAAATACCTTTAATTCAAAGACTTGAGTTTAGTTCTCTCCTCTCCCTCAAGTTTAAGATTTAGTTATTATGTATGTAAGAATGGCTAAATCATAGAACCGGGTATGTTCAATAATTTCTTCATAAGTTTCGTTTCTGGATTTTAAAAATTCTTCTATGAAACTTTTGTAACAAAAGCTGGGATGGAACCTAGGCAGCCAGACAGAATGTCCCTTCCCTGAGTGAAAATTTCTATCATTTCATTGAAAGTGACCTTATAATACTTCAGAATAAACCCTCGTGACACTAATAAATGTATATAGATTTTTTTAAATTTTTATGTAATGAATGTTTGGTTTTTAGAATATTTTGAGCTGTTATATTACTAATTCTGTATGTGAATTAAGACAGTTTAATGTAGAATACCTGCTTCAGTGCTAAAAGTAAAGTATTTGAATTATGTTTTACTGTTCATCTGTTTTCAGACGTATGCTCTATTCTACAATTTACGGAATTTCTCTTTCTTGGACATCTCACATAGCTGACAAAATTTCATTCCTATGTTTAGGTTTTATAGTACAATACGTTGAGCATATGTAAATTAATATATGACTATGATTCCTTCTAAAGAAAATGAGTATCTTAGTTTTTTTAAATTTTTCGTCAAAATTTTAGTACGTAGGTAATTACAATAGTGCTTCCACGAAATTGCATTTAAATTTTTTGCATCATTTCAAAATGCTGTATCATTCAATGGCATTTATGTGTTTTGGCTTGCTGTATTAAAGCTGGGCTCTAACCCGGGCAGCCAGACAATATGTTCTTTCCCTGAGTGAAATATTGCTATAATTTCATTGAAGTGACGTAATATTTCAAGATAATTTCTTGTACATTGGACTAAGCGTTCCTCTCTCATGGATAAGAGTAACTAAGTAAAAAACTTAAAAATAGAAACGGTTCTTACGTTAAAATTCTGAATGAAATATTTCTTTTATGGTTTATGAGTTTTGTTTCAAAGATGTTCTTTGAAATCTGTTTTTAGAATGGTGCTTTTGAGCCTTTTCTAAAAAAAAAAAATCTATAAAAGTATATGTGTATAGCTCTTTTAATGTTAATATATTGTGAGTTTGATTCTTACTCTTTTTTGATCTGTTATGTCACTAATTCTGTGTGTGAATTAAGATAGTTTAATATAGATCACCTGCTTCAAAGCTAACAGTAAAGTTTATTTTGTTTATTTGTCATTTAAAATTACCTGCTTCTAGTCTTTTGGTGCCATCTTTTTACCAGCGCTGAAATTATTTACTCTTCTCGAAGATCATTATCCCTTTTATTCTGTGTATCCATAATAACTGTCTAATTTTTTTCTTTCATTGTTCATGTTGTACCCATACATTAAAATCCCTCTTTGCTTACTGTACTTCTGTCGTATTAGGAAAATCATTTGCTTTTCTATCGACTGCAGTGATGATTTTATTAACAATGTAGCACGTTGCTAGAATTTAAAACAAAGAAGGCTACTTTTGAAGTTTTATATATCAAGAAACAATATTAGATATTTCTGTTTGTGTATAATTATTCTTTAATTTCAAAGTAGTTAAAATCTAATGATTGCTTTTTCCCCCCATTGGCCTCTTCTAGTGTAATTTGTCATCATTTCTGTACACTCTTGGATTGTAGAACATGATATCACGAAAGAAAAAGAACGAGGATGAAAAGAATGGAGAAATAGAAGCAGAGGAAAAAGACATCTGTGGCTGGTAATTCTTGTTTTATATTAACTTTTTTTCCACTACAACTGCTTGAATGTTATAATTTGTACACTGCATTTCTTCTGCGAGTTTTTCTTTCCCTCTGGTACATGCGATGTTACGGCTAAATCCATGCAGTCGTTCTGATGTTTGTTTGTTATCCTGTATCTGAACATTGATTTTAACAAATTCATTGTTGAAAATCCTCTTTCACATATTTTAGTAGATCGAAAGCAGAAATTTAGCTTTTTAAAAGTTTAACAGTTCATGATTTTTCTGATCTAGGACTATTCAAATGGCTTTTTGTGATAGTCTTGATCTTAATTAGGATGAAAATCAGTTACTTCCATTTCTAGATCAGTAGAATTGTTATTTAACATATTTGTCATCTTTTACCATTTTTCTTAAATACTAGTATTATGTAATGGGTGTGAAGTGAATGATGTAGTTGGCCTAATTTTAAATACACTCAAAACATCTAATTTAGAAACTAACTTAAGCTCGATGAGATTTTCCAAACGTTTGTTTCAGTTTTCTTTCATTTAACGGTTTAGTTCTCGAGATTTTCAAAGTGGCAAAACGTACATTACATTATGGTAAAAATGTATATTCCTTATATTTGTGTAATATTTTCACAAAATTAATTTGATTTAAAATGAATTTATAATAAATACCTTTAATTCAAAGACTTGAGTTTAGTTCTCTCCTCTCCCTCAAGTTTAAGATTTAGTTATTATGTATGTAAGAATGGCTAAATCATAGAACCGGGTATGTTCAATAATTTCTTCATAAGTTTCGTTTCTGGATTTTAAAAATTCTTCTATGAAACTTTTGTAACAAAAGCTGGGATGGAACCTAGGCAGCCAGACAGAATGTCCCTTCCCTGAGTGAAAATTTCTATCATTTCATTGAAAGTGACCTTATAATACTTCAGAATAAACCCTCGTGACACTAATAAATGTATATAGATTTTTTTTAAATTTTTATGTAATGAATGTTTGGTTCTTACAATATTTCGAGCTATTATATTACTAATTCTGTATGTGAATTAAGACAGTTTAATGTAGAATACCTGCTTCAGTGCTAAAAGTAAAGTATTTGAATTATGTTTTACTGTTCATCTGTTTTCAGACGTATGCTCTATTCTACAATTTACGGAATTTCTCTTTCTTGGACATCTCACATAGCTGACAAAATTTCATTCCTATGTTTAGGTTTTATAGTACAATACGTTGAGCATATGTAAATTAATATATGACTATGATTCCTTCTAAAGAAAATGAGTATCTTAGTTTTTTTAAATTTTTCGTCAAAATTTTAGTACGTAGGTAATTACAATAGTGCTTCCACGAAATTGCATTTAAATTTTTTGCATCATTTCAAAATGCTGTATCATTCAATGGCATTTGATGTGTTTTGGCTTGCTGTATTAAAGCTGGGCTCTAACCCAGGCAGCCAGACAATATGTTCTTTCCCTGAGTGAAATATTGCTATAATTTCATTAAAGTGACGTAATATTTCAAGATAATTTCTTGTACATTGGACTAAGCGTTCCTCTCTCATGGATAAGAGTACCTAAGTAAAAAACTTAAAAATAGAAACGGTTCTTACGTTAAAATTCTGAATGAAATATTTCTTTTATGGTTTATGACTTTTGTTTCCAAGATGTTCTTTGAAATCTGTTTTTAGAATGGTGCTTTTGAGCCTTTTCTAAAAAAAAAAAAAAAAAATCTATAAATGTATATATGTATAGCTCTTTTAATGTTAATATATTGTGAGTTTGATTCTTACTCTTTTTTGATCTGTTATGTCACTAATTCTGTGTGTGAATTAAGATAGTTTAATATAGATCACCTGCTTCAAAGCTAACAGTAAAGTTTATTTTGTTTATTTGTCATTTAAAATTACCTGCTTCTAGTCTTTTGGTGCCATCTTTTTACCAGCGCTGAAATTATTTACTCTTCTCGAAGATCATTATCCCTTTTATTCTGTGTATGCATAATAACTGTCTAATTTTTTTCTTTCATTGTTCATGTTGTACCCATACATTAAAATCCCTCTTTGCTTACTGTACTTCTGTCGTATTAGGAAAATCATTTGCTTTTCTATCGACTGCAGTGATGATTTTATTAACAATGTAGCACGTTGCTGGAATTTAAAACAAAGAAGGCTACTTTTGAAGTTTTATATATTAAGAAACAATATTAGATATTTCTGTTTGTGTATAATTATTCTTTAATTTCAAAGTAGTTAAAATCTAATGATTGCTTTTTCCCCCCATTGGCCTCTTCTAGTGTAATTTGTCATCATTTCTGTACACTCTTGGATTGTAGAACATGATATCACGAAAGAAAAAGAACGAGGATGAAAAGAATGGAGAAATAGAAGCAGAGGAAAAAGACATCTGTGGCTGGTAATTCTTGTTTTATATTAACTTTTTTTCCACTAGAACTGCTTGAATGTTATAATTTGTACACTGCATTTCTTCTGCGAGTTTTTCTTTCCCTCTGGTACATGCGATGTTACGGCTAAATCCATGCAGTCGTTCTGATGTTTGTTTGTTATCCTGTATCTGAACATTGATTTTAACAAATTCATTGTTGAAAATCCTCTTTCACATTTTTTAGTAGATCGAAAGCAGAAATTTAGCTTTTTAAAAGTTTAACAGTTCATGATTTTTCTGATCTAGGACTATTCAAATGGCTTTTTGTGATATTCTTGATCTTAATTAGGATGAAAATCAGTTACTTCCATTTCTAGATCAGTAGAATTGTTATTTAACATATTTGCAATCTTTTACCATTTTTCTTAAATACTAGTATTATGTAATGGGTATGAAGTGAATGATGTAGTTGGCCTAATTTTAAATACACTCAAAACATCTAATTTAGAAACTAACTTAAGCTCGATGAGATTTTCCAAATGTTTGTTTCAGTTTTCTTTCATTTAACGGTTTAGTTCTCGAGATTTTCAAAGTGGCAAAACGTACATTACATTATGGTAAAAATGTATATTCCTTATATTTGTGTAATATTTTCACAAAATTAATTTGATTTAAAATGAATTTATAATAAGTACCTTTAATTCAAAGACTTGAGTTTAGTTCTCTCCTCCCCCTCAAGTTTAAGATTTATTTATTATGTATGTAAGAATGGCTAATTCATAGAACCAGGTATTTTCAATAATTTCTTCATAAGTTTCGTTTCTGGATTTTAAAAATTCTTCTATGAAACTTTTGTAACAAAAGCTGGGATGGAACCTAGGCAGCCAGACAGAATGTCCCTTCCCTGAGTGAAAATTTCTATCATTTCATTGAAAGTGACCTTATAATACTTCCGAATAAACCCTCGTGACACTAATAAATGTATATAGATTTTTTTTAATGTTTATGTAATGAATTTTTGGTTCTTACAATATTTTGAGCTATTATATTACTAATTCTGTATGTGAATTAAGACAGTTTAATGTAGAATACCTGCTTCAGTGCTAAAAGTAAAGTATTTGAATTATGCTTTACTGTTCATCTGTTTTCAGACGTATGCTCTATTCTACAATTTACGGAATTTCTCTTTCTTGGACATCTCACATAGCTGACAAAATTTCATTCCTATGTTTAGGTTTTATAGTATAATACGTTGAGCATATGTAAATTAATATATGACTATGATTCCTTCTAAAGAAAATGAGTATCTTAGTTTTTTTAAATTTTTCGTCAAAATTTTAGTACGTAGGTAATTACAATAGTGCTTCCACGAAATTGCATTTAAATTTTTTGCATCATTTCAAAATGCTGTATCATTCAATGGCATTTGATGTGTTTTGGCTTGCTGTATTAAAGCTGGGCTCTAACCCGGGCAGCCAGACAATATGTTCTTTCCCTGAGTGAAATATTGCTATAATTTCATTAAAGTGACGTAATATTTCAAGATAATTTCTTGTACATTGGACTAAGCGTTCCTCTCTCATGGATAAGAGTACCTAAGTAAAAAACTTAAAAATAGAAACGGTTCTTACGTTAAAATTCTGAATGAAATATTTCTTTTATGGTTTATGACTTTTGTTTCCAAGATGTTCTTTGAAATCTGTTTTTAGAATGGTGCTTTTGAGCCTTTTCTAAAAAAAAAAAATCTATAAAAGTATATATGTATAGCTCTTTTAATGTTAATATATTGCGAGTTTGATTCTTACTTATTTTTGATCTGTTATGTCACTAATTCTGTGTGTGAATTAAGATAGTTTAATATATATCACCTGCTTCAAAGCTAACAGTAAAGTTTATTTTGTTTATTTGTCATTTAAAATTACTTGCTTCTAGTCTGTTGGTGCCATCTTTTTACCAGCGCTGAAATTATTTACTCTTCTCGAAGATCATTATCCCTTTTATTCTGTGTATCCATAATAACTGTCTAATTTTTTTCTTTCATTGTTCATGTTGTACCCATACATTAAAAACCCTCTTTGCTTACTGTACTTTTGTCGTATTAGGAAAATCATTTGCTTTTCTATCGACTGCAGTGATGCTTTTATTAACAATGTAGCACGTTGCTGGAATTTAAAACAAAGAAGGCTACTTTTGAAGTTTTATATATTAAGAAACAATATTAGATATTTCTGTTTGTGTATAATTATTCTTTAATTTCAAAGTAGTTAAAATCTAATGATTGCTTTTTCCCCCCATTGGCCTCTTCTAGTGTAATTTGTCATCATTTCTGTACACTCTTGGATTGTAGAACATGATATCACGAAAGAAAAAGAACGAGGATGAAAAGAATGGAGAAATAGAAGCAGAGGAAAAAGACATCTGTGGCTGGTAATTCTTGTTTTATATTAACTTTTTTTCCACTAGAACTGCTTGAATGTTATAATTTGTACACTGCATTTCTTCTGCGAGTTTTTCTTTCCCTCTGGTACATGCGATGTTACGGCTAAATCCATGCAGTCGTTCTGATGTTTGTTTGTTATCCTGTATCTGAACATTGATTTTAACAAATTCATTGTTGAAAATCCTCTTTCACATTTTTTAGTAGATCGAAAGCAGAAATTTAGCTTTTTAAAAGTTTAACAGTTCATGATTTTTCTGATCTAGGACTATTCAAATGGCTTTTTGTGATATTCTTGATCTTAATTAGGATGAAAATCAGTTACTTCCATTTCTAGATCAGTAGAATTGTTATTTAACATATTTGCAATCTTTTACCATTTTTCTTAAATACTAGTATTATGTAATGGGTATGAAGTGAATGATGTAGTTGGCCTAATTTTAAATACACTCAAAACATCTAATTTAGAAACTAACTTAAGCTCGATGAGATTTTCCAAATGTTTGTTTCAGTTTTCTTTCATTTAACGGTTTAGTTCTCGAGATTTTCAAAGTGGCAAAACGTACATTACATTATGGTAAAAATGTATATTCCTTATATTTGTGTAATATTTTCACAAAATTAATTTGATTTAAAATGAATTTATAATAAGTACCTTTAATTCAAAGACTTGAGTTTAGTTCTCTCCTCCCCCTCAAGTTTAAGATTTATTTATTATGTATGTAAGAATGGCTAATTCATAGAACCAGGTATTTTCAATAATTTCTTCATAAGTTTCGTTTCTGGATTTTAAAAATTCTTCTATGAAACTTTTGTAACAAAAGCTGGGATGGAACCTAGGCAGCCAGACAGAATGTCCCTTCCCTGAGTGAAAATTTCTATCATTTCATTGAAAGTGACCTTATAATACTTCCGAATAAACCCTCGTGACACTAATAAATGTATATAGATTTTTTTTAATGTTTATGTAATGAATTTTTGGTTCTTACAATATTTTGAGCTATTATATTACTAATTCTGTATGTGAATTAAGACAGTTTAATGTAGAATACCTGCTTCAGTGCTAAAAGTAAAGTATTTGAATTATGCTTTACTGTTCATCTGTTTTCAGACGTATGCTCTATTCTACAATTTACGGAATTTCTCTTTCTTGGACATCTCACATAGCTGACAAAATTTCATTCCTATGTTTAGGTTTTATAGTATAATACGTTGAGCATATGTAAATTAATATATGACTATGATTCCTTCTAAAGAAAATGAGTATCTTAGTTTTTTTAAATTTTTCGTCAAAATTTTAGTACGTAGGTAATTACAATAGTGCTTCCACGAAATTGCATTTAAATTTTTTGCATCATTTCAAAATGCTGTATCATTCAATGGCATTTGATGTGTTTTGGCTTGCTGTATTAAAGCTGGGCTCTAACCCGGGCAGCCAGACAATATGTTCTTTCCCTGAGTGAAATATTGCTATAATTTCATTAAAGTGACGTAATATTTCAAGATAATTTCTTGTACATTGGACTAAGCGTTCCTCTCTCATGGATAAGAGTACCTAAGTAAAAAACTTAAAAATAGAAACGGTTCTTACGTTAAAATTCTGAATGAAATATTTCTTTTATGGTTTATGACTTTTGTTTCCAAGATGTTCTTTGAAATCTGTTTTTAGAATGGTGCTTTTGAGCCTTTTCTAAAAAAAAAAAATCTATAAAAGTATATATGTAT
Source organism: Stegodyphus dumicola (assembly GCF_044657685.1). Taxonomy (NCBI): domain Eukaryota; kingdom Metazoa; phylum Arthropoda; class Arachnida; order Araneae; family Eresidae; genus Stegodyphus; species Stegodyphus dumicola. The sequence continues at coordinate 6,434,285 of NC_140780.1, read as the reverse complement.
AGCTCTTTTAATGTTAATATATTGCGAGTTTGATTCTTACTTATTTTTGATCTGTTATGTCACTAATTCTGTGTGTGAATTAAGATAGTTTAATATATATCACCTGCTTCAAAGCTAACAGTAAAGTTTATTTTGTTTATTTGTCATTTAAAATTACTTGCTTCTAGTCTGTTGGTGCCATCTTTTTACCAGCGCTGAAATTATTTACTCTTCTCGAAGATCATTATCCCTTTTATTCTGTGTATCCATAATAACTGTCTAATTTTTTTCTTTCATTGTTCATGTTGTACCCATACATTAAAAACCCTCTTTGCTTACTGTACTTTTGTCGTATTAGGAAAATCATTTGCTTTTCTATCGACTGCAGTGATGCTTTTATTAACAATGTAGCACGTTGCTGGAATTTAAAACAAAGAAGGCTACTTTTGAAGTTTTATATATTAAGAAACAATATTAGATATTTCTGTTTGTGTATAATTATTCTTTAATTTCAAAGTAGTTAAAATCTAATGATTGCTTTTTCCCCCCATTGGCCTCTTCTAGTGTAATTTGTCATCATTTCTGTACACTCTTGGATTGTAGAACATGCTATTACGAAAGAAAAAGAACGAGGATGAAAAGAATGGAGAAATAGAAGCAGAGGAAAAAGACATCTGTGGCTGGTAATTCTTGTTTTATATTAACTTTTTTTCCACTAGAACTGCTTGAATGTTATAATTTGTACACTGCATTTCTTCTGCGAGTTTTTCTTTCCCTCTGGTACATGCGATGTTACGGCTAAATCCATGCAGTCGTTCTGATGTTTGTTTGTTATCCTGTATCTGAACATTGATTTTAACAAATTCATTGTTGAAAATCCTCTTTCACATTTTTTAGTAGATCAAAAGCAGAAATTTAGCTTTTTAAAAGTTTAACAGTTCATGATTTTTCTGATCTAGGACTATTCAAATGGCTTTTTGTGATATTCTTGATCTTAATTAGGATGAAAATCAGTTACTTCCATTTCTAGATCAGTAGAATTGTTATTTAACATATTTGCAATCTTTTACCATTTTTCTTAAATACTAGTATTATGTAATGGGTATGAAGTGAATGATGTAGTTGGCCTAATTTTAAATACACTCAAAACATCTAATTTAGAAACTAACTTAAGCTCGATGAGATTTTCCAAATGTTTGTTTCAGTTTTCTTTCATTTAACGGTTTAGTTCTCGAGATTTTCAAAGTGGCAAAACGTACATTACATTATGGTAAAAATGTATATTCCTTATATTTGTGTAATATTTTCACAAAATTAATTTGATTTAAAATGAATTTATAATAAGTACCTTTAATTCAAAGACTTGAGTTTAGTTCTCTCCTCCCCCTCAAGTTTAAGATTTATTTATTATGTATGTAAGAATGGCTAATTCATAGAACCAGGTATTTTCAATAATTTCTTCATAAGTTTCGTTTCTGGATTTTAAAAATTCTTCTATGAAACTTTTGTAACAAAAGCTGGGATGGAACCTAGGCAGCCAGACAGAATGTCCCTTCCCTGAGTGAAAATTTCTATCATTTCATTGAAAGTGACCTTATAATACTTCAGAATAAACCCTCGTGACACTAATAAATGTATATAGATTTTTTTTAATGTTTATGTAATGAATTTTTGGTTCTTATAATATTTTGAGCTATTATATTACTAATTCTGTATGTGAATTAAGACAGTTTAATGTAGAATACCTGCTTCAGTGCTAAAAGTAAAGTATTTGAATTATGTTTTACTGTTCATCTGTTTTCAGACGTATGCTCTATTCTACAATTTACGGAATTTCTCTTTCTTGGACATCTCACATAGCTGACAAAATTTCATTCCTATGTTTAGGTTTTATAGTACAATACGTTGAGCATATGTAAATTAATATATGACTATGATTCCTTCTAAAGAAAATGAGTATCTTAGTTTTTTTAAATTTTTCGTCAAAATTTTAGTACGTAGGTAATTACAATAGTGCTTCCACGAAATTGCATTTAAATTTTTTGCATCATTTCAAAATGCTGTATCATTCAATGGCATTTGATGTGTTTTGGCTTGCTGTATTAAAGCTGGGCTCTAACCCAGGCAGCCAGACAATATGTTCTTTCCCTGAGTGAAATATTGCTATAATTTCATTAAAGTGACGTAATATTTCAAGATAATTTCTTGTACATTGGACTAAGCGTTCCTCTCTCATGGATAAGAGTAACTAAGTAAAAAACTTAAAAATAGAAACGGTTCTTACGTTAAAATTCTGAATGAAATATTTCTTTTATGGTTTATGACTTTTGTTTCCAAGATGTTCTTTGAAATGTGTTTTTAGAATGGTGCTTTTGAGTCTTTTCTAAAAAAAAAAAAAAAAAAAATCTATAAATGTATATATGTATAGCTCTTTTAATGTTAATATATTGCGAGTTTGATTCATACTTATTTTTGATCTGTTATGTCACTAATTCTGTGTGTGAATTAAGATAGTTTAATATATATCACCTGCTTCAAAGCTAACAGTAAAGTTTATTTTGTTTATTTGTCATTTAAAATTACCTGCTTCTAGTCTTTTGGTGCCATCTTTTTACCAGCGCTGAAATTATTTACTCTTCTCGAAGATCATTATCCCTTTTATTCTGTGTATCCATAATAACTGTCTAATTTTTTTCTTTCATTGTTCATGTTGTACCCATACATTAAAATCCCTCTTTGCTTACTGTACTTCTGTCGTATTAGGAAAATCATTTGCTTTTCTATCGACTGCAGTGATGATTTTATTAACAATGTAGCACGTTGCTGGAATTTAAAACAAAGAAGGCTACTTTTGAAGTTTTATATATTAAGAAACAATATTAGATATTTCTGTTTGTGTATAATTATTCTTTAATTTCAAAGTAGTTAAAATCTAATGATTGCTTTTTCCCCCCATTGGCCTCTTCTAGTGTAATTTGTCATCATTTCTGTACACTCTTGGATTGTAGAACATGCTATTACGAAAGAAAAAGAACGAGGATGAAAAGAATGGAGAAATAGAAGCAGAGGAAAAAGACATCTGTGGCTGGTAATTCTTGTTTTATATTAACTTTTTTTCCACTAGAAATGCTTGAATGTTATAATTTGTACACTGCATTTCTTCTGCGAGTTTTTCTTTCCCTCTGGTACATGCGATGTTACGGCTAAATCCATGCAGTCGTTCTGATGTTTGTTTGTTATCCTGTATCTGAACATTGATTTTAACAAATTCATTGTTGAAAATCCTCTTTCACATTTTTTAGTATATCGAAAGCAGAAATTTAGCTTTATAAAAGTTTAACAGTTCATGATTTTTCTGATCTAGGACTATTCAAATGGCTTTTTGTGATATTCAGGGTTGCCACGCTACCTGGAAAACCGGGAAAAGTCAGGGAATTCGAAAATTGACGAAAAAATTCAGGGAAAAGTCAGGGAATTTAAGTATTTTTGTCAAAATCTGGAAAAGTGAGCGAAGTTCATACAATGATCCCGCCAAAAAAAGCGATTTTTGCACCAACGTCGGAAGAGATAACTTTTTTGGCGAATTGCCTATCACGTGAGTGTCTGCTGGCATAGAGCCAATTTTCGCAGCTCCAATTTGATTGTCTTTTAGAAAGGCAAAGCAAGTTTCCAGATTTTCGAGAATCGCATGTGCAGTGCATGAACTAAAGAAAGTACCTGTTCTCGTATAAAACAAAATGGGTTTAATCTTAGTATACGGTACCATGGAGGTTAGAATCAAAGAATATGTATTGTAAAGAAGGGAAATCTCTCGGCAACAGACGTGGCTCCGTTCGATCATAGAGGGAAACAGCTGTGCATGCGTGATATATCTGCCGCCAAAGCTGGAAACCGGTGTCGAAGTTCGAAGGTCACGTTATCAAGAGTTTATTAAATGAATATGCTTTAAAATTTCTTTAACCACTTGCGCTAAAAAGACGTGCCACGCACGTCGAGATGTTTTTGTCTCAAACTGCGAGCGACGTGAACACCACGTCGATAAGCATTTATCGCAAAAATGAAAATAACATGGTGCACACGTCGCCTAACAACGAGATTGTTTATTTCTCGAGTTACAGCTCTGGATTGCACTCGCAGATGTGGAGCGGCGTAAATGAGACACTTTACCACTTGCTATATTGTAGCGCACGGCACAAGAAAATATTTTTTGCCGCAAGTAAATTAATTCGTAGGTTAGTAATTTTCAGGGGGGAACTACGAAAATCCGTTTTTAAAATTATTGCGAAAAATCCAAGAAGAAACGTCCTATGATAAAACGTTTCTTCTTGGATTTTTCGCAATAACTTAAAAACGGATTTTCGTAGCTTTCTTTTTGTCGAAGAACGTTTCTTCTTAACACGTTTCTCAATTTCTGGTACACATCGCGGAGAGGGAAATTCTGGCTGCCAGGTTCCGTCGCCAAATCCCTTGGCAAATTTTCCCTCCGCATTCTAGCGGCGTAATAGCATTTTACTTGTATGGAAAATTTTCTTCTTTACATAGACCAAAGAATTAGAGATTCTTTGCATAAACGTTTTTTGGTTAAAATAATCTCCATGTATGGATTTGGCGACATGATGATGCGCAGTAAATGGGTCATTTTGGTCTTGGCGACAATTTTCAAAATCGTGCTAAAGCCTTACCGTATACTAGAATTTTACCGCAAAATCTTTTTAAACTTTTCTTTTTAATAAATACCTTGCCATTTTGCAGTAAAATAAAAAATAGTAATCTGTCATCTAGGCTAACCATGTAATATAACTATATTCGCTAAAATATCGTTGACTATTCTAATTCAATTTTTAAGTAATTATCTTTATTTTTGTTATTCGTATAATTTAATGATGCTTCTTCCCTCTAAATTTATTAATTATTAGTAAATAATATTTCTAAATTTCAGGAAATTTTCTCTGGCATAATCTTGAAATTAATTCTAGCAGTATGATGACATACCATCATGAAATTTAATGCACATATTTTTTTTCTTATGTATGCTGCGAACTAAATATAAAATACCTCAATTTATTAAAATAGATTTCTTTGTTTCGTTTAGCTGCAGAATGTTTGCAAAAAAAGCCTTATTTTATTCCAGATTGGGAAGATTCTAATCTCAATCTTCAATGGAGAAAACAACAACTATTATAATTATATTTGTGTTTTCAAGTGTTAAGGTGCTTTTTAAGAACATGCCTCACACAAATTAAATTTACCTAAAATCTAACCTAACTATTTAGCATTGCGTTGTGATTTATAAAGACCAGATTAGCCTCGTGTTGAACTGGTGATGATCATGAGTAATAATTAAATAAAACATACATTTGTTATCCAATGTATATATCTTAAATTTTATTAAGTTTCTTAAGTGGAAAAGTAAACAAAATTATCAAACAAAGTATACCAAGAATAATTAAGAATAAATGTCCTCTGGGATTTATTGAATAATTAAGTGAATTTGCTACACAATACAAGTAATACCATAATTTACCTCTTAGCGTAGTCAACGTACATTACGCGGATAGACTGGAATTTTCTTGAAACGCACCTGGAAAACCTGGAAAAGTCAGAGAATTTCATTCTCCTGTTTGAGTGGCAACCCTGGATATTCTTGATCTTAATTAGGATGAAAATCAGTTACTTCCATTTCTAGATCGGTAGAATTGTTATTTAACACATTTGCAATCTTTTACCATTTTTCTTAAATACTAGTATTATGTAATGGGTATGAAGTGAATGATGTAGTTGGCCTAATTTTAAATACACTCAAAACATCTAATTTAGAAACTAACTTAAGCTCGATGAGATTTTCCAAATGTTTGTTACAGTTTTCTTTCATTTAACGGTTTAGTTCTCGAGATTTTCAAAGTGGCAAAACGTACATTACATTATGGTAGAAATGTATATTCCTTATATTTGTGTAATATTTTCACAAAATTAATTTGATTTAAAATGAATTTATAATAAGTACCTTTAATTCAAAGACTTGAGTTTAGTTCTCTCCTCCCCTCAAGTTTAAGATTTAGTTATTATGTATGTAAGAATGGCTAAATCATAGAACCAGGTATGTTCAATAATTTCTTCATAAGTTTCGTTTCTGGACTTTAAAAATTCTTCTATGAAACTTTTGTAACAAAAGCTGGGATGGAACCTAAGCAGCCAGACAGAATGTCCCTTCCCTGAGTGAAAATTTCTATCATTTCATTGAAAGTGACCTTATAATACTTCAGAATAAACCCTCGTGACACTAATAAATGTATATAGATTTTTTTTAATGTTTATGTAATGAATGTTTGGTTCTTACAATATTTTGAGCTATTATATTACTAATTCTGTATGTGAATTAAGACAGTTTAATGTAGAATACCTGCTTCAGTGCTAAAAGTAAAGTATTTGAATTATGTTTTACCGTTCATCTGTTTTCAGACGTATGCTGTATTCTACAATTTACGGAATTTCTCTTTCTTGGACATCTCACATAGCTGACAAAATTTCATTCCTATGTTTAGGTTTTATAGTACAATACGTTGAGCATATGTAAATTAATATATGACTATGATTCCTTCTAAAGAAATGAGTATCTTAGTTTTTTTAAATTTTTGGTCAAAATTTTAGTACGTAGGTAATTACAATAGTGCTTCCACGAAATTGCATTTAAATTTTTTGCATCATTTCAAAATGCTGTATCATTCAATGGCATTTGATGTGTTTTGGCTTGCTGTATTAAAGCTGGGCTGTAACCCGGGCAGCCAGACAATATGTTCTTTCCCTGAGTGAAATATTGCTATAATTTCATTAAAGTGACGTAATATTTCAAGATAATTTCTTGTACATTGGACTAAGCGTTCCTCTCTCATGGATAAAAGTACCTAAGTAAAAAACTTAAAAATAGAAACGGTTCTTACGTTAAAATTCTGAATGAAATATTTTTTTTATGGTTTATGACTTTTGTTTCCAAGATGTTCTTTAAAATCTGTTTCTAGAATGGTGCTTTTGAGCCTTTTCTAAAAAAAAAATCTATAAAAGTAGATATGTATAGCTCTTTTAATGTTAATATATTGCGAGTTTGATTCTTACTCTTTTTTGATCTGTTATGTCACTAATTCTGTGTGTGAATTAAGATAGTTTAATATATATCACCTGCTTCAAAGCTAACAGTAAAGTTTATTTTGTTTATTTGTCATTTAAAATTACCTGCTTCTAGTCTTTTCGTGCCATCTTTTTACCAGCGCTGAAATTATTTACTTTTCTCGAAGATCATTATCCCTTTTATTCTGTGTATCCGTAATAACTGTCTAATTTTTTTCTTTCATTGTTCATGTTGTACCCATACATTAAAAACCCTCTTTGCTTACTGTACTTCTGTCGTATTATGAAAATCATTTCCTTTTCTATCGACTGCAGTGATGATTTTATTAACAATGTAGCACGTTGCTGGAATTTAAAACAAAGAAGGCTACTTTTGAAGTTTTATATATTAAGAAACAATATTAGATATTTCTGTTTGTGTATAATTATTCTTTAATTTCAAAGTAGTTAAAATCTAATGATTGCTTTTTCCCCCCATTGGCCTCTTCTAGTGTAATTTGTCATCATTTCTGTACACTCTTGGATTGTAGAACATGATATCACGAAAGAAAAAGAACGAGGATGAAAAGAATGGAGAAATAGAAGCAGAGGAAAAAGACATCTGTGGCTGGTAACACACACACCCTCACACACACTCACACTCTCACACACTCTCACACACACTCACACACTCTCACACACACTCACACACTCTCACACACTCTCACACACTGTCACACACACTCTCACACACTGCCACACACTCTCACACACTATCTCACACTCTAACACACACTCACACACACTCACACACTCTCACACACACTGAAACACACTCACACACTCTCACACTCACGCTCTCACACACACTCACACACTCTCACACACACTCACACACTCTCACACACTATCACACACACACTCACACACACTCTCACACACTCACAATCTCACACACACACTCACACACACTATCTCTCACTCACACTCATTCACTCACACTCATTCACACACACACTCACACACACTATCTCTCACTCACACTCATTCACACACACCCATTCACACACACCCACACACTCACACACTCTCACACACAATCTCTCACTCACACTCATTCACACACTCTAACACACACTCTCACACAAACACACTCACACACTCTCACACACACTCTCACTCACACTCACTCTCACTCTCACACCCTCTCAAACTCACACACCCTCACACAACACATTCTCTCACTCACACTCTCACTCACACACACTGTCACACAAACACACACACACACTCACACACACTCTCTCACACACTCTCACACCGTCTCACACACACGCACACACTCTCACACACTCTCACCCACACACTCTCTCACTCACTCATTCACAAACACTCAGACACTCTGACACCCACACACACTCTCACACACCCTCACAAACACTCTCACACACACTCACACACCCACACTCTCTCACTCACACTCTCACACTCGTTCACACACACACACTCTCACACCCACATACTCACACACTATCACACACTCAAACACACCCTAACTCACTCACACTCTCACACACACTCACACTTTCTCAGGCACTATCTCTCACTCACACTCTCACACACCCTCACATACACACACACCCTCACACACACTCACACTCATTCACACACACTCACACACTCTCACACACATTCACACACACACTTACACACTCACACACACACACACTCTCGCACACTCACACACACACACACACTCTCTCACTCATACTCAGTCACACACACTCTCACACACCCTCACACACACACACTCTCTCACTCACACTAACACTCTCACACACTCTCACATACACTCACACTCTCACACACACTCTCTCACTCACACACACACTCACACACACGCACAAACTCTCACAATCACACACTCTCACACACATGCACACACTCAGACACTCACACTCACTCACAAACTCTCACACACACTCCCACTCATTCACACACACTCTCACACCCACACACGCACTCTCACACACGCACTCTCACACACACACTCTCTCACACACCCTAACATACACACACACACTCACACTCATACCTACACACATACACATCCCCTCACACACACACTCTCTCACTCGCACTCATTCACACACACTCACACATTCTAACACCCACACTCTCACGCATTCTCACACACCCTCACACAGACACTCTCTCACTCCCACTCATTCACACACACTCTCACACACACACTCACACATTCTCACAAACTCTCACACTCTCACACACACTCTCTCACTCCCACTCATTCACACACACTCTCTCACTCCCACTCATTGATACACACTCTCACACACACTCACACACTCTCACACACACACTCTCTCTCTCTCTCCCATTCATTCACAACCACTCTCACACCCACACTCTCACCCACGCACTCTCTCACTCCCACTCATTCACACACTCTCACACCCTCACACACACACACACACACACACACACACTCTCTCTCACTCGCACTCATTCACACACACTCACACATTCTAACACCAACACTCTCACGCATTCTCACACACTCTCACACACATTCTCACAAACTCTCACACTCTTACACACACTCTCTCACTCCCACTCATTCACACACACATTCTAACACCCACACACTCACACACTCACTCTCTCAAACTCACACACACCCACACACACACACACACTCTCTCACTCACACTCATTGACACACACTCACACTCACTCATTCACACACCCTCACCCCCCCACACTCTCACACACCCTCACACACACACTCTCTCTCTCTCCCATTCATTCACAACCACTCTCACACCCACACTCTCACCCATGCACTCTCTCACTCGCACTCATTCACACACACTCATTGACACACACTCTCACACTCATTCTCACACTTACACACACTTTCTCTCACTCATTCACACACACTCGCACACATTCACACACTCTCACACTCTCCCACACTCTCCCACACTCACACACACTCACACACACACTCTCACACACACATTTTCACACACACACACTTACACACACACTCTCTCACTCCCACTCATTCACTCACTCACACTCATTCTCACACTCTCTCACTTATTCACACACACACCCTCACACACACTGTCACACACACATCCTCACAAACACACACTCTCTCACTCACACTCATTCACACACACTCTCTCACTCACACTCATTCTCACACTCTCTCACTTATTCACACACACACACACCCTCACACACTCTGACACACACACACACCCTCACACACACTCACACACACACACACTCTCTCACTCACACTGATTCACACACTCACACACACACTGATTCACACACTCACACACACACTCACACTTTCACACACTCTCACACACACTCTCACACCCACACATCCTCACAAACACACACCCTCACACATGCACTCTCACACACACACCCACACACACACATCCTCACACACACATCCTCACACACACTCTCACACACACACACTCTCTCCCACTCATTCACACACTCTCTGACTCACACTCATTGACACACACACTCACTCTCACACACACTCACACACCCTCACACTCTCTCACAATCTCTCACACACCCTCACACACGCAGCCTCACACTCACACCCACACACACTCAGACACTCACACACCCTCACACTCGCACACATTCACACATTCTCACACAAACCCTCACACACACTGTCACACAAACACACACACACTGTCACACAAACGCACACACTCTCACACACTCACCCTCACACACTCTCACACACCCTCACAAACACACTCTCATACACACACTCTCACATACACTCACACTCTCTCACACACACGCACAAACTCTCACAATCACACGCTCTCACACACTCACACACACTCACACATTCTCACACACCCTCACACACTCTCACACACACTCATTGACACACACTCACACACTGACACACACTCACACTCTCACTCTCACACACCCTCACACACACACTCTCACGCACACACTTTCACTCACACTCACACACTCACACACTCTCACATACCCTCACACACACACACTCTCTCTCTCTCCCATTCATTCACAACCACTCTCACACCCACACTCATTCACACACACTCGCACACATTCACACACTCTCACACACACATTTTCACACACACACTCTCACACACACTCTCTCACTCACATTCATTGACACACACTCTCTCACTCACACTCATTCTCACACTCTCTCACTTATTCACACACACACACACAATCTCACACACCCTCACACACACATCCTCACAAACACACACTCTCACACACACACACTCTCTCACTCACACTGATTCACACACTCTCACACACCCTCACACACACACCCACACACTCACACATCCTCACACACCCTCACACACACTCTGACACACACACTCTCTCACTCACACTCATTCACACACCCTCACACACACACACACTCTCTCACTCACACTGATTCACACACACACTCACACTCTCACACACTCTCACACTCACACCCTAACACACACACACTCACACATTCTGAAACACACACTCTCTCACTCACACACACTCTCACACCCACACATCCTCACAAACACACACTCTCTCACTCCCACTCATTCACACACACTCTCTCACTCCCACTCATTCACACACACTCTAACACCCACACTCTCACACACTCACACCCACACACTTTCACACACACACAATCACACTCTCACACACACTCTCACACAAACAAACTCACACACACTCACACTCACTCTCACACACACTGTCAAACACACACACACACTCTCTCTCACACACTCACCCTCACACACGCACACACTCTCACACACCCTCACACACACTCACACACACACTCACTCTCACTCACTCATTCACACACACTCAGACACTCTCACACACCCTCACATATACTCTCTCACACTCTCACACACACACTCTCACACAAACAAACTCACACACACTCTCACTCACACTCACTCAAACTCACACACCCTCACACAACACATTCTCTCACTCACACTCACTCTCACACACACTGTCAAACACACACACACACTCTCTCTCACACACTCACCCTCACACACGCACACACTCTCACTCACTCATTCACACACACTATCACACCCACACACTCTCACACCCACACTCTCCTACTCACACTCTCTCACTCACACTCTCACACACACTCTCTCACACACACTCTCTCACACTCTCACACACACACACCCTAACACACACACAACCTCACACCCACATACTCACACACTATCACACACTCACACACACCCTAACACACACACACACCCTCACTCACACTCTCACACTCTCACACACACTCTCACATACTCTCACACACAATCACACACACGCACAAACTCTCTCACTCACTCACACACTCTCACATATTCACACACACACACACTCTCTCACTCACACTCATTCACACACACTCTCACACATTCTAACACACACACTCTCACACACACACACCCTCACACACACACTCTCTCACTCCCACTCATTCACACACTCGCACACTCTGATACACACTTACACACACTCTCACACACCCACACACTCTCACACACATTCTCTCACTCACACTCACACACCTTCTCACACCCACACACGCACTCTCTCACTCACACTCATTCACACACACTCACACATTCTAACACACACACACTCACACACTCTCACAAGCTCTCTCACTCACACTCATTTTCACACACACACTCTCTCACTCCCACTCATTCACACACTCTCTCACTCACACTCATTCACACACACTCACACACTCACTCTCTCACTCACACTCATTCACACACTCATACACACTCATACACACACTCTCTCACTCACACTCATTGACACACCCTCACACAGACATCCTCACACACACACTCTCTCACTCCCACTCATTCACACACACTCTCATACACACACTCTCTCATACAATCTCACACTCACTCACTCACACTCACACCCACACACTACCACACACCCTCACACACACACTCTCTCTCTCTCCCATTCATTCACAACCACTCTCACACCCACACTCTCACCCACACACTCTCTCACTCACACTCATTCACACACACTCATTGACACACACTCTCTCACTCACACTCACACACTCTGACACACTCTCTCACTCACACTCATTGACACACACTCTCACACACACACCCTCACACACTCACTCACACTCATTGACACACACACTCACACTTTCACACTCACACACACACTCTCTCTCCCACACACACACTCCACACTCACACACACTCTCACACACTCTCACACACCCTCACACTCACACGCACACTCTCTCACTCCCACTCATTCACACACACTCTCACACCCACACTCACAAACTCTCACACACCCTCACACATACTCTCACTCACACTCATTCACACACACTCACACTCTCTCACTCCCACTCATTCACACACACACCCTCACACACACACACATCCTCACACACACACACTCTCACACACACTCTCTCACTCACACTCATTCACACACCCTCACACTCTCTCACTCCCACTCATTCACACACACACCCTCACACACACACACATCCTCACACACACACACTCTCACACACACACTCTCTCTCACACTCATTCACACATGCTCATTCACACACACTCATTGACAGACACACTCACACTTTCACACACCCTCCCTCACACACACACTCTCACACACATTCTCACACTCACACACACTCTCACTCACACTGATTCACACACTCTCACAAACTCTCACACTCACACACACACACACATCCTCACTCACACATGCTCATTCACACACACTCATTGACAGACACACTCACACTTTCGCACACCCTCCCTCACACACACACTCTCACACACACTCTCTCTCCCACTCATTCACACACACAAACTCTCACACACTCTCTGACTCACACTCATTGACACACACACTCACTCTCACACACACTCACACACCCTCACACTCACACACACACACTCTCTCACTCCCACTCCCACTCATTCACACACTCTCACACACCCTCACACATGCACTCTCACACACTCTCTCACTCCCACTCATTCACACACACTCTCACACAGACCCTCACACATGCACTCACACACTCTCTCACTCCCACTCATTCACACACACTCACACATTCTGACACACACACCCTCTCACACACACACTCTCTCACTCACACTCATTCACACACACTCATTGACATACACTCTCACACACACTCATTCACACACACTCTCACACCCACACACTCTCTCACACCCTCACACACTTTCACACACACTCTCTCACTTCCACTCATTCACACACCCTCACACTCTCTCACTCACACTCGCACACATTCACACTCTCACACAAACCCTCACACACACTCACACAAACCCTCACACACTAATACACTCTCACACACACTCTCACACTCATTCACACACTCTCACACGCACTCTCTCACTCACACTCATTCACACACACTCACACATTCTCAAACTCTCACACACACTCACACACACACCCTCACACCCACACACACACACACATCCTCACACACTCTCTCACTCACACTCATTCACACACTCTCTCACTCACACTCATTGATACATACCCTCACACACACACACTCACACACACACTCACACACACACACACTCTCTCCCATTCATTCACAACCACTCTCACACCCACACTCTCACCCACACACTCTCTCACTCACACTCATTGACACACACACACACACACTCTCACACACACTCTCTCACTCACACACACTCTCACACCCACCCTCTCACACACACACACACACTCTGACACACTCTCTCACACACTCTCTCACTCACACTCATTCTCATACTTACACACACTTTCTCTCACTCATTCACACACTCCACACCCTCACACACACACACACTCTCACACACACTCATTCACACACTCTCTCACGAACTCTCACACACACTCGCACACATTCACACACTCTCACACACACACACTCTCACACACTCACACACTCTCACACACACACACTCTCACACACTCACATACTCTGACACACACACTCTCTCACTCACACACACTCTCACACCCACACACCCTCACACACACATCCTCACAAACACACACTCTCATTCACACACACTCTCACACCCACACTCACAAACTCTCACACACCCTCACACATGCACTCTCACACACACACTCTCTCACTCACACTGATTCACACACTCTCACAAACTCTCACACATTCACACACTCTCACACACCCTCACACACACACCCACACACACACTCATTGACACACACACTCACACACACAGCCTCTCACACACACTCACACATGCTCACACACACATCTTCACACACACACTCACACTCTCTCACTCCCACTCATTCACACACACTCTCACCCACACACTCTCTCACTTACACTCATTCACACACACTCATTGACACACACACTCACACCCTCACACACACATTCTCTCACTCCCACTCATTCACACACACACCCTCACACACACACACTCTCACTCACACTCATTCACACACCCTCACACACTCACACACCCTCACACACACACACACTCTCTCTCACACTCATTCACACATGCTCATTCACACACATTGACACACACACTCACACTTTCACACACCCTCCCTCACACACATTCTCACACTCACACACACACTCTCTGACTCACACTCATTGACACACACTCTCCCACACTCTCACACACACTCCACACTCTCACACACCCTAACACACACACCCTCACACACTCTGACACACACACACTCTCACACAATCTCACACACCCTCACACACACATACTCACAAACACACACTCTCACACCCACACTCATTCACACACTCTCACACACCCTCACACTCACACGCATTCACACACACTCTCACACCCACACTCACAAACTCTCACACACCCTCACACATGCACTCTCACACACACACTCTCTCACTCACACTGATTCACACACTCTCACACACACTCTCACAAACTCTCACACATTCACACACTCTCACACACCCTCACACACACACCCACACACACACAGTCTCACTCACACTCATTCACACACACTCATTGACACACACACTCACACATGCTCACACACACACACTCACACTCCCACTCATTCACACACACTCTCTCCCACACACTCTCTCACTCACACTCATTCACACACACTCATTGACACACACTCTCACACACACACATTCTCTCACTCCCACTCATTCACACACACATCCTCACACACACACTCTCACACACCCTCACACACACACACTCTCACTCACACTCATTCACACACCCTCACACACACACACACTCTCTCACTCACACTGATTCACACACTCTCACAAACTCTCACACTCACACACACCCTCACACACACACACATCCTCACACACACACTCTCTCACTCACACTCATTCACACATGCTCATTCACACACACTCATTGACACACACACTCACACTTTCCACTTTCACACACCCTCCCTCACACACACACCCTCACACTCACACACACACTCTCACTCCCACTCCCACTCATTCACACACCCTCACACACACTCACACACTCTGACACACACACTCTCTCACTCACACTCATTCACACACACCCTCACACATGCACTCTCTCACACTCTCACACACACTCACACATTCTGACACACACACACTCTCTCACTCACACTCATGCACACACACTCTCACACATTCACACACCCTCACACACACACTCTCACACACACACTCTCTCACTCACACTCATTCACACACACTCATTGACACACACACACACACTCTCTCACTCCCACTCATTCACACACTCTCACACCCACACACTCTCACACACCCTCACACACACACACTCTCACTCCCACTCATTCACACACACTCTCACACCCACACTCACACACACTCACACTCACACACACACTCTTACACACACTCTCACATACACTCTCTCACTCACACTCATTCACACACTCTCACACTAACTTTCACACACTCACACACACGCTGACACACACCCACACCCACACCCTCACACACGCAGCCTCACACACTCCCTCACACACACACACACACTCATACTCTCACACACCCTCACACACTCTCATACTCTCACACACCCTCACACACACACCCTCACACACACACACTCTCTCACTCACACTCACTCACACACTCTCACTCTTACTCACACTCTTTACTTAATGGAAAAAATGATTTAACCAGGTGTACTCCATAGAAAGCGAAACTGAAAATGGGCGGAGCTTGACTTTGTGTGATATAGACATTGGTATATGATAAAATTTTTTCTGTAATCTCTGGAAGTGTAAAAGGAATAAATAGTAATAAAAAAATTCGTTTCCCAACTGAAAATTGGGCAAAGAATAACAGAAAGCTGCCAGTATTCCCTGGTAAAAATCACCGAACAGATTGCAGAGTGGGTGTAGCCATTTAGCAGATAAAGCTTAACTGATGCTTATCAGGAAAATCTTCAGTAATGCATGCAAAAATGAACTAGGTTATTTAAAAAATGAAGGTTTTGCATTTGATTATTAAAAATTGATTAATTGCTGTATTATTAACAATATTTAATAAACTGCATATTATACTTAATGGAAAAAATTATTTAACCAGTTGTACAAAATTAAAAAAAATGTGTTGTCTATTAATTTCCACAGAAAGTTTAAGTGAAAATGGGCGGAGCTTGATTTTGTGTGATATAGACATTGGTATATGATAAAATTTCTTCTGTAATCTCTGGAAGTGTGAAAAAGGAATAAATATTAATAAAAAAAATTCATCTCCCAAATGAAAATTGGGTAAAGAATAACAAAAAGCTGCCAGTAATCCCTGGTAAAAATCACCGAACAAATTGCAGAGTGGGTGCAGCCATTTAGCGGATAAAGCTTAACCTAGAGCCTACAAACGGATAAATGTATCCTTACTTTTCCTGAGAGGTCCAATAAAAGCACTGCCTAACCATGTCGATCTTTATTTGAATACATGTAAATAAAGAATTCCGCTATGAATAGACACCTGATGAGGCTTTTAAAGCTATTTCTTGGGAAAGAAATTATTTTTCCCTTTGTTGCTGCATTTAAAAGACAGTCCATACAAGAGTAGCTCATAGGCTTACCAAGTGGTGGCACTGAGCACTTGAAGAGAATTCGGTGCTTTCTTAGAAAATATTCAAATCTGCAATCACCAATGCATTTTTAAAAGGTTTTCAGTTTGCCTTCATCGGGAATTTATTCTGAATCTTCATAATATGGACGTTACGCAGTTTTACTGAAAATGGCAAGTTTTGATGACGATGAATTTTCAATATCTTCTTCCTCTAGCTCATCGGATGACCAGCCGACATCAGGAACTAAGTCGGAAGATGATATTTCTACCGCAAGGGATTAGTGTTACATTGACATATCAAATCCTCAGCCACCGCCTCCTCCGTTTCCTTTCAGTGGTTCTCCTGGAATAAAAATCAATATGCCTAGTGACGCAAATGAAGTAGACTATTTCAGTATTTTAATAGATGATGATGTAGATTGGATCGTTTTCGAAACGAACTATTTTGCGGAGAAATACCTCAGAAATAATGCGTTGACCCCAAGTTCAAGCGATCGGGTACCCTAATCCCCAGTCGCTCTTTAAAAGGGAGAGTACATAAGGTATTTTCCCCCTCCTTTCTTTATACCTTCGTGCTGTAATGGTTCGCACACTCAGCGCGTATTTGAAAGGCCCAGGTTCAAGTCCTGGCTAGGGCATTGCACATTTTTCATGTTTCTTACTTCAAAAATAACCGAATGACTCTACAAATTGAAAGCTGCAAAGGAATTATGTAACATAATTAATATCACTATGCAATGTTTTATTACACTTTATCTAAGTTATTATGCATGAACTAAACAATGTTGTTGTTTATTAACTCACATAAGTAATATAATCGTTCAATATGGTATTTTTGTATAGAAAAGTAAAGTATTATTGTAAAGAAAGTGTATTGTCGTATGTTTTGTAATAAATAAAGATTGCATTTAATAATTATGATAATGTGTTTAATAAAGGATATGAGTAATTAAATATATATTATGGGATTCATTACCAGCGAGGTATTTTTTTTCTAATGATAATTTTCCCAGTATTCATTTTTTGCAACATTAAGCTCTAAATAAATGTCTTGTTTGAATATAGCATTAAGTATTTACACCAAACTCCTAACCAAAGAAAATGCCATACAAGAAAGGATCATTAACTTTTATTTAGAACAAATATTTTTATTATTTTAATGTTGTTAATAATTAATATATAAAAATAAATTAAGTTCACTATAGTGGATTGAATAAGTCTGCTGAACGTTGGTAGTTTGTGACGAGTTTGGGTCCTGGCAACCAAACTGGTTAACTGCTTCAGTCTTTATGATTTTTCTCATGCGTAACCTGAATTCAAATCATTTTTATTTAGTTCAATTTCTATTCTTCCTTTCATGACTGAAGCGCGGAAATATCAATTTTTTTTTTTTTTTCTATTTTTCTATTGCAATTTATATTTCTGTTTTTCAGTACTTTTTCATTGTGAATTGAAACAGTAAAACCTTTAAAATCTTTCTTATTCTCCATTTATGTATTAGCAACAATTATTTTTACAATTATTTTTAAAAATACCTCTACAATTTTCTTATTTTAATAAATATTATTACAAAATGCATAGCGTATGATTTGATGAATAATTATACACAAATAATTACTTTATTAGTTACACTAAATTTTATCAACTTAATTTGATGTGAGATTTAAAGAAGTTAAATTTAAACAAAATTCAGAATTATAAATTAAGGAGATTAAAGTATTTTCATGTATTTTTTATACTGACAATTACGTCTTCTTTCAAAAAGAGGACTTTCTGTAGGAAACAAGAACAAATTAACCTTACATATGGGAAAAACAAACACGCTGCCATGCCATTCGCCTGGGTTTCAACCGAAAGTAAATCGAACTACCAGTATTCAACAATTCAACAGTCTTTAACTTCTCGTCTACTGATGAGGCTTCGATCATGAGAAAATTACAATATTTTTTAACATCCTCACAAAATCTCAAACAGTGAGCATAGAAGGATTCTGACTCTCTTGCTTTCATGTTTCATTTGAAAAGTAAAAGCTGCAGCACTAGATGCTAGCAGACTAATACGAGTTTTATGTGAAAATCACTGAGTTAGTATGTAAATTGTTTTAAGCTTCAGAATAATAAGTACACTTGCAAAAACATTCATTGCATTATCGTATTTTCATAAGAGATAATTTTATCACGTTTCTTATAGTAATATTGTATTTTATTATTCTTGGGGAAAATGCCAAAAGAAATACATTGTTGTTTATGTTGTTTTTTTTTTTAAAGCTTTGAGAGAAATTATATAATTTCAAGTCATATTTGTAACAAATATTATTTATGCATTAACAAGGCTTGTTGACTTGAATAATAATGTTACCTCTACACTTAATAATTTGTGTTATAAAAGATGCATTGAATGTGTATTATTTTTAAGAGATATTGAGAATTAATAGAATAAACCATGAAGTGATATACGAGTATAATTTCATTAACTGGATTTTCGAATATAAATTTAAGCTATACTTTTAATGAAGAAAATCGTGAGCATATATACAAAACCTTACTTACGCTGATTAATTTTCTCCACGCATCATACAGAATTGTACTTCTAATTCGAAAACATTTTGAAATATATTGTATAAATACCATTTATTCTCTAAGGAGCTGTATACGCAATCGAAATAGAAAACAGACTCTTTTTGTACATTTTTTAAAGTAGATTTATATATAGCTAATAGCCAACGTACTAGTAAATATTAGTGTATATTTTGCCATGAATAAAAAAGTATTAAATAGTTCTCATAATCCAAAGTATTTCAGTATAAGGTGTAAATATTCCCCTTATACTGAAATAATGTTATACTAGAACTGGTACAGTTTTTCCAGAGATACTTTTTCTGGGTGTATTTTTTACAAAACTATCTTCTTCTAGGAATATTTTTTTCCGGTTTTTTATTTTGTATGAAGTAGCAGCAGCGGTGAATTTTAAATAAATACCATGATCTAATGTAACATTCTGCTATTCAACTAAACTGCCAAAATTTGTAGTAAAAAGCTCATTAAACAAAAAATTTACCGGACTAATTTTTATTGTTCACTATTTTAATCCTTATTTATGATATACAAACAGTAATTTAAGACACCATGATTGAGTGAATATAACCACTGAACACTGGTAGTTCGTCAAGATTTAATTCCTGGTATTAGGAGCGTAAAAAATATTTATTTGGGACTTTCATGAGTAACATGCTATGAAATCGCTTTCCTCGTCAGAGGGCGAGTAATCACTTGAACACCGGTAGTTCGATTTGTGTGAGAATCCGTGGAATTAATTGGTTACATGAATATCTTCGTGATTTTTCTGAATGTAGCATAAATACAAGCTAATTTCCTTTCGAAAGTAATTCTCAAAGGTCTCTTTTCCCTGAGACCAGTGGTTAACAGCTGAACCTGGACGGAAATCTCCGACTAGATACGAATCCCGGTGAACTATAAGACTGATTGGATATTCCCATGATTTTTCCCAAAAGTAAGTAAATATGATCCCTTTTCTCTTGGAAAGCCCTTTCTCTTAGCTATATATTTATCTGTGTTCTGACGCACTAAATTAAATAAATGTCACAAAAGCCTTTTTTAAGGAAAAATAAGATTAAAAATTACTTATAATTTATTTATTCTGATTAAATATTGAAATTCATTCATTTCTGAATCCCACAATTACTCTTTCAATAAGTTGACTTTTTAGAACAGGCATATAAGAACTAACAATCAAGGATATTTAAATCTGGTGAAATTTTTCAACTTTGCAAAGTAACTGATAAATTTTAAAGTAATTTCAAATATCGTAAACCAAGCTCAGGTTGTAGGAAATGTCTCACTCATCCTCTCTTTGATTGTAGACCAGGAGCCCTTATTCGTGTGAATGATGGAGGCGACGATACTACAATTAAAAGCAATACTGTTGTCGCCGATGTCAATCAAATGAGACAACAACACACTTTTCGATCTATTCTTTAGTGCTGTTTACTCCGCAAGCAAAGAAAAGCTTTCAGTTTGAAGGAGGAAAGATGATTTCTTCCGATAAGTCTACGTTCTGAAAATAACGCGCGGAGAAAAGGCGGACCGTGAGAAATATTTTCACCCTTTAGAATTCTGAGTAAGTTTTAGAAGTAAAGGGAAGTGACTTCGTTGAAATGTTAATGAATTTAGCCTACAAACGGATAAATGTATCCTTACTTTTCCTGAGAGGTCCAATAAAAGCACTGCCTAATCATGTCGATCTTTATTTGAATACATGTAAATAAAGAATTCCGCTATGAATAGACACCTGATGAGGCTTTTAAAGCTATTTCTTGGGAAAGAAATTATTTTTCCCTTTGTTCTGCATTTAAAAGACAGTCCATACAAGAGTAGCTCATAGGCTTACCAAGTGGTGGCACTGAGCACTTGAAGAGTATAAGAGTATTCGGTGCTTTCTTAGAAAATATTCAAATCTGCAATCACCAATGCATTTTTAAAAGGTTTTCAGTTTGCCTTCATCGGGAATTTATTCTGAATCTTCATAATATGGACGTTACGCAGTTTTACTGAAAATGGCAAGTTTTGATGACGATGAATTTTCAATATCTTCTTCCTCTAGCTCATCGGATGACCAGCCGACATCAGGAACTGAGTCGGAAGATGATATTTCTACCGCAAGGGATTAGTGTTACATTGACATATCAAATCCTCAGCCACCGCCTCCTCCGTTTCCTTTCAGTGGTTCTCCTGGAATAAAAATCAATATGCCTAGTGACGTAAATGAAGTAGACTATTTCAGTATTTCAATAGATGATGATATAGTAGATTTGATCGTTTTCGAAACGAACTATTTTGCGGAGAAATACCTCAGAAATAATGCGTTGACCCCAAGTTCAAGAGCACGAACTTGGATTGAAACTAACAGAAATGAAATGAAAGTATCGATATTTTTATCTTTATTAATCTTACATGGAGTTATAAAGAAGCCGAATGAACAATTTTACTGGTTTAAACGACCTATATTAAGCACACCGGGTATTGCAGAAATTATGTCTGCGAATCGCTTCAATGTTTTGATGAAATTTCTTCATTTTGAAGGAGATAATGACAATAACCAATGTCCAAATACGAAGTTGAGAAAAATATACAACTTTTCGACTAAACTTCTCAGAAACTTTCAGAGAGCCTATACTCCACAAAGGGATATAAATGTCGATGAATCTTTAGTCGCATTTAAAGGAAACCTTGGTTGGAAACAATTTATACCGTCGAAACGAGCCAGGTTCGGAATGAAAATTTTTAACTTATGCGAAAGTGACAGTGGTTATATATGGAACAGCATAATTTATACCGGCAAAAGTACTCGATTTCGCCAAGAATATGAAAGCTACGGGTTATCAATAAAAAGTGTTTTATCTCTTGTTCACAATTTGCTGAATCAAGGCTATTGTTTGGCTGTTGACAATTTTTATTCATCCCCACAACTTGCAGAACTTTTGATAGCCCAAAAGACAGATGTTTTTGGAACAATGCGACAAAATCGAAGAGATCTGCCATACGAAATTCAATCGAAAAACTTAAAGAAAGGGGAAGTGGTTGCTTTCCAAAAAGGAAAAATGTGCGCGATTAAGTGGAAAGACAAAAAACCGATTTGTTTCTTAAGTACAAAGCACAACGCGGAAATGGCGGAAAGTATCACAAGATCTGGAACTCTGCGAAAACCAATTGTTGCTTTAGAATACAACTTAAAAATGGGGGGCGTAGATAAAGCAGATCAGTGCCTCTCATATTATCCTGTGTACCAAAAACAGGATTCAAACAGATAAAGAAAATTCTATAAAAAGTTATTCAGACATCTCTTAAATGAAGCAGTTTGGAACGCATTTGTGCTATTTCAAAAATCAGGAAAAAATCTTTCGCAGCTGGATTTTAGATTAAATTTAATAGAAAATTTAATTAAACAAAATAGAGACAGCACTGTCACTATGCGGAAGTCTAAAAACTTTTTACCAATACTACGCTTGACAGAAAGGCATTTCCCATCTGAAATACCGCCAACAGAGAAAAAGGCAAGACCCTGTAAAAAGTGTGTAGTTTGTTCCACTAAATTAAATGAAAATGGCAAGAGACTGAGGAAAGAATCTAGGTATTACTGCCAAAACTGTGATGTGGCTTTATGTGTAACTCTTTTGAAATTTATCACACAATGGAGAGTTTTTCGTAAAGCTATGGTTAAAGCGTAAAGCTTTTGATTTCCTTCAATTATGCAAACCTATCTTGAGATTTCCGTTAATTTCAACTGCAGAAGTTCAGTGCATTATCTCTTCGTAGGAAAAGTAACTTATTTTCGATAATAAGAGATCGTGAAAATTGAACTTTCAAAATGTATCAAGCTTTTACGTATAAACTGACGCTTTTCGGAAGTATAACTTTGCTTATTAATTAGTCTTGCAAATTCTCTATACGTATTTAGGTGTCATGTTACCTACATATTGCATTCCGTACAAGTGTTTATTTCAGTGTTTTCATATATATCATTTTAGTTATAATTTTGAACTGCATTTGTACTTATATGAATTTCTGCACCATACGAATTTCCTGATTATTATTACTCCTTACGGTTTGACTGGAATGTATATGTTCTTTTCTTATTTATGAAATTTAAAGAATGATATTTTAATATGTCCTTTTAGTTATAATCTTGAATTGTACTTGTACTGAAATGAATTTGAGCATCAGAGATATTTCGCGATTCTCTATAGTATTTAAAATGGGAATTATATATACTCTTCCTTCATTTATTTATTATAGTATTTTATATCTTTTTAGTTGTAATTTTGAACTGTATTTGTACTGAAATGAATTTGTGCCTCATAGGTATTTTGTGATTCCAGTATTATTTAAATTCGAACTGTGATATATATATGCTCTTTCTCCACCAATTAATGAAACTTAAATTAGATTTTGCTAATCCTTTTAGTTATAATTCTGAACTGTTTTTGTACATAAATGAATTTGTGTATCGTAGGGTAATTCACGATTCTCAAAGTTCAAAACTTTCTTGTTACAATTACTTTCTAGACAAACTGAATATAAACCTAAATATTCAAATGCAATTTCATTTGTCTTACTTTTCTGTTTAAAGAAATTTTAGAAAAGAAGTTTTAGAAAGTATCACTTTTATACTTGCTTGAATTGTTTAATAAATCATTGAATTGTTTTATACAATGAAAATTACCGCTTGCTTAAATGTGTACGAAACAGAGTGATATTTTAAGAATTTGTTTCGCTTTTGCTCCCATTATATGTACAATTATTATAACATAAATAATTGCCGTAAATTCTAAAGCACATTTTAATACATTTTATTTGCCGCATTAGGGTAAGATGCTTCTGTATGGGCAAATTAATAATTTAATGCTGACCTTTTAGTTATTTTATCTTAAAATTTATTTATTATTCATATTGTTACACACATCCAGGCAATGTGTATGTCCCATGTGTAACACATATGAACACGTGTAATAATAATAAATATATTACTAATAAAATTGGAAAAAAATTTACTTACCCTTAATGGAAAGTTTTCACTTTCGCTTATTATACTTTATGCCTCTATTTGGCATATATGTATATAAAACTCGGCTTGAAAGCATTTCAACACATCTTTGAGAACAAAATGCAATTATTATGTCTGATATAGTGAACTTTTATCAACAACTGAATCTTAAATAAGCCTTTAAATTTATAATATTGTTATTTTTTATCATTGCAATATAGGGAGTCAGCATACTTTTAAATAATATTTTTAAAATGTTTAATGTCAGTGAGAATGTTAGTAGAATATATATCACATGCTTTTTTTTGTGTGTGTGTGTGGGGGGGGCTTGTGTGCTATTTCTAAGCATGAGTATTATAGTTATTTGTATTCTTAAAATGCTTTTGCATAAAAATTAAGAATCGAAACATACTTCGCTCAAATATGTTGATTACACTCTTTGTATATGAGCTAGTTTTTTAAAATTAAATAAATTTATATGGTAGTGTGAGGTCAGTATCGTGAATCGCTTTCTATTTTTCTCCTTTTTGAAGGGAACAATCTGAAATTAGCTATAGAAAATATTGTAATAACCGAAGAATTAACTCTTAATAGAACCAAGCAAAATTTTTTTAATTTACTGTCATTGGTTTACACTTTCCATTGTCCTTTTATAATCCGCGATGGAATCTCTTTTTGCCCCAAGATTGTATTTATGACGATTAGAGGATATGATAATCAAAATTTATTTCATCATAATGCAAGCAGAAAGTCTTCAAGAGGAAGAAAACAGATATAAAAAAACAACATGCATTTTGCGTTCCAAAGTGCCAATGAATTGTATATCTCCATTAACAATTGCTAATACTACCTATTGCACCAATGATTTTAGCAATGTTATGAGGATACCGTAACTTTTAAGCATTCATTTGTAAACTGTGACAGTTTGCAAGTAAAATCTAAGACGAAATGGTGTTGTTAACCATGTATCTCAGAATAATTAGATAAGTGATAATCTAAATGACATTTAGAGAAAGTTTCCCTAAGAACACTTCTATGCCCTTTAGCTTTTTTTGCGTAAAACAATTAAAAATCATTCAGTATTTACTTAGCACCATAAATAGCATCACTGAGATTATGGCATAAAAGCAAGATTTTGTTTGACATATGGTAGTTTATTGACAAAGACGTCCAAAGCAGAAATTTTGGTATTTCAAAAACAGAATGACGAATCATTATAATTATTTTACAAGAAGTAACATTAAAAATATGAAACATAATGTTGTTTTCAAAATATATATAAAAGCGGAAGTTTTCGTTTAACAATATTTGTGTATACATATTTTGATTATTATAAGCCGACTACCGATGTGATCTTAAAATTCCATGCAATACACTGCATTAAACGTGTTTGAAGCAATTAAAAATTGCTATATTTAAAAGCGAATCATGAAATTTGAAATTCAAATCTGGATAAAACTCGCGAACGGCAAGGTAGATCTACATCAACAAGATGTTTTTACTCCTTGGGGAAGAGAACAACATGCCAGGTTCTCTAATTACAGTAGTAGCTTGATAACCTCAGTCAAAATGTATGTAGACTTCGGTTTTAGCAATAATTTAAACCTAAAACTAAATTTCCGACGCATGCCTTTGAAGTATTTATTAGAAAATCTAGAAAATAAAAGTAACATTAAAAAAATATTCTTGACGATCACCAATCATTATGATGTTTTACGGGGCAAGGAAGTGAGGCAGCACAATGAAATAGAAAGCTGTAACTGATTTTTGAAAAAATAATGTGATACGTTATCTATACTGTACTCTTATCTATGTGTCATTTATATTAGAGGTCACAAAATTTGTTAAATTCAATATTCAATATATTTGAGTAAAAGAATGGTATATGTATATGTATCTATGCAAGCGAAGTATTACAGTTTCGGTAATTAGTCAATATAACTCAGAACAGCATTATTTTGAAAGATTTGCTATGGACCTTTCAACAGCATTCAGTAAAAGCTTCTTTTCAAAACGGAAGAATATTTTCTTGCAAAGTACTCTTGTTTGATGGAGAAAAACTTATGTCCAATATAATTGAAAGATCTTTCATATTATTACCAATCTGAAGATGAATTTTGTATAAGTTTCAAATTGATGCGCTTCTGCTTACATTAAATTATATATATATCCTTTACATTACATTGTAGAGACATTAGGTATTTTTTTGAAATCAGGAAAGATGAAAAATTAACAAACGCCTTCGCCGGGAATCGAACCAGGCCCTCTGGAATACCGGGCCAGCGTGCAGAACCACTGCACCACGAAGGCAGGCTAGGAAGGCGGGAGAAATATCTTATATACTCCCTCTTTAAAAGAGGGGCTGGGGTTTTTAGGGGACCCAATCGCCAAATTCTGGGTGAGGAGAATCATCATTCAACACCCTTTTAGTTCGGGCGCCAGTGTAAAGACATTAGGTTAATTGGAAAACCCGTAGAGATGAAAAATGAGCAATGCCTTCTCCAAGAATCCAACCACGGACCTCTGGAATACCGGCTCAGCGTGCAGAACGACTACACCACGAAGGCACCCTAAGAAGGGGTAAATACCTTATATACTCTACACCACGAAGGCACGCTAGGAAAGCGGGAGAAATACTTTATAAAATAACAGAAAGATATCTGAAAATTACATTTGTCCTATCAAATAGCTGAGAAAAAATTAGTATACTCTTTTGTATGTTTTATTGCCAGTTCATGAGTATGCTCCAGATCTCTCTTCTCTGTTCAGGAATCTGAAAGAGGAACTGCCTTATTATTGTACGAAAAAGGTATTTGCGCTCTCGAAAATCCATAATTTGTACATTTCCCTAATGCAGCATTTTAAATAGAATGACGGTAAAAATATTTGTCGAGAACTACGAAATTTAGTTCTATCATATTCAAACTGTCCTTTATAATATTTGTGATTTGTTGGGTATAAATTTAGAGCAGACTATGATTGCATTAAATATAACGCATACTTATAATTTGATGTTGATGAAGGAAATAATTTACTATATTTCAAACTAATTACGAAAAGAAATAGACGAGAAGGAAAAAAAGAGCGAACGAGATTTTTCGCAGTTCTTATTATGCATCTGCATCAGGGACGAAGGAAGTAATTATTAAAAATTAAACATTTGCGAAAAGTATGTCCAAGGAAGTTAATCCTACACACTTTAGATCCATAACAAGATTTTTAAAGAACAAGAAAATAAAAGAAATATAGCATTTATAGTTTGAAAACATCAGTTTGCCGCCCAATGCTTCAAATAAAAATTAACCACTGAAACACTTTTTAAGATAAATATCAATAAAATTTAAGCTTTTACTCCCTTCTTCTTTTAAACAATAATGCAATCTGCTCTTACCAATTTATAAAATTAAATACTTTCTATTTACTCATAAGACCAAATAAAAGACAAATATATAAAATTGAAACTCAAAATCAATCAAAATTTGAATTTTATGAGATCCATGGATTGTTTTTGTACTTCTTTATGGAAAAAATGTTATAAGCCAAAAAATATCAAACTATTAAAAAAAGTATATTACAATTTACCATTGAAATGTAAAAAAAAAAGGAATAGGTATGATGGTTTTTCAGTATACATTATAATATTTATTATGAAGTAATATGTATGTTTTTTGGGGGCTGTAAGATAATAACGTACATAAACATTAAAGGTAGGAATTTTGCAACTGAACGTTATCATAAGATGTTAGAAACCTATTTTATTTATGGCACTCATGGTACGAAGAAACGCTTAGTGAAAAATGTTGCAATGAACTCCAGATAAAATGGCTTTTTGATTTTTGCTGTACTGAGCAACGATTTTTTAATAACGGACAAGATTTATCGCTAGATGAAAATAATAATATTTCTTCCAGTTGCTTAAAAATAGATGACAGTACAGAAAAATATTTTCATTCTAAAATTAATTTATACATTATTAACCTTCTAAAACCTGGCTTAAATTCTCATAATATAACCTTTAGAACGGCGCCATCCAAAACACTTTTTCCCCCTCCTTTACTGTCCCCTAATGAGAAAAGCCGTAGGAAGTACTTTCTTACCTCCATGGTTAGGCTGGATATTTGTCCCTATGCAGGAAAATTTACATGTTTGTCAGACGCTGGACAATAATCTAGAATAGGTTACTATATTTGCGACTTTTTCGAGGTTTATTTTGATTTAATTTAGGCTAAACTGTATTTATTTATAAAGAACAAATGTATAGGATGTTTATATAAATTTACTATTTCTGATCAATCTGGGTAATCATTTGTGAATTTTATGTCTTTGTTTCTTCTAGAAATTAGCAAACGAGAACAGAACTTGACAAATATGAACTAGCTTTATATGCCTGAGAGTCCGAATGCAGTATTTGATAATCTATTTTCATTAATAAAATAATACTAATGAATAAGTTAATGAAATAATAATAATAATGAATTCATAATAATACTCATTACTATTACATGATTCGAATTTGATTCATTACTATTTGATTTTTGAGGTGATAATAAAGCTTTAAATCTTTTTTTTTTTTTTTTTTTTTCGATAGCTTTGTTATTGTTACATAAAAAAGAAAATCAGAGATCTATTAGTTGTGTTTGATTATTTAACTTTTAACAAATATTACTTTGGACTGTCGGGCAAAGGAGGTATATCTGTTGAGAGAATTTTTTTATAAAATTGGATTTTATTTACGTTAGCAGGGAAAATTTTCCGAATACCCATATAATCAATCCATTTTATACCTGCAGTGTGAAGTGAAGTCTGATGAGATAATTTCTTAAATCTTTGCATTTTCGTAGTGTCCGTAGAGAGAGAAAACTTTTAGGCTTCTTTTTAATATTTGCTAAAGAGAATTTTGATGTATGATTTAAAATTTCAGAAAATATAAATTTATCAAAAATATTTTTCAGAAGAGTTTTAAATGTTTATAAAGAATCCACGTCAGCTTTTTTCCTTGGCGGATTTCATTCAAAATCATCGTTATATCCAAAGTTTGATTTTTCCTTCGTTTTAAATGAATATACATAATATTCTACATAATAAATTTTCTAATTTATTTTAAATAAATTAATCTTTCATACTTTCAAAAGAATAAGGGCATACAAGGTGTTGACATTTACAGTGTAGGAAATATGTATTTTATATTTCTTTCCGTGATCAAAAAGAGTAGCCAGGAATATTTTCAAAGCAAAATTAAAGAAAAAAATTATGACAAATTTTTCATAAAATATCCTCTTTATTGGATGATGTCCATTAAATCATCCAATAATCTCGAATACTTTCTTTTTCAATACGCCCTGTGAGTAAGACTAATCCAAAAAATTTCTGAAGCTTATCTGATGTAACTGGCGTTCAGTCGCTTTCATGCTTCCTTTTTTCGCTTATATTTGGTGGCAACTCTAAGATTTGAGAAGCATATCGATTCGTTTCTCTGGTTAAAATTTTAAACAATTCATCTGAAAAGTATAATTTAAAAAATCAGTAGCAAGATGAGTTTCCGAAAATTCAGTCTTTATACCAGGATTACCACTAACTGTCAATATGTTAGCTTTGTCATGCTCATTTCGCTGTCTCCATTCAAATAAATTATTAGCCTTGCTTTTGAAGTCATCGGTAACTTTGTCTTTATTAAATGCTTGATTAAAATATATTTCTTCTGTATCTGAAAAGTCCGAATCTGTATCAGCAAAAGTTTCCTCTTCTAAATCTCTTTAAAAACTTATTAATTTCGTCCTGACTGGGACCTTTGACATGAGGTGCCATTTTAAGAACTGAATAAGACAGCGAGAAAAAAAGGTTACACTGAAATCTTGAGCAAAAGCTCTAATGTTTGAGAGATAGCATCTGTTTTAAAGACGAAAACCTACATAAGACGAAACCTACGGTCTTCGCCAAAACGTAGCTAACCAGCTAAGAAACGGGAAACAATGCATAGCCAAGGGCTGCTCCGAACAGGAATTTAAACCACCTAGGAATCTAAAGAAAAACGATTACTCGAAAAGGGGGAGACAGGCGTACCCTCTTAAGCGTAAATGTTTTCGTACAGCTTTTCCTAAAATCACTCCCGATCATATACAAAATCCATATTGTTAAAAATGGTTTACTGGGCTTGATTTACTTTGAATTATCTTTTCAATGAAAGCCACAACCCCGAAATATATCAACTTAACATTTTAAATCTGTTACGAGTTTGAATGTTTTTAGAATGCTGTGAACAAACAGAAACTGTTCTACGAATATCCTTACTTACAGAATATCTTGATAAGCATATCAGTTTTGAATGAAAATATTTTGTAAAAGCCACGAGTATGGCATTTTTATTTAAACGAACATTTGTACGATAATAAATATACAAAATCTGATGTGTGCAGCACATGACTTCCTTGTACAGAATATTAAATTATACGCATTTTTTCTTGCATTTCATTTAAACTTAATGGATTCAATTAAATCTACTTCGCCGACAGCGCATAAACCACAATAGAATAAATGCATTCTTTAAAATTCACTCTATTTGTTTACCATAGCGACACTGTGCCGCGAGGTTCACTTAACAGTATTATATTTCGTTCATATTATAACTCAGAATGCGCAAAATTTATATTATTTTAAGAATTATCTAATCGTTGCTACATGTTCTATTCAAATACTATAATAAAGCTAGAACGATGTATAAAAGAAATTAAGAAAACAAAACAAAAAAGAAACAGTTTTTCACAGACGATTGAGTACTTCTCATTGAATTAATTCAGTTCTCACTTCGCGATAAGGCAAAAATACCAAATATCTGTATTAAAAATTACGAAGTAAATCTGAAACACTTATTTCCTCGAAAAAATTCCAGAAAGGATTAAACATGATTTAATTCGCAATAATAAATGAAGGCGTTATCTTTGCTGTTGCGAAAATAAGTTTCTCTAGATTGGCAACAAATCCACTATTCTGCTGTTTCAAATGTAAACAAGCAATGACCACCATCAAAAACATTATTAGGCATTGAGGTACTTAAACAACTTTAAAATTGTTGATTCTAAAAATATTACATACAGATTTACTAAAAGCATAAAAACCTTAACCGGAAGATAAGAACAACATAATTAAATCATTTTTAAAGCAAAAAATGTACAATTTAGAAACATATAAGAGTAAAGAACCTCAGATCACTGAACCGGGTGGATATATATAGGATATATATATATAAATATATTTATATACGTTTGGTGCAGCCTATTGCAACCAAAATACGAGGTGCTATAACATGTAGATGTGATAATCTACATGTTATAGCAGTCCTGTATACAAAACTTCAATGTTCTGAGGCTACTCGTGTTTGAGTTATGCGAGATACGTAGGTACGTACATACGTTCGTACAGACGCCACGAAAAATTGTCTTCAGAATTCATTTTAAAGCAGTTTTATAATTTTTTTTGGGGAAAATAGTCTTTTATTCTATTCTTGCGTACAGATATCATGCAAAAACATTGTTAAATTTCATTCGATAGCGGTCAAAATGGATATTTTCGTTGAAATATGCTGCCTGAAACATTTTGCGATTACAATACTTCCTTTTTACTTCGTACAAGGGAGTAAAAATCGTATAGGTCAATAAATTTATTCTATTAACCTGACATATTTTTCTCACAATAAGCTTCATTTTTACTTTGATCTCGCAAATTTAAAGTATAAAAAAAATAATTTGATGAAAGAGAACTATGAACACAAGATATGCAAAGTGTTACGTAGTAGTAGGTAAGTTAAATGGTACTGCTCCGTTATCGGGATCGGATTCAGGAATGTATGTATGTATGTGCGTATATGTGTATATGAATACATACATACATTCGTACGTACATATATGGATACGTACATGAACACATCCATCCATACATGTGCACATACATACATTCCTGAATTTGGTCCTGACATTTTTTCCGCGCACAAATTAAATATCTATTATTTCACGCAGTGAGAATACCTGTTTTTTATAAATAATAACAAAGCTGCCAAAGTTCGTAAAAGGTATCAGCTATATAAAATTTTAATTTATACCTACATTGTCAAAAAAGTTAAATTAAAATTTATAGAATAATTTAAGAAGTGCTTTATAGACTTAAATCGCTCCTTTGGTTAATCAATAGTAAATTGATTAAATGTGAAAATTAATTAAAGATCTGATGTTTTACTAAATGACAACACTCTAAGAAGCTGCTCTTACTGAGTGCGCATGGAAGGTAAATGAAAAATCTTACATTTCACGGTGTGGCAACTTTCGCCACCTTTTCGATTCTTAACTCATCCACCAAATTTTTGAAGCACATTCATGTCTACATTTTTTGTTTTCTAATACGGGATTTTAATCGCTAAGTTTAAAAAAAAATACATCTCGGAAAAAAAAAATACGTCTTCTTTGAGGTCCAATAATTAGAACAAAGGTAAACAAATAATTTGCAAGCAAGTGTTAGTCATTTTGAAAAAAATTTAGATTTTTTGAGTATGGCAAAGGAAACGAGATCTATCAGCCGAAGGCAATGAATGTCTCCATGGACGACTTTCTAAGTAAAACGTACTCATGTTCATGTTACACATAGGGGAAATCACAAAATTCAACCAGTTCGTTTGTTTGGGTTCGAATACGAGTCGAAATAGCGATAATCAGATATCTTAGCCAGGAGGGCATTGATTGGGTTTGACAGATTTGGAAACTTAATAAATAGTATTTAATAAATATAATATTATTAAACGAATCGAATTTATATAAACCAAATAAAATTCTTATATCGAACACAACTAAAACTCGATATAACTTACACTGATAAACTGATGTGTAATAACACTGATAAATTGAAATACTAAACGGAATATACATTAATTCTACATAGATAATTTTTTGTAATGTATTTCGCTGGGAATGTCTGGCCGCAAAATCCTGATTATATATATACCCTTATTTTAAGGTTATCACATATCTGATGATTTGACTTTTACCTCAAAACACAAAGAATCCACAAAATACAGTAAAATTAATAACTTTATTTCCCTGTTGAAAATTCTCTGAATCTTTTCAAATATAAAAGCACACGCGCCAAGCAGTTTGCTTTAAATAAATATATGCAGCAACGAGAAGATGCGCTTTTGACAGCAACTCGTTTCGAAAATCGAAAATTTTTCTAAATGTAAGAGATTTGTCGCTTAAATTAATTTTTCATTAAACAAAAAAAAAAAAAAAAAAAAAAAATAGTATCGCATATTATTAAAAGAATTTTATTGATAATTCAGATTCTGAAAACAAGAACATTGTTGTTATAAAAAACAAAGAAAAAATAAACAACATATTTCATTCAACGGGGGCCAACTTTGGTGCATGAACTTTTCAACATAAAAATATTTGAAGCATGTTATGGATAAAGGTTTATTTGATTATGGCAAAGTACTCGATGGTTATTTGCCTAAGGTGAAGGATGCCTTCGTTCGAGGACTGCCTAACGGAAATTAGCTTGCATACATGTTACAGATATGGAAAACTAAGAATATCATCCTGGCAACCAGCTCGTTTCCCGGGATTCGAACCCCGGACAGAACCACCGGTTGTTCCGTTAGACTCCGCTCAGTCCCTGGTGGGCTGTCCGATAACGGAAAAGTTCAAAATTTGATATTAAAGGAAAAGTAGTAGCATAGTATAATTCGAAGTTATTGCCATTTCAGTAATGTGAAGAGATTTCAAGAATGTTTAATTATTTTATTTAGCTTATGACAAACTAAATAAAATAATTAAACATTCTTGGAATCGCTTCTCTTAACATACTGGTAGTTTGACCTGCATTCAAACCCCCGTGAACAAGCTGATTGCATGGCGTTTTTATGGTTTTAACTTTTTGCAGTGCGAGATTGTTTCCCTTAGAAAATCTGTCACGAAAGCATACCTTCCCTTAGACAGATCGCCTTCACGTGCTTAATAATCTAACAAGCCAAACCAAACGCAACCCGAGCGAGGACTCGTAGTCAAAGCACGTCATCATGAAAAGCTAACTAAAATTGGCTCATATTCACATTAAACATGGGCAGCAAAAATTCGCTAAAACTGGTATGCAGGCAATCCATTCATCAGGATTTGAACCCGCTTCAAACTATTAGTATTCAACGATTTTACCGCTACTTCGTTGGCGGCCTTTTGTAGTATCTATAAGAAAAGTAATCGCAAAGACACAATCATTGCGTACTGACGGATGAACTAAGTTCGGAATTTAAAGAATAACTTTCATTCGTGCTATAGCTGTTAGCATTGACATTTGGACAGATACTACAAAAGGTGACCACGTGCAGTGCTGATAAGCACTACGTGTTTCTGTGACTCCTCCTATTTTCTTCTTTCTATGTATTTCTTTCTCCTGATGAGGAGGGACCTTTAGCTGCCCTCGAAATCGATTGAGTGTTTCATTATACCTACGCTAAATATAAGGTTGTTTTTTACGATTTTGATTTGAACAGATGTTTATTTATTTTAAATTCTTTTAATGTAATTAATTCATATCTTTAAATAATTGATCTTCTGACTGTAAATTTTTGTGCGGAGTAGATCTAACCCTTACGTACACTAACTGTTTTAATTAATTTACACTCCATTAATTTTAAGAGATTTTATATCGATAGATTTCTTTCTAAAAATGTTTCAAGGATTACATATTTTTTTCTTTAGATTTCAAAACATTTTGGATTTAAAGTCTTAATAATAAAATTTTTAAAACAAATATTTCTAGAAATTCCTTCGGCGTATTCATTAATTCCATTTAGTTGAAGTTTCGAGTAGAATATCTTCCTTTCAACATTCATATAATTTTTATATGTCAGTTCGCCATTTCTACGGATCATAGAGCCACACATACGAGTACAAAACTCAGGCATGCTGAAAGCATAGTTTTAACATTTAAGGATGTAAAAAGAAGAATATACCATTATAATAACGCGCATTTGAAATACGAAGGCAAACAAGAAAGCTGGTTGCAACATTTTATATTTTTTTCCTGACTAATCAGAAATTGTAATCATTTTTCAATACAAAAATAAAATATTTGATTCTATAATATATAGGCATAAAGGCGTCCTCTGTTACAATTCTTATTTTTTCTTGTTTCTACTAAAATTCGGCAATGTACTATAACAACGTCGGATCCTGTTTGACTTTCATTTGTATAGAGTACCACAAGGCAAACAGTTGTAAAACGATTTATCTTCTTTCGCAAACTTTTAGTCGGCACACAGATAATACATACCTGCTGTCTGACAAAGATATTTCACTCTAAGGACTTTTTCCTAAAGTGCTCTTTTCAAAGACACTTCACACCCTATTAAGAGCTTTGTGTCAACTGACAGCCGCCTGCAGAAAGGTAGGGGAAGGAAGACCAGATCGCGTCGTCTAAACACGTCTTAAGTAATCTTCGCGAAATTCGGGCTTCGTGTATACACGTCTTAAGCATTTTTCGTGCGATTTGAAATTCGTGTAAAGACGTCTTAAGCATTTTTAAAGAATTCCAAAAACGTTTAAACACGTCTTAAGCAGTTAAGGCCCCGTTCAGACGAGGGCGTAAAGAACATAAGTGGTTAAAGCCGAGCTCCGTTGCCAAGGCAACCAGTCACTGCTACGTCACAGAATCTGGTTTAGGGCTCGTAGCACAAGGTTCCAAGGTTTCAACTTTACGCCGAGTTTGGGATAAGCGTCGACCAATCAGAGCGAAGCTAAAACGAAGCGGGTTTCTTAAGACGATTTCGCAGTCACATCGAAGGCGACGTTTTTTTTAGTATGGAACACATCGTATCCGAATGAGTTGTAATCGTATCCGAACAAAATAATGAGTTGTAATCATATCCGAACGAAATAAAGAGTTGATCTCGCAAGAAATCTACGATGATGACATGCATTTTTTAATGAGTTTTTCAATTTATATTGAAAAATATGGATGAAACTCTTAAAGCGAAAGTTAAGCTCAGGATTATGCACGCTGTGTATGATCCTGTAGATGATTGATCCCTTCCAATATTTTTCATTTTATTATGAAAATTCTTTAAAAAAAGCAAGCAAAAATTTTTTTTTTTTCTGTGTAAATTATTATTATTACTTTCTTTCTGTCTATAATTTTTTAAAATTATTACTGTAATTTTTTTCCTGTTTAATTATTTTTGTATTTAAGAATAAATTTATTAAAAAAGCTGGAAATATTGTATTGGTATTTGCTTCAAATGCTGATTTTCTTTCCAAACAAACTTCATGAATTAATTTTACTAAAACATCAAATCAATATCAAGAATCTGCTGTTTTTTTTAACAGTAAAAATATTACTTTAAAAAAAAATTATTTTCACTTATTTAAGAATAGTCACAACAGTCAATTCAATGGTGTAAGCTTTGTATAAGTAATAAAAGATTAATCTTTTGAGAAAAATGCTCTTATGAATTCCAAGAAAGGAAAGATGTAGTGAAATATCCTTAAAACAGCAGTCAACAGTCTAGACAGTTTTGTCTCCTGTTAAAGTCCAGTTTTGTCTGTTCTGTTTTTTAATTACGTTCTCCATGAAAGGAATTTACTTTTAATGAGACTAAATAGCACACATAATTCATAACATGGACTATAATTTAATGAATAGTATTTGTTATTATTATCCACTCTTTATTACTATCATTTGAACGGAGTTTTGATCATTAAATTCATGCTATTTCTCTGGTAGAAATTCCTGGATAAGGTATGAATGTTTATAATTTTGATGTATTTGAAGACTTGGGTACCTGAAATTTGTCAATGTGAAATTATTTTTGAGATTTTGTCGTAAATAGAAATGACAGCATATCGTGAAATTAAATTCAGGGGTGCGGCTTATACATGCAAATTATTAAAAACAGATGTATACAAACTGCTGGCAAGACAGCAAAATGTATTTAATGATTGAGCATAAAATACATTGTTGGGTGAACGTTTCCTAGTATTGTACTAGTTGTGTTTGATGGTCATTGTGACCAGTTGTGGGATACTAGTACTAGTGATAATTGATACTGGTAATGCAGCAAACTACTATAGTGATCGACAGGGACAGTGAATGAGGAGTGCTAAGCACACATGTTTCACTGTCACAGAAACATGTTCCTTTTCATTGAAAATAATAATAATAATAATAATGTATGGTAAGTACTGTTTTTAGCTTAACTGCTTTCACACCTGCAAAATAGAAAAATATTATATACAGGCTATCTGTTAGTTATCCTCAAGATTTTTTTAAAAATTAGGCATATTTAGAATATCGTATTTCTCGTAAGAGAAATTATATATAAAAATTGAAGAAGGTTTTATGTAGTATATAAATAGGCATGTGCATGTCTATAGTATAGAGAGTACTACAGTACAATGCAGAAATATTCCATACTGCTTTGTACAGAAAGATATGTGCCAACCAAGTATTGGTCTTTCAAAAAAATATCTCTAGACCATTTTGTTATTTTTCTTTTTTTACCTTCTTCCGTTGCCTCTTGGCTAATGAGAAGGGCAGATAAAAGATCATTCTGTTGAGCCGGTAAAACTTTGTGGCGAGCTGAAAAAGCCATGACACAACGAAAAAAACAAGCAGAGCGAACGCGGGAAATCAATCGAGCGGGAGAACAGCGCGGGAAAGTTGTAGACATTCCACGAACGCGCAAATTTAGCTTCTCTCATTGGCCATGGCTTACACCTCGTTTTCGCAGGTGTGAACGGGTCTCCCGTATTTTATGCCCTTATGACTATGCCTCTATCTGCTTTACGCCCACGTCTGAACGCACCTTAAAGGGTTAATAGAAAAAATTATTTAACCAGGTGTACAAAATTAAAAAAATTGTATTGTGTATTAATTTCCACAGAAAGTTTAAGTGAAAATGGGCGGAGTTTGATTTTTGTGTGATATAGACATTGGTATATGATAAAATTTCTTCTGTAATCTCTGGAAGTGTAAAAGAAATAAATATTAATAAAAAAATTCGTCTCCCAAATGAAAATTGGGTAAAGAATAACAAAAAGCTGCCAGTATTCCCTGGTAAAAATCACCGAACAGATTGCAGAGTGGGTCGAGCCATTTAGCGGATAAAGCTTAACTGATGCTTATCAGGAAAATCTTCAGTAATGCATACAAAAATGAACTAGGTTATTTAAAAAATGAAGGTTTTGCATTTGATTATTAAAAATTGATTGATTGCTGTATTATTAAAAATATTTAAATAACTGCATATTATACTTAAGAGCGTTTAATACCACTTTCTCATGTCGAGTTTTAATAACAGATGGCGCTACGAACGTTTAGCGCTAAAGACTCAAATCTGTAAGACTACCTACAGCCCGGTTACTATGGCAACGACGCTTCCCTTTCTTTGTACTCGTTTGGCGGGAAAGTGAGTAAGCCATAAAACACTTAAACACATCCCCTCAGTTGAACTGCTGTCATTTCTTCCGTCTGTGACTCAGACTGCAGGGTATGTTTTGAACAGGAATAGAACTTTTTCACTTTTGTGTTGAATGAAAGATATCTATGAGATACGTGCAGCAGTCGCTATTTCTTTTCGCAAAATTTGTTCATCACGCTTTTCAATGTTGCGTAATGTTTCATAATTTGCCGTTATTCTGCGGAAGAAAACAGTTTTTAAAAATAACTAGATTTTTAAGCATTTCGGTAATTTCATCGCGACATAAAAATTATATATAAATGAATTTATACTTGATGATATGTGTATACATATATAGCATGCACATAATATTCCATTTACTTATCCATCCATAATATTCCATAAATATGTGTTAGCACTTTCCAAAGCTTTATATATATTTTTTACTTGTATTATAAAATCGTATAACACTCCTAACTATTATTTTTTTATTTCAAAAGTGGATAAATCATTATCAAATTTTTCTAGTACACGGCACATTATCTGAGATCCGCTTTGAATGAAAACTACATAAAGTGTTATAATGAACAATCAGTTTCAAGATTTCACTTGATACTGAATTTCTATGTTTCAGGTTTATAAAATACAGCTGATAATTGAAGGGGTAAAGTACAAGCTGATAAGGGGGAAGAAATTCCTAAATTACAAAATTGAATATTATATTTTACTAAAGTAAAATAATACATATTATAGATACATCCTAAAAAACGATAATATTTATATAATATATATATTGTATATCGTATATATATATATTATATATTTATATGTATATGTACTCTTTTCCGGATGCAACTGTAATTACGTACTGAGCTGGTTTATCATCTTCCTGTAGCGACGCATTTGGATTTGCTGTGAATGAATTTGTTTCATTGAACAGGAACAAATAGGAAACAGAATATTGAAAATTGAATTTGTTTTAAGCATTAGTAATTTATATGTGTTAGATTGACTAAAAAGAGTATATTCATGCATAACGTATAAATAAGCGAAGTGAATACTTTTTGGCAATCACCTTTCTAGGATGATCATTTTTGAAAATAACCAGTACTGTTGATAACATAAACACCGGTACGATCTATCTGCCTAAGGAAAAGGATGCCTTCGTGGAAGACTTTCTAAGGGCAATTGACTCCTATACACGTTACACAGGGTAAAACCACGAAAGCGCAGCCAGTCGGACCGAGCTACTGGTGTTCAGCTACTTTACTGCTTCGTGCCTCATTTCAGAGCGGATTCGCTATATATGAAACAGAGCAATGTGCTGTTACCGTATTTAGCAGTCTGCCTTTTTCCTTGACCTACCATAAAAAAATAAAGTAGCAAAATTATAACAGCGTTTCTAAAAAGATGCTTTGCTATATTCTCATTAAATCTTTATCATTTTGCGCTACTAAAAACGAAGTACGTTTATTTCAAATTCAAAATTTTATAACATTACTTTACAGAAAGTGATCTCATGTCTTCTAAAAATGAAACCCCACATCTGTTTCTATCCAAGCGGCTTACTTTCTAGACAAAGTAATTTCAGTGTAACGTACGTTCAGTTTTATCTAACTTTGAACGAAAAAAAAAAAAAAAAAACTATGTACATAACAGGCAAAGATATTAACAGCACATAAATTTACTCAATTATATTGGATTACCAGAGGAGAAAAAAATAATCCGATGAGATAATTCTCTGAGAATTCATAAACTCTAAATTAAGAATAAATTTTATAAAATGTTTGCTAATGAATACATGTATTTGCATAGTAAGTTTCCTTTTTTTTAAATTTTTTCCATCTCTATCGCGTTTACCGGAGTGTCGTATTTAACTTCACAATTATGCTCCGAAATTTCATTGCTGTAGATTGGATGATTACCAATATATAATCCTACTAGTAACCAGAGCCAGTATTAGAGGTTTTTGCTGCTCACTACAATATCTGTGGCTCTTACTTCTGCCACGCGCCGCCAGTGGCTGAGTGGTTAAGAATATTGATTACTGGAAGTTCGACCTGGTTTCGGTTCGATCCCAGGCGAACCAGCTGGCTGCATGGTTTGTTTTCCTGTTGTGCAACATGAATACGGGCCAGTTTCCTTCAGCAATTAGGCTCACCCGCGCCCAAGCGGTTAAATCGCTGAACACTGGTAGTTCCGACCTGGGTTCGAATCAAGGCGAACGGGCTGGCTACAAGGCTCGTTTTCATAATCTTCCCCGTGTGTAACGTGTATGGGGAGCTTTGCTATAAACTAAACTAAGCCTTCAGAAACTTCCTCCACGAAGGCATCTGCTATCTGCCACCTCGTGGCTTTGCTATATTCAAAGAGCCTAACCCAATTCTAGCACTCAGTTCCTCTCTAAATTCTAGCGGGCGAGCGCTAAAGTCGCCTATTACTGGTAGTTCAACCTCGGCACATTATCTGAGTTCAGCTTTGAATGAAAACAACATAAAGTGTTATAATGAACGATTAGTTTAAAGATTTCACTTGATACTGAAATGCATAAAATCAAATTGCGTTTCTACATATCAGATTTATAAAGTACAGCTGATAATTGTAGGAATATCAGGTTCATAAAGTACAGCTGATAAATACATAAGTGGGAAGGAATTCATAAATTACAGAATTTAATGGTTGTAACGAAGATTTTAAACACGAACGTTCTTCATAAAGTTAGGGAAAAAAAAAAAAAAAAGAAAGAAACAGTCAGTACCTTTAGTGCGGGTAGTAATCACTACCAAAAATCTATGCTTTTCTGCCAATGTTTTGGTAGTTTTTCAAAACCTTCGGCCCGGAAACTTGGTGGCCCGAGTCCAAACACAGGTCAACCTCATTTCGATGTCTTGTGCAGAAGTGAAGATAGGACCAGCAAGATGTAGCTGCAAGTGTAAAAAAAGGTAGAAGTCCGAACGTGCGATGTCGGGGTTATATGGTGGGTGTGGTGAAAGATCCCTTTCGAGTCCGTACAGATAGATGCCAGTCGGTGAATGCAGACACGTATGGTATTATCTTGATGGAACGTTACCTTTCTGCGCCGGAACTCAATTCGACTCTTTTCCTTGATAGCAGCGTCAACATGCACTAGCATCTCGTTGTATCCTTTACTCTCAAGGGTTTTACTTTTTTCCATATACTATTTGTGATTAATACCACGGCAATCCCACCAAATACAAAAGAATGATTTTTTTGTTAGTCAAATTGCGCTTTACGATGCTGCCGACGGACTCACGGGCGCAGATCAACTAAATTTTTGGCCTATGTTGTTAAAATTAATTTATTTTTCAACACAAGTGACTATCTGGTCCAGAACTTTAATTTTGCGTTGATATTCGAGAAGAATAGTACAGGCTCGAACACGTCTGACCTTATCTGCTTGAGCTAGCTCATGCGGCGCACAGCTGACGTTTATGTGATGCATAGTGCGACTAATGGAGAGATTCATTTTTGAGCGGTAAAGTCACTGAACACTTGTAGTTCGGTCCGAGGTTCGAATCCCGCGAACGGGCT
Source organism: Stegodyphus dumicola (assembly GCF_044657685.1). NCBI lineage: Eukaryota > Metazoa > Arthropoda > Arachnida > Araneae > Eresidae > Stegodyphus > Stegodyphus dumicola. The sequence continues at coordinate 6,390,405 of NC_140780.1, read as the reverse complement.
GGCTGCATGGGAGTTTTCGTGCTTTTCCCCTTGAGTAACGTGTATACTAGCCAGTTTCCCTTAGAAAGTCCTCCACGAAGGCATCCCTCCCCTTAGGCAGATAGCCCTAGTGTGCTTTGCCATAATTAAATACACCAACACCAACCATTTTTATGGATATTACCACGCCAATCTCACCAGATCCAAAGCATGATCTTTTCGTTAGTCAAACTACGCTTTGCGACGCTGCCGACAGGCTCACCGGGCGCAGACCAGCTCCCTTTTCGACCTGTATTGTTTGTGTAAACTTGTCTAACTTTGAACGAAAAAAAAAACTATGCATATAACACGCAAAGATATTACAGAACATAAATTTACTCAATTTTATTGGATTACCAGAGGAAGAAAAAATAATCAGATAACTCTGTAGGGTTTATAGTTATTTTAACTAACATTTATTTTAAGTTTAAACTATCTTTCCTGTCAATCCTTACTTTCCCCTGGAACTGCCAATGCCAGAATATGTAAATTTGAGTAGAACGCGCAAGCTTTCACAGTCACCTCTTGGTTGCGTGCTAGTTAGAGGCGCGCAACGTTATATTGGCGCCCGAACACTTAGCGAACTGAAATGGCCGAAAATTGGATGGAAGCCGCTGGACAACACCAAGAAATGACAACGCAGTTAGAAGGATTTGGATACCTGGTCCAGACTTTGAGAGCATCAATCAAGCCAAACGTCTATTTCGACGGAAAAAATTCGGTGGCGGTATTTCTCGAAGGTATAGAAAACCACTTTCAGCTCTATCCTGTGCCTGAAAGACAAAAAGTTGCTATCGCCACATCAGCACTAAGAGGACAGGCCGCGCTATGGTGGAAGAACATAGGCAAATTTCTATTAGGGGAATTTGGAAGCCCGACGTATACATTTGAAAATTTCAAAAAATCGTTAGTAAAGGCCTTCCCCATAGTGAAAGATCGCGCACGGCTGGAAGCCGAGCTATATAGTTTCTATCAACGGGATACAGCACAATTGACGGACTTTATTTTACGAAAAATCAAGCTAACGAATATGCTGTATGGCAAGAAACCCGATGCGGAGATTATTGAAATAATATTACCAAGATTGTTACCCGCTGTTCAAGATTACTTTGAAATTAGAAACCCAACCACATTGCAGGAACTTTTCGAATTGGCGGTGAAGTTTCAAAATCGCAGAAAGAGCGAGAGGGAAAACATATTCTCAAAGTACCAGAAAGAAGGAGGAAACAAGAAATGGAAATCGCTCATATGGGGGAAAGAACTATCAAGCTAACGCATCGAAACTTGAAGGGCAAGGCCCAAAAAGAAAATTTGAAAATAAGCATCCGCGTACCCAGAAGACACAGATTGAAAGGAAAGCTTTAAACGACTAGAGGGGCCTGTGAAAGAGAGGGTCCAGACCCCGGAAGTTTTAGAAAAACCCTCAAATAGACATCTAAATACAGTCATCGTAAAAAACTCACAGCTACCAATTATACAAGTCCTGGTTGGCGATGTACCAGTAGAAGCCCTCATCGATACAGGGGCAGAAGGCAATTTCATGAGTGAAAAGTTCTTCAAAAAGAATTTTTATAGGATACGACTCTTTAAAATCAGAAATACGGAAATTATAGCGGCGCAAGGAAAAACATGTCACTGCATCAGGAAAGTAGCATTAAACGTACAGGTAAAAGAGGAAAATCTCAAAGTATTAATTTTTGTGGTGAAACACCTCCAACACTCTCTTATTTTAGGTATGGACTTTTTAAGGGCCGCGAGGGCCAAATTGGATTTTCAAGATAGTTCCGTGGTGCTGGAGATGGACCAGAGGGTGGTGGAACCGGTGGAGACACCTGAATTGGACCTTAGCCATTTGAATGACCAGGAAAGTAAAGCAATACAGCAAGTGGTGAGTAATTTTTCTCATTTGTTTTCAGAAAAACCGGGAAACTGTCAGATTGTAACTCACAAGATTCAATTAAATGCCGAAAAACCTTGTAGGACTAAACCTTACCGCTATGACAAACAAAAAGACGTAATCATCGAAGAACATATTCAGGAGATGTTAAAGAATAAAATAATAACGCCCATAAATAGTGAATACGCGAGTCCAGTCGTACTATGTAGGAAAAAGAACGAGTTTCCTCCTTCGGATAAAAGGGCTTGGAGGTTTGCTATCGATTATAGAAAACTAAATAGCATAACTAAATTCCCAGTTTACCCTTTGCCGGTTATAGACGAGATCATTAGACAGATCAAATCGACGAGATATATGTCTACTTTGGACTTAACGTCTGGCTACTATCAAATAGCTATGAGACCCGAAGATATACATAAAACCGCGTTTATAACAAAATCGGGCACTTATGCATTTTTACGCATGCCTTTTGGGTTGTGTGGGGCCCCGTCAACATTCCAGAGAGCTATGGACATTGTTCTAAAGCCTGTCCTAGGAAAATCAACTTTAATTTATCTAGATGATATAATTATAACGAGTAGTACGTTGGAACAACACATTAGTGATCTCGAACAAGTTTTTAAATTATTAAAAGAAGCCGGTCTTACAATTAACGCCTCAAAATGCAAGTTCGCAACTAAAGAACTTAAATATCTCGGTTATAAAATTTCGCAAAAGGGTATAGAAACGCAAGATTCAAAAATAAAAGCTATTAAGAATTTCCCACCGCCCAACACCGCCAAGAAACTTTCATCTTTCCTTGGACTATGTTCTTACTATCGATCTTTCATAAAAGATTTCGCTAATATTGTTGAACCACTCTTAGTAATCAAAAGAAAAAAGAGTAAATTTACGTGGACAGCTGAAGTGTAACACAGCTTTTGAAAGATTAAAAGAAGCGCTTATTAATGCCCCTGTTTTAAAATTCCCTGAGGGGGACGAAAACCTGGAAATTGCGGCAGATGCATCAGACTATGCGGTGGGTGCGGTTCTTATGCAAAATAACCATCCGCTGGCATTTTTTAGTAAAACATTGAATCAAACACAAAGGAATTATACAGCTACAGAAAGAGAAACATTAGCCGTATTAATGGCTGTACACAAATTTCGAGTTTATTTCGGCAAATCGCCAGTAACTGTCTTTTCGGATCATGCGGCTGTTGGTAGACTTTACTCGGGAAAAAACCTAACGCCCAGGTTAATGAGATGGGCTTTAAAACTCCAAGAATATAATATCACAATAAAATATAAACCGGGTAAGGAAAACAATGTAGCTGACGCACTTTCTCGTATAAAACTGGACGAGGAAGGTAATGAACTTAAATGCGCTGTGTTGACTTCAAAAATTTTAGATTCTAGAGATACGGTTATTACTGAACTGAAAGCTGATCCTGAATTTGGAAATATCTATGCTTATTTGAAAGACCCCGAAGGCTTTGAGCATACAGATATCGATGCGATAAGAAATAGAGCAAAAAACTATGAAATAATAGATAATTTATTATTCTATACGAAAACAACGAACGAAAATCTTGAGTATAAGCCAGTCATCCCAGCCTCGCTTCGATTAAGCATTTTGAGGGAGTTGCACGAAAAAAAAAAACAGCGGGCCACCTCGGGGTCAGAAAGACTTTAAAAAGGGTACGCGAGGCGGTATATTTCCCGCAATTATACAAAATAGTAACGGCGTATGTCAGGTCCTGCAATCAATGTCAGTTAATAAATGATATTAATTACAGCCCGGCCGGGTACTTAAATAGCATTCGCGCTACATTTCCGAATGAAATTTTAGGCATAGATCTCCTTGGTCCCTTCCCCCAGAGCGAGTTAAATAAAAATCGTTTTCTTTTAGTAATAGTAGATCATTTTTCAAAATGGATAGAAATTGTTCCACTTAAACGCGCGTCAGCCAAAACAGTCGCAGATGCATTCTTACACAGATACATTTTAAAATACGGTGCACCGATAAAAGTCATTAGCGATAACGGAAAACAATTCATTAGTCAAATATTTGAAAACATATGCAATGGACTTGATATACGCCATATCAAAATGGTTCCGTATAGACCACAGGCTAACATAGCAGAAAGAGTTAATAAAAACATTGTAAAAATAATTCGCAGTTACGTTAGCACACATCACAAGCGCTGGGATGGCTACATAAATGAATTAGCTTATGCTTTAAGAACGGCACATCATGATACTACGGGAAAAACTCCAGCAGAATTATTTTTAGGCAGAAAGTTAATTACGCCTTTAGATAAATTATTCTTTGTGCAACAAAGACAGCAGGAATTCAAACAAAAGGACGTGCAAAAACTAATTGATCAGGCGCTTAAAACCTCGGATACGGCAAGAAATAGGCAGAAAATTTATTACGATAAAAAACGCCGTGAAGCAGATTTTAAAGTTGGTGATAAAGTATTGAAACGGAAATTTTCTTTATCAAGCGCCCCAGACAATTTTATGGCAAAGCTAGCTCCAAAGTTTGAAGGCCCCTATGTAATTCAGGAAATCAAAGGAGTAGTCTTATATCTTAAAAACGAGAGAGGGGAAATCTGTAAAGCAAGTCCCGACCAGGTGAAAAAATACTATAATCCCAATGATTTTGAAATCCTTAAAAGTTTCTTGCAGGACTCAAGTCTAAACGAAATAGAAGGGCCAGAGACTGCAACAACTATTCCACCACCCAAGAAACGGAGAACTGAAGAGAGACCTAGCACTTCTACAACCCGGACGTCGGTATCAAAAAGAAAAAATGATTATCAAACTCCGGCGTTTAAGAAAAACAAAAGTACAGATGAACCGGGTAAAGAAACCGTGGTAAAAAGAAAAACACCACCTACAAAGGATGGCAGGAGGAATTACACATCAAGAAGAACGCGCACACGGCCACAGAGTCAGGTGCCAGCAAGGCCGCCGTTCCGGAAACTGAAACGCCAACAGGAGGCACAGAAGTACGAGGAACAGAAGAAATTCAAGGACTCCAGACCGGAGGACGTCAAGACCAGCCGTCCCAGGCAGAAACGCAAAAGCCAACAACCAGACGATTACTCCGTCAAGAGGCCAGCATGTAGAGGACGCAAAAGAAAGAACAACGGGGACGACAATTGGAGATCAACAAGGAGAAGATTGACATCCATGACACCTATAACTTGGGATCAATTTTGTCAAAAACGGATGACGGAGTTTCAAGCATCGAAAACTCAAAGATAAGTTAAAACCTTCTATAAATTTTTTTTCTCTTTTGTTCCGAAATGTTATGCATAAGTACGAAGTTCTATGTTTTGACGATAGTCAATATGTCTCGGTTGAGACTTAGTTTTGTTTTACTTTATTTAGCTAAGGCAAAAGTATTATTTTCTTTAAGTGTAAAAGCTAAAAACAAGCATTTTCTGTTGGTCGAAAGACTAATTCTGTTATGTTAAAGCCAAAATTTGGCCGGAGATAAAAATAACTTCGTATTCTTGTATGTACTAATAAGAATTTTAGTTCCAGTGCCGCCAGCTTGGTGAAGAATGAGTAAAGTAAAAATTTATTTTCTCTTATTCATTTTATGGTAAATTGTAAAAAGCATATGTATTAAACTTTTGTAAATGTATGTAAATACTTGCATGTTATGTAAAAGTAGAATTTAGTCTAGAAGCATAAAATTGTAGATGCTAAAAGTGAATGCTTAAAAGCAATGAAGTCAAAATTTAAGTATTAAACTGTAAAGTCATGCTTTAGAGCGAAAGCCTGCATGTTTAAAGATGAATGAGGGGGAAGTTAGAATGAATGTGTTTTGTAGGGTTCTCCACCTACATTTGAATTTTTAAGAATATTAAAGTAGCTCATTGAGTTGTAGAATGTCGAGTAAGGTGTGTCTATTTGGTTGTTGAATTCTAACAAATCGTGGTGGTTAGGGGAAGTGTTGTAAGACTAAAACACGAATATTCCCGTTTGACACCACACATGGTGGAGAGCCAGGGTAAAGTTAAATTAATGCTTGAAAAATTGAATGAATGTGAAGTAAGCAATAACTAAGAAAAACGAATCGTTAAAAACAAAAATTTATTGTGTCAAGAAAGTGTAAATTATAATGTATGTAGAAAGATACTGATACTTATTCCTTCCAGATGCTGGAAGGAAAGACCAAGATTGATTGATGAAGTCCAGGAAAAGTTGCTGTAAGAAGAAAGCTTTGTAACAAGCAAAAGAATTTTAATATATAATTGTTACATAAGATTATTTTTGTGTAAACGAGGCTTTCGCCAGTTAGTTCAGAATTAGGTAAACTTACAACAGGTCGTTTGTAGGACCTGCTTCCAAGTTTTCCAAATTCTGGCAGCGGCAAATGTAGGGTTTATAGTTATTTTAACTAACATTTATTTTAAGTTTAAACTATCTTTCCTGTCAATCCTTACTTTCCCCTGGAACTGCCAATGCCAGAATATGTAAATTTGAGTAGAACGCGCGAGCTTTCACAGTCACCTCTTGGTTGCGTGCTAGTTAGAGGCGCGCAACGTTATAACTCTCTTAGAATTTAAACGCTAAATTAAGAATAAATTTTATAAAATGTTTACTAATAAATACAAGTATTTTAAATAATAAATTTTTCCATCTCTACATATACCACGTTTATCGGAGTGTCGCATTTGACTTTGCAATTAAGCTCCGAAATTTCCTTGCTGTAGATTGCATGATTACCAATATACTTACAATCCTACTAGTAACCAGGGCCACTATTAGGGATTTTTGCTACTCACTACATTATCTGTGGCTCCTACCACACGCCACCAGTGGCCGAGTGGTTAAGACTACTGAATACTGGAAGTTCGAACTGGTTTGTGTTCGATGCCAGACGAATCAGCTGGTTGCATTGTTTGTTTTCACCGTGTGTAACATGAATACAAGCCAGTTCCCTTCAACAATTAGGCCCTCCCGCGGTAGAGGAATTAAATCGCTGAACACCGGTAGTTCCAACCTGGATTCGAATCAAGGTTAACGGGCCGGCTGCATAGACGTTTTCATAATTTTCTCCATGTGTAACGTGTATGGGAAGCCAATTTCTCTAAGAAAGTTCAACATGAAGGCATCCTACTGTGCTTTGCCATAATAATCTAATCTAAGCCTTCAGAAAATTCCTTCACGAAAGCCTGCCATCTTAAGAAGGTAACCCTCGTGGCTTTGCTACATTCAAAGAGCCTAACGCAATTCTAACAATCAGTTCCTCCCTAAATTCTAGCAAGCGAGCCGCCGAACACTGGTAGTTCATCCGGAGTTCAAGCCTCGATGAACGAGTTGGATGCATGACCGATTTTGGTGTTTTCCAAATTCACCTGCTTTGGCGTAATCAAACTCTATAATTCTAAACAAACTGACGTTCGGTTCGGCTCCAACGGCTCTAACACCACGTTCCAAATTATAATTACAGCTCAACAAATAAATGTCTGGCGTATACATTCGAATAATCTAAGTAAAAAAAAAAGGGGGGGGCTTTTTAATTTCTTCCTCAACCAAGCATGCATGCACATAAAGCAAATAAAGAAAAACTTATGGAGTGCAATAGGCTTCTAATCCATAACATATTTAGTTAGTGATCGCCATAATTGAGAGCTATAAATACGCTATATTGACGGGAAGGAGAAAATTTTACTTCCTGAGTGAGCTAATTCAGAACTAGTGTTATTTCATCTGTCATCTTAAATTTAAGATGCCTAGTTACGTGACTAACAAAAACCTAGTATTTCTATGAAGCTTGATAAAAATCAAAGTTTTGAAGACGGTATATGTGATCACGTTCGGTTGATTACCATTATGATCAGCAAATAACAGCAATTTACTGATGTCTTTCTTATCTTTATATTCAGATGTAGTTTTCAGGGCAACTAGAGAAAATTTATTAATTACTTTTATTATTTTTGATACTTTATACGTACGAAGATACATACTTGTAGGAAGAGAGATCTAACTATTATATTCGAACAAATAAAAATAAATCGTGACGTGAAGACCCTAGAGATACGGCTTCTGATTGCTATTCAAATTTTTCCGTATTAGTAGCGATATAATCGAATAATCTTTCAAATATTATTGTTTACCGATTTTAGGTAACAACTAGAAAACATTTTTTCGAACTTATCCTCAAACAAGTTTGCTATTGATAATGAATACTGCTGTATCATGAATCAGGTACGGCGCTATGCATTTTGCTGACTTTGAATGCAATAAATTCTGTTGTCAAGTGCCCTTCCCCCAAAATTCTAAAATTTTATTGCTTGATGCTTCGCTGAATTTTACAATTTTGCTGTACCTAAATTCTGCCGTACCGGCAGTGATCATGATTTCAAATCCCCCCCCTCCCCGAGATTTACTGTGTTATCTGAAAAACAGCTCACAAGTTGCTAAAAATAGTTATAAAACTGGTTCCACGGCTTTTAGCAACGGCCTCCTGTTGTGCGTTGTGGAAACTCAGCTTTTGAAAGAAAAGGAAGGGGAATAATTTCTCCCTGACTACAGTATAGATCAGGTCCGTGACTTTGTTTGAGCTACTGCAAAAAGTTCTGAAGTAAACTTTTTTCTCTTTCGGCAACATTCATCTTGAGAATTCAACACCTGTTCATTAGCCGTTAGTAATTGACAGAAATGCTTTTAGAAAGTAGTGGGTTCATTGATACCAAGAAAATGGTTGGTATCAATGAACTGGGGATACGTTAGTTTCAGTTGTTGAGTTCAAATGAACCTTTCAAATACTAAAATAGTCCCTTTGCATAATCGAAAGGATTTCATCTGAGAATAATTTTTCTACTTAAAAATGAGTTTTGCAGTACTTTTTAAATACTACTTGTATTTTTATTTTCGAAAATTTTCATAAATATTGTAATTAATTATTTCCAATTTTAATAACTCGCAGAAAAAACACAATTTTCAAGAAATTTTTTTATTATGGTTATTCAAACTTATACTAATATACAGCATCTTTTATATTCCTTATACATTTGACACTGCATGCTTCAACCTGCATGTAAGTTTCTCTTCCTTAGTAACTCCTTACCCAGAGACGTCTCAATGAAAGCCAAACCATGCACAAAATTTACACCTGAAAAAAAAAATATGATAAAATATTTTTAACACCATATTCTCGACAACAGAGTACATCACATACCCCCCCCCAAAAAAGAGAAATTACAAGAAATACAAATTTCTAACAGAAAAATGCATTTTCAAACAGCTGAAATTGTTTCACAAATTAATAATGCAGATAGCAAATGTAACATATGGCACTATTGCCACTCAGTGCAATCTCTGCATATCCTAAATTCTGCTGGCTGATGTCTTCGTAAGTTCTGAACATTTTTTTGCCTCTAAATTCTGCTGCTCAGTTCCCTCTGCTAAATTATAAAATTTTGCTATGCACTATTATCTAAATTCTAAATATTTTGACTACCACTGGTTGCACAGGCCCTGATCAAAGCAAAGAGGCAAGATGCTACCTGCTATTGATAAACTGCCTTATAAATACCACAGATCTAAGTAAATATCAGTTTTATTTCCAAAACAGGATTATCTCACAGCTGAAGCATTGCCTTTGCAGAAAATCTTCTAAATGGAAATAGAATTGCATCCAGATTACATGTGCAGAATCCCAATAATTCATTATAAACATAGTTCCAAACCATAGTTAGGCTTAGAACCCACAACAGTATTCTTCTTGGAAGTCTTCCTAAGGAAATGGTAGTATATTCAGGGAACATGTGGGCAAAATCATGACAGTATATCACAAGCCTAATTCTTGACCATACATACTAGAAAGATCACAGAAATTCCTCAGGGGAAGCTAGATTCATATAACAAAATTTCATGCAACATATGGCATATGGGAAAAAGCAAGGACATTATAATCACTAGCATAGTTTATACCCAAATGAGTCGCAGATGGTGCACTATGTGCTCACAGCTGATTATCACTAATTCAGATATATATCTACTAATATTTAGAAGATGATGTCAGATCAGAATTGCATGAGAAATAAATCAAAAAACATCAATCAGATGCAGGAAATTGGTTTCAATCTGAAACAGCAGATGGATAATTGAAAAGGTTAGTAGAATTACCTTTTTTGCAGAAGCAGTATCTTCACAGAGGATATCCTAAGAGAAAACTAATATACACATCACACTTGATTTACACCATAGTACCACAACATAAGAATAAGTTAGACCCTTTATACTCCAGTCTTTCAACAGAAGTAGTGATTTTGAGATCTTCCTCACAGAAATGGCTGGCATTCATGTTACATAGGAGTAAAACCACAATACTTCACTGCAAGCGCAGTTTACAGCAATAAATGGAAAGAAAGGTCTTCAGAGATGTCACTGAGAAGCCAAATGGCTAAACGGCAAATTCAAGTTAGAATTTTCAATAATTAATGTTGGCCAGATTAATTTGGAATAATTCTGCCTTCATATGTTTATTCACCTCACCAAACTCTTTATTATTAAACAATATTTACAAAATATATGTAATTTATAACAAAAATTCTACAAATTCAAATACAGAGATTTCAAAATACAATATTTGTACTGATACAATAAAGCTAAAAAATACTTGTTCACACCCAGAAAACTCAAATATACAATTGTTATTCAGAAGAAATGCAGTAAACAAAAAAATAAACAAGAGACGTATAAAAGATAAATACAGTCAAAAGTCGTTAATTCGGACACCCATAATCCGGAATGATCTATAATCCAGACCTCAAAGCTAAAATCTTTCTGCGCATGCGCCGCGTTGACGCATGCGCATAGGCGTTCACGCGTGCGCTCAAGACCTTTACGACTGCGCATATGCGTCTGTGCCGTTGTATAAATGTCATAATTCCCAACTAACAACGCTTCGTAGTCAGACCTTGCTATGTCACAAAAACTAGTTTGGGCATTAAGCTTGAAGTTTTCAACTTTGTGCCGACTTGATATAAGAGTCGGCCAATCAGAGCATATACATGAAACTTATTGAGAGAGAAAGCTGTAGACACATACATGCATGCACAAATTTAGCTTCTCTAATTGGCTATGGCTTAGACCCTCTCTCGCAGGTGCGAATGGAAAAAGCTACCAGAAATCCCTGGTAGAAATAACCAAACAGATTGCAGAGTGGGTGGAGCCATTTAGCGGATACGGCTTAACATGAAAGCTTATCAGGAAAACCTTCAGTAATGCATGCAAAAATGAACTAGGTTATTTAAAAAATGAAGGTTTTGCATTTGATTATTAAAAATTGATTGATTGCTGTATTATTAACAATATTTAAATAACTGCATATTATACTTAATGGAAAAAATTATTTAACCAGTTGTACAAAATTAAAAAAATTGTGTTGTCTATTAATTTCCACAGAAAGTTTAAGTGAAAATGGGCGGAGCTTGATTTTGTGTGATATAGACATTGGTATATGATAAAATTTCTTCTGTAATCTCTGGAAGTGTAAAAGGAATAAATATTAATAAAATAATTCGTCTCCCAAATGAAAATTGGGTAAAGAATAACAAAAAGCTGCCAGTAATCCCTGGTAAAAATCACCGAACAGATTGCAGAGTGGGTGCAGCCATTTAGCGGATAAAGCTTAACTGATGCTTTTCAGGAAAACCTTCAGTAATGCATGCAAAAATGAACTAGGTTATTTAAAAAAAGAATGTTTTGCGTTTGATAAAAAGCGCTATTATTAAAAATATTTAAATAACTGCTAATTTTACTTAATGGAAAAAATGATTTAACCAGGTGTACTCCATAGAAAGCGAAACTGAAAATGGGCGGAGCTTGACTTTGTATGATATAGACATTGGTATATGATAAAATTTCTTCTGTAATCTCTGGAAGTGTAAAAGGAATAAATAGTAATAAAAAAATTCGTCTCCCAAATGAAAATTGGGCAAAGAATAACAGAAAGCTGCCAGTATTCCCTGGTAAAAATCACCGAACAGATTGCAGAGTGGGTGCAGCCGTTTAGCGGATAAAGCTTAACTGATGCTTATCAGGAAAACCTTCAGTAATGCATGCAAAAATGAACTAGGTTATTTAAAAAAAGAATGTTTTGTGTTTGATAAAAAGCGCTATTATTTAAAATATTTAAATAACTGCTAATTTTACTTAATGGAAAAAATGATTTAACCAGGTGTACTCCATAGAAAGCGAAACTGAAAATGGGCGGAGCTTGACTTTGCGTGATATAGACATTGGTATATGATAAAATTTCTTCTGTGATCTCTGGAAGTGTAAAAGGAATAAATATTAATAAAAAAAATTCGTCTCCCAAATGAAAATTGGGCAAAGAATAACAGAAAGCTGACAGATTACAGAGTGGGGTGGAGCCATTTAGCGGATAAAGCTTAACTGATGCTTATCAGGAAAACCTTCCAAAAATCCCGGTTCCTCGACTAATGCATGCAAAAATGAACTAGGTTATTTAAAAAAAGAATGTTTTGAGTTTGACAAAAAGGGCTATTATTATAAATATTTAAATAATTGCTAATTTTACTTAATGGAAAAAATTATTTAACCAGGTGTACAAAATTAAAAAAATGTATTGTCTATTAATTTCCATAGAAAGTTTAACTGAAAATGGGCGGAGCTTGATTTTGTGTGATATAGACATTGGTGTATGATAAAATTTCTTCTGTAATCTCTGGAAGTGTAAAAGGAATAAATATTAATAAAAAAATTCGTCTCCCAAATGAAAATTGGGCAAAGAATAACAGAAAGCTGCCAGTATTCCCTGCTAAAAATTACCGAACTCTCTGACAGATTGCAGAGTGGGTGGAGCCATTTAGCGGATAAAGCTTAATTGATGCTTATGAGGAAAATCTTCCAAAAATCTCGTTTCCTCGAGTAATGCATGCAAAAATGAATTAGGTTATTTAAAAAAAGAATGTTTTGAGTTTGACAAAAAGGGCTATTATTAAAAATATTTAAATAATTGTTAATTTTACTTAATGGAAAAAATTATTTATCGTGGTGTACAAAATTTAAAAAATTGTATTGTCTATTAATTTCCATAGAAAGGCAAACTGAAAAGTACGCGGAGCTTGATTTTGTGTGATTGTGCATTCGTGTATCCTAAAATTTCCTCTCTATTCTTTGGAAGTGTAAAAGGAATACATATTAATAAAAAAAATTCGTCCCGCAACTGAAAATTGGGCAAAGAGCAACAGTAAGCTGCTGGAACTACATTTAATATATCAGAACAGCAAAAACCTCTAGTGTACTAATGGCGCCCGAAATAAAAGGGTTTGTATAGTAATTGGGCTAGCACCACCGAAAGCTTTGTGATGTCCTCTGCGGAGTAGTTGGAACTACATTTCATATATCAGAACAGCAAAATCCTATTGCCTCTAACACTGGCGCCCGAACTAAAAGGTTGCGGATGACATTTAGCCTAGTACCTTCGACGGAAAAGCTTCTTTGATGTCCTCCCTGTACCAGTTGGAACTACTCTTCAGAACAGCAAAAAACCTATTGACTCTAGCACTGGCGCCCGAAATAAAATTGTTTGTATAAGAGTTGGGTTAGCACCTTCGAACGATTTGTGATGTCCTCTGTGGAGCAGTTGGAACTACATTTCAGCAGCGTTAGAGCGCTTTTCATTAGAGCGCTTTGCCACATTTCATATATCAAAACAACAAAAACGTATTGACTCTAAAACTGGCGCCTGAAATAAAAGGGTTTGTATAATAATTGAGCAAGCACCTTCGAAATGTTTGTGATAGCCCCTGTAGAGCAGATAGAACTACATTTAATATATCAGAACAGCAAAAACCTATTGCTTCTAACACTGGCGCCCGAACTAAAAGGGTTTGTATAATAATTGGGCTAGCATCTTCGAAAGTTTTGTGATGTCCTCTGTGGAGCAGTTGGAAATACATTTCATATATCAGAACAGCAAAAACCTATTGACTCTAATACTGGCGCCCGAACTAAAAGGTTTTGTATAATATTGTCATTATAATAAAAGTATTGATAATTTTTGTTGAATCTTGCAAGTTGCCTAACATTCAGAATTATTACTACCGAATTTTACCGATAGGTTTTTTTGAGTTGACATAATCTGTCTGATAAATAAAATAAAGTGGTGTTTAAATTATATGCATTTCTCTTAATGTTTCATTGAAAGTGAGATGGAAATATAAATGCTATCCAGAAAAGTGAATTCTTTTTGCCTGAAATAACAAACTGTACTAAATGATTAATGTTTATATCATTTTAGAAATGTCAATATTAAAGTTTCTCCCCCTTCTCTTCTTTGATTTTGAAATAATTTATAATAAAATAATATATGCATAAGTGTATATTATAATAAAATAATAATGTAAAGTGTCATTCAATAATATAATTTATTTTTACTGATATTTTTATATTTCTTATCTGGGTTTTCTTTTGGTGTTAGAAGGAGGAAAAGACTGTAATGTTTTAATTAAGGAAATAATTAAAACATTACAGTCTTTTAAATAACACAGTTACAGTAATGTTTATTGAAGCAATCAGTACTGTGTGATTGCCAGTGATTGAATAATGTTAAAATGCATTGTTCATAAGGAAATTTGCTTAGATTTGTGTTATAGATTTTATTTTGACACAAGCTGAAATTTGAATTATTGGAAGCACTTTGAAAACCCGAATTATTTCCTGAATCATTAATCAGGCCAATATATAACATACAAATTTTCATACAAAATTATTTCTTTGAGCATATTATAAAGAGCTCATTTAATTTTATTATTTGTACAAATTTTAGACAAAAGTAGCATGTAACAGTTAAAGATTTATTGAAGCCTACTTGTTACTTGTGGTAACAAAGAAGTGTGAAAGATATTGCCACATTAGCGAACATGACGATCATTGATGCTTAGTTTAGTAATTTAATAATATATTGAGAAATGCTGAGAACTTTCAGAAGTACACATTTCGGAAATGATGGGCTTGATAAGAAATTTACATGGTTTTATTATTTATTCTTTAGTTAAGAATGGATTTTAGATGTTCATGTGAAAGAATTCTGTTTAAGTATATGTGAAAGAATTGTTAAAGTTTGGCATTTAAAAAAATGAATTAATAATATGCAATTATCTTTTTATTATACATATATTGCTATATATTTCTAATGTGCTATGTAAATGTCAGTGCTAAACAATTGAGATACTATTGTCAGGGCAATCTTTTCTTATACATGAAAAATTCTGATACTTTCTTATCATCTGCCCTCACAGCTTCAACTTATGCTAAAACAGCAAGAGTATGCACACGATAATAGCAAACTATGAATATGCATACCACACACATGTATTTACATGCTTTATATTTAATCTTTATTTCTGAATAGTATTCCATTGGATGAAAAATATGTGAATATTGACCCAATGTATATATTTTTGTGTGTGTGCATCCTAAAATTTCTTGTTTCTTATAAGTGCTTATTTGAATTACTACTTGTGAACAGAGCAGTAGATATGAACCATAAACTAACCATTTTGCCAATTTTCACAGCTTTGCAGATAGTCAGAAAGCACCAAAATTTGTAATAATGTTAAGTTTAAATGATGTTCTATACTTTTGTGTTAATTTTTCTATTCTATTAATTCTATTACTGTGTTATCAAACTTTCTGCAGGAATTTCAACTGGTTAAGATGTTATTACCATGTGGAGAAGAATTTGGTTTTCAAGCTAGAAAAAATTTCAGCTGAAGGATTTTGTAGAAGGTCAGTTAAACTGGTTTTAGTTAATTATAATTTAATTTTGGGTGAAGAATTCTCAAATTTATTTATCATAAGTGTCTAAAGGTCTTCTAAATTAAATTCTGCTTGTTTTTGAAATTTTTCATGACATTCATTCTTTGATTATTATTATTATTTTTTTTAATTTACTAACTTACATCCAGGCACATAATTGCATTTAATGCCATACCTTAAATATTGTAAAATGTTAAAATAATACATTTCACTTAAAAATGTGGTTGTGACAGTAAATTTTCTGTTACATTTAATCATATCTATAAACATTGGTATACATCATTTTTCAATAATCTGTATATTATTTTGTGCATTTCTTTTACATCCAAGATCTGGCATATGACTTGCTTTTCAAACTGATAACATGGTGTAATAATGTAATCTAATGGTTAAAGTTTACTATGGAACGGGCCAAATTTAATAAATTATTCTTTGATAGAAATTTATTCATTTGTTCAGTGTGTCTCATCTCTTTAAATTGCTAAAGTAAATTTTATGTACTTGCATTTAGGAATTTTGACTGTATCAGAGTAATTTTGTTTCAGTTATTATAACATGCAAGGGAAAAAATTCATTCATAGCTCTGTATTTAAAATTAGTTAATTAAAGTCCTTAATAAAGAGGGACGTTTTGTTGTTTTTAATGTTGATAGAGTTTAATTCAAAAATATGCCACATTAAGGGTTACTTTTTAAACTAATTTAAAATTTTCATTACTTTAACATGTCCAATAATTGTTATTTTAACTCCGATATTGTAATAATATCAAAATTCCTTACTTTTTGATAGGTAATCCAAATGTAAAACAAGAAAAGAAAAAATTAAAATCTAGAAGTATATTTATTTCATACCTCTAACAAATAAAAACAACACAAGCACTTTTTACTGTCTATCTGCATAGTGTGGCATGTCCCGTAAGACTGAGATTTGTATGGTCAAATCCATGTTTCAGTTAAAGGAAAATGCATGCACAGTCTTCTGATTTTCCCTTCGATTAAGGATTCTGTATATACTAGCATAAGAAATATATTAGTTAATGCAGTGTTATACATCAATATTTATAGACAATTATTGTGGCTATGTTTATTATAATTTTGTTCACTGTAATGGCTGGAGTGCCTAAACCATCATGCTGTGTAAACAAAACTCAAATCTTCATCTCTGCATACTGCTCCACTAGTGTTTAAACCACTGAAATGGTGATTATGGTAGAACATCTTTGGTAAAAATTTACTCTACTGTAACCCTTGGTGAATCGTTTCTTTTTTTTATATCAAGATCGTCACCTGAGAGGATCGGCACCAATTTCAAGGTGGCCGCTACACAAAACCAAAATAAGAGGTCATAACATACACAAACTCTGTGTCCATGTACACATCGACCTATTAAAACAGAGACCTGCACAAACTGGGCATTGTGCACTGCCTTAACTTTGTCCATGTACACATTGATCTATTTTCACTTTAAGAAAATCAGAAAGTTAAAAATATCATAGTTACCAGAAAAAATTCGCCACTGTCTTAACACACAAACAACCAAAAATACACAAACAGAGAGGAATAAGTTACCAAAAATACATATTTCCTAACATAAAAACATTAAACAACAAATCTAACAAAAATTAACACACAGAGACAAAAAAATAAATGAAACGTCATTTTTTTTAACATACCTTTTTTTTCACATGCATATGTTTAGGCTTCCCACCACCATCTTCCAGGTAAGCAATTCAATTAAATTTTTCGTCTCTTAGTCACTTCAGACATACTCAAACGATGGTACCCACACCAAAATAATAAATAGTATGTTCAAAATACAAGACCATACCACTTCCGTGCAACCAAACACAGCAATTGAAAAGAATGGTAAGAACCAAAAACCTGGGACCGTACAAAAGGTTTACTATTAAAAAAAGTAGCCCAAAACTAAATTTATCACAGCACGTTGGCAATATTTGCAGAAATAACTCCTTTTTATTGACAAAAAAAGTTTTTTTTTTTTTTTTTTTTTTTTTTTTTTTTTTTTCCAAAGGCTACTTTCGCCAACATTATCAATATTAGGGTTACCGAAAAACTTATTTGACGCAATGGGCTTCCACATTTCACACACAACCAATACCACTTTGCGATTTTTTTTCAGACAGAAACCAAGGTGTACCATAAGTAAAGATTAGCCACATCTTCATTTACTACTGTTACAAGTACTTCTTTGGTAAATTTCTGCGGTTAAATTCAAAAGTTTAAAATTGCATTAACATGATCAGATTCATAGCTAGGGTTTTCAGCGCTCAGGGACAACTGAAGATTTCGCACCCCCTACTGCTAGCCAAGGATGGAAAACATTTAATTCTAAAATGTTCTAACATCAGTTTGGCGCCCCTTGGATTCTGCACCCGGGTACAGATGCCCCCCTTCCCCCCCTCTAGCTACACCCCTGATCAGATTTTATTTTCTGCACGTAGCTAACAATTACTTATGTGTTGTCAGATAAATGTTACCAGATGCAGTTAATTATTTTTTACTTGCCAATCTCATGAGACAAGTTTTTTTTGCTCCTGCAAGACTTTACTTTGTGTTGCAAAATAAATTCATTCTCACTCTTTTTGGACTTGCCTACACATTAAATTTAAAATAGTTTTATGAATAGGTAAGATGTGATTATCATAATTTTGTTTCTCTCTTTATCTTGGCAACTTTATATGTTGATTCAGTATCCAGGTTACCTACCAGTGGCTGATTGATAAAACTGCTCATATGTTCAGCTGGTGGTTTGAGTTTATTTTCTGACATAAAAAATTTTAAAAGGCATCCCCCATGTTTATTTTACTATAATCGAAAAATCAAATAATTGCTACTCTGTTTATAGGTACTAAATGTTAAAATATTTTAAATGCTTCCTTTAATTTGCATTCTAATAGTGATTTGTTTAAATTTAATTATGAATTATATTCACATATAGTAATTGTGAGTGTTTTCTTATTTTAGGTGCTGTGAAAGGCAATGACAGAGATCCAATTTATCAAGAGTTCTTATATACATAAGAATACATGGATATAAGATTGTTTTTCATGAATTCAAATAAAATGTGATAAATTGGATTAATAAAAACTATTTTGAATTTTGAAAAGTGTTTTTCCTCTGTTAATCATAATATAGTGCCATAAATTTCTGAATGTGTTTATTTTTCATCCGAATAAATAGCTTTACAAAAATTTGTCATATTAATAGATATTGCATAATTTAGCATTATTATAAATATTTATTATAGCAGATTTAGCTGAACTACTTTTTTAGTCTCTTTGCAGATGAAGTCACAAAGGTAAGTGGTTAGATATTTTTCTGTATTCCCCATTAAGTAATTTTATCTGGTAAATTACCATTACTTATATACTAAAGGTGAAAGAATAAGCTTTCCTTGAAGATACAAAAATTTGCAGATATTTCAAAAAATTGGTATACGTAAAGAGTTCTTAAATTGCCACATATGCGAAACTGAAAATGTTATATATGAAATAGTTCAGAAATATAAATATTTTCACTATTTTTTAACTATAATTCACTGCATTTGTTATATATAATCACAGTTTAAGGTAGCAGTGCTTTTCTCACTGTGATTTCTCATGTATTTTTATTCATAAATACACGTACATAAATCCACGTATTTTGATTTCTCTTTTGAGACCGAATAAAAAATGAATTAAACATTCTCGTTGACATTGAGAGTTGAATAAAAGCTCACCTCAAAATAAAATGAATTAATAAATTTATGGAAAATTTTACATTGCATATATTGAGCAGAAAGAGTAAACAGAATATACTTAATGGAATTAATAATTGGTAAAGTTGATAGCAGAATAAAATGCCTTAATTGCATGGTAAACAGTAGATCTTTTGAAGTTTTTCTATGTTGCGTAAAATGCAGATTTAAATTTTTGATATTGATTGTCATATAAATGGCAATTACTGTTTTATTTTGCTCTGAAATGAATGTAATAAAATTCTGGATGAGACAACCTTTAACATGCGCTAGAATTTACAAAGTTTAATTTGGTGCTGATTTCAACGGGTAAATTTCATTTTACTGAATTTTGCGTAAAATAGTACTAATGAACCATTGCAAATTATTTTCAGAACTTTTTTTTTTTTTTTTAATCTAAAAGGGCTATTAGTTTTGAAATGTGACTTCATATCGTCAGTCGTAAACTTGTTTCGCTTTTCATTCAAGTCTTGCCATTTGGCAAAATTTAACATATTTACCTTTAAAATCTAATATATTATTGACTAACAAGCCAAGCTAATTAAAAGCATTACACACAGTTCTTAACAATGCTTTTTTTTAAATTTTTAATCTGATTGATTTAAAATGCATTTAACTGATGATATATCTAATTGAAAACATTTTAATATTTCTACATAATTACATGATATATTTCTTCACTTTTCAAATATATAGAAGATATAAACTTTCTGGCGTCAGTATCTTATAAAATGTTTTGCTATTTCCACTGCCCCATCTGTATTGATAATCTATGCATTCATAAACTTTTAGCCTCTTTGAGTGACTTAAAATCTGAGGCCTTTCAGATTTTTTTTTTTTTAATTGTGTGAGCAGAAAGATAGAATTTTAGAAGAGCTTCTTGAGTTACCTTTTGAATGATATAAAGAATTGTTAACATAATGTCAAATTTTTACAACTAAATATTAAATATATAAAAAAGCCTGTAGCATTCTCATGTTACGAAAACATATTTATTTATTCTGAGGCTAGGAATTGATTTAGTTTTAAAAATACAATTTATTCCTTTTAACAATTTCCCAACAGTGTCATCAAAACACTATAAATTCCTTACATGTTTTAAAGAAAGATGATTCATTTATGTAAAGATTATTAAATGGGTAATTTTATTATTCAATTTTTAATACAAATTAACTGAAATTAGAAACTGATTTTTTAAAATAATTTAATTATGAATAATTCAATTTGGGGGCTATTGGATGTTTAAAAATGATCAAAAGATTTTTAATATCTTAAAAATAAAAGCAAAATTTTCAGTTTTAATATTTTGTATTAATAATTCATTTTAATTTCCTTGCTCAGTTTTAATATATTCACAAATTCAGATTTAAAAACAAAATAAGTTGTATAAATATTTTCAACATTTCTGATTTTTCCATAGTAACCATAGGAGAACGATTTAAGACTATCTGTGTAAAAAAAAGTAGGTTTTAGATCATCACACCTTCACATACTTTCACTGGAATTTTCCTCTGTATATATACTGGGATGTGACACTAAGCAGTTGAGAATATGTATTTAAGAGGTTAAAGGGATATTGTAACTAGTGTTTCAAATCCTGATAACATCCCATACGCTGTCGGTGGGACGTAGATAGGATGTCCTAAGGATATACTGGGATGTGATATTAAGCGCTCAGGAGGATGAGTTTAGGAGGAAATTGGGATATTACGGGATGTCCTGAGGATGTAGTAAGTAGGACTTTAAATCCTAATAACATCCCATATGCTGTCGATGGGACTTGGTTAGGATGTCCTGAGGATATCCCGGGATGTGACATTAAGCACTCGGGAGGAGGTGTTTAGGAGGTTCGCGGGATATTCCGGAATGTCCTGAGGATGTGCGCATATCCCGCGAGCAACATCCTTGGGATATCCCAAGGATGTTTTTGTGCTATGTGGGTAGGCGGAAAAGGTTCTGAGATGTCCTCCATGTACCAGTTGGAACTACTCTTCAGAACAGCAAAAACCTGTTGATACTAACACTGGCGCCCGAACTAAAAGGGTTTGTATAATAATTGGGCTAGCATCTTCGAAAGTTTTGTGATGTCCTCTGTGGAGCAGTTGGAAATACATTTCATATATCAGAACAGCAAAAACCTATTGACTCTAATTCTGGCGCCCGAACTAAAAGGTTTTGTGGATATTAATTAGCCGGAAATGGTTCTGAGATGTCCTCCCTCGAGCAGTTGGAGTTTTATTTCAGAACAACAAACAAACCTGTTTACTCTAACACTGATGCCGGAACTAAAAGTTTGCGGATAACAATTAGGTTACTACCTTCGACGGAAAAGCTTCTGGGATGTCCTCCCTGGAAGAGTTGGAACTACATTTCAGAACAGCAAAAAACCTATTGACCCTAACACTGCCGCCCGGACTAAAAGGTTGTGGATAATAATTAGGCTACTACCTTCGACGGAAAAGCTTCTGTGATGTCCTCACTGGAGCAGCTGGAAATACATTTCAGAACAGCAAAAACCTATTGACTCTAATTCTGGCGCCCGAACTAAAAGGTTTTGTGGATATTAATTAGCCGGAAATGGTTCTGAGATGTCCTCCCTCGAGCAGTTGGAGTTTTATTTCAGAACAACAAACAAACCTGTTTACTCTAACACTGATGCCGGAACTAAAAGTTTGCGGATAACAATTAGGTTACTACCTTGGACGGAAAAGCTTCTGGGATGTCCTCCCTGGAAGAGTTGGAACTACATTTCAGAACAGCAAAAAACCTATTGACCCTAACACTGCCGCCCGGACTAAAAGGTTGTGGATAATAATTAGGCTACTACCTTCGACGGAAAAGCTTCTGTGATGTCCTCACTGGAGCAGCTGGAAATACATTTCAGAACAGCAAAAATCCTATTGACTCTAACCTTGGCGACCGAACTAAAAGGGTTTGTATAATAATTGGTCTAGCACCTTCGAGAGTTTTGTGATGTCCTCTGTGGAGCAGTTGGAACTAAATTTCATATATCAAAACAGCAAAAACCTAGCGACTCTAACACTGGCGCCCGAACTAAAAGGTTGTGAATAACACCTTCAAGCATTTGGAACTACGTACAATCCCTGGAGCAGTTGGAAGTACATACAATTAGGCTACTAACTTCGACGGGAAAGCTTCTGTGATGTCCTCTCTGGAGCAGTTGGAACTACATATAAGAACAGGAAACCAACCTATTGACCCTAATAATGGCGCCCGAACTAAAACGTGTGGATAATAATTGGGCTAATACCTTCGACGGAAAAGGTTCTGTTTTGTCGTCCATGGAGCAGTTGGAGCTACTCTTCAGAACAGCAAAATACATATTGACTCTTACACTTGCGCCCGAACTAAAAGGGTTTGTATAATAATTGGGCTAGCACCACCGAAAGGTTTGTGATGTCCTCTGGAGGTGTTGGAACTAAATTTCATATATCAGAACAGCAAAAGAACATTGACTCTAACACTGCCGCCCGAAATATAAGGGTCTGTATAATAATTGGGCTAGCACCTTCGAAAGATTTGTGATGTCCTCTGTGGAGCAGTTGGAACTACATTTCATATAGCAGAACAGCAAAAACATATTGAGTCTAACAGTCGCGCCTGAACTAAAAGTTTGTGGATAACAATTAGGCTCCTACCTTCGACGGAAAACCTTTTGGGATGTCCTCCCTGGAGCAGTTGGAACTACATTTCAAAACAGCAAAAACCTATTGACTAACACTGGGGCTGGAAATAAAATAGTTTTTATAATAATTGGGCTAGCCCCTTCGAAAGGTTTCTGATGTCTTCTGTGGAGAAGGTGGAACTACATTTGATATATCTGAACAGTAAAAATCTATTGACTCTAACACTGGCGCCCGAACTTAAAGTTTGTGGATAACAAAAATTAAAATCCATAAATTAAGGATAATGCAAAATCAGGCAAAGGAAGAGATAGAAGCAAAACAAATTTGACTTATTTGTAAAGCTTATTTATTAAGCAAAAGGTAAAGAGCAAAAAAAGATGCTATATGTTTGATATTATTAAAAAAAAATAGCTATTTTTTCTCCCTGGAGCAAATTACAAAAAAAAAAAAAAAAAAAAAAAAAAAAAAAACTATTTACAAAAACCAATTTTACATGGTTGGTATAATTGTTAATACATTGTATGTCTCCCAGACGATGCAATACAGTCCGTACAACGCCTAGGCATGCTGAGTATCAAATTATCGATCTGATCTTGGGGGATATTACACCACTCAAAAGGCGATGCTCTCCGAAGTTCCGGTAGACATGTAGGAGGAGGTTGACGGGCTGCAACTCGTCCGCCAAGTATATCCTACACGTGCTCTACTGGATTCAAGTCTGGTGAGAATGCTAGCCAGTCCATACGGGTGATATCCTCCGATTGAAGGCATTCGCTTACGAAGTTTGCGCGGTGAGGAGGGGCGTTGTCATCCATAAACACAAATTGTGCGCCCATGGCGCGCCGAAACAAACGTACATGTTGTTCCAGAATGACGTCCCGATAGATTTGGCTTGTCATGGTTCCAATTTGAACATGCAGGTCAGTTCTGGAACCCAGAATAATTCCACCCCGAACGAGCACTCCTGCGCCACGGTAACGGTGTTGTTCAATGATGTTTTCTTGGTAGTAACGGGTACCTGGAGCTCTCCATATGAAAGTCC
Source organism: Stegodyphus dumicola (assembly GCF_044657685.1). Classification (NCBI taxonomy): domain Eukaryota; kingdom Metazoa; phylum Arthropoda; class Arachnida; order Araneae; family Eresidae; genus Stegodyphus; species Stegodyphus dumicola. The sequence continues at coordinate 6,366,246 of NC_140780.1, read as the reverse complement.
GGCGAGAATCAGACTGCAAGCTAAACCTGGATTCGTCGGAAAACATCACACAAGCCCACTGTTGCGCTGTCCACAACGTATGCTCTCTACTCCAGGCTAACCGAGGCGACATTGAGTTGCAGTAAGTGGAACGCATCTGACAAGTATACGAGCATATAGACCAATCTGTCCTAAGCGTCTGTACACGGTCTGCCTTGAAATTGTTGTACCAGTGGCTGAAGAGAGCTGACGAGTCAGGTCTGAGGATGTGCTCCGCCTGTTTCTTTTGGCAGTAACTGCCAAATACGGGTCCTCATTCGGCGTTGTAACTCTGGGGCGACCTGTGCTGTAACGTCTACTCACATTACCATCATCTTGGAATCGTTCCCAAAGCCTGGAGATGACACTCTGGGCAATTCCAAGTTCGTCTGATACTTCCAGTTGGGTACGCCCACATTCCAGACGGCCGATAATTCTACCACGTAAAAAATCATCCAAATGCGTCCTTCGTGTCATAACTATTCGGTTATTGCACTGAAATGCTTATAAAGCACCTGCGAACGATTTTACTTCTCTGCCTGTATTCCTTATATATCACTCTCTTACACTCTCGTCATTGTGACGTACCATCGGTGTCATCTGGTTACTTCCTGAAATTTGCATATGATTCTTGAAGATGTGTGTAGTGATTTTACAGGTGATATATTTATTTTAGAGTTCGATTTCAGCGTGACTCCGAATTATCCTTAATGTATGGACATGAGTGTAAAAGGTTGTGGATAACAATTAGGTTACTACCTTCGACGGAAATGCTTTTGTGGTATACTTCCTCCTTGGAGCAGTTGGAACTACATTTCAGAACAGCAAAAACATATTGACTCTAGCACTGGCGCCCGAACTAAAAGCGTTTGTATAATAATTGGGCTAGCAACTTCGAAAGGTTTGTGATGTCCTCTGTGGAGCAGTTGGAACTAAATTTCATATATCAGAACAGGAAAAACCTATTGACTCTAAAAGTGGCGCTCGAACTAAAAGGTTGTAGATAATAATTAGGCGGAAAAGGCTCTGAAGTGTCCTCCCTGGAGCAGTTGGAACTACATTTAAGAACAGCAAACAAACAGTGGCGTCCGAACTAAAAAGTTGTGAATAACAATTAGGCTATTACCTTCGACGGAAAAGGTTCTGTGATTGTCCTCCCTGGAGCAGTTGGAACTACATATAAGAACAGCAAAAATCCCTGTTGAATCTAAGACTGTCGCCCGAACTAAAAGGGATTGTATAATAATTGGGCTAGCACCTTCGAAAAGTTTGTGAATTTTTGTGTCGATGTCCTCTGTGGAGCAGTTGAAACTGCATTTCATATATCAGAACAGCAGAAACCTATTGACTCTAACACTGGCGCCCGAACTAAAACGTTGTGGATAACAATTAGGCTACTTTCTTCGAAGGGAAAGCTTCTGTGATGTCCTTCCTTGAGCAGTGGGAACTACATATAAGAACAAAAAAAACCTATTGACTCTAACTCTGGCGCCCGAACTAAAAGGGTTTGTATAGTAATTGGGCTAGCACCTTCGAAAGGTTTGTAATGTCTTCTGTGGAGCAGCTGGAACTACATTTGTATATCTGAACAGCAGAAACCTATTGACTCTAACACTGGCGCCCGAACTAAAATTATTGTGGATAATAATTAGGCGGAAAAGGTTCTGAGATGTCCTCCCTGGAGCAGTTGGAACTACATTTCAGGACAGCAAAGAAACCTATCGACTCTAACACTGGCGCCCGAACTAAAAGGTTGTGGATAACATTTAAGCTACTACCTTCGACGGAAATGCTTCTGTGATGTGCTCCCTGGAGCAGTTGGAATTACACATAAAAAGAACAAAAACCTATTGACTCTAAAAGTTGCGCTCGAACTAAAAGGTTGTGGATAATACTTAGGCGGAAAAGGTTCTGTTTTGTCCTCCCTGGAGCAGTTGGAACTACATTTCAGAACAGCAAACAAACCTATTGACTCTAACAGTGGCGTCCGAACTAAAAGGTGTGGATAATAATTGGGCTACTACCTTCGAGGGAAAAGCTTCTGTGATGTCCTCCCTGGAGCAGTTGGAACTACAATTCAGAACAGCAAAAACCCTGTTGACTAACACTGGCGCCCGAACTAAAATGTTGTGGATAACAATTAGGCTACTACCTTTGACGGAAAATCTTTTGTGATATCCTCTCCGGAGCAGTTGGAACCTTTTTGTTCTAATTTATTTAGTAAGTTGAATTGTTTCTTCGGGCATTATTTTTAACCTACATCAGATTCCGAGTCCTTCTAAATTAAACTCATTGACGCAACAGCCCTAGTGGGCGACGGCCTGCAGTGCCCCGAAATCTGGTTTCTTGACTTTATGCCCCAGACGGCATCAGCATATGCCCTGGGCAAGTGGTCAGCTTGTCGTAGGACCTGCAATGTTTAGTCCCCAAGCGAACTTGGAACTCATTTTATGGACCCACTCAAGGGATGAAAGGCCGGGTCAAAATTGCTCAGAGCGGGGGTCGAACCCCGGACCTGTAGTACAGCTGCGCGACGAGTTAGCCACTTCGCCATCGGGCGACTCGCAGCCTATCTAACAAGAATCAAAATGAAAGTTCTTAAGGGATTTGAAATTAAATACAACATTAGGGCTTAGTGTGTATATGTAAATGTAAATAATTTATGGTAATAATACAAACATTTAATGGTAAATAGGTTATGAATTATATCACGTCTCTGACAGTAGTATCAGAATAAGCATACGAAATTCATCGTGGCAAGGAGTGCAAGATTGTGATTGTCGTTGGCAACAGCCTCGAACACCCTTCAGGTGACCGTACGACTTTGCTCAGTTCCGCCCCCAATTTTAATGGACAGCACCCAGTCCGAGGATATTCCACGCGTCCGAGGATATTCCATGCCTCTTCCCCTACCACCAACCACTCGAGAGGACATTTGGCTCTGCGCATATTTAAAGTGCCCGCATGCCGCACAGATACTATATATTTACAAACATCCATGCCTTTTCCAGGATTCGGACCTTCGCTAATGACTGCCCGGTTGGGCAGCTGGTAAATATCGCCTCTAGTTTGTTTCTTAAAATTTTAAATCAAGAAATCTTGGGCTAAAAATATTACACTTTACCTGGTGTAAAGTGTCCTGTTTTGCAATTATTTTTATTCATATTCGCGCAATTCATCTAGGCCATAGAAACGAACAAAACGTGCAAGGCACGGTATATATATCATAAATGATAATCGTGTGTTGGGTTCGAATTACATAATTTTATAACCGTGTGCACCCATTCTTACTTGACATGGCCTCTAGAAATTAAATATATGTAAACTCGGCGTCTAAGGGATTTCTACGCTGACGACACTCATTTAGGTGACTTAGTATTTATTTAGTTATTGATGGAGATACAGTGATGAGTATTAACAAATGAAAAAAGAGTTATAATTGAGAAGTTAACAGCTTCGCCATCTATTAATACGTCTTAGTCTAAAACATGACTCTTCTCTTTCGCTTCCATCTTCCATCCTTCGTCTCACTGCAATGCCGTTAGTTGTGTTGAGTTGTCGCGCTCCTGCTACTCACATATATAATTTCTGTATGATGTTAAATTAGAATACAAAAATCCCTATTTATCTTTATTAACGCATAACGCAAATTTTAGCAAATCTCTGGATGATTAGTTTTATGAGTTCTTCTGATAGTTTTATGAGTACTCTTCTGTTATCGCGACCGGATTCAGAAATGTATGAATGTATGAATGGATGCATGTGTTCATGAATGCATGTATAAATGGATGTGCGTGTTCGTGTATATATGTAAGCACGAAAGTATGTGTGTGTACACGTATTGCACATATATGCACCTATTTACACACACACTGACATACATGCATACATTTCTGAATCTGGTTCGGATAACAGAACAGTACCGTTTTATGGTTACACTCATTTTCGAGAAAGTACCCACATGACATGTGGCAAATCGGCAAATGAGAAAAGTGACTCGAAAATCTCTTTTGTTATTATAAACGAAAATAAAATTTTAAATTTTTAACATACTAATTCTGTATCTTGTATTATATGGCTCTGGTGTCCCATTTCTTAACTGCAGCATTTCTAGATTACTAAGCCCTTGGGATTTGAATATGTGTACCTTGTCGTAACCACCGATGTGAAGGTTTGCCGCATCCCAGCTGTACACATTTTGTTGACACTCTCATAAGGCTAGATCCAAATTGCTCTGTTTACTTATTTACAATCAAGGCAAACAACGTCACGATCGAGTAAATAGTTTATTGCGTAAGAATTAGTTGCACAATATTTGAATACAAAAATATTACCTTAAATAATATGCAAAAGCAGATGCTCATCATTCTTAGTCAATCTTAAAAGATTTGCATGAAATTCTAGAATGCAGATTATAAATCGATGTCACACTGGAAGCCTCTAACTGTGCCCCCAATCTGTGAATGTTAAGTAGGAGATACTTGGTGAATCCAAAGGCTCAAGAGTCAGTTGGGTTTATCTAATAATAAAGGTAGTACTCGACGTCTATCTGCCTAAGGGGAAGGATACTTTCCTGGATCACTTTCTGAGGGAAACGCACTCGCATGCCCGTTATACGTGGGAAAACCGCGAAATTGCCCATGGGCATTTCGCGGGATTCGAACCTCGGACCTAACTAGCAGTATTCAGTATCTTCAACTCTCGACAGTTGGATGGATTGGATGGATTATTAAATTATGGCAAAGCACACAAAGGCTATCTGCCTAAAGGGATGGAGGCCTTTCTAAGGGAAACTGGCTCGTATACACGTTACATATGGGGAAAACCACGAAAACACCCATGCAGCCAGCTCGTACGCGGGATTTGAACTTCGGACTGAACTACCAGTGTTCAGTGAGATTACCGCTCAGTCGCTGGTGGGCCCTCGCGACCGTTGGAGAGCGGCTAAAGAGTCGGATAATATAACTCAGGCCAGTTCAGATGAGAAATTTTTGCTCAAGCAAATCAGAAAAATTATTTTTTGCCTCAAATTTAACATTAAATAACTCTTTATATATTTCACTGTTTTAGACTTCGAAACGCGAACTCTGTATTTTCTCGTGAATTATATATCCATATTCAATACTCGGTAAAATTTAAAGTTTACTGTTAATGATAAATAAGAATGAGTTATTTTTACTGAAAATTAACAAAGTTAATAAAAAAGGCATCTAAAAAAGCTGACAATCTCAAAACGTGATACCTACTGACAAAAACTAACGCCCTGGCCATTTTGATAAGCACGCTTTAAAAAATTCTTAGATTTTTATATTTTACTAGATTGTTCTAGTTAAAAATACAATAAAAGGGTAATAAACAATATTTAACATAAAAAATGCTACATAAAAAAACAGTATCTGGTAAAATATAAAAACAAAATTCCAAAACTTTTCAGATTTTATATTATGCCCAAAGAGACTGTTTTTAACGTTTTGTGTGTTACCTTTATTTATTAAAATATCATGTTCTTCGCAATTAAGCCACATAAAATTCAAGTCAACAGCCATTTCACAAAATAATTTAAAACAGCATATCTTTGGAATTTCCGATCGACAGTCCCACGCGCTGAAGGTAAAAATGTTTTTTTCCGTACATTGCTCGCTTTGAAATCGTTGAGTTCGTTAGTCAAAAATTCTTTAAAAGTTTTACAAAATATGAAATAGATAACAAGACAAATTCAAAATTCTGCAAGTGTCCATATTCAAAATGCTTCCAAGTGTCCATATTCGGGCGGAAGACTAAGTTATTCAAAATTGATGGCTCTAGGTACATACATTCATGCAGATTCTTCATTATTTATTTTCTCTTAAAACAATACAGGCCAATAACATCTGGAGGCAACAGTTTAAATGGTTCTCTGTTTAGAGTGAAACGCCACAAAATGACGTTTTTAGGCTAATAGCCTTTCTGGGCTACCAGCCCTTTGGGTTAACAAAGGAAATTAAACCTCATATCTCAAATAAAATATATTATTTTGAAAGTGGTAGCGGTGGAAATTCGCCAATACTCTTGAATGTAATGTCCGCTGGTAGTACTATGTTGTTTCTTAGCTGAGAGAATGTAACATGATACAGCTAAAACCTCACTACAATAAAGTTATTTTATTAAGCTACAAGAAAAATTAATACTACCATATCAACACCAAGTCCTTTATTTTTCATCTCTAGCGGTAAAACTGACTTTCTCTTAAAAACAAAACTTTGGATTCTAAAGTCAAATCCAATGCGAGAACTGTTACCACCAAAGAATAATACAGTAACGCGCAAAGTGAACATTTATATTTATTAAAATATTTGTGAGTAACTTTTAAATTAATTATTTACATTTGCCGTTACAAGTCAAATAATAATTGTTTTTGTACACCAGCATGTTCCGCTTCGCCCGTAACGTGTGCAGAAATCATTTGCATATACAATTATTTTTCAGCTTCCCAGCAAGTGAAATTTAAGGGAAGAAATATTTTCTTCGAATAAGCAATTTATTGTTTATACTGTTATGGTGCTGTAGTTTTCATGCGTGTCGTTATATAAATCGAAATATAAATAAAATCTTATGTTCCGAAAACCTCTCCGTTTACAATTATGACGGTTTTCATACCTTAGTCTCGGTTTATATATTCACCGTCCACTTTCTAGTCAGTAGTGAATTCAAAGTAAGCTAGCATTATAAGAAACATGGAAACAGAGAACATTTAATATGTCTCTTATTGCCAGTGCTTTCGGTTTATGAATATAATGTTTAGCGTTAATATTTAAGCTAATTTATACAGTTATTAGATAATTCAAGGATAAAAAGATCTACGAAAAATTATAAATGAACCAGCACTTTGGGTTAAACACTAATTTCAAAGTTCAACATCACGCAAACAAAACTGAAGATTTTTAGGTTGAAGTGATGTTATCTATCCTATTTCTATTAATACGGTTGTGTAAAACGCATTGTATGTAACGTAACTACAGTGGAAAGAAATGCAAATTGAAGAAGTGGTCAACGAAAACATAAAAGGAATATAGGTCAAAGTAAATGTTATCATCAGAGAGAATTTCATAATACCCTATCTATATTAATTAACATCGCTTTGAATTTATTTACAATAGATGTTCTATAGCCACAATTGCATTTTTTAATACTAGTTTCATAAGATCTTTCCATTATTTGAAAATTAGAGTTCTGCCTAAAAGACGTCTTTAACTTCTATTCAAGTAACTGCGCTATTTTCCACTTTTACGAGGAGGATCGCTGAGTGAAAGTGTTCCTTTTGCAAGATTACTTTTCGCACGCAACGTTACTATTTTTAGGATAATTTGACATTCTACAATGTGGGCTTTGAAGTCTCGAAATGAACCCATTTCCCAGATTCACCGATAATGAGTTTTTGTATTCCCCGTAAACTAAAGCAGTATTTTCGCAGTTCCATACTATTTGGTTTATGTTACAGCAAGTTTCATTAATGTAAAAGGAGGTATGCCTTCCTGGAGGACTTTCTAAGGAACACGGCTCGTACTAATGAAAGCCGCGGAAAAAACAGAGAGAAACGCCACCTGTTCTCCGAAGTTTGTTCCCAGATCTAACCAGTAATTTTCCCTGATTTTACTCTCCGTCGGCTGGTCAACCTACATGATTCTTGCTAATAGGGGAAAATTTGGTTTGCTTTTTGTGATTACGACAAAGCCTCAAGAGCTATCTGCCTAAGCTATAATGCCACCGTGGAGGACCTTATAAAGGAAACTGGCTCGTTACACATGGGAAAACCACGAAAACGACCGTGCAGCCTGCTCGTCCGCGGGATTCGAACCTCGGACCGAACTACCAGCGTTCAGCGACTTTACTACTCGGTAGCTAATCTGCATCTAAAAACGTGAAGGAGATTCGAAGCCTCTCATCCTATATTTTTCTCTGCCGGAGGCCAACATTTACAGAAACGCTGAGCAACGGAGAGTCTCTCCAATGAACCAATTTCCCAGATCTACCCACAATGATTTTTTGCATTATGCTAAGGCATTCCTCCAAGCACACCAACAAATGTCAAACTGCAACATCTAATTAATTGTAACATGTTATCTCCATATTGATTCCTGCATACCAATATATCTGTACCTCGATTACCTGTACCCCAGTTTATCTGTATAATTGATCTTCCTATGCAAATAACTTGTTACTGTAATGTAATTTATTATGTGAACTGCGTAATGTAATGACTTGAAATGTAATCTTTTGTCTTAATAAATTCCAGAAAAGGTTAGTGCAGTAGGGCAATACCATTTTTGTCTATGACAATGTCGTGGTGCACTTTTTCATGTCCTGTCCTGCATTTTCGTAAACTGAAGCAACATTTTTGCAGTTCACTAACTATTTGATTTATGTAAAAACATTAAAAATCAATTAGAAACCATGAAGTATCGTAAAAAAAAATAATTTTAGACAATTATTTTGTTCTACTCTAAGACTTAAAGAATGGGTTGATCTTTACATTATGGTAACTTGGCGTTTTTTTGGCAAACATTTGGCGACCAACTCTCCTACAGCAACCCTCTATTTTTTTCCCCGCCGCCATTTTGTCTTCACGAAGTAAAGACATGTTTTTTTTCTTTTTATCTACTGAACACTTCTTCCAACAATCTACTAGCCGAATTACACTTATGCTAGAAATTTTATCTAACAAAACTGCTTAATCATGACAAATATTCACTGCAAAATTGGGAAAAAGTGCATAATACCATACTCCTTACGCGTTTTTCAAAATAACACATACACATGCACCATGTACACACCGACTTATTTTTACTTAAAAAAACATCCCAGAATTGCACAAAAATGGCATTGCGCACACTTTTCACTATATCCATGTACACTGCTTTTTTCTCATAAATTAGAAAAATTTCACGAAAATACATGACAATTTTCTCAATCTTTAAACCCGGTAAAAAGAACATATATGAAATTACCTGATCGCGAAAAAGTATTTACCCTTTCCAAATATGAACATTTCCACATATAAAATAAATAAAATATCCAAAAACTTTTACCTCTAAATCATCTATTACATTATACACGTCACCAACGAATTCATACCGCAAGCATTACAAATACTTAGTATCAAATATTTAAATTATTTCCATGCACGTTTACTTCAACTTAAACGTGTACCAAATTCCTACAAACATAAAATTCACAAAATAACTATCATTTAATTAAAATATCACTAAACCATGTACACGCCGACTTATTTTTACTTAAAAAAACATCCCAGAATTGCACAAAAATGGCATTGCGCACACCCTTCACTATATCCATGTACACTGCTTTTTTCTCATAAATTAGAAAAATTTCACGAAAATACATGACAATTTTCTCAATCTTTAAACCCGGTAAAAAGAACATATATGAAATTACCTGATCGCGAAAAAGTAATGAACATTTCCACATATAAAATAAATAAAATATCCAAACACTTTTACCTCTAAATCATCTATTACATTATACACGTCACCAACGAATTCATACCGCAACCATTACAAATACTTATTGTCAGATATTTAAATTATTTCCATGCACGTTTACTTCAACTAAAACGTATACCAAATTCCTACAAACATAAAATTCACAAAATAACTATCATTTGATTAAAATATAATTAAATTCAAAAACACTACTTAAAATATAAATGAGCACATACATTAAATTAATACATACATAAATACCCATTTCGAATTCACTTTAATTACGGCCATGGGATCCAAAAATTCACGAACGCTGTTTCACACAACACAGAATAAAGCCAAATACAAAATTTCCAGATTTTTTCCCGATTAAAGAACCGTAATTCGTCCATTAATATCACATGACATATCCCATGATCTCTCATTTCCCTCACACAAAATAATGCGTAATCGGAACTGAGTACTGCTCACATTACTACCAAAGTCCCAGGTAGTAACCTTTATCGCCTCCAAAATGTCGCCAAACTACCAGTTACCATATTGTAAAGATCAACCAAAGAAGGCTTCCCATTTATAGCGTGTAAAAGCAAATCAAAACTAGGTTCTACGCAATTCATTTTGGAAAGTAATTAATGTAATATAGTAATTAATATAATATTAAATAATCCAAAATGGATATAAGTTAGACAGATTATTAATTTTAAAGCATTTCTTTAAATTTCACTAAAAACTGAAATATCCATTCGTTAGTTTTAAATTGTCTAGCAAACAAAATTTTACCTTTAATAGGACGTGAAGCCCTAGAGTAATGTAATCAGAGCTCTTAAATAGTTTGGTGTGATAAAATTTAACTTGGAAGAAATATGCCAGAGAATGGTGTTTTCAACAGCATTCAACGAGTCCGTCAATCTAACAGTAGCCTTATATAGCAAGCGCTGAAAAGCGATTTAAAACATTTCTCGTTCAATTCCAATTACGAATTGGAATAATAATATTTATTATATGCGAAGTAAAAGTTATTTTTCATGATAAAGCATAGATTTGTTTGTCAATTTTCGGTGAAATGAAAGATACATAATAACGTCTAAATTACTAAAATTATGGTTGCATATGAGATTATTTGTAAAATGTCAAGTTTCCATGAACTAGCGAGACATCAATAATGGGATGTCACAACGGTGTCTTTAAGAGAAAACAGCATAGCGTATTGGATACATAGATGGTTTGCTTTAATTTATTGAGATTACGACAAAGCACACTAGGGCTAACTGCCTAAGAGAAGGGATGCCTTCGTAGAGGTCTTTCTAAGAGAAACTGGCTAGTACTGGTATATACGCAACACATGGACAAAAACACGAAAAGGACTATGCAGCCAGCCCGTTCGCCAGATTCGAACCTCGAACCGAACTACCAGTGTTCGACGACTTTACCGCTCGCCCTCTGGTGGACTTGTTACATACGTAGAACAGAAAGATATATTTCTAAGTAACAGAAAATCAAAGAGTCATTATCTGTAACAGCAATTTTGTATTAGATGTAAAGCAAACTGTGAAAGCTAAGAGAATTTTGTTAACATAATACTGAATTATTATTATTCCAAGTATATCAGCAAATTAAGACCACAGCGATGCTGATTTTCAGAATATCCTAAGTAAAATAATAAAAAACGGACTTTATTCTTCGAGCTTTAACTCAAAACGTTTACGTTTATATAATGTCCTCTCGATAAAAGTCCTGCCTATTTCTATAATTTTCTTTGACATGCTTTTTGTTGACCATTTCGCAATATTGATATACCATCTGGGAGAAAGAAGATTATTTTTAAGCCTTTTCCAGTTATTCTGTTTCAAAAGCTCATAAAATCATTTGGGATAACAGTTTCCCAAACAATTTTAAATGCTCTCAATAATAAGCATATTCTGAAGAAGAACCATAGTAGAGCTACAGGAAAAGTACAGGATCCTGGATTCGTTTTGGGTGGTTTCGTGTACCGACTGATTATTTTTTGGCGGTTTCACACACTGCCTGATTCGTCTTTGGTGGTTCAACATCGACTGTTAGTATCGTGTGAACTTTCTCTCCATAGAAAGCGAATAAAGGAAAGGACATAGTACAGCTACCTTCTCACGAACATATTAATCAACTGCAAAACTACTGACCGGAAAATGTGGTCTTGATAGTAAATGCGGTACTTTTCCGTTTTGCCGGCGCAGGCGATAAAGTCGCCAATAGTGGTACGACTGATGCCAAGAGGAATATGCTCTCTGGTAACCTTTTACGTCTCATTTTTAAAACAAATCGCAGCCATTTTTTTTATCAGATTGATTGTTTGTTTCAATACTGGGGTAAAATTACATAGAAGTTTTACCAGATAGCTCAATTTTATGCCCTATGGCCATTCACACCGGGAAGACGGAAAAGCACCGTTTATATCTCAGGAGCATGAATAATAACATAAAGCAAATATCCTAAATGCGTCATTTTTAGATATTATGGGATAATAAAGTTCTTTGATAAGGTCATCCATAAAAGCAAAAATTATGTGCACACTGAAATGGCATTCCGATATTTGAAACAAATTAAGGATTTCTTAGTTCTGGCAAAATTTGTATGTGAAAAACGAAAATAGAATAATAGGTTCTTTGTACATAAAATTATAGAGAATTTTTTCCAGATAACTCAATTTTATGCCCTAAGGCCATTCGCGGTCATTAAGTCAATTAGGATGCAATCACACCACTCACCCGAAGGCGAAAATATAGAAAAGGCAAAGTCAAGTGTTAAATTCATCTATTCTAATGAGAATACACCAGCGAAGGTAAGCACTGCGGCGGTTTTACATAATTTCTGAGTAATCTATTAATACGAATGGAAATAATTCTTGGATTTTAAACTTCTATTCCAAATGAAGATTTAAGTTGAAATTAATGTAGTTAATTTTAGAATTAGTTTTTTGGAGCGTAGTTTACGTGAGATGAGATCCCTTGGGGTCCCGTGATACGAACCGGCTAATCAGGATGTTGAACCATGAAAGCATAGTAAATTCTTTATGTCTTTTTACAAATTTATTGTCTTTATTTATTGGCTTTTTATAAAATTTTAAGCGATATTAAAATGTTCATGCTTTCAAAATAAAAATTTCTTAGAACTAACATTTTTTATGTGTATATTGTATGTTGTCGCCAATAAAGTCTGCTTGGCAACATTTGAGTTGGCGAAACGGAAAAGTACCGTAAATGCTAATGTTTAACGTAAACCTATAATCCAAAATTTTGCATACCCAGTTCAAGCAGCGACAGTCTCCTCTGCATAATATCGTAGTATACGGTACGGCCCTGGCGCGATTTTGAAAATTGTTGGCAACACCAACATTGACTCGTTTACTGCTCATGGTAAATACCACGTTTACTGCTCATCACAATCTTGCCAAAAGGTACATTATAATGAGTCAAAAGGAGCATTATTATAAAAACTACTGTTGTACAAAGGTCGGGAAATCCCGTGTGAACCGTATACTAGGATACACTCTCCCATTTTTCAGCACAGTTCAAACCTAAACGGAGTAGCAGTATCGGGAGCTAGATTCTGTCCAAAGCAGGCGTAAAGGCTCTATGAGACTTTGACTTTATTCCAGAGTTACCGAACGGCTATAAACATAAAACTAAACTCAACTTATAACCCATGCCGCCGATACTGGTAAAACAATCAAAGAACTAAATAAATTTAATTCTTAACCAAATATTAAAATACTGGGTAGCTTGCCCTTAAATCGTTCTCCGAGGTAGATTCTTTGGCCTCGCCATCACTGTCACTTCGACTTTTATTCTAAATAAATTCAACATAACAGTTTGAATAAAATACGATACAACTAAATATTTTGACTTCACAATTTTGTGAGTAGAGATTTTCCACCTTTCTAAAACACTGAATTACTTATTAATTGAAGTTAACCAATTTGACATATAACATAAATTCACAATTACGAAACTCATTATTGCTTATTATACAATTTTTCTAACTAAATTACATAAATAGTCACAAATATACGAGTCAACTTAGTTACAATTTTAGAAATTTACTACATAATCTACTTCAAAATATTCATATCCAATTAGATTGTTTACAATTTTTATAATTTCTAACCCGGGTTGTTTTCGTAAATAAATGATAATTAAGATACAACAACACACCGAACAAGTATTGATTTTGAAGTCAAACAACAGAAATCAGCGTTAATTTTTCAGATTTTCACAGGACTAGTTTCGATGCTTTTATACCGAACCATCCTCCTCCATAAATACTTTATGTATTTTTGAAGTATTTTAAAAACATTCTTCTCTAATAGAGATTGTCTGTTTGCATTCACAGAACTAGTGTGTAAAGTCTGCATTTTGAGTTTCACAATCACATTTACATTTTAGTTTGACCGTGATTTAGTGCTTGATTTATTCTTTTGTCACTAAAGAGCCTTTTTGTCTTAACTTTAGGAAAAATCTTAAATAATTTTCTTCCAATGTTATTATTCAATCGGTCTTGCCATTTTTTCATCAATTCTTTTTGCAATAATGTTTTCACGTATTCTATTGAGAGGGTTAAACAAATATCTATGTTATCGCTCTTACTTGCTTCCTTCGCAGTGTTGTCTGCAGCTTCATTCCCAACACTCTTCTGCAACCTTTAACCCAATTTATTTTCAAGTTATGCTTTTCTATATGTTCTACAGTTTTATTTCTGGTAGTGTTTGATTTATAAACGGCTATAAAGTGGTCTTGCTCTCGCGTAGCCGAGCGGGGCCGAATGATAGTATCCATTACATAAGGAAACCAGAACTTGCACTTGGACAAGTCGAGCTTCTGCTAAGATGTTTTCTTAACGTGTTCGTGTAGTGCGCTACGTTTTTGCAATCAAGTTGATTGCAGCAGGAAACCGAATTTTAACAGAAGCTTTTGCGTTTATTAGAAATTAAAGATTCAGAGTCGAATCCCAAGTTTTAAACAATAAAAACTATGCGTTAAATAAGATTCAAGTCTAAAATTAATAGGTATGACAACGGATTATCATTTGACTATCATACGTGGTAGTCACCTGAAAGCAGAAACTGAAAGACAAAGTAGTCTTTATAGGAAAGGAAAACCACATTAACCCATCATCCTTCATTTATATGCAAGAGTGCAATGTCCTATTTATAGAAAAGGATCTCTATGACTAATCTTTGGAATATGGTAACAGGTAGTTTGGCGACATTTTGGTATGGCGATAAAGCTAGGACTTTAGCAATAATCTGAGAAGTACACAGTTCCAGTCACAGATTATTTTGTGGCGACTTTTATAATGGATAATTTAGAGGGAAAAGAAAATTGACGAATCCTCATCAGTATTACAGTTATGAACAACACTGTTATTGGTAGAATTATTAACGTTTAAACTTAGATCACTATTACTAGACGCAGGATTATTTCCAAGAATAAGAGAACTAATAACATTGTTGAAAACATCACATCTATTCGATAAATCAAGGTTACTTATAGACTTTAAGTGCCCAAGCAGTTTTATTAGGTTTTTTTAACTATTATTATTTTTATTTTTATTTTTACCGTTGTCAGATATTTCAGATTTACTAGTACAACCATTTCTTTTACTTTTAGAATCACTATTACCTAAAACAAAGGAATTTGGCTCAGGGCCTACGTTGGCGGTACCATCATTACATTTGTCATTACCTTTAACAAAATTTGAAGAATGCCAGGTAGAATTTTCACTTACCTTCTGAAACCTCCATCTGCTTGGTTAGCATTCGGACTGCAGACATATAATCATCAGTAGAAATGCCAATAACCCATTGTCCCGCAGTTAATTCTTGGTGCGTGCAACACGTTTAATCCTCAATAAATGAAAGTCTTCTTCAGACGCACTAATCTCAAAGTTCACAAATCTTGAGTTGAATGTTCGTTACCCAGAGAACGTCCATGTCCGTCCGTTAGAAGTGACGGGCGCTAAATACTGATTCAAATCTGAGTTATCCATCAAGGCTGAGGCCGAAGTTCCAAAAACATCACGGGACAGAGTCGGGAAATCTTCGGCTTCCCGAGAAACTACGCTCGTATATCATAAAAACCACTCTACCCAGCAGAGTACAGAAATCTCTTTGGATCTTGGATCATATCTTTACTGCTGGCTTTAGCTACTAGGAGCTCTTACCAGTATATTATCATTTTACCATAGGCCATAAAGTTAAAAATTTAAGAGGTGTATTTAGAAATACACCGCGCCCGAAGGCGAGATCAATAAATGAGAGAACTCATAAAATAAGTTTTGCTAAATTGCATATCATGGCATAACATGGGTGATTATGTAAATGGTGGCGAGAAGCGAAATGAAAGTCTAAGCTTCTGGGTGAATCAAGAAGAGCAGAAACACGTGATCAGCAACCGGCATTTAGATGGGTCGAGGAGTCAGAGTTCGAAAAATGAAGTTTTTTCTAGTTTTTGGAAATAAATAAAGTTCGAACATAGTAAAAGCAACATCTATCTGTGAATTTAAGAGTCCTATGTCTTTTGAAACACTTGAAAATCTTCTAAACTTGCGATATAATCACTAAATGAATAGGAAATTGTAAAAGGCGAAAATGAGGTCATGTAGCTGACTAGGGCTAATGAGTGAGAGTAAACACTTGGTTGATCACGAACTTTGATTTTAAAACACACGATACGAAATAGTAAAAATAAAAAGTAAAAATATTGGTTAAATAAGTAGAAAAAGGAAGAATTCGTCGATGAAAAATAAAGTCCTAACTTTGCAAAGTTCACCTTTCTTGAATAGTAACAGAAATCTCGCACCAACACAGTAGGCGTCTAACACACAACTCCCTTCGGTGCTCGGTGTTGCCAGCCCGTTCGCTGGATTCGAGCCTCGAACCCAACTACCGGTGTTCATGGTTCATGTTCTGCGACTATATTTAGAAATTTCTTGCTTCGTTTACAGAACTTATAAAACATGTAGTATTTTCCCGTCTCTTGCCTCTGTTCCGAATTACGAGACTGTATGTTATTTACCCTTCGGGGAATGTATAAAAATTAAAATTCAATTTCGCACTTCGTGATTAGCCTCAAACCACTGCAGTAGGGTAACCAACGTGTTGGCGACTGATTTTTTGCCATGATAATCAGGAAAATGAAATGCTAACTCAAATAACTTAGCACAAATACGCTAACAATCCAAAGGCGAGGAAGCGCTTAACAGTGATATGAACAAATTAATTACAAAAAAATTAATATGAAACTACTATTAAAAAAATTTGAAAGGTTTCAGATTTTAAATAACGTCCGAAGGGGCTTTCTTTTTACATTTTGTTCGTTACCTTTATTTATTAAATATTACGTTCTTCGCACTTTAAAATTTAGTTCAAGAGAAATATCGCAAAATACTTTTAAATTGAGCCTACCTTTAGAATTTCCGATACACAGTCTCTCGCGCTGGAGATAAAAATGTTTTTTCTGTACCACGTTGCCATAACTCGCTTTGAAACACTTGAGTTTCTTAAATCAAAAATTCGTTGATGTTTTACAAAATATGAAATAGATAATAAAACAAATTCCAAATTAATTCCAAATTTAGGCTTCTACATGCCCATGTTCGGGTGGAAACGTACGCTATTAAAAATTGGTGTTTGCAGGTACCCCTGTGTTTTCACAGTGCAAGAAATATACATACATTTATGAAGATTTTTCATTATTTAATTTCTTCAAATATAATGCAGGACTCTAACATTGGGTGGCAACAGTTTGAAAAGTAAAACGGACATTTATAGTGAACCAAAGCAAAATCCCAATAAGAAAACAATAATCCTTCAGGTGTCAAACCCCCTTTGGACTAATAAACTGTAGGGTTTATATTTATTTTAACTAACATTTATTTTAAGTTTAAACTATCTTTCCTGTCAAGCCTTACTTTCCCCTGGAACTGCCAATTCCAGAATATGTAAATTTGAGTAGAACGCGCAAGCATTCAAATTATCAGCGGAAGTAGTATGATTTAAATAGAAGGAAACGAGTTCGGTGAGAGAGTTATTCTTACTTAGCGAGCGCGGAGGTAGTTATCGAGAATTGAAGAACCCCGCGTTGCGGCCTATGTGCTTGGCGGGAATTAGTGGAAATACTTCCAGTGAGCTTCAAGTCTGCTGAATTAGCAGCCGTATTGTAAAACGCGGTGAGTTAGTTATTTTAGAGAGCCTCGTAGTTAGAATATTGTCTTTATTTTCTTTTCAGGTTATTATTTTTATTTGACTGCACAGTCTGTAAGCGTCAAGAGGACGCCTTTGTAATTTATTACGTTGAATAAAAAGGGACTTAAACCCTTTATAAGACTCTGTGGTTTATACAAGCTTTCACAGTCACCTCTTGGTTGCGTGCAAGTTAGAGGCGCGCAACGTTATAAAACAAATAAAAAAATGTGAAAGAGTTCAGATTTTACATTACGCCCAAAGGGACTTTTATTAACCGTTTTGCTTTTCGTTTAATTATTAATTATCACGTTCTTTGGACTTAAACCATAAAACTAAATTCGACGGCAATACCGCAAACTAATTTTAAAATGAACCTACCTTTAGAATTTCCGATACACAGTCTCGCGAGCTGGAGATAAAAAGGTCTTTTCTTCTTCGTACATTGCTAGATTTGAAATCGTTCAGTTCGTTAATCAAAAATTCGTTGAAGTGTTACAAAATATGAAATCTTTAATAAAACAAATTGCACATTTAGGGCTTGCAGATGCCCATATTCGGTGGAAGATTACGTTTTTCGAAATCGAATGGCATACTATCAGCTCATTTTATCGCAATGAGAGAAACATATATACGTTTATGCAGATTCTTCATTATTTAATTTATTTAAGTATAATGCAAGGCTCTAATATTTGGCGACAACTATTTTAAAAAGTGAACCGACATTTCAACGTAAAATGCCAAAACGAAATTAATAGTCCTTCTGGGCAAATTACCCCTTTGAACTAAAAATAAAACCGTAACCATTAAAAGAAAAAATGAACGTCTAAACAGTGGATAACTAGTAATATGGTTTTAAAATTTTCGCCAAAACTGAGATATGTAATTAAAATGTCTAAGAATCGAATTATAGTCCATTTCTTAAGGAACCGATGGAGGCTGAATTTGTGATGACGTCAAGGTCATGTGAACATACATAACTATGACGTCACAAAAATTACGTAATCTCTAATGTCATGTGCTATTTTTTTTTTTACTTTTTGATTCTGCTTCTGCTACATTAGTTGAAAACTCTCTGGCAACACTGAACTCATGGTTAATCTTTAATCTATTTTGAGGTCAAAGTGAGTTTGCTTTTGCCCAGTACCGGCTAATTTTACTTTGATTATAATGGTAATTGCATAATCGAAACGCAGAATATAATCTGTTTACGCATATCGACAGATTTCCATGTTTTATAAGGACTTCCACAGAAGAATATAAAAACTTAGGACTTCAAGATTTTGTAGCATCTGTTTCTGGCAGACGAGAAAACCCATAAAAACATACTATCAGCTCATTCGCCAGGTTTTGAAACGAGGTCTAACTATCAGTATTAATTGCTCTTAGGTCATCTGTCACTACGGGCTCGCTTGGAGTCCAAAGAGAAATGTTTTCAATCATGTAAGAAAACTGGTTATTTTTTTCATATTTTAAAAAAATTTTAATGGTTTTAAAAGCAAAATCTGGCAGGCTATGTGTGAAAACTGCAGTTTTTAACTGATTCTAAGAATAGCGTAACAATTCGTAGCTAAAATGAAATATTCCTACAACAAGTAACCCCACTAGCGGCCGAGCGGTAAAATGGCTGAACACTGGTAGTTCCGACATCGGTTCGATTCTAGGGTAAAGAGCTGGCTGCATGCGTGTTTTCGTCGTTTTCCCCATTGCAACGTGTATACGAGCCAGTTTCCCTTAGAAAGTCTTCCACGAAGGCATCGCTCCCCTTAAGAAGATAGCCTAAGGGATTGTGCTTTGCCAGAATAATAAATAAAATAAGTAAACGTACAGAAAATAAGCGCTTGCAGGATTAATGTAACAAATCATCTGCAACACTGGCACAATTCATTCTGTGCCACTCGTGTTCACTACATTAAAACATATCTCAAATTTAGTGTAATGTGGAAGTTTCAAATTTCCTACAAATGCGGAACAGGAAATGACAGACCCCCGTCGATTTGTTTTTCGGTTCTTTGCCGACTGAATAGTTGACTAAACGGCTTTAAGTAACTCCTACCAGTGAGCGAGCGGTTAAAGCCGCTGAACTCTAGATTCAAATTTCAGCGAACGAGCTGACTGCTTGGGCGTTTTGTAATTTTTATGTTGTATCACAAGAGTACAAGCTATTTCCTATAAACTTCCTCCTCGAATACCTTCCTTTCCATAGAGAAACAGTCCTATTATCGAATTTTATGGTTTAACAGCCTATTATCGAATTTATGGAATTTTATGGCGCCATTGAATCGAATTTTATGGTTTAACTGCGAAGATCATGATATTTAATAAATAAAGGTAACCGAAAAAACGTTAAATAAAGCCCTTTTAGGCTTAATATGAAATCTTAAAACATTCAGACTTTTTACTTCCTTGTACGAAGTAAAAATGAAGTATTGTAATCGCGAAAATTTTCAGGCATCATATTTCAACGAAAATATCCATTTGACCGCTATCGAATACAATTTAACGATATTTTTGCGTGATATCTGAAAGGTAAGGACAGAATAAGAGATTGTTTTCCTCCAAAAAAATTATAAAACTGCTTTAAAATGAATTCTGAAGAGAATTTTTCATGGCGTCTGTACGAACGTATGTACCTACGTATGTACCTCGCATAACTCAAAAACGAGTAGCCTCAGAACGTTGAAATTTTGTATATAGGACTGAAATAACACGCAGATGTGCACCTCGTATTTTGGTTGCAATCGGCAGGACCAAACGTATATAAATATATTTATATATATATCCAATCTGTTACCCGGCTCAGTGACCTCAGTTTCTTTACTCTTATGTGTTTGTAAATTGTACATTTTTGCTTTAAAAATGATTAAATTATGTTGTTTTTATCTTCCGGCTAAGATTTTTATGCCTTTAGTAAATCTGTATGCAATATTTTTAGAATTATCAACAATTTTAAAGTTATATAAGTGCTCCTAAGCCTAATAATTATTTTGATGGCGACCATTGCTTGTTTACATTTGAAAGAGCAGAATAGTGGATTTGTTGCCAATCTAGAGAAACTAAGCTTTGCAACAACAAAGATAACGCCTTCTTTTATTATTGCGAATTAAATCATGCTTAATCCATTCTGGAATTTATTCGAGGAAATAAATGTTTACTTCGTAATTTTTAATAGAGATATTTTGAGTTTTTATGTAATTTTGCCTTGTCGCGAAATGAGAACTGAATTAATTGAATGAGAAATACTCAATCGTCTGTGAAAAACTGTTTCTGTTTTGTTTTGCTTGCTTAATTTCTTTCATACATCGTTCTAGCTTTATTACAGTATTTGAATAGAACATGTGGCAACGATTAGATAATTCTTTAAATGATATAAATTTTGTGCATTCTGAGTTATAATATGATCGAATTATAATACTGTTAAGTGAACCTAGCGCCACAGTGTCGCTATGGTAAACAAATAGAGTGAATTTTAAAGAATGCATTTATTCTATTGTGGTTTATGCGCTGTCGGCGAAGTAGATTTAATTCAATCCAATAAGTTTAAATGAAATGCAAGAAAAAATGCGTATAATTTAATATCCCGTACAAGGAAGTCACGTGGTGTACACATCAGATTTTTTTTCGTTTCTGTTACTTTCTAATTGTATTTATCTTTAGAGTCTGCTTCAAATTGGGTTCGAAGTGTATATTTACTAAATCACCTCATGACGTAGAACCTTTCTTTAGCAATTGAGGTAAAAATTAGAAGATTCGAGACTTATACTAGTCAAGATTGAGTTCAAGTTTTATAATAAGACTGTTCTAAATCCTTTCGTGATTGACCAGCGTAAACGTGTTATCAAAAATCCAATTAAATAATTAAACAATTATTATAATTAAAATCTGAATGATTTCGGACTTTACCAATTGCCCAGAAGCATTTGGTAAGATTTGTGCTCTCTCGTTGAGTTCGCAGTGGCTGCTTTTGCAATCACTCGTGCTATCTTTATTATTAAGAAGCATCGAATTTTCACAGTGCGAGAAATATATATACCTTGCGTGAAGATTCTTCATTATTTAAAGATAATACAGGGCGATAGTATTTGGTGGCAACAATTGGAAGCTTGGATAGCACTGAAATTGTTATTCAAGCTTCCAATTGAAATTGCACTGAATTGCTGAGTAGCTTGAATAAGGCACTGAAATTTAATTTCAGGTGAAATTTCTTCAGAATTATGAATCTGTTAGAATTGACTCCAAAAGGGTAGCCAATCCTTAATGTCACCACTAAACTGTGCACTTTCTGATTTCTAAAATTAAATTTCTTTTTAGATCCAGTGAGAGTAACTCATCTGCTATTGGCGATTTTGCATGGATTCGCGCGATTCAAGTCATGTTGCCTTCACCTTTTCCCGTTCTTCGTATTCTTTTTGTTTTAGCTTTTCATCACGTTCTTCTTTTTGTCTTCGTTCACTAACAGTCGTTATCAAAAAATCTGTAACGAACTGTGAATTATCCAAATACCGTTTACTCTGAAAAATCAGTTCTTTCAGTTATGTTATTGTGATCGTTTGAAGCAATGTCGCTCCAATTTCTTCGACAACATATGACAAGTCTTTTTTCTTAAATCCTTTTGCTGCCGGAAATATTGTTTCGAATCAGAAGTAATGTCATGATGCCTAATGTCAGAAAATGTAAAGAACAACTGCAAACAAAAAGGTACAGACGCCCTTTAAATCATTCAAATGAACTACAATGAATGAATACGGTAATTTAAAAAACTTAAAAGCTATATATTCAGTTAAAATGCAGCTTTAAATTAGCATCGCTACCAAAAACAACATAAAAATTGGCCGAAAACTCTACGTTCTAAACATTACGCAAAAAGGAAAAAGAATATTTTTTAACAACAATAATAATTGTTGCCATTGAGCAACAAGAAAAGTAATAACGAACCGTAAGTTTAAAAGATTAGATGAAGTAGTAGTTAAGTTTAAATAACGATGTTAATTACTGCACAATCCTTATCAGGCACCTCGAAGTCCGAATTTTGAATTTCGAGCGTTTTTGTTTCACTTATTTTACATTTTGTTTAGATTTGAGACATTTTTGTTTAGCATACTCAGTGATTTGGAAGCGAGAAGTGGCAGAATTATTCGAAATAAATTATTTGCAACTCCAGTTTGACAGACTTTTACTATTCTGCAAAGCGTAAGATATTTATGTTTCAATTTTAATCCACGAATTCAGTTCTTTCAAAGCAATGCGTTTCCGCGACCTCAAACAGAACACTTATTATCCAGCAGTATTCCACCTGCCGATAGACAGTGTTGCTCGTGACGTCAGCCACGATTTTTCTCCGCGCGGAATTTGATTTAATTTTTGAATCTGGCAGCACAAAATTTTAAGAATGAAATGTTTATGTTTAGAACAGCTGAGTGCGTTATAACGAAACTAAAATACTGATATAAACTCAATATTTTGGTGCAGAAACTTTATAGATGTAGGATTTTGTATAGATACGCTTGTGTTATCTCGAATTAAGGCAAGTAAGGTTTTATTATCTTTATTTATATCGTTTAGAACTTTATTTTTTTCCTTGCGCATTTTGAAATGATATTCCAAAGCAACGCTATGGATGACAGTAGTTTCTTAAAAAAAAACGAAAGCAAATATTTCTCGCTTTATTACGTAAATTAAATATTATTTTTTTTTCTTCGAGCAAATATTACTCGCTTTATTATGAAGTTGGCAGACGCTATTAATGATAGTTCCGATGATGTAAATAATGATGATTTAGAATATTTTTTGTGATGGACTTTCGGAGATGTTGAGTGAAATGAAATTATTGGATATTAATAGCATTCATAATTTATTCTCCGATACTGAGTATGAATCTGATGTTTTATAATGTGAAGAGTATATAAATGGTGCCAAACTCGCTATTTTTAAAGCACGTAAAGTTCCTAATTTTTGTTCCCAAGTATGCCTCCTATTACGTTATTCACTACTACCAGTATGTAAGTAAAATTCTAGATGTTTTATGAACAAAAAGCGAGCAGCATAATTTGTTAAGGTATAAAGAATAACCTTTTAATATAGACGTAAATTTTTGACTAATACGATTATTCAGTTAAGTTTGGAAAAAATACTTTTGAAATTCAAAATATTTCTTGCTCTAAGCTTTAAAATTTCGCAGTTTTAAAATTTATTTCATTATTCCGAACGCTTTAATTAATATAAATACAACAAGAGAAGATTTAAAATGTTAACAAGCATAGTTATGAAGATATTAAATTATTTTAGTTTGCTTTATATTACTAAGATTATTTTAAAATTAAGGCAAATCCCCTTAGGTAGATAGCCCCTTAATCAAATTAACCAAACTGCAATTAAATAATCTAATTTAAACTATTTGAGGTCTGATAAGCATTTTGATTTTGCTTTCATCATCATGTTTGGTTTAAGCTAGATGATATATGTAACTATTAGTGTTATTTCTAATCCGAAAAGGAAATGACAATAAATGAAAAACAGAGTTTTTGTTATTTCTGTGTGAAAAAGGGAAATCTTCATTTATTGGCCTATGAAATTTGTCAGATTTATCACGAACAGTCTTTTATTATATTCAGTTTTAAAATCATTCATAATAAGGAAATTTATACTGTTGAAATAGAGTATGATAGAGAAACGAGAAGCCCATTTCTCCACATTCCTCTTTTAATGAAATAATATGGTTGCATTTTTAAAATTATTTTATGCAAAGTCTTTTATTAATATTTGATTTCTAAACAAGTTCTCTAAGTTGTTCTGGTTTTATTTTTACTAGAACATTAATAATACTGAAACAGAATATCTAATCGAGACTAATGTATTTTTGTATTCCTTGCGGTACGAAAAACTGAGAAGTTCTTAAGTAGTATTTAAAGCGTGTAGATAAATTTTAATACTGAACACTAAAAGATATTGCTTTTCCAGGAATATGCGTCTGTCTGAAGTAATAATATTAAAAAAAAAAAAAAACAGCTTTCCTTTTAATATACTGCCATATATGGGAAATTTTTAACATTTATAGAGATATAGTACAATTAGTTAGTAGGTGAATAAATAGAATCAAACGTTACGTTATTGCGTATGATACATTTAAGAGACGGACGAAATATTATATGTTAGTACGAACAGTAAGGATATCGGATAAGAAGAATAACACATAAATAAAACGAAAACTGTAAGGACTCAGAATTTAACTGTGGTTCAAAGGGTTTGTTAAGTTTTTTCAACCATTTCTTTTTGTCTTTTTAGCTTTATTATTAAGTCTCATTTTCATGCCACTTACGCCATCTACAATTCAACAAGAAAAATTGTAAAAATTTTAAAAGTAGCCTGTGATTAGAATTTACGATGACATGTTAAGTGTTGGCAATGAGTACTACTATTTTCAGTGTTTTCTCAAGTTAACAATGTCAATGTACTTCGTAAGATGGCTTGCAAAACTTTCTTTTTGTGTTTTGGGTACTAACGTTTTTTGTGTTAAATTTATTAATTAAATATCACGCTCTTCGCACTCATGCGATAAAAATGAATTCAGATATTTCTATTTTTATACGGAAGAAATAATCCCTTCTGCCAGGATGACTATTAACACTGTAAGACTTTTACAAGAAAGTGAGGTCAGTAGTTATCTCAGGAGGTGCTTAGTAAATTTAGCCAAGGATTCAGTGGAAATATTAACCTTGTGATGACAGATGTTTTCAGACCAAATTTTTCCTTTTATTACAAGTGAAGTTTTCACAACAAGTGCTATGTGGAAAGCCAAACTTTGCTACTTTAGTGAATAACGGTGACATACGTGAGGCTCAACGTTAGTTGAGCTCACAATTTTATGAATTAATTTTTTTCATCACGAAAACTGAATGAAATTATTATCATAATTATTTGCTCTTGCTATCAACTTAATGTAATAAATTTATTTAAGGTTTATAAATGCAATTATCAAAAATTTAAAGTTGGAGTTTGTCATAGTTTAAATCACTAATAATTCAGTTTTGACGAATTAATGTTCAGTTTTTCGCAATATTTTAAAAAAGTAAAAGTTTTGCATTAAAAATAAATTCAAAGTCGTGTTCCTGTAAGAGTTGCAATTTTTGTCAAAGGCATGTTTATCATGATATGCTTATGATGTTGACCACGCCAAAGGTCAAAAGTTAAAGGAATTAAAAAATACGTTTATGATAGGACTTGGCTATCATATGTATTACACAGCATTCGTAAAAATAGGTTTCGCTATAAAATATATACAGTATTTTTTAAATGATTAGGTATCTGCTTATGGCTACTTAATTACGCTTAATACGCTGTCTAAAAAAAAATACGCTTAATCTTAGCGTATTTTAGACAGTGCTTATACATGTTTACACCAAGGTATCGTGCTTTATACAAAAATGCGGTTAAGGTTTGCTGTAGATCATGATACATTTTTATACGCATATTGGTGATGTAAACATTTTTGAAATAGCATTTTTAGTTACAAAATATAAATGAAGCAAAATATTATACGTATATTGGTGATATAAACATATTTTTGAAACAGCATTTTTAGTTACAAAATATAAATGAAGCAAAATAGAAATATTCGCCCAAGTAGATGACGAGTCTTACTCGTCCTGGTTTAGTGAATCTTGAATACCATACAAACACTGCGGTCCATCTACTGTTGGGTAAAGCAACTAACGTAGCTTGAATGGTGCGAACAGCTCATGTGTCAAAATACCACGACTGACAGGAACAATTTTAAGAGACATGTTTGTTCGATAGATTTACTTCGATACCTAAAGGGCGAATAAGTGGGCTGGAAAAATAGTTGAAATTTACTAGTTTGTTCGTGCTGCGAAAACACAAGGCTAGAAAGGTGCTTCTACAATAGTGGATATTCGGGGCGGGTTATGCTGTGAAAGTGGCGAGTGCTTTCTTGTTCAGCTTCCAAATCGGGAAACTTAGAAAGTTCTCCACGAAGGCATCCCTCCCCTTAGGCAGATGGCCCTAGTGTGCTTTACCATAATTAAATACACCACATCAAATCGGGCAGCAAGCACACTCGTATCAACAATTGCAGACCATGTAGTGAAAAGATCAAAAATTTATTCAGATTTTTCAGACTCTAAAACAGAAAAGCTTGATAAGTTTGGTTTCAGTTATTTAACTGCGAATTACAAATTTAATTTTTTTGATCCAACAACGAGTGCTCCTTCTGAAAAAGTAGAAAGATTTTGGGAATCTATTAAATGGCGAAATAAAATGCAAGGGGGTACTGCTTGATATTATCTTGGACTCGTATCTTACGGAATTCATGTGGAGGAAAGATCAGCCTTTTGATGCCATATTAAAAGGAGTGGCGGAGATATGGCAGACACAAACGATATGGGCTAATCTTTGGAATATGGTAACAGGTAGTTTGGCGACATTTTGGTAAGGCGATAAAGGTTACTAGCTAGGACTTTAGCAGTGTACATGGATAAAGTCAAGAGTGTACGCAATGCCATTTTTGTGCAATTCTAGGATGTTTTTTTAAGTGAAAATAGGTCGACGTGTACATGGATGATACCGTATATGTGCAATTCTCAAAAACGCGCAGTGGGCGATTCTGCACGTTCTCCCAATTTCGCACCTAATCTTCGTCATGATTAAGCACTTTTGTTCCGTAAAAGTTCTAGCATAAGCGTAATTTGGCTAGCAGATTGTTGAAAAAAAAATGTTGAGTTAAAAAAAAAAAAAAATTCCTTTACTTCATGAAAACAAAATGGCGTCCAAACAAAAACTAGCAGGTTGCTGTGACAGGGTTGATCGCCAAATTTTCGCCAAAAAATCGCCAAGTTACCATAATCCAAAGATTAACCACGATATGCGAGTAGTCAACGGTAATCTTGGCACCATTTTGGCAAATCTTGGCCCCTTGAAAATAAAGTAATACCCTTAAAACTTATTCAAACAGTATTATACAAATGTATTATACTTAGTCAACATTTTGAAGTCTGTTTCTAATAAATGACTGCTGATAAAATAAACCATATTCAGTATATTTTCAATGTTTTCTTTTATTTCAGTTGACTGATAACGATGATTTTGTTAGGTGATAATTGGTTTAGATCTTAAACAACAAAGTAAATTTCTTTCGGTTTTGAGAGGCGAAATTTTGATCGTTCAGAACACGTCCCATTTGAAATTCACTGGAGACAAAACAGGGCTTGACCATTTTTGACGAATAATTACTTGATACATCTTGGACCTGTAGGCAACACTGTATGTAAGAATGCATACTTGAATGCAAGCCCACCAGCGGCCGAGCGGTAAAGACGCTGAACACTGGTAGTTCGGTCTGAGGTTCGAATCCCGCGAACGGGCTGGCTGCATGGGCGTTTTCGTGGTTTTCCCCATGTGTAACGTGTATACGAGCCAGTTTCCCTTAGAAAGTCCTCCACGAAAGGCATCCCTCCCTTTAGGCAGATAGCCCTCGTGTGCTTTGCCATAATTAAATACACCAACACCATACTTGAATGCAAGTAAGAAATGTGCTTAAGCTGAAAATTAACTTTAGATTTCAATAAGGATTGTGGCATT
The DNA here is from genome assembly GCF_044657685.1 of Stegodyphus dumicola. Lineage (NCBI taxonomy): Eukaryota > Metazoa > Arthropoda > Arachnida > Araneae > Eresidae > Stegodyphus > Stegodyphus dumicola. The sequence goes on along the minus strand of NC_140780.1, from coordinate 6,337,938 downwards.
GCGAATAGGTTAATTCCCTTTTGTGCGTTATTTACCAAGTGACAAATATTAAAGCTTGATATGAGAAAAATATATATCAAATCAATTTTATGGCTAAATATTTTGTTTAGTAAAATATTTATGGACTTCCGAAACTAAACTTTGGTTTTAATTTGCGATCATAAATGAACTTTTGAAAGAAAGCTATTTTTGACAAATTTGGGTTTTATATGTAATATTCAAACTCTTTTTCTAAATATCTAAAAAACTAGAATTTTTTATTGTTAATGAATTCAAAGTCATCATACTGGAAAACATGCGATTTTATCAATGGCATGTTTATGATGCGATTAATAGATAGGATTTTTATCGTAACGTGCCTACTTAGATCCCTCTTCTTGTTACTAGGGTTTAGTATTTGTGCTTCGGTATATTTAAAGCAATCCGTTTATGTCCTCAGGTTTATAACTATGAGGATAATACTACTAGAATTCATATTTATACAAATTTTTACTCCATGTAGTACCAAACAGAAGGAAAACTATAGACAATCAGACAATCATTATTATTCACTAATATTTTTTTATTAAAATTCTTATACTCTCACCTTCTTCCGAAGCCCACCAGCGGCAGAGCGGTAAAGTCGCTGAACACTGGCAGTTAGACCTGGGATCGGATCCCGGCAAACGGGCTAGCTGTATGGTTAGTTTTCGTTGTTTTTATCCTGTGTAACGTGAATACGAGCTGGTTTCCCTTTAGAAGTCTTACACGAAAGCGTCTCTACCTCCAGGCGAGATAGCCCTCGAGTTGCTTTGCCATTTCCACTCGCGCTTTGTTCCGCTAAGTTAGCAGTTAGCAATAGTTTATTCATGAATGCTTTTTCTTTGCTATTTTCTCACTATTTTTAGCACATGGAAAGCACATATGAATAAACTACCAAATTCTGTTTTAATAATTATGTAGAATGTGGTACTGTTCTGTTATCAGGACCGGATTCAGAAATGTATGAATGTATGCACGTATGTATGTGCATGTATATGTACACATACACATTCGTACTTAGATATTTATACATGAATGCATGCATACATATATACATACATACATTTCTGAATCTGGTCCTGCTAACACAAACAGTACCTAGAAAATATTCGTTTAGAAAAATAGATACAATGGCTCAAACAATTGAGAATACACCTTACTTTTACTTGATAAATCTATCTTTCAGTGTAAATAACACGTTACCAAGAAGCGGAATTTTTTTATTTTTAAGCATAACAATTGATTTAATTTAAAGTAAAAATAAAGAACAGCCAAAGAAAATATCCTAAAATGAACATTTTCAGAAACATTTTTAAATAACCATATGCAGATTTTTGCCTCACAAAATTGAAAATACAACAATAAAAAAATACATTTTACCTACGGGCTCACCAGCGGCCTAGCGGTAAAGTCGCTGAACACTGGTAGTTCGGTCCGAGGTTCGAATCCCGCGAACGGGCTGGCTGCGTGGGCGTTTTCGTGGTTTTCCCCATGTGTAACGTGTATACGAGCCAGTTTCCCTTAGAAAGTCCTCCACGAAAGGCATCCCTCCCCTTAGGCAGATAGCCCTCGTGTGCTTTGCCATAATTAAATACACACACCATACATTTTACCTACGTGGCTTCTATTTTAGTCAAATGTTTGTAATCTTATAGTAAACCTTTCATTTTCGTACTGACGTTTATTATATTAACTTAAAACCGCACTTTTAAATAGAAAATGGCTCCTCGAAATCGTACTAAGATTATATTAAAAAGGAAAATCTTATAGTGAATTACACTGGGTAAAGAAAGTATTGGCAATTGCCTATATTTGATCATATTGGCTAACAAAGGAAATGCTTGACAATTTTAGCTATACACTGAATACAGGAGGTAAGACAGAAGAGACAACAGAGACGAACTTCTGCCCTGGTTATAACTTTCAGTCAAATAAGACGGTGTGTTAGGCGGAAGGGGCACTTAGTGCCTGCCAGGTCTGAGTGGAATAAACACACAAATCTAATGACTATTCTGGAGTTGGCGAAATATGACAAATCTGCGGCAATTAGAAGATATTGTGGAAGTTACGATTTTGAAGCCGCGAGAGAAATGTTTCTTGAAGGTACCAAATGTGCTTATCATCCTTCTTAATGAAAGATGTACAATGAGGTGTTGGAGCCTGAAGTTAGTTCAGAGTTGCTAGCTTTCATATTCATGATACTGAGCTTTTATGCAACTGCTCGTTTAGAATTTCATTTCTTTATTAGCGAATTTTATTATCTGAATTTTTTCTCGAGGTCGAAGCAACATTTTGGACTGCTGAGAGCAGTTTATTTTGCTTTTAAGAGTTGTTATTGATTCCAATAAGGTTTAAGATCTTTTTTTTTTTATCTGAGCTAATCATTTGAGAAGATGTCTTCAAGATGTAATACCCAACAATAGGATACCTTTTTGCAATCTATTGTTTTCATACAAACCTATAAATCTAATTCTTTCACTTAATAATGCAACTATATGTAAGACGAAAATGTGTAACTCAAGAATTTAATTTTAATTTGCAATATTTCTTAGCTTTTTAAATAAATTTTATTTCTCCTTTGCATGCTAAAAATTAACCCATCAGCTGTCGAGCGGTAAAGACGCTGAGCACTGGTAGTTGGGTTGAGGTTTCGACTCCCGGCGAAACCTCAACCCATCACGGACGTTTTCGTGGTTTTCCCCAAGTGTAAGGGGTATACGAGCGACTTTCTCTTAGAAAGTCCTCCACGAAGGCATCCCTTCCCTTAGGGAGATATCTTTCATGTGCTTTCCCGTATTCAAATAAATCAAACCAAAGCAAGCCATATTAAAAGTAGTAACTGTTTATAACAAACATCTGTTATTTTAAAATTAATCCGAGTGATATTTTATTAGTTATGGTTCTTGCATAACACTAATGACGTAGATGCTTATATAAGTCTTCGCGCAATCTGTTGGATTAAATAAGAAGTATAGACAACCATGAATAAAGAGGAAATAATTGAATTCGGCAACGTCTGCAAGTTTGATTTATGCATCTACCCTACCACGCCCAGTTATTACCACAAACTTCTTCCAGTTTCATTATATATATATATATATATATCCTTAGATTATATTTAATCCAACGATTTAGAATAAGCATAATATATCATTTTTAGCAATCTCTGTTACATGACTTAATAAAGTTGTTTCTAACGCTATTTCTGAACTTTAAATGAATCGCTGTTTATAAGTTATACCATCAGCTTCCTGTTATATAATGATACGAATGATATGTCAGTGTTTTATTGTGTTTTCATAATTAAAGAAAGTTACTTATTTAGGCATTCCTTTTATATTTGAAATATCAGATTGCTTATCAAAATATTGTGTAAACGTCACTGAGATAAGGTTAATTCTTCAACTATCATTTACTTCAGTGTTTAGATTTGAGAAATTATTAGTGCAACTGAATGCAGTCTAGTTAAGGATATTACTTATAATTGTTTATCAAACTGAATTCCCTTTGTCACATTGTTTATTCTTTTAAATTATCCTTACATTTGACCATTTACCATGCAGAATCTTTCAGCATTACGTTTTTGCACGTTTTTACGTCAATTTGCACTTCTTCACTCTGTTTAACTGTTGGTTCATAGCAAATGTTTCCTAAAATGTTGCATTTCTATGTTTTTGTAATTTTCATTTTAAAGTTAAATGCTGCTGAGGGCAAAACGTAACAACTAGAAAAGCACCATCAGAAAGGAGTTTAATTGAAAGCGTTAGACTTTACAAATTAAGAAGGAAATCTGTTTTCTCAGATTCCCTATCTCGCCATCTTGTAAAAAATAGAAATGTATAATAAAGTCTTAATTTGGTAATGTTAAAACACCACGAAGACAGTTTGAAATACGGAACAGATTGCTGTCTCCTTTCTGTTTAAACAACTGACGAGGCAGAAGGGGTACACATACCCAGCTCAGAATTGCCATACACAATTAATCGCCCCAACCTGTGGAGGTGGTCCATGCGGCTGAGGACGTGGGCACCACCCCTCTACCAATACGGTTAATCGGTATAGCACCACGTCCACCTTTATCTAGATAACCATATGTGGTCATTATGCTAATACACTAATACATAAACATACATAAATATTTGGTAGTTAACAGTGGCGTTAACCACTTGCTCTACCGACTAAACTTTACGGTTGCGGTGCCGTGCGCTACAATATAACAAGCGGTAAAGTGTCTCATTTACGCTGCTCCGCGTCTGCGAGTGCAATCCAGAGCTGTAACTCGAGAAATAAACAATCTCGTTGTTAAAGCGACGTGTGCACCACGTTATTTTCATTTTTGCGATAAATGCCTATCGACGTGGTGTTTTACGTCGCTCGCGGTTTGAGACAAAAGCATCTCGACGTGCATGGCACGTCTTTTTAGCGCAAGTGGTTAAAGCTAATTAATATTAGACGTTGGATAATACATTGCCATGTTACAAGGTGTATCCAAAAGCATGGATACGATAGCATATATACATAACGTGTGTACTTGTATGTTGAGTACGCCATGAAGCATTATCATTAGATACACAAGACATGTACACTGCTAAAAAAAAATGGGACAGTGCTATATCTCCCGTTCTACTGAGCCGATTGACAAAATTCAAACTGCGTTTTTCATGTCTCGAAAGCGCGACTTAGTATATATATTAGATTTATATATAGCACTATTCTAACATAGGTATTTTGACACAAAATCGGACTTTTTCTGAAATAACATACCAATTTTTTTTTTCCATATTTCGATTCTACGACTCAAATTATGCCAGAATAGCAAGTTTTGTAAAAATCGTACGACTAGTTTTTAAAATATTAGCTCTCAAAATCTTAGCTCCTCAATGTTAATTGAATTTGGCAAATATTTATTTATATCTCTTTTTTTTTTTTTATTAAACTTTTTTGATTTTTTCTCTCACATTTCGAAATTTAGGTTCATTCCAAATAAAATTTACCCATTTTTTTTGTTTTATTTTTTAAATTTCTGTTTTTAAATAATTTTTATAAATTTTTCGAAAAAAATTTTGAATTATAACGTATAAAATTTTTACCATCATCTTAAAGAAGGTATATTTTAAAGCATATCTGCAAAAAATTACTTTTTTATTCAAAATTTTCTAAGATATACACAAATTTACATATTTTCGCGTTTTGAAATTTGGCATCTTTTTTTTGAGCGATAATAACGCCAAATGTGGTCTATGGATTTTTGTTACACTGTATTGCCACAGCTATTTTTAACCTTAAATTTCAAGTAAAATTTTACGGAGAATTAATTATATGACATTTTTTTCCCTCAATGATGCGTAATAAATATTTATTAATACTATATGAAAAGCTATTTTTTTAAATAAATTTTTTAATTTTTTTTTAAAATTTATCTCTATCTTTTTTTTTTTTTTTTTTTTTTAATAAGAGTAAATTTTTATCGTCTGCTACTTTACTTTGTTTAAATCGAATTGTCTAAAACTGAGAATTTTCGTTTGATGTTTATTTGAATTTTATGACATTAACTGCACAATTTATTTCTAAGCAAACTGATGCTTTTGAAGTGGCTGAAAGAGCGGCTGGTACTGTCATCCATATTTCTAAAGCACAGTATATTTTTATAGAAACATAAAATTTAGAATAATCATTTTTATAAAAGTCAAATTATGATATAAATATACAACCCTCTAGAGACTGAATTAATGGAAGTTCAATGGTTATGTAGAAATGATCTGCAGCTACTTAATCGCTGGATAAGTCAGCAGATTCCGTAGACAAGTAAGAATAATTATATAAACGACACCCAACATTCTGAATTCAATTAACAACGAGGATACGATGTTTATTAAATGAATTCAAGAAGTTTTAAAACATAAAAAATCAACTCATTTTTTATCCTAAAATGTATTTTTGTGCGTAGCGTATTTTCATTATTCTAATTTAAAATTCCAATAATTCTTAAAATTCTAATTTAGAATGTAATTGTCAAGAACTGATTCCTAATCATCAGTAATATAATAAGTAATTATTACGGTTATTAATAAATCCTTCTTATAAAGTAATTGCAAATATTTCAAAAAACTTTCTGTCTGAATGCAAATATTTTTCTGTGCAAATATTTTTAATTTTATATTAATCAAGATTGCACACGATATTATTTATTTGCACTTCAATTCTTAACGTCAGCTCTAGTAGAAGTTACAAATCAATTATATTTAATTAAGGATTAGATTGGATTGGATTGGATTGGATTGGATTATTTAATTATGGCAAAGCACACGAGGGCTATCTGCCTAAAGGGAGGGATGCCTTCGTGGAGGACTTTCTAAGGGAAACTGGCTCGTATACATGTTACACATCGGGAAAACCACGAAAACACCCATGCAACCAGCCCGTTCGCGGGATTCGAACCTCGGACCGAACTACCAGTGATCAGCGTCTTTACCGCTCGGCCGTTTGTGGGCCTTTATGAAATAGAAGGCGATAACTTTATTTAAAATGATTGTCAGAAATACCAAAATGTTTCGAAAAGTTGGATACTTTTTAACATACTTTCAGAATGCTTAAAGAAAAAGAGAAGAAAAATAAATTTTTTCGTAAAATTTAGTATTTGTATTTTTTTTAATTTAAAACTTTTCTATGTTATGATATTTGATTCTTGCGATTTCAAAAATAAAATATTTGACTAAAATATGAATAACATTTTAAGAAACCAAATGTAGGATAAAATTGTGTAAAGCAATGGGCACAATGATAAAACTGTTTAAAGCAGTGTATGCAAGTCATCCTAAGTTAAAATGTCGGTTATACATCTCTCTTATTTATATATATCTTTTCTGAACGGAACATTGAAAGGCGTGTGAAACTGTGCTTTACTGTATTTTCTCTTTTAATACAGTATGCAGTTTTCAAACTCATCGTAGTATGGGTTACAAAGTATTCTTCCGAAAGAAACGCAGTTCAAATAAATAAAATCAAATTCTGGAAAATTGATATTAATAAATATATTTAAAATGCTCAGTTCGAAAGAATAAATAGAAAATTTTAAAACAATTATCTGAAGAGACAATGCAACACGAACAATTAAAATAAAAGTGTAAAAATTTAAAAATTACCTGAAATAATAACTATGACGAAAAATATATATATAAAGAAAACTATTTGAAAAAAAAAATAAACGCTGCACCTTTATTTACGCAGTTCGAATAAGTAAATAGAAATTTTTAAAACAGTTATTCGAAAAAAAAAAAAAAAAAAGTGCAACTTAAACAATTAAAATGAAATTCGAAAAAGAAAAAATTACTTAAAATAATAAGTTATAATTAAAAATATAATATAAAGAATATTATTTGGAAAAAAGGAACGATGGTGACTTTTTTTCCTCTCACGGAAAAGGAAACTAGGTTGCCATATATTAAGAAGTTCGCCAAGTGAAGTATTCTTGGCGCAAACTGACAAAAAAAATGCCAACATAAATTTGTGAATTTCTCCGTAAATTTCTCTCCAAATTTTACAAAATTTCATATTTAGGCGTAATTTGAGTCGTAGAATCGAAATATGTAAAAAAATTGGTATGTTATTTCAGAAAAAGTCCGATTTTGTGTCAAAATACCTATGTTAGAATAGTGCTATATATAAATCTAATATATATCCTAAGTCGCGCTTTCGAGACATGAAGAACGGAATTTGAATTTTGTCAATCGGCCCAGTAGATCGGGAGATATAGGACTGTCCTTTTTTTTTTTTTTTTTTTTTGAGCAGTGTACCATTTGACAACACAAACACTTAATAGACTGAAGACTAAAACTGACCTTCTTTCGCACTGCGAACATCTGGAATAAGATTTAATTAATTAAATAACTTAAAAATAGAAATCTGAAAATTTGTGGAAAAGTCTCAGGCTTCAGTTAACTCACGATTCCTGTTACCGTGTGCTTCCACTTTTGTCTTTGCTCTCTTTAGAATATTAAAAAGAAAGAAAATGACTTTCTTGTCTCACAAATTCTTAGATTACTCGAAAGAATAAACTAATTTTCTTTTCGAATAAATTAGCTAATTTTAGCGCTGGTTGATCGTCCTCTAAATTTACACACTAACAAGAGAGTATTGGTTATTTTCTTGATAAAAGGCAGCTTTTAGCAGTTTAATGTAATGCCCTGTGTTGATAAGATACTTGAGCTTCAAAATAGATTGCTTAAAAAGACACTATGAATTTTGATTTTGTGTTTGAAATTTTGGATTTTCTTGTGGATTAAATACTTGAAATAAAGCCATTTTAATACATCTTGTTGATAACGCAAACACCAAAAGGTATAATAAGACAGCGGTTCTCAACCTTTTGACTAATGCGTACCATCTAAACAAAAACTGAAAAACATTAGTACTGTATAGACATTAGGTATTTTTTGGAGGCCAGAGAGATGAAAAATTAGCAAACGCCTTCGCCGGGAATCGAACCACGGACCTCTGGAATACCGGCCCAGCGTGCTACCGTTACACCACGAAGGCACGCTAGGGAAGTGAGAGAAATACCTTATAGTACTGTCACTACATTTTACAATGTTTATTTTTACATTTCTCAATAGAAATATTAAAAAAAAATACATGTTCCCATTTGCACAACGTATTTGGCTATTTGTATTAAATAGGCACATATAAAAAACTATTAGATTAAAATCGGTTACCCTTTTAATTATCAAAATTTAAGCTATAATACTTTAATTCTAAAATTTAGTGTGAAATTTGGACCTGTTTAAGAGAGATCAATTTATTAATGTCTGATCTTATTTTATTTCATTTAGCTTTAACCGTAAATAAAGATCCACTTTTAATTTTGGTCTGTATTTATATTTCACATATAACATTAAAAAAATCCTAATTCACACAAACAGGTTGTGCAAAAAGGCAATAAAAATTTGATTAGCTTTATTTGAAATGCCTTTAAATTATTTTTTTCGGTTCAGCCAAAGTTAATAAGTGTGTCATTTTCAAAATCTTCAGTTGGAGTTCGATCACAGGAAATTTCTATCAATTGTTCTTTTTATTTACAATTTTTTTTTATTTAATAGTTAAAAATACTTTGTTTCTTTGCGTACCACAAGTTGAGAACCGCTGTTCTAGGATGTAACACGACCATTATTTTACCATGTTTCGTGAACTGAATTCCCTTTAGTGAATGCATTGAGAAACGGCAACATTCGAGCTTGCATGAAGGATTGCCATAAGATAAACTCGAAGGTAAATATAGAAGGACAGTTCAAAAACCTGTTTTAAAACATTAATGGCATTCTTCTAAAATTTTTTGCAAGTGATAATAATTTGCAACAATTATAACATAATTATGTTATCATCAAGATTAGTTAATAATTACCAAAATCTTAATTTGACTGTAAATACTTATAATGACCTGTAAACGTCTTTGACTGCAATTATGGAAACTTCTGTTCTGTAAACGGATTGTATGTAAGGATATACACTGGTGTGCAAAAATTAAGGACGAGACGGTTTTTTCAATATAACTTTGTACAAAACCTTTCCAAGTCAACACATTTAATACCGTAAGCTCCCCAATACCTAAGGACATGAGTAATGTAAGCAACACTTACTAAAAGAGAAATCAGAGGGATAAAAAGAAGCTTTATTGAAAAAGTAGCATGGAGCGCAATGCGACTGAGCCGAAACATCCCTGTGATGAATGTCCAGCAAGAAACATCCGGTCTTTAATAGGGGATATGATCTCCCCTGACTGCTAGGCAGGTATCACAGCGTCTGCCCATGCTGAGAATGAGGGTGTCAATGAGTTGTTGAGGCATTGCTGCCCATTCGTCTTGCAGCGCCAATCAAAGCTCCGGAATCATTACTGGTGGTAAGGTACGAGCTGCCAAGCGTCTGCCTAGAAAATCCCATACATGCTCGATGGGATTGAGATCCGGAGATCGTGCCGGCCAATCCATACGTTCAATATCCTCACTCTCTAAGAGCTGTTCGGCAGCTACTATGCGATGACATGGTGCATTGTCGTCCATGAAAAGGAACTGCGGACCCATAGCGCCTCTAAAAAGACGTACATATGGAAGAAGAATCTCGTTACAATAACGGGTCCCGTTGACTGAACCTGCGTCGAAGATGTGAAGGTCTGTACGACTACCAAGCATGGTGCCTCCCCAAACGAGAACACCGCCACCTCCATACCTGTTCCTTTCAATGATTTTCGAGGAATGATTACGGCTTCCCCGCTCTCTCCAGATGAGTATGCGATGAGAATCACTACTCAGACTGAATCTGCTCTCATCTGTAAAGAGTACTTGTCCCCATTCATTGTCTCTCCAATTTCGGTGTTCCCGGCACCACAGAGAACGCCTTCTCCGATGGGCAGGCGTTAGAGGTACACACCGTACAGGGCATCGTGCAAACAGACCACCACCGTGCAGTCTTCTGGCCACGGTAAAACGCGATATCGGGTCGTCCAGGCGCCTGTGTCGCGTGTCTAGCGATTTCTCCCGCTGTCTGCCGCCTGTTTCTTCTGGCCTGTAAGGCAGTATACCGGTCATCTGCGGGTGTGGTTCCTCGTGGACGACCACTACTAAACCCCCGGATAGCTATTCCTGTAGTTTGAAATTGTCTCCAAAGTCGTGAAACGATGCTGTGAGCAATTCCGATCTCTTCAGCCACACTTGTCACACTGCGGCCTTCCTCCAACTTCCCAATGATTTGACCTCGGGTAAAAGCATCCAGATGTCGTCTAACAGATTGATTATTCCCCATTTCTCGCTGAGGCAGCAACTCGGTGTGATTTTAACTGCTATACGGCGTGCAATCTCTTTGCCAGAAATACTGATCTGACACCGACAACATGCTTTATACTACTCAGACACTCCCCCATTACGTCTACTTGCATATCTGCGCATGTGCTACCGTACATCACCTTACTTAATCTCCTGATTGGTTATTATGTCCGCTCTGCCTCTTCGTTCAGCTGATATGCTAATTTTTTGACTTCGTCCTTAATTTTTGCACACCAGTGTATAGCAGTTCTCTTGAAATAATTACCTTAATACCTAAGTTAAGTTACTTTACTCAGACATCATCTGTTACAATTAATTAAATCGCTCCCTATCATATTTAAATAATCTGATCTTTGTCTTTCTGGACAACACGATTTTCATGCCCAACACTTTGTGGTGACACGTGGCTGCTGAGATGTTCCATACGTGACACATTTCTACTATTCTGGGATAAAATAAGTAACTACTAGTAATTATATAAATTATTTTAATAATTCATCCAAATTATAGTAGATTTTTGTGAGTGATCCTCCGTAGTGAAGTTGTCAAGAACAGCCTTTGATTCAAGGCTCCGTTTTTTTATAAATAGGAAATTCGTACAGTTAGAAGAAGCGATTTTGTTCCTTGTAAAACCTTTTTCTTTTTCTCTTCCGCTCCCTTTTGTTTTGCAAATTAAGATAACTCTTTCTGAAGAATTCTTTTAGATGCCGTCTAGGAAATATTCGTTGTTTCTTCATCTTCGAATTTTTATTTAATGCGAATGTTTTGTATAATAAAATAAGAAAAATAAGTAAGAAAGTGAGAATAATAATAATAATAAATAAGTAGGTAAGAAAAATAGATGAGTATAAAAGAAAACTGAAAATTTACACTTGGAGGAGGAAGTATCTAAACAAGTCCGCAGATGTTTAAGATCTTCAAATTATTAAACTTCCTTGGAGATTGACGAATCACATGAGCTATGCTGGACCATGCAGTTGGTTCCTGGTTAAGGCTTGTTTCATATATCCTAACTAATACCAATAAATGATTGCATGCTTTAAATATTTTCAGTATTATAAAATAAATTACACTTCTTATTTCTTAGCATGCGGAGTTCAAACAAAGTCATACATGAAATGCAGCTCTGCTTTTTCTAGGTATTTTGCTTCTATTTTTGGCTTATTTATTATTCTTATAAAGCAGAAAAACGCTTTTAGCACTTTCAGTCACAAGCGCTTAAAAAAAAAAAAAAATCATTTATTTTAACTTCTTGGGAATAGAGATATATAAATTCACACGTATTGCTGACAAGTTTTGGGGCATGTACCCCACTACCGACGTCGGAACTTAAAATGGGACAACTAATGATACCGCAGTGGTTTGCAGTTTCGGTTGCAGCAAACAACAGTTGCACCTCCACAACAAAACGGCAGCGTAGGGGGGGGTCTAAGCAAGACGATGTTAATCAGTATAGCTAGTGTAAGGGGCCTTTACCTGCTTAGAGTAAATAATAGGTGGTCCCTGCGCTTACACCTAACCTAGGAAACCCAAACTACCGAGGCAAGAAAAGATTCTTATATTCATTTTAGAAAATCTGTTTCTGTTCCCGTCTGTAAAGAAACCTCTTTTCTTTTACAGATGATACATTGATTTGATTTTATCAGTACCCTTTGTTCGTATTGTTCCCTTTCCCTTCGACTTCCAATTTTACGCTCTGCTCGAAAATCATTCGCTTCAGGTTTTCACCGTAGGCACACCCCATCAAATGAGGCGCGCATTCAAAGTGATAACACGGGTCCTACCGTATCAGATTTGATACATGGAAGTGCACCGTTTCATATGAAATTTAAAAGAACAAATCATGAATACTTTGCGTGTAAACTTCATATTTTGAAATTTTAGAAGACAGGCTTATAATAATTTTAGTCCTGTTTCTTAAGATCTAAGAGCAGGAATTTTAGGATGAGATATTAGGCCCGTCACACATAGCGGTGCTGGTTAAATGCAAGGAAAATCAATTTTTTCACTTTTTTTCATACAAGGTCAGAATGAAAATTGGTGTTAGCTGCAACCGCGGGGAAAAACTTTTCTTTTCGTTTCTCAGGACAGGTAATACACAGAATGCTGCATTCGGTTCTGGGCCGTTTAGTCTAAAAGGAACTTAAGATTTAGGTTTCTGCATGTCCAGTGAGGAGGTCAGTTTTCCAGAATCTTAGATCGGAAGCTACCAAGAGGTTTCAAATTTATCGCACGGGGCAAGCTTTCATTGCCATAAAATCTTGCAGTTGGAAGCTCCATGTCCATGATGATTAAATGACTAAATTATTGGCTAAATATGAACTTAAATGTCTAATTGAGTTAATGATGAAATTCGGGGGGTGGTTGTCGATGCAGATTTTTCTTCATAGATTGCATAGAAGGAAAGAGTCAGAATTGTGTTTTTTGTGGCGAAAAGAGCAAAAGGGAATGGGGGGCTGGATCTTGGCCCTACTTTCCAGGCAAAACCAGCTTCAGAGCTACGCTTTGACAAGTAAAAGAAGTGAGAAGTAAAAGTTGTGTTTCCGGCTCAGATGATATCTACAATACTCCATGGTGGAGTTCGCTTATCATTTAAATCAGAATTGTGATATACTTTAGATTAGTTTAAGATTATCAAATTAAATATCAAATTCTCACGCTCCCGTGATCTTTAAAACGCAAGATTTCCCTTAACGCTAAAGTGGTTTGAGGCAGATTCAGGACAAACTGGAACTCACCTAAATGCATAACGTATTCTAGTGCAAAATTGTGATTACTTCATCCTTGCATGTAATGGGAAATGAGCGCAGACTTACGCAGCAATGGTCAGACTTACTTGCTTTCAGTGACGAAGTATTAGGATGCGTGCCGACTACTACAGTTTCTTTAATAAAAAAAAGCTGATGTGTACACCACATGACTTCTTTATACGGAATATTAAATTATACGCACTTTTTCTTGCATTTCATTTAAACGTATTGGATTGAATTAAATCTGCTTCGTCGTTAGCTCATAAATCACAATAGAATAAATGCACTCTTTAAATTTACTATATTTGTTTACCATAGTGACATTCAGCCCACCAGCGGCCAAGCGATAAAGACGCTGAACACTGGTAGTTCGGTCCGAGGTTCGAATCCCGCGAACGGGCTGGCTGCATGGGCGTTTTCGTGGTTTTCCCCATGTGTAACGTGTATACGAGCCAGTTTCCCTTAGAAAGTCCTCCACGAAAGGCATCCCTCCCCTTAGGCAGATAGCCCAGTGTGCTTTGCCATAATTAAATACACCACCACACCACCATAGTGACATTCTGGCGCTAGGTTCACTTAACATCGTTATATTTCATTTGTATTATAACTCAGAATGCACAAAATTTATACCATTTAAAGAATTATCTAATTGTTGCCACATGTTCTATTCAAATACTATATATAATAAAGATAGAACGATGTATAAAAGAAATTAGGCAAACAAACCAAAAAAGAAACAGTTTTTAAAAGACGATTGAGTATTTCTCATTCAATTAATTCAGTTCTCACTCCCGACAAGGCAAAAATAAATAAAAACTCAAAATGTCTGTATTAAAAATTACGAAGTAAATCTTAAGCACTTATTTCCTCGAAAAAATTCCAGAAAGGAATAAGCATGATTTGATTCGCAATAATAAATGAAGGCGTTATCTTTGTTGTTGCGAAGCTAAGTTTCTCTAGATTGGCAACAAATCCACTATTCTGCTGTTTCAAATGTGAACAAGCAATGGCCGCCATCAAAAAAAAAAAAAAAATTATTAGGCTTAGCGACACTTAAACAACTTTAAAATTGTTGATGATTCTAAAAATATTGCATACAGATTTCCTAAAGACATAAAAACTTTAACCGGAAGATAAGCACAACATTTATTGTTGCGAAACTTAGGCTCTCTGAATTGGCAACAAATCTATTATTCTGCGTTTTCAAATGTAAACAAATATGCCCGCCATGTTATTTAACAATTAGGCTTAACCGCACTTAAACAGCTTTTAAATTGTTGATAATTGTACAAATATTGCTTGCAGATATCCTAAAGACATAAAAACCTTAACCGGAAGATAAGCACAACATAATTCAATCATTTTTAAAGCAAAAAATGTACAATTTACAAACATATAAGAGTAAAGAAACATATTACTGAGCTTGGTAGCATAGTGGATATATATATAAATATATTTATATACGTTTGGTGCGGCCGGTTGCAACTAAAATACGAGGTGCACATCTACATGTTATAGCAGTCCCTATATACAAAATTTCAACGTTCTGAGGCTACTCGTTTTTGAGTTATGCGAGATTTATACGTATGTACGTACAGACACCACGAAAAATTCTCTTCAGAATTCATTTTAAAGCAGTTTTATAATTTTTTTGGAAGAAAAGAGTCTTTTATTCTGTCCTTACGTACAGATGTCACGCAAAAACACCATTAAATTGCATTCGATAGCGGTCAAAATGGATATTTTCATTGAAATATGCGGCCCACCAGCAGCCGAGTGGTAAAGTCGCTGAACACTGGTAGTTCGGTCCGAGGTTCGAATCCCGCGAACGGGCTGGCTGCATGGGCGTTTTCGTGGTTTTCCCCATGTGTAACGTGTATACGAGCCAGTTTCCCTTAGAAAGTCCTCCACGAAGGCATCCCTCCCCTTAGGCAGATAGCCCTAGTGTGCTTTGCCGTAATTAAATAAACAAACCAAACCGTTGAAATATGCTGCCTGAAACTTTTCGCGATTACAATACTTCCCTTTTTGCTTCGTACAAAGAAGTAAAAATAGTCAGTTCACTGACTGCATAGAATTTCATTCGAGGGAAATTCATTCTGGAACTCTGTCATGAGATTTCCAAAGATTTTTTATCAATCTATTTTTATTATTAATGAAATGCAATTGTTACATAACTCTTATTTTTTTGTTACTAAATGTTTTTGTTACGCATTTAGAAATTAGAAAAATTTTAAGTTAACCATTGGGTAAATTTAAAACTTCTATTCTTTTAGAAGACTATAGATATTAAATTTGGATAGTCTTAAATGCAAATAAAAAATAATAATTTGTTCGAGTGCCATAAATTTTCGCTTCGGTTTCAATGATGACAGGAATGCTGTTGTGATAACTGCTGAAAAGATTTACGCGTTTTTGGTATAAATTATATAAGTGCAATATGTATACCAGAAATTTAGAATGATAAAAAATGATGTAGAGGTATAATAAAAAGCTATTGTAATAGGCGTGTTTTATTTATTACTTAATAAATGGGTTCTAGGGTTTTAAGCATTGTATTTGATTTTTATTTTTCGTCTACAAAGTTAACCGATAGTTAATTCATTGGTTCTAGTTTTGATAGATTTTGTACTGGGAATATCGGTTACACCATATGTTTAGTGGCCTATCAAGGTTTTTATTTTAACTAATTTTTTGAATACCATATTTAGCTGATATTTTTGGAAAGTTAAATGAATTAAATTTAGGATAACGAGGACAAAATGTTAATTTGTTTACCATTAGAGATAAAATAAGTTCACTGATAGAAAAAAAAAAAAAAAGCTCGAGCTAATAATGAAAAAATTGGATAATTATATTTTAAACTCTTTGCCTCTTTTAGAAAGTTTTCTAACCGAAAATAATTTGAAACTACAAGAAGAATTAGCATCCGACATAAAAAATCATTGTTTAGAATTGATGAATAATTTCAGTATGTATTTTCCCGCGGATCATGAAAAGGAAAATTGGATTAGAAATCCATTTTGTTCAAATACACCTGAAAATTTATCTCTTGAAGAAAAAGAAGAATTAATAGAATTTTCCTGTGATCGAACTCTAACTGAAGATTTCTAAAATAACACACTTGTTAACTTTTAGCTTAGCCGATAAAAAGAATTTAGAAGCATTTCAAATAAAGCTGTTAAATTTTTATTGCCTTTTTGCACAACCTATATGTGTGAACAAGGATTTTCTTTCATGTTATATTTAAAAAATTTAGCACAGAACAAAATTAAACGTGGATTTTAATTTACGCTTATAAAACTAAGTGAAAAAAAAAACAGACATAAAAGATTGATTTCTCTTAAACAGGCCCGAATTTCGCACTAAATTTTAGAAGTACTATAACTTAAATTTCGATAATTAAAATAGTAACCAATATTTAATCTAATATTTTTATGTGTGCATATTTAATTGAAATGGCAACGAGCTGTGCAAATGGCAAAATAATTTTAGCCTAAAGGGCGTTAGCCCAGAAGGGCTATTAACATCGTTTTGTCATTTTGAGTTTAAAACTTGAATGTCCATTTCACTTTTCAAATTGTTGCCACCAAATATTATCGCCGTATATCTATATAAAGATGAAGAATCTTTATAAACGTATGTATATTTATGGCATTGTGATAAAACAACGCTGCCTGGAACCATCTAATTTTGAGTAACGTAATCTTCCACCGATTATAGGCATCTGGAAGCCCAAATCTGGAATTTGTTTTATTACCCATTTCACATTTTATAACACTTCGATATCAAAGCGAGCAGTGACAGCACTGTATGGGGAAAAAAAATATATCCAGCACGGAGAGGGGAGGGATTGTGTATCGGAAATTCTAAAGATATGCTCATTTTGCGATATTGCCGTTGAACTGAATTTTATGGTTTAAGTGCGAAGAACATGCTATTTAAAAAATAAAGATAACACACAAAACGTTAAAAAAACGCCCCTGTTATGACCCCTATTAAGTTTAATATTTCCCGTTTATCATTATTTAAGAGTTTGTTTTGTTTGCTAAGTTTGATGTATGAATCTGGCAACCAGTTTCATATGTTGTGATCGGGGGGATTCCCGTTCTTCTAAGCAAGCAGCAATTAAGTTAGTTACATTATTGAAATACGGAATGTTTATCATCAAGATGTACGAAACACTTTATCTTTATACTAAACTCTACATGTAAATAATCGTCTGTATGTGTTCGTAAATAAAATAAATTGGATATAAAACCCAAGTCTGATTTCGAATCAAAACAGCCCCTTTGGGCGTAATATAAAGTCGGAAAGCTTTCAGATTTTTTTAAGTATTTCTATTCATAAATTGAAAAATAATCATTGTAAAATGTAGAAACTAAAGGTTTTCAATTTGTGTTTAGATGGTGCGCGTTAGTCAAAAGGTTGAGAACCTCTGATCTAGAGCGTTAATTAAATTTCAGCATCGAACGTTTCACGAAACTTTAACTCTGCGAAGAATTTCCATGTTCTAAAATCATGAACTTAACAAAAGTTAAGGTATTCAAATCTGGCATGGTGTCAGTTAATTGAATTGTCTGTTCTGTAATTTTTTCCTTTCATCGTAACAAGCAGAAAGCTAAGTGGCTGTACGGTACGACGAAAGTAAGCGAAATTAGCTAACCTATTCATCTGCTAATATATTAGCCAATTTTAGCACTGGGCTCTTGTCTTCAGAATTGGAAATTAACTTAAATAATACTGCCTATTTTTGCAGGAAGTAGACAGTATTGACTCTTTTAAATAATACCTTTTACACTGCCGATGCAAAAGGACAACCAAATGACACTTGCATATTAAATATATGCACATATAATTGGTATTAAAAGCATCGTTAATTCGAGGTATTTTACTCCAGTTAAAATCACGAAATACTATGGAAAAATAGTCACGCTCCATTCAATATCATTCCTAAGTATCTGTCAAAATAATGCATTACGCAAGTTGGTGTCTCTCCAGAAGGTTTTATGTTACCATTAAAACAAAAACTTCTAATTTGGTGAAAATCCTGCTGCCAAAATATCGAATGTTTTAATAGTTCGCCACGAAGCATGGAGGTAAGAAACTAACTTCCATGCCTCGAAGAGCTGTACGCATCGGTCTTTATGCATCGGCAGGGGCGTAGCTAGAGGGGGGCATCTGTCCCCGGGCGCAGAATCCAAGGGGCGCCAAACTGATGTTACGACATTTTAGAATTAAATGTTTTCCATGGCGCGAAATCTTCAGTTGTCCCTGGGCGCTGAAAACCCCAGCTACGACTCTGCGCATCCGATCACCGCAAACGTTGCCAAGGCATAGGGGGGCAATCAAATTAGTCGACACAAAGGATCAGCATCCTACCAGTTTTAACAAAGAACAAATAAAATGGTGATTAGCGACGCTAACTGTCGTACCGATGTGCCGAATCAACACCCCCTAGAACTAACTCAAGGCCACGGTGCGAAGTTCGTGACGTCACTGCAGTAGGGACATGGACCTTATAAGAAATAACAAAGGTCCATGAGTAGGGATACTTTCGTCCTCGCTAACTTTAAGGATGCGGATGCCTTCTTAAATATCCATTTGACGGGCGTATAATTAAACTGAACTTAAATTTTCATATTTAATTCTCATCGTTTATAAATCTGGAAAATACCCTGCTTTCATTAGAATGTGAAGAACCGAGATTTTTATTTTTAGAATGTTTTTGATACGAATAACTAGAATTTTTAATTCCATTAAAAGTTATTACTGATTTTACCAAATTTAATCGCTGAGAAACTCTTGTTAATGAAAGGAACTTCACACTTAATCAATCGGAATTTTATTTGTACGCAATAATTAAACAGAAAGACGATTTAAGACATGAAGGCAGGATATAGATCCTAAAAAATTAAGATAAATCCTAACTCGTTTGAATTAGGAAGCTATTTTACTTGGATTCATGTAGCAATATGAAATCATTAGTTGAAAACGAATATAATTAATCAGAGATGGTTATTGGTCAAGGCTCGTAGTAATTATACTTACCACGATTTATGCCTTGACTAATAAACATCTTTGATAAGTATAAGTAATATATCTTATTTTTGACATATGTTGCCGAATAATAATAATTATAATAAATACTCATGTTTGAAAAAATAACACTAAGCTTTCAACGATTTAAATACGTTTTCATAATTATATGACACATTAGGTGCACAGAGAGAATTCTATATTATATTGCATTCTAAATGGCAAATATCAAACCTCTGATAGAGATCTGATATAGATCTAAATAGCAAACTTCTGATCTCTACAGGGAAATTTTACAACATGATTTGGCAGTATTATGTGGAACGCAAATGTAACAAATCCTAAACTGGGATATTGAACACAACAAATGAAAAACACAATTGTCGTTGCATTATTACTGTCGAATAAAACTACTAACATATAATGCCCTTAGGATGCACTAAATTATACATTACAATTCTAAACAATTAATAAAGAAATACTTTAGATAATGTGTACATGCTTATTTTCAATTCAGTAAACCCATAAGGGGGAGGATTGTTCTAATAGAGGAAAAGGAGAGAAAGAAGAAAATCATCGAAATTGTCTTTGCAGTCAATTCGGAATTATTCAAAACTGTCTATAAGGACCCACCAGCGGCCGAGCGGTAAAATCGCTAAACACTGGTAGTTCGGTCCGAGGTTCGAATTCCGGAGCGTGCTGGCTGCATGGGCGTTTTCGTGGTTTTCCCCATGTGTAACGTGTATACGAGGCAGTTCCCCTTAGAAAGTCCTCCACGAAGGCATCCTTCCCCTTAGGCAGATAGCCCTAGTGTACTTTGCCGTATTCTCAATACACCATACACGAAAGCTGTCTATAAACGGCGAAAGATAAATATTACATTTTTATCATATACTGCATTTGATAAAATAAAAATGTATGGCATGATATTTCATAAAGACTAAAATTTAAATTCTTTCTAAAGACATCTGTAAGTCTAATGTAAAGCGCTGTCTTTAGAAAGAGTTTAAATTTTAGTCTTTATGAAATATCATGCCATACATTTTTATTTACATATATATGCATGCGTATATATGTATGTCAATATATTCGATTTCTTGGCAAATAAAATTTGCTTCGACATACTGCTATACAAAATATAAAATTGAAAATAATATATTTGGGGTGAAGAAAGAGAATTTCAGGATTTTTAACATATATATGTAATAATAAAATTCCATAGTCAAGAATACACTTAAATTTCTAACTTAATGTTCTTTTCATTTTTAATGGCGACGGTCTCTTATTTGAAAGTACGTGGAATTAAATCTACAGCCCCGTAGTAAAGTTGTTTTTCCCGCCTTTTCTACACGTACAGTTATAGAATGTTCTGGAGATATTTAAAACGAACTGGAATGGGTGACGAGGCTGACGTCATTTCTTGGAAGCTCCGCCTTTCCAGAGGCTATAAAAGGACTCGCAAAGGAATATTGAAGCTTTTTCTTTAATGTAACGATGCAGTAAACTTCGTGTAAAAAGTTATTAGTAATTCTTTTTTATTTACTCTGGAACTATGATTTTGTAACTGCTATTTCTCCTGACCAATAATAAATGGATCCTGTTTTTTTAAACTTATCGTCTGATAATTTAAGCTACGACTACATCTATATTTCTTCACCAATCTATTTATTCCGAAAAAAAAGGTGGTACATCCCATATATATATATATATATATGAAGTAATTAAATTAAAAAATTAAAACATAATAAAAAATTCATGAACTTTAACATATGCACATATAAAAGTTGCATTGATATTGCATTATACATGCAAATGAAGGGAGAATACATAATGAATACCTTTGATAAAAAGTAAATGAAACTCAGAATTTTGTAAATTCTGATGTGTGCATATGTATATTGTATTTTGCGCCTTTTAACTACAAGCTTAGGCACATTAGTCATTTTTTGCAATAATTATTTAATAAAGATTTGTTGCCGCCATTACTAAATATTTTGCTATCCTATCAGCCGAATGACCGATTTCACCTACGTCTATTTATTATTATATATCAAAGTCTTTCAAATTTTGTAAAGTTGAATTCACTGCTATTTGTCTCTGAATTTTTCTTTGTAAAAATTTTTGTTCGTTGTCCACTGACAGAAGTTTTTGAGCTGTTATATATTGCATGTTATATAACATCGGTTCGAGGGCATAACAAACCTCCTCGGCTCATATTTTTAATTAAGGAATCATTTTGATTATTTTCCAATACTTTACCCCTAACTAAAAGTTTAAAGCAGGGATTGCATTTAAGTTTTTTTTAGAGCAGCTCTTGCACAATGACCTGACAGGTATGTTAAGACTGGTAAAAAAGTTTCAGCATTTTCAAAATCCTTTTCTGTAATACTTATGTCAAATTCTGTAAACTCTTCTTCAACTTCATCAACTTCGATTCTGTTGTCAGTGCTGCTATTTTTTATTTTTTTCATATGTGCTCGAATTGAGAGTAAGGGGTAGGAAGTTCTGGAGATGTAACTTTGTTTCTGCTTCATAGATACTAAATATTGCGATCCGGCTAAAGATTCGTATTTCCCAAATCTGGCTTCCAGAGTATCAGTTTGAATTTTTCTTGGAAGAAAATACTTAAATTTCAGCTCATGAATGCAATATTTTGACATCTCCATTTTACCATGAGTTGTATGACTGATAGCCAATAGTGTATCCTTTGTAAGAGTGCCTGTTGAAGAATTTTCTTTCCAGTAATCGGTAACTCGGAATTTATATGACATTTATCAGAAAAAAGGTCTCTGTAATTCCTCTCGGAAACGATCTCCTTTGAAAGGCGTTTTCACGCTCATGATGCACCACCATTTGTATATAATGTCAATAAAATTCGCTGTGAATTTATAATTTTTTAGTTGGTGTTCATTGCCTAATTTCAAAAGTGCTTGAATCACATATGGGTTAAATATATCCAATACAAGTTTAACATTCTGTCTTTCAAAATTTAATGGACACGATGCTTTCAAATTCAATCCATAAGCATATTTAACTAAATTTAGTTATGAAGTTGTCTTAAAGTAGAAAAGGATGTCATTAAGAAATTTGAATTTAAAGTTTCGAAATCCGGATAATAAAATATCTGATCAGTACCTTTTTTGATTGAGCCTATTGTTTCGTATGCATTTAAATAGATGAACAGAGTCAATAATAAAGAATAATGGCCGAGTGGCATCCGATGGATGTGGATACACTATGCTTAATTTTGGAGATGTAAAAAAAAAGACATAGTTTTCCTATTAGTAGCATTATTGTCACTGTCAACACAGATAGCTGAGAAACCGAGTTTTCTAAATTTAAGATAGCTCTACGCACAAAATTAAAAAGAATTTCAGCAGTTATATTTCTTACAGGGATTATCTGAATGACTTCTTTAAAATTAGACAGCAGACTGAATCATGAAAACATGTGCAGTTGTTAGCTATATTTCCAGAATTGTAAGCAATGCTGACAATGTTGCCATCTTTATAGTCGACATTTATAGTTTATGTGAATTTTATCGATCACCATTGTAACTATGCGATTGCATTCTTGAAGTAAAGGACTTTTTAGTTTTAAGTGTTCCTGGGAAACGCGCCGTGGCCTTGAATCCAGGGGGTGCTGGCCGGATACGAATCTCGGAGAAGGCAGGAGAACACTCAAAATACACGACGACCCTTCTGAGATGTTGTTGTAAGGAAAGACGGGTGGGACCGCCCCGGGCTATTCTCCGTCATAATTCCAATCACGGCGGAAGCTTAGAAATTAGCACGACTTAGCGATATATAGTGCTTGGCTTGGTTCGGTTTAGTTGATTATGGCAAAGCACTCTAGAGTCATCTGTCTAAAGGGATGATGCTTTCTTGAAGGATTTTCTATGCTAAACTGGCTCCGGCGATATCCAGTATGCTTGCATGGACGCACAGGTGCACCCTGCCCCTGTAGAAGGAGAAAGTGGAAACTGATTTTAATCTGTGACAACATTAACGTTTATTTTTCGTCCAAAGGAACAATTTGCTCTGAAGAACTGTTTCGTTTTGCGATTTTGCGTTGAAAATTATAAACAACGAATCACTTTTCAAATTGTTGCCACCATATATTATCGCCCTGTATTATATTTAAAGAAATTAACTAATAAAGAATCTGCCTGAATGTATGCATGTTTCTCGCATTGTGATAGAACAACGGTACCTAGAACCATCAATATTTGAATAACGTAATCTTCCATAGAATATGGGCATGTGGAAGCCTTAATTTGAAATTTGTTTTATTATCGATTTCTTTTTTCTAACACTGCAACGAATTTTTTATTAAAAAGCAAATCGTTTTCAAAGCAAGCAATGGCAACACTGTGCTCTGAAAATAGAATTACAACGTTAACGTTGTAATTCTATTTCCAGAGCGCGATACACTGTATCAGAAATTCTAAAGATATACTCCTTTCAAAATTATTTTGCGATATTGCTGTTGAACTGATTTTTATGGTTTGAGTACGTAGAACATGATATTTAATAAATAAAGGTAGTACACAAAACGTTTCGAAAATGCCCCTTTGGACGTAAGTTAAAATCTGAAACCTTTCAGATATTTTTTTATTTAAATTAAATTTATTACGTAATTACATTATTTTATTAGAACGCAGCTGTGACGGACAAATAAATGCCAACGACCCACATCCGGGCCTCGAATTTATCTAATACGCCCGGCTTATTTTTCTTATTTTATTTAATTATTTTACTTCACATCTCTCGTTATTGAATGCTTAAAACGATATAAAAAACTGAAGGAAAAAATAAGATTGTTTCTTTTAATAATATGTTATAATTATTGTTAATAAAATTTTATCCAAAATTTTTATTATACATGTTTGTACTGCCTATATACTGCATATGTCCCAAGAAATTTTATTGAGGTTATTTAACAGAAACAAATCTCTGAAAGGACACAAATAATATTTAATGAGTTCTTGTGTTTCCACATCTTCCTGCTATGCTATATACGTAAGTCTACCCACGCTCTTGAAAATAGTGTTACCGTGAAGCATTAATCCAATTTACTTTCTAAATAATAAAACAATAAATTCTCCTTAATCATAAACAGTTATGTTTCTCAAGACAATAGGCCCACCAGCGGCCGAGCGGTAACGTCGCTGAACACTGGTAGTTCGGTCCCAGGTTCGAATCCCGCGAACGGGTTGGCTGCATGGGCGTTTTCGTGGTTTTCCCCATGTGTAACGTGTATACGAGCCAGTTTCCCTTAAAAAGTCCTCCACGAAGGCATCCCTCCCTTAAGGCAGATAGCCCTCGAGTGCTTTGCCATAACCTAATAAACCAAACCAATTCTCAAGACAACAAGACATTTAGCATTTACGCCACGTGTATCTAGATATGTACGCCATATCTGGCTTTCAAACTATGGAAAGCCTTTAACGTAATGCAAAGTCACTGGGTTGAAGTGACCCGGATTAGATGTTTAAAGGAATTGAATGATTTTTTTATATTTTTGGTGTTTGTCTCCAGCATAGAAGTGCGAGACTATCTTGGTGCTATGCGCACTCTTGTTTGGATTATAACTACGTGGAATATTTTCTAACGTTTTTTAAAGCTGCAAGTAGATTGTAAAGTTAAATGAAATAGAAACTTAACAAAAATGTAGACTTTGCTTAGCCTAGACTTCGAAGAAAACCCTTCTGTTTAATTCTATGGTTATTTATTCTATACCTTCCTTCTATTTAATTGAATATCCGTTACGATCATGTCGTTTTCGTATTTTTACTTTCATGTACGAAGTAAAGGAAGTACTGTAATCGCGAAGTACCAAATTCCAAAGGAAATCTCCACTTTTACATTTCCCGAACCTATTTCGACGAATTTTTCGCGTGACATACTTACGCACAGGCTAAAGGACAGATTTTGCCTAAACGGATTGTAAAATGGACATAAAATGGATTCAAAAGGGACATTTTTGCGTGCCCTCTGCCTTATCAAGAAAATGAAAGCATGTGTTATGCATGTCTGTATGTATGTCCTTTCGCATAATTCAGAAGAAGCCGTAGAACGTTGAAATTTTGATATGAGACTTGGGACTGCTATCACATCTAGTTGCGTACCTCCGTTGTTTATTGCAATCGGCAGAACCAACCCTTACTCGGTTTAAAAGTCTTGAACTCGTCTTTATTTTCGAAATCGGTGTTCGTAGTCATATACTTCTAGTTACAGAAGTTTTCACTCTTAAATGCATGTAGTTGCCATTTGGCGACATACTCGTATTTGGCAACATACTCGTAAATCAAATCAAAACACAAATTTTAGCTTGCTGCATAGCGTAACCAACTAGATACATACTGTTTACCTATACAGTTTTGAAAGTTTCAGTGTAACACTAATGGTGCAGCAGACATTATTCTGAGTTGATGTGTAGGGTGTGGACATTATTTGCGTTTACAAATTTTTGATTTCGTGTCTCTTGTTATTTTGATGTATTCAAAGTTTAAAAATTGTTTGAACAAGTTTATAAGGACTGTATTATTACATAAATTTGTTATTACATCTTTACCTATCATATTTTTTTCTGAAAGTTAATTTGTAAAAGTTAATATTTTTTTTTCAAAAATTGAAATAAAAATTTAATTACAAGGTTAAGTGACGAAAACATTTTTTTAAATGTCAAATTTAAAAAACAATAATTTTCGACAAGTAAAATCTAACTCTTAATTTAGTTTCGGTTCTTAGACTTTCAGTTCCCCTCTGGGAAAGTAAAATTAGGTGTTTGAATCCATTACGACAAAAATTGACTTAGATATTGAATTCCAAAAAATGTACTTTGAAGGTTTGCTTTGAAGGATTGGTTATTCAAGTTAGAATAATTCGAGGAAATACATTTAAACGAAGTGCAGCAAAACGTGTGTATAATTTCACCTCAGAAAGGAGTCGTGTTTTCATGACTAATCTCGCTCGTCTGATATCTGAACAAGCTCACGCAATTCATCGTGACAAGGAAGAAAGATTCCGCCTGTCTGTCGTTGGCAAGAGCCAAGGGCGCCATGCAAGTGGCAAAAAAGACCCATGTGGTATATCAGATGCTTGTTTCCTTAGTATAGTTTTGATCTCTTTTTGTAATAATATTCCATTGAATATTCATTTTTCTCTTCCCAAGATTTTTATTGGAAGAGTTCAATTTAAACAGGACATTGAAAAGTATAACTATTCCTCCTAATGTTGCACAACGTAATGGAAAAGCGTACTATTTAGCTATGCTTGTACATTAATAAAACTACATAGACCGCGTACATATCGGTTCGTTTAATGCTTAGAGTGACTAGCACATTCATCATTAATCAGGATATTCATCATTATAAGAAATTAATAGTCATTGATTTAATTTAATGAAGTATACTAACTGAAACGAATTTGACGCACTTAGCTCAATATCCTCGTCATTTGATAATGTTTTCTAGGAAATCGGCACGAGAAGATTATGATTGGCTAATTCTTTCAGAAACCTCTCCTTCTGTAGGCCGATCACAGAATTCATTAATATGAGTGAATAGAAAAATAAATAAAAATGTAAATGCTTTTAAAAAGATACATTTTTTACTTAAGTTTTGGTAGGCGGCGTTAAGTAACTTAATGTTCACGTTGACATGCTGCTCCTGGACTTGTTCAAGTGAAATTTGAATTTTCTCGATTGAAAGGAAATGTAAGTGAATGACACTTTCTACGACCTAAAATGATTAGTCTAATACCTATGAAAATGATTTCACAAACAGATCTCCAGTTTATTGTATTGGAAGAGAGAAATAAAGTACTATAAACAAAAAGCAGTTCTCTCCCATTATTTATCTAATTCGGAACATTTAGAAGTTGCCAGAAATGGGTTGCTCTTGATGTCTGCGTTAAAGTACTCGTTTCTTGACTATTTTTAGCTTTATTTGGATTTTATTAACTTGGATCTATTAATCATTTTCAAAGTGTAATAATATTGCTTCATTTAATATGAATTTGTTTATTCCTTTATTTCAAATTAATATAAATGTACGGATGTAATTACAGACAAAATATTATAAAATTTCTTTTATAGATATCGTAAAATTTCCTTCATTTCTATATACCATAAAATTTCAGTTACCCTTGACTGGTACAAAATGAACATAGCCAAAATGGATATTAAGAGCTATTAATTAATCACCAATTAAATAAATGAATACTATTTAATGACTAATTAAATAAATGAATATTACTTAATTATTAATGTAGTATTTGACTTAACTCAGAGAATTGAGAGCACGGATATTTAATATTGGTTTATTTAATAGAAAGAAATAAAAGTAAATAAGATAAAGTAAGTAAAGATGAAGTTAACGGTATGCAGGATTAACATAATGATGTAGTCCTTTTACACAAACATTTAAATAGTATGATCATCTAGAGTCATCACAGCGAAAGGCATAACAGCAAAAGACAAATCAAAAGACTTCAGCTAGACGTGAGAAGACCGTACGTCTTCTCAAACTCTTGAAGGCTACGTCTGGAAGCGATCTCTCGCTGCCTGGGATGATTCTTACTGCGCTGGGCTATGATGGTGACGTCATCTGGTATTCTAATTCAGCATTGGATGTTTATGACTCCCACATTAATTATATATTTAGCATCATTTTTAAATGTAATGTTAGCCAATTCCATGCAATTTGTTTTCGATTTCTAGTTATCTTATTGAATTTTTTTTTCAATTTATTGTTAACTTATTATTTTCTCTAAAATTAAAACAAAATTTTATTTATTGTATCGCATTTTATTAAAATTGTATTTTATTTTACAGTCCATTTATTAATATAACGGAGAAAATAGATATTACAGCGGTAGAAAAAATAATTCGGTACAGTTCAGACGTTCTGCAAGCAGATAAGTCAAAATTACCTTTGGATGAAGTCATATGAATCATATGAAGAAATGAAGTCAAAAATAAAAGCAATTCACAGCTAAATTTCTTATTGCCTACTATAAACTTTGCATTTGCTAAGACTATCTTGCACCTGGAATAAAAGCGTAGCCGCTGACTATTCAGTGGCACTAAGCACTGGTAGTTTGCTCCAGATTTTGATTCTAATGATTGGTTCCATTAGATTATTTCAGTATGTATAGAAAAGCACGCGAGGGCTATTTGTGTAAGGAAGAGCGATGCTCTGGAGGTTCAATGGAGTTTCGTTTCTTATCTTCATTGATAAAGCACCGGGTAAAATGCTCATCTGTCCCGTCCCTGGCATAAACAACTTAGCTTGGCACTATGTCCTTCCTGTTTTAATAAGTGAGGAATACTAAAAGAAGGAGCGGAAGGAGAGAGAAAGTGTATGGTAGGGATAACTTTTGAGACTAAGTAAAAAATGATGATGGTGGCTTATCTTGAGTACAATGGGGGGGGGGCTGACAAACAAACAAGTCTCGATGGAATCAGTGATTCTGACAGGTATAAAATGAACGCAGTTATAATGCATGTTGACAGTTTCTACAATTAAAAAATAACTATTGCATATACTAAATAAATTACGATACGTCTTGCGAATGTTGTTATCATATAATGCATAGCTCTACTGATACAATTAATTCTAGATAAGTTTTGAAAATTTCATGATTATCATATGTAACTTAAAAATATGGATACATTTCTTTTAGAAAATCCTTAGTACTTGACACTGGCAATTCGATCCGGGCTCAAATCTCTACTAACGGATTTCATGCACGAGGAGGGACTCGTGATTTTCTCCATGAATAATGTGAATACGGGCCAGTTTCGCTGAGAAAGATCCTTCACGATTGCATCCATCCCCTTATCCTGCTTTGCAAGAAAGTAAATAATGCAATTCCATTTTAACTCCTTAGGAAATAGTCTATCAAAGGACGTATCTCCATAGTCAGATGGCTATGAACGTATCTCCATAGTCAGTACAGAGGATTTTTGCACATTTTTAGAAGATTTTCATTGTAAATACAGAAATATTTTACTTAGCACTTTTTATTTTAAATGTTCTGTTTCATAACCCTTATTCTTCACTGTCTCTATACACCGTAATTTCCAAGACTGTAAAGCCTATTGTAGCATCGGAAGAGGTATTTTATTCCATGCCTCTGTACCAGCTTTCCGAAGTCTAAATAGTTTGTAGATCAACGTTTGAACGACCCGCTTTATAAAAGTCCAAAAGCGCAAAACTACATTGGTGATGCATTCGGAGATTTAGTAGGCGTGTGAGTGGATGATATGTCTTTGATAACCGTTTCTTCCTCCATTTTTCCCAAAAAATTAACAGTAGATTTTAACGTGTCGGTGCTTGCCTTGTTATGTTAGTGTTCTGCCGATGGATCACACTGTGTGCAAAGAGCAGATATTTCATATATAAAAACTGGGTATAAAATATGCTTTTGATAATACATGGAGTGTATCTTAGCATTTTTATCCACTCTCTTTATTGTTAATTTGATGTTATGCTAAAAACTAGCAACAATCATAAATCCCTTAGAAAAACTTTCTTTAGATTCCTTGAACGAAGTTTTTTCCCCCTTTGATCTGCAATTAAAAGAGATCCATTTATTGTAAATAATAATTTCGTTTTATTGCGATCATTTAAGCATCTCAAAATTCATCTATTGTGACAACACTTATCCGTTTTTGTCCGGATAAATGTTTCTCGTAAAGAATTCTTCAACGAGTTCTACGTTCAGCGATATGTCGTGGAGAAAGACGATGCACATTACGTATGCTTGCCTTTTTAAGATTCAAATTAGCATTACTATGTTTACAGTTGACGCTGAGCATTTTAAGGATTTTGCAAGTGTCCTCTGAATGGGCGGATTTCTTTTTAACATTAAAGATCTTATTTTTGCAGCATTTGAAACATTGCTTTTTTTCCATGGATAAGTATTTGGAACAGTTTTTCCAATTGAAGCTACATTTTGCCGTTTTTTGACTTTGCTGTTGACAACATTACCTATCGAAGCTTAAGATATCGAAAAGTCCATGGCTTTCACAACGTTTTTTAATAACTAGATACGATTAAATTTATTCTGAAAGAGCTCGAACAGCCTAAAAATGTGCGAACAGCCTCGCGTACTGTGGTTCATCGTTATGAAGCAATCGAGCAGGAAAATGAAATAATCAGTTCTTTACTGTGTAAGGATCTTAAGTTTTACTAACGTTTATTTTATTTTAAATCTTTACTATCACTTCTTATTTTCTACTTCCGGCCAGAATTATAAGCGTGAAGGAGTTTATGCAAAGTTGTCTGGCGAACGCCAAGTATTTAAGTGTGGCCTTTTTGCCAAGCAGAAGAGAGGAAGCCGTGAGTTCGAAGCAGGCCGCTTACCTTAGAAGTTACGCAGTTGCTACTTTGCCTTCCAGGCCAGAGGTTTTAATCCTCTTGATAAATTAAACGTATTGTAGTGTTCACAGTCTCTGTGCTACATACGCTTTCTGTTATTATAAGGCCAATCTTATTCTAAAGTTAAATTAGAGTTTAGTTTTATTTTGATATCTTTTAAGTTAGACCCCGAGTGGAGGGTCATTGTATTCCGAAGTACGGAAGTCATTGTATATAAAGAAAAAAATAAAGGGTTTTGTATACCCTTCGTCTGTATCCTGTCTACTTACTACAATTAGTGAACATAGCTTTAGTAAGCTCTCTGTTCTAGTCAGGTCATTGTATGTTTCCGAAGAAGGTTAGAAGAAACATTGAACCTGATAACTGCTCCTTTTTTATTTATTTATTTATTATTTATTTATTTATTTTTTGAACATGAACATTGGAGTCGAATTTGTTTGTTGGTTCTTATTTCGGAATCTTAATTTTTCTTGAAGCTAACATAAGTGTGTCGTTTCTTTCCGTTTTATCATTTTAGTGCCCAAATGTGCAGAAATGAAAGGTTAAACCCATTTGTAATAACGTTATAAAACGTTTACCCATTTGTAAAACCTGTTGGTTGCCTGTATTTAAAAGCTAACAACTTTCGTAGGTTGAAATAGAGAAAGGCCCCGAAGTCTCTAATAACTGAATTTCTCTAATAAGGGTTCCAAATAAACGTCGTGATGTTTATTTTTGATACAGGGAAAAAAACTAGAGCTTTATATGCTAATGAGAAGGAATGCGTTCGTGGTGAACTTTCTCAGGTAAACTTGCTCATACTTTTGGCGAAAACCTCCCATACAGTTTCCCTGTTCGCAGAAATGTGAATTTGGTTCGAATTATTAGTTTTTAATAGACTTGTATAGTCGAATCAAAACAGAGTAGTCGAAAGCATTTCGGCCCACAAGCGACCAAGCGGTAAAATTGTAGAACACTGGTAGTTCCAACCTGGTTCGATTCCAGGCAAATGGGCGTTTTTGTGCTTTTCCCCCATGTGTAAAGGGATATGCGAGCCAGTTTCCCTCAAAATTTCCTCCTCGAAGGCAGCTCTTACCTTAGGCACATAGCTCTGGAGTGCTTTGCCATAATCAAATAAGCCAAAGCACCACTAGATGAATCTGATAGCAGTAACAAATCGCACCATGAACTGTTCGATTGACTCGAATAAAACTACATTTCGTGCTAACTGAAACACTATCTATTACTTGGAGGAAACTAATAGCATCACCCTTATTGCCTGCTAAATTCCATTATGGGTAACATAACTGAAATATAAACTCCAAGGAAAGAAAGAAAAGGAAAAGAAATCCACTTCCTTCTTTAAAACTGCGGCTTGCGGGCGATCTTAAAACTTAGTTTTACGGTTGCAATATCTAATTATTTTCGTTTTGGGGCCGAATTTGGCAAGTATGTGCTCTTTTGGGGGAATTTTGATTTCTTTTCTTTAACAAGCAAATACCGCCCACCAGCAGCCGAGCGGTCAAGTCGCTGACCACTTGTAGGTCAGTCCAAGGTTCGAATCCTAGCGAACGGGCTAGCTGCGTGTGCGTTTCGTAGTTTTCTCATCCTTACCCTTGACGGATACCACAGTGTTCGTAGCCGTTTTGTAACTTTACATAAGAGAATATAGTAAATGGACACATTTAGAAATATGAAAATGCATTTGTAAAAATTAAAACGTGAAACAGGGCTGTTTAGGAAATATTTAGCTATGTAATAAATAAATCATTCTAATAAGTTTTGAAACAAAGGTTGCCTGTTTAATTGCACATTCTCGATTTTGACGATCGCAAGAAAATTAACTTAAATTTTTCATATTTCCGTTTAATACACACTAGGCAAACACAACACCCGAGTATATATTACTTTTGCAAAACTAGTACTAACAGTAGATTTTTCAAAGGGTAATATGTAGCTATGATGGTAATACAGAAAGTGAGTTTGGAATTACATTGGTTATACTGGTGATAGGCGGGAAATTTTTCTTATAGCATTTTAAATATGAATAAGCCCTGCTAACAGAAATAAAAGTGATAACTTTAGATAGATAAAGAAATTTTTTATATAATCTAAAAAAAGCTTAATTTGAAATTTAATAAAAATAACAGTGATTTCAGGAGAACTAAAGAACATGTTTGCTGAGGCTTTACAAAGATGGAAACTCGCAAATCAAAATGTATTAACAAAACATCTTCTCTTAAGCAGCAGCCCAATACCTATTGGATGCTTATAAACATATATTAATTTTGTTGCGCTATAACAGGGGTTCCCAACCGGTAGTATTCGCACCATTCTTGGGTGTGGGATAATATTTCCATGTTTTGTTTAAAATAAATTAATTAGTAAAGTATTTTCTTCCTCCTCTTCGTATGCTTTCGTGGTGTAATTGGAAGCATATTTGACACGTTTGAGAGATCCAAGATTCGAGTCCTAGCGAGGGCATTGCATTCAGGGAATGGGACTATTCGTCATGGCCTTTCCACCGTCAATACATATTATTCATTACATGACTGTATTGTATCTTGACGTATTATATTAAGTTGATTTAGTTTAATAATTCTGTTTATCAATTGTATATTTAAGAGACGTTTTTCTTTATATGCCTATATTATATCTTGCAATATTATATGATTAAGTTTATTTAGTTTAATAATTTTTTTACCTATTGTGTACCTCTGCATGTCTTAAATTTTATGAGAAAAAAACCGTTTGCAACTTCTCGTAAGTTTAAAAATATCGCATAAAACAAGTTTCTAAATTTTTGTCATTTAAAGAACCAGATAGTTCGTTAACGTTTACATTTTAGCAAATTCCTTTTGAATAATATATACAATGTTTTTGTATACAATTTTTATATAAATACATCGTTATGCATGATGTATTAATTTTAAGAGAGTAATGTGTTGGCAAGATTCCAAAGTCATTCCGTTTTCAATTCAGATTTCATAAAAATATGAATTTTCCTGCTTGCATGAGTGATTTCTCTGAACTAGCCGATTAAAATTTCAAGAAATTTTGACGAATTGTGTAAAAATTATACCTATAATAATTTTAAAATCGGTAATTTAACTTCTGCTATATCAAAGGTTTAGCATCAGTTCTCTTTGATACTGACATAATTTTCTTACTAACTATGTGTAATTTCTCTATATCTCATATTTGCAAACAACTATATAGGCGATCTTTATTACGTATACAGAAGGTAAACACAATTATCGAACTTGATAAATTTAATATAAGTATAATACGGCGAGATATAATACTTTCATGTAAAGAAAAATATGTCTTGACGGGGAAATGGCCATGGTGAAATGGCTACGGCGAAAAGTTCATGTCCAATGACACACACGACATAGGTGCGCATATGCAAAGCATATTTTCCGCACATGTCTCGAAAACAGATTTGCCGCACACATTGTCAGCGTCAGTCGCATTTTGCAACGGTTACACTAGTTAATTCTGATAGTATTCTGTAGTGATTCTATATCCAACCCCTGCTAATTTATTTTCTGTCTCTAAGTATAGTTATGATATTACTTATTGTTATCGTCTTCTAATAAACCTGATCCACATTTTTAGAATATGTTTCTTAAATTATGGTTAATGACTCTGACATCAAAGGGAAGAAAATCAAATAATGATTATATGAAAACTGGTTTCACTTGCACAGGAATAATTTTCGAACTCAAACCTGATTTGGTTTGGTTTGGTTTATTAGATTATGGCAAAGCACTCGAGGGCTATCTACCTTAAGGGAGGGATGCCTTCGTGGAGGACTTTTTAAGGGAAACTGGCTCGTATACACGTTACACATGGGGAAAACCACGAAAACGCCCATGCAGCCAACCCGTTCGCGGGATTCGAACCTCGGACCGAACTACCAGTGTTCAGCGACGTTACCGCTCGGCCGCTGGTGGGCCTGAACTCAAACCTGAAGCCGTCTGAACTGCCGGAACAATTCAATCAACCAAAAAAGACCTTAACCATAATGTTTAAGGTTTTCTTGGGCCATGGTGTTAAATCGCAAATAAAAGAGCCCAACTTGATTCTCGAAGCACCACTTCAAAAATTAGGATTTATGCAAACTGAAAAACCAGTGCTGATGATTCAAACCAAGCGGCATATAAAGTAGCCAAATGCAAGGATATTGCAGATGAGTTAATAAAACCGCGAGCATTAGAAATGGCAACAATTATTTGGGAGAAAAAGTCTCAAACAATATTAAATTAGTGCTAATATCAAATAATGTTCTTTCAAAGCTAATTACTAATTTGATTTTATGTGATTTAGTGATCTGAATCGTGAATTCCAGTATGGATATTTGGATCAAACTGTTAACTAATTGCATTGCTATAATGGAAGATTTCCTATTTTGTAAAGACATGGAAGCAAATACAGAAGGAAAGCATGGAAACAACTATAGAAAGAAGTTAGAAGTTTTGAAGGACCGGTTTGTGAAGGACTCCTTTGAAACTATAACTTGGATATCCAATTTTTTGGTTCTCTGCGTACTCATGATGCTCCTGCCATGTTAGAAAATAAATCAGGATTTGTGTACTGATGAAACAAGGGATTCCGCACTTACAGATACCCACCGTTTTCCTTATCCACATGCTCTAGCATCAAAAGCATTACCTCCAAAGATGAATAAGAATCCTTGGTATTTCAGTGACGTCTATTAATTTGATTAGGAGGTCGCGCTCTGAACCAAAGCTTCTTTAAATTGTTTTATGAAGAATTTAGAAGTGAACATTCGGTTTTGATTTGCGAAAGCTCGCTACCTGTGACATGGGAATGCCTTAACGCTTTTCTTTTAAGAACGAGATTATCCGGTTCGAAAAATGGAATCAAACACATGTTAGCCAGTTTCAACGATATTTTCAGTCGTATGAATAACCTGAAAGTAAATTGGTTTCACTTGCACAGGAATTCAGTTTACCTTTATAAACAGATAAATGTAAACATATTGGCATGTTGCGTGAAAATAAATGAGTTGCATGTTGCGTAAAAATTGAACTCGAGATTATCCTCGAGTTAAAAAGGGATCTTTCTGATTTTTCATCACTCAATGAAATGGCTGTCAAAAATAAGTCTCTAATCCCATGTGTATGTGAATAAACTTTGGATCATTTGGAAATATTATCCGAAGTCATTTGATAGGTATTTTAATGGAGGGGAACTGAAAACTTGGGAAACACGGATTATAAAGCCATTGTCTTTGAATTTGGATACTGTGTCGGCCGATGAAGAATTGAAGAACATCTTTTAGAACGGCTCGCAAATCGTGGTTTTCAAATTCAGTTTGAAAGCAATACTTTCGATCAACACTGGCGCTCAGGAAAATTTAGTGAAAATATGCACTACGGGTGCTTATCCCATTTGTGACGACATACTAATGTCTCTGGATTTAGTGCCCTTTTGTCGATTAAAACAAAATTCGGATATCGCTTGGATTTACAAGCAGACATGGGAATTGCTATTGGCAACAAAGTGCAGAATTTGATAAACTTTTACCCAGTAAACAGAAACAAGAACGTCATTATTGTTTTTGAAAGATTTATGCAAATGTTATTATTTGTATTATTTTCTTATCCCGATGTTTCATTTCTGTTTATTCTGAACATCTGAGAGCACAAATAAGTTTTTGTCGTTTTTATAAACTGCTTTAGGATGTCCGAGAAGATGTATTAAAATATTTTAGAGGTGCGAGACATGAAAATGTTTGGCAAACGGTGCATCCACTCCGTCACTGTCAATCACAATTAAGAGTAGGTAATAGGAAACATTTTCTAATTTAATGGTTAATAAGTCTTCTTGGCAAGTTCACGTTACTCGAATAAATCATGCCCATACATACCAATAATCATACGCCAACCATGCCAATAATCATACGCCAACCATGCCAATAATCATACGCTTCTTTGCAATTAGAACAAATATTCATTAGGCATCATTATTTTGAATTAGTAATAGTCTGCTTAAAAAGAGAGTTTGATGCAAAAAATTTAAGAATAAACGGAAATTCTTAAATTACGCTAGTAGTAAAATATTAAGGAACTAAAGGTTTCGAATCTTCATCCAAGGAACAAAAACACACAAGTTATGTAGTTTTTTTTCTTCTGTTGTTGAATTCCTTTTTAAGCACTAAGATACATACATACGACTCGTGTAGGTTATTTAATTAAAACAAGGACTATCTGCCAAGAGAGGGACGATTTCATGGAGGTTTAGATTTGGTAATGTTATTCGAATATGGCATATGAACTATGTGTTTCAAAGGAAAGATAGTTTCGTGGAGAACATTCTAAGAGAAACTCACTCGTAGAGATTTCCTCATCTGTAGCGCGAACGCTACGAACGCTCCGAAAACCAACCATGCAGTTAGAACATTCACTTAGGTACAAATTACCAGTATTCATAGGTCCTAACCACTTGTGGTGCAGTTTCGTGGAGGATGACTTCGTGAAATTGAATCCTATTCACAGTGCATAAGAGAACTATAAAATTGTCGATGTAGGATGCGGTTGTCGCCGCGATTCGAACGCTTGTCAAGCTGTCGGTGTTCATTACACAATCGCTATCGAGAAAAGAATTGCTTATAGATAAAAGTTAAGAAATAAAAAAGTTCTCTTTGAATCGGTAATTTTATTTAAATACTGCGTTATACTCATCTAAGTTTAGTTTCCTTGCTTCCAGATAGAATTTCTCTGTCTACGTCACAAAACTCTAGTTTAATGTTAGTTTAAAGTCTAGTTTTATGTATTGAAATATTTCTGTTTCAACTCGTAGTCAGACAACAGTGCAAAGTCTCCCTTTTAAAGACATTCAAACCATATTCCTGCAGAAATTTTAGACTTAAACAGCTATAGATTACTGACGTGCATCGAAGAAGCTTTACAAAAGGAATTAATCTGACCTTGCTGTCTAGACAATGATTAATAATTATAGAAAGCGGCATGCGTAGATTCGTTCTCAACTATTGCAGCAATGAAAATTACATAAGTATAGTTAAGTAAATTGCATGGAGAAGTAAATAACCTTTTTCCTATGCCGTTCAGAACCACATTCAAGCTCTTAGTAAAATATTCTCGCACATATGCAATCCCTTATAAAAGAATTTCCAAATCAAAGATTTCGGATATTTCCATGTGAAGCAAAACTCTGAATAAGGCTTTCTTTAATTCAGTAATTTCTCAGATCTTTTGCCATTAGTACCCTCATAAGATGTTATTAGTGTGGGAGTTTATGTTAATTAACAAATTATTGTGATCTGAGGCTTTATTATAATTTATTTAATAAAAAATATTAAAATCTCTATGAAGAAACGAGCGAAATTTTTACTTCCGATGATTACAGAAGAAACTCCATTTTTTTATTGTCCCGTAGTATTTATCTATAGACGTTTATGCAATTAGTCTGGAAAAGTGTTCGTTCTAAGTGTAAATCCAAGTAAATGTGGACTCTTGAAAGTGGTGGAAGAGAAATGCAAATCATTACACCCGTAAATTGTATGAGAAACATTTCTATCATGAAAATCACGATCCAGAAAAATGACTATCAGATCAAACATTTAAAACTATACTCCTTACATTTTAAACATTAACGAAATAGCCCTAAAAATCTTTTAAAAATATGTAAACAAGACGGCTACACAAATACAATGCGTTTAGAACAACGTAGTGTACACAGCAGACAAAGGTAAATATTTGCTTGAATTTTGATCAGCGCAAATATTTAAATGTTTATTTATATTATTTAGAGGAATCATAAACGTTTTACTTGGAATTTCAAGTTCTTATTACGTAGGCACATAAGATATAAATATCAAGCTAAATAGATACTAAATTCTCCGCATTCTTTAAAAATTAGAAATGAAATATAACATAAAGTTTGTATCAATCAGATAAAACTTGGAAACTAAATACATTTTGATGTAGATTGCGAGAAGTTTTCCTTTCTCAAAAAAAAAACATTTCTGCTCAAAACTATGAAGTTAGCGTATTTTGATTTCAAGTATTTTGCTTATCATATTTTATATATTTTTCTCCTTTTGAAGTAAATGTTATATAAGGATTTGTAACTTGCCCGAAAATTACATATCTATTTTTTTTACCGATAAAATGAAGGGTGAATATTCATAGTGGATAAATAAATAGTCTGTATATTTAATAACTAATAGCAAATAGGGCACGCCTAACAAATGCTAAAGATATTAACAAATAAGTAACAGAGCATGCTCCTTTTTATGCCTATTCTTGTTGTTCATTATTAGTATCTTTTATGACTGTATCTTTTCCTTTAGATATACACTCACGTTTGTGAAAATTGCAACACCATGAAGGACTTACGCGAGTGAGCTGAAATTTTCAGGAAATGCAAAGTAGCGCATGATATGCAAATGATTAGAATTGCAAATCCGTAGCGCATGCGTATGCTGAGCAGCGCCCTCTGAACGGCTGATGGATCCGAATAAATAGACGGCTGTAGCGAGGCGTGTATGGTTATCGGTGGTTATCTGATAGTGGTAAACGTTAACTCAATCTGTACTTATGCCTCGTCGACGAAAGAGAGCGAGATTTGAACAACTTACAGAGTTTGAACGAGGGAGAATCATCGGCCTTCGTGAAGCTGGATTGTCGTATCGTGCAGTAGCCTCTCGTGTGCAGCGTAACAGCAGCACAGTGATGCGCGTTTGGAAGCAGTGGACGGACGAGTGTCGGACAACTCGGAAATCCGGGAGTGGACACCGAAATGTGACGTCAGCTCGCGATGATAGACACCTGGTCCGCATGGCGCGGACGGACCGTACAGCTTCCTCTAGACAATTGGCAGCACTGTGGTCAATAGCTACAGGTGTTTCATTGTGTGCTTCATCAATTCGTAGACGTCTGCTGCAGTGTGGACTAATCTAATCTAATCGGTATCTTTTACAAAATTGGCCTTGGCTACAACGAGCCTTAATCCAATCGGTTTTGATCATGCCATACGGCCAGTTGAATAGAGAGAATAGTGGTGCAATACGCACCCGCACAGAGGCGAAAAATTCAAAAGGATAAAAATCCTGCGATTTTAAGCGAAAACAAAATGAGCAGTGGCTGTCCGAGCGGCGAAACGTTTCTGCGTTTACTCCTGAATTTCTTCGCTCACCCACAGGGTCGTCATTCGTCGAGGCCAGTCACGAGGGTGGTCACCCACCCAAGTGCTGACTCTCCGGTTGCTGCTTGAAAGAAGCCTAAAGTTAAAACAGAGGTTCATGGCCTTAATGAATAGAATTTTTCAGATAATATTTTCAACTGTGAAACTTGAAGTTAATCAGAATCCTCGGCGAACTTAATTATCGACATGACTGCTTGAAATCCTAACATAATTTTTTCAGCGGAGTTCTTCGCTGTTCTTATTTTACTTATATGATTGATGATGTTACTTAATAAGTTATTGATTTTGGGGTCTTTGATCCATTCTATTGCTTCATTAAGATCTTCAGGCGGAGGTTGGATGTTTCTACTTCTATTACGACTGGATTCGGCGTTTTGAGTGTTTCCATTATCAGTTCTTGTCGGGAGAGGAGGAAAATCTTCGTTGTTATGTCTAAATTTTGGTGCACTTGGTACAGGTTTTTTCTTTTCGAATTTTTTCTGATAAACCTCACATCCACGATATGAGGATACATGTTGCTTCGAGCAGAAAATACATGTTGGCTTTTCTTCCGGTTTTAATGGGCATAGTTTGCTTCGATGGTGTGCTCCGCACTTACAGCATCGTTCCGGTTTCGTGCATAAATGTTGGGAATGTCCGTATTCCTGGCAGCGAAAGCATTGAATAATTCTTTTCTTTGGTTGATATTTTTCAATTTTTATGTTCATATTGAACATATTGTCAAGATGATAAATGGCATATCCTGCTTTGCTTTTCTTCAATTCTATTAGGAAAATAGGTAATTTTTCGAGATTAAATTTTGGGCTGCGTGTGAATTGTTTCACCTTCAAGACTGGGAATTTACGTCTTTCAAGATCGTCTTTGATCAGTTCTTCTTGCATGCTGGCCGGTAGATTTTTTAATATCACTTTTAATAGTTTTTCACTTTCGAGTCTATATGTGTGAAAGGGTATATTCCTGGCATGTAGTAAGCGTGTGGCAGCTCTATATTCGTTGGGAGTTTTGACTTTCACAAAAATAGATTGCACTTTCGTTTCTGCTTCGAATTCATCCGAGCATACCGTTAAAAGTAGCTCCCTTATCTCCATCCAATTTACTTCTTTTTGTGTAAATACAATTGGTGGTGGAATTTCCGTTTCACTGGTGGTCTCCATGTTATTTTCATTATCTTCTTTTTCTTCTAAGTCTTTAAATCTATTTTCGGTGATGATTTCCATAGACGTAGTTTCTTTCGGAATTTTCGCAGTTTTCTTGGGAGAGATCCATTCATCCGTCAGGGTTTCGGGAGTTTTCCCGTGCTTAAGAATTTCCAGAAGATTGCTAACTCCGTGTTCTTTTATTAGTGCTGAGATTTGTCTTTCCCTTTCTCGGTCATGTATATCGATTTTATACATTGCTGATTCAGTGGGTTTAACGTTTTCCGTATTTTGTATCATGCTTCTCTCCTGTGATGGTTCATCATTTTTCCCCTCATGCGAAGTTTTCTTTTTCTTATTCTTTTTCGTCTCAGGCGGGCTCAAAAAGTCATTCAACTTTAAAGGAAGTTTCTGTTTGCTATTTGAAGGTTTTTCTGAGAATTCCGTATCCTTAAAATCATAAGTCCGTTGGTCCGGTTCCGTAATGTCTTCATCAGTATCCGCAGTGTGGACTGCGCGCACGGACTCCTTTATACAGGATCCCCCTAACGCACGACCATCGCCGCCTGCGGCTACAATGGGCCAATCAGCATAGAGACTGGCGTGCTGATTGGCAGCATGTCGTGTTTTCTGACGAATCCCGCTTTAATTTGTGGTACCATGATGGCCGCATTCGTGTCAGACGCTATGCCGGTGAACGCCACCTTCCGGAGTGCATTATCGAACGCCACAGTGGACGAACACCCGGAGTTATGGTCTGGGGCGCCATAGCATATCATAGACGATCTCAATTGCTACGAATTGTGGGCAATCTGAACAGCAACCGGTATATCCGTGAAGTTCTACAGCCCGAAGCTGTTCCCTTCCTTCAAAGCTTGCCAGGCGCTGTATTTCAACAGGACAATGCCCGCCCTCATACTGCTCGGATTGTTAAATCCTTCTTTGCAGCGCAGCAGGTACAGCTTCTTCCTTGGCCTGCGTGTTCCCCGGATATGTCGCCAATTGAACATGTGTGGGATGTCATTGGTCGGCGTCTTGCTCGTGATCCTCGTCCTGTTGCGTCTGCAGACGAACTTTGGGTAAGCGTACAAACGATATGGAATGCTCTTCCTCAGTCAGACATTCAAACTTTGTTTGACTCCATGCCACGTCGTGTAGCAGCACTTATTGCGGCGCGTGGTGGCCACACAAAATACTGATTCTGATCTCTTGTTCTTGTTTGTTTGCTTTGAACATTTAATCATTTATTTGTACCACTACCACTCAACTGTGTATTAAATTGCATTCAATTATGACGATTCCTTCTTGGTGTTGCAATTTTTACAAACGTGAGTGTAGAATAATGCGATAATCTATCAGGCGCTGCTTATGTAATCACATTTGTCCACGGATTTCGATATTAAACTATGAGAAAAACGTTTCCATCAAAATAGCATAGGAATAACACTCATTTAAAATAAAAATATCAAATACCATGTAAATAGATATTTTCTTAGCTGTTTTAATTAAGAAAATGCAAAATTTTGCTTATGAGCTATTCGTAGTTTGTTTTTGAACAGTATATAGCAGTTTCGAAAACCATTCGACTAATGCTGTACCTATAATGTAAATGTTTTGAGGCATCCTTCTTTGAAAGAAAGCATAACAATGTAAAGTTGTAAATTAAAGAAAAAAGCAACTTTAGTTTGTCGTAGATATTTTCAGGGATTGTTCCCCCTTCGAGATAAAAGGAAAAAAAATTGAAAAACTCTGAAAGTTTCGGATGTTATATTACCCTTTTTTTATTTGCACACACATACACGTTTTGAGAGCGTCTGAGCTAACGCGTTGTTTGGGCTAAAAATATTTAAAAGCAGTGTATCTTTAGAATTTCAGATAAGCAGTCTCGCGCGGAGAGAAAAATGTTTTATTCAATGCAGTGTTGCCACTGCTCGCTTTTAATTGTTGAATTTTTAATGAATGTTAAATATGAAATAGATAATAAAACAAATCCCAAATTCGTGTGGAGGACTACGTTACTCAAAATTTAATGACTCAAAATTTAATTACGTTACTTAAAATTTAATGAGTAGCGTTGCTTTTCCACAATGTCAGAAACATGTTATACATTCATGCAGATTCATTTTTTAATTTCTTAAAATAGTAATACACAGCGATAATATTTGATAGCAGCAGTTTGAAAAGTCATTCAACTCTTTTAGTGATTCGACGCAAAATGCAGTCTCGAGTCTAATAGCCAAGGGCTAAAAAGCGTAGTATTATTTTTGCTAGAGACTTGTGTCTG
The DNA here is from genome assembly GCF_044657685.1 of Stegodyphus dumicola. NCBI lineage: Eukaryota > Metazoa > Arthropoda > Arachnida > Araneae > Eresidae > Stegodyphus > Stegodyphus dumicola. Next base: position 6,294,331 of record NC_140780.1, on the reverse strand, counting down.
ATCGCCTTTTTTTCGAAACCTATAGAGTTATTCAAAGTCTACATGTATGCGTTTTTGCCTAGTTTTAAATGGTTGACTGGAATCGAAAATTAGATATCTGGTGACTTAGTCTCTCACTTGGTGACATTTTCTGTCACTTAACAATTTTTTTAATCTGCTTGTCCTTTTTTGGCGACTTTATTTTAGTTATAAAATTTATTCTACAATCATTTGCTCGTATTAATCGAACTGTTTGTTGATCCCAATAAGCGACGTATTTTCCATGTTTACTTATACAAAAAGACAGGACGTCGGAAAATCGATAACATTATACGAATGCTAACTTTAAACGCGATCGCATCAAGCGGCGTCTACTGTACTTGTATAAATAAGAAACTGAATGAATGCGAATGGGAATATAAATATGTATTTTTACAAGTTTCTGCTACGAAGGCCTTATTGCTTCTAAACGGATCATTTTAGTTTTAAACCAGAATTTCTCTTGTGAGACACGAAGCTTGAGCAGAGCAAGGAGATGTTTAACACGTTCACGCCGGCGCCAATTTTAATGTTCTTCGCCGTGAGACGGCGCTCGAAATTTTCCTGCGTTTCATCTGCCGGCGCGCGGTTATTACCTGCTCAGACCTATATACGAGTTGAAGTTTGCTAATAGTTATTAATTGTAATTGTTATTAAAACGTTTTATAATAAATAAACCTTAATTTTTAATTATTTTAATTTTCGGCGTTTAATAACACAATCGAATGCGTACCATCGATGGCACGCGCCGCCCAGTAAGACACACTAGTGCGGGCCATCGGTGGCCCGCGCCGGCGTGAACTTATAATGAAAGGTACATTTTTCGTTGCAATCAACAGCTTGATGTAAAATGCATACTGTGAATGATCAACAAAAATCAGATCCTGAGATAGCATAACACAGATTTCCTTGATATCTTGCAAAGAGCTTGTACAGTTATGTTTTGTTGAAGATAAAATTTTTATCAATTAATCCCAATTAATAGTAAAAAGAATAATCCATATAAGTAAAAATAAAAGGTTGATCTTTACATTATGGTAACTTGGCGTTTTTTTTTGGCGAAAATTTGGCGACCAACTCTCCTACAGCAATTCTCTATTTTTTTTTCCCGCCGCCATTTTGTCTTCACGAAGTAAAGACATGTTTCTTTTCTTTTTATCTACTGAACACTTCTTCCAACAATCTACTAGCCGAATTACACTTATGCTAGAAATTTTATCTAACAAAACTGCTTAATCATGACAAATATTCACTGCAAAATTGGGAAAAAGTGCACAATACCATACTCCTTACGCGTTTTTCAAAATAACACATACACATAAACCATGTACACGCCGACTTATTTTTACTTAAAAAAACATCCCAGAATTGCACAAAAATGGCATTGCGCACACTCTTCACTATATCCATGTACACTGCTTTTTTCTCATAAATTAGAAAAATTTCACGAAAACACATGACAATTTTCTCAATCTTTAAACCCGGTAAAAAGAACATATATGAAATTACCTGATCGCGAAAAATTATTTACCCTTTCCAAATATGAACATTTCCACATATAAAATAAATAAAATATCCAAAAACTTTTACCTCTAAATCATCTATTACATTATACACGTCACCAACGAATTCATACCGCAAGCATTACAAATACTTAGTATCAAATATTTAAATTATTTCCATGCACGTTTACTTCAACTTAAACGTGTACCAAATTCCTACAAACATAAAATTCACAAAATAACTATCATTTAATTAAAATATCACTCAACCATGTACACGTCGACTTATTTTTACTTAAAAAAACATCCCAGAATTGCACAAAAATGGCATTGCGCACACTTTTCACTATATCCATGTACACTGCTTTTTTCTCATAAATTAGAAAAATTTCACGAAAATACATGACAATTTTCTCAATCTTTAAACCCGGTAAAAAGAACATATATGAAATTACCTGATCGCGAAAAAGTATTTACCCTTTCCAAATATGAACATTTCCACATATAAAATAAATAAAATATCCAAAAACTTTTACCTCTAAATCATCTATTACATTATACACGTCACCAACGAATTCATACCGCAACCATTACAAATACTTAGTATCAAATATTTACATTATTTCCATGCACGTTTACTTCAACTAAAACGTATACCAAATTCCCACAAACATAAAATTCACAAAATAACTATCATTTAATTAAAATATAATTAAATTCAAAAACACTACTTAAAATATAAACGAGCACATACATTAAATTAATACATACATAAATACCCATTTCGAATTCACTTTAGTTACGGCCATGGGATCCAAAAATTCACGAACACTGTTTCACACAACACAGAATAAAGCCAAATACAAAATTTCCAGATTTTTCCCCGATTTCCATGACATATCCCATGATCTCTCATTTCCCTCACACAAAATAATGCGTAATCGGAACTGAGTACTGCTCACATTATTACCAAGGTGCCAGGTAGTAACCTTTATCGCCTCCAAAATGTCGCCAAACTACCAGTTACCATATTGTAAAGATCAACCAAATAAAATATCCTCCATACATTTTACATTTAAAATTTATAAAAATTAAGTTTATTTGACTAAGGGAAGGTTTCTCTTAGCAGTGTTCTCACTTGTCAGATAGCAACATCAGAACAAGCCTACGAAGTTCGTGGCAAGGAAAGCAAGATTGCTCCTGTCGTTGGGCTAAAGCATTCAGCACTATGGAGGTGACAGTACGACTTCGGACTGTCCCCGCCCCCAATTTTGTTGGAAAGCAGCCCGGTGGACGGGTTCGAGGGTCTCCTAGCCAACCCTCTCTTATTCTACCACGACCTCTCGAAAGGATTTTCGGATCGCCATGCATATAAAGTGTCACTATGCCGAAAAGACGATATAAATTTACAAAAATGCACGCCTTCTCCGGGATTCGAACCCAGGCCCTTCGGTACTGCAGTAGGCTCTCCTAACCATTTGATATCACTTACAACTACATCTAAAAATCGCTTTGGCTTTAGAATTCTAATTCAACATTCAAAACAAATGAACTAATCGAAGCTTCTTACCTGTCAGACGAGATCTATAACCATCCAAGATATTTAATCCAATTTCATTGACCGCACAGATAATACATGACAAAAAGAAAACACTTATAAATGTGCATAGTTAGCACTTGAAAATATTTCATGGTTCTACACTGTTCGCGGTGTCATTCGAAAAAGAATAAACTCAAAAAACGGAAGTCAGACGCACAGCGCCCTCTGGCTCCTGTAGTTATAGTTTCTACACCTTTTTACCGTCTGGAAGGTTCTTCTTAATTCCTCATTTATTTTGATCGTCCGAAAATAAAGAAGGATGACGCGATTAATTTGGTTTCCAAATAACACTGTTACAGTAAAAACGTAAAGAAATGAAATACAGTCATGGAAAAACTACAGGTAACGATCGCAATATTATTTCTTTAAAAGAAATATTTCAATAAGAAAACTCAGCAATATTAAAATTACAATATCTGACGGATATTGAGACTTACGCGACGTGTTAGTCTCGGTTACCTTTTAAAGTCCCAAGGAAACTCCACACGAATAAGTCTCGACAGCAGTTCCCAAAAAGGATGCCTGAAATTGAAGGAAAAAAGAAGCGAACGAAACAGACGGATTTCGAAATATCGAATACAATGATTAAGGCTATGGTGGCTTAGAAGTTGACTGTAGCGAGTTGGAACCCAAATAACAGAAGTAAGGTTATAAGGTATTTCTCCCGCCTTCCTAGCTTACCTTCGTAGTGTAATACTACGTACTAATACACTAATACTTCGCAGTAAATACTCCGTGAGGAAGAATCTACACGAAGTTCAACGAACGGGAAACGTATCAGGTATCTCTCCCGCTTTCCTAGGAATGCCTTCGTGGTGTAGTGGTTCTGCACGCTGAGCCGGTATTCCAGAGATCCGTGGTTCGATTTCCGGCGAAGGTGTTTGCTCATTTTTCATCTTGCCTGCTTCCAAAAAAATTCTAATGTCTCTACAGTGGCGCCCGAACTAAAAGGGTGTTGGATGAGGATTCTCCACACTCATGATTTGGCGATTGGGTCCCTTAAAAAACCTAGTATCTCTTTAAAAAGGGGAGTATATAAGTATTTTTCCCACTTTCTTGGCGAGCCTTCGTGTTGTGGTGGTCTGCACACTGGAACGGTATTCCAGAGGTCCGCGGTTCGATTCCCGGCGAAGGCTTTGTTAATTTTTCATCTTTCCTGCTTATAAAAAATACCTGATGTCTCTACAAGGTTAAATCCCGCGTTTTTTAAGTATAAGAACACCTGACACGCCCGGGTAGATTAATGAAAAATCTGCGCAAAATACGTTTCAAATTATAAATATAAGAAAATTTAAAATGGATGAATTGCTAACGCATAAATCTAAATGCAAAATGGATACACTGAATGAAAATAAAAAAGTAATTGAGGGAATACAATTTACCATTAAGCTAACCTTCAGAAGGAAAAACTATATTTAATACAAGAAAGGGGAAATTGCGCGAATATTTTTAAAATTTTCAGAACCTAACGCTAAAACGTTAGGATGTAAGTACCTCAGGAAGTACTGTATTTCCTGAATTAATACAAAAATATCCATTTAAACACATTCTTGTGAGGAGAAGGATGATTGATATCTTAAGAAAAAGTGTTGAAACAAGTAAACATTGTTATTGTTAGGAAATTTATAAATAGATGGATATTTTTAGTGCAATCATATGTGAAATTTTTCTATTTTGCTGCGTATTGTAACCCGAAAAATCTAGAGATTAGCTATGCCGGAAAAGTACGAATACAGGGACAAATGGTGTTTAACATTGAGTGAGTGAGTATCTCGGTAATTTGGGAAAATATTGACAAACTGGCCACGATTGTGGCGACTTACTTTTGTCCCCAAACGTGGCGACAATTTGGTGACATATTGGTCCTGCCCTTGTATCACCGTAATAAATATTGTAATTGAATAAATGTAATTGATCACTATATGCAATTGTAATTCGACCCTCATATTGCTTTCCAGTTATTTTGAGAAGCAGAAAGTACTAGAAATATCTCGGCCGCGGGCTGAAAATTGTATAAGGCCCGAGAGAGCATCTTTTCTTCAGTTATTGTTGTTGCGAGTTGTTAGTTCAGCGTGAACTGAGATATCCCCGGGTTAGCTTTTTTTTTAGGTGTGCTTTACATTGCGTAGTGTTTAATGTTCTTAGTTGTTTGAAATATAACTACTGACTGTACTCTGCGATATTGTGAACACTGTGCGAGTATTTCAGTCGAAAATTCCAGAACTTTGTTTCTTTTTGATAAAAATAAGTTTTATAAGTCGTTTTCTTTTTCTTGATCGCGTTGCCACAATAGCGCTTATAATTAGGTACGGAACAGAATTCATTAGTTTATGTTTCGAATTTTGCTAGAATTATTTACAAAATTCCAGTGACTCTTCAGACGGTATTGGGTCGAGAAATCTAAAAATAGTTAAGCACAAGAATAATTATGCAGCATGAAAATTTTTTTATATTTTCCTATAAAATGAAATTATCCAGGAATTCACTGTAATGAAAATTCTATAACAAATATACACTATTTGTTTAATGCTAAAAAATTACAAATGCGTGAAAAAATACACTGGTGTGTAAAAATTAAGGACGAAGTCGAAAAATTAGCATATCAGCTGAACGAAGAGGCAGAGCGGACAGAAAGACCAATCAGGAGATTAAGTAAGGTGATGTACGGTGGCACATGCGCAGATATGCAGGTAGACGTAATGGGGGAGTGTCTGAGTAGTATAAAGCATGTTGTCGGTGTCAGATCAGTATTTCTGGCAAAGAGATTGCACGCCGTATAGCAGTTAAAATCACACCGAGTTGCTGCCTCAGCGAGAAATGGCGAATAATCAATCTGTTAGACGACATCTGGATGCTTTTACCCGAGGTCGAATCTTTGGGAAGTTGGAGGAAGGCCGCAGTGTGACAAGTGTGACTGCAGAGTTCGGAGTTGCTCACAGCATCGTTTCACGACTTTAAAGACAATTTCAAACTACAGGAACAGCTATCCGGGGGTTTAGTAGTGGTCGTCCACGAGGAACCACACCCGCAGATGACCGGTATATTGCCTTACAGGCCAGAAGAAACAGGCGGTAGACAGCGGGAGAAATTGCTAGACACACGACTGGACGACCGATATCGCGTTTTACCGTGGCCGGAAGACTGCACGGTGGTGGTCCATTTGCACGACAGCCTGTACGGTGTGTACCTCTAACGCCTGTCCATCGGAGAAGGCGTTCTCTGTGGTGCCGGAAACACCGGAATTGGAGAGACAATGAATGGGGACGAGTACTCTTTACAGATGTGAGCAGATTCAGTCTGAGTAGCGATTCTCATCGCATACTCATCTGGAGAGAGCGGGGAAGCCGCAATCACCCCTCGAACATCATTGAAAGGGAAAGGTATGGAGGTGGCGGTGTTCTCGTTTGGGAAGGCATCATGCTTGGTAGTCGTACAGACCTTCACATCTTCGACGCAGGTTCAGTCAACGGGACCCGTTATTGTAACGAGATTCTTCTTCCATATGTGCGTCTTTTTAGAGGCGCTATGGGTCCGCAGTTCCTTTTCATGGACGACAATGCATCATGTCATCGCATAGTAGCTGCCGAACAGCTCTTAGAGAGTGAGGATATTGAACGTATGGATTGGCCGGCACGATCTCCGCATCTCAATCCCATCGAGCATGTATGGGATTTTCTGGGCAGACGCTTGGCAGCTCGTACCTTACCACCAGTAACGATTCCGGAGCTTCGATTGGCGCTGCAAGACGAATGGGCAGCAATGCCTTAACAACTCATTGACACCCTCATTCTCAGCATGGGCAGACGCTGTGAAACCTGCCTAGCAGTCAGGGGAGATCATATCCCCTATTAAAGACCGGATGTTTCTTGCTGGGCATTCATCACAGGGATGTTTCGGCCTTCAGTCGCATTGCGCTCCATGCTACTTTTTCAATAAAGCTTCTTTTTATCCCTCTGATTTCTCTTTTAGTAAGTGTTGCTTACATTACTCATTTCCTTACGTATTTTGATCTTATGGTATTAAATGTGTTGATTTGGAAAGCTTTTGTACAAAATTATATTGAAAAAACCGTCTCGTCCTTAATTTTTGCACACCAGTGTATTTACAATAGTTAATAACAAAATCTGTTCACGTATCGAGATCTACTTACTCAGTAATTTTATGAATCGCACGTTTAAGACTTAACATATTTGTAATGCTCGCCTCTCTCATAACAAACAGTTCTTAAGAAATTTTCGTCTGCAAAAAAGGAAAAACTTTCTGTTAAAATTAACTCAACCATTTTTTAAGATAAGTTGCATAATTAAAATATTTAATTTGGAGAATCTCTACATTATTATCGCTATGTTCAAGTAAAACTTAAATTTTTATTTTCAAAGTTATATATGGGGATGCGAATCTTGAAAGGTCTTCCAAATGACAGATTTCAAATACGTAAGCACACTTCGGTAGGTATAAAAGTTTTTCTTGTTCATGGAATCCTTTCAAATTTGTATTCAAAAATATAAGTGAAAGTATTTTTAATCTAATGCTTACGACTAATATATTCTGACAGTTTTTTTGACTCAGGAAAATTAAACTTCTTCTTAGAAAGCGTAGCACATTGTAAGCAATATTCGTGCCTCAATCATTTATTTCTTATTAAAGAAACATTTAAATAGGTCCTTTCAATACATTTCGGTAAGCAGCATTATAAAAGAAATGTTAAGGTTTAATTGGTGGTTAAAATTTTATAAAAGTTGCAGCTAAATATTAAAAAACTCGTTTTGCGAAAATAGCAAAAAAATGACACAGATCTCTCTATCAACTGCATTAAATTTTTTTTTAACTTTCGTGCGCCATACTTATGTTGTGATAGCGACTCTGTAGCTTCATATCTCATTTCATCTTATGAAGACTGTTGCTTCTGCAATGATTCTATGTAATCATTGTTTCAGATGTGAAGAATAGATACAATTAGCAAAGAAACAACCGGCTATTTGACCTAGATTTTAGTTAAGATTCTCTCGATTTCGAGGGCAACCAGATACGCAGGTCCCTTTTCATCAGAAGCAAAGACATCAACAAATTTATTTGATCCTGATGTGCGTGTGTTTGTGTTTATGGCAAAGCCTCGAGGGCTATCTACCTAAGAGGAGGGATGCCTTCGTGGAGGACTTTCTAAGGAAACTGGCTCGTATACACGTTACACATGGGGAAAACCACGAAAACGCCCATGCAGCCAGCCCGTTCGCGGGATTCGAACCTCGGACCGAACTACCAGTGTTCAGCGACTTTACCGCTCGGCCGCTGGTGGGCTGATCCTGATGAAGAAGCACTTGTTTGCTTTGAATTTGATAGCTTCTTGACTATCGAATCCTTGTACTCCAAACACGAGGTTGTGGCTTTGCAAATGTTGTGTACTTTGTGGTTGTTTTCATCTGTCTTCCAGAATAGATTTTTTTTTAAGTTTATGAAGTCGCTTTTGTCTGAACATCTGGATTAAACTCTGAAATTTTCGCAACTTTACTTCAACAAAAAATAGCTTCTTTAAAACAATATAACTGTATTATTTCTCTGATTTTCAATGAATTTTCATCAAATCTTTAGAAATTTTAGTGGGTCCCTGAATATGTTCGAGTAAATGCTCCTTCAAACTCGGATTTATGAAAAGAAATTTTGTTTCTAGCAGACATAATTCTTGACATAAGTAAAACATAAGAAGAAGAAAAAAATACTATTAGGTCTCGAATAAAAGCATTTTAAAAGACTCCTCAGATACGAATGCGGAATGGAAAAAAATAATATTACTAGAAAATTAAACGAGATTCTTGAATAAAGATAATGTTGCTCAGTTTTTTCTTATTCACATCACACACAAGAACATATTAGACTGAAAAATCAAAGCGCAATTAATCCGAGAAACATGAAATAAAAAGCTAGCCTACTAATATAAAAAATACGTTACATAGAATTCTAAAGATTTGTTTACATACACATTTACCACAAGGCCTGCCGGGAAAGAATTCAGACGACCGTTAATTACGTCGTCTGATCGCAGGATCATTTTATTTTTAACACTTATTATGAAGGGTTTTATGTTGCCTTGAAGGGACACTAATAACGAAAGCCTCTGAGGGCACAAGGATTTGATGACCCAACACGTGAAACTCCGAGAACGGTCAATAAAGTTATAGTCTCGTATTCTTTGGCAACATAAACTCACGAGCACTAGAAAAATTGTAGAAGTCTCAGGTCTTTAATGGTAGGCAGAAGAAGGTTGTTTATTTGATCACAAAGAATTGACAGTCCACCCCACTTCGGTTTACATAAGACAGCACTTCTGGCTCAACTTAAACAAGTAATTTTCAACTTAAAATAAAATGGGAAAATACACTCTAAAATCAGCTTGCGAAACCTTCGCTTAAATAGCACTTCTTTCTCCCTTAATCTGAATAAACGCGCGTAAATGTAAATATTTAATTTAAATTCTAGCATGGAAAGCGTGAGTGCAAAGACGAGTGAAACGAGAGTAGCTTTAACTAACAATTAATTATTAGGTTCAAATAAATAAATAAATCTTCAAGAAGTGAAGTAAAAGTAGGGAGTCTTTTGTCACCCAAAAGACTTCTTTTAAAATTTCTGTGTTTAAAAAAAGAGGTGTGGTCTTAATTTATATCTTTTAGATTCATTTAATTTACTAGCATTTGGTATTACGAGTTTCAACATGGTATGTATATTTTCGAATCGAGAATGGTCACTTTATAGTTTAAAGTTAGTTTTTTATCGTAGTATATAAACCTACGAATTTTGATGCCCAAAATCTATTATGGATATATTTCAGTTGAAAATAATTGTTTTAATCTGAAGAAATATATTTTTAACGATATTGTTTTCGACTATATTGCAATGGCGTCTATCGTTACCTTGAAAGGAAAATAAAAGTATGTAATTAACGTTACAAAACTAAACTTATTGGAGAATGCTCAGTTTTTTCCCTTACAAACAGCTCTCAGATAAAGAAATTGAAATGGTTTTTCTTCCCGTAAAAGCTTATTGTACTCTTTTTATACATTCGTTGCAGCGTCGCATTTTTCATTAAGTTCAACATACCGTTCCATTTACTTTTAGATATACTTGCTCATTAACGTTTTTCCTTTTATATCTCCTTACAATGATTCGACAGTTTTTTACCCAAGCATACATTGCTTCGAAAAGAGCGGAAAAAGATCAATCTTATTTAAGAACTCTCCATCCAATACTTGAAACTCCTGCAACTTATTGTTTCAACACCTGTTGAAAATGACACCTGCAACTTTCATAATTTTGAGTTTAGCTAGCCTATTCTGTGTGGTTATGAGTTATGCCAGCTGCCATATCACTACGCAAATGTTCGAATCTAGCATAGTTATTCATAAACCCATACTGTTCTTTACCGCGTTGAGACACTTAAGGGAACATGGTACCCAAAAATTGATAAATTTCCAATTTTCCCATTTTTTTTTACTAAAAATGTACTTGAGTACCCATATTACAATCGGAAGAAATATTGGAAATACCTCATGACAAAAAATGACGCAAAAAAGCTGTTAAACTATTTTGAAGCTTATTAAATTATCAGTGTTTTTCCTTTTATTCCTAATTGCCTTAGATATTTATTAAAAATGAGTATAGAAGAAGAGGAACGTGATTAGATGCGACAGGAATTATCAGTAAACTCTATTTATGATTAATTTTAAATAGAAGGTGAAGTTCGGAGGGGTAAACATTTTTTTCACTTTTGAAGTTGCAAGCACCCCCCCCCTTTGTTTTTACTGAGTTCAGAATATATTTGTATCTGTGTTATCAGTGAATTTTGATATGCCTCTTTAGAAAGAAATTATTTTTATACGCATAAAAAGAAAGAAGCTGCATGATGAAAGTGATTACCTTCCTTAGTACAGCATTATTGAGAATCGAGCTGGGGGAAAATGTTACCCTTTAATTACACTCATGTCCATAAATTAAGGATAATTCGGAGTCACGCGGAAATCGAACTCTAAAATAAATATATCACCTGTAAAATCACTACACACATCTTCAAGAATCATATGCAAATTTCAGAAAGTAACCAGATGACACCGATGATACGTCACAATGACGAGAGTGATATATAAGGAATACAGGCAAAGAAGTAAAATTGTTCGCAGGCGCTTTATAAGCATTTCAATAACAGAATAGTTATGACACAAAGGACGCATTTGGATGATTTTTTACGAGGTAGAATTATCGGCCGTCTGGAATGTGGGCGTACCCAACTGGAAGTATCAGACGAACTTAGAATTGCCCAGAGTGTCATCTCCAGGCTTTGGCAACGATTACAAGATGATGGTAATGTGAGTAGACGTTACAGCACAGGTTGCCCCAGAGTTACAACGCCGAATGAGGACCGGTATTTGGCAGTTACTGCCAAAAGAAACAGGTGGATCACAGCCTCAGACCTGTCTCGTCAACTCTCTTTAGCTACTGGTACAACAATTTCAAGGCAGACCGTGTACAGACTCTCAGGGCAGATTGGTCTATATGCTCGTAGACCTGTCAGATGCGTTCCACTTACTGCAACTCACTGTCGCCTGCGGTTAGCCTGGAGTAGAGAGCATGCATTGTGGACACCGCAACAGTGGGCTTGTGTGATGTTTTCCGACGAGTCCAGGTTTAGCTTGCAGTCTGATTCTCGCCGGACATTCATATGGAGAGCTCCAGGTACCCGTTACCACCAAGAAAACATCATCGAACGACGCCGTTACGGTGGTGCAGGAGTGCTCGTTTGGGGTGGAATTATTCTGGGTTCCAGAACTGACCTGCATGTTCAAATTGGAACCATGACAAGCCAAATCTATCGGGACGTCATTCTGGAACAACATGTATGTTTGTTTCGGGGCGCCATGGGCGCACAATTTGTGTTTATGGATGACAACGCTCGTCCTCACCGTGCAAACATCGTAAGCGAATGCTTTCAATCGGAGGATATCACCCGTATGGACTGGCCAGCATTCTCACCGGACTCGAATCCAGTAAAGCAAGTGTGGGATATGCTTGGCCGAAGAGTTGCAGCCCGTCAACCTCCTCCTACATGTCTACCGGAACTTCGGAGAGCATTGCTTTTTGAGTGGTGTAATATCCCCCAAGATCAGATCGATAATTTGATACTCAGCATGCCTAGGCGTTGTACGGACTGTATTGCATCATCTGGGAGACATACAATATATTAACAATCATACCAACCATGTAATACTGGTTTTTTGTAAATAGGTTTTTTTTTTTTTTTTTTTTTTTTTTTTTTTGTAGTTTGCTCCAGGGACAAAAAATTGCTAATTTTTTAATAATATCAAACATATAGCATCTGTTTTTGCTCTTTACCTTTTGTTTAATAAATAAGCTTTACAAATAAGTCAAATTTGTTTTGCTTCTAACTCTTCCTTTGCCTGATTTTGCATTATCCTTAATTTATGGACATGAGTGTAATTAGACTGCTCCTAAATTAATTTAAGGCAATTTTATTAATCAAAAGGAAGTAACGAAAAATCTACTTATATTTTATTTTTCCTGCGATATTCCATGTCATTATACATACATTAGAAATGGTTATATATATATATATATATATATATATGTGTGTGTGTGTGTGTGTGCATATACGTATATGAGGCTTGACAAACATATATATATATATATAAAGTAAGATAAAAATTTGTAAAGCAAACGCCTAATTTTAATTCGCAATAGGCCTTATATTCTTCATTTTAATTTAGGTTCCTCCCCGGTCTGCCTTAAAAATACAAACTATTTATAACATATCAGTCTAAGTTACACCGTTTCAAAATTAATCCGCATCATGACATCTTATGCAGGGCTATATCCGACATCGCTTGCCCATTTACTGAGTAAGACTTCTGTTGAAACCAAAATTATCGATTCTATATCTCACGCTTCTTCTGAATATGAACTTCCTTTCCTCGTTTGAATAGCCACTGTTAACGAGTTGCGGTTCATTCCTATCCATCATACAATGTTTCAAGATGTAAGCTTCCAAACCCTTGACAGGTGCATATTGCGCCAATAATGTTGTGTGATTCAGAGTATGCGTTTAACGAATTGTATTATTCAGTAAAAAAGTTATGTTACGGCTACATCTGTCTGCAAAATTATCATGCTATCTACGCAATAAACAACATCGAAATCAAATACACACACAAACACACACACACACATATATATATATATATATATGATGTATCAGCTTTTGTCCAGAATAAATAGATCGTTGAAGAAATATAGATGTAGTCGTAGCTTAAATTATCAGATGATAAGTTTAAAAAGCAGGATCCATTTATTATTATTCAGGAGAAATAGCAGTTACAAAATCAGATATGCTGAGTAAATAACAAGAATTACAAATAACTTTTTGTATGAAGTTTACTGCATCGTGACATTTAAGAAAAAGCCCCGATATTCTTTTGCGAGTCTTTTTATAGCCTCTGGAAAGGCGGAGCTTCCAAGAAATGACGTGAGCCTCGTCAGCCAATCCAGTTCGCTTTAAATACTTCCAGAACATTCTACAACTGTACGTGTAGAAAAGGCGGGAAAAACAACTTGACTGCGGGGCTGTGGATTTAATTCCACGTACTTTCAAATAAGAGAACATCGCCATTAAAAATGAAAAGAACATACAATTAGAATTTTAAGTCTATTCTTGACTATGGAATTTTATTATTACATATATATATATATATATATATACAGGGTGTCCCGTAAATGTCGCGACAAACTTCTGGAGGACGTAGGGCACGTCATAAGAATTAAGAATTGCACAGGAACCCATGCCCGGAAATGTCAGGGATAAGTAGTAGCAGAGGTAGAAGATGGGAAAAGAAACAAGAGTATAGGTTTAAAGGTAAACAAGAGTATGGGTTAAACAACAGTGTAAGTTTATGAAACATCTATTGGACATGAATACAAATGATGTACGACAGACACACCAGGCGAGGGACCTCCGTCCCGGGTCCTCATTATACGGGACCCATCCAGAGTTGAAAATCCAACGCTCGTGGGACCTCGTTCTCGCAGGCGCAACCCCCGCAGTCCCCGTCCGGCTTTTACGAAGCATTGGGTAGAACTTAAACGTTGCCAGTAAATACGTTGTCGCCTCGCCTCCGGGCACCACTCCATCAGCAAAACCACATTGTAAAAAGGTGCTCTGCCCGCTTTGTCAGTCCCCGCCACGAGAACTGAATGGGGTCAAACCCCCGGGAACTCAGTCGACAAATGCACCATATAGCTCCACCACAGCCGAAGGAACAGACACGACAGTACCAGTACGGTCCCTGCCAAGCCTGAACCAACCTGAGTACAATACTCGGGCTCTAGTCCTGTGAAGTCAAATTATATACCCCTGTGGTTGAGACTGCCTAGGTACAGATCCTAACCAGTACTTCCCAGGCATTCGCCTGAGTCAACCCCCGGGGGGAGGAATGATGTACGATAGCTTGAATGTTACAAAAGATGCTCGAATTTTGCACCATTAGACGCCAAACATGCCTGACACCGACGGACATGTTAAAACACACCGGCAGTTTCTTTGAATGTAACAGCTGCGCAGGCGAGTCTTGCCGCGAGATCCATTTCAGACACAACAGGATAGTGATACACGACACTTTTGATGGCTTCCCACATAACGAAATCAAGGCTCGATAAATCCGGTGGGGGCCAGGGAACTGGTTATCACTATCCTGTTGTGTCTGAAATGGATCTCGCGGCAAGACTCGCCTGCGCAGCTGTTACATTCAAACCATCAATGCGGGAATGATCTGTTCAAATGGCTAAGAAAATCCAGTCCAAAATGAGTCCACTTCTTAACGATCCGTAGTCGCACAAATTTTGATGCAGATGTGCAAACAAACTGTGGTATGATTGATTGATGCCTGTCGGAGAAGCGTTCTCGATAAATGCGTGCAGAGGTTTATCGAGCTCAGCGGTTACCATTTCCTTCAGCTATTCCATACACTAAGCGCATGTCTATAAGCTCCCGATTCGTATAGCGTTCCATGCTCTTCGTATGGTACCTATCGCTCGCATGAGGCAATCCTCATTTTCCACTAGCACTCTTCTGTACAGCACCCCCTGGCGGCGTACAGTGACGTTTCTGGGCATGGGTTTCTGTGCAATTCTTAATCCTTATGATGTGTCCTACCTCCCCCAGAAGTTTGTCGCAACATTTACGGGACACCGTGTATATACAATGACGAGCCAAAACATCATGCACATCCCCACATTTTTCGAAGAACTCGTCTAGATGATGAGAAGGACATGTGATTAAGTAGGAATGATATTTAACTGTTGCTGGAGACGGTAAGGAATCACTCTTGTACTTAATTTTGCAAGTGATGGAAAGGCTGATCTAAGCAAATTTGGCAGAGGGCAGATTAAAATGGCCCGAAGACTTGGAACGAGTATCTCCAAAACTGGGAGACTGGCAGCTTGTTCACGATCCACTGTTATTAGTATTTAATCAATGTGGATAAATGTCCGTGAAACCAGCAGTAGATGTCAAGGTGTTGGAATTCCACGCGTCATCAAAAGAAAAGGACGTAGGAGACTGCCCCGCTTGCTACAGCAAAATCGGCACCAGACATTGGCTCAGCTGATAGCCCAATACGGTGAAGGTCCAAGTGCAAGTGTTTCGAAACACACTGTTAGATATAGGACTGCGCTGCAGACTTTCCACTCGCGTGCCTTTGTTGACCAAACGTCATTGTCAACTACGCCTAAAGTGGGCCCGAGAACATCGAGATTAGACCATGGATAAGTGAAAGACATTTTGCTTGGTGGGATGAATTACGATTTCTCATCCATCGCGTCGATGGTCGTGTCGGAGTACGCCGTCTTCCAGGCGAACAGTTGCCCCCCCTCTCTACAGCAGGTCATACGCAGGCTGGTGGTGGCGGTATTATGCTTTGGGAGATGTTCTTATGGGCGGCTCTGGGCCCCTTAGTTTTGATAGAACCGACCATGAAAGGTGCTAAATATCTGAATATAACCGCGGATCAATTGCACTCTTGCATCAAGTCTAAAGAAGAAGAAGGGCTTGGTCATCCCTTTGAGGGGAACGATGCCGACACGAACCATGTTGGGGAGCAATGTGACGTCATTGGGTTCCTCACCTCGCCTACTGACCAGAATTTCACAGTGGGAAAGATTAAATCTTTAATTCTTACTTTTATTTGAAAATTATAGTGAGGATACTTTTAAAAGGAATTAGTATTTATTAAGTGTTTGTAACGGGAAAATGTTGAAAAAACTGGGGCCCTCTGCCGCTGCTACCTGTCGTAATAAGAAAGAAACATATCTGGTATTTCATCAATTTCCATACAGAAACAAACAAATGAAATTCAGCAGACAAACAAATGGATGCGTTGAATGTTGCAGAGGAAGCTAACTTTTTTTTTTTTTTTTTTTTTTTTAAAATAAGTTCAACATATCAATGTTCAGTTTTCTTACCGAGAGGGCTTTACAAAACTTTTTTCTGTCTTTTTATTAACGGTTTGGTTTATTTATTAAATATCCCGTTCTTGGCGATTACGACACATAAAATTCGATTCAACAGTAAAAATCCCAAAATATTTAAAAACAT
Organism: Stegodyphus dumicola; assembly: GCF_044657685.1. Lineage (NCBI taxonomy): Eukaryota > Metazoa > Arthropoda > Arachnida > Araneae > Eresidae > Stegodyphus > Stegodyphus dumicola. The sequence continues at coordinate 6,277,563 of NC_140780.1, read as the reverse complement.
CATATCTTTAAAATTTCCGATAAACAATCTCTCGCACTAGACATATAAATGCTTTTTTCCGTAAGATGTTGCCACTGCTTGCTTTGTAATCGTTGAGTTTGTTAAATAAAAATTCGTTAAAATTTTGCAAAATATAAAAAATGGATTATAAAACAAATTCGAAATTTAAAATTCATGCTTCCAGGTGCCGTGCCCATGTTTGGATGGAGGACAACGTTATTCAAAATTAAATGTATCTAGATAGAGTTGTTTTTTCAACAGTTCGAGACACATGTATACATTCATGAAGATTCTTCGTTATTTATATTCTTTAAATATAATGCATTACAAAGCAAGCATATAATATTTGGGGGGCAACATATCAGGTTCAATGTTCCTTCTAACCTTCTTCGGGAACATACAAGGACCTGACTAGGAACAGAGAGCTTACTAAAGCTATGTTCACTAATTGTAGTAAGTAGACAGGATACAGACGAAGGGTATACAAAACCCTTTATTTTTCTCTATATACAATAACTTCCGTACTTCGGAATACACTGACCCTCCACTCGGGGTCTAACGTAAAAAAGTATAAAAATAAAACTAAACTCTAATTTAACTTTAGAATAATACACGTGTAAGATTGGCCTTATAATAACAGGAAGCGTATGTAGCACAGAGACTGTGAACACTACAATACGTTTAATTTATCAAGAGGATTAAAACCTCTACTACAATACGTTTAATTTATCAAGAGGATTAAAACCTCTGGCCTGGAAGGCGAACAGCAACTGCGTAACTTCTAAGGTAAGCGGCCTGCGTTGACTTACTGCTTCCTCTCTTTCGCTTGGCAAAAAGGCCACACTTAAATACTTGGCGTTCGCCAGACAAACTTTGCATAAAAACCTTCACGCTTATAATTCTGGCCGGAAGTAGAAAATAAGAAGTGATAGTAAAGATTTAAAATAAAATAAACGTTAGTAAAACTTAAGATCCTTACAAACAATTTGAAAAGTTATACCGTTTACAGTGATTCAAAGCAAAATGCCGTTTCGAGACTTATATCCCATTCGTTACGAGCATCCCTTTCGAGCTAAAAACTAATCAGGAAAATAGAAAATAACGGAAAATGAAAATGCACGTTTAAAACATATATACCGAAACACAAATAAGTGCGTTAATAAAACAAAAGCGAATTAAATTGTCTCCAGATGGCATTTTAGAGAGCATTGTAATCAGATTATTATCGGATAGAATCGGATTATTATAGGAAGATATTAGCCATTTTCTCTTAAAAAGCCTCCACGAAGGTTCAAGAAAATGTATGGAAGCAATTAAAAATCATATTTCTAAACATGTGAAGCATTTTCCCTCCGTTCATAAAAATACGGTTTGTTTATTTTGCTGCTTGCGAACATTCATATGAGTTTGACACTTGAATGGGAATGCATCCCTTTTGTTGGCAAGGTGGTGTGGTGTGGTGTATTTAATTATGGCAAAGCACACGAGGGCTATCTGCCTAAAGGGAGGGATGCCTTTCGTGGAGGACTTTCTAAGGGAAACTGGCTCGTATACACGTTACACATGGGGAAAACCACGAAAACACCCATGCAGCCAGCCCGTTCGCGGGATTCGAACCTCAGACCGAACTACCAGTGTTCAGCGTCTTTACCGCTCGGCCGCTGGTGGGCCCTTCTGTTGGCAAGAAAAGCTAACCAAAAAAATATTCAAGTCGAAATAAATCATGTAAATTAATTCATTTTATTGTGTCAAAAATAATATTTTAAATCATTATTTGGTTTACTACTCTCGTAATTCGTTATATGATTTATTTTATGCACTTTTTAGCTATTCATAAAACAGCAAAATAAATCATGAAATTCTGCATAGAGATAAATTAGCATTCGAATACATACTTTTAAAATATAAGAATGCACGAGTATACATAAGAAAGTATATAAATATCAATTTAAAATATTTTTATTATTTTTTATGAGTAATAAACGCTGAATAGTAATCTTGATGATACATAATAATGGTTTCACTAAATCTGATTAACTCATTTCCAGTGCTAGTTGAAACACAAAATTAAATGAAGCGAAATTTGTTTGGATGTATTTATGGAATTTATTATTAGCATTTAATCAGATGGATTTGTAAGGTCTGTCTAGCACGTATTCTTAAAATACGTTTGCATATTTTTTTTAATATTTCTATAACGCAATTTGTGACATTGTGATATTTTAACTCAAGAAGTTATTTATCAATGTTTTTGGTTCGATGGATTACTGTTTACATATATTTCAAAAACTATTGTGGATACAATTAACTATATTTAATGTATATTCGACTTTAAATATTAATATAAGCTTATGTTTTAAGTGTACTATAGTTTAACTAAATTCTTTAATAAAACACTCTCAAAGCAGCAAGCGAACCCAACTACGTCATCAGTCTCTTCTTCCGGTTTCAGCTGCGAGAAGCTGAAGAACCAGCCCCTTTAGCCCTGCTCTTACATGGCGTCCCTCTTCCCAACTGGAAGGGGAATCTTTCAGCAGGCCAACGCCCCATGTCACAACGCTCGAATTGTGTCGGACTGTTTCGAGGAGAATAGGATGAATTCCAGTTAATGTCCTGTCCACTTTAACTCGCCGATGTGTCTGTGTGAGTGCATTAAAATTCAGTAAAAAAAAAAAAAAAAAAAATCTAAGAAACTGGAAATGTTTCCTAATGACCATTTTAAGAATTTACATTCTTTAAACTTATTTAATTTGCATTAAATCCTTTTATTTCAAAATCCTAACGCTTTCACATATATAGACTGCATTACATTCATGGATACGGGCATTTTAGTGCATGTTCCTTATTATATACTTAATAGAGATAAGAATTTGTTTTGCAAAATATTGAAAAAAAAAAAAAAAAAACTATTGGAAATGAAAAGGGAATTTAAATAATATTTCTCAAATTTTTTATACATAAATATGCTTTTTATTTTCCTTAGATTTTGTAATTAATGATTAAATTTCTATCTTTAAAGTTATGAAGACCATTCTAATAAAAATAACGCAAAATATTGGGGCAAAAACATTAAAAATTTTAGAAGAAGAAAATTATTTTAACTGTTAAACCAGCAAAAATTAGTTTTTTCAACTAACAAAAGAGTTCAAAAGGTACAATCTTAAAATATCGATGAATTGAAAGTTTTTCAAGAAGCTGATAATAAACGACACATTAAACCATCCACCAAGTTTACTCTGTTAAAATCGAAATAGAGCTAGGATAACTCACCTATGAGTTATCATCTATAGATGACTACAAAAAATGCTACTCTTTCTGTCGGTAAAGAAAATTCATAGATCTGATCTGATTATGTTTGCATCATTGGACTAGTAACAATAACTGTAAAACTTGAACGTATGATCACGTTTCACAATTCTATTTTATTCGTCAGTTGGGAGAGCATCAAATTAATCGAGAATGTACGAGTATATCAAGAGTCAACATATCCATTTTTCAAAGAACTCAAAAATGAAACGTTCCAGTTGAAACACAGATTTACCGAAGAAACTATTTACATTATGTTCATTATTCAAACACGAAATTCACATCTAATATAAAATTCCCCAACATAGGGCCAAGATTAGTTTCATCAAGAACAAATATTATAATTGTTGATTACCGGTATGCGGCCAAGAACAGATCATTTTCAAGAGTCACACTAAAACTCAGAGTTATTACATTCTTTCTCTGCCACCGGTGACGTGACCTAGTCGGCGACAGACGATCAATAATAAAAGAAACATTTACTCCATCGGAAGGGAAAAAGAAAGAATTTCGACAATAACAGCAATGATTTGGAAAGTTTTATTGTTAATGAGTTGCAAGATCCTAATCCGGTACCTCCTGAGCCCTCATATCCGGAAAATGTTATCGCGTATTATGTACCTTTACGCAATTTTACATTAATTTATCTTAAAATTACAATTAATAGTTGTAAATTTATGGATGTTTAATAATTTGAATAGGTAAATTAATTATTTTGGTGAGTGCCTGTACTGAAAATGGCACATACAAATCTTTCGCATACATGTTTCAGAGAAACAATGCTTTCCTATTTTCGTTATTTCGGTATTGTTTTCCCTTTTATAAATCTAATTATTGATGATCATTTTCTTTCTAAACGTAATGGCTTGCTGTTTTGCTTTGTTTATGTGTTTTTTTATTTATTTGTTCGAAGTAAAGAAAGTACTGAAATCGCGAAAACTTTCGCGTATCCTATTTCAAGGAAAATATCCATTTCAACCGCTCTCGAACCTACTTGTGTCTCGTATAACCCCCCAAAAAAGTAACTTCAGAACTTTGAAATTTTGTATATAGGACAGCTATAGCATAGAGTTGTGCGCCTCCTTTTTGGTTGCAATCGTCAGCAGTAAAAGTGTATAAATATCTATAAATATATGCCAACTCTGTTACCCGGCTTGCCGAGCTCAGTCTTTTTAGACAAATATGTTAGTAAATTATGCATTTTTTGCTTTAAAAGTGATTGAATTATGTTGTACTTATATTCCGGTAAAGTGTTTCATGCCTTTAGTTATTCTGCATCCAATAGTTGTCGAATTATCAGAAATGTTTTAGTTGTTTAAGTGGTACCAAGCGTAACGAAGCCGCCATTTGTTTACATTTGAGACGCTTAGTAGAAGCCTGAATTAAGTCAGTGTCTTTTTGCTCAGTGGGACCAAAGGTAAACTTTCAGTTTTGTGCACCAAAGAACTACTTCTTGTCCCCTGCCCGTATTACTTGTTTTTGCATATTCCAATTTTAATTGTAAAAATATGTTTCTAACTGTATATGATATTTTTTGTTTTTCTATATTTTACAATTTTTAATAAAGATGTTTCGACATTTTATGTATTTTTGCCTTGCTGAGGAAAGAGAACTGAATTAAGTGAGAAAGGCATCTCTAATGAAATTCGAGGAAATAAGTTTAAATGAAATGCAGCCAAAATGTGCATAAACTAATAGATCGTACAGGGAAGTCATAAGGTGTCCGCTTCAGATTATTTTAAACAGAAATTCTCATGCACTGTGTTGCTGCACTTAATGTGGCGACAAACTTTACGAATGGTTGCAATAAAAATTATATTTTATGTACTCATATATGTATATAATATGACAGCTTCAAGCAATTTATACTGCGTGTGTGATTTGCGTACATCTTAACGTGACACTTCTGCGCATATCCACATATAAACCACGTCTGAAGTTCAATCATTCTAACTTATCATAATAATCAGTTTTAAAATAATTGATAAAATAGTTATGGACCATTTGACAATACTAGAGCAAAAAAATATTTTCATTACTTAATAAAAAAAATCTTAAAGATTACAAATATTAACTGTCGCCCAAAAAGGTTACCTCGCAGCCTACCAGACTCCTGTTGCCTCACTCCGAAGAACCGTTTTTTTTATCATTTAAGCTTTATTTTGAAGCATAATTTTTTTCGCACTTACGCCATATACAATTCAACAGCTAAATTATAAAAATATTCATTTAGAAATACGTTTAGAATTCCTGCCATGAAAAAGTGTTGGCATACATTTTTCTGCTTGGTTTTCCAGTCTTTTCTCAATTCACCCCATTAGTTTTCTTACTAAGATGACTTTACAAACCTTTCTTCGCCTTACTAACGTTTTGTGTGTTCACTTTATTTATTAAATTCGATTCAGCAGTAAAATCAGAAAATATTTAAAACAGCAATGTCTCGAATTTCCGATAGACAATCTGGAGACAAAATTGTTTTAGTACTGACACTACTCGCTTTGAAATGTTTGAGTTTAATAGAAAATTCGTTAAAGTTTTTACAAAATATAAAATAGATAATAAAATAACTTCGAAATTAAAAATTCTTTCTTCCGGGTGCCTATATTCGGAGGGGGGGAAGATGTTCGAAATTTTATGGCCCCTTCATTATAAACGCCCCGTAGGCGCTATGTAAAGATTCCACTCTCACCAGCCAAGCGTAGCTTCTAAGCAAAGAACTGCTATCAATCTCTTTAGCTCAGCGTCGCGTATGCGTAATTTGAAAACGGAACAATTTGTTTGAACAATGCCAGTACCTGAATCTAAATGGTAACGGTTTTCCTTTTCTGCCTCGTATTTCTGTTACCGCCCCTTTCGGTTACATCCGTTTGTCGATAGGGATATTGCCTATTCGGGGTACTTTGTGGCCTTCGCTATGGTAGAGATCTGAAAATCTCATCAGGCGTCCTCTGCCTATATCCCGCCGTACGCGTCTTTTCTGATACCCGCCTACTGTCGAATTTACGGCTACCTGGAATAGATTTTTGGAGCGTGGTAGGATTTCTGACCTAGAGAAAATCCTGAATCGGGGGAAGCATCCATGGTACAATTACACTGCTGGCCACCCAAATTGCAACACGAAGAAAGACAAGAGATATCACAACAAAATTTATTTAGTAGATAACATGTTGACCAACTATCAAATGATTAAATATATAGACTTCTGTGAAGCGTGGTTCCTTCCAGAATCAGTAGCTAGAGTAGCCGCCATTGTTGGAGATCACCGCTGCCACACGCCTCGGCATTGATTCAAAGAGACCTTGGATGTGTTCTTGGGGTACAGCAAACCAAGCAGCTTCCACACGTTGCCAAAGTTGATCTGGTGTAGCAGCTTGGGATGTAATCTGGGTCAATCGTTCGTCAACCATGGACCACATGTTTTCTATCGGCGAAAGATCCGGAGAGCAAGCCGGCCAGGGAAGCAATTAAATCTGGAGATTGACGAAGAACAATGCGTGCCACGTGTGGTCGCGCATTATCCTGTTGAAATATGGCTGTGGGCAAGCCCTGAAGGTATGGAAGGACAACTGGCTCCAACACCTCGGAGATGTAGCACTGGCTGTTTAAAGTACCGGCAATGCGTACTAGAGGAGTGCGACAGTGATATCCAATACCGCCCCATACCATAATACCCGGTGCAGGACCAGTGTGGCGGTGCATAACGCAGCTGTTCAGCATCCTCCCTCCAAGGTGTCTCCAGACTCGAATCCCACCATCATGGTGTTGTAGACAGAAGTGTGACTCGTCAGTAATGACAATTCCATTCCATTCTGCCGTCCAGATCCTTCTTTCATCGCAACATTGGCGGCGGAGACGTTTGTGGTTCTGCGTCAAGGGTAGAAGAAGCAATGGGGCGTCTTGCCGACAGACCACTCTGCTGTAAACGGTGTCGAATGGTACGCGCAGACACTAGATGATGCGTTACAGACTCAATGCGTTATGCTATGGTTTGTGATGTGACTGAGCGATCCGTCACTGCCATGCGCACAATGTTCCTGTCATCACGAAGTGGTGCACTGAGGTGGAGGCGATCGAACACGTCGGTCCGTCGTACTCTCCTGCATCCAACGGTCACATATCCGCATTACAGTTGTTTGGCTTCGTACAACACCACTACCGATTTCTCTGAAAGATAATCCACACTCCTGGTAGGCCACTATCCTTTCTCTGTCGAACTCGGATACTTGATCAAGCGATAATCTCTGTTTACTACGAGGCATAATTGATCGTTTTTTTTTTTTTTTTTTTTTGAAAAAAACACGATTGCCGAACTTGAAAACTCCAAGCTTAAATAGCACTTTGAAGTGGCACCAGAGGCGCGCGTGATGTGCGTCTGCGCTGAAATTCTAATCATTTGCATATCACACCTCCGCTAATGCATGTTGTAAATTTCATGTTATTTGCATGCTTTCTTCAGGGTGTTGCATTTACGGTGGCCAGCAGTATATCTTTATCATCTCGGCGTTTGGTTCCTTGCCGTACAAAAAGTTAAGTACATGAATTTTCCTTAAAATAAAATCAGTCAGTTCGTCGACCTAAGTTTGAGATTTGCTGAAAAGCTCAGCTTCCAGTTTAGCGCGGTCCTTTACTACCGGGAATGCTTTTATTAGCGCATTTTAAACGTTTCCCAGGTATAGATTTCACTTGTTGGTTCACCTAGCAGGAACTTGCTTAAGCCTTTGTACCAGCTTAATGCTTGGCCTTTCAAATTTGTCATAATAACTGTAACTTTCTGAATTTCTGGAACAGGATACAGTATGAAATGCAAGTCGAACTATTCCACGAACGAACCTTCTACGAAACATTTTACGTCAAAACCTTCTACGTCAAAAGTCGCAGCGGGTTTCATAGCGTTCCACATGGTCTCCAAACGCCAAAACCCTCCATTGGGCTTGCTAGTGCTGGTGGAACTTGAAACTTTGGAGGAGCTAAAATAAATTTTCCACTTTTTACTGACATGGATCGTAAATTTTCGGGTGCCAAATATAAGATTCTAGCTAAATTAAGGTTATTTTGAAGCTAGAACTGTGGAGCGATTATTCGCTAAGTCCTACATCTCTAATTAATTGCATTTTGACTATAGTTACTAGTAGTTACTTTTCCTACATCTCCAGTTAATAGCATTTTGACTAAAGGTTGTAATATATAATGCTTCAGTTTTCAAAACTGAATGTTTCTTTAAAATATTTAAAATTTCATGGTTTCATGCCAGAAATAACTCAAAAAGAAGGTTATAAAGACCCTTTTATTCACTCAAGAACAATGTCACAGCCTGCAATTCTTGTGCGCACAATATCACGCACGACGTTTGACGTTAACTCAAAATAGAATGAAAAATTAAAACTAATCCTAAGTTGAATGATCGGCCGAAGTTGCACAGAGATAATTTAGAGAGATAATTTATAAGATTTATTTGGCTTGGCTAATACCACCGACGCAGATTAACCGGCAATTAGTAATACCGTAAAATAACAAGCTTCAACTAGTTGCCAAGCAACGTGGCCGAAAGGCAGAACACGCTCTGTTTGAAGTAACACACACCTCATAGTATCTCTTACCCTACTTTACTTAAAACGCGAAACTAAAATCTCATTCTGGCAAGAAAGCGTGAGTTGAAAATGAGAGTTTAAAGGAGAGGTTGCTTCCAAAATAAAATGAACTGTTACTAAAATAAAATAAAACTTCACATCTTTCATTTGCATCTTTTTAATAAAAAGGTAGATATATTTTTTAAGTTATACTATATAAACATTATATTTAGTAAATGCACATTTCAAACTTTACTTCAATTAAAACTTTTATTCCTCTGATATAGGCTCAGGATTTCACTGAGAAAACAGATTTCTCAAACCTATTGCGATAAAGAGGTATTTTTTACTTCCTTGTACGAAGTAAAAAGGAAGTATTGTAATCGCGAAAAGTTTCAGGCAGCATATTTCAACGAAAATATCCATTTTGACCGCTATCGAATGCAATTTAACGATGTTTTTGCGTGATATCTGTACGTAAGGACAGAATAAAATACTCTTTTCCTTCAAAAAAATTATAAAACTGCTTTAAAATTAATTCTGAAGAGAATTTTTCGTGGCGTCTGTACGAACGTATGTACGTACGTGCGTGCGTACGTACGTATCTCGCATAACTCAAAAACGAGTAGCCTCAGAACGTTGAAATTTTGTATGCTATAACATGTTAGATGTGCACCTCGTATTTTGGTTGCAATCGGTCGCACCAAACGTATATAAATATATTTATATATATATCCACTCTGTTACCTGGCTCAGTGATCTCAGTTTCTTTACTCTTATATGTTTGTAAATTGTACATTTTTTGCTTTAAAAATGATTGAATTATATTGTTTTTAACTTCCGGTTAAGAATTTTATGTCTTTAGTAAATCTGTGTGCAATATTTTTAGAATTATCAGCAATTTTAAAGTTGTTTAATTGCCGCTAAGCCTTTTTTAATGGCGGCCATTGATGTTTACATTTGAAACAGGAGACTAGTGGATTTGTTGCCAATCTAGAGAAACTTAGCTTCGCAACAATAAAGATCACGCATTCATTTATTATTGTCAATTAAATCATGCTTAATTCTTTCTGGAATTTTTTCGAGGAAATAAGTGTTTGAGATTTACTTCGTAATTTTTAATATAAATATTTTGAGTTTTTATGTATTTTTGCCTTCTTGCGAAGTTAGAACTGAATTAATTAAATGAGAAATACTCAAACGTCTGTGAAATACTTTTTCTTTTTTGTTTTCTTTGCTTAATTTCTTTTATACATCGTTCTAGCTTTATTATAGTATTTGAATAGAACATGTGGCAAAATTTAGATAATTCTATTCTTTAAATGATATAAATTTTGTGCATTATGAGTTATAATATGAACGAAATATATAAGTTAACTGTTATATAATTATTGGATTATATAACAGTTAACTTATATAATAATTATATAACGGAAACTAAGTTAACTGTTATATAATTATTAATACTGTTAAGTGAATCTAGCGTCAGAGTGTCGCTATGGTAAACAAATACTAGAGTGAATTTTAAAGAATTCATTTATTCCATTGTGATTTATGCGCTGTCGGCTAAGTAGATTTAATTCAATCCAATAAGCTTAAATCAAATGCAAGAAAAAATGTGTATAATTTAATATTCCAATTTAATGTTCCAATACAAGGAAGTCATGGGGTGTACACATCAGATTTTTTCAATTTAATGCCAAGATGCTCCTGCTACTTTATGCATTGATTTATGTATTTTTGATATTTTGCCTTAATTTTTAGATATATCTCAAGATTCGCGTATACATACTTTCTTCAACAACATTCAACATTCTATGCTGTATGTATACGGCCTTGCTGGTCAGTGGGAATTAAGGAAAGCTCCCCCCCCAATTTACTATTAGTCTAAAGTATTCCAAAGGTATCAGATATGAAAGTATAGAGAGATTCAAGAAGTTTTCTCTTTTCTGAATCCGATTAGAAGAAATTTATTTTTCCTACATCTCTAGTTAATAGGATTTTGACTAAAGGTTGTCATATGTAGTGTTCAGTTTTTGAAACTCAATGCTGCTTTAAACCCATGGTTCTTTAAATGTACCTTGAATAACATTGACATTTTCCAACTTCGTTTTGGATATTTCAAAAACGCAGTAGTTAAAAAAAGCTCAAAATATCGAGTTTTTAATTTGACTTCAATTTTACCTACAGCTTTTTTAAATAGAGTGAAACTCCTTCTAGCGAACCGCTTATAACGAACCACTGGATATAGCGATTTAACATTTTGGTCCCGTTTAATTTCCTATACACTTAATGTTACTTTATGCGGCTATAGCGAACTTCTGAATGTCATAAGAAAATGGATATAACGAACTTTGTGGATACCTTGGACTAAACGTATTTTGTAGTATCTTAAACTTTTTTTTATAATAACTATAACTTCCAATTGAAAAGTTACTAATCCCTAAATTTCTTTTCTTTAGATTTTTTAGAATAACGAAAAGCGCCTTTAGATTATATCTACGAACTCTACCGCTTTCCAACCAGTAGAGTTTTTCTACCGGTATTTTCTCTCGATCTCTTGCTAGAACATCGAATTTTTCGGTTTTAAACTTCTTAGCTTTTACTAAAGATTTTTCAGGAAATAAATGAATTTATTGAATTTAACAAAGCTAAACTGGGCAAACTGCATTCCCCCGCCGCTAGTGAATTTCAGAATGTTCCCTGTAATATCTTATTTCATCTGAATTTTACTTTTTTTTTTTTTTTCTTATCGAAATTTATGATCGTTTTCTTATTTAATTATTTTTGTTTATTTTAAATTTTTCTTACTAAAATTTCATTTGATCTAAATTGTTTAAACCTGTTACAAACAACTGTAGAAATTTATATGAAGAATTAAGCAATATTTAACCAGTTAATATTTGTGTTTAATTGTCTTTTACTTCAATATATAATACACTATATTTATCCACAAAAACATTATGTGCATTAAGGTTTAATATTATTTCTATCATTTTAAAAGTATTTTGATAAGTTTTCCCGTCCTACTCGGCCCACTAGCGGCCGAGCGGTCAATTCGCTGGTAGCTCGGTTCGAGTTTTGAATCCCGCTAACGGGCTGGCTGCATAGGCGTTTCGTGGTTTACCCCACGTGTAACGTGTATACGAGCCAGTTCCCCATACAAAGTCCTCCATAATAGCATCTCTTTCCTTAGGCAGATAGTCCTCGAGGCTTTGCTATAATCACATAAACCCAAACCAAACCTTTCGTACTCGGGATATTCTCAGTACAAAAGGTGCAAGAATATTAAAAAATAAGTTATTTAGAAGATTTAATTTAATATTGATATATTTTACAATGAGAATTACATTATTAATAATTCAATAAACTGACTCGTACATCACATATGCGTCATGCATTACATATGCACCTATGGAAATAAGAGAGTGTCCTCTACCAACAACATCTCGAAAGACTTTCGGTTGCACAGCATTTAAAGTGCCCCCATGCCACAATATACGAGTACTCTTACAAACGTCTAAATTTTCTCTGGGATTCGAACCCTGGCTCAATAATGAGTCAGCAGCCGTACAGAGACTGTTTGCACATTTTTCAGAAGCCTTTGCTTTGCTATAAAAACTTGCCTTCTTGGAAAATTTTCTTTTAACTGCAATTTAATTTTAAAAATCGTAAATTATCGTCTGCTACTTGATAATTGTATTTTCATGAAAAATGACACTTTTAAAGAAGCAATGGAGGAAAGATATGATTCTACGAGTTTTTACTCGAATCATTTTCTTTCCGAAAAAAATATTTTCATATCTAGTTATTGAAAAATGTTGAGAAAGCCATGGTTTTTCTGTATCTAAAGCAAGGATTATCAGCAATGTTGTCAATATGAAAGGGAAAAAATATGATGTCTACAGCACGACTTCTTTCTACGGAATATTAAATTATACGCATATTTTCCTGCATTTCATTTAACTTTATTTCCTCGAATTTCATTAGAGATATATTTCTCATTCAATTAATTCAGTTCTCACTTCGCGACAAAACAAAAATACATAAAAACCTCCAAAAATATTCGTTAAAAATTGAAAAACATAAAACACCAAATGCAGTTAAAACAATTAAAAAAAAATATTTACAATTAAGATTAGAGTTTCTACGCAAAAACAAGCAATTCGGCTAACAAGGCAGATATTTCGGTGCACAAAACTGAAAGTTTACCTTTGGTCCCAATCGGCAAAAAGACACTGAAGGTGCAGAAACTCACTTAATTCACTATTCTGCTAAGTTCCAAATGCAAACAAATATGATTGCTATGCTAAAGGCTAAGCCGCACTTAAACAACTTTTAAATTGTTGATAATTCTACAACTAATGCATGCAGATTAACTAAAGGCATAAAACCCTTAACCGAAAGATAAAAACAGCATTATTTAATCACTTTAAAGCCAAAATTGCACAATTTACCAGCACATAAGAGTAAAAAAAACCGAGCTCACGGAGCCGAGTAACAGAGTGGGTATATGTATATATATATTTATTTACTTTTGGCGCTGCCGATTGCTACACCAAAAAGGGAGGTGCACAACTACATGTTATAGCAGTACTATATACAAAATTTCAACTTTCTGAGGCTACTCCTTTTTCAGTTATGCGAGATACATACGTGCATAGGTACGTACGTACAGACAAACGTCACGAAAAAAATCTCTGTTGAATCCATTTCAAGTCCTTTTTGCAACTCGTTTCAGAAAAGCGTCCTTTATTCTGTCATTTGAACGCATGTCAAGCAAAAACATCATTAAAAAGTTTTGTATGTTTACTTTATTAAATATCACATTCTTGCCACTTACGCCATATAAAATTCGATTCAACAGTAAAATCTCAAAATATTTGAAAACAGCGCATCTTTAGAATTTCTGATAGACAGTAACGCGCGCTGTTGATGAAAATGATTTATTCTGTAGTGGTGCCACAGCTTGCTTTCAAATTCTTGTGTTTGGTAATCCAAATTCCTTACAATTTTACAAAATTTCAAATATATAATAAAAAAAATTAGAAATTCAAAATTAGGGCCTCCAGGTGGCCATGTTCGGGTAGACGATTATGTCATTCAAACTTAAATGGTTCTAGGTACCGTTGTTTCTTCACAATGCAAGAAACATGCATACATTCAAGCAGATTTTTTATTATTTAATTTCTTTAAATGTAATACAGGGCAAGTGACGTTTGGTGGCAACAATTTGAAAAGCGATAGCCCGTGAATCAACGCAAAATGCAGTTTGAGGACTTAATAGCCCATTCCGGACTAACGTCCGTTTTGGGCTAAACATATATGCTACCAATTTATTTTTTTAAAAATAACTTCAAATGTTATTAAAGCGAGCAGTTTAATTATAGTCTTCTATTTTCCAAAAATTTTGTTTGTAATTCTTTGTTAAAATAGAATATAATTAGAAATACGTTTATTAAATTCTCACTAAAAATACGCAACAGTTTCAATTTAAATTTGAAAATGCATTTAAAATAAATTTTAAAAGATCTGAAAGCTTTCAGATTTTATGATACACCCAAATGGGCGTTTTTTAAAGTTTACCTTTATTTATTGAATATCATGTTCTCCGCACTTAGACCATAAAATTTAATTCAATTCAGCAGTATCAAAAAAAAAAAAAAAAAAAAAAAGGCGCATACAATAATCGTGCTTGAAATGCACGCGGTGTTGAAGTTTAATGGAGCGCTTTGAAATCATTGCGTTTGTTAATCAAAAATTTGTTAAAGTTTTACAAAATATGACATAGGTAATAAAACAAATTCCAAATTTGTGCTTCCGTATGCCTATATTCGAGGGGAGGACTACGTTATTCAAAATTGGATGTCTTTGCAATTTGTGACAATGAAATTTGTGAAAATATTGCAATACGTTGCAATGAAAACCACAAATCTATGTTTTTATAAATGGAGTTGTGGAATTTTGAAAATAACTTTGGGATTCTAAGACTGGGTGGACATCATTGCTGAAAAAAAAACCATTTTCAATTGAATTACTTTTATTTTCCGAAAATGCGTGCCTTCATTCATAATCTTTGTTTTCCTATTTGAAATTTCTAGCAAAACACTTCAAGTAAAATAGTGACGTGGATTCAGTTTCTGAGATTTTTGTTTATAAACCACAGAAACTAAAATTATATATAATCACTTATATTTGTATTGCAAAACTTATATTTTTGAAATTTATTTGCATTTTTTGCTAAATATTGAACACAGACATCACTTTTTTTAAGCCCAAAGGGTTGTTAGCTGGGAGGGGCTATTAGTCTCAAAATGGGATTTTGCATTGAATCCCTATAAAAGTCTGAATCACTTTTCAAAATTGTTTCCACCCAATATTATCGCCCCGTATTATATTTAGAGAAATTAATTAATGAACAATTTGCATGAATGTATGCATGGTTTTCGCGTTGTGAAAAAACAACGGTACTTACAGATATCCCATTTCAAATAACGCAGTCTTCCGAACGAATATGTACACCTGCAAACCCGAATTTTTAATTTCGAATTTGTTTTATTGTGCATTTCATATTTTGTAAAAACACGAAGAGAGGCAACACTGTAGGAAAGAAACATTTTTGCCTCCAGCGCGCTAGACTGTCTATCGGAAATTTTAAAGATAGGCTGTTTTAAATATTTTCAACCCAGCCGAACATTAACCCAATAGCTCTCGAAACGTGTATGTGTATTTAAATGAAAAAACGCCTGTTTGGGGATAGTATAAAATCTGAAAGCTTTCAGATTTTTTTAACGTTTTTTCAAACATAATATTTTTTTAAAACCTTGCTTGGTGTAAAATAAATATAGTTAAAACATTCCTTTTAATAAAATACGTAGTTAGATCCCCCCCCCCCAAAAAAAAAAGGTCACAAGCATCAGCATTCGGAAAGAAAATTTGCGAAGAGAATACTTTATGCACCCTTTATCTGTTCTTATTTATATGCACCCTTTATCTGTTCTTGGAGAAAAAATGTGTCCGCTCTAACCACGATGAGTTTCGTAGTGTCCGCTCTGACCACGAAATCGTTTGTGTCCGCTCTGACCACGTCCGCTGCAGCCACACCACCGTCCGCAAGGTCCTGTTGTAGCCAACTTTGATTCTCGACTGTTGGCGGAAATTTCGGAATGGTCACCAATCGTTAATCATTACTGCGGAATTCTAACGGAAATAAATCATCCATAATTGGTGCTAAATCGTGCTGCTTGGCCGGTCGGCAGAATAATACGTAATTACCCTTTCTGAATACGAGCAATATTTTTCGAGATTATTGCCTTCAGTGGTAGACTTTTACGAGAACAATAGCCCCCCTACAAGAAGCCCCCTTAGTAGGTCCCTCAGTAGAAGTCTACAGCCCCATAGTAGAAGTCGCGAAATTTTCAGAATGTGCCAAACATGCCCATAACGATTCTTCAGGCAATCATGATCCTAGCAATCCTTCAGTCAAGCAACGTCACCATCTTTGCATGCGTTCTCCTTGTTGTATTCCAACGGCTTTTATAAACAAGTGGGGATATTGTTACGGATTTGGTATTTAAATAGCTAATGTTAGTAGAATTATAAATTAAATTGATTTATTTCCCGTGCAGTGCAGCACGTGACGAATATTAAAAGAAAGCTAAACCGAAAAAATTAAAAATACAAGAACACGTGCATTTAATAAATAAATATCTCTCTTTTTTTTTTATTTCGAGAAATTTCCAGAAAATTCTCGCGCGCGATTTAAAATCTTATAAAAAGGAGGAAAACCTCTAAATTCAGTTAGTTAGTTTGTTGTTGTTTTAAGAGTTTGTTTAGAAAACTGCTCTTGTTGACTGTAGCGAATTCGCGGATTAGCTTTCTCTAGCTGTTTTGAATTAAGTTCTCTTGAACATTTGAGTAGTTAAAGGATAACTACTGTGATATATTGTAATATTGCACGCATATTTGAGGAAATTTAAGCACATTTGTTGTTATAATAATAAATTTTGTTCATTTTTCATTGGACGTGCATTCATTTCGTAACGAACCGTACGCACGCAACAATATTATAATACAACTTATAATATTTTTAAATATGCTCTTGTGGAATTTGCCGGCGATGGATGAAACTGCTGTAAAATTTCTTCACGAACACAGAACTTTGTTGCAAAATCTCTAAAGGGTGCAACGAGGAGATGGTGTTTGGAGGAAAGCCGATGTTCCGGCGGTTACTCGATGCCGTGTCTCTGCAATTCTGTGATATCTTATTGAAGAGGAAATACTTGGGATGTACTATG
Source organism: Stegodyphus dumicola (assembly GCF_044657685.1). Taxonomy (NCBI): domain Eukaryota; kingdom Metazoa; phylum Arthropoda; class Arachnida; order Araneae; family Eresidae; genus Stegodyphus; species Stegodyphus dumicola. The sequence continues at coordinate 6,260,393 of NC_140780.1, read as the reverse complement.
TACTTGGAAAGAAGAATATTACAAAAGATTGGGAGAAAATGTAAGTGATTTATGTTTTAATGCATCACGTACTACTTATTTATTATAGAAAAGTATGTTTTCTTTTCATGTGTTGATAACGTTTGCCGTCTTACGATTAAACATTGATAGTAAACATGTACGTATGTATGTGTTTATGTATGCACGTGTACGTATATATACGTACGTATGCATATGCATGTATGTGTGAGTGTAAACACATACATACATTTGCACATGAACACATCCATCCATCCATACATACATACATACATCCATTTCTGAATCCGGTCCTGATAACAGAAGAGTACCTGGGAATCTTTTAAGAAAAAGTAGTGAAAACCACTAACTTGTTCCAGATAAATACCATACCATTTCATCTGTAAAAAATCGCCAGCATTCACCGTGTTGATTGCGTTCATTCGTAAGAATAGGAAACTGTTTTGTTCATTCTTTCCTTCTAAAATAGTAAGAAGGCGAACCGCGATACTCATGTTCAACGGCTGTTTTTATTTCTTTGGAGCATCTTTAATCAAAAATTTAAACACAGAAGTTTATATTTCATGTTAATCATTTTAGAACAAACTCGCACATCACTTCATTTAGTAAACAATCGAAAACGAACGCGCACGACTTTGCTAATGAAGCTTTCAAATTTATTCATTTATGTGATTAGTTATTTCACTGATTCATTTGTGTTACTTATGTGTGCAAGAGAAATTTATTGCCCAGAGGTTTTTTATTGAGACAAGAAACTTTTGAATTTTGGAACTATCGGATTTTGGTATTAAAATGTGCTAGGCCTTTTTACAGCTTTTCAATATAATTATTTAGCTAAAAAACAAAATTCTGGACTAGCAGTAGTATTTGAAAATTGGAGTAGATTATATCGAATATAAATTATATTTTCCATATAACATCTAGAACTGATTCTTCTTGAAATGCATTGATAAGAACCCATTCCATAAATTTGGAAACTCTTGCTGTAATAGTAAAGTCATAAGGAATTTTTGGAAGTGCAAAAGATAGAGAAAATACGCGTAGTATTATCATAACAAAAGATAAATTAAAATCTCTGTGAGCGTGAAGGACATCAAACAAATCGTCAAAGAAATGTAGATTTAGGATAAGGGTTCTTTCTTAAAAGTGAAAAGGATTTGTCATCTGAACTTTCTGAAAATCGGTAATAATTTTCTTAAAATGACTTTTATACATAGCCGAAAAAGAGTCTCTATGAACAATCTAAACGTTTTGACTAACGCGTACCACCTAAACAAAAATTGAAAAACTTTGGTACCACCACAACATTTTGCAATGATTATTTTTCCATTTCTCGACAGAAATATTTAAAAAATACATATATTTTGATATTTGCACGACTTATTGGCTATTTGTATTAAATATGCACATATAAAAAATGTTATATTAAAAATTAGGTACTATTTAAATTATGAAAATTTAAGTTATAATAGTACTTAAATTCTAAAATTTAGTCTGAAATTTGGCTCTGTTTTAAGAGAGATCAGTTTCTTTATATCTGGCCCTCACTTAGATTTAGCCGTAAATTTGGATCCAATTTTTAATTTTGTTCCGTATTTGTTTTTCAAATATAACATGGAAGAAAATCCTCGTTCACACAATTAGGTTGTGCAAAAAAGCAATAAAAGTTTAATAGCTTTATTTGAGATGCCTTTAATTTTTTTTTCCTTTCCGTCAAAAGTTAACCAGAGTGTTATTTTTGAAATCTTTAGATCGAGTTCGATCACAGAAAATTTCTATCAACTTTTGTTTTTCTTCACGAGATTTTTTAACTTAATAGTTAAAAATAATTTGTCTCTTTGCGTACCACCGGTTGAGAACCGCTGGTCTAAGGAGCTGTTTCTTTGTTCTTTAATATATATATATATATATATATATATATATATATATATATATAAATTGTAGTAAGCTCGCCTAAAAGTTACCAAGAGCTGCTGCTCCAAAAGGTTTAACACGTTTACAAAAAATTAATACACATGAAAATCAAATCATTAGACATGTAAAACATTAATAAATATGAATAAATAATTATATATATATATAGCATATATAGCATATAAGGGCTATTTCCCACGGCTGAGCAGTCAAATCACTGAACACTGGTAGTTCGGTCAAAGGTCCGAATCCCGTTAACGGACTGATTGCATGGGTGTTTTTGTAGTTTTCCAGATGTGTTAAACGAGCCAGTTTCCCTGAAGGGCCAATCGGTATCGTAGTCGGCTCTTCTATCCACTATACCGTTTGGGCAGTTAATAGGTGTAATTTCTTCCATATGTTTTAATAGTTTGTATTAACATTGTAAAATATCGTTAACGTTATGCGGCGATATTGCGAAGCTTCTTTTACTTAAAATTGCATTAGTGTCAATTTTGAATGAACCCCTGGTCAATAAACTAGGATAAAATATCGTTGGATTGAATTGATCTCGTCTGTCAGGTAAGACTGCAAATATTTCATTTGTTTTGAATATTGAATTGAATCTAAAACGAAACTGGATTTAGATGCAATTCTAAGTTACATCAGCGTGCAAGCTTTGTGTCTGATTATAGTTGCTATGCTAACTAAAGTGCGAATTATGAGTAACTCAAAAAATTCAGCACCATCTCCAAAATACCAAGCCCACCAGCGGGCGAGCAGTAAAGTCACCCAACACTGGGTCCGATATTCGAATTCCGCGAACGGCTGGCTTCCTGGGCGTTTTCGTGATTTTTTCCCATGTGTAACTTGTATAAGAGTCCGTTTCCCTTAGATAGTCCTCCAAGAAGGCAACCCTCTCCTTAGGCAGATAGCCCTCGAGGCTTTGCCGTAATCATATAAAACTAAAAAAACTATCTTCCACGGAACGATGCTTTTTTGGAGGACGTTTTAGGAGAAAACGGTCATGGCTCGTTCTTTAGGAATCGAACCCAGGTTGCAATATTGGTATTCGACTATGATGATCTTTCGGCCGCTGGTGGTTCAGTTTCTTCTTCTTCAATGGGCAAACAGCCCAGGATGGGATCTTGTCTTCCTCAGAATCAAATTCCAAGTTCTTCTATACCTGGCCATGAACATCCAATTGGTAATATTTAAAATTCTTAAGTCTGTTTCCAGACAGTCGAGCCACCTAAGTTTAGGTCTCGCGCTTTTTCGAGTGCCGAATGGTTTGGCCGAGATGATCTTTTTAGTTGCCCGATTTTCATCTATTCTGCACAGGTGTCCTGCCCATTTAATTCTCTGAATCCTTATATAGTATTTTACTATGTCTGATTCCAGTGGGTCAGTTTAAGGTGATCAATATCAAAGGATATTGCTTGTTTTTTATGAGGTTTAAAGGCTGTTAATAAAAAAGGACTAAGCAATATTCTACTTGAAACAGCATAGGATGCTTAAACTTTTGAACTCGTTACAATGAAATATGTTGGTTTGGATAAAAAACTCCATTTGTATGCATATTTAATTTTAATTTGCAGGACATGATTAAGTTAGTGTCATAGATTGAAATTTAGAGCTCAAGAGCCTGATATAATTTGGCAAAATTCTAAGTTTACAGAATGGTGCTAGTTTATTTATCTGACATACATAAAGTTAACTGAGTACTTACGGAAAATCCTGTCGACAAGAGACGGGGCCAATCGCGCCAAACAAAACAAAAAAAAAAAAAAAAAAAAAAAAAAAAAAAAAAAAAAAAAACTTTCTATTCTTATTTTTCTTTCAAATTTGTTATACTATTTATTTATATTTATTTTTTAATTAAAAATTTACATTATTTTTTATTAAGGAGATATACTGTAAAAGCAATTATTTTCGCTAGGTTTCAATTTTGGCGAATACTTTTTTTTTGCCTCAAATAATAATAAAAAAAAAACAGTACTCTTCTGTAGTAGGCAGTTCCGCTAGGTTTTAATTTTGGCGATAAAATATATGTCTCGCGAATACTTTTTTTTTTGCCTCAAATAATAATAATAATAATAATAATAAAGTACTCTTCTGTAGTAGGCAGTTCCCAAATTTTAATAATTTTTTTTTTCTCGAAAATGCGGGATAGTGGGGAAAAAAGGAGTCTTCACTCAAAAAACATAATAACTAACACGTGCAATCAACGTTACACGGAACCCAACGTGTCTGAAGAAGTCTTTCATATTCTGGATAAGATCCAGGTTCTGCATATTATGCTTGAAGAAATACACGGGCTCGCACAAAATGAGTGATTATGAATAATGACCTTATAATTGTAACATGGAACGCAAACGGATTGTACCATAAATTAGATGAATTACGCATTTTTGTAAATGAGCACTGTCCTGATATTCTACTCCTACAGGAACACAAGCTTAGTCCACACACGAATGTCCAGATCGCCAATTACTGTGTTTACAGGCTCGACCGGGAAAGGACCAACAGCCACCCAGGAGGTGGACTTCTAATCCTCGTCAAGCGCTCCATCACCCATCATCACACAACACTGCCACAGCTTTTAGGCCTTGAAGCCATAGCTATTACAGTCACTACACTCACCTCACATCCACTCACTGTTATCTCTGCCTATATACCCAGCAACAAAAGATCACAAGCAAATATTGCGCAGGATTTTGAAGCGCTATTCCAACTTAACAGGAAAACAATCATAGGCGGAGACTTCAACGCACACCACCGCGCATGGAACTGCAGTAGATCAAACTACCTAGGCTCTGTACTTCACCGATTTGCCACTGAGGCCGGTGTTACCATTGCAGCTCCAGACACACCAACACGCTACAGTGCCAGATCAGCGAATGTTCTGGATTTCTTCCTTCTAAAAGGTTGTTATCACAGATCCATTCAAACCCTCACCGAGTTATCCTCTGACCATAATCCGGTCATGATACAGGTGGGAACTGCTGTTTGTAGCACACCACACAAAAAGGCCTTTATTACTAACTGGGCAGGATATGCCAAAGCCTTAAACAACACCACATTACACATTCCAACAGCCACCACGGGTGATGAGTTAGATGCTTTAGTCCAAGATTTTACTGCAAACTTAACAACTGCCTTGGATGCAAACAGCATACCAGTTACTCACCGGCACAAAGCAACTGATCCAGAGCTCAAGAAACTCATACAAGAAAGAAATGCTGCCAGAAAGATCTGGCAAAGGCATCGATTCCCGGCAGATAAAACCACACTCAATAGACTGAATCATCTGGTCAGGACTCGAACCTACAAACATACACAACGCGACTGGACCAACTATCTCACGTCCCTTTCAGCAGATCCTAGCTCTGTCTGGAAGGCGACTGCTAAACTCAAGAGATGCTACACAAACATTCCGCCCCTAAACGGCCAACAAAATATTGCCCTCACAGATATTGAGAAAGCTGAGTCACTAGCTGATCACTATGCTTCTCAATTCTGCACAAACAACATTTCTCACCCTCAAACAGAACATCTTGTTAACACCACACTCACAGAATTCCTTTCAAAACCACGCACGAACAACATCACTCCTGTCAGACCCTCGGAGGTCTATGGCTACATCGAAAAACTGCTCATCAAGAAAAGCCCTGGCATTGACAAGATCTCAAACAAAATGATCAGAAACATGGGAACACTCATGCTACTGAAGCTTACTTCTATCATCAATGCCATCCTAAGACTTGGACACTACCCAATGCCATGGAAGATTGCTATTATTGTACCCATCCTTAAGCCTGGAAAGACTCCTACAGAACCAGCCTCCTACAGACCAATCAGTCTTCTGTCCTCGCTCAGCAAAGTGGCAGAGCATATCATCCTGACAAGAATCCAAGCCTACATGGATCTTAAAAATCTAATTATCCCTCAACAACATGGTTTCAGGAAGAAACATTCCTCTGTCCACCAGCTGTACCGGGTGACAGATTACATCTCCAAAGGACTGCAGGAGCGGCAGACCACAGGTGCCATCTTCTTTGATGTAGCTAAGGCCTTCGATCGTGTTTGGCTGGAGGGCCTCATGCACAAAATCATCACTCTGGGTTTCCCAGACTACATCACAGCCATCACCTACTCCTATCTTAAGGATAGACACTTTGTCGTTCGTGTAAACAACACATACTCAACCACACGGGCTATCAGGGCTGGGGTCCCACAAGGGAGCCTCCTTGGGCCCATATACTACAATATTTACACGAACGATATCCCACAAACACAACACACCACCCTGGCTATGTACGCTGATGACACGGCAATACTCTCAAAAAATGCATCTCCTGGTCCAGTTATACAAGCACTTCAATCTCACATCCACACACTCGAGTCCTGGCTTACTGCCTGGAAATTTAAAATCAACGTAGACAAGTCGGAGGCGATCTGGTTTACAAAAAAAGTACATATCGACTTGGAGGACATCCTCATGTATAATACCCCTATTCAGTGGACTAGGCAAGCCCGATACCTAGGCATCACTTTAGATAGGCGGCTCACATGGACCCCACACATTACACAACTTATTGCCAAGTTCCGTGCTGGTAAACGAACACTTACCCCCTTAATTAGCCGGAACTCCGTTCTCTCTATTGATAATAAGTTGCTCATTTACAAGACCCTTTTGCGTCCCATACTTTCTTATGCCTGCCCTGTTTGGGGATATACCAGCAACACTAATATCAACAAACTGCAAGTCTTGCAGAATGTCACCCTTAGGTAAATTTCCAGAAGCCGATGGTTCATTAGAAACACGGCAATCCATGAGGAGTTGGAAATTCCAACAATCCCAAATTATTTTGCACTCCTCGCTGAAAAATTTTATGAAAATATTCCTAATGTAAACAACAATACAATTACTGTACCTCAATATGACCATACACTTGCTGCTAATAGCAAGCGCCCGCTTGCGATTCTCAGACATTTAAATTAACCCCTTTTTCTGGTAACCAATTATGTAAACACCCTTCCTTACTTCAGCTTTGTTTTTGTTTTTTCTTTTGATCTTATGAATAGATTTGTACTGCTGCCTGACTCTTATTTTTGTAAATAATGTACATAATTCCTATTTTATATTTTTTATATGTTTTCCTACTATGTATTATTTAAGTATCTCTGGATTTATTTTGTATTTAAGTATCTATGTGTGTTATTATGAATTACCCAACTGTGTTATTACGAGTGGTCACACGGACGCTTGTTCGGACTAGCAATAGGGAATTTCTTTTACATGCCATTGCACACTTACCTTCGTCTAAAGGCTTATCAGTTTCACTGGTTGTTTCTTCTGGACTCTGTCATCGGTTCGTGTATGAACTTTCATTGTGTTCGAATCTTCATGTCAATTGTTCGAAGTCTCATTGAATCGAAAGTCGCACATATTATCCCGGGATAGCGTTGTCACGCGGGCACCCACTTTGCGATAACTCATCGAGTTTGCCTGAGCCGAAGAAGTCTTTTCCATTCTGGGCGAAAATTTGCGTAATTTGGCGTCTTTTCTTTAATAGGGGGAAATGGTCGACGGGATTTTCCGTAAGCACCAAAATGGGCTTATTTTTGGTCCCAATATGGCAGGAAAATGAAAACGTTAAGCGGTTTAACCGGCTTACGTCTTCGTCAGAGATTGAATGTTCATAAAAATTTAGAATATGTTTAAAGATGTTGATGTTGCTTTAATCATTTGCAATGTAAAGAAATAATAATCAGAAGTTCGAATATCTAGTTAAACCATCTTCCTGCAACTAGAAAAGTGAACGTACGTTATTTGACTGCGGTGTATCCAAAATGGCACGTTCGCTGCCAAAGCTGATAGGATGCACTTCCTCACAAGCCTCAAAATCATGTTTACATCTTTGCTCTTTTGAATTACTTTCTGTTCCTTTATTACTCAAATATAGATATAACAGGTTACTTTTAGCTATAAATACCTTCACGTGAGTATGCTTGTACTCGTACTTGACACATGAAATAATATTTTTGCTCCCTCTGGCCACTGTATCTCAGAACTAGATAAATAATACTGAGAGGCTTTTTTTAATGTTTTGTGTGTTGCCTTTATTTATTAAATATCATGTTCTTCGCACTTAAGCCATAAAATCCAGTTCAACAGCAATATCGCAAAATAATTTTTAAATGAACGCGTCAGAATACCTATAAATGGAGTTAATTATTTTGCAAAGTTGATAAAAATCTTGTTTGGAGATGCATATTTTAAGTCCTTATTATAACAGAACTTATTATAACAGAGACTTATTATAACATCAGCTACTGCAGATGCAACGTTCCAGAGTTGATTTTCATTGCACTGAAAAACACCTCCTCAATAGATGAAACAGGAAAAATAATTTTATTTTAGTAAAAATGCGCATCTCTCTCAGAGAACTCTCGAATCCATCATATATGAGAAAATATATGATGAATATGAGAAAACGATCTTTTTTCTTTTTTAATCCAAAGGGGCAATTTGCCCTGAAGGACTATTATTTTCGTTTTGGCATTTTGCGTTAGTTCACTGTAACTGTCCGATTCACTTTTCAAATTGTTGCCACCCAATATTATCGCTCATGTATTATATTTAAAGAAATTAAACAATGAATAATTTACATAAATGTATGTACGTTTCTCGCATTGTGATAAAATAACGGTACCTAGAGCCATATAACGTACGTTTCCACCCGAATATGGGCATCTAGAAGCCCAATTTTTAAATTTGTTTTATTATCCATTTCGGTATTTTTCCGTTTTGACGGCGCAACCAATAAAGTCGCCAATAATGGTACAACTGATGCCAAACGGAATATCCTCGCTGGTAACCTTTTACGCGTCATTTTAAAAACAAGTCGCAGCCATTTCTTTATCAGATTGATTGTTTCTTTCAATACTGGCATTCAATTACATGGTATATTATCAGATAGTACAATTTTATGCCCTCCGCGAATGTACCGCGAATGGCAGTCAATTAGAATGCAATCACACCGCTCACCTGAAGGCGAAAATATAGGAAAATAAGTCAAGGCTTAAATTCATCAGTTCTAATGAGAATACACTAGCGAAGTAAAGCACTGCGGTTTTACATAATTTCTGAATAAACTATTCGTATGAATTGAAATAATTCTTGCATTTAATCTTGTATTCCAAATTAAGATTTAACTTGAAATTAATGTAGATAATTACTGAGAGAATTAGATTTTTGTAGCGTAGTTTACGTGAGATGAGATCACTTGGGGTCACATGATATGAACCAGAGAATCAGCTTGTTGAACCATGAAAGCATAATAAATTCTTAAATTAATGTCTTTTTACAAATTTATTGTCTTTATTCATTGGCGTTTTACAAAATTTTAAACGATATTGAAATGTTTATGCCTTCAAAATAAAAAATTCTTAGAACTAACATTTGTTAACATACTTTATGTGTATACTGTGTGTTGTCGCCAATAAAGTCTGCTTGGCGAGATTTGCGCCGGCGAAACGGAAAAGTACCTCTATTTCATATTTTGTAAACCCTATAGGGGGACACCGGCGATGTACCATAGGTCAACTAGTAATGCCTTCCCATACTAACTTAAAAAAAAAAAAAAAAAAAAGAGGAGAGGGGAATTGCAAGTTTTTTAGGAATTTACATAGACTGAAGCTTTCCAAAAAGTCTAGAGTTTGCCTGTTATGGTACATTGTGCAATCCTACAGTACGCCCTGCATCCAGTATTTAATTAAAATAATGATGTAGGACATAAGTAGATTACAAAATAGTCGGAATACAATTTGAGATTCACAAAATAAATTGAGCATCTGATTTGGTGCAACAAAAATAGGAGATAAACATAATTAATAAACACATAAACATAATGAGATAATTATAATTAGTACTGGCAACACAATGTTAAAATGAATTGTAATAATAATGCTAAAGAGGTGGGTGTCCATGGGTTATTTCCGATATATTAGTTTATTGCAGTTTATAAAGTTCACGAGGGGAGCCATTTTATCCATAATCAAAGCAAGTAAAAGTTCACTAAGCCAGTATGTGGACTTACACTTGACAGAGATCTAGGTCGTAGGAAGAGAGTTGTTGCATAATTTTCTGAAACTTTGGATACTGATGTTTATCTTTGATTAAAAACCTTTGGAATTCCAGCATATCAGTTCTTGGGGATTTTATGTGAATATCCTCAGTTAAGGGGCATGAGAATGTGCAATGATCAGGAGTTCCCTGTTCCCCACATATACGGATATCAGAATTTGCCAAATTTCTTGCGTAGAAATATGTGGGGAAGGGTCCATGTCCTGTTATAAAGTAATTTAGTGAAGGATTCGAGTACAGAGATGCGAAGCTTACATTGGGGATCAAGTTACAGTTAGTCAATAAAGTCTGCGTACATCAAGAAAAGTAATATCAAATCCAAATTTTAAGGTGCGAAAAGGGTAGTTTCTTAAAGTTTTATTTTTTAAATATTTAGTTTCAATAAAGGACTTTGAAATTATTTAACTGTAATATTTTCATATCTAATAATTTATGCACACTAATTTTTAAAAGATAAGTGGCGAGAAATCAAAGCCAATAAAGTTTGCGTACAACGCGAAGGAGTCGGGAGATTTCTTATCTAACTTTTAAACTTCAAACTTGAGAATGCAAAGAAGGTTACACTTTCAAGGTCATTGACTTCCGAAGCAAATTTCACGTTGATTGGAAGTTGTTATTTCTATTTTTTTTTGACGAAAATGACAACCAATAAAGAGATTCCTTTAATTACGAGACAACTAATTATCAAATTGAGAGATGAAGGTGAAATTCTTCGCTATATTGGTAAAACCATTACAAAACCATTTTCTAGTGTGCAAGGAGTTATTCAAAACTATCTTGACACTAGTAGTCTTGCTGTAAAACCAAGATTTGGGAGACCGAAGAAGCTAACGCAGAGAGAAGAAAGAAAAATTCTTTTACGAATTAGACAAAATCCTAAACTTTCTGCTGCAAGCATTGCAAAAGACATTTTTTTAACTAGCAACAAGGAAATTTCTCCTGAAACTGAACGAAAAGTGCTGCGAAAGGCCGATTATCATGGACGCAAACCTAGGTCTAAGCCATACATTTCCGAGACAAATAGAAAGAAAAGAATTGCTTTTGCCAAAACATATTTAAACTCTTCGCAGGACTTCTGGAACAATGTAATTTGGTCAGATGAAAGTAAATTTATAATATTTAAAGTTAATGGCCACCCTATTGTATGGAGAAAATCAGGAACAGAACTGAATCTGAGAAATTTAAATCAATTGTCAAACATGGAGCTGACGGTGTGATGGTATGAGGGTGTATGTCGTCGAAAGGAGTTGGAAATTTTCACATTATTGATAAAGTCATGGATAAGTATGTTTATCTGGATATTCTGAAGAAAAATCTACGAGACAATGCCCGAAATTTAAACCTTTGTAATACCTTTATTTTCCAACAAGACAACGACCCGAAACATACAGCTAAAATTGTGAAGGAATATCTGCTCTATCACACTCCAAGACAGTTGCGTACTCCTTCACAGTCACCAGACCTCAGTCCAATCGAACATTTGTGGGCAAAATTGAAGAAACGAATTCGAAAACACAATATTACGTCGCGAAATGAGCTAATAAGTAAATTTCAGGAAGAATGGGCGAAATTTACGTCGGATGACACTGAAAAACTAGTTCAGTCAATGCCCAGACGTCTGCAAGCTGTTTTGAAGAATAAAGGATATCCTACAAAGTATTGAAGTAATGTAAAAAACTTATATTTTGCTTTTTTTCGAAAGTGTATGCAGACTTATTGGAGGGAATTTCTGAGTTTTTTTGACAAAATATATTTTTGAAAAAATGTAAAAAGTATTACACTGATATTATTTACTTTTTATTTAAGCTTACAGTTTTAGCTAATAGAAGAAAAAAATGCAATGATTAAAATACATTTTTCTATGCTTCAAGTGTTTTTTTAATTTAAAATTTAGTCTTGAATTAGTCCTTTGAATTGAATTTAAACATTTGATCTTTCTCACTGTCATTGGTTGTGCCCAAATTCCGGCTCCGTAATTTACCATTTTTGAGATAACTGTTTTTAGAAGAATACCTGTTATATGGGGATTTAAGCCCCAGTTATATTCCTCCATACGTCGTAGGCAGTTAGCTATTGATGTTGTACGAAGTTTAATATTTTGTAGATGAGGAATCCAGGAGAATTTCTTGTCTATTGTTAAACCGAGGTATTTGATTGTATTCACAGATTTGATCTTTTGATTGTCAATTTTTAGAGCTAAAGCTTTAGTTATATTTTGCCCTGGTTTATGGATCACTAAAACTTGGGACTTACTATGTGAAATTTGTAGTTTTTGAGTTTTGCAAAGTCCGTTAACTAACTGGAGTGTTTCGTTGCAATTATTCTGTAAAATGTCTCTGGTACGGCCTCTTATAATAAAAGCTACATCATCTGCAAAAGCTACAATTTTTGAATGATCTGGCCATGGATAGGCAATGATGTTGTTGAAACTGATATTCCAGAGATCTGCACTCATGCAAGACCCCTGAGGACATCCTCTGACTTGATTACGCACAATTTCAGTGTTGTTGTAAAGAATCATGCTTTTCCTGTTTCTGAAGTAATCTTGGATAGTTAGAAATAAATTTTGAGGGCACTTAAAGGAACGCAGCGCTTGTAAAACTGCTGGCCACCATAAAGAATTATCTGTTGGCAATACTATATTATGTCAAGTCTTAACCAAAGGTTAATTAATTAAATAACTGTGAGTTGTCAGACGTACATTATATTAAGTCGTTAAGAGGAGTTCTAAACCTTATTCAGACAGGTATTTCTGCAAGTGAGTGTTAAGTAATCAGTATTATACTTAGAAAAGAGATACAACAGTATGTAAAAACTTTACAGAGTTATGTAAAACACACAAAGCACAATTTAATAGGTTAAGGGAGTATAAATAAGTATGAAAAGACACACTAGTTACATTAACACAAGTACATACGATTCTAAATACCAAATAATAATAATAACAATAATTGTAGTGAAAATAAAATAATAATAAAAAAGTAATTAAAAAAATATATTCTTTCCTAAAGTACAAGACTGCAGGAGTTAATAAATATACCGTGAAAACTGGTAAACTGTGCAGAGTACTGCTTGCAAGTGAATAAAAATAGTGATTCAAGAATTAAATAATTGAAAGATAAGCGCATGGTATCCAACTGATAATGTGATGATCTGTGAAGATGCAGTATTTGAGCCTGTTTCATTCAATGCTTTTATCCTTTCAGAACTTTGGTTAAAGATTTAAAACACAATTGTTGAAATTGGACAAAAATGCTCCGCCGATGAAACTGAGAAAGCCGTGTGCAATGAAAGGGCGCTGTTCTTATTAGAGCTGTAACAATAGAGCAAGGTCGTGAGCATACAGATACAGTTTAAGGTCGCCTCTCAACTGGTTTCGGGAGCCAAGTACGTGGGAAAAAAAATCTCTCTGTAGAAGATGACGGGGGAAATGGAACACACTTGCACGTTAAATGATGTAAAATAATTAAAATAAACGCCTCAGAAGAAGGAACGGGGAAGAAATTTTCAACGAAGATAAAGTGTTTAAGAGCCTACCTCTTGAGTACGATTTCAGCGTTGATAGTCTTGTAAATAAGTTATTATCTAGGAAAAACTTGCATTAATTGAGCTGAATATGGCACAATTTTAATGAGCTGTACTTCCTTAATTGCTTAAAATAATAACATCAAATGGCATCCATAGGTATCCTAGGAATGTGAATTAATCAAAAAGTTCAATTAATTTTAAAGACGCCAGCACTATTACGCAGGAAGAGGTTTATAAATAACTTGTGGTCCTTGGCACTTCGCTTAACCACTTTCACAAACAAAGGAATATAGGCCGCGTTTCACGAGAACAATAAAAACGAAATATTTGCTGAAATAATGGTCGTGGAAACTAAAGCTTTGCAGCACTGTGTTCGCGGTATGTTGCTGAAACTTGTGCTATGCAATTGAAATCGACTTGTGTAATTTAAACGACACTTACAACAAAACAAGCGGGAGCACGTGAAACTGCAGCCTACACAGCTGCGAGCGTCGTAAGCTCCTGTAAACCTTATAACGAATTTTTGATTAACAAACTCCACGATTTCAAAGCGAACAATGGCAAAACTCTACCGGGGGGGGGGAGCCTTTTTATCTCCAGCGCGCGCGGAACTGTGTATCGGAAATTCTAAACATGGGCTCATTTTAAAATTATTTTGCGATATTGCTGTTGAACTGAATTTTATGGTTTAAGTGCGAAGAACATGATATTTAATAAAAAAAAGGTAACACACAAAACGTTAAAAAAAAGTTCCTTTGGACGTAATTTAAAATCTGAAAACTTTCAGTTTTTATTAAATTTTATTCGGACTTGTCAAAAACTAAATAAGCTCAGTTATGAATTTTTGTACTAAGAATAATCGCTCTGTTTCGAAATGCATTTATCTGTGAGCAGAGCTTTTTCACAGTTGAAAATTAATAAGGAAATAAAATGATTCACCGATGAGCAACTGCAATCTATGAGGAAGATAATTTCTCTATCAAGATGCAGTAAGAAATAGAGATGTTTATAATTATTTGCATGCAAACATAGGTATTTTTATTTATAGCCCGAAAAAAAAATTTAATGAAAAAGAAAAAGAGACTCTGGTTTTTATTATTTAAACTCAACTACTTAATATTTTTTAAAATTTCCCTTGAAAGTTTTTATGATTTGTTTATTTTTAAATTTAAGTTAAAATAATTGTTTAATGATTAATAGATTTCGATTAAATTATTACAGATGTTAGAATTATTTGAAAGAAATATGAATCTAATAATTTTAATCTTTAGCTGTCCGGCACTAAGGAGGTTATTTTTAATGGTTAATTTTGTGAATTTATGTGGCGACGGCAGTATACACATTCTAGTTCAGATAACTTTAAACAGTTTTTGAATGCTGTTAAGGACTTCTGTGGTCCAGACATAGAAGACACAGAAATTTCTAAATAAGGTAAGTCCATATTTTATTTTTGTACTGCGCAAATTAAATATGTATTTCCATTTTTATGCAATTCCATTGTTTCTTTATTATTTAAAATGCAGTTTATTTAGGTTATATTTTTTTTGTTTTAATTATGTTTTATTGCATTATGTTTTGAACGGGATGCAAAACATAATAACAAACATTTACATTATGTTTTATTCACTCGGAAGGGCGTTGCACGTAAACAGGAATGGCGCAGAAAAAATCGCCAAAGGGCAGTCTGAAATATATTTTTCCCGCACTTCCTTACAATGGGAAATTAAAAATGAGAAGTGTGTAGCGAAAATGCCTAATAATTAAATAAAGTTTTTTTTTTTTTAATTCAGCAAAATAGTTATGACTTTCAAAATATATTCACATTCAGCTATTAGAGTTAAATATTGTTTTTCTGTTTAACTTCAATAAATTTCTGATGAAGAAAATGAGAAAATTTAATTTTCGTTCGTTAATTCACGCTTTTTCTTTCTTCTGATCTAAATTCGTTTGTAAATTGCATATCTTTAAAACTTCTTTATTAATTTTTTGCACGTGGAGATAACATGAAACATGCAAAGTATAAATAACGTTTTCAAGAAGAAATCGTAACTGATCAAATTTAGAATCTCTAGGGATTGAAAAAAATGGTGCCAAGTGAAAAAATGGCGCTCAGGCCTATGTCAACGTCAGACGCAGTTCTGTGCTCGTAGCCACGGTACGGTTCTTCGACTTGATTTATTACTGTGATTAGACAAGCGAGATAAGTCAACAATAATAATCGAAGTAATAATTGAACTGCAGTTTTCAAGACTTTTTATCTCAATAGTTATCATCTTATGGCTTTTTTAACTGCATAATGATTATCGGAAAACTTAATTTATAATAGTTAAGGAAACCCATACGGTAACTATTGTGATTCTTAAGTCCTTCTTTATTTGCTCCTATTTACGTTTTGCACCTGTGCATAAATTGTCTAATTTTGTTGAAAAGAAAAAAAAAAAGAATCTCAAAAGTCTTTACCAATAATTACATTCATAGCAAGCAAGCACTAAACACATTTACTTTATTTTCCGCTTTAGTCGTAAAGAAAGTTTTCAATACTATTACTAAATTACTAAAATATACTTAATATACGTCATTACTAAAAATTTTCTAAATATACGTAAACTTCTATAACTTAACTTCCACTTTTTTTTAAAGATTCCCTTTATTTCATCTATTCGATGTGTTAAAACTCTCCCAACGTATTTTCATATTTTCAGATAGGGTGCAACATTATTCTGTCACATTTTTTAAATATTATATTTTGAGATTTTCTCAAAACATAGTATCATGGTATTAAAAGAGGCGGCGTAATTGTGTGCTATAGTACTGTTTTGTAACATCCTGATATACTCACCTTATCTTGAATCAGACAGAGACAATCTAGAAGTTACTTGGAAGAAGGCCCCCTTATCACGTAACTCGTATGTCTTAGAAGAGAAAAAGAAAAACTGGGGCCATCTTTAGCTTTGGTCTGTGCTTGGAGAAATAGTCGGTCATGGGAATGGGAAAGAACTGTTCAATAAATCTTTTAAAAAAATATGGCTTTTATCTGATGCTATATGTTCAGTTTTCAGAGGGCTGCCACCCTTTAAAGATAATGTTACAAATTTTTGCGCAGCTAGAGGTAGTTCTCTTAAATCAATCTCTTTTAAATAGGCCCAAATTTCACATTAAAGTTTAGAATTAAAATATTACAACTTAAATTTTGATAATTAAAATGGTAACAATTTTTTAACCTAATATGTTTTATGTGTGCTTTTTTAATAAAAATAGCCGATAGGTTGTGCAAATGGCAATATATATATATATATATTGTAACGTATTTGCGTTGCTACGCTACCAACATAATTCCACTAAGAAATGTAAATTATCGCAGGCGATTTTCCGAAAAGAATTTCCGCAGATGATGCGCGCGCTTAAAAATGTTTTTCCAGTTATTCTGTAAGTTTTGAATAATACAGTTTGTTGTTTGTTCAAAAATGGCGAGAATTCTTTAAAACTTCATTACAGATGTATACAAGAATAAATATCTGGTGGTAGTCGCTGTGATCGAAAGGTGAAACCAGTGTTTATTTAAAAGAAAAGAAAATACTGTACTTGTGAGTGTAAGTTTTAATGAATACTGTGCCATTTTGTATGAAAATGTTGCATCTTATTATTGAATTCAACTAACAGAACGAT
This sequence comes from Stegodyphus dumicola, assembly GCF_044657685.1. Classification (NCBI taxonomy): domain Eukaryota; kingdom Metazoa; phylum Arthropoda; class Arachnida; order Araneae; family Eresidae; genus Stegodyphus; species Stegodyphus dumicola. The sequence goes on along the minus strand of NC_140780.1, from coordinate 6,243,136 downwards.
ATTCTAAGTTTAAGCTTTTGGATTAAAGTGTCAAAATATTTAATATTCTTTAAAAAATTTTTACTGTGCCAGAAATAAGCCTTCATATAGCATATTTTTTCCTGTTAAGTTTCTCGCTTTCATTTTTTTTTTCAACCTTAAAATACTTCTGAATACAGTATATCCTAGGAAAAAGATCTGTATATACAAAAGCAAGCTTGATATTTCTTGAAACTTAACTGCCGCTTGAGATAAAGTTTACTATAAATTTTCTCTCCAACAGAAAATCCATAATTTTAAGTGTTTCACGAATCAATTAGTCGTATTATTTTGAAATGCAAGAAAAATAATCTTAAGTTTCCTAGCACAAAAATTTAGTTCTTTTGATTAGCTTGCTAAAATAAAGAAGAGAAGGAAAATTTGATGCAAACAAAGATAAAAAAAGAATAATTTAATTACGTTTACAGACATGCAATAATTTACGGAATTGTTTCATTAAAAATCTCATCTGTTCAATAAGATATATGTTCCTCGATTAAAATATGAAATAAATTTCAAATTAATTGAGGAGGAAAAATTAAGAAAAAAAATTGTTCTGGAATTTCATAATGAATGCGACACGTTAGCTGTCATGAGAATAAAGTATTTTAGCCAAGCATTGACTCAGGAAAAAATAATGACATAGTATGTGAAAAATATTAAGTTTTAACTCTTTATTTATTTAAAATTTAGCGCAGCCGTCCGAAAATGAGGGGGGGGGGGAAAGCGAGTTTAAGACTCATTTTTTTCACATTGCTTTACCATTTTACTCTTGAAATGCTCATCTTTATAGCTTACTTCTATTTAAAAATTACGTATACGAGTACAACAACATTAATTTCTAATGAATGAAAAATATACGTGGAATTTTGAGAATTCATTGAGATTCGAGTTATCATCAATGCGCCCAAATAGCAACAAGCAAATCAACAAGCCGAAAGGTTTTGTATACTGTAAATGCCGCTTCTTAACGACAGAATGATTTCGTTAGCTTTATATTGATACTTAAAGCTAAAATTTTAACAGTTGATAATTTAAATCTATGCTTGCAAAAGACATGAAGCGTAATAAATTCTTAAAAAAATCAAATAATTATGAGAGTTCACAATAGTAGTCAAAAAGACTGATGCAACACTTCATAGCCTAAAGCGAAATACTGATTTATGTCAGAAGATTAGAACTGGAATTTATACATAGCTCTCATAAAGGCTCGGGAAATATTAAGTAGATGAATTAAATGAGGAGTGAATCCCCGGAAGTGAAAACTGCAACTGAAATGTGTAGAAGTATTAAGTTTATCGGTGGAGAAAACACGTAAAAACTGTTTTATTGTCGGTATTTGTCAGAATATTGCTGTCTGGGTATACTACTTACATGGTGAGAACATGCACAGAGAAAGGCAAAAATTCCTTACATTCTCACCAACTTAAAAGCAGACTGATGAGAGGCCCGATTCCCTGTCGACCAAATCCAGATGATGAAAAATTATGGAACACTGCATTCTGTTTCGAGGCCACTGTACAGATATATGGAATTCTTGGTGTGAGATATGTGAGAAAATAGCTGCGCCCTCACCTGGACTCGAACTCCTTGCTGCTCCCTATTACACCACAAAAGCACGAATGGGAAAAAGCGATAATTCCTTATAAAAATAAATAAAGTTATTTCAAACCTACTTACCCGGAGAACAATAATAAGATGATGAGGTTAAGCACTGTTGTACAAAAACCAATCGATGTTACATACTATTTGCATTTGTTAAAGAACAATATTCAGTTAAGGGCTTAAAGCATATTAGGATTATGGATAAAAATGAAACTTCAATTGTATAGATATAAATGGTTCACATTACATGCTATTTAAATAAAGTCCTCCTTTTATTTGATTAAATTTCAGATTTGCTATATTTTAAAGAACATGTGTAAAGATTAAAACTATTTGACATAATTTCAGCATCTGATTAAAATAATTATTTATTTTATGCATTAAAATTAGTGAATATCTGTTCTTCTAGTGTTGAGTACCGCACACTTATAATACGAAAAATATTTAACACAAAAAATAATCAAACGACGGATTGAAATAGATCAAAGTAGTCTAATTTTAAAAATTTCATTGCTTCGAAAATTCTTTATATTACAAAAATAAGATGAGGTAAGTAAATACGAGTACATTATCGAATAAAGTAGTACCTGTTTTTTACACTAAATAATAAACCACAAGTTATCATAAAGTAAAATCTGTAATAGATTCACTTAGTTCACTTTTACGTCAGTATTATAGTATTTCCATAAATTCAGCCAATTCTGAATTGCATTTGTGTATTACTTAGCGTCTATTAACTTATTTTTAAATTAGTAAGTAAATAAATTAAATAGATAAGTTCTTGAACTCATACTTTATCAAATTTACCTCCAATTTTAAGCAAACTAAGAAATATTTTCGGAGGAATTGTATGTAACTTTGACTAATCTTAAATTTCTCTGTAAATTTAAAGACTTAAAGTCACAGATTGTACTTAACAACAAAACACACTATTATTTGTGTAACTAACATTATTTTGTTCGAAATTTATAATATTTTTCTCTTAATAAAAAAAAAATGTTAGAGAGTCTTATTAGTAAACCATTTTAAAAGTTCAAATTATGTAGCTAGCTTCAGTATTAAAAAAATAACGCGATCCTCCGCCTTGAACATTAATGCTCAATAAACGTCAATAAAATAGACTTCACTTCAATAAAGCACTGTACATTTATAAGGTATTTCTTCCGTCTTCTTAGCGCGCCTTTGTAGTGTAGTGGTCTGCACGCTCGGCGTATATTCGAGAGGTCCGTGGTTCGATTCTTGGCGAAGGCATTGCTCATTTTTCAAGTCTCCTGCTTCCAAAAAATCCTAATATTATAGGTCCCACATTATAGTCACACAATAAACTTATAATCAAATAAGATTCTGATCATAAACATGATTAATCCTTCAGCTGCGGACGGGCCCAGCAGCAGCAGAGCAAAAATGTCGTTGAACGCTGGTAGTTCGGCCCTGGGTACATATCGCGGTGAACGAGCTGGTTGCATGGGTGTTTACGCGTTTCTCTCCATGTATAACGTGTATACTAACCAGTTTCCATTAAAACGTCCTTCACGAAGGCATCCCTTCCCTTAGGCAGATAGCCACAGCGTGCTTTGCCATAATCAAATATACCACACGAAACCAGTCAGCTGCGACGAACGAAGCATAGATTCGAAAGCAATCGAAGTTCAACAGAGATCGATGTAATTTTTTCAATTATACGTTATCTAAAAAGAACAATGAAGCTTAACATAATGAGGAACCATCATCTAATTATGAGCACTTAATCCACACTGTAAAAAAAAAATCTGTAAGGTTACTAAGAAAACTCATGGAAACTGGGATGCCATGGGTTATCTGAGTAACAGAAACAGGTATTTTCTTTGTAACATTACAAGAGTTTTGCCTGTAATGGTTACAGATCTTTTTCTTGTAATATCACAGCATATAGTTATGTAAGTAGAACATATTTTTCTCATGTAAATTCCCAAACGATATATCTGTAATGGTTACAGATTATTTGCGTGTAATATTACAGCAAATAATTATGTAAAAAGAACATGTTTTTCTCATGTAAAATCTCAACAGATACATCTGTAACCGTTACAGGTTATTTGCTTGTATTATTATAGCAAGTTATTATGTGAGTAGAAGATACTTTTCTTACATAAAATTCCAGTAGTTGTATCTGTAAAGGTTTCAGATTATTTCCTTCTAATATCTCATTAAGTAATTATGTGTGTAGAATATATTTTTCATAGATGAAATACTAAAGGATATGTCTATAAAAGTAATAGATTTTTTGTCTAAAATGAGGCTTATTATAATAAAATATATTGAAATCAAGATGTTTTGAGTAAAACAATATCTGCATGTGTATATCATTATACAGATATATGCAAGTGAAGCATAATAGTTTGGCTTTTTAAATTAGTCAATTTGACCTCAGAATAGCATTAATTTAAAAGATGTGCTTTCAACAGCAACAACAGCAATGTTCTTTTTTTTTTTTCAAAAAGTAACATTAGTCTGTTGCAGAGTATTTTTGTTTTATGAAGAGAAACTTACGTCTGATATTATTGAAAGGCCTTTCATATTATCATTTTGATTAATTTAAAAGTTCAAATTGATATGCTACTCCTTATATTTGCCCTGTAAAATAGCTGAAAAAAATAGTATGTTTTATTTGCATGTTTTAGTGTCAATTAATAAGATATGTTATAGAACCTTTTTTTTTTAGTAATTTTAGCTAAAATAGCATGTTGCTTTAGATTTAACTTATATGAGTAAACGTGTTGCATGTTGATATGATCATATTATTACAGTAAAAGACATTTTATGAAATATTTCTATGAAGAACTCAGAACAGCTGTTCTTCATATTTCAAAAATATATTCTCTCCTTCTAAAAATTGACATTTTCAGTAAATTAAAGAATTCAACATAGCAATGAACTTCATTTTGTTACTACAAGGAATTCAAAATTTTGTTCATACGCTTGAATTACAACGTCTAACTAATTTTTTTTATTCTTATCTGCACTCAGTGTTTGTCAACAGTCTGCTATTGTTTGAAATAATGCATAACTTTTTTACTTACCTTCAAATAATTTCCTTTGAATTAATAGATAGAAGTCTTTCATTAAAAACCTAATGTCATGCTTTTTGAATAAGCATAAAACTTCGCCAACTGACCTTAATTTTTAAAGCCTTGTTTCCCTTAAAATTCTTAATACAATTATGCCTTTAAGAAATTTATTTCTAAAATTAATACTTCAGTTTAGCTTAAAATTTAATGCATTTTAATTTTACCTTTAATTTTTTACAAACATAATATGTAATAAATCTAAGCTTAATATTTATCATTTCGAAAGTGATACTAAAAACGTATTCCTAGTTATTATAAATTTCGAGATTCGCATACAAAATTGTGAAATATACATGTGACAACAGAAAACAAACTTTATGCTCTCTCTATAATTACAGCATGTTAATTAAGAAGTTTATTGAATTTATAATTTTATTGTGAAACACTATGAAGCAAATAATATGATAATTAAAATACAGAAGTAAAAATAATTTATTACTTAATTCATAAACTTTACATAAAACCTGAAAAAAAGAATTAATTAAAAAATAATATAATTTAATAAACATTTCATAAAAATTCGTTTCGACTGCTTGGAAAAAATGAATGGTTTTTTCCCTCTTTGTAAACCATGTCTCCTAAATAAAGAAAAAAACATTTCTTTTAAAATCATAATCATGCTCTTAAAAAGCTTATAAAAATTATTTTAATAGATGTTTTAAACATGTGCTTATATAACACTTTTAATCATATTTCTTTATAATATCTTAATTAATTAAGAACAGCTTAAATTCTTTAGAAAATTGGATTACAGTGAACCGTCTCAATACGACAAGCTACCTTAGTCAATCACTTTTAAATTTAACCAGCATTCCTCATAAAATAACTAATTAGTAAACATAACTTCTCTAGGATGCCCACTATCATTACAAAAACAGCCAATATTCAAATATTTTCATAAATGAAGCCACCATAGTTATTAAATATAATATACAGTATACTTATATTCAGAATTCATAACTTGAATAAATTTCTCGAACTGTTTTAGCATTCGAAAAATATTATATTTATTACCTTAAATTTCTAAAACAATATTACATATTGGTCCAAATGAATCACAGGGACTCAGACAACATCGCCCCCCCAGCTTTCTTTTAGCAACAGGATTCTGAAATTGTTTTAATGATTTAGGTAATGTTTGTCTTCCGTAAGGCGTTCACAAAACAAGTTACCCTAAATTTTTTGTCCGCATAGTGGTCATTTTCATCTTACTAACTGATTTGCTAGTGGATTTTGGGTGCATGGCCTATCATTGATGAAACAATAATAGTGAACAGCTTCAAGAAAATGGGGATATCTAATGCTCTTGATGCCATATTCCCACTTATTTTTACTAATTTTATCTTCCGAAAATTAAGAGAGAAAAATTAAACGAATAATTTAATTTCCAAAGGACACAGTCACAGTAGGAATATAACAAATGAAAAGTAATCATGGATAAACTACTACTATCACAATATTATTTATTTAAAAGAAACCTCTATTTCAATAAGAATACACATAATTGCAACATCTAATAAGTTATCTCATTTCTTCTTTATAATTTGAACTTCTGTCATTCTCATTGTTGTTCTTGCAGCTCCTTAGGCCTCAGATCATACATAAATAATTAGAGAAGGTTGTGGTCCGATGCTTGCTAGGGTGAACATTCAGCTGATATGGCAAAATTGCACAGTGAATGGCAGTTGGTATTTGCTTTCACTATCATAGATCATATTTTGTATTAGGCTGACATTATATTCAACAGTTAGAAGAGAAAGATTCAACGGGGCCTTAAGTGTGCAAAAGTTTGCCTTTGTTAGTATGACGAAAACTATCATTATGTTGAAAAATCCATTTTAAAATCTTGGGATATTCATTTTCTGAATGCATTAAAAGGGGGAAAATTATGTAAATATTTTTTTAATTTTCAGAATCTGGTTCTAAAGCTGGGTGGGGTGGAATATGCAACGCAATACGGTAGTTCTGAAGATCATTGCTCGTGGCAGTACAAACTAAACGGTAATAACTTGCATGCTGTAGAAGAAGACACAAATTGCAGTTCCAGATGCTTTGAGGTCTAGGGAGTAGCAGTGGGCAATACTAAGAGTGAAATTCAAGGTACAGGGAAGTAGGAATGAAAATTACTTTTATCAGATAACTTAAATGTTAATGTTACTAAGCGTTCTTATTGGAATGTAGGTTTCTTTTAAATAATAATACTACGATAGTTACCAGTAGTTCATTAATGAATATTTTTGATTGGTTATGATCTTATTGTAATCACATCCTTCAAAATTAAATCGATTGCTTAATTTCCCCCTTGATTTTCATACTATAATATAACAGGAGGAAAAAAAGTCTTCAAGTAAACATAACTCCTCTTTCTCTCTCTATATATATAGACATGTATCTTCGTGTGCAACTAAGCAAAACAAATGTGACTTTTTCTTCTTTAAAAAAATTGTGTAAATAAATAGGATGAGAATTAAGTTCATTTCAAAGACATATGACACATGAAATATACATTATCAAAACAAATTAGAAAATTAAGTTCAAATAAATTTTAAGCTAAATTACGTGCTGCAATGTGAGTTGCAATAATTCAGTTGTAATAATTAATACTAACAAAACCAAACGTCATATTCCCATTCTGCAAAGTATAAAAATTCTTCTGCAAAACTGGAAAAATAACAAACACTTTGGCTTATTTGATAACTTTCAAATTCACTCCTTTGTTTGCATTTAGAATTTATAACTTTAATTTTCCACAGAAATTTTTTTTTGATTTAAAAAAATTTCACTGGCATAATTTCATTCGCTTCAGCATATATTAATAGATGCAGAAGGTTTTTGTACCTTACATAATTTTAAATCTTATGTAAACTAACGTAATTAATAAGAAAATCAAAACATAGATCAGAAACAGCATAAAATTTAATTAATAATTACTACTAGTGTCACACAAAATGCTATGAAATTAATTAATAAAATAAGAATGAGATAAAATATATAGAATTAATATTCCACATGTGTGAAGTTTGGAAGTTTTACATTAAATATTTTTTTTAATTAAGTATTTTTAAAAATGACCCCTTAAAGCATGGGACCTTTCGTAATTAGAACTTGCAAATCCACTTCGCTAGTCTTTCATAACATTGCTTTTCTTTTATTAACAAGAAATATTGCATTCAGTTATTTAATTTAAGATATCAAAAATAATGCTACTGAAAGGCATGAATACTTACTTAAATTTGAAATTAATTTGGTTGACTTAAAATAATATTTAAAAAAATAAATCTTCATATATACGTCTAAAAATCAGACCTTATTAATTTTCTTTTATTTGAACGATATCTAAATTCTGCATTAGTTTGGACTAGTAAATCATTAGGCAATTAAATGCCAAGCTACAAGAGAACAAATGTAGTTTACAAATGCACTGAATTTTATTTCCGGTATTAACTTTCAAAGAAAGTAAAATTTTCTGCATATTTGCATCATTTGGATTGATAGAATATGGCAAAGCATGCAAAGGCTATCAGCCTAAAGGGAAGTATATATTCATGGGCGGTTTTGTAAGGAAAAGTAGCTTGCATTTCCATTTATTCATGTGTGTATATATATATTTACATTGTTAATGCTAAAAATCAATGCTTCATTAAAAATTCATTATTATTTTATTTTTAATACAACATACAGATACAGAATTGTTTTAAATTCCAATAAACAATAATTTATTTTTAAGAAAACTTATTTTATGATTTATATATTATATTGCATGAATAAGAGAAACATTTGTCAAGAAATGTATTAAACTTGTATTAGCAGATTCATGCTATCAGGTTCAATGTTTCTTTGGGAACATGCACAGACCTGACTCGGAACAGGGAGCTTACTAAAGCTATGTTCAATAACTGTGGGAAGTAGACAAGATACACAGGAAGGGTATACGAAACCCTTTATTTTTCACTCTTTACAATAATTTCCGTACTTCGGAATACAGAGACCAACTACTTGTGGTCTGAACGTAAGAATATAAAAATATATCTAAACTCTAACTTAAATTTGGAATAATCAACAAGGGCCTACGTGTAAGATTGGCCGGATATTAACAGGAAGCCGTATGTAGTACAGAGAACTGTTAACACTACAATACGTTTAAAATTATCACGAGGATTAAACCTCTGGCCTGGAAGGCAAACAGCAACCGAGTAAAACTTCTAAGGCAAGCGGCCTGCTTCGACTAACTCCTTCCTCTCTCTCGCTTGGCAAAAAGCCACAACTTAAGTACTTGGCGTTCGCCAGACAAATTTTGCATAAATAAGTTAACGCTTTTAATTCTGGCCGGAAGTAGAAAATAAGAAGTGATAGTAAAGATTTTAAATAAAATAAACGTTAGTAAAACTTAAGATCCTTACATACTTCCCGCCAGAGTTAATTAGTTTGAAACTGAGGTCTAAAACGACCTTGTTGAAAACTTTTAGCTCTAGAATCTAACGCGAGGCCAATCTTTTACAAACATTTCTCACTAGAAACTAGAAATTTAAAAAAAAAAAAAAAAATTGTTTTTACAATAGCAGCTCCATGGGCACCCAATTTTTCATCTGTACTGCATCTAAACAGGAGCTTTTATTCAAATCTGGTTCCTTCCAGAGATCTGGAAGGAAAACTAGTTTAATGAAATGTTACACAATGAAATGGCAAGTAACATGCATATTTATATTTCTCTTAACATTCTTATTTCATTCATGACTATTTTAATTATCTCTCTACGTGCTCTCTGACATGTGTTGTAAAAGGACACCAAACACGAATGTGTTTATGTATACGTGTCCAACACTGCCTCCTACAATCAAAACACTAACGTGTTAAAATTCAACATGACAAGACCTCGTAACACACCCTATCTTCAACTCTAAACCCTGAGGTACTATTCTGAAAGTGGCTAACTCTGAAGTGTAGCGTCAGAGAGCCTACTACATTCATTCAATTTTTAACACATATTCACCATAATTTGGTCTTTTTACAGTCACACGATTTGTGTGACTGTAAATTTTTTTGGCATTACTTTCACTTTTACCATATCACAGTATTTCTTAACATTTAAAATAACAGTTCACATTGTATATAAGAACATATTAACATGCCGTTAATTTTACGCATTTTAAAACATACATTAGTAGTACATTGTTAACTTCTATTCTTTTCCAAGCAAGTGCCAATTTTTCTACATTGAAATACTACATTTCAAAAAGTCTTTCAGACTAAAACTTCTTTCTTGCCAGAATGTTTTAAATAAAATTTATACAATAACTTTTACAATATTTAAGTATTTACGCATTCCTATTATACATCAACTTTAGTTTTACGCGCGAGTAATTGAAAAACATAATACCAAAATCGGTAACAACTCATTTCTCGCCTTTTTGGCGATAAAGGTAGACCTCACATGAGGGAAAACTTCTTGAAATCTGCCACTTGCAGTAAGAATGAAAGATTAACTTAAGTTTGCAAAGTAACATAAAATTTTACTTATCTTTGTGATATTCGGACATTCTTTTCTGAGCCCAGTCCTGGAAGATAGCTAAGATTGTCGTTTGATTTATCCTCATTCTTGTGCGGGCTCGCCCCTCAGTTTCTTCCTCTAGAAGCTTTCTTTTTCCTCCAGTTCGGTCACCCTTGAATACCTTCTTTTTCGCCTCTGCCTGTGGTCTTGGCCGTTTGATGGCAGCTGGTCTTGGTGGAACCGGAACACTTCTTTCTCGTTCCTGCTTGGACCTCGTTGCTGGCCGTTCAAATTTTCCTCGTATCTTTTCCTCCGCCGCTAGTGGCCCTTCCGCAGTTCGGCGACATTTGCTGCGGAGAGTCCTGTCCGATGAGTAGATCTTACGTTTGGGAGCCGGGTTATAGTTGCCGTTATTTCTCCTGGCTTTCTTTGCATTCGTCGTACTTCTCCCTTCTTCATTCTGGGGGTGTTCGTGAGCTCTCTTTTCTGGACGGTGGAACGGCTTCTTTTTCTTGTTACCTTCAATTTTCCAACGGGGAAACTTTCTTTTCAATTGCTTCTGCCTCCTAATGGCTTGTCCTTGTGCTTGACGTTGTTCCAGCTCTGGAGCTTGTGCCTGCCGTGTCTGCCGTGCCGGATCCTGCAAAAGATCTTTGAAAATTTGCATTTTATTACGATCATAGTAGGGTTTTATTTGATCAATGTTTGCGGAGCATGTTTCACCATTTCTGGCTTTTAACACCACTACAGCGTGAGCTATTTTTTCTATGACATATGGTCCTTCAAATCGTGGAAAAAATTTGGCAGTTTTATCTTCTGGTGCTGAAGAAAGTGAATGCTTAATTTTTAACACTTCATCCCCTACTTTATAAGTTACTCCCCGTCGTTTCATATCATAATAAAGCTTCTGTTTTCTCTGTGCTACTTCAGTATTCTTGTTTGCTTCTTTAATTAATTTTTCTATATCACCCATTTTAAATTCTGGGGCTCTTTGTTGCACATAAAATAATTTATCTAACGGCGTTATAATCTTTCTGCCGAAAAATAACTCAGCAGGAGTTTTGCCCGTTGTATCATGTTTTGCGGTCCTAAGGGCGAAAGCAAATTCATTGACATATTTATACCAGCTTTTATGAAAATTTTTAACATAACTACGGATGATTTTCACTATATTTCTATTGACCCGTTCCGCTATATTTGATTGCGGCCGATACGGGACCATTTTTAAATGACGTATGCCCAGTTTTTGTCACATGTCTTCAAATACATTACTTACAAATTGAGGACCATTATCCGATATAACTTTTAGGGGCGCCCCGTATTTTAAAATATATTTATTTAAAATAGAATCAGTAACTAATTTCGCGGAGGCTCGTTTTAAGGGAACAATTTCGGTCCACTTACTAAAATGATCAACCATAACAAGGAGATAGCGACTTTTATTTAACTGACTTTTTGGGAAAGGGCCCAATAAATCGATGCCAATTATTTCATTTGGAAATTCGGATTTAATACTATTTAGAAACCCGGCCGGGCGGAAATTAATATAATTAACTGCTTGACATGTTGAGCAGGACTGGACATACGCCCTTGTTAACTTTTGCAGTTCAGGAAAGTAGACTGCCTCGCGTACGCGTTGTATAGTTTTTCGAATACCAGCATGAGAAGCTAAAGGGCTGTCATGCAACTCCTGCAGGATATTTAATCTAAGACTAGCTGGGATAACAGGTCGAAATTCGTTTTTGGAATTCGTAGTTTTTGTATAAAATAATAGACCATCTATTAGTTCGTAATGGGCCGCCCTATTTCTTATCGCCACAATATCTTGGTGGCTAAAATTTTCAGGATCCTTTAAATACTCATAAATGCTTCCAAACTCAGGATCCTTACCCAGTTCGGTTATTACAGTTTCTCGGGAATTTATTGTACATGCTGTGAGCATTGCCACCTTTACAGTATTACCTTCTTCATCTATTTTAATTCTGGATAGGGCATCTGCTACGATATTTTCCTTTCCGGGGGTATGCTTGATTACCAGATTATATTCTTGTAGCTTGAGTGCCCATCTTATTAACCTTGGGGATAAGTTTTTCCCTGAGTACAATCTTATTACCGCCGCATGATCAGAGTACACTGTTATTGGCGCCTTTCCAAAATAGACTCGGAACTTTTGCACTGCTAACAGAACTGCAAGTGCCTCTCTCTCGGTCGCGGAATAGTTTCTTTGTGTTTGATTTAAAGTTCGGCTAAAAAATGCCACGGGCTGCTGATTTTGTGAAAGTACCGCTCCTACCGCATAATCCGAAGCATCCGCTGAAATTTCTAAATTCTCATCCTTTTCAGGAAATTGCAACACAGGGGCTTGCGTTAATGCTTGCTTTAATTTTTCGAACTCACTATTGGCTTCGGCCGTCCACGAGAATCTTTCCTTTTTCCTTTTTAATTTTAACAATGGTTCAGCAATAGCTGCAAAATCTTTTATAAAGGACCTATAATATGAACAAAGTCCTAGAAAAGAAGAGAGCTTCTTCGCCGTGTTTGGAGTCGGATACTTTTGTACAGCAATTATTTTTGATCCGTCTGTCTCGATTCCTTTCTGAGATATTTTGTAACCTAAATATTTTAATTCAGGGGCTGCAAATTTGCACTTTTCGACATTAACTTTTAGACCGGCCTCATTTAATTAAGAAAACACCTGTCTTAAATCCTGTACATGTTGGTCGAGATTATCACTAGTAATAATGATATCGCCTAAATAGATAAATGTGGACTTTCCAAGAACAGGCCTTAACACAATGTCCATACATCGCTGAAATGTTGCCGGTGCCCCTGAAAGGCCAAACGGCATACGCAGAAATGCATAAGTGCTAGACTTGGTTATAAAAGCCGTCTTAGGCACATCTTCCGGTTTTACCCCTATTTGAAAATAACCAGTGGTTAAGTGTAAAGTAGTCATATATTTGGTAGAAGTTATGTTCCTTAGAATTTCTTCAATAATAGGTAACGGATATACCGGATATTTAGTTATGGAGTTTAATTTACGGTAGTCAATCGCGAATCGCCACCTTTTTGGATGTGTCAATGGATAGCCATTATTTTTCTTACATAAAACCACGGGGCTAGCATAACTACTTGAGATGGGCGTTATGATCTTTTTACGTAGCATATCGGTGATATGCCATTCTATAATTTTTTCCTTATTCTTATCATACCGGTATGCTTTGTGGCGAACTGGCATTGAATCTCCGGTGTCAATACTATGGTTAGTAACCTGAGTAAATCCTGGAATATCACTAAATAACGAAGCAAATTCACTTACCACTTGTCGGATTCTTCGTTGCTCTTCATTAAGCAGGTGGTCAAGGTTTAACATCGGCGGTTCAGCCTTTTCTTCTCGAACTGGTTTCATCGTCAGCTTAAGGGACGCTTCATTAAAATCCAGCGTTGCTTGTGCCTCTGAAAGAAAATCTATTCCTAAGATTAAATGTGCTTGCAGATTCTTTACTATAAAAAACATCACCTTTATTTGTTCGTCCTTGATACGGATATACAAAGGTACTTTACCTACGCACTTACATTTTTCTCCTTGCGCCGCTAATACTGTCGTATTATCCGCATTATATATGCGGTATTTCCGAAAATACTTTCTAAAAAAGACTTCTGACACACAGGAACACTGCGCGCCGGTATCCAGGAGTGCGGTGGCTGGGATATTATTCACCAAGACTTCAATCTTCGGAAGAGTCAAATTTTTCACCATTACTGTATTTAACTTGTAGGAAGAGGGGTTTTCGTGGCCTTCGGATTTCCGCACCCTCTCGTCCGCAGAAATCCGTTTTATTTTAAATTATTTTTCCTTTCCGTGCTTTCCTTCTTTTTCCTCTGGCCTTGAGACTTTTTTCCTGGGTTGCTATTGAACTGTCGACGTTCGCCGGCTGTTTTTGAATGCTCGGGTTTCCTTGCCCACTGATTCGCTTTGCTTCCGTAGCCGTGTGCTTGACTTTGCTGTGGTCTTGGCGCACCAAATTGGTTTCGTTGTTGATATTGGCGTCTTCTTTCAATGTCCACCGTTCTTCTAATTTCAAACTGGATTGCTAGCTCAAATAATTTTTGCAGTGTAGTCGGATTCCTTAATTCAATAAAGTCTTGCACTTGGGGAAGTAACCTCGACAAAATCACTTGAGTTATCTCAGGATCCGGACGGTTTCCATACAAGAGTTTGAAGACGTGAATTTTTCTTAAAATAAAGCTTGAGAGATTTTCGATTCTTTGCTGATATATGCTGAAAAGTTCCGTTTCTAATTTCGCACGATCCCTTACGACAGGGAAGGCTTTTACTAGGGCAGTCTTGAAAGTTTCGTAAGTATAGGTGGGACTTCCTGCTTGACCCAAGAGACTTCTGCCTATACATTTGAACCAGTTAAGCGCTTGGCCCCTCAAAGCGCTGGTAGCTAAGGTAACTTTTTGAAACTCGTGCATGGGGTAGAGCATGAAGTGGTCATCCAATTTTTCCAAAAAACTGGTTACCGGTGAGTTTCCATTAAATGTTGCTTCTGGTTTCATCGAAGCGCGCATGGTCTGGACGATGTAACCAAATCCTTCCAGGGCGGCAGCTGGCATTTCTGGATTCTGAGCCGCTTCTGCAGGCAGCACAGGTTCTTCTTGAAACTCGGCCATGGTTATTCTTCTTCGTTGGGCGCCACTATCAGGTTCAATGTTCCGTCTTACTTTCTTTGGGAACATGCACAGACCTGACTCGGAACAGGGAGCTTACTAAAGCTATGTTCAATAACTGTGGGAAGTAGACAAGATACACAGGAAGGGTATACAAAACCCTTTATTTTTCACTCTTTACAATAATTTCCGTACTTCGGAATACAGAGACCAACTACTTGTGGTCTGAACGTAAGAATATAAAAATATATCTAAACTCTAACTTAAATTTGGAATAATCAACAAGGGCCTACGTGTAAGATTGGCCGGATATTAACAGGAAGCCGTATGTAGTACAGAGAACTGTTAACACTACAATACGTTTAAAATTATCACGAGGATTAAACTTCTGGCCTGGAAGGCAAACAGCAACCGAAGGCAAGCGGCCTAAAGGCAAGCGGCCTGCTTCTAAGGCAAGCGGCCTGCTTCGACTAACTCCTTCCTCTCTCTCGCTTGGCAAAAAGCCACAACTTAAGTACTTGGCGTTTGCCAGACAAATTTTGCATAAATAAGTTAACGCTTTTAATTCTGGCCGGAAGTAGAAAATAAGAAGTGATAGTAAAGATTTAAAATAAAATAAACGTTAGTAAAACTTAAGATCCTTACAATGCTATCCTAGTAACAAGACTATCATACTTCAAAACTGTATTAAAACTGGGCAAAATAAAATCAACATAAATTCTACATTAAATGTTTAAAAACTTATAAGTACGCAATGGTAGTTATATATACAATATAATAAATGTTGTCATTTATAAAATATTAATGAAATGATATTTTTGGAAATAATGCACAAAATTTTAGTTTTGTTTTATAATTAGTTTAACGAATTGTTAGAAAAATGTTTTAGGTCATTTCCATTTTTCCCCTGTTGATATTGGTATATTAAAATATATGGAATAATTAAGTTGCATCTAGTTAGTAAAACAAAACTTTACGAAAAGTATGATACGGCATATTTTTAATCAATATAATTTCTTCATTTTGGAATTATAATATTTTCGTAAGAAATTAATACCACTGAAAAAAATATTATTACACTAAAGGAATAAACGAGATTCTCGACCGCGTTGTTCAAGTTTTTCTAATTTTACTTCATAACACACTCGTACATAAACATATTAGACTGAATTATAAACCAAGTATAACTAATTAGGTAATCCTAGAAAAAGAATAAACTAAACCTAGTAAGCAAAAAATATATACATTACATTCAGAATTCTAAATGTTTATCTAAACGTTTCTCGCAAGGCCTGCCGGGAAAAATATGTCAAACGTTCTTTGGTCAGACGATTGTAAACGAACGCTAACATGATTAGTTTTGTTTTCAACAACCACATTACCATTTCAATTAAATACCACAAACAGTGATTAAATTTTGGAATAATTAGTTTTAAATAATAATACGGGCAATTTAAGGCGTAATTTATCGGATGCACAATGACAAAATACTACTATTAGATCTGCATTTGGAATAAATATTTTGCACTCTTTCAACTCATTAGACATTACGAACACTGATATTAATTAATCACAAAGCTTAAACGTTTAAATACTTACTCACTACATATAACAGTACAAAGTGCATGAGAATAATCTGCATAAAATGAACACAAAATATTTCAAGCTGTAATTGTAAACATTTTCTTACTTACCTGCGCTATACAACCAACATGCATTCAGCCATGTTTTTTTCTGCAACTAGCTTTTAAACACTTTTCTCCTGATTGGCTAATTTCCAGTCAGTCACGTGATTCTTCCGCGCGGTTTCTGAAACATTATCTGTAACGCTACAAGCAAATCAGCTGTTACCGCTACAGTTTGCTTTCAACTTGTTACCCTTACAGGAAATTCTTGTGTAACTTTTTGATTTCTGTAACTTTACAAAACTTTTGCGTGTGTAAAAAGCGAACTTTTTTTTTTATCGTGCAGTGGATCAGCGATGGCGAAAAAAAAAAAAGAAAGTAATATCTCTAAATGACATTTAAGGAGTATATAAAAGCACCAGTAGCGTCAGATGACAATATTTAGCTACGCTTCTGAAAAGAAGCTATATAATTGGCTTAACACCTGTAAAGACGAACAGAAAGGTTTGCCTGTAAAGATAAAATAACACATTTCAAAATGCGGACATTTTTTATAAATTTAAGTAACTCCTTCTACTTTCTGTTAAACCCTCCATTTATAAGTAACATACCTCATTAAGCGGTTATTTAAATGATATATAATCTCCTTGTGTGCATATTAATGTCATCTGATGTGCAGTAGACTAGTGAAACATGATTTTTATACCATTTCAGTTTAAAAATAAAAATTTCTATAATATATTGAGTTTACCTATTTTCTTTTGCGAATAATGATATATTTGGCTACTTCTATGAGAACTTCATATAGAAAGTAAAATATGCTCTTTAGTTATTGAACAAAATGATATTTTAATTCTTTGTCATTATAAAGTTTTCTGATGAAGATTTGATTTCTTCATTGTTTATACTTCATATTCTGAGAAAGGATACAATGTTTACTTCGAATTCGTTGAAGTATCTGATCTGACTATTACAAATTATTTTTCTATCGCTCTTACAATTTCAGCTATTTTCAAAATATTTGAATTCGTTTCTATTGTTTTAACTCTTCTTGGTCATAGTGACAGTTAGTTCTCTTTCACTTTTTGTAACTGAGTGTAAATTGGAAAGACAACAAAGAAATATGTTGCAATAATTACACTGATATTTGAAATACTGTTATAAAAATCTGATTTTAAAATTTTTTAATGTCTTCAAGGGAATGTCATCTTTCTGTCTTGTTTCAGGACTGGAATAAATGAACTTAACAACAAAACGACGTATAACTGACTTATATATTTCAGCATTTATAAGCGGAGAAACATATCGCTTTCCTCTTAACCCTCTGGCTGATCATCCCGCGATTTCCACGGGCAACTCAAATGTAGCAAAATTTGCCCATCCCGTGATTTCCGCGGGCATATGTTTTTCTTCCTTTATTGAGGAGCGCATCCCGTTTTTCCCCCTTTAACCATTGAAATAAATTATATACAGTATTAAGCGTTTAGGTTACGTTGTGGCCAACAGATATCGTTAGTTGTCCACTAAACTGCGGCATTTGAAGGCACGTGGTATTAGCGCTCAAACTTCACTTTTTGCCGCTTTTTTCTTACAGAAATGGCTGCTAGAAAACGTTCAGCGATTATCTTGATTATTTAATTAAATTATTGAATTATTAATTAGATTTATTGATTAGATTAATGATTAGATTTATTGAATCTGGTGCAACGACTGTGAAGTTGGACTTTGCCTTGAACCCTGTTTTGAACTCTATAGCCCTGTTCACAGGAGCAGATTCGGCCGGTAGCGAAAACTCGTTTTTCCAATATGTCTCGTTCACACGGCGACAAGCATTAACTGCTTCTCCGAATTGGAGGTAGAGCATTCCTACCTCTCGGGAGCAGGGCAAATGAGACTTCCCATACTGTACTGCGTGATTGCGCTTTTCACTTAATAACTGTTCGCTGGACTGTCAGCGAAACAATCGCGTTGGTAGATATCTGAGGACGCGATATCATCCAAAAAGGTTTATAGAACCGCACGAAATACGGAAATTTGTAAACAAGTACGGACAATGCTATCTGATACTGCTATTGCAGAAATACCGTTCAAATAAAACTACGCGCATATCGGCTTCAACTCGACTAGAAGACTTGATACCTTTTGAATGATTTTTTTTTAAGAACTTTCATCTAGTTTTATATCATATTTCATGTAGAATGTTTTTAAATGGTTTTGTAAGACAAAATAATTTTAAGCGGAGAAAAAAGTGTTTGCTAGTATTTTTTTTTTTTTTAATTTGAATTTTTGGAAGAAAAATTTAACAATTAAAATGTCATTCTTCTCTCACAATTTTCAATGATTTTCCCCCAGTTTTCTTATTCTAGTTATTAGGAAGTTTTCAATAACTTTAAGGATAGATTTTGCAATTAATGAATTAGTTTCTGAGAAAAAAAATAAAAACACATTTTTATGCAAAAACTTTGAAACAAATATTAACTTAATTACATTTCCACTTCAAATAATTTTTCTTTTCAGTATTTTGCAAAACCCATTCTTATTTCTATAAAGTATATAATTTTAATTAAGCGGTAAAAATATTAAATAATTTAAGCCATATCTATATGAGTTTTCGACTTTAAATAAAAGAAATTATCGAAAAAATGCAAACTGAGAAAACGCATTTTAGAGAATATAAGCTGTCTATGTGGTCATTAAATCATTTCAAATTGCTTAAAAATTTTATTACTGAATTCCATTACACAGATATAAAATAAAACCCATTGCTATTCAATTGATTAATATAAACATAAATTACAAGCTTTTATTTAAAATCTTCATAAAACACGTTCAAAACAATTTTAACAGATGAATTAATTTTATTATATTCTCTAAAACGTTTATAATCAATATTAAAACATTTATAATTAATAATAATACTATTAATTTGTCGTTTTATTCCTTTTTCCAAAAAGCAAAGTTTGGAATTTTAGCAGCCAGAAAACATTTTATTTAAAACCGCTCAGCAGCATATGTGGTTTCTTTTAATCATTTGGTCTCGTATATAAATATCATTTAAAATTAATTTAGGAGTATTTTAATTAATTAAAGAGTTAAACTCCGATGGCGTTGTAGAGTCATTAGGTTAATTGGAAGCAGAAAAGATGAAAAATATGCTACCGCCTTCTCCGGGAATCGAACCACGGACCTCTGGAATACCGGCCCAGCGTGCTACCGTTACACCACGAAGGTACGCTAGGGAAGGGGGAGAAATACCTTATATACTCCCCATTTTAAAGAGCGACTAGGGTTTTAGGGGACCTAGTCGCCACATCCTGTTTGCGGAGAATCATCATCCACAACCCTTTTAGTTCGGGCGCCACTTGTAGAGTCATTAGGTTAACTGGAAGCAAAAAAGATGAAAAATATGCAACCACCTTTGCCGGGAATCGAACCACGGGCCTCTGGAATACCGGCCCAGCGTGCTACCGTTACACCACGAAGGCACGCTAGGGAAGGGGGAGAAATACCTTATAGCTTTCTGTAGCAATAGTAAAAAATGTCAAAAAAGATGTAAGTAAACGTTAGAAATCCGCCAAATCTGATTCGCGTTTGTGACATCATTCATTGCTCGCAGTGGCTTATGGGTTAAGGGACTAAAGACGATGTGCATCTAAACTGGTCCTGAAGGCGAAACTGCTTCATATCCCTGTTTCTCTCTAATATAAACGGTGGCTGTGCGAAAGAGCGTTGCACGTGAACGGGGCTTATTATACTAAACTGCCTTTCTATATTTTTCCCTCAGGGCTTTGTATTTTCCTAAATTTTATACATTTTAGTTTTTATATTATGCAATAAATAGAAATTAACTGTAATTCGACTGAAATTTATTTTTAAAAACATTTTTTTTTTTTGGTGATAACATCTGAAATTGGTTTTTCTGGCAACTTAGTTTCTCATGATAAAAATCCATATAAAAAATAAAAAATATTTTCTAGAAAGAAAAAGTGCATTTTTCAATTCTCCAATATATATAGATTTAAAATATGCAAAAAAAAAAAAAAAAAAAAATATATATATATATATATATAATATACATAATTTTGGAAGCGATTTTGGTCTACAAATTGAGCAGTCAGAGGGTTAATAAGATATTTGGAGGTAATTAAAAATTATCACAATTTAAATAAAAGCCGATAAATACTTTCCTTTTTTGCACACATCTCGCACTTAGTGATGTAAATTGAAGCTACCTGTCGATCTCTTATGTTTTAGGATATCTCAAACAGCTACCATTAAGAAAGAAATTTTATTGCAGCTGTATTACAAACGCGGAAAATTCCAATTCCTATAAATCTCTGATAACTACCGCTTCTTTCCTCCCGACCACAAAGGCAGCCACAACAACAAAGAACTAAAACTTTTAGGAGCGGTTAGCGTATGTGTTAATGAGATAAGACTTCCCTGACTCAAAACCTTGCAAGCGGAAGAGGTGACACCATTTTGGGTCTTAAGCATGAATGCGCTCTGCAGAAAAGCATTTGTATAATAAAATTTAATGGAAATGGTTTTGATACGATTCTTATACTAAAACATCCAAGCACATTCTTACGTTCTTTTGATAATGAAGCATAATTGCTATTTATAACTTTTGTGATGAGAAATAAATATAAATGACGCTAAGATTTTATAATCACATAGTTCACAAACATTTTGTAAGAGGTACATGTAAATAACATTAACAAATACTATTAAATATACTTATATTCAGTATATTGTTACATCCATGTTTTGGAAAATGTCTTAAGAAATTTTAATTACCTAGAAAGCAAAATTGTACACACTGATGTAATAAAAATTGCTATGTCCACATGTGGTTCTTATACACTAAAAAAAAGTGCCAAATATTTCATTTCCCGTAACAGATGTCAGGGTATGAAATAGGAAACCAATCATAAAAGTAACACTCTAAGATCTGTTTTATAAAACAGAGAGTCGAATAAGCGTATGTAAAATATTAAAGACGAAAAAGTAAATCTAAGTTTCAGTATAGAATTAAGAAGCACATTGATTTCAGTCTTCCAGTTCATAAAATATTAAATAAATTCTTTTCAAATTGTTTTTCTTAAAATATGATGTTTTATCCAATTTAATGTTGAAGTAGAATTTGATACTGAACATTTAACGAACATAAAAAGTAATTAACAAATTCTTTTGTATCTAAATATTTCGTACATGTCTGTGGAGTTTAAGAGATATCTAAAATAACACCACCAATTAAAGAGATTTTCACTATTCAGTAGTAACAAATGTTCTTAAAGACTATATTTCAACGATTACATTCCGTTGTTATTCGTCTATAATGTGCTTAGTAGAAAGTTTGAAAAATGGAAGTTTCGTCGAAATAATGTTTCTTTCATTTGTTTGAATGTTTGCTTAATTTAACTGCTCTGTTCACGATTCATGAATAACATTTCACTTAACTTATGAAATGTAGCCGATGTTTTAATTAGTACCTCAGTAGATAAAATTTAATTTGAAAAGAAGCTTTACAAATTTTAAAGTTTGTCTCGATAACAAACGAAGCTAGTCACTTAAACAGTTTGCATAATGCAAAACTAAATTACACCATAATCCAAACACTACTTACACCTAAAGGAAGCCTATCAAAAAAGCGGTTTCTAAGACTTAATGCAAACATGGTACTAAATTTTAAACATTCTGTAATAGAACTCTTAAGAAAGGAATTTTGAACTTTAAAATAATTATCTGTGGGGACAAATCATTTTGTATATCTGCGAGTTAATTTAATTTGAGAAAAATTAGTAGGACACCTTAATTTCTCCTTTCTGCTTTCAAAATCTTAATCTTATACGGATGGTCATAAGCAATGTATTGAAATTCGAAATTAAGTTAAAAACACTTTTTTGTCTCAAACACTTTTTTGTTTTTATTGCTATTTTTTTCTCTATTTCGATTTTATTAGAATTGTACAAGTATATCACATTAAACGCTAACATTTTGCTCAAAATGTTAATTCAACTTCCCAAGGAAATACGTTAGTAATTTTTTTTTCAGTTATACATTGGCTTATTGACTTCATTTTAAGAAATTTTTGAACAGTTAGGAGCATGACACTTTTAGAAAATGCAACAATCCAAAGAATATTTCGCTGGAGTTATGCGAAATTTTTCTCTTGTTCGGAGTCATCATAGATGTCCGCATTAAAATAATGGAGAATTTACAGGACTACATATGTATCAGAATATCCGATCATCGGAAAAAGATGATCGGATATTCCAATCCTTTTTATTTATAAATGAGGCTCATAACGCAGTCCGTTCTTTCGACATGACTCATATATTCGGCGAATTTAAATGTAAACATGTACCCGTTTCCTTTTATTTTTAGAGCCCACCAGCGGCCGAGCGGTAAAGCCGCTGAACACTGGTAGTTCGATCCGAGGTTCGAATCCCGCGAACGGGCTGGCTGCATGGGCGTTTTCGTGGTTTTCCCCGTGTGTAACGTGTATACGAACCAGTTTCCCTTAGAAAGTCCTCCAAGAAGGCATCCCTCCCTCTAGGCAGATAGCCCTCGTGTGCTTTGCCATAATTGAATAACCCTGATCCCTAACCCTTTTATTTTTAGTTTTTACTAATTTATTTTTTGTGTATAAGCCATATTGCTTAGTTTTCGTATGCATTTGGGAGAAACTTAATTATGCGGCGTTATTTTCGTTTTCTGGTGAATAAAATACATTTGAAATTTGAAAGCTTTTGTTTCACATTTCAATGATTTAAATTATTCAATTTAAAATGTTTTTGAAAGTCTTGGTTTACATTTTTAAAATTTGGGTTTAAATTTCGACGGTGATTTACCGGTAAAGCTATGTTCTTTAATGCCAATATATATTAATTTCCATAAATTGCAGAAAAAATCATGATAAAATAAATCTTCATAAATAATTTTGCCGAAATTCGGCAGAAATGAAAACTGCATTGACAATTTCAGAATGCAAAAGTATTTTGCAGAGGAAATAATTTTCTCTAGAAAAATGGAATACAAGAAACATGTCCTATAAAATTAGACGTCAACGCTCAATGCAGAAACTACTTCAACATGTAATGATATTACCTCTTAGACAAGTCATCTGCTATGTTCGCTGTCCTTTATGACAGTGACAATGCAAAATAACGATTATTCCTCCTACAAAGCAGTTATAAGTAGCTAGATTCAGAGCAGTAACTCATCTAGAACGCCCCATTCCTGCTGAGTCGGATTGAGATTGAAAAATTGAGCTGACCAGTTCATAAGGCCAAAGCTTTCTTATTAAATAGATTGTTTCATCGCTCAGGCTCAGAGTAGTCCAATATTATGTTTCAAATCTTCTTTTCATTTCTTCTGTATTTGCATAAGGACATACAAAAAAGTACAATATGTTATCTCTTTATATTCGGTCATTGAGTTTCCCACTTGTTAGTTCATAATGATCTGTACATCCATCTAAGGGAATGTCATCCCAGAAATAACACAAAAAGAACTTCCGATGTAATCGTGACTTTGACAACTGTAATAGGAATAAAGTAGCTAGCTCATTGTTTTTATTTCAAACATCGGGGTCAATATCCACTTTACAAACCATACCTAGACTCACATATAAATTATACGAACTTTTTTCTGTCTTTAATACTTTTTACATGATTGTATGCTCAGTTTAAGAGCTCTCTCCTGTGAGTTACTCTTAAAGAGTTACGCAAAGTACCAAGATCTTAGGATGAATCTATCTTTCACGAAGTTTCGTCTATGCTTAAAAAAAGTTAATACAATGTTTTTCCTACGTAAAGCAAGATAAAGTTATAGTTGAATCGACGTTTCGATCCTTTGTTTAGTTAATCGTAGCTATCTATCTCATACAGATGTAGTAATGTTAATCTTTCCATGGCTCAAACTCCAAGATACGTAATCTGCGCTTAGAAAAGGTGCAGCGAAAGCAAAAACTCACATCCTGTCATCGTGAGGCAACAA
Source organism: Stegodyphus dumicola (assembly GCF_044657685.1). NCBI lineage: Eukaryota > Metazoa > Arthropoda > Arachnida > Araneae > Eresidae > Stegodyphus > Stegodyphus dumicola. Next base: position 6,218,615 of record NC_140780.1, on the reverse strand, counting down.
ACTGGCCAATAGTTCATCGCCCAGTTTTTTTAGATTATGTAAAATACCGTTTAATTCGAGCCAATTTATTAGCATACAGAATTCAAAATAAGGATTCGGTACAAAACATCTGTTTTCATTTTTTGGTGCTACGAAAATTGTTAGAACCCACATGAATTTTCATATACTACGTTGATTTTGCATACTTCGTTGATTCTACTATCTTATGTACAGAATATTGCTCCTATTTGGATATAAGGTAATTCTTATTATTTTCCTTATTTTTTAATTCGAAGATATAGCAGTTTGGGAAATAAAACACTTCGGCTTTTAACCTTCCAGCACGCGCGCTTGGCAATTTTTACATGAGCACGCGCGCGTCGTATTTTTACGACATCCGTTATTTTACCGTTTTTGGCACGAAAAACGACAGAAATGAGTGAATATTGATAATAAATTTGTTAAGAAATAAAATATTAATCTTATTTTTGCAAAATACTAATGATATCACATTCAAATATAAGTAAATTATTTTTAAGTTCTTATGTTAGTGAGATGGAAATGCAATGATGTATTTCATTATAGAACATTTTTAATTTATTATTTAATAATTATATTTTAAAACCGAAACTAATTTTAATATTCATCTAAGGGAAGTATAGACAAATAAAAAAGGAAAACACCTTGGTAGGAAAAAAAAATAAGTTTAGCAGTACTTACTTCTGCAAGGAAATTTACTTCTTACTGGTTACAAAAACGCCCTTTAAACAAACTTTAATATTTTTATTTATTTATAAAAAATAAAAATAAAAGAACATAAGGAATGGAAATCGCTATTGTTCTCCCATCCAAAGGCTTCCTTGTCTTCCTTTTCTTCATCAGATAATTCTTGAAGAATGCGAGAAAAATCAGTTGGTTGCACATATTTTTTTTTTTTTTTTTTTGCCATGAAAACTGATATAAAATTTACAGAGTCAAATGTATTCAAATTAAAATAATTCACGTCAGTTAATAACACAAAATTACAAAATATTTGAGAAAAAAATATTTTCCGAATTTTCAACCACGAACACGCGCGTGTCGTAACTTTTACGAAAAGGCTGCCACGTAGCACAAATGCCTGATTTAAAAAAAAGTCAAATGATTTCCTGTTGGCACATTCCATGATGTGGGGAAGGGTAGAAAGGAGAAATAGAAATGACATTCAGATGTCTCAGCTTCGATATGCGAAAAATGCGCATTAAAAACTGAATTTGTCGTAAATTTTGCACATACGCGCGTACTGGAGGGTTAAAAAAATATTTATAAAATTATTTTTAGAAGAAAAATTCTTGAAATATCCCATTTTCTTTAGCTAAAAATTTAAATTAAAGAGATAGGATAAATTTTCCATAATCTAATTTTAAAGCACCCATGGTGTCCGCTGTATATACTGGATGTGCTAAACTTCGTTTAGGACAAACTTTAATGTAACTGAAAAAAATATATGATACTACTTAAAAGCTCCAGCTCTTCACTGAGCTCTCTAAAAAATTAAAAACTCTTTATACCAAAGATTTGTCAAAACCCTGGATAGCCTACAGATAGATAAATCCGAAGTCTCGGTTCCTGTCCAAGCAATGCTTTATAAAAATCAATTGTAAGAATCATCTGAGCTCCCCAAAATGAAAAATTGCAGCTAAAGGAGAGGAAAGGGAAAATCTCCATAATCTAATGAAATCTTTCTTCATCCTGTAAACGCGGTGTTCGAATTCCTCTTTATTTGTCTCAGAAATAATGCACATAGACTACTTTTATGTATAAAAAGCAGTAGATGAGAGTTCACATAATACTCACCCTTGGGAAATCTTTTATAATACGCGCTTCCTATTTCTGTCTACATCTATTTCACAATAGATGTAGTATACATAAAAATAATAACATACTCAAAATATTTCAGTGAAATATTTCAGTGAAAGATCAAGTTTCAAATTAAAGATAGTTAGTTAATACTATGAAACCATTTGGCCTTTAAAATAAAAGTAGTTGATAGCGCGAAGAACCACATTTTTGTACGAAAACGTAACACCGTAAAAATCTTACCTAAGACGCATTCTTTCGCAAATTTTCGCTAAGACGCAAAATATTTCTTTAAAATATCAAAAAATGTTGTTTACCCGGCCAAGAACATCTGAAAGTGTTTAGAAGAAAAGAGGTTCAAATTGATGTAGGCTTGGATTTTATAAATTGCAATTCACCAAAAAGTAAATAAATAAATAAAATAAAATAAAGCATAAAAACGATTATTGAATTATTAAGATGCCTTGATGATAACGATTTTGAGTTTTCTTATAAAAATTATCATTTTCTCCATTTTTTTTTTTTTTTTTTTTTTCTTTATATGTTTTGCAATTATAGATCTTTTTTTACCCGCTTTCTTACTGAAACGAAACTGCGCCTTCTTTTCTAGATCATGTTTCAGAAAAGCCTGAAATTATTGTTAATTAATTGCTTTAACAATAATTATTGTTACTTATTGTTAACAATAATGATTGTTAATTATTGTTAAAGCAGTCTCTCGGAGATCTGGAAAAGAAGGGTATTTCAGTATTTTTTACATTTATCCGTGGTCATTCGGGTCATTATGGGAACGAGAGTGCTGATTGGCTTGCTAAGAATGCAACTAAAAATGATATTAATGTTGAAGTAAATATTCCAGAATCTTATTTTAAAAAAACATTCAAAGCTAAAATGATTGAGCAGTGGAACTGTGATTATATCTCTTCTGATAAAGAGATCTGTTCTTCAACATTCTTCAAAACATTCTTCCCAACTATTTTTGAAAGACTGAAAAGTAAGGATTTGTCTCTCAATTTTAAAGTTACGCAATTTTTGTCTGAACATGGTAAGTTTAATGCTTATCTTGAACGATTTAAGCTGACATCTTCCAATTTGTGTTATTGCAGTCTTATCGTTCAGCAAAGTGTTTTCCACCTGCTTTTTGACTGCCCATTGCTTGATAAAGCTAGAAATCTATTGAAATGCAGATTAAAATTAATTGTAATTCATTGGCCGCCGAAATGTTATGATTTTGTATCTTCAGCTTCGGCCTACCGAGCTTTCAACGATTTTGTTGACTTTTATTTTAAACATTGTAAATGATTTCTTTATACATTTTTATACTTTTGTATTTACTTTTCTGTTTTTTTTTTCTTTGCGCATGATTTCATTGAATTATTGAAAACTGATGTTATTACTTACAATTTTGCCTTTTTTACTTACGATTTGTAAGTCTCGTGTGATACTTTGTGGTGCACGAGGATTTCTTTTTCTTTAAATAAAAAAAAAATGTCGCATTTATACACAATGTGTGGGATTACGGCAAAGCCTCGAGGGCTATCTGCCTAAGGAGAGGGATGCCTTCGGGGAGGACTTTCTAAGGGAAACTGGCTCGTATACGTGTTACACATGGGGAGAACCACGAAAACGCCCATGCAGCCAGCCCGTTTGCGGGATTGGTACCTCGAACCGAACTACCAGTGTTTAACGACTTTACCGCTCGTCCGCTGGTAAGCCATTCATACACAATGTAAATGGCATTCCTCCCTTTTGCTTTGTGTGCGTGCGCTAGAATGATAATCATTTGCATGTCCCAACAATTCATGCTAATTTGGCATTTTTTGTGTGTTGTCTTCGTAGTATAAAATTTTTATGACCAGAATTTTCTTACATTATCTTCAAAAGTTCAAGCGCAATTTTATAAACACAATTAGAAAGATACATTTTCGTTACCAGCTTTTGAAATCCTCTCATCATTTTTATTTTGAAGCTTGAAGGGAAAGAAACAAATGGGATTTTAGATAGGTGTCATCGGTTTATATTCTTTTCCTCACTTTCATTATCATATTACAAGTCATGAAAAGGAAAGTCGTCTTTGGAAATTGTTAATGGAAATGTAACGTCGACGTCTTTGTCAGTGCAATGTGAGAGTAATGTATAGACAATGAAATGTATAGACAATGAAAACTATGCGAATACTACCTAATTTAGTAAGGTTTCATATACAATATTTCTATCCTTCATCCTACAGCTTTAAAGGTTGGTTTCATAATCTTCCGAATCAACCATTTCTTTGGAATCAACTCTTCGTTTTGGAACCCGACAAAGAAATCAGTCATATTATCTAGAGGTTTGCTGTTTATTTGTTATAGATTGATTCACTAAATTTCAAATATATTGCACATCTACCCAGCAATATCAGAACACAATTTTCAAATGAAGAATTATGATAACGAAAACAAATATATGAGAAGTGCCAAGCGAAATAGTCATACGCCTAATTAAAACTTTTGGGAGGAAAAGATTGCTGCTAAAATGCTTCAACATATTATATAAAAGTCAAAAGAATCTTTCTCTGAAGGTTAACAGGGTATATACGTAATATTTTTGTTTGAGTTACTGGAATCTGAATTTTAATTGGTGTACCTAGAGCTGCCTCAGGTGACAGGTTTCTGGAGGCCCACTTCATTCTTTCTCAATTTTTAAATGAAATACAATTTTAATTTGGCAGATTTTATTAATCTGCTAACTTATTAACTGTATGTATTAATTAATAATTAGCTTTTAACAATTATATTTGCAATTAAAAGAAATAAAATAGAAATCTAGCTCCCGGAGTGTATCGTTCGGAGAAAACCTCTACCATCATTCTCGTTGTGCTTAATGCATCAGAGGCTACTACTGATGGAAAATTTCTTAATTCAATATTAATCGAAAGATTAATACTCTAAGAGGATTTGTTTTCTATTATTATCACATTTCGAAGGTACGATTATACACTAGGAACTGATGTTCAGAAAATGTATAGACAAATAGTTATTGAACCATCTCAATGAAATCTGCTGTTAATTTTATGGAAGGAATCGGTAGCCTTATGCAGACTTACCTTCTGAAGACTAACATGCGGAACAGCACGGGCACCGTTCCTCACAACAATGGTCTTGAAGAAGTTGGCAATAGATGGAAGCGACTGAATTCCTATGTGCCTCAAGTGCCATATTGAAGGACTGTTACGTAGATGACATTATCACTGGAGCTAATACGGTACAAGAAGCCAAAGAGTTGCATACGCAATTAATCTGTCTGAACGTGATGAAATGCAGTTACACAAATGATGTTCAAATAATACTGAAGTATTCAAGAACAGAGACAGTGCAATTCAGGATTATTTCTTTCAAGTCACTGATAATCCTCAGATTACAAGTGCCTTGGGAATATCATGGATATGGATAGTTTTTCTTACGATTTGAAGATACCTGACATTGAATGAAGTTTGAATTTATTCTAACCTCCTTGGTGAAATCAATTATATTTGAACAACTTTTGAGAAATTTACCTGCTGCAGGACTTAATCCAGAGTTTTTATTTAATACATGTGGACACGATGTTTTCTGGGCCATTCCTCATCAAGCATACAAATCAAAGAAAGAGTATTCATGTAAAACTGTACGCTGCTATAATTACAACTACTAATGCAAGACATTTAGAGGTAGAAAATGAGTTAACCACAGATGCATTACTTGCTACCAATAAAAGATTTATTGCTAACATAAAAAATGTAATAATACCATAATATCAGATAACTAATATGGTTGGTGCAAAATCAGAACTCAAAATGTTGCATAGATTAACTTAAATCTAAATAAAAGCTAATTCTGATATAGCAGATTTCTTAGCATCTTGGGTATAAATTGGAAATTATTTCACCTAAGGCTCCAAATTTTGGTTGCTTATGGGAAACAGGTTTTAAGTCATTTAAATACCATCTTCAGCTTATTATCGACAATTATAAATTGACTTTAGAAGAATTCTGGACTGTTTTTACACAAATTGAAGATATTCTCAGTTCTCGTTTAATTTTACCTTTACCAACAGATGCGAATGATCTTGAGCCCTTAGCGCCGGGTTATTTTTTATTTCAGTTCCATTTTTTACTATACTAAATTTGATTTGTCTCAGCTTACAGATAACAAGCTTTCTAAATAGTAGATTATCATTAAGTTCATTCAGAATTTTTTGGAAACATTGGCAAACTGATTATTTAAATGATCTTCAACAGCGCGTAAACTGGTTTATTAATAAAGAAAATTTTAAGGAAGGTATGTTAGGTGTTCTAATGGAAGATAATTTTCTCCCATTTAAATGGTCTTTAACTAGAATTGTGGTAGTTTGACCTGGTAAAGATATAAAATAACATTTGTTAAAGTGAAAACATCAAATGGTTTATAAATTTGATGTATTAGTAAACTTTGTTCATGACCTATCAAGGATAACAATGCTTAGCTTTACATTATTGTGTTCTTATGGAAAATTTTGCTTTATATTGAAATGGAACTGTTTTAAAGAGCAAGTAAAACTGTAGCATAGTGAATTAGCTTATGTTCTTTATAATCTTTAAATTATTTTAGACTGAATTTCTCAATTACCTGTTTATATTATTTTATATTATAGCCATGATGGGAAATACCTATTATAGCCATGATAGGAACTATTAGCTTTCAAGTTTGGATGTATTTATCGCTTTACACGACGTTTTGGTAATCTGAAGCCTGTATGGTGCTTAGAAAGGCGCGACAAACAGGGGGGGGGAAACGTTCTGGCCGCACCCGTTCACCCAATACTATAAAAATGAATGAGATATCAGACAGTACAATATATATATATATGTATGTGTGTGTGTGTCTTTGTAAGATATGTAAGATAAAAAATATGTAAATCTCAAAATTATAATTTAAATTAGCAATACGCCCTCTTTATTTTGAAAATAGTAATAACTTTTCTGGACTGACTGATTTCTAGATCAATCCAAGTTACATGGCTTGTGTAAAGCTGATGAGCTTTGTCTTCATCAGACGTTCATCTGTGTTATACTCTCCGAGTCTGTGTTCATCTGTGTTATATTCTCCGAGTCTGTGTCAACAATAAATAAATTACTTTATTAATTAACGTATAAATGTAATCACTTTAACTCCAAAGTGCTTATCTATGAAGTAATTTTACGCCTTTAGCAGCGTTAATTAAATTCTTGCACTAATTAATGAAAACTTGGAATGCTTGTGGTCAATTTCTTCTTCATTCACTCTTCTTCCAGGCAAAAGTGACGTAAAGCTTTGATGGAATTTCTGTCCAATACTTCCGAGAGATCGAAAACAATGCTTTCATCAGAGATTAGAAAAAGGTTATGTGTCTTACACTCTGTGGTTTTAGCACTTATATTAGAGAGTGGAAAAAATTGTGCGTTTTCCACTGTATAGACTTAAGTAATTTTTTACAGTTTCAAGTTTAAAATAACAACGAGTGACAGAAACCGTTGTTGTTGTAGTTGTAAGTGTAATAATAACGCGTTTTTAATATGGAGAAATGTACTCGTCGTATCTGGTGGACATTCCAGCAGTGAGCTCTATTTAACAGCTATGTACCCTGACATAAAACAGCCTCAAAATTTCGTTGCAGTAAGCCATCAGAATTAATGATAAAATTCCTTGGAAATGTTAAAATTGCATTAAAGTGTCTTCTCAATGCTGTTCACTATAGATCTCCATATACAGTGTTATTCAAAAAGAAAGAGCAGATTGTAAACATGTATTTCTTCCAAACTACAAAAGATAGAAACATGATTCTAACGTTAATGGATAAAGAAAAGGGTACAATTTAGTACGCGTAAAAGTTCCAATTATGGCTGCATTGGCACTGTTGTTTGTTCTGGTATTATTTGTCGGTTGGTAGTCTGTAGTGAAATGGCGGCGACACCACAGCAGAAGTCTTTTTGTGTTCTACAATTGACAAAACTAGAGTTCATTGTTGCAGTTCAGCGAGCATTTCGCCGTCAATTTAATAAACAACCACCGCGTCATAAGCATATTTACGAGTGGCATCGAAAATTCGTAGAAGATGGTTGCATCTGCAAAGGAAAAAGCACGGGACGTCCACGCACATCGAACGAGAATGTCGAGTTTATTCGTACACTTTACGAAAGGAGCCCAAAGATCTCCACATCGCGAGCAAGCAAAGAACTTAAAATTCCTCAACCAACGGTATGGCGAGTTCTAAAACATCGTCTGCACAGGAAGCCATGCAAACTGCAGTTATTGAATGCATACATTGAATGCATACCATAATCGTAAACTTTTCTCTATCCAGTAACGTTAGAATCATGTTTCTATCTTTTGTAGTTTGGAAGAAATGTTTGAAATCTGCTCTTTCTTTTTGAATAACCCTGTATTTAATTTTGCGTAATTCTTAACATGCAAACAGCCATCTTATTTACCATTTTTCTCGATTGTTTAATTAGGTTGATCAAAATTAAAAAGAAATTGTTTCCTGAAATATATTCTATTATGAGCAAAGTTACTTTTTTACTTTTTTGTGATTTCTGTGATCTTTCAACAATTTCATGTTATTCTTAGTTGAATCTTCCACAATATCCTTTGTCTTTTTGAATTAGTGTGAAGACTAAATGTTTTTGAACTATGATCCTTGATGATTTTACATACTTTTTGCGGGGGGGAGGGCTGGCTTTAACTTCTTTGTTAAAATTAAGGAATATCAGATGTGACACTGATTCAATTTTATCCAAACTAATTGAACATCTTTAATAAGATTTTTTTGTCAGAATCCGTCACGGTTTTTAGTCAGAATCTCATAGTTAACCAACCGAGATATTTTCAGAGAGGCTTACTACTTTCTTCACTATTTTTACTAATATCTGTTTCCTGGAACTTTATTATAACATGTCAAAAACTTGCTAAACATTCAAAATTTTGACTCGCCTTTCTTTTACGTTATGAACAAAATTACATTTTAACTTGTGTGGTTACGCCATTACTATTCATGATCATTTTTAATTCTTTCAGCCGCATATTTTTGCGCATTCTCTTCTGAATTGTTTTATAGGCAGTTTGAAAATAAAACGCATTGCTTCCAAATATTACGAATAACAAGAATAATTGGAAATAATTTCAGTAGAAGTAAAGTAGACTGAAAATTTATGATTTTATTAATAACAGCTGCTCGACGGAGACGTAAATAAAGTACTATTTTGAGAGAAAAGTATAACTATGATAATATTGCAATAATAATAAAATAGTAAATAATAAAAAATATAATAAGTGGCTAATTATCAAGCAAATAAATGGATTTATTTATTTAATTTCAAACAATAATAATGGGAAATATTTACAGACCAAATGGATAACTACATAGCATAAACTTAAGCAAACATACATTTTGCGTATATCTTAACTTTATTTATATTGTTACGAGTTTGGTATTTAAAAAGCTAATGTTAGTTCAGTTATAAATTAAATGGTTTTATTTCTCGCGCAGTGCAGTGCGTGACGAATATTAAAAGAAAGCTAAGCCGGAAAATTGAAAATACAAGAGCGCGTGCATTAAATAAATAAATATCTCTCTTTGATTTCGAGAAAGTACTGGAAAATTCTAGCGCGTGATTTTAAAATCTCATAAAAGGAGGAAAACATCTCAGTTTGTAGTAGCTGCTTAGTTTGTTGTTGTTTAGAAAACTGCTCTTGTTGATTGTGTTGTTCGATACCCTCTGGTGGCCTGCCATTAGGCAGGCCCTCAGAGAGGCAAGATGCCCAAGAAATATCTATCAAGTTCTGGACAACTATCTGGCAGACCGGCAACTGATTATCTCTAACAACAGTAGTACTGTTTCAATAATACAAGTGAGAGGATGTCCACAGGGGTCCTGTGCAGGGCCTCTGCTATGGAACCTCACCTTTAATAAAGTCTTAGAGGCAAGGTGGCCACAACATACTGTGTTAGTTGCATACGCGGACGACGCGGCATTACTGGTCAGAGGCCGCACACGCGCTGAGCTTGAAGCCCATGGCAGTGAGTCATGCACTATCTTTGCCAACCTCTGCGAAGAGCTAAAACTCAAAATATCCACCACAAAGTCCACTGCTATCATCTTTCCAAGAAAGGGTACAAATCCAACACGTAGCCCATGTATCAAACTACAAGGCCGGAATATTAAGGTCGTAAAAACTTTAAGATACCTTGGGGTAATATGGAACCCAGGTCTGACTTGGCTTCCGCATATCCAGGCACAAAAGATTAAAACATCTGCAATTGCCAGGAGATCACGACAATTCCACGGCCGGAACTGGGGACGGAATCCCCACATTCAAAAGGTACTTTATAAAACTGTAGCTGAGAAGGTGGCACTCTATGCGGCAGCTATATGGGCACAACCCATGACCGCACGCAAGGTTAAGCAACTCCCATCACTACAGCGCCCATTCGCCATAGGCTTATGCAGAGCCTACCGTACCACTGCAACTTATGCAGCACTCACCTTGGCAGGCATCATACCACTTCATATCCAAGCGGAGCTAGAGGCCACATATACTAAAATAATACATCTACAGAAAGACGCAACCTTTGCAGGCACCTTACATAGCCCTGCAAATTACGAACATCCATGTACTCCTCTCCACACGCACCCAGCACACAAGGGACTTGGCATTCACACTATCCTCAAACCGTCACGAAGTCAACCAGAAGGAAACCCTAATATGCACGCGTTCTACACAGATGGCTCGGAAACTGCTGAGGGTGTAGGTAGTGCCTTTATATACTATAGGCAAGGCCATGCTGCACACCATTGGAAAGGGTACCTCAATCCAAATAATAGCATTTTTCAAGCAGAAGTAGTTGCCATAACAGCTGCCATTGAATACGTGGCGCTCAACAACATCACACATGTGCAGCTTTATACAGACAGTATGTCGACACTGCTTGCTCTTGACAAACATAGTCACGCCTCCCCGCTGATCATACGACTGCAGCATATCCTAAAAGATAATCGGCACGCACATGTTGACCTAGTATGGATTAAAGCCCATGCAGGTTACATGGGTAATGAGACAGCGGATGAACTCGCTAAAGAGGCTGCTTCGAACCAAAATGCCAGACCGATATCAGTATCAGCACCACCATCTTTCCTCAAAAGTCAACTGCGAAATGCCGCTATCCAGTGGTGGCAAAGAGAATGGGATCAGGGCGACACGGGAAGGAGAGCGCATAGCTTCTTGCCAAAAGTAACCACGGAGCGCCTTATGGCAATTGCTCACATTACCAACTTCATTACTGGTCATTGTCCCTTCCCGGATTACTTCTACCGCCGCACCATCTCAACCACGGATCGCTGTGTTTGCAGGGGTGAGGGGTCACCGGACCATTATATCTTTCAGTGCCCACTCACGGAACAGTTCCACTTCCCGATACCAGCCAATATCTCAGCATTTCACAAGTTCCTAGCCAAAAACAGAGCGGCCATAAATAAAATCTGCAAAAATAATAACCACCATTGCAGCATATGGCCAGGAATTCTGTCAACCAGAGTAATAGGGCTTACATGCATTGACATATGCACTCTAATGCTCTACCATCTAATCTCTGACTGCATAGGGAGCAGAATTTTCTTCTTTTGTTTAATTTTCTTTTGTTATAACCTATTAAGTGTGTTTTTTTTTTACCGTGCCTGTATGTTAATTCAAATGTACTTCAAATGCCAGATGTTAAACAGTTGCCCCTGTATGGCCATGTATCCACACTTATAACTATTAAATAAACTCCAGGGGAGGACGCGGGACATATGCCTGTTAACCTCTGTTAAACTTCAGGCGTCCCCGTCCTCCGTCACCTGTCACCTGTTGATTGTAGCGAATTTGCGGATTAGCTTTCTTTAGTTGTTTTGAATTACGTTCTATTGGACATTTGAGTAGTTAAAAGATTACTACTGTGAGATATTGTAATACTGCATGATAATTTGAGAAAATTTAAGCATTATTGTTGTGATAATAATAAATTTTTGATAATTTTTCATCGGACTTGTGCATTCATTTCATAACGAACCCGTACGCACGCAATAATTTTTGGTGTCAGAAGTGGGATTTGAATGCCAATAACAAGAGCGATGGAAGAACAATTCAGGCAAATGATGACTGCATTTGCTGCTTTCCAAGAAAAGATGGAAGGAGCCGTCAACTCCGTTAAGGAAGAAATGAAATTGGGCCAAGATTTTGTTAAAGGAGAGATGAGATCCGTTAAAAAGGAAATGGAAGCCGTTCACGAAAAGTTGGAAGCTGGTCAAGTAACTTTTAAAGAAGACATAAAAGCTGTACAAGAAAAGATTGAAGCAGTTCAAAATGAAATGAAAAGAGAAATAACCTGCGTAATAGAAAGTAAATTTGAGGCTATGGAAGACAGAATAGGAGCTGTCGAAAATAAAGTCGGGCAAATTGAAGAAAAGGTTTCTTCTGTCAAAGATGAAATAGAAGATAGAATGTCGGCTGTGGAGCGACGAGTCGAAGGAAGAGTTTCGGCCTTCCAACAACAAATTGAAGAAAGAGTTTCTGCCGTACAAGGACATATTGAACAACAAATCGAAGACAGAATTTCCGCTGTCGTCGCCAAAGAAGTTGACACTTTAAAGAAATGCGTAGCGACGGCAGGGAGCACTTCGGATGATTTAAAATTTCTACCCATGCCTGCTCGTCCCTCTCTGAAGCTATTGACATATGATGGGAAGACTTTCTGGCAGGTGTATAAGACACAATTTTCTATCGTGGCGGATGCGAATGGATGGGATTCCCAAGCTAAGGCCAGTCATCTCGCCGCTTCTTTAAGAGCCGACGTAGCGGATATCCTTCTGACTTTTCCCGAAAACAAAAGGTTAGATTTCGAAGCTCTGTCCGGCGCCTTGGAGCTGCGCTTCGGGGAGAAATGTTTAAAAGACTACATCAGGCTCCAATTAAAATCCCGTCAACAGAAGCTCACCGAAACACTTTAGGAGCTCGCCACGGATGTTGAAAGGCTGTTACATCACGCCTTTTCGGAGTGCCCGACAGAAACAAGGGAAATCCTGTCCCTGCAATATTTCATCGATGGCATCCGGGATCCTGAAATACAGAAAGCTCTTCGAATGGCAGATGTAAAGGACATAAAAAGCGCTCTGTTGTACGCCATGAAGTTCGAGGCAGCCCTGCAAGCAACTAGTAGAGATAGCTACCCAGTTAGAGCTGTGCGAGTCCACGAACCAGTGGATCAACTGATGGCTCGTTTAGATGATTTAGCCAGACAAGTTGACGCTTTGATACGGAATAGGAGCGAGAAGAAAGCGGCTCTAAGGTGTTGGAGATGTGGTAGTGAAGGTCGCCTACGACGGCATTGCAGGACACCCCAAGGCACAGATCATAAAACGAATGAGTTGACAAGCCCAGTGAATGCTTTAAGACGGAATAGTGGTGAAAAGAAACCGACGCTAAAGAGTTGGAATTGCGGTGTTGAAGGCCCACCTACAAAGGAACTGCAGAACACCCCAGGGCACGGAAACTAAGGCATACGATTTAAGCAGACAATTAAATGCCACGGGAAAGAAAAGGACTGACAAGAAACCAAAGTGCTGGAACTGTGGAGCTGAAGGCCACGTACGAAAGAATTGCAGAACACCCCAGGGTACGAAAATTGAGACCAGTTCCCAGCAACGATGCAGGAAACAAATTAGTGACCATATCAAGGAACTGAGGTTGCCACAGAATGAGAAACCTTGTTTTAAAGCGCTTAAAATTTATACAGTGAGTGGCAACAGTAACGGACTGCCCATTAATGGGAATATCGATGGATTTCCTTGCAATATGATCACTGATACAGGAGCTAATGTTACCATCATTAGGAAAGATTTAGCTGAACAGTTTAAAGATAAACTTATTTGGACGCCATCCTGTGTTACCCTTCAGAGTGCGTCTGGTGATAAGATCGACATAACTGGGAAGTTAAACGTAAGCATCACGTTTGGAAGTGCCGCCTACCATCACACGTCTTATGTGGCGGATATCACAGATCCATGCATACTCAGATTGGACTTTTTAAGGAAATACAATTTTTCCTTAGACTTGAAAAACATCAAACTGCTTTCAGCATCTGATGGCATGACTATCCATCCTCAAAAGGGATCCTCGCCTGGAAATATCGACGCCTTGTCCGAAAGATCCAGCTCGGGAAGCTGCCGAAATCATACCAGGGTCGAAAAGAAACGCAAGACTACCAGCTATTCTCCAGCTCAGATGCTCTTCGGTCGAGACCTTCGTCTGCCTTTGACCGCCTGTTTGATCGCCATACGGATGCGCCTTCATCGCCTGAGGATTACATCCAAGATGTCCAGGCCCGTTTTGAAGTGATGCACCGTTCCGCACGAAAGCGAGTGAACTTGGCGACGGAGAAAGTGAAGCCTAGATACAACATGAGAGCTACTGGACATAGATCCAACAAAGGAGACAAGGTGTGGTTGTGGAACCCGATTCAACGAAAAGGACTCAGGCCTAAATTACAGTCACCTTGGGATGGTCACCACACAGTCCTAAACAGGCTGAATGACGTCGTGGTTCGGATCCGTAAGTCGTTCATTACGACAGGTTAGCTCATTACTATGGCCATAGTACGTAATGTAAAATAATTGTAAATAGTATAAGACCAATGTCGTTTTTGTTTTTAAATGTGTATTTGATTTGATTTGTATTTAGTATTTGATTTGCATTTAGTATTTGATTTGTATTTGATAGCATTTGATTTGTTTTATTTATTGCATTTATTGTTCATGTTGTTTATTATTGTAATGTAATGCTTATTAATGCATTTATGCCACAGTTGTAAGTTTAGCTTCCTGTCCAGGGATTGTACTACCCGGGACGTGCAGTCCTCGGGAAGGGGGCAGTGTTACGAATTTGGTATTTAAAAAGCTAATGTTAGTTCAATTATAAATTAAATGGTTTTATTTCTCGCGCAGTGCAGCGCGTGACGAATATTAAAAGAAAGCTAAGCCGGAAAATTGAAAATACAAGAGCGCGTGCATTAAATAAATAAATATGTCTTTTTGATTTCGAGAAAGTACCAGAAAATTCTCGCACGCGATTTTAAAATCTTATAAAAGGAGGAAAACATCTCAGTTTGCAGTAGCTGCTTAGTTTGTTGTTGTTTAGAAAACTGCTCTTGTTGATAGTAGCGAATTCGCGGATTAGCTTTCTTTAGCTGTTTTGAATTACGTTCTATTGGACATTTGAGTAGTTAAAAGATTACTACTGTGAGATACTGTAATACTGCATGATAATTTGAGAAAATTTAAGCATTATTGTTGTGATAATAATAAATTTTTGATCATTTTTCATCGGACTTGTGCATTCATTTCATAACGAACCCGTACGCACGCAACAATATTACAATTTTATAAAAGCAATATATATATATATATATATATGTTTTTAAAATAGCTAAAAATCAACCAAAATATTGAATTTTTTTTTTTACTCTCGTAATATTCCACATACGTAATTACATCATATGCAAAAAACCGAGTTCAAATATTCTAATTTTTAAAGAAGTTACAAGCATTTAAAATGTGTAAACAGCGAAAACTTTGTCCTTTAAATTTTGGAGAAAATGTAAAAAACTGTATTTCAACAGTTATTTACTGATGTTATAATTTATATATTTGAAAAAAGAAGTGTTTATTTCTTAAAAAAAGGCTAGAAATGTCAGTATTGACAACTATTAATTAATTTAACTTTGGTTATGTAAATGCTATAGGCTTAGAACAGGAGGAAGCCTACTCGTTGCAAAAAGGCGTGATCAACGTCGCTTGCACCAAAGCAAAAAGAGAAGTTTACCTGCTTGGAATAAACAGAAATGGTAAAAATTATTGTAAAGCATTAGAAGGTAAAACATATGATGAGGGTGAATTTTAAAAGTTTCATTGGATATAATGCATAAATTGTTTCTACCTCTAACTTCGAATCACATACCAATTTGCGATATGTTTATTTTTCTCAAATTTAATATTATGAGATTAAAACTAGTTAAATGTCGCGAAAATATTATCCAGTGTCTATTTAAAGTTAAGTTGCTGTTTCTCATGACCATGCATTAAAGATAAGTTTGAAGAAAAACTTTAAATTCGGTTTTCTGAAAACAAATTTTTTCGCAGTTCGTATGTCTTGAAAATGCTCCATGCATCTCATTTTTAGTTAAAAAGGAATGATATTAGGAAGAAACTATCTTGTTATATGTTACAGTAGATCTGTGCATGCATTTCTGGATATGATGTTATTAAGAAGTTTAAACTTGTGATAATGTTTAACAAAAGGTGACGTTTTTCAGAAAACTAGGTTTAAGTTCACAAAAATCCTTTTTAAAAATTTCTCATCCCATCATATTCAATAACGGATACACAAAAACGTTTGTGAAGTCTTTATAACTAACTTAGGCCCGCCAGCGGCCAAGCGGTAAAGTCGCTGAACACTGGTAGTTCGGTCCGAGGTTCGAATCCCGCGAACGGGCTGGCTGCATGGGCGTTTTCGTGGTTTTCCCCATGTGTAACGTGTATACGAGCCAGTTTCCCTTAGAAAGTCCTCCACGAAGGCATCCCTTCCCTTAGACAGATAGCCCTAGTGTGCTTTGCCATAATTAAATACACGCATTTATTACTAACTTTAAGGAAAAATCAAGAAAAAGTATTGAAAATTAGCGCCAAGGAGTATTTTAAATCTTTAACTAAAATAATGAATTATTTGTTTTAAATTTTGTTAATTTAAAATAAATTTAAATTTTGAACATTTATTTTATAAGCTGATGTTATAACATATATATATATATACTATATGTATAAAATTTCTTGTTGAAAACAAAAAACTTAAAAAACTATTTTTTAAAGTCCATCTTCCCCTTAATTAAACACAAAATTAGAAACAACATATCTATCAATTTATTGTTACTGTTTTTCATTAATCTCGTTTGTCTGAAATCAGAAAAAGTCCGCGAAATTCATTGTGACAAGGAGGCAAGATTGCGCCTGTCGTTGAAAAGAGCCTTGGCCACGATTATACGACTTTACTCAACTCCTCCCCCAGTTCTGAAGGAAAGCACCCTAGGGTGAAGGCCCTATCACGAACATTTCGAGAGGACTTTCATCTCACCGCACATTTTGAGGGTCCCCACGCTGCACAGATACTGTACATTTACAAACATTCATACCTTTTACCGAAATTCGAAACCCAGTTTAGCGTTTTATAATTTTTTTTTAAATTGTTAAAAATAGTATGTATGTATACTATTATGTATGTATGTATATAAAGGTTATTTTTTATGCGTTATTGTAATAAAAATGAACAAAAATAGAAACAGATACAGACTACTTACTTCGTCACCCTGAACGATCTGGTGGTTAGCGAGGACTAACTGCTACTCCGAACTCCAGATTGTGTTCGAATCTCTCTTTAAGCTGGTTGGTTGTGTTTTTCGCGGTTGTGATATCTATCATACTAACAAACTCTCGGTAATGAGATGGCTAAATAAACGATGGCTTTGGACATTACCGAGAAATGAATTAAGTTGAAACTTATCTTATCATTTGATAAATAAATAAATAAATAAATATCAGGATTGACCACTGCACGATAATATAATCAAGAGAGATAGAAGTATCACTTTTCATTTTTCTAATTTATAATATCTGGAATATTGTGGAATAAATCAAAGATCATCATACCTTTGTACATCATATCGTAATGTAAAAAGTTGACTAATTTTGGAAATGTTCACTTCTGCGTTATCAGTATTTCTCTATGCTTTAATCAGCTGCTTGCACTTCAACGCGCTTTCTTAAATATAAAAATAAAAAAATTATAGCCTCATGGTATAAAGTCTGGTAAGTATGAAGAGTGTCGTATAATCTCTTATCCTAATTATGCCAATTTACTAGCTCTGGCTACTTCCTATGAAGAGTTTCTTGATTTGTAGCTGCTAACATGCAAGAGGTTACACTTCAGAAGTTTCCACCCATAATTCCTCACTAATCTCGGCCCAAAAAATAGAAGAGCATAAATAACAACACTGAGATTTCAATCTCAGTTTTCCACATTCTAGTGTTCTTTAATTACCCTAATATAGAGTTTCTTTTCCTTCACTAGTAACAATGAGGCGCAGCATTCTTACTCTATATAGCGAGTGAGAAAGTAAGTGCTTGAAAATTTTACTTTCTCAATTCTGTTGCAAGGATTATTAACAGTTAAATTATTAACAGTTTATTAACAGTTAAATTTATTAACAGTTACATTTTGAGTTAAACTTCTTTCCTGTCAAATTCTTAACTTCAACTTTCTTAACAATTTTCCTGTCAATTTCTTAACTTCAAGTTTAACTTCCGGCCAGAACGTAGTTTTATAACCACGTCTGAATACATAATGAGGAGGAGCGGTATTTAAACCGCGAAGTTCTTAGTGAGAGAGAAACAGAGTTTCTGATTAGCGCGGTGGACACCTTTTTGGCTATTCTCTCTCAAAGCTATTATTACACTCGGCCGTACCTAGGCCCCTGATGGCTTCGCAGTGAATTAGCGTTAAATAGGCAACTCGGTTAGAATCTTCATAGCTTCGGCTATAACTCTTTTTTTTTTTTTTTTTAGTTTAGATTAGTTTTAGTTTACTTCTTAGTCTCTTAAGTTCAAGCCCGTCGGCTTTTACTGTACACCCCAAGACGGAGCTCTGTTAAATCTTATCTGAATAATAAAGCGTTATTTACCCTTCCATCTTGTTGTTTCTTGTCACACGAACTCAAGCGATTATTCCCTTATCAGTTCTTATGATTCTTCAAGTTCAACTGTAACGTAGCATTTACAAAGTGAGGAACATCTACAACATTATATTTAATTAAAATTAGTAAAAATAAGTAAGATAAATTATCAAGATTTCCTTAAAGCAGTAAAAACTAACGAAAAACGACTGCAAACAATGTTTGCTGATGCCTTGCTTAAGAAATTGCATAAGTTTGTATTTCTTGCTTTCATAAATTAGTATTCTCTTTTTCATTTACTTAAGGTATCCAATACCTTCAGGTATCAAGTATTCCAATATGTGAATGCAGAATTTCTTCCTATATGGGAGTGTAGAATTGTACGTAGGCTTTCCTTAAGTAACAAACAACTGAAGCAACCTTTATTCCATAAAGGCTGTAAATATCTTAAGACTTAAAAAAATAATTAGGATTATAATAAATTGTGAAAAATCAGGTAAATATTAAACTTGCAAAAAACAGTTATAATCTAAACTAAAGCAAGAAAGCTTCTAATTTTTTTTTAAATTCTGTACGAAAGAAAAATAAATGCTATCAGACATGCATATATTATATACTATATGTAGACTCACAAATCACTTCAAAATCAGACACACACATATATTGGTTACAGTAAAAATGATAAATCGGTGATTATATAAAATTACCGATGATTATACATAATCACCATTGAATTTGGTAAATATGATAAATTACTTCATATTTATCAAATTTACGGGTTAGTTTATAAAATCCCCAACTCGCAATGGATTCGGGTTAATTTATGGAAACAAACCATACCCATATTCTATGGGAAAAAATCATTTATTTGCATTTACATGCAAGTTTACTTCTTTAAACATATTAGACTGTTTTAGAATTACAAAGCTTCCCAGATTTTTTACATTTGCACTTATCATCATAATCACCACTAAATTTGGGAAATATCCAACTCGTAATGGTAAATGTAACAAATATTATGACTTATTGGGCCGGTAGAATAGAGTGTAGGTTTTTTTTTTGAGTAGTTACTACTCAGAAAGATATTTTTTGGTTGGACAGTAGGGCGTAAGAGACCACGAATTACAATATTTTATATTTTACAATTAAAAAGTCAATAAATGGTTATTTTAGGTCACACACATTTATTTAGCCTGAACGGAATTTGAATAAGGGCCTGACAGGTGTTGTGAAATGAAAAAAAAAAATGCAATTTACATGAGCTTGTACAAAACAGTTGCACATAAAAATAAATAAATAAATAAATAAATAAACTGCTGTTACATATAAAAAAACAAATTAAGCCCATATTCTAGAGGGGGGGGGGCATTTTTCAAATAACGTTAAATGCTATTACTACGAATTACTAAATATTTTAAGTTCACTTATTTAAGCATATTAGATTATTATGACATTTAGAATTGCAAAGTTTGCCAGATTTTTTACATTTGAACTTCTCAGACTCGCATTGTCCCTTACAAACACATCGCTGATATCCCTGGCCTCCAGATAGAGATGTCTTTTTAACGCATTCTCGAAGTGATATTGCTAGATCTGGAACATTGTCAAGCAAAATAAATTTTTCTTCACAAATTGTGAATTGATTTCTGGTATACAACTGTGAAAGTATTCCTTGTGTCGTTCCTAACGAATAAAACTCTTCATTTTGAACTTCTAATATCACCGCCAATAAATTTCGGGGATCACTTCTTGCTCTGTCAACGTCTGGTATTCGTAGTTTCACTGTATCACCAACTTTACCAGCAGGAAATTTAAGATTTGAAACCTTCAACATTTTCTTTGCTTGTAATTCTAAACCTTCTTTAGCACTCATTCTATGTTTTCTTACTTGCTCTTGGCTGCATAAAATATCTGTTTGGGTTAGAGCGACCGCTGCTTCATTCTCTTTCTGAGTCTTAAAATGAACTTCAGATGGAGGTTCATTTTGAGATAGATCGCTATTGTCCATATTAGAAACATTTTCTATTTCGCTATTGGTGTTTTCAGAGACATTATTAACTGTCTCTATTAATGCCTGAAGCTCTTCTTCAGTTCTAAGATGTTTGATAGAGTCATTCGGGAACGAAGACGTTTTCAAACCAAATTTTGCAGGCGTCCCAAACATTGTTTCATAAGGAGAACACTTGATGCCTTCATGAAATGCTCTATTTTTCATAAGTTGCACAAAACGTAACCCTTCGGACCATTTACTGGTGTGATTGCTTTCCAACCAAGAACTTAGCATATTTTGAATATCCTGGTTTGCACGTTCAACCGAACCTTGAGTCTGGCTGTGCCTAAGTTTTCCGTGCACAATTTTCAGATCCGACCACATTGCACAAGCTTCTTCTACGATTTTGTTACTAAACTCACGACCGTTGTCACTTTGCAGTACACTAGGGGCTCCAAATATAGTAAAAATATCAATTAGATGACATGAAGCCTCTTCTGCACGTTTGCTTTTTAGGGCACGCAACTGTACGAATTTCGTCAAGTGGTCTTGATAGACAAATATAAACTTAAAGTCATTATCTGGTTACGACTGCATGTCAGTTAGCTCCACCTGGCATCTTGAGTTCATCTCTTGAAAGACCATTGGCCTAACAAGTCCTTTCTTAAGTACCTTGGTTTTTTTTTTTTTTTTCGGGGGGGGGGGACAACTTTCACCTAAATTTAAGTAAATCATGACTTCTTCGGTAGTAATGTTTTTGTACTTTTTTTGAAGTTCTTTTAACATCCTGTTTCTGCCACTATGGCCTATTGATAAGTGTACTTCATGAATGTTGGTAAAACTTTCTTCAAAGTACACGTAAAATTTAACATTGGAGCTGTCTTCACTTACGGAATAGATAAGTTTTTCAACATTGCCTACTTTCATTATATCATATCTTTTTAGTCTCTGATAATCTTCCGGTTTTTTTCCCACTACTTTTGTTTTTACTATTATTCACTTTTTTTAACAAATCATCATATCTTTCTTTCGTCAGAAAACCACTGTTTGTTTTTTTAGTATCCGTAATATTAAGTAAGTTGGAATTAAAACGCTCAAGCATACCAGCCATTATTCAATGTTTTATTTTTTACCAGAGGGTAGCGAAAAAACGTCTACATGTAACGAAATGAGAACTACTTCTGAAATCACGTGGTTGTCACGTGTTGATAGAAGCCAAGCAGTTGCGCAAACTGAACGACTTTTCGTAAAGTTAGGGACTTTTATCACATTCCCCATTATGAGTTGGAGATTTTATAAACTAACCGGCAAATTTGATAAATATGAAATAGATTTTCGTAAAGTTAGTGACATTTATCACATTCCTCATTATGAGTTGGGGATTTTATAAACTAACCGGTAAATTTGATAAATATGAAATAATTTATCATATTTACTAAATTTAGTGGTAATTTTATATAATCACCGAATTTATTACTTTTTACCGTAACATATATACAGGGGGAGGGTATTATATATGTAGATATAACTATATCTATTTCAAGAATATAATAACGTAGTTGTATCCTCTCCTTTATCGGGCTTAAAAGTCCTTACCTGGTCTTTATTATCGCAATCGTTGTTGGCAGTCATATATTTCAAATTACTGAAGTGTTTTAAATGACAAAAATATTCATGTTTTGACAAAGCCAATTTTTTTAAAAAAAATTTAATTTTTGACAGCTAATGAAATCTAATTTATAATGCGGTCTCTCAGTTCCTATACTTATATTCGGCATAGTTTTATACTCGTTATGGAAAATAAAATTTTAAGAAGTTTGACTTTCGTTCGAAAAAAATTGACGGAGATATTTAATTTCAAAATTTATAATTTTTTATATCATCGGGGTCGATTCATTAAGGTAGAATAATTCGAGGAAATAAGTTTAAATGAGATGTTGAAAAAAATATGCATATTTTAATGGACCACTCAAGGAAGTCACGTGGTGTCCAGATCAGATTTTTCAAGTACAGAAACGACATGCTACGGAGGAGTCTGAAAATTTAGGATTAATGTACGCAAAACATTTCAAGGAAAAAAAAAACATTGTTATTATGTTTCACTGAATTGAATTTTAAGTTCAACACAAAGTAATAACTTTTAATTGCGAATTTATTTTTAAAAGCTAAATGCGAGCGGTACAATGACACGTGTATATATGAATAGATAAAATTATATTTAGATGTATGAATAATCAGAACAGTAATAATCTGCAGAAATGTGAAAAAAAATTAATTGAATGTGTTAAGTAAGTTTTGACCTTATTATGCAGCTTAAAAGACATTGGAAAAAATGAAGAATGCTAAGTAAAGCTATAAGCACAAGAAAAATGAAAGTATTCAGAAGATACAGAAAACGCTTTAATGTGGAAAAATCAAGCACTCAGAGAAAAATTAAAGCAGAACCTCTCAAATTTCACTTGTAACCTGATGCAACGAGCAATTACAAGTGGATTTTATTAATTCCGCCGGATGTTTCAGGCATCAAAGCTTAAACTAATAAATTATAATCTATTTAATAGCTATGTATCAGTCTGTGAAGCAAAAAAAAAAAAAAAAAAATTGGGCCTATGTTTTGAACTTTGTTTCATATTCCTTTTAAAATTCTAAAACTTAAATTACTTGATTTGTTTATTTTACATCCACGAGAACCTAAACATTCAATTTATTATCGTTATTCAGCTGGAATGGCATAAAATAAATTATGCTAATAAATGGCGATATGTTTCAGGGTAAATTCGTGAAGGCTTAACTTCCTTTCTTTATATCGCCTGAGAAGTAACGGAAATAACATTAAAACTGACGTTAATTTCGCCAGAAGGAAAACTTCTTGTTTTTAAATTGATTCTCTTTCATCACAATTTTTTTAACGGAAGTATCATTTTTTATTTGCTTTGTGCTTTGTTTTGAAGCATTCTTCCAGCATAAAATCAAATGAGCTGTGTTTCTGCAATAATTATTTATACAATGTTCCTTTAGCTTACGTTCAAATTTGCTCAAAACGTCTTTGGTTGTGAAATAATCATCCTTTTCGTTTCCTTAAACACTTCGGAAAATTTTTCTATATTTTAAAATAAATACCTAAAATCAGAGTAATAAAGTAACAAAGAGCTTAGCTAAAAATGCAAAGAGCATTAATGGAAAGAGCATATTATTAAGAGGGCATAGGAAATTATGCTGCATTATACTGAACATGTTTTTCAAACAAGCAGTTAATTTATTTTCATTTCATTACGTGTTTATGTATGAGAGTCAGAAGCAGTTTCCACTTTTTTCCTTTCTTTTTTTAATGTTTGGAAACAAGAGTGAATTTTGTAGTCTTTGCGTTAAATGTGGAACTTCCAGAAGGCTTCATTTCATTCATCTCTCGAAATACCAACTGTCAGATGAGACTACACATTTGAATAAACGTTTTCTTTCCAAACACTTGTATCAAAGACATTCAACTCTATTCACGTTCCTATAGAAGAATAAAAGTGAAACAAATTCGCTGAAAGAAATCTATTTTTATTTATTTGTTTGTTTCTTTCTTCGAGTTTTTCCAGAAAGGAAATAAAAATAAAAATCCTCCCCGAACTTTTAGCTATGTTTATTCCAAATCAACTATCAATCACACTAAAGAGCACAAACCTCCATCTCCATATATTCGTACCCACCTTGCACGAAACAAAGTTAGGTAACAACCTCTACAAGTCTCAATATGGACGCAGTTAAGGACATAGCCAACATTTTTTTTCCTTATTTCATTCGCCTCCTTTTCTTTGTTCCCTCGCTTCAGGGTGCAGTCGGTGAATCAGCATCAAAGTCAGTCGTATCGAATATCAGCTCAGCGTGCGTATATTATTATTATTCCGGCTTCACATCCGAGGTTCTGAAAGTGTGTTAGTGGAGAAGTGTCGATAATGATTGTTTCCTGAGTTTTCTGACATAGATATATAGAAAGCAAAAGGAAAGGCAGCTTTAGAGAGCTTTGCCGGAGAAGGAATAATCCTTGCTCAGCATGATAGAGCTCCTAAAGAGCGGCTGGATGTTCTATACTTACCCTGATAGGGTGCATGAAATGAGGTTTCCTGCACTGCACTGAGTTCCAAATAATCCTAACGTAATTACCCTGCCTTGGGCATCATATCCGTGCAAGCAAATTCGGAGAGCATTTACACAGACTGGAAACTGAGGCAAACAAGTAAAAGTCTACTTGCATAATTTGAAGAAAAAGAAACCGTGCCATGACCCAGCTTGATGATGGGGAACTCCTACCAACAGGAACAATGCAACTAGAAAACCATTTCCTCCCCCCTTCCTTTCTCTTGATCCTTGGTTTATATTTCACGGAAGAGCACGTGTTATGACTGCATCCTCTAATCGTGTAGCTACAAGTTGCTTGAGATTCGTTTTACCTCTTTTTTCATGTTTTGTGATTTTTTTTCCCCTATTCAGAGAAAGAAATCAACCAAGATAACGGTTGGCTGATTTCTTACTCTTGATGCAGAAATCTGGTGGCATCTGATCTGAGATGCCACCAGAGATTAGAGAATCGTGCAGATTCTAGTTCCTAATTTAAAATGAAAGAAATGTATTGACGGAACTATTCCAAAAATTCAATTAAAAATGATATGGCTATGGGATAAGTCTAATTTAAAATGGATTCGAAACATGGATTCAGAAAAATTTCATCTGCGATGCTGAGGTTTGCAAATGTTTTTGGGATGAATTATTTATTCTATAGGGATTAAATTACTTCGTTCTTGTAGTTCATGACGCAGTTTCTTCTTAGTCAAGCGTGACATAAACAAATTAGCAAACTTCCTCAGAAGTGAAATAATGTGATTTTATATCTGCAAGTGAAATCAAAATATCCAAGCACTGCAAACTCTTTAAAATATATTTAGATGATTATTTTAAGTGACCGTTAAAAAACACAACAAACTAATAATCTTAAAAATAATTTAGCATCTCTCTTTCGTATATTCAAAGGATTACTGACAACTTCTACAATTATTAGAATACCATATCTAGTAATATACTCGATATCGTTGTCTACTACTCTTTTCATCGCATCTTTCTTCGTCCTAAAGTATGAATATCATACTAAGGGAACTAAGACCGAAGAAAAATTGAAATAATAATTTAGAAAGCAGTTAAGATGAAGTTTTCTTATTACACTACTGAAAAGAATGAACCAAAGGTAAATTGAAAGAAATAATCCTTGTTTAAGAATAAGGGAATGTGGAAACGAAATGAGTACTCGACTAACAGAAATGCTTAAGACACTGAAAATATTCCTGAGGGTGAAATTAAATACCACTAGTAAACTTTGTGTTGAATCCTACACGTATGAAAACGCAGAAAGAAAAAAGGACTAATGTATATATCAGATATACTCCCTTAAAAAAATACTTTTCATACATTTTTCAGCTTAATTAGAATGACCAATTAAGACTAAACTATAAGAAAGTATTTTAAGACGGAAATAAAAGAACATTTAGACGGTTGACTTTTATCTTAAAATTTTAAAGCAAAATATGCATTGAAATTTTCGTAAGTACTTTCTTTTAAATTGAAAAAGAGAGTTACGACTTTCACATCATTTGATAAACACTTCTCCAGCAGAGCGCATGAACATTATCTCACCTTTCGCTAGGAAATTTAGCTTAAAGGGTTCTAACTGATGAACTAAATGAATTAATGAATTACCACCAAGCATATGTAGACCGTCTGCCGAAAGGGGAGATATGGCTTTATGGAAAATTTCTTATAGAAAACTGGCCAGTTACATGGGGGGAAAACTAGCCCATGCAACCGTGGAGAACCGAAGCCAATAAGAAATGGTACCTACTACTCTGCAGCCTTTGAGCTACTTGCGAGCCAACAACGTCTCAGAGAAGCTGGTTCATATTAACATTACGTATAAGAAAGAACAACTAAATAACCCGCTTTCCTCAAAGACCTTGATCTGTCGATCAGTAGTATATTTGCATCACTAACAAAAAATAGTTTGAGTAGAAACACGAAACATATTTCGTGTCCTAGGAACATTGCCTTACGAAGCTACCATGGGTATTGAATTTTATGAAATGTGGTATAAATAATTTTATAATGAAAGTTTTAATAGCGGTCTTGATGATTATGTTAATTATTCAGAATAAACCTTTAATAAAGACAGAAGAGATACACGCCGAATTAAAACACTCAATTAGTAAAGCAAAAAGTTAGTGTTTGGCGTACATTTTAGGCAAGACTGTGTTGATTTCGAGAGTAAAAAGGTACAGGTTCCTTTTCATCAGGAGCAAAGAAATCTTTCAAAATATTTAATACATTCGTACGCTGACAATACAAAGTTAATACTGTGTTATTTTAAGGAAAAGTATTTTTGAATAGTGAGAGTTTAACTTGGGTTCGAGCCCACGCGAACGAGCTGGCTCCCTGGTTGGTTTCCTTGCTTTTTCTACGTAGAACGTGATACAGGATAGTTTTCCTTAAAATTTTATCAACGAAAAAGTTCCTTCCATTTGAAAGATAACTCATATTTGTTTTGACATAATTCAAACAACCTAAGCTTGGATAAAAAGTATAGTTAATGCAAGGTAATGTATCAGTATGTCGCAAATGGAGAAAATTGGAACATTCGTGGATAATACCCTAGATACTGATAGAATAGTGCTATGAATCAAGATGACATGAATAGTGATGGATAAGAATTCGAAGTTGCGCTTATGTTCTTTATCACAAATTAAATATAATTACTTTGGGTTTCATGCAAGTTTTGAATATAAACTTTTAAAGCTTGTTATTGCTCTACTTATTGCTTGTTATTATTGTTATTGTTACTGTTATTGCTTGTTAATGTTAAAGCTTGTTATTGTGTTACTTCTCTTTTATACACTGTAATATCTTCTTATTTAATAAATTTATTTATTATTTAATTAATTTATTGTTGAAGTGGCAACGCCATATTTGCATTATGTAACCGTTGCTCAGCAACGTGAGAAATTGCTTCAAAGATTAGAATTCTGAAGTTTTTACCAGCTAGGAGTAGTATGAAAGTTTTGCCACTAAATAATTTCTTCAAATTATCTATCTCCGTGAACTAGAAATAAAATTTATGTTCTAATAAGAAGATTGCCTGTTTTGTCAATTTCTGAAAAATGCATTACAGTCTTAATTAATTGGAGGTCCCACCGAGATACTGGAAATTAGGAGTGCAAATATCAATTTCGATGGTGCTGGTCTCCTAATCCCAGAAAGTTGCTGAAATTTTTTAGAACAAGTTTGGTAGTACCAATTGAAGTTTATTTCAAGGAGGAATGGATGTCAGAAGTCTGCCGTTTTAAAGCCAGATTTTGAAGCGGATCATTCAAAGGTTATCTTCTGTATTTCTATAACTTGTGTCGCAGCAAAGAATTGACAGAACAGGATATTAATGATCTCTGAAGATAAGATTAACTTTTGGTTTTCTTAAAAAAGCTTTTATTGAATTTTAATACTTTGTTTCAGAATTATAGTTATATCGTGTAAGATTTTGTTTAAAATAACTGACACTAAAAATATTCAGCTTAAATTTATAATTGATATTTGTGGTAAAGAAGTATTTTAAAATTATTATTTATGCTTTACTTTTATTTGTATTGAAATTTTATGTTGATAATTGATATGTGTAAGCCATCCCGGCGTTTATAAAAAAAACTGCTAGCTGAGTTTTGAATTTGTTGCCAAGCTGGCGCGTGGAAAATAAGTAGCAACGTCAAACTGACGTAGTGTGATTTGATTATACTGCAGAATTGGCAAAAATCTTTTCTTAGTTCTCATCATCCAGGGGTGTGATAGATAGTAACGTCACCCCGACGTATTACAGATTGCATATTCTAAAAGTTGTATTGCCAAAGTGGCAAAATTTATTTTTGTTATCGCCAACCAGGCGTGGAGATAGATAGAAAAATCGTCAAACTTACATGGATAAAATTCCATTGTATTGCCTAACTGGCAAAGGTGTTTATATAGTTATATAGGCTAACGAGGCTTGTGAATAGGGAGTTAAAACGTCAACCCAACGTAGTATTATATTATTTAGTGCCAACCTGGCAAAGTTGTTTAAA
The DNA here is from genome assembly GCF_044657685.1 of Stegodyphus dumicola. Lineage (NCBI taxonomy): Eukaryota > Metazoa > Arthropoda > Arachnida > Araneae > Eresidae > Stegodyphus > Stegodyphus dumicola. The sequence continues at coordinate 6,189,887 of NC_140780.1, read as the reverse complement.
TAATTCTCTCGGATAGTGTGAATTTCGTATTTGAGAAATTAAGTCTCGCCAGAAATTATACATTTTTAGTACAAGTACGATCTTTTAGATTCAATTTCAAAAAGAAGTCTAATAAAGGTAACTTGTGTCAACATGTCATTCTTAGCTAGGAGTAAAAAACAGGATTTAAAAGTACTAGCAGAATAACTCTTCTGCCTAAACCTAACTCGGTTTAACCGTGAAACCTGAATTTAAGATTGCTCAGTTGCATAAACTGATTACTGAAAGTCCCGATTATGATGAGGAGTTTACTCGAGAACTACTGGCTGCAATTAGAGAAGAAAGGGAACGAAAAGAAGAACGTGAAAGAGAAAGAAAGAAGAACGCGAAAGAGAAAGAAAAGAAAAGCGTGAAAGAGAAGAGCGAATTAGAGCCTTTGAGCTACAGAAACTTCAGTTGGAAGCAATGGCTGCAACAGCACAGCCGGTAGAAACTACGTAGTTACCTGAGCAGCCTTTAAAAATCAGAATTCACGATGTCATGCCACGTTTCAACCCTAAAGAAGATGAAATAAGTTTATTTCTGGTGTTATTTGAGCGTCAAGCTAAAATTATGAATATACCTGCTGAAAATCAAGTGACTCAACTTATTTCATTGCTGCCTTCTGATATTGTTCAACTTAATGCTAGAGAACAAGAAAAGGACGCGAAAAAGTATTAATATGTAAAAACTTTACTGTTACAACGATTTAAATTGAGTGCGGAAAAATTTAGACAATTATTTAATAAACACAAAAAATCTACTGTAAGTACTTGGTATGATTTCTACTTTGAATTAAAGAATTATTTAGAAGGATGGCTTAACGGATTAAACATTAAAACTTTTGAACAGTTAAAAGATCTCATGCTGGTTGATCAAATTAAAAAGCGTACTTCTGATTTCAAAGAACATTTTATGGATCAATGGACAACCATCATTTCACCAACTGAAATGGTTAAGAAAATTGAAGATTTTGAAGATGTGAGAAAAACAATAAAACCGAAATTTTCTGCCAATCAGACTGAGAAAATTAACAAAGGATCATTTAAACCGCGTTATGATAATTTTGTGAAAAAAATAGAGCATCCGCCTCATTTTAAGCATTTTGATAAATGGGATGATTCAAAATACCAGAAAGATCACCAACAAAGAAGTCAATTTCAAAACAAGAACCAAGAAAATTTATATGACAAAAGATATCGACCACGTTGTTTCGAGTGTGGGTCATACGAACATTTTAAGCCTCAGTGCCCTCTCTTAAAACCAAATGAAAAGGTAAATTGCGTATCTTCGAATGATGATTTGTTAGAGACATATACAATTAACGGTTTATTTAATGGGCATGAAATGCCTATTCTTCGAGACACAGGAGCCACGGTTGATGTTATTTCTCGGATAACGCAAAAATGACTAGAGAACATGTCTGGGTATAATATATTTTAAATGACCATTTAGTGTGTCTACCGTTAGCGGAAGTTAAAATTTATTGCGAACTTGGTCAGATAAAGACAAAGGCAGCTGTTGTTACAAATGATCCCGGCAGATATGTTTGGGGTAACAAAACTGCCCAATTGTTCAAAAATAAATGCAGTTTTGACACGATCTCAAGTAAAAAGATCTCATGAAGAAGATCGAAGTAGAGAAACCGAAATGGAGAAACTAGAAGAACTGACGTTTATTGAGACTGAAGAAGATATTTTACCGCAAGCTGATGAGGAAGAGAAGGAAATTAAGAAAGTGATTAATGTTAATTCAAAGGAATGAATTGAATCACAGCATCAAAGCAGAGATCTAGCCTCATTGCTGAACGAAGCTAAAAATGAAAATTCCAGCAAGACAAATGATTTTAAAGTAAAAGAAAACGGATTGTTGGTGAAAAGGAAAATAGATAAAAATGGAAATGAAAGGGAATTAATTGTTATTCCTGAAAAATATAGGGATCAAATAAAGTCATTATGTCATGATAGCACATCAGGACATTTAAGCGTCTTCAAAACTAAAGATAGATGAACAAGATACTTTTACTGGCCTAATTGCTATAAAGAAATAGAAGATAATGTTAAAATTTGCGATCCATGTTAAAGAGTGGGAAAATCTAATAATAAAGCCAAAGCGCCTTTGACTTTAGTACCAATTACTGCAGAAGTATTTTCAAAAATTAACTTTGACGCATGCAGCCCTTTACCAGTAACACCGAATGGCAATAGATATTTAATTACAGCTATTTGTTTAGATTCAAAATATCCGGATGCTGTACCTGTTCTTAATATTGGCACAACGTCAGTAATTGAAGCCATGTTACAAATATTTAGTAGAATGGGTTTCCCGAAAGAAATACAAACTGATCAAGGTACCTCCTTTATGAGCAATATAGCCATTGAATTTGTAGAAAAATTTGGAATAAAAGTAACTAGAAACTCAGTACACCATCCGCAGAGCAACCCTGTTGAAAGATTTCACCGAACAATCAAACGAATTTTAAAAGTCTTATGTATCGAAGCAGCCCCTGAGTGGGAAAAGCAAGTTCCCGCAGCTCTATTTAACACTATTAAGAACAATAACGCACGGGAGTTCGGGATTTACACCTGCAGAATTAGTATATGCCAGAAATCTTAGAACACCTGTAACATTATTATATGAACAATGGATGAATCCTGAAGACGAAGGAAATAATGTTGTTGAATACGTTTTTCAATTGATAAATCGGTTAAAATGATGCAAAGAGCTGGCTACAGATAAAATGCTGGAAATGCAGACCAAAACAAAAGTGTGGTACGGTCGTAAGGCTATCAAAAGAGGATTCTCTGAAGGAGATTTAGTATTAGTTGTATCAACGAATAAACCAAACAGACTAGCAGTTGAATGGAAAGGTCCTGGGAAGTTTGAGAAGAAATTATCCGAAACTAATTATGTTGTGAGTTTCGAAAGGAAAAAAAGACTTTAATCAAGTCTACCATGTTAACATGCTAAAACCTTATCATAGGCGAGCAGAATAAGTTAACATTATGATTACAGAAGATCAATCTGAAATTGATGATATAGAGGAAAATTTCCCAACAATTGACTCTGAACCAACGTTGTTTGATTTTGAGGACATTAAAGAAAATAGTTCCTTAAGTGATAAGCTAAATGAAGAACAGATTCAAGAATTGCATGATATGCTGCTGATGTTTTCAAAAATCTTTTCTAATAAGCTTGGAAAAACTCTTTTAATAACGCATGATATTCAATTGACAGAAAACATCCCAATCCACTGTAAACCATACAGAATGTCTCCTAGACAAACGGATATATTAAAAACTGAAATTGATAAAATGCTTCAGCATAAAATAATTGAAATAGGAGATACTGATTATAGTTCTCCTTTGATTTTAGTAGAAGTAGCAGGGACGGATCCAAGACCTTGCATCGACTATAGAAAATTGAATAAGTTGACAAAAACACAATTCTTTCCCTTGCCTAACATCGAACAAGGAGTAGAAACCGGTAGCAGGCGCAAAATATATAACTCTTTTGGATTTAACAAAGGGATACTGGCAAATACCTTTAACACCTAATGCTCAAAGATTAGCCACTTTTGTTACAAGTTTTGGCACATTTAGACCTCTACGGATGCCTTTCGGACTTAAAAATGCACCATTTTCATTTAGTAAAATGATGGCCGAAATCCTTCACGGTTGTGAAAACTTTGCTGTTCCATATTTAGATGACGTGGCAATCTTTTCAATCACCTGGGAAGAACATCTAAGTCACCTGAAAGCCGTTTTGACCAAAATAAAGGACGCTGGTTTCACTATTAAATGAATAAAATGTAAATTTGCTCAAGAAAGAGTAAAATATCTAGGACATATTGTAGGTCGTGGTATAAGAATGCCAAGTGAAGTCAAAGTAAAAGCTATTCTTGATTTTCCAGTGCCATCCACAAAATGTCAAATCAGATCATTTTTAGGATTAGCGGGATATTATAATAATTAAATTCCCATGTTCTCATCTATAGCAGCACCTTTAACAGAAACTTTGAAAGGAAACTTAAATAAAGGGAAAATAAATTGGACAGAAAAGTGCACAAAAGCATTTGAAGAGCTAAAGGAGGAACTGTATCAAAGGTCTATACTACATGCACCTGATTTCAATAAGGAGTTTATTTTGCAAATTAATGCTTCAAACTCTGGTATGGGTGTCATTTTAGCTCAAAAAGATGATCGAGACAATGAACATCCAGTATTATACCTCAGTAAAAAGTTTACAGAAACTGAAGAAAAGTACTCTACCACAGAAAAGGAATGCGCCTACATAATATTTGCTGTAAAGAAACTTCAATGTTATTTAGACGGGCATACTAAATTCCTCATCATGACCGATCATAATCCCTTAGTTTGGCTCAAAAATAATGTGAGTCTAAATCCACGACTTATGAGATGGGCACTAGTACTACAACCCTACAATTACACGGTCGTTCATCGAAGTGGTAAAAATCATTAAAATGTAGACGCATTAAGTCGTACTCCCTGGCCTGATTAAATAATTTGTTTCTGTATATAGATAAAAAAAATATTTTGTTCCTTCCTCTCTTTCTCAGTGTATGTTATTATGTTATTTCTTGTTTAATTCTTCTTTAAATTCTTGTATTTCAAAACTCTATGGTGCTAATATTGTTGTTTTGGAAAAAAAAAAAAAAAAAAAACCCCTTAAACTTTAATTTATAAAAACATAAATTAAAGTTTATCTGGAGGGGGAAGAGGTTGTAATATCTTGTTATTTAATAAATTTATTTATTATTTAATTAATTTATTGTTGAAGTGGCAACGCCATATTTGTATTATGTAACCGTTGCTCAGCAACGTGAGACATTGTTTTAAAATGAGAATTCTGAAGTTTTTCCAGCTAGGAGTAGTAGTATAAAAGTTTTGCCATTAAAGAATTTCTTCAAATTATCTATCTCCGTGAACTAGAAATAAAATTTATGTTCTAATAAGAAGATTGCCTGTTTGTCAATTACTGCAAAATACATTACAACACATACATTACAGACTTTCTGGAAAAGTGCTACCGTTTTAATACCATCGGTGAACTTTAGAATCTTGGAAGCATTTTTAGTTTAACTTTTTGCTAGGTGCATATCATATTCAAGTGCAGAAGGAATTAACTGAGCAATTATGGAAGTTACGGTTCTCTAAATCGGGACATATTGTTCCTCAAATATGAATCAGTACTGTTAGCTAATGCGCGAGAAATTACATTCATCCCCCCCCCCACACTTAGTGAGGTCATACACAGGCGAACTAATATTAGAATAGCGATAGCGCATCATGCATCTTCAGACATTAAATACATTTTCAGAATAAAATATGGGTTCCGAACGCAGTCGAAATTGAATTTCCTTAATGTTACGGTATTAATTAGGGCATAATCATTTTGTCGTGTGCTTAATTTTGCTCGTTATTCCCATTTGTTCCCTTCCTTCTGGAATATAATTTTTGTTCTTAAGTTTCTCGCGTCACAAACAAAAAGTAATTCTTGAGTTCATTTACAGTATTGTTCCATCAGCAAACAAAGTAATTCTTGAAACGAAACAAAGTAATTTTTGAATTCATTTACAATATTGCTCTATAAACTTATTATTGTTGAGTGCTATTTAGATTTATTAAGGCAAAATACGCGAAGTCTCGCTGATTGAATACAAACCATATTTCATGTACTAATTCAGAAGTCAAACAACAAATGAACAAATGAGGTGTCTGAAAATTTGAAAATATAACGCTGATTTTTGTTGTTTGACTTCTGAATTAGTGTTTGTTCCGGGTGTTATTGAGTCTTAATCATATTTCATGTGTTACGAAATGTGTTTTGTGTAAATCAAAATGTAAACAAGACCAACCGGCGATAAAATATGAGAGTCTTGCACCTCACTTCCTACAGTTTAGACTGGACTTGACTGCCTTGGTGCTCATTTGTTTCGTTTTAATCTGACTGTCTTACTTTTATGTACTATGTGTGATTCTGGACAAGTCATGGACGTTGCTCATCTGGACGTGTGCTCTGCACTGAAGAGTTTGGACTGTATTCTAAAAAAGTACTGAAGAGCTCTTGAATTATTCGAAATTGAATATCGAATTACTAACTAAACTACCTATCGAATATCGAATTACTAACGAAACCATACTAACGTTTAAAAGAATTAAAATATTACTTAAATTCAAATCCTTTAAGATAAGTTTTATAGGATATAATTATTTAACATTAAAACATATGTGGCAATAAATATCTCGGCAATTTTTGAAAACAGTGTATAATTTTTTTAATAAAAATTAAAGTATGCAATTATAAAGTAAAAGAAAAATATGTACTTACATTTTTTTTGAGTATATGTCGTATATTGATAAGTACCACAAAAAAAATCAGAATCATAATTTAGATATCAATGAAAAAAATTTGAAAAATGTAATATAATTTTAAAAATGTAATCTAAGGAAAAAAATTAAAAAATGTAATCTAAGGAATTCGAAGAGATGAATAATAAAATTTTAAAATGGCGCGGTAATGCACAAATATTCAGTAACCAATCAGAGAGCTGATTACAGCTCGTTAATGCACAAATATTCTGTAACCAATCAGGAAGCTGATTACATCACGAATATAATTAAAATTATTTAAATAATCATACATAATAAAATCATTTTAAAAAATGCAAAATTAAATTGTATTTTAATATTTAACAGTCATAAATAATGTTTAAAACATTAGATTAAATTTATAGATATTAAAACCAATTACTTTTAAAGTAATGTGACGTCATTCATTACATCATCCACAACATAAAATTCCATAAATTATCATAAATAATAAAATTTTTATTTCAAATAAAAATGCAAAATTATATTTATTTTTAATATTTAGGAGGTATAAATAATATTTAAAATACGGAACTTATGCATAATAAAGCGCATTATTTTTTAAATAAAATGATGACAAAGTATCGGTTACCATAAATAACTTGTCGAGCAATGGGTTTACCATAAGTCGTATCGCTCGCCAAAAAAAATCGCCAAAATCCGTGCAACCGTTTACCAAAGTAGCACCAAAAAATATCCGAGAATTGCACAAACTAGGCACAGCGCACAACCTCGGCATTGCTCACTACATTGGCTGTGCCCATGTACACATCGATCTATTTTCACTTTAAAAAAAATCCGAGAATTGCACAAACTATGTACTGCGCACAACCTCGGCATTGCGCATTACATTGGCTCTGCCCATATACACATCGATCTATTTTCACTTAGAAAGACATCCGAGAATTGCACAAACTAGGCACCTCGCACAACCTCGGCATTGCGCACTACATTGGCTCTGCCCATGTACACATCGATCTATTTTCACTTAATCCGAGAATTGCACGAACTAGGCACTGCGCACTACATTGGCTCTGCCCATGTACACATCGACCTATTTTCACTTAAAAAAACATCCGAGAATTGCACGAACTAGGTACCGCGCACAACCTCGGCATTGCGCACTACATTGGCTTTGCCCATGTATATAGCGATATCTTTTCACTTAAAAATCAGACATTGAATAAACTCTGCATTGCTCATATACTAAGAAATCTGCTTTCCCTTAAAAGAAATCGGAGAATTGCAGAAACTCGCGCATAAGCAACTCCATTGATCTGCGTTGTAAAAAAAAAAAAAAAAAAAAAAAAAAAAAAAAAAGAAATATTTCTAGAAAAATTGAGCTTACTACAGGCTAACCAAGATCCTAGCCTAATTGATTTCTCAGCCCTACACTTCTTGCATCTCCAAATACTACCATTCGATGACTTTTTCTGACTAACTAACCAGCATGGTATCTTGCTTTCTTCACAACAAACGTTACCCTTTAATAATCGACAATCTATCAAAAATCCTCTAAAAAGTTCATACTCTCTTATTAATTCATACATAAAATATCTGTTTCCAAAATTTTACGCTTGTTTGAAAACTCCCACCTTAAATTTTCCTTTATAATCTCCTGATACTTTATTACAACATCACTAATAGCAGTTTAACTAAACGAACTAACTTTTAACTAAACGTTTAACTAACTAAGTTAGTTAACTAAGTTTAACTAAACGTTAGCAAGCAATAACTAAACGAAAAAATATCACCTCAAAAGTAGGCAAAAAAATATATACAAAATACTATTCACAGTATCTGAGCGTTAAACAATCGCCAATAACAGTGTTACGAATTGTGTATTTATTTAGATATTAATTTTAGTAGAATTCTAATTTAAAATGTTGTATTTCCCCCCGCAACGCAGCGTGAGACAAATTTTAAGAGAAATCTATACCGCAAAAGTAAAAATACAGAGCACGTGTATTCAACTTTGAGTAAACGGATATCTCGGTAATTTGTATTAAAATTGAATAAATGTAACTGACTACTGTATTAGCTGTAACCGTAATTCCATCCTTTTGTTTACATTGCGTATGGGTTACCAGATCATATCATTTATCGCCGCTCTTGGCGATATTTTTTGGGTTAAAATTCCGGGTGGGCTATACTGAAGCTGTGCCAACATATTTCTTTCTTTTGGAGAAGAAGGAACTGGGGAACTTGTAGAGGAATAATCATACACACTATCTACAGAAGATGAATCAGCAGGTAAATAAGGTGAGCCAACTTCCCTATCAATAACTTCAGTTTTCTTATCAGGAGATGAACGTTTAGATTCTTTATCAGACTTTTGTGAATCATTGACAGAAGTTTGACCTTTAGGAGGGTGAGTATTAACCAAATTACCGTGCGTTTTAGCACTAGTATTTGTTTGGTTCTGTATCAAAGATGTATAGTTCTGCATTTGATCCTTATATTTTTCAGGAATAAGAATTAATTCCCGTTCATTTGCATTTTTATCTAATTTCTTTTTCATCAACAGCCCGTTCTCCTTTACTTTGAAATCATTTGTCTTCCTGGAATTTTCATTTTTAGCTTCGTTAAGGAATGACGCTAGATCTCTGCTTTGATGCTGAGATTCAATTAATTCCTTTGAATTAACATTAATATAATTATATTAATGTTAATAATATAAAAATTCTGAAACAAAGTATTAAAATTCAATAAAAGCCTTTTTAAGTTAATCTTATCTTCAGAGATAATTAATATCCTGTTCTGTCAATTATTTGCTGCGACACAAGTTATAGAAATACAGAAGATAACCTTTGAATGATCCGCTTTAAAACGGCAGACTTCTGACATCCATTTCTCCTTGAAATAAACTTCAATTGGTACTACCAAACTTGTTCTAAAAAATTTCAGCAACTTTCTGGGATTAGGAGACCAGCACCATCGAAATTGATATTTGCACTCCTAATTTCCAGTATCTCGGTGGGACCTCCAATTAATTAAGACTGTAATGCATTTTTCAGAAATTGACAAAACAGGCAATCTTCTTATTAGAACATAAATTTTATTTCTAGTTCACGGAGATAGATAATTTGAAGAAATTCTTTAGTAGCAAAACTTTCATACTACTCTAGCTGGTAAAAACTTCAGAATTCTAATTTTTAAAACAATTTCTCACGTTGCTGAGCAACGGTTACATAATACAAATATGGCGTTGCCACTTCAACAATAGTTATAGTTATTTATTAAATAAAAAGCTATTACACCATACAAGGCAGATTGCGTGCATTTGTGCATAATTCTGTTTTAGGAGGATTAGTTAGCAATTTGTATGTGCAATAATAAGACAGCCAGCGAATAGTTACTTGCTTAAAAATTCCAGGATAAATAGTACACGACGTATTATTAACATGTTAGGCGCTTACTAAGAATTGTTCATAATTGTTGACAGCTTTAATTCTCTTAGTCTTGATGTTCATAATTATTTGTACAGAATGTTTCTATAGAATCCAATACTGAAATTTCTGCAGTTTTGAAGAAGTTTAAAGTACTTTTTCAAGTATTATATTGAATATTTTGAAGTTGGTATTTAAAATATTCTAGGAGGAAAAATATCTAAAGTGTGCAATATTTCAAAACATAAATATATTTATACTATTATGTAAAAGTAAGGAAATTAAAACAAATAAGCAGTATGAAGTTAATCCTTATAATTGAAATAAAATCGATAAAAAGAAAAATATTTAGGGAAAAACAAATCGAGTGTGAAAATCTCTCCTTCGAGGATGAACACCATATAACTATACATACCAGTTGAAAGTTTTATTTTCCGCCCTTACTCAAAAAACTTCGCAAAAAAAAAGGGGGGAATAACATAAGGAAACGAATACTGAGAAATATTTGAAAGAATATTACGAAGCGTTATCTCAATTCTCTATTGATCATTCACGTTTAAAATACGCGATGGAATTTGTTTGTGATCGGATCTCAAATAGTGTGTCAATGAACAGTTAAGAATTAAATCCAAAGTTTTTACAGTGCTTATACAAAGGGTTTTAACATTTGCGAGTAAAGCTCCATTTGTTCCTTTTAATTCTTATTTACTTGTTTATTAATTAAAGCATAGCAATATTAGAGGTACCTGCTAGGAGAAAGGTTTTTATTTCCAACAGAAATTCAAGTGATATTTTGGGTTCTTCGTGAAATTACTTGCTTACAAATCTAATTCCCATTAAAAAGGAATTTAATTTAGGTTCTTGACGATAGCATGCTCTTGTTAGAATACATCAAATCACTGACCATGGTGTGTGTGTGTGTGATTATGGCAAAGCCTCGAGAGCTATCTGCCTAAGTGGAGGGATGCCTTCGTGGAGGACTTTCTAAGGGAAACTGGCTCGTATACACGTTACACATGGGGAAAACCACGAAAACGCCCATGCAGCCAGCCCGTTCGCGGGATTCGAACCTCGGACCAAACTACCAGTGTTCAGCGACTTTACCGCTCGGCCGCTGGTAAAGTCGCTGAACTTTACCAGCGGCCGTTTTCCACTGACCATGGAAAAAGACTGTTACCTATTCTATAAGGTATTTTCTCCCTCTTTCCCGCATGCGTCGGGTGTAATAGGAAGCATAATTGAAGCATATTTCAGAGGCGCATGGTTCGAGTCCTGATGAGGTGCATGGTACATTTTCCATGTCTCCTGCTTCAAAATAATCTAATGACTCTATAATTCATAGATGTCCTTCGATTAACTCATTCAATTTTACATTTTCATCAAAGTTCTTATTAAAATTTTGCCTATTTCTTCATTAATTGGTAAATAATTATATTTTACATTTCAGCTATCTGATAAGAAATATTTTGGATATGGTATCAATATACTTATATTAATGTTCCAGTACTAGAATTTATATCATGACTCAATATCCAGTAACGGATAAATAGCTTTTCATAAGATTTTTTGTGACATTTTGAGTTATTACCGAGTGTTTCGGCATTCATTGCTCTTCTCGATTTTTAAAATTTTTTCAGTATGATTTTTACGCTTGCAAAAATGAGATTTCTAAGATTTTTTATTCGCTTTATGACTCTTTAAATAAATGAAAAATAGTATCCAACACAATACGGTCTGACAGTTCAGATTTCTGACTAAGGTTTTATATGTTTCTCAGGAATTTTATTTTCATGAGCTTTGCCTAAGAGGATTTTTAATTGCTTTTCATGTTTCTTTGCATTTTAGATTAAGATATAAGTTTGCTTATGAATTTAATATACCGAAATATCTTTCATAGAAAATGTTACAAAAGCAAACTGAGTTCTTGAACAACTGCTTTAGTTACTCATCATTTAGCTCAATTGTGTTTCAATATGACCAACAGGCATCCTCAAACCACGTATATAGTATTTAGGATGTGATCTAAAATGTTAGACTACTGCTTTGATTTCTTCTTTTAGATTACACAGAAGATAAGATACAAATATTTTAACGATAAAAACATGAAAAGAGTCTTTAAAATGTACGAGTAAAGATTAATGAAGGAAAAATTATGTTTTACTATTTTTGCTTTGTAGATTCAGATTTAATACTTGATTACTCACGTATCGTACAGTTGCTGCACGTTTGCTCTGCTTATTATACGTAACTGTCATAAAAAGCTTTTATTCTACAGCTAATAAACTTAACAACTTATCTCAGCAACTGATTGTTTTTCAATGTATAATTATAAGATATGTTTCTAATATTAGCTTACTTAAACAGCTGTAGTTAATCTATGTGTATTATGACAAGGCATCTCGGAGATTGGATTATTCAATTATGGCAATTATTATTCAATTATGTCAGGATTGTATTGGATTATTCAAACATGGCAAAGCACACGAGGGCTATCTGCCTAAAGGGAGGGATGCCTTTGGGGAGGGCTTTCTAAGGAAAACTGGTCGTATACACGTTACACATGGGGAAAACCACGAAAACGCCCATGCAGCCAGCCCGTTCGCAGGATTCGAACCTCGGACCGAACTACCAGTGTTCAGCGTCTTTACCGCTCGGCCGCTGGTAGGCCCTGACAAAGCAGTAGTTGTAGAAAGACATTAATTAACCCTATGAATTAGAGCAATTAATGTTTGTTTTCCAGCTGATAATGGTATTTGAAAGTTGCTTAAAGAAAAGAACTCTGTTTTCCAACTCTCTGGCTGAATTTTGCGTAAGACGAATAAGTAACAATCTTTTATTACAAACTCTTTTTTTTTCCGAAGTATGAGAAAAAACATTTTTTTTTTTTTTTTTTTTTTTTTTTTTCATTTTCTTGGAAGAGATTGTGCGTCTAAGATCTCCGCCAAACTAGCTCGCCTATGCCAAATGTTTTCAGTGTAAGTCCCGGAAACATCTATCGAAAAAGAATGGAAGGACGGAGAGAAAAACAGAGTAATTGGAGGGAGAAAGAAGAAAAGAAAAAGACTGAAGAGGGAATTTTTCTATGCCGGCACTCTTTTTCCCATCTTTTCCCGAAAGCATGCGCCTTTCCGCAGATAAATGGAGATGAAATAAGGCACGGATTGCGAGGAAGCCATTTGTAGCCTCACGACTTTTAAAGCTCAATGTGAACAATCTGCATGGCCTTTACATGCAATGTCTGTTCCCTTTCATCCGATTTTAAAACCCCGAAAACACAACGAAAAACACAACACAAACTTTAGAATGTTTTCGAAAATCAATGTGTTATGCATCCCTAATGTTATTTTAACAGATGGCTCCAAGTTTCAAATAAGTTACGTTCAGGTTGTCGTAAACTTCGAAAAGTAACTATTTCGAATACATATCTTATTTGATACAACTGAAGTTATGTATTTAAATTGAATTCATTCTCCTGCGTTTCCTCACATAAAATTCGTTCACATATATTCAATAGTACAATAAGTTATATATTTAAAATTAATTTCGCGACTTTTTTTAATAAAAGAATTTTTAACACCTTGGCAAGTTATTATTTTCCTCCGTTAACCTTGAAATCTTATCCTTAATAAACCTTAATAAAGATCAGAAGAGCAAAAACACGTTGCTGCCAATCCAGGATCAGTTTTCAGCAAATGTTATTTTAGATCATAAATGGGATTAATAAGGTGTATTATCCCTCTCTCATTTAATACTCTATCATTTATCGATTATAGAGTTTGAAAATCTACTACTTCTTCACATTGTCGTTTAAACCTAAAGTATAGTAAAATGCCGATAATAAAGTTTTGTGGTGATACTCAATTTATGATCCTCTCAGTGTATTTATTATTTTAATGTTATTCAAACAGTAATTCATTTATTTAATATTTCGATATGCTTTTGTTTCCAGTATTTTGTATTTACGGAAAGAAATGCAAAAATCAACGCCGAAGTTTTTGAAATTGAAATTGGTTTTTAGTCCAGTTCTGATATTTTATTCTATTCAACAGCGCAGTTTTAGTTTTATGAATTGACGGCAGTAGATATTATTTTTATTTAAGAAAAAAAGCAAAGTATTTACACAGTTTATTGTAATTTTAACTAAAACCCTTTTTAGTTCTAAATTTCAAAAACAAATTAGTGCGAAAAGCTTTTAGGAATTGAATCGTATTCTGAAGTTCCCCGTCTTTAAAAAAAAAAAATATGCGTAAAATACGTAAAAACAGAGTTTTTCAAGATGGCTGACGATTGTAAAAACCGCGCCAACGTAAATCGCGAAAAATCCGTGCATCCGTCTACCAAAGTAGCACCGTTTTTTTAAGTGAAAATAGATCGATGTGCACATGGGCAGAGGCAATGTAGTGCGCAATGCCGAGGTTGTGCGCGATGCCTAGTTTGTGCAATTCTCGGATTTTTTTTTTAAGTGAAAATAGATTGATGTGTACATGGGCAGAGCCAATGTAGTGCGCAATGCCGAGTTTGTGCAATTCTCTGATATTTTTAAGGTGAAAATAGATTGATGTGTACATGGACACCGAGTTTGTGCAATTCTTTGATGTTTTTCGAGCGAATACGGATAGTTGTGTACAAGGGAAAACGAGATAATGTGTGATGCCGAGCTGTAATGTAACATATTTTATATGCAATGTTTAACATATCAGTGTATTTTAAATTTGTATTGTTGTTTTAATTGTGAATTATATTTAAGACATCATTTTTCATTTAAATTGTATTTTTAATTTTTTGGTTTTGATATGTTTATAATGCTTTCCGACTTACGATATATATCGATAGCCCGACGATCTACTCAACAGTAACAAAACTGTAAACCATTCACTTGCTAAACGTAATGAAAATTTCTTCTGGGCAGCCAGTTTTAATGCAACTAAAGCTAGTGCAGTTTAGTTTTCTTTGTTATTTTCGCAAATTACTGTAGAGAAAGCGAAGTTCTTCACGACCTATTTCTACTTGGAAAATTCAAAGCTTTTTCTATTCAGGCCGAATAACTAATTCATCCCCATATACATTTTTAAACAAAAAAATTATTTCTTTCTTTACGTTTTTTTTATTGTACCTTTATCAGAAATTGCGTTATTATTTTTTACTGTAGCTTTATTTGAAAATCTTTCCTCTCATGTTTTATTTACTTTTATTTGAGCTTTTAAGCAGCTTGCACTCTCAGACAATTTTCGAACAGATACTGAAATAGTTCATGTAAAATTACCCTTTGAATTATTTGAACGTTACTTGTTTAGTTTATTTACGTGTAATTAGTTATATTTAAAAATACCGCTGCTTTTAACTCTTCAAGTTGTACAGTTGCGCGCCTCCAACCTGCACGCAACAAAGTGGTTACTGCTGAAACTGGAAATTAGACAGTCTTGAGAAGGGTTTAAGTCCCTTTTTATTCAACTTTAGAAGTTACAAATGCGTGCTCTTGACGCTCACAAACTACGCCGACCCGGCGGTAAAATAAAAATAATAACTGAAAAAAGATAATAACAAGAGACTAACTACGAGGCTCTCTAAACGTAACTAACCTCACCGCGTTCTAAAATACCGCTGATAATTCAGCAAACTCTGAATATTACGTTGAAAGATTAACAAATTGCCGAGGCAAGCACACAGGCCGAAACGCGCGTTTCTTCAATTTCTAACTAGCCACTTCCACACTCTTGAAGCAAGAAAGCGCACCATCGAATTCGTTTCCTTTCTATTTAACTCAGAATACTTCCGCTGATAATTTGAATCCTTGCGCGTTCTACTAAAATTTACATACTCTGGCATTGGCATTTCCAGGGAAAAGTAAGGCTTGACAGGAAAGATAGTTTAAACTTAAAATAAATGTTAGTTAAAATAAATATAAACCCTACAAAGTTTTGCTAGAATTTCGAAAGAAATAAAATGATTGTTTAGATAACATGCACAGAGATCTTCTTTTCCGTACTTTCTTGCCCTAGTAGTTACCGTGTGGGTAAGACAGTTAAGCAGGGGAGTTCGATCCCAGAAGAACGGGTAACGTGTATACGAGCCAGTTTCCCTTAGAAAGTCCTCCACGAAGGTTTCCCTCCTCTTAGGCAGATAGCCCTCGAGGCTTTGCCATAATCACACACACACCCAGAAGAACGGACTGGCTGAATGGTTGGTTTCTGTAGTTCTTACCCTGTATAACCCCCCGGGGGTCGGCGTAGAGAACTCTGCGAAGCTACTGGCTAGGACCTGTACCTAGGCAGTCTCGGCCACGGGGGTATAAAATTTATGAACTTGGTGGTTCTGAAGGCTCTGGGAAAGGTCACTTATTGGCCGGCCCCGGAGTCTGGCACGTCCTAGCGCGGCGTGGTTCTAGTAACCCGGGGGTCTCCTCCGGGGTCGCTGGGTAATGTCCCGCTGCGACGGGTTCGCCCAAGCGACTGGTAGGAGCATTAGACGACCGGTGCTGCCTGGGGTTTATCTCCAGGTGGTGCGCTGCTTTCCTGGAGGGTAATAGTGGAGGTTGAACCTCCACGATGTGCCCGAAGGGGTAGTAGACCTTTAGTGGGCTTAAGTTCCCGGAGCAGGAAAGCCAAAATCCTCTAGTTACCCTGTATAAAGCGAGTACGAACCTGTTTCCCTTAGAAAGGCCCTCCACGAAGGCAATCCTCTCCCTAGGCATAGCTTTCGTATGCTTTGGCTATGGTCAGATAACCCTAACTATATTTTCTTCCCATAATTTATTTTAATCAGAATGCACTTTATTGATTATTGCTTGATTTTTCTGTTATTTGAGGCTTAAAAAGTGTTTATTCTGTGAAGGAAGTCCTCAGCTTTGGAAACAGGATATACAGTGGGGGGAAAGGGACTGAAAATTGTTTTGAAAACTTACCTTGATTCTTTGGTATTAATGGTTGGATATTCTTCAAGATTTGTCAATTTATGACTTTCATCTGTATACCGCTTTGTAGATTCTCAAAAATAGCTCAACAACGTGACTTTTTGCGTGATTTCGTGATTGAAAGCTCAACTGTTTTAAGCAATCAACTTTTCAATATTTGCGAATACTGAAGAAGAACGATATAAATGAAAGAAGAAATTTCACGCAATTATTATCTTACATCAAACATCTTATAGTTTTCGGTCGATTTCTGGGATATTTCAGCTTATTATCTTTGAATATTTATGAATATCTAATATATCGTGAAGTTCGCCTGAAGGGGCACAGAAGGGCTATCTGTTCAAGGAAAGATGTGCTTTTTCATGATACACATAAGGATAATCACGAAAGCTAAATATGCAGCTACTTCGTTTGCCTGGGTTTAAACCCAAGTCGAACTTCCAGTATTCAGCGATATTAACAACTCAGCGTTGATTCCTAACAGTTTTCTACACATTTAGCTACATTTTTATCTATATAAATGATGCAAAGAGCTAGTTCATATTAGTCTAAGTTTGCTATCTACACTGGTGTGCAAAAATTAAGGAAAAATTAGCATATCAGCTGAACGAAGAGGCAGAGCGGACAGAAAGACCAATCAGGAGATTAAGTAAGGTGATGTACGGTAGCACATGCGCAGATATGCAGGTAGACGTAATGGGCGAGTGTCTGAGTAGTATAAAGCATGTTGTCGCTGTAAGATCAGTATTTCTGGCAAAGAGATTGCACGCCGTATAGCAGTTAAAATCACACCGAGTTGCTGCCTCAGCGAGAAATGGCGAATAATCAATCTGTTAGACGACATCTGGATGCTTTTACCCGAGGTCGAATCATTGGGAAGTTGGAGGAAGGCCGCAGTGTGACAAGTGTGGCTGCAGAGTTCGGAAATGCTCACAGCATCGTTTCCCGACTTTGGAGACAATTTCAAACTACAGAAACAGCTATCCGGGGGTTTAGTATTGGTCGTCCACGAGGAACCACACCCGCAGATGACCGGTATATTGCCTTACAGGCCAGAAGAAACAGGCGGTAGACAGCGGGAGAAATTGCTAGACACACGACTGGACGACCGATATCGCGTTTTACCGTGGCCGGAAGACTGCACGGTGGTGGTCCATTTGCACGACAGCCTGTACGGTGTGTACCTCTAACGCCTGTCCATCGGAGAAGGCGTTCTCTGTGGTGCCGGAAACACCGGAATTGGAGAGACAATGAATGGGGACGAGTACTCTTTACAGATGTGAGCAGATTCAGTCTGAGTAGCGATTCTCATCGCATACTCATCTGGAGAGAGCGGGGAAGCCGCAATCACCCCTCGAACATCATTGAAAGGGAAAGGTATGGAGGTGGCGGTGTTCTCGTTTGGGAAGGCATCATGCTTGGTAGTCGTACAGACCTTCACATCTTCGACGCAGGTTCAGTCAACGGGACCCGTTATTGTAACGAGATTCTTCTTCCATATGTGCGTCTTTTTAGAGGCGCTATGGGTCCGCAGTTCCTTTTCATGGACGACAATGCATCATGTCATCGCACAGTAGCTGCCGAACAGCTCTTAGAGAGTGAGGATATTGAACGTATGGATTGGCCGGCACGATCTCCGCATCTCAATCCCATCGAGCATGTATGGGATTTTCTGGGCAGACGCTTGGCAGCTCGTACCTTACCACCAGTAACGATTCCGGAGCTTCGATTGGCGCTGCAAGACGAATGGGCAGCAATGCCTTAACAACTCATTGACACCCTCATTCTCAGCATGGGCAGACGCTGTGAAACCTGCCTAGCAGTCAGGGGAGATCATATCCCCTATTAAAGACCGGATTTTTCTTGCTGGACACCCATCACAAGGATGTTTCGGCCTTCAGTAGCATTGCGCTCCATGCTACGTTTTCAATAAAGCTTCTTTTTATCCCTCTGATTTCTCTTTTAGTAAGTGTTGCTTACATTACTCTTGTCCTTACGTATTGGGGATCTTACGGTATTAAATGTGTTGATTTGCTTTTGTACAAAGTTATATTGAAAAAACCGTCTCGTCCTTAATTTTTGCACACCAGTGTATAGTTTCTTCAAGTAAAACTGAAACATATTTCTCTGATCCTTCTTGTTGACATTTTTTATTGGATAAATGTCGACAAATTTCGTTGAGTTCATTTTCAATACGTTAATTTATTTGCAGAGTTTTAATTCCAGATTTTTCTAAATGCTCTTGTTGAAAATTTATCTGGCTTCTGCGCAAAATGTTACGGATTTAAGAAACAATATTAGTTGTAACCATTTTTGCCTTTCTTTCCGAATCTGTTAAAAAAAAAAAAAACACTTTCGATTTTCTCTTAAAGCGTCAACAAAGTAGTCAGTCAATGCCCTTTAAATGGTAATGTGATGCTAATGGGAATGCGAAAGTATTGGAAGTAAAGTGATCACTCCTTGATGCTTCTTTAAGCAGCAGAATTTAACAAAATTTATTTGTGATTTACTTATATTCTTAATTTAACTTAGATGTGTAACGTGTATAAGAGCCAGTTTCTTTTAGAAAGCCCTCCACGAAGGCATCCGTCCCCTTAGGCAGATAGCCCTCGAGGCTTTGTCGTAATTAAATAATTTAACCTAATTTAACTTAGTGCTAAGTCCTGATTTAAACTGAAGTTTCTCTAGCTAGTTGAAGGACATTAATCTTTTTGAAAGCTCGAAAAGGAAATATTACTGCTTGGCCGTTAAGGTTAAACATATTGTTTTACTTATTTTATAGCCTCAAAATTGCTTAAATAATGCATATTAAAAAGAGAAAATATTTATGACCCATATAATCAACATTTTGAATAGGATTATTCTTAAGAATGAAATAATCTACGAATGTAACGTAAATTCTTTTTCACAAATTCTTTCGTTCATTAAGAAGTAAACACTTTGGATTATAAATTATTAATTAAAAATAAAATAATCGTAATATTAAAAGACTATCATAGCATTTATGAGTCTATGTAATGTGTGCAAAGTTTTCAAATTTTATAGAGTCGCTCGATTGTAGAACTTAAAAACAGCAACTAAAGTATCAAAATCCTATTGAAGAAAATGCAACCTACTTTTCTGTATACCATTCACTAATAAATAAAAATTTAAAGTTCATGTAAATATTTATATTTATTCTTTTTTCCATTGATGGGCACTCAGGTCCCTGGAACACGTTCCTACCCTGTGTTTAGCAACGTAAGATGGTGTGCATGTCTTTAAATTTGCGTAGCATATCATGAAAGCCCTAAAATTAAATATTACAGTCCTAAAATTAAATATTACAGTCTAAAATTAAATAATGAGGATTGTAAATAGCAATAATCGGCATGTAAATCTTGATGCAATTATAGCGCTGAGCTGTAGAAGTTAAATGAGTAATTTAACCTAGATTGAATCGAGAATATAACAATTTTGGCATTGGATTAATTATAGCTGATGCGTGAAACAGTTGGATGATAGCTGCAAACGGATGCTCAGGAGTAAATTCATTTCGGCGTCGAAGAGTCAGTTACATCTTTCTTGACCGGGGTACGAACCTCTGCCTTCGGATATTCAAGCTACTTTTAATTGTTCTTACCCCCCAGACCTAATCTGGCTTTAATATTTATACCTGCCCTTGCCAAGACCTTTTCTGCCAGACTTCATCATTTTTTAAAATATTTTTACTTTAAATAAATTTAAATTAATTATATAATTTCCTAAAATATTTATCTCAGATTAATACTTTAAAAACCACGCATACTGCTGTCTTTTACAACACTATGCTACACTCAAGATTCCATTCACAATTTAATTTGCAAACCACGCATTACTTCGCCTGCACTTAAAGTTCACCCATCGGTTCTTCGCTCTAAGCTTACTCCAGTTATTCCGCCAGTTAACTTTGATTAAACTCTCTGCAACCGCGCTTTTTCGACTCTTTCTCCCAAGGGTCCTCGGGAAATGTAAGGTATTGTATCCAAGCGTTTAGCCCCTCCATGGTTTAGCCTTGGGATGGTCGGAGCGGGGACAAACGGGGTCACTGACCGAAGAAGGAGAAACCTTGCCTTAAAATTAAAGAACTTTGCCGAGGACCGGTCAATTCAACCGTCCCTCACTCCATCAGCTGTTTGTCTCCATGGCAACCATCCACGCGCTTCGCGTCCCGGTTGCCTTCTCTTTTGTTACTGAATGCAAGAAGTTGACTCACGACGGGGGGCTAAACGCCTTCAATTGTGATAAACTCTTGTACTCTCCTCCTGTGTCCTAATAAGAGGACTCTTAGCGATTCCTGATTTTAGCTTATCTGCTCTTTCATAAACTTTAGCGACTGCTTCTCCCTTATTTAATTCATTTTTCTGAACGATGGTGTGGAGGTAATTGCAATTAATTGCAAAGGTACTCCGTAATTCAAACGCCTTGGTCAAGCGACGCAGTCGCACATTCAGGCACCTGGGTGAAAAACCCTAGTGCTGATAAGGACCACGTGTTTCTGAGATTCCTTTGCCGATGCTTTATTTGTCTTCTTTTTCCCCCTTTCTAGGAATTTCGTTCTCTGACGAGGAGGGACCTTTAGATACCCTCGAAATCGATTGAGTGTTTTAATATACTTACGCTAAATACAAAGTTGTTATTGCGATTTTGATTGTCACATTGGCGTGTTTCTCTTCTATTTTAAATGCAGATTTCATTGAGGGAAGTAGCAGAAGGAGGAGAGAAAGTGTAGCATGAGCGCTATCGGCAGGCATTTTTGGTAGAGGAGCGTTTTCAGAGCCAGACGATTTTGATTGGTCAAGCCGAAAAAGGGGAGGGGAGTAAGGCTTGGTATTAAACATTGATAAAAACTTAAGCAGTAAAACTGAGTTTGCACAAATACAAGTATTTTTAAGGGTATTTGGATAAATGAAAAGTAAAATAGAAAAATTTAAGCCCAGCTGTTAGACAAACCTCTGCCTTCGGTGTCTTCCATCTAATTGAGCTGGATTCTCGTGGTGAGAGTGCTAAGTGGGAAGAGAAAGTGGGGCGCAAACATTCGCTACTGACAGGAATAGGAGGGAGGCGGGGTTCAGAGCCATACTTTTAGAGGATTACTAGAGGCGAAAAGGGGACGGGGTTTACTATGTCACATGATTATCTACTGCTAGGAATTACAATTTTTTTTTTAAGTATGAGTATTAAATTTAAAACAGAATCAATAATAAGAAATTACTGTTCAAAAATGAAAGCTGTAAGGCATATTATGAAAATATATTTCCAGAGAATGCTGAATTAAATAAAATTCTTCATAATCATTAGTTTAATGCCCTTAGAAATGCTCCTGGCCTTCTGGCGTTATTAATTTCATTATAATCGTAGCTAAGTACAGGAATACTTTCATTCTCAACCTAGTAAATGTTCTTAAAGAATTTTCTGGCAATTTTGGCCATAAACTTTTTAATTTCTAGAACTTTAAGTTCATTGTGAATATCTGCATTCCTGATAAACTGCATTTCTGCATATAATTGGCTACAACTTTGTTTAAGAGGAAAAGATCGTCCTGACATCTATGAATTGCACAACGATATCAAGTAAAATGTAAGGTCATTTTTCATTTTATGAAATTTAAGTTTTAAAACGTAAATATAGATGCAATTTTTCTCTTTTGAAATTAAAATTTCATATCAGACAAAAAGGAGTTTTCGACCTTTAAATATAAAATTCTTTTAATAAATAAAAGGTAATTTTCTTCTTTTAAAGACTAGTTTACGTTTATAGAAATCTATTGGGTTTTACATTGTACAATTATATTTCTTGAGGTGATTTTGGACTTTGTAAAGCAAAGTTTTATTCCTACAAAAGAGGCTATTTTATCCTCTAACAGTTAAACTTTTGTAATAAATTAAAAGGTCTTTTATGACGGTTCTAAGTTAA
The DNA here is from genome assembly GCF_044657685.1 of Stegodyphus dumicola. Lineage (NCBI taxonomy): Eukaryota > Metazoa > Arthropoda > Arachnida > Araneae > Eresidae > Stegodyphus > Stegodyphus dumicola. The sequence continues at coordinate 6,167,244 of NC_140780.1, read as the reverse complement.
GGTCTTGTACCGCATAAGATGGTGTTTTTCGACTTATTATTATTTTCTTTTGATAATAAAGGTAATTTTATTTTTTATTTTTTGAAGTCATTTGTTATTAAAACATAACAAAGCAAAATAAAAAATAAGAAATTGGATAAGTTAAAATCAGTTTTTAAGATGAAATCCAGTTATTCTTTCTTGTATACAATCTCGTTACATGCTTAGGTTGCAACATTTTACCCCGGTTGTTAAGGTAGAGCATACATCAAAAGAAATCTTATACCTTTCAAAATATGATAGAACATAAAACGACTCCAAAGAGCTTTTCTTCTGCTTCGAAGCTAGTCGTTAACTAGTTCGACGATGTTGGTGCCTGTTTCAGCTTTTCCATGTACTATCAACTCTTTCGATGCATTTCAAGAGAGTTTATCACTATGCAGCTGAAGAAAATGAAGTATATCTTTAACCAAATTTTTTCCAGTAGCGGGGAGTTGAGTGTAAAATGTCTAAAAAAATATTCTCTTTTAATTCCTTTAACCTTATAAACTTCTCCTTTCTCTATGGTACTCGTTTTATTTACTTTCGATACAATCTCAGATTTTCGATGTGCTTTTGAAACGCTTGCGTATAAAGAGTGACCTTTTCACTGTCGTTTAAATTAGACATTTTTGAGGACGGATTTCATTTGTTTGTCCAACTCAGATAAATGATTATCTACTAGAAGTTGTTCATGCTCAAAATGTTCATGTTAGCGTGTTCCTTTGAATAACGAGGATAGTGCAGTTATTGCTGCTGGAATAATAAAACTTAAAAACCTTTCGTTCCTTTAAATCAGAAGTTGACGCTCTTTGTACAATGGAATTTTTCTCTTCGCTAACTGGCGCAGTTCTTTTTCATAAGGCACAATTTTTTTTTTTCTGGTTTTCAGTCAAAGGAAAGTTTCCTTGCAATAAATTCATAACGTATTCACGGACAGTTTTAATTAGAGGATTTTGCATAGTTTCGAAGAATATTTACTTTCCTTTTAACTTTTAGATAATAGCTCTAATTCATGTAACTATACTTCGATCTGCGCACGTTGGCATATTGACGGAGAAGGATATCATATATCTTAAGTCACGGTACATATTTGAAATACATTTTGCAAAAGTAGTTACCTTGAATAAAGCACAGTGCGAGTGATTTGGAGAATGAAATCTGCATTTAAAGGGATCTGGCAGTAAATTATTCACCTTGAGGCAACAAAAGTTATCCAGATTTAAAATTTCATGGTTTGATCAATTGCTCTAAAACTTTACATTTTTCAGATCCTTTTACAAGCGATCTAATAAATAATGATAGCGATCTAATAAATAACGTAGAATGGCTTGAAGGTTTTCGTAAGGAAATTCACTAGAATTCCATGGCATTCCAAGTATACTGCGTTCCAACCATGAAAAAACGATTTTCTGCTTTGTGCTGAGCTTTTCCCATGGCTTGGGAGGCTGAAATGTCCAATAGGAATCCAAAGTAGGAATCGCCAATACTTTGAAACGCTAATTGTTTAATAATGAAACATTCTGGTCTGAGATGAAATTAATAACGACAAGCATCATGATGTTTCAATTCAAAACTGATCTCCGTGGAACATGCACGAAGTTTTATCAGCAGAGAAAATACCCGTACGTAAGCAAACCTTTTCATCTGTTTCCGGCTTTAAATCTATGAGAAGATAACCATAAGGTTAACTAGTTGCATCGTAAAAAGTTTCCTGAAAAAATTTAGTTTCACCTGGATATATCTGCCTTACTAAACAGTGAACTTGTAATTTATCTCTTATATTTTTGAAAAAGCGCAATAAGGAAGCATTTAGAGAAATATTTCTCATTTCTTTACCCTTATGAAACATATTTTGTACTATAAAAATAACTCGCCAATTCCTGTGATGGCTTCTTTTGGTAAATAATTTAGATAGTATAGAATCAGCTCCTAATTCAGACATAAGATCATCAATAATAATAAGTGCACCAGATATTCGATTGATATCTGAGGGCAACCCATTATAAAATTCTACACCAGTTATTTCATCCAACAGATTCTGATATGCTCCATAGCACCAAATAACTTTACAAGGAAATGGTTTATAATTTTTTCATCTATTATTTTTTTAAGAAAAAAGTTTTGCCTGAATTAGACGGACCGCTATTTATCATTGAGAAAGGTTGTTTCAAATATGGGAACTCCATATCAAATAAATATCATTTTAATCTGAGAAGTCTATTTATACCGAAAAAGTAAAGATAAATTCTGTTTTATACTTAACTATAAAATAAAAAATACAAAGATATCGAAAACAAATATATTTATTAAAAGGGAGTAGTATTTTTGATTAAATTTATACAAAAATAGGAATATTCATTCATTTTCTTCATTAGAAAACAAATTTCAATCTGAGAAAGATAATATGACTCCAATGTCTAATACATATTCAATGCCTATTCATTTAAAATATTAGTAGATAGCCTGAGACATTATATACACAAGATAAATGGGAAATAAATACATTTGTGTACTTGTTATCAATAAAATGTTTCTAAGCTCGAAGATATCAACAATTTAATGTAAAGTTTGTAAAACTTCATTGTGTAAAGTTTAACTTTAAATTGTGAATTTTCTAACTAATCAAAAATATCTCAACATTCAAAAAGGGAAATAAAGTTTTATAAGTTTTTGCTTCAAATAATTCACTTGAAGCAGGTTATATTTTCTCTTTTCGGTACAAGATGATGGAAATAAATTAGCATTTTTAATTTAGTCTTTAAAACCAGAAAAATGTGTAAAAACAAATTAATTATTTTTATTTTTATTGCACTCCAGACTTAGCTTATACAGCAATGAGATACATAATACAATTAAATATATTTATATAATTAAATATATTTAATTTAGTAATATAAATATATAAATAATTAAAATATTTTATAAATTCATAAATATATTTATATTGTAAGGTATTTCTCCTGCCTTCCTAGCGTGCCTTCGTGGTGAGCACACTGAGCCGGTATTTCAGAGGTCCGTGGTTCGATTCCCGGCGAAGGCGTTGCTAATTTTTCATCTCATCTGCTTCCAAAAATTAGCTAATGTCTCTAAATTATAATTAAATATACTTAATTTAATAATGATTAAATTATAAAATAATTCTTATTAATGCAGTTATATGTATTTATGTAATGCAATTAATATTATGGATTTAATTCTAACGTTATAAGATTAATAAATTACATGAATTTTTTATTAGAATCATATATCAAATAAAAATGAATTATGAGTATAACAATAAAACATCTGCTGAAAGTTTGCCGTATTTTGCAGGGTAAACATTTCTCGAAAGAAAAAGATTAAACTTGTAGCGTTTGTTGGAAGGTCGTTCTGATGAACTTAAAATATAATTTATGTACTCTATTTAAAATCTCACGATCCCTCATTTTCCTTCCATGAAGAAGCTCATTATCAATTGCCAGGTGTAAACCCAATTCTGAATTTAACAAGTAATTTAAAACAAGTAATTCGTCTAGCGGGCAGGAAGACAATATTTTCGGCATACAAAAGTGAAAGTTAACTTTTGATACCACTAGACAAAAGACGCTGAATTTGGTGCACCAAATGAGTTAATTGACTGCTCTACTAAGAATTTCAAATGTAAACAAATGATGGCGAACTCATTAGGCCTAGGACCACTTAAACTTTTAAACTGTTGATAATTCTACAATTATTGCATGCAGATTAAATAAAGGCACAAAAACCTTAGCTCGAATATAAGAACAACATAATTCAACCATTTAAAAAAAAAAAAAAAAATTGTACATTATGCCAACATCTAAGAATAAAAATACTGAGCTCACAGAGCTCTGTAACAGGGTAGGAATATATATATGTTTGGTGTGGTCTGTTGCAGGAAAAACGGGAGGTGCACAACTAGATGTTATAGCAGTCGCATATACAAAATTTCAACGTTTTAAGCAACTCATTTTCGAGTTACAGATGTCACGGAAAATATCTCTTCTGAATTCATTTTAAACTCATTTTACAATCCATTTCAAAAAAAGTTCCTTTATTCTGTCCGTACGTACAGATGTCAAGCAAAAACATCGTTCAAATGGATTCGAAAACGGTCAAAATGGTTATTTTCGTAGAAAAATGATGCCCGAAATTTATTGTAATTACAAAATTTCCTTTACTTCGTACGAGGAAGTAAAAATGCGCTATGAATTTCCTTATGGATATTTATTATTTTAAAATAATTATATAAAATTCACAAGAAAAGTCATTAAACTGAAAATAGTTTTAATTGTTGATTCAGGAAAATAAGATTACGAATTTGCACTGTGCTATTACTGAAGCTTGAGTGTTTTCTAGAACACGAATTCTATAAGATCTCTTAATAAATAAATAAGATTTACAAAGTTTGCATTATTTATCTTATATTTTGTAATTTTCTAATGTTTATTCCAACTACTTTGAATTCCAATTAATTAATACAATTAATACAATTGAACCAATTAATTAATATCAGCGATTTTCCTCATCTTGGAAAATGCAGAGTAAAGGTCTTTTTGAGCGAGAGAGAGATGAATTTATATTGACCTAAGCGATATTCGTTTTGTGATGTCGAGCTAGAGGAGTTTTGTTCATTACCAAAATACATTAAAACCAAACATATTCTATAGTATAGTATAGTTTATACTGTCTGTTAACTTTTCCGAGATTCGAGACAAAGAAGTTTGCCTGCAATAAGAAATATACTGAGTCCCAGAATGTGCGTCTTTATCGCTGATGCCATGAAACGGCTGAACTGAAAACTCGCTAGAGTATGAAATGCGAAGGCAGAGCTAAAACATTATGCTCATTAAGCCTCAACGAATACGAGTAAGGCCAGAGTTTTAACATTAAGGTGTTTCTTATAATGTTTCATTCAATGATAAATTCCACGTGAAATTTACACGTTTACCCTTGTCGTGATGAATCACTTTGTACATTCAATACAGGCATCATTTCTCTAAGTTCTCAAAATTTTGGAGCAACTGACAAATATGAAGCCGAAAAGAAATCGAGTTTACTCAAAAATTCATACATGTCATAGAAGTAGCCTTTTATATGTAAGCAGATGCTATATTCACTTTCACGTAAAATATACCTGCCTTCCTTTCAACCAGCAAGCCTATTTTTACAGCAGTTAGTGGTTGTCTCATTTTTTACCATTTGTAAGTTTTGCCAATAATGCCTTTTATATCCATCGAGAAATGGGGTAAAGTAAGCCGAACATGGCGCCACGGTATTTATACCATCTACTAACGGTGCGAGCGGTACAATGCGAGTTTCCTTTCGGAACGCGTTTCCAGCGCCCGAGGGACAACTTTTTGGAGCACTCGAGCTATTTTAATGAGCGCACAGCGAGTGTAATGTGAAGCATTGATGATCGTCTGAAATTCCAGCCCCAAAAACCGTATAAAAATGCGCACGGGTCTAGTATATATAAAACATAATGGGAAGTAGACAGTTGGTCAATGATAGACTGATCCTTTGGAAGAAATGAAGGAAACACGAAGATCGCGGCCTCGTGTGAGAGAATGCACACGCTTAAGACGGCGCTGTTAGTCTCGGAATAGCGGCAGAAAGTGAATATGTGCTCCAGCTTATGTCTAGAAAATGAATATGTTGGGGCGCCCCCGGCGGGACATCTGTTATTTGAAACTAACTTCCATTTGCCCTCTACCTGAAGGTGGCATTATGGAATGCAAAATTTATGAACATTGAGTCCCACTCGGGAAAATAAATCGGAAGCAGTTTTTCCTGCATTCTTCTCTCCCTTTCTGCTTCTCTATCGCAAAGTTCCTCACTGTTTCCTCTGCTTAACACTTGTCTTCGGTTAATGGGCCGGATGAGATCGAATCTTAATAACCGCGGTAAAACACGACGTGATAAATACACCTGACGATACTCAGGTAACCATGGTGACCAGGGATAATTAGGCGCGGATCCTCACTGCCTTCAATATTTGTTTTACGCCTTTTGCTACATGGGAATTTGACGACTTTAAATGGATTACGGAAACAGTGACATCGCAAATATGTAGTAAGGAGTTAAAACGTGACTTTAAAGAGGCGATGGCTTCATCTTAGTTGGCTTTACAGTTGTCTCCGCGTTTCGCTGGAGGGGAAAACTTAGGGAAGTTAAAATTCTTTTTGTAAGTTCGTGAAATGGCTTCGTAAGTTTTTGCTTTAATTCATTTATACGAAGCAAGTTATTTTTTCCTGCATCGGTTCAACAAGATAATAGAAATAAACTAGCATTTTTCAGTTGAGTCTTTAAAATCAGAAAAATATGTAAAAACCTAAGTTTTTTTTTTTTTTTTAAACTTTTCTCTGGACTCAATTAAGTTTGTATTGCAATGATTTATATAATGAAATTAGAGCTCTTACGTTGTAAGATTAATAAATTACATAAATTTTGTATTAGGATTACGTATGAAATAAAAAAGTCAGTTAAGAACCAAACATTGAACACCATTTGAAAGTTCAGGATATTTTGCGAGGGAAACAGTTCTCAAAAGAAAGTAGTTCAACTTTTTTCTTCAGCGTTTCTTGCTAAAGTCGTTTTTATGTATTTCGCTGTAAATTATTTTTTAGAACTTTACTTATTTCTGAGATGCTCTAAAAATATATTCAACTTGTTCCAGTGGCCGTTTCTCTGGTAACACACACATGCACTTTCTAAGACAAACTGACTCAAAAGCGCTGTTTTTTTTTAACTTAGTGAATTCGTGTCATGTATTGCAAAAACAAGCCCTTATAGAGGGCCTCTCTCCTTGGGAACCTAAATTACCAAGGCTTTAAAAGCTTGCAAATTCTCTGCTGAGCAGCCCTAAGTGAGATCAGGATGCTAACAAGTTTCGCGGCGGTAAATAATTTTGATTTCATGCTTCCTCGTTAGAAATTTTGATATCCTACAAAACCCAAATTTAAAATAGCTGCATTATTCCCATCATTAGTTTAACCTCTTTCTCGAAATTCGTTAATTACAAAGCAATGAATCATGCAAAGTGTTTAAAAAAGTGGCTACAGGTTTTTGATTCTCATATATTGATATTAGACACATACTTCCTGTCACAGAATTCATCAAAACCAAAATCGATAATTATAAGAAAACAGTTTCAGTACTGTGAATACTGGGAGAAGTTGTATATGTAAAGATCCAAAATTTTGTATGGTACCTGTAAATCAAAATTTCAAGTTAATAAAATATTTATTTCGTTTCGCTACATATAGAATACGGGAGGATTCTCGTACAGTACGTGCAAGTGCTTGAAAGTCATTGCTTGCTGAACATCTCGTTCTAAGTAAACTGTTTCACTGACTTCATCCGTTTTCCGGCAGCCAAGTCGCGCGTCCGCTCGACAATAAGAAATTGCATGTGGTCACACTCAGGCTGACGCTCCATCCGTTTCAGGGCCGGCAAACGCTTCACTAGCTGATGGTCCCGTGTCTGCTTCAACTTCGACATCAAGGTTATCTTCTCGACAGTTTCTTTTCTCACACTTTCGATAAGTTCATCACTTAAAATTAGGGATTGTCGAATCGCATACCATCCATTCTGCTGTATCCTCAGCATTGACTTCTGAATATCGAGGAATTTGCAAAAGAATGTTTCTTAATTTCTCAAGGTGACACGTCATCCTCATTCTCCTCTTGTCTCTTCCCTTTCCTTTTCTTGAGCTTCTTTTTCCTCTCTTCTTCAGTTGATTCTGAAAAAAAAACTGAAATTCTGAAAGCGATTCGGATAGTTGGAGTTAGGATTACTGGAGTTTTACTGTATTTCGCAATGCATTTTTTTCGGGAATTCTGAAGAAATGTAGCACAAATCGGTTAACAAAATAGTAATTAAAAAAGGTATAAAAATAATTGGAAAAATAAATAAATAAAAACACTTGGCTTGTTCGATATCCGCGTAAACGTGTAAAAAATTAACTGAATTTTGGAAAAATAATCGCAGAAATAAGAAACAAATTTACTACTGTATACAAAACTAAATGCAACCAAAAATAAAATAAACAAAATAAAAATAAATTTTATTCAATTAAAAAATTTAACAAAAAATTTCATTTATAACCAGGTATAAGCAAATAGAAAAAATTATCACAGAAATTCGAGATAAATTTACTGTTGTATACCAAATATGAATTGAGAACATTAGAAGTTTGTAGTTTTTTTTTTTTTTTTTTTTTTTTTTTTTTTTTTTTGCAGTATTGACGTTGTTGCAAACGAAACTACTTTACAGTATTCTCAAACAATAAAGATAAATATGTCTGTGTTTCCACTTTATAACGCGAAAGAAGTCTCTGAATTAAAAGATTTCAATTCCTAGGTTCTAGTAACTTTGATGTAGAATAAGGTAAAGAAATTTAAATGTGTTTTAGTATAGGTCTAGCAAATTTTCACTGCTCTACATTCTTTACACGACAATAGTTTGTAATTAAAAAATACATCATGTTTCTAAGCACTATGCATCTATTAAAGTGACGTATAATTTACGAGGTATTCAAAAAATCTCCAGAGCTATAATTTGGCGGTACTTGGAAATTTTCATATTAAATAATTTCTAACTAACTTCAAGAACACCTTCTGTAAATACTTTATATAAAATATTTGAAAAAATTTCGTAATTAACGTTAAATTATTTAAAGAACGTGCAATTCTGATCTCTAATTTTAAATTTTAAATTTGACAATATTGTTTGGGGATGGTCATAGTGCTTAGTCTTACCTGATCTAGTTGAGATATGGATGTTTTGATATCTCAGAAATAGGTGGAATTTCGGCTATGCCGCAGGCAGTTGAACTATTCAAATCAATAAGTATTTCTCACCTTTTTAACTGTTTCATTCACTCCTTAATAAATGAAATTTCTTCTTTCTTAACATAAAAGAAAGGCTGAAAAAAATCTTGCCCAAAGAGTTTGTTAAGGTTTTTCTACGCTATCGTTGAGCTAGCAGTCTTCCAGTCTCTGTCCTACTCACTTCTGCTAATCCATTTATTTGTGTACTTTTAGCTTTATTATTAAGCTTGTAGGGACATCAGGTTTTTTTGAAGCAAGAGTGCATGAAAGATGAGCAATGCCTTTGCCGGGGCTCGCAACTGGACCGTTCGAATACGCGCCGTGTGCTAACCGTTACACCACGAAGGTATGCAGAAAAAAGGGAAAAAATACCTGAAAAGTTTCATTTTTTTTGAACTTATGCTATATGCAATTGAAAGGCAAAATTACAAAAATTTTAAAAGCAGCAAGTGTTTAGAATTCCTGATGCAGTGTTAAGTGTTGGTAACCATTTTCTTTTGAAGTATTTTCTCCGTTTGTCCTGTATTTTGTTGCTTCCAGGAGCTGTACTGATTCCGCTTGGAATAGTATAAGTGGAACATTTTTTCAGAAGCTTTTTATGCATGATGATGCTTAACCCTTTGCGGCACAGAGTGTCCGGTCTGGGCGCACCTAAAAATTTCCTTCTGTACGCACAGAAAAATTGAATGAAAAAGGATTTATAGGTTACTCTGAACTTTCTTTATTAATAGTAGATGGAAGCTCAACACAAACCAGTCCATATATTTTAGCCATGTTTAGCTTTTTTATGACCCTCATTTTTCAAAGAAATCTTCCAGATTTTTTTTTTAGGGTATAAAAGGAATTGTTTGGAAAGAAATTTCGATGTTATTTTTTTGGCTGTATGCTGATCTCCTTATTCTATATTAGTTTTAAATTTTTACCTTGAAATCTTGCTTAAAATCAAACGGTGAACCCTAGGTGTGCCCAGACCGGGCTCACCGATCATCTAGGACAACTGAGATTCTGTATTCTTTGTTTCTCCGCATCTCATCGGTCAGTTCATTGCCAACATTGCTCGTTTAAGCACTCTTTTCGAAGCTCTATTCAATCAGTGTGCCACTTTGGACACATCCACAAAATTAAACGATAAGTGCTATCTTCACAAAATTTTACTTGTGTACTCCTCTAGGCCTAATTAGACTGCCTACCTATTTTTTTTTTAAATCAAGACTCCAATTTTAAAAGGCTAAAAGGTAGCGTGCCGAAAAGGGTTAAGTATTTTAGGGAGTTAACTATCTTCATTCTGTTTCCTTCGATTTCGAATCGTGGAAGTCTTGGTACGTTTTATGAGGGTTTGTGAATAATTAGGGCGTGGGAGTTTTCTTGAGAAATTATTAGCTTTTGCTGTTTGCATAGAGAATTGCGATTTCCTACTGTGTTGCTTACATTTCTTTGTAATTCGGCTCTGGAACTATCACTCATAACAAAAGCCACATCGTCCATGAAAGCTATGCATTCAGAGTTAAGGCTATTTGTGCTTAGTGATTTTGTCAAATTCCAGATTCTAAAAATCTGCACTTAGGTATGAGGCCTGTGGACAGACTCTGACATTTTCAGTCATACCGTGGTTAGTTATAATTACATTGCGTTTGTTAGTGAAGTAATCTTGAAAACTTTCATAATTGTTTTTTTGGGCAGTTTATATTTTCCAATGTTCTTAGAACCTCCGGCCAGCAGCAGGAATCGAAGGTTTTTTGGAGGTGTAGGCACATCAAAGCCGAGTCCTGATTCTGCACTTTATTTTTTCATCTGCTATAGAACTTCATTGATTGCAGGTACAGTGTTTTTATTGGAGAACAACCCGAATGGGTGTGGTCTTGCTGTGTTGGACTTTCAAATATGATGCCTGAACTGGTACTTGATATCCAGATTAGTCTTGTCATTTCGTATTTAATTTTAACTGCTATTTCTCCTGGCATTTAAAAAATTATTTTGGCATAGAAAGATATATTCAGTGGATTAGCTGTTTCTAGAATATTTGTTAAATTATAAATAACGTTCTAAAATCCTGCGAAAGACCTAAGGAATGCAAAATCCCCCCACTCACAAGAAAGGATTTAATAAGCATTTTAAATACCGAACTAAAACAAACTGATAACGATGGAAAATGTTCATTTCCTAAAAGATGAATCACCTGTGTCTGCTGTACTTTATGTGGGAGTAATATTAGTAGAGCGAGTTTGAGATGGATTTGATGTGTAACGTGTATACGAGCCAGTTTCTCTTAGAAAGTCCTCCACGAAGGCATCCCTCGCCTTAGGTAGATAGCCCTAGTGTGCTTTGCCATAATTAAATACACCAATACACCAATTGAGATGGATTTGCAGTGAGGAATTCTACTTTGATTCGATTTTTTTTTTTTTTGCTTTTCATTTAATTTTGCAGTTTGTAATTTTGTTGTTTTATACTTATTTGTTCATGAAACTGGTTCAGGAAATCCTACTGGTCTAAAAAGATATGTAGATAAGATTGCATTTCATCCTTATTTTTAGAATTAAGGATGTATTTGGTTTGATGGTTGTATTTTTATTTTATATATTTATTTATTTTTATTGCTTGGAAATGACTTATGTATTTTATTGGATGTAGAAAATTTTATTCTTCCCAAGCTCATACTATCTATCCACTACTTCCTCTTTTCTTGAATAGCAAAAATTTCCATCATAACGTCAGCTTCAGGGCTTAATTTCTAAAAGTAGAAGTGTCGGAGCCCTATAGAAAACAGGAAGGAAAGAGAAACAAGAGTAAATACAGGAATAAAATGACTATTAAAATCATTAATAATTTAAAAATGATTTAATTGTAGCATGGATGTTAATAATGAATATTTATTAATAATTATTATTGAATTCATAGTTAATTTACTATTGTGTATTAATTTATTAATTAAGGAGTAAAGTAATTAAATGATTAAATTAAATAAATTGCAAAGAGGTAATTAAAGTTTAATGACCAATTTTTAATATAATTTTATTGCTAAAAATAAAATTTTGATATCCCATTTCTACTAAAATTGTTGTTTAGTTAGATAAAAGAAGTTTAGTTAATAAAAATTGTTGTTTAGTTAGATAAAAGAAAATTTTATTCTTCCCAAGCTCATACTATCTATCCACTACTTCCTCTTTTCTTGAATAGCAAAAATTTCCATCATAACGTCAGCTTCAGGGCTTAATTTCTAAAAGTAGAAGTGTCGGAGCCCTATAGAAAACAGGAAGGAAAGAGAAACAAGAGTAAATACAGGAATAAAATGACTATTAAAATCATTAATAATTTAAAAATGATTTAACTGTAGCATGGATGTTAATAATGAATATTTATTAATAATTATTATTGAATTCATAGTTAATTTACTATTGTGTATTAATTTATTAATTAAGGAGTAAAGTAATTAAATGATTAAACTAAATAAATTGCAAAGAGGTAAATTAAAGTTTAATGACCAATTTTTAATATAATTTTATTGCTAAAAATAAAATTTTGATATCCCATTTCTACTAAAATTGTTGTTTAGTTAGATAAAAGAAGTGCCAAAGCCTTCTTATTTAGGGCTGCGGTGCGCTTCCGGCGCAATTTAAGCTCTGATCAGCTTTAAAGAGAGATTTGTGTGAATAGCTTATCCAAACACCTTCAATGGAATGAGAGATCCCATTCAAGTTCTTTGGTGTCGCAAACTGTGTTTAGTGTGTATTTTGGTACTCCAAAAAGCAGATGTTATATCTGCTCAGTTTAGCTTTTGTTTGGAATGTATAAAAACGTAGGAGCGAAGATAAAAGGACAATAATGTAAAAGCGTGTCACGGTAATTTAATTTCGGGAGGGGGGGGAAGATATGTCTCCTAACATTCAAAATTTAGATGATTTTAAAGAGTAAGAATGCTTTACTTTAGTTAAAACGTGTAGAAATTCTGAAGAAATTCGTAAAAAATTTCATTCATAGAAATCCACAGAGTTCTTTAAATCTTATTTTTATGCAATGGAAATTCGGTGTAGAGGTATAAAATAACGTAAAGTGCAATAAAAATAAAGCTGATAAGATAAAGTTCATTGGAGATATATTTCTGATTATCATGATTTACCCGAACATCAGATAACATTAGACAGCGGATGCTGTTAATAAATGTTTCCTAATAAATGGAAGACCCCAATATGCTTAGAAAGGTAATTTGTTTTAATCATGTACCCCTTGGCCTACACGATATCTGCCAGTTGCGCGAGCTATAGTAAACAAGAAAGTCAGTCGCGCGCCGTGCCATAAAACTGTTCAGCCGTGTATCCGAACTGGCGCAAAATGTATAGCTTCATGACATATATATTTCCGTGTAACGAAAAGAATTGTGAAATAATAAACAATGCTTAGGTACAAATAGTTCATTTTAAGAAGTCTAGGATGTAATCATAATCAATTGATCAGTTGACAAAAATAATCGCATGATGGTATGAGAGTTTGGCATGATGGGTATAAGAGGTTTTTAATTCTTTATACGAAATTATACCTGAAACGTGTGAACGTAACGGAGCTATACGAGGAAGTAACAGATCATCCAGTTTCGTCAAAAACAACTGAAAAAAAAAAAAAAAAAAAAAAAAAAAAAAGCGTTACAATCAAATGAAAAATATTCGATGTAGAATAACTCCAATTGCTTGCTCTGCTTGGCATTTTATACACAAATTCCTCACCACGAGTCAGAGTCGTAGCTTTTGTTTATGGCGCAAATACTTTATCACCAGTCAGACGCGTGATAGGCCGTTATAGGCCAGAGGGTTAACAATATACAAAAGAGCTGGATTTTGTGAAGAATGAATTGAAATATAGGAAAAACGTAAATACTTCGAGTTCATAAAATTAATTTATAATTACTTTCATAAATAAAGCAAGTTAATATATTCTACAAAAATGAAGAGGTTAGAGGCTAAAATTTTAAAACTACGATAAATTTAACTGACGACCTGATTTTTAAACGCCCCAAAAATATCTTGATGAACTTATTTTTAAACGCCCCAAAAATATCTTGATGAACTGATTTTTAAACGCCGCAAAAATATCTTGATGAACTGAATTTTAGACGCCGAGATGAACTGATTTTTAATCGCCAAAAACATATCTTGATGAACTGATTTTTAAACGCCGAGATGAACTGAATTTTAGACGCAAAAAAATATCTTGATGAATATTTAAACATAAACAATAAAGACCCATAACACCGTAAAACAAATTTATTTTTACTTGTACACACCAGATCAACAACATTTGTGTTAGAAATAAACTTCAAAATAAAATCAAAGGTTCACGTACAAAATCTCTGGAGATTGGAAAAATTTTACAAAAGCCCCTTTCCGGGTGGCACCGTTTTCTTCCTAAATTAATCTCCTCTTTCTTTTTTTTCGGGGCTGCTTCCTGTGCCACCCGGATGTTTTCTTATCTTCTTTCTTCCTTATTTACGTACCTATTTTAATTTTCTTCTGTAGGGACTTCCTTTCCTTTCTTTGTTTTTTCTTTCGTTTAACCTGAAACTTACAACAATTTTCTTTATTACACCACCTCCCTTATACTTCTACATTATTCCTTCATTTTTACAATTCAATACTTCTTTCCATACTTATATCTCTAATAGTTAAATGTAAAATAATACATTTAACTATTAGGATTCAATATCACTTACTTACCGAGGATAGATCTTGAGACCGTTCTGTAGAAGCCGAGTGCCTTGCCAACCTCTCTCTGGGGCCCCGGAAGATGATTATTTTCTTAGGTACTTCAACCCAATTCGCTTTTAAAACATTACTTTTTCTTTCGTATTTTCCCTCAGCAATAGGTGCAATTCTTCTTTTTTTTTTTCCCCTAGTTCCCGTCATTACTTTGAACAACAATGCGTTCTATAAAATAACGAACAGATCCTTTTCCTATTCTGATGGATTCTACGCTACCCAAACGAGGTTCCACTTCAAGACCGCTACATACAAGATAAGTTTTTTTTTTTTTTTTTTCCCTCCTTCTTCCAGTCTTCAGCAATCTGAAAAAAAAAATTATGATTAGTTATAAAGTTATAAACGAATATCTAGATTATCTGAAAAGTAAAGTAAAACCGGACCTTCTTCCCTCCCATACTTCAACGCTCAAAAGTACGCAACTAACAACATGTTCCCCAAAGCACACATGCTAAAATGTGAATGTATAACCATGTTTAATTTAGATTTTCAGGATTATTATTTATCCTAAGCCGTCAAATAAAAAGACAAAACTCGCACTTCATTCGTACGCACATAGAGGTGGCGCAAGATCTCAATATACATTTCAGTAACTTCAAACCGCAATCATTCAATTAATAGACAGCGTCATCAAAAATGTAAGGTGTTAACAATTTAATCCGAAGAACATTTGCTTTCATTGTCGAAGCGATTGAAAAAGATTTGGTGACACAGAAAATTCCAATCAAGCGTTCTATTGCTGCATGAAGTTTGACGTTATGCGCGAAAAATCGATAGTTTGTGTCTCACTCCTTCCATCTTCTATAGCTACCCCTTTAACGTGGTACCCTCATCACACTCAGTACAGCCAAGAGGAATGGGAGCTTGCACTGTTTATTAACGACTCCAGGTAAAAACCTGAATTGCAGCTGGAAGAACTGGAAAGAACCAGGAACACGCAACTTGCCTTACCTTGTTCATACAAATCCAGGGAAGCAGTTGCATGGTTTGCAGTGGAATCATATGTAAGGCTTTTTAGGGATGCTATTGGCCCAGACGTTTTGGTAATGACTAATAACGCTGTTCTCAGAATTTCCGGAAACAGAAGATATCTCTCCAGTGGATTGACTAGTCTATTCAACACACTTCAGTCCTAGTAAGCATGCATTGGATAACAAAACTGCACCGAGCCCGATGTCTGTCAGGATCTAAATAGTGCACATTCAGAAGACTGGCGTGGAATTCCAAAACAATTCACTAAACTTTATGACATCAAGGTGTGAAGATCCCATATCTGTCCGAAGTCACCATACCAGATATTAAGTAAAGATTTCTCTGTCGGTTCCTATAAAAACGACTAAAAATTTAATGTTTTCAGATTGATCAATTGGCAAACATGGTGATTTAAATCAAGTACCATGAAACTCCTCATAACCGCCAATATCAAATTAAAGGTACTTTTGAAGATCTAAATTTAAATCAGAAATTCAGGCCTGTGAGATTAAAAAACATGAAATGGGATAAGAAAATAAGCTGGCTACTAATATATTAAAAGGGGCTAAGGAACATGCAAAAAAATCTGTGTTGCGTTTCTGCCACCCGCCATAACAAGTCTTATCCAACCAATAACTTATCCAGAATACAAAGGATGAGCGACCAATTCCATTTTTGCTCCTTGATGTACGAAAATTGAAGAAGGAATTTTATCTCGGCTGTAATAAAAGACCTTCGTAAATTACTCGGCATAGACAAAACCCAAACGACTCCTTTACACCCACAGCCACGGTAGAGAGGTTTAATCTAACTACCTTTAGTAACTACTCCCTAATTGTTTCCAGAAATCAACAGGACTAGGACCATACTGGCCCACCGTGGTGCTATTTCGATTCCAGACGCTCTCCGTCAGCTATTTGATTTATTGTTTGATTGCCCTTCGGATCGCCTGAGGTGCCATTCTCCAGGCACGGTTTCAAATGATGCATAATTTTGCTCGACAGCAAGTCAGCTTGGTGACGGAGAAGATGAAGGCCCAGTTCGACACGAGAACTAGAGTACATTAATTTAACAAAAATGACAAAGTGTGGTTATGGAATCCGATTCGAAAGAAAGGAGTTCCTCCTAAACTACAGTCACCCTGGGACGGTCCCTACACAATCCTGAACAGGTAAACAAGTAAAAGTGAATGGGAGCAAAAAAACTTCACTACAGAATCAAACAAGTATTGCCCCAATACACTAACTAGCTAGAGTATGATATAATTGAACCGACTATATGCTATATCTAAGTAATACTGAAGTCATACATCGGAATTGTTACATTTAAATATAAGAAGATAATAACATGAAATTACATACGAAGTTACATAAATTACACACTGTTTAGAATACTCATTAAAATATTGGATTACGTAAATATAGTAGAGCTGATATTTTGGAGATCGTTGTATGGGAAATTTTGCATTTTTATGGAAGTATATACGCGATTTGATTTTGCTAATATGTTGGGAGTCGGAATCTTGTTATATGGCATTTGTTACAGGTAATCAGATCTGACCTCAGATCTTTCAGTCATAAGTCATAGGCTCATGGTCTCAGCTTAATAAGTTAGGTATTTTGGAGCAGTATGGAAATTGTTACTCTAGCACGGAGTAAATTATTGGTGTGTGACCTAGACATTGCTCTTTCGTTTCGGCTTTATCGTTTTCGGATACGACTTGTGCTTCGGCATAGGTCCAGTCCTAAAGCACCGAGCTTTTTGTGTACTTAACATGATTTTTGGATATAGGTTGTGTTGAGCTATCAGCAGTCTTTTAAAGGGTTCTTTTTTTATTTTCCCCCCTCCAAAATGGCAGATTATGAACAGTTACAGCAAAAGACAAGGACGTAGAATATAACATCATAATGAAAAAAAAAAAAAAAAAAAACCACCCAGCTGTAACAGAGTCCATTAATCTAACATATCTCTTGCCTCCCAGTTCCCAGTAACGCGCGCCGAGAAAAGTCTTGAGCAGAGCAGGACAGTGGGATAGATGTGCGGCATCCATCACCTCTCTAGAGCTGCACGGAGTGCATATTGGAGAAGGAACAATATTGAATCTATGAAAATGATATTGTAGGCAGTCATGTCCGGTGACAAGGTGGAATTCAGCGACCGCTCTACGCCTTGGGCCATTACACAAATTCGGGATAGCATTCTTCCACGACCTATGAGAAACACGATGATAGAGATCTTCCTGAGCACGCACTTTGATAGATCTTTTAATAAGGCTCCTAACAGTATGGAAAGGCAAAGGACGAGAAATATTCTGCATGATTAAAGCACCCTTTTTTGCCAAGAAGTCGGCTTTCTGGTTACCTGGAATCCCACAGTGGGTAGGAACCCACTGGAGGACTATAGTTTTCTCAAGTGAAGCAGGGTTTGTAGATAATGTCGACAATCCAATATATCCTGTGATGTGGGATTTTTATCTGAAACGATAACCAACAGAGCAGCTCGGGAATCACTGAGTATAACAGCTCTTGTGAATTTTTCCAAGTGGCATGGTAGCTGGTACAGAGCAGTGCGAATCGCAGCAATTTAACCGTCAAACGCAGTACCTCGCCCCACAGGGATGTAAAAAGAGAAAATTTCCAGTCTTTTAAAGTTAGAATCTAGATTGGTGGGTTTCCGAATGTGTGAGACGGCAGAAGCATAGATAATGGTCTGCATCTCCTTTGACTCCACACACGCCATTGTCGCTATTGGAGAGGTTCCTTTTCAGAAAATAATCTGGATATGGGACATGACCGGTGAGATAATAAGTTAGGAATGGCTTGCAGCTTCTAATTTCTGTGCCGATGTTTGGAAAGAACCAAGCTGAACGGCAACGTAGTTCGGATCCATATGTCATCAGATTCTAAGTATAAATGGTTCATTACAAGAGGCTAGTTCCTTACTATGGCCATAGTGTATATAATGTAAATAGATCATGGTCCTTCAGGTATATAAATTTGTAAATGTATGCATTTATTTATTGACTTGGTGTTTGATTTGTTGTACGTTATTTACTGAAATTATTATTTTAGTATTGCGTTGGTGTTCAGTTATTGATTTTCCTTAGTTGTAATTATGGCTACCTGTCCGGGAATCTCACTGCCCGAGATATGCAGTCTTTCGGAAGGGGAAATGCTATGAATTTTGTACATAGGGTAAATAATTTTAATGAACCTATGCGTAAATTGTAGTACCACCTGTAAAATGTGACATGAAAGGCGTCAGAGGGCGAAGCATCGTCACAAAAACAGGGCTACAAAGGTAAGTCCAATTTAGCATCGTTAACATTATAACGTTTAGCTGCCTTGCCAAACTGGCGAAATAGCACGAAGCTGGGGTATTGTCGCCAAGCTTAGCGACATTTTGGTCCGATTCTTGTGTAACTGTAACTATTTCGATCTCTGTGTAACTCTTAACTGTCTAAACCTTCTAGCAATTTCAAGAACTCGAAGGCACTGGGAATTTTTGAGCGGACAGGGAAAAGCTATATAAAATTGGAGGAAGCATTAGTTTTTCAATTTAGTTTAGAGTTTAGCTCAGATCACTCTGCGAGCTTGTAATATTAGCGGTCATAAAAGTCGCTTGCAATCTTAATGATAATAGTGGGATTTACTTTTGTAGTATTATTTTCTCTATTTAAATTTTATTTCGCTAAATGAGCAGAAAAATCTGAAGTTCCAGAACTTTAAATAGCTTTTGAAAAGCTATCGAGCTATCATCGGTGCGCACATAATAATATAAAGAAGAGTGTCCTTTTGTTTGTAAGTCATACAAATCTATAATTTTATTCAGTATTTCATATTTGTACATGGCTGAATTTAGTTGCCCAACATGTTTGATAAGCGAGAGCTGTAAGGTCAGTCAAGGACATGTTGAAGACATTGTTGGAAAGTCATGCTGTATGTGGCGGAGCACTGTCCTGTCGGAAAACACAACTTGGACTATCAGCTAGCACAAGCAGTACGATCGACTGCAAAATTTCATCAACACACCTTTCAGCAGTCAGAATACCTCGCAGCGTGACTAATGGTGAACGGCTGTCTCATCTGATCGCTCCTCAGACTATAACACTCTATATTCTGCTTGGTTACATTGGACCGCTCACCTCTTCGTCTTCGGACACGTACACAGCGGTCATCAGGCATTGACAAAAAAGTGGGATTCATCACTGAATATCACTTTCTCCGATCGGACACTATCCAGCTTGAGCGACAGCGGCACTGCTCTGCACTATGCAAACGATACTGCTTACGCTAGAATGTCAATGGTAAGCATCTTAATAGACGTCAAGATCTTAACCCAGCTTGTAGTCTCCTGCGAATCGTATCCCTGGATATTCCAGAATCCATGCGAGTAGGCAAATGGCATTTAATCGGCGATAGCATAACATGACATAACATCGACCACGTCACTTTGACCAATATTCAGATCCGTTTATTCAGCCAACCTGCCTCTTTTAGCCCTATGATTGCGACCCTTCTCAAAGTATGACAAATGTTTGTAATGTCATCGAGTACGTATCAAACGCATCTTTCATTGCAATGCCACATTACAAATTTATTACAATCTATCCAAGCCGTCAGCATATCAGAGGTTGTAAATGCTCGTCCCTCATCACACCTGCCCTTTAACATTCTAACAGCTGTAAACTTCAGACGCGCACTGTATCGCTCCACAATTCTGAGTGTGCTGCAAGTTTAATCATTTAACTTAATTTAACAAACCACATTTGCATGCTGTGTTTCGAATTTCTGGCTCCGTTTTTCCTCGATTGCTTTTTTTTCCAACAGTTTTATGTTTACAATGTTCCCACTGAATATAAAGACAAGAGTATTTTTCGCTCGCTATGTATTTTCTTTTATAAGAGATGACGCATAATTCCATGAAGCAGATCATGAGACTATGGAAGTTTCCTGTATCGTAGCTCTCGAGATAACAAACCAGGGGGAAAGAATACAGAAACTGAGGAAAATTTAATCCAGCCATGCGACCTGAAGATTGATAGATTGAGGATGAGGTGCAGTTCCTGGTGCATAACCTGAAAGATTATATATGCCGAATAGACGTAGAGATACTAGGTTAATTTGAAGCAGGAAGAAGGGAAAAATGAGCAGTGCCCTTGCCGGGACTCGAACCACGGACCTCTCATACGCGCTGAGTGAGCTGCCCATTACGCTACGAAGGCATGCTAAGTGGGAGAAATACCTTATATACTTCCCCCTTTTAAAGGGCGCCTGGAGATCAAGGAACACAATCGCCAATTTCTGGTGGCGGAGAATCATCATCCACCACCTTTTTTAGTGCGGGTGCCACTGCAGAGACAATAGGTAATTTTTGAAAGTAGGAGAGATGAAAAATGAGCAATGCCCTCGCCGAGGCTCGAACCACAGACCTTTCGAATACGCACCGAAGAATTGAGGAATGAAATGGTATAAAACCTGCACCAGTTTCATTATTAGACAATACAGATCAAGGAACGATGAGCGGTATAGTCATGGGTATCAAAATGTTGTACAAAAGACGAAGGCCATTTGGCTTATTCTTCATTTCAAGATGATGACAGTCGTAGAATAAGGTTAGTTGTATGTGCACTGCTTCCATCTGTGTTGATATATCTTTGCGAATCACACGTTTTAAACGGAATTAGATATAACTAGCTTGCAAATGAAAATGAAGCAGCCAAGTAGACTGGAGGTTAAACATAACCTATGCCTACTACGCTGTCTCAGATTTGGTAAGAAAACAATAATTGCAATTTTCCATTAATTTATCCAAAAATTAAAAAAATAAATAAAGCAAATGCAAACATAAACATAAATAAGAATCTCATCATCCTGCTTTGAGGCTGCAGCAAAGTTGATAGGCACAGGCATTTTGTTGTTGTTATCAGATGTAAAAACCAACTGCAAACGAAAAGTTACGGAAGCCTTTAAAATCACTCAAATGAAATGCAAGTTCTCCAGATGAATGAATACGATAATTTTAAAGAATAACAGCTATTTTATTCAAGTAAAATGCAGCCTTAAATTAGCATTGCAAACATAAACATCATTAGAATAAGCTGAGAACACTGCGTTTTCTAAACATTGCGTAAAAAGGGGGGGGGAAACTTTTCTTAAGAAATAACAATAATCGTTGCCATTCAACCAAAAAAAAAAAAAAAAACCTGAAGTTGCCCAATTTCGCGCTTTAGGAGGAATTCCGCGTCAACCGACAGACTTGCTCTAGCAATATGTTTGTAATCGACATAACTTGGCAAACTGCCAGTTTTCAAAAGGCCTGCCATTCGACGCTCTATAAGATCTTTAATGCGTGTCTTAAATTGAAACATTGCATTGCTTACCTAATTTCCTGATTTAAATGCAGTGTATACTTATTAATAATTTTAATTTAATGTTTAGTAATATCTGTAACTGTGTAATTTATAATACATGGAAATTACATGAAGCTCTCGTGATTTGTAATTCACAAAGTGAAAATATTCATAAACATTTGCATTGTTGAAATAAATAAAATATTTTTCTTACACCATGTGTGACATATTTTGGTATGGAATAATTGTTTGCATGCCCATTTGCAACCAAGTCTTCATTAACTTTTTGACTACTAAGGAATATGTACGTCCCATTAAAAGCTTAATGACTGCTAAGATAAAAAGTACTTAGAATCTTCTCACAGTTGGGGATCGTCTTCCAATAGTTGGAAAATCGAGACGCCGCCGTGTTCATTATACACAAATGAACGTAGCGAAAAGAACAAATATGAGCTGCCCAATGTGTAATGTTGGGTTATGCAAAGAATGATTTTTACCCTGTATCATAGGATGTAAATCTATTTCATATAACAATGTTTTCCTGAATAATAGGTGTGCTTACAGTAAGTCGATCGCTACGTGTGGGACATACGTATCTTACCGTTAACTACGGCTGGGACATACGTGTCCCAGCCTTTGGCTTGAAAACCATTTGTCAAAAAAATCCCAAATGCTAAATTTACCTTCGTTATCACATATTTTGTCCACTTTGATAGAAAACGAGGCAAAAACAAATTTTTTTAAATTTGTAGTCAAAGTAAGTGAAACACCCAGCATATAAATTCTGACATGCTTAAACTCAAATTATATGATTTGATGAATCTTAGTTAATCACTGCTTAGTTTTCTTTTGCATGAAATATTATGAAGCAAATTTTTAATTTTCGTAGGTTGTACTAATACTGTCTCATTTGAGGACTGAATACAGCTTCTCTAACGGCAGGAAACAGAGATCAGCAAATTTGACGGAAATGGTGGCCATGGCCTTCTATCAACTAAGTGAGATTAGATAGCAACATGTTCGTGACGCGTCTCGCATTCGAATATCGAGTGGCACACTGTGAACCGAAATAATATGGAACTTGAAAATAAATTTCAGTAATTACTGTTGCCAAAGCTTTATTTTAATTTTCCATTATTTCTTCCCAGAGTGTCAGAATTGTTGGATTACACAGCAGACAAACTGACAGGTAACAAAATGTACGCACTTTGTCATGGACTGAATGTACAAAGATGAAGGAAATGTCATGTTGACCGTGGTGAATAAAAAGTTTTTGTGGACTCGAATCCATTATTTCGTTACAGAAAAATATATGTATAAAGAAATAAATGTATGGAAAAAAAATTGGTATGTCATTTCAGAAAAAGTCCGATTTTGTGTCAAAATTACTATATTAAATTCTGACATGCTTAAACTGAAATTATATGATTGAATGAATCTTAGTTAACCGCTGCTTAGTTTTCTTTTACATGAAATATTATGAAGCAAATTTTTATTTTTCGTAGGTTGTAGTACGGTTGAACAATGCTATGTATAAATGTAATACGTATCTTAAATTGCGCTTTCGAGACATGAAAACCGCAAGTTGAATTTCGTCAATTGGCCCAGTAGAAGGAGAGCTATAGAACTGCGATCTTTTTTTTTGTAGTGTACATGCCATGCATCTTCAAGAGACAAAACTTACTTGTCTTGAAATAGAAATCTGCATAATTTCTAAACTTATTTCATCATTAAATTTGAAGAATGAATAAGATGCATTTAAATGTATAATAATAATAAAGTTAGGCATATGTGTGGATAGCACTTGTGGCACATTCACGAGTCCTTATGATTTTCATTTAACCACATTATTAATCATAAATATATTTGATTCTGGATGTTCTGCTGCATTTTGTATAACAAAGAGAATTAATTACTCTGCCATCAGGTTATTTTTAATTCTACTACAAGTAAGTGTGTCTAAGTCTACTTCAAAACTTGTAAAACAAGAAAACCACCAAACAAAAAAGTTAAATTGCAAAGATATTTTTTCAATAAAGAAACAAATACCTGTATAGTAAGTACCATTACAAAATCCTACTGATGCGGAAAAGTAGTTAATAATTGAATGGTCTCCAGTCTTCTGACTGTGAAGCTGTCAATATTCATTCGGATTTTGATCATTCATATGGAGGTGATTTATAAGTAGTGATATTATTATTCACATAAGAGCAAATATATTGATTTGATTTTAAAATTGGACCTGCTATTAAGTCCCAATGGCCCTTGTTTCCGAGATTGTCTGTTTTTAAATAGCTTTCTGGAAATAAGTGCTTCTAGGACATTTACAGAACAATTTTTTTAATAAAAATTATAAAACACTGACAAGTTTGCTGTCCAAGTTATCATATTGAAATTAAAAATTTTCTTGTATTTATGCAATTAGTTTACATGCACAAAGTTAAGCAAGTTGAAATATGAGTAATTTTAATCTTACTCATATTTCAACTTGCTTAACTTTGTGCATGTACTTTAGCAATTATTATTTATGACAATTTTCCATGGATGTTAAGTTTTGCTTTCAGCTGTATTGCCATGTAAAGATCTTTTCCACTTTAAGAGTCATCGATTTTTAATCTCAAGCAAAGTATTGTTTACAAACTCTTGTGTCTTTATTACTTGAAGAGCGATGTTATTTCTGTTCTGAATGTTTCTAGATCAAATCGCTTTGAATTAGAAATGCATTTAAGTGACTTGTTCTTTGATCACCTCCCATTTAATGAAAAAATCTTCGCTAAATAATTTGAAAGTTTACAAATTTGGGATTCCATATATCGTATATACCCGTGTATGACTGCTGGGAATCTGACTGCTGAGTCAACAATATTAAAGAAGGGGGGGGAAAAAAAAATCAAAGTTTGATGAAGGGGTTTGACTTATATGTGGACCCCTAAAAAAAGAAAAGATCCGCCGCCGATCAATGACACGTTTTTGGCAAAATTTATCATTAAATATATCATTCATATGAAAAAAACACAAAATTTTTATTCTTTGTTTATCTCTTAGTTTTTAGCCCAAAGGGAATTAGCCCAGAAAGGCTATTAATTTTGTTTTGGCATTTTGCGTTTGAAAACTTTAAATGTCGGTTCACTTTTCAAATTGGTCCCACCCAATATTATCGCCCTGTGTTATATTTAAAGAAATTAAATAATGAAGAATCTGCATAAATGTATGTATGTTTCTTGCATTGTGATAAAACCACCAGAGCCATCCAATTTTGAATAATGTAATCTTTCATCGAATATGGGCACGTTTAAGCCCTAATTTGGAATCTGAAATTTGTTTTATTATGGATTTCATATTTTGAAATTTTTGGATTATTTGGGCCTTCATCAGGTCAAGATCCCTCATGTGTAACTGCTGAAGACGGCGATCTTGGTTTGGTTTATGAGATTACGGCAAAGCCTTGAGAAGCCTGCCTAAGGAGAAGAACACCTTCGTGGAGGACTTTCTAAGGGAAACTGGTTCGTATACACTTTACACATGAGGAAGAGACCGAAAACGCCCATGCAGCCAGCCCATTTTGCGGGATTCGAACCTCGGACCTAACTACCAGTGTTCAGCTACTTTACCACTCGGTCGCTGGTGGGCCCAGACGTCGATCTTAACTGGGCGCATTGAAGCAAAGCAAGAAAACCTGCAAAAGGAGATTCAATGCTAAATCAAACTGTACAAAATCGCCATTTGTATACATGTAGACCTACATTTTTTTAAAGAAGGAAACCGGGCCAGTAAAGATTCTATATACTATACGTAGTAGAGTGGCATCAGTTCACTTCTTAGACAAATTAATATTATGTTTCGAGCCCGAAGATTATCGTATCTTCATATCGTTTTCCTCCTCCAAAAGACACACATCTTACATGAGCTTACACATGAGCTTAAGTGTTATAGCACAGTTATTTTCTTTATGGGACTGCAAGTTGTAGAAAGGGTGAGAGATGAAATGTAGACATGGTGAAGGGGGAAATACTTCGGATTTTGTAACTGGGTTTCAGGCAAATAGATTTAACCTTAATAATAGACCTCAGGCGATCTGTGCAACAAAAAATGTTGCATAATGAATATTTTTGCATTAACTCAGCAAACTAGACTTAAGACTAATGCGAAAAAAAGTGACACATGTTTCATTTTCAGATAAAACCGATATTTTTCACTATAAAAATACAACTACTTTTGCTGTTTAAAATCGCGAAAAATTTCTGGATGGAAAAGATGCGCGTCATTCTGTAAGGCACTGAAATTCCGTAACCGAAGCATGAATTTATTTAAAAAAAATTTTTTAAACCTAAGAACCTATTCGCTATGGGTGCTAGATACATATAAAATACTTATCACAACACTAGCACTCTCGGGAGACAATAATTACGAACCTGGTGGTTCCAGAACACTGGGGAAAGATTGTTTTATAGCAGGGTTTCTTAAACTTTTTTTTCACTCACGACCCCTTTTT
The DNA here is from genome assembly GCF_044657685.1 of Stegodyphus dumicola. Classification (NCBI taxonomy): domain Eukaryota; kingdom Metazoa; phylum Arthropoda; class Arachnida; order Araneae; family Eresidae; genus Stegodyphus; species Stegodyphus dumicola. The sequence continues at coordinate 6,140,829 of NC_140780.1, read as the reverse complement.
ATCACAGATTTTTTTCGCGACCCATTTTGTGGGACCCCATAAATCAAAGACACACGTGAGTGAAACTGTCAATTTTTTCACTTATACTATTGCAGTTTTAGGTCATGAACTTTAATTTCTAATTTTAAGACATAGAACAATGTGAACATTTTAAATAAGTAACCGACGAAATGACAACATCACATGCAAAGCAAGTAAAAGGAACGTTTATAGAAAGAATGCATCGAAGCGTTTTCGTTTTTTTTCTTTGTCTGTATTGTCTTATCTTTATCTATTTTCAGATACATTGTGTCAAAATATTTGGTAATTGTAAAATTATCATAATAAGTTAAAGAAATATCAAAACTGCTAAAAGTTTTGGCGACCTACAGTTTAAAAAACCCTGTTTTATACGGATGGACAAAGGGGAGGGGCCCAGTCTGGTGGTATCGGTAGTGGCAGGGCCGTTCCTAGGCCATTGGCTGCCTGCGTACTTTCCGAAGATTGTCGCCCCCAAATTTAAAAAAAAAAAAAAAAAAAAATTGCTCAGTGATGAATTAAATTTTTATTTCATATTCATTAAGTACTTACATGTGACAAATGGTATAAAAAGTACTTACACATGACAAGTATAATGAATTTAAAATATTTAGTCATGGTACCGCGAGAGTCCAGCTGCCGTGTAGTTTACGCGCTGAACCCCCGCTAAGAACTGCCCTGGGTAGCGGGCATGGCTTGCCATTTGTTCCGAATTCCATGTAATCCCACGGTATCAGCAGCGGTGCAGAGACCCTTCCGTTGTTTAACACCGTAATTCTGCGTCATTCCTTCAGTGCGGGCCTGCCCGCATAGAACTGGCAGGAACATTTTGACGGACACACTTTGACAGATCCACCTCCCGCCCAATACTGAGGTTATAATTTGCGGTCAGACTTGGTTGTGTAGATACCTTAGATAGCCATAGCAGCTGTACATAAACATACCTATAAAACTCAAAGAAATAATTGTATTTATTTGAGCAAAATTCCTATGCGTCAAATAATTCGGTTGAGCCGTTTTATTTTACATTAATTTTCATTTTAGTAATTAAATTATATTGAGTTTTAATGAAATTTCATTCTAAAAGTACAAATGTCTCACATCACTTATTCTGGTAAATTAAACGTGAAATCGCATGAACTATAAAAACACCATTAAATATTAAAGATGACCCTCCCTTTCTCGTAAATTAAATACAATTTACATCCTATTTAATTATTATAATGATATTATGAAGTAATTTCTCACAAGGAAGGTCTTCCAATCTTGATTTCTCAATTTTTCTGAAAAAAATGCTTATGAATATAACATTTATAATTACATAACAGTAAAAAAAAAACTAACTGCTAATACTCTAAATGATAAACAAAAAATTACAAAGAATAACGAGATTTGAAGACTCAGCGCTCTTTTATTTTATTCTCTTCTAGCAAATTTTAAACCTTTCAAAACGCAGGTTTAAAAAATCATCTCCAAATTGATCGATTCATGTAGAAAAAGTACCAAAAAAATCTGAAAGGTTTCAGATTTTAAATTACGTCTAAATGAGCTTTTTTCAATGTTTTGTGTGTTACCTTTATTTATTAAATATTATAATCTACGTACTCAAAATATAAATCTCAGTTCAACAGCACTATCGCAATTTAATTTTAAACTGAGCATATCTTTAGAATTTCCGATACAGAGTCTTGCACGCTGGAGCAATGGCAACACTCTACGAAAAATAAAATTTTTCGTAGAGTGTTGCCATTGCTCGCTCTGAAATCGTCTAGTTTTTTTAATCAAATGCTCGTTGGAAATGTTACAAAATATGAAATCGATAATAAAACAAATTTCAAATTTAAATTAGGGCTTCCACATGCCCATCTTCTATGGAAAATTATGTTACTCAAATTTGGATGGCTCTAGGTATTGTTTTATCACAGTGCGAGAAACATACATCGACTTATGCAGATTCTTCATTATTTAATTTCTTTACATATATGACAGGGATATAATATAGGGTGGCAACGATTTGAAAAGTGTTAAAGTTTTTGGCGCAAAATCCCAAAACGAAATTAATCGTCCTTCAGGGCAAATTGCCCCGTTAGACTAAAAAACAGATTTATTCTGGCAGTCAGTTCATAAAAAATAAAAGATTTAAGAGAAGTGATGAAAATGTAATCCTTGAAAAATTAAATCAATATACTAGAAAATCTGGAGTTACTTTACTGTGGAAAAGATGACTCATATTTTGTCATTTTACCACTACTACTACGATTCGTAATAATAAATATTGTAATAATGGATTAAATGTATAACTCAAAAGAAAATGCAGTAAAAATATTTATCAAAATAGTAATCTGTTTCACACCGGTTGGTAGTTAGGGAGCTAAATGAAATTACAAAAGTTTCATAACTCAATGCCACCAGCAGTCGAGACATTTGACGTGACATTTTTATGTCTGGCAGTGAGAGACATTTGATGTGGGTTTAAATCCTAATGTACGGTGTTCATATTTTGCCCGGTGAGTAATGTAAATACTAGTCATCTCCTTTAAGAAGTTTGTTTTTCTAAAGGCTACAATCTTTTAACTTATTTAATTTTATTTTGAACACATTGAAAGCTACAATTTGAATTTTTAAAATAGTTTCTTTTATTACATCACAGAATTTCACAACTTTTCCCCTTATAATCGCGTGATACAGGATTAAGGCTTTAATGTTTTTAATCTCCTGTTGGCTGTTGTTTCTTAATCTCCCAACGGTATTTTGCGTAGAATCACCAAAAGCATTGAATCACTTTTCATATTGTTGCCACCAAATATTACTGTCCAGTATTGTCTTAAGAAATTAAATAATGAACATTCTGCATGAATGTACGTATGTTTCTTGCATTGGGAAAAAAACAACGATACAAGAGCCGTTCAGTTTTGAATAGTGTACTGAACATAGGCACCTGGAAGTCCAAGTTTTTTTGGAAATTCGAATTTGTTTTACAATCTATTTTATATTTTGTAAAGAATTTTTGATTAAAAAGTCAAAAATTTTATAGCGAGAAGTGGTAACACTGTACGGAATAGATGTCGTTTTGCTCTGCACTATTTCTCCGTTCTTATCATCTTCGTTGTTTTTCTTTCATGATATCATGTTCCGCAATCCAAGAGTGCACAAAAATGATGACAAATTACACTAGAAGAGGCCAAGAGGGGGAAGGAATCATTAGATTTTAACTACTTTGAAATTGAAGAAAAATTATACACAAAAATATCTAATATTGTTTCTTAATACATAAAACTTCAAAAGTAGCCTTCTTTGTTTTAAATTCTAGCAATGTGCTACATTCTTACTAAAATCATGACTGCTGTCAATAGAAAAGCAAATGATTTACCTAATACAAAAGAAGTACAGTAAGTGAAGGGAGTTTTTAACGTATGGGTACAACATGAACAATGAAAGAAAAAAATTTAGACAGTTATTACGGATAATGATCTTCGAGAAGAGTAAATAATTTCAGCACTGGTAGAAAGATGGCACCAAAAGACAATAAGCAGGTAATTTTAAATGACCAATAAACAAAATAAACTTTACTGTTAGCTTTGAAGTGTGTTATATATTAAACTATCTTAATTCACACAGAGAATTAGTGACGTAACAGATAAAAAAAGAGTAAGAATCAAATTCGCAATATATTAACATTAAAAGAGCTATACATATAGACTTTCATAGATTTCTTTTTAGAAAGGGCTCAAAAACACGATTCTAAAAACAGATTTCGAAGAACATCTTGGAAACAAAAGTCATAAACCATAAAAGAAATATTTCATTCAGAATTTTAACTTAAGAACCGTTAAGTTCTTTACTTAGGTACTCTCATCCATGAGAGAGGAACACTTAGTCCAATGTACAAGAAATTATCCTGAAATATTACCACGTCACTTTAATGAAATGATAGCAATACTTCACTCAGGGAAAGAACATATTGTCTAGCTGCCTGGGTTCGAGCCCAGCTTTAATACAGCAAGCCGGAACACATCAAATGACATTTAAAGATAAGGCATTATAAATGATGCAAAAAATTTAATGCAATTTTGTGGAAGAGCTATTGTAATTACCTATATACTAAAATTTTGACCAAAAATTAAAGAAAACTAAGATACTCTTTTTCTTTCAAAGGTATCAAAGTCATATACTAATGTAGGGACGCTCAACTTATTGTGCTATAAAACCTAAACATAGGAATGAAATTTTCTCAGCTATGTGAGATGTCCAATACCGAGAAATTCTGTAAAATGTAGAATAGAACCTACGCCTGAAAACACACGAAAGGTAAAACATACAATTCAGATACTTTACTTTTAGCCTTGAAGCAGATGTTCTATATTAAATTCTCTTAATTCACATACAGAATTAGTAATATAATAGCTCAAAATATTCTAAGAGCCAAACACTCATTATACAAACAGTAAAAAAAATCTACATATATTTATTAGTGTTACGAGGGTTTATTCTGAAATATTATAATGTCACTTTCAGTGAAATGATAGAAATTTTCACTCATGGAAGGGACATTCTGTCTGGCTGCCTTTGAAAATCTGGAGAACTAAAGCGTGAAATGTAAGAAATCTGAAACAAACATTTGGAAAATCTCATCGAGCTTAAATTAGTTTCTAAATTTGCTGTTTTGAGTGTATTTAAAATTAGGCCAACTACTTCATTCACTTCAAACCCATTACATAATACTAGTATTTAAGAAAAATGGTAAAAGATTGCAAATATGTTAAATAACAATTCTACTGATATAGAAATGGAAATAACTGATTTTCATCCTAATTAAGATCAAGAATATCACAAAAAGCCATTTGAATAGTACTAGGTCAGAAAAATCATGAACTGTTAATCTTTTAAAAATATAAATTACCGCTTTCGATCTACTTAAAAATGTGATAGAGGATTTTCAGCAACGAACTTGTTAAAATCAATGTTCCGATACAGGATAACAAACAAACATCTGAACGACTGCATGGATATAGCCATAACATTGCACGCACCAGAGGGGGAAAAAAAAAAAAAAAAAAACTCTCAGAAGAAATGCAGTGTTAAATTTCACATTAAAATATGATTTCCCTGTATTTAATTTTCATCTTGCTGAATTTCTTGTAAATAATACAAAGAGTATACCTTTTCTTTAACATATTATAACACACATTTTTATACTTTATTGAATGCACTTATATGCACTTGTAACGGAAATATGAAAAAGTGCAATATATAATTGCAGCTAGCCAAAATTTTCTAAACTTAAATTTGGCCCCCATTAAGTTAAAGTTGTGCATAACTGCACCAAGGGAAGGAATGCAATTTTATTTATTTGTCTGTATTTGGTTTCATTTTCATATAGAAAGAGTTAAATATAGGTTATATAGGTAACAAAATTTAAACACTCATTTTCAGTAAAAATTACAGAATAACAGATTTTGTTTCCCTGAAGGCGCAATACCTCGCTATTCCAGCTATGGTACAGACTGCATACTGTCAGAGAAAAATTCCTTTCTTAAACAGGGAATTCATATACTTTAATCTGTTTTTACACAAGTACTCTTTATGACTAATCCATGGTCCAGGAGTAAAATACTTTATAGTACACCCATCTAAATTTTTATTATTTCCGGTCATCTGTATAGACTGTTTACTTATCACGACTTAACTCCCAATCTGCATTCCATATATCTCATACGATTCTTAAAGTCACTTTTCGTAGTTTATCATTTTTAATATGGCAGGTACTTGCTCAGCGCAGACTTGTAAAGCGTGATTTCGCGTGTAGAAGTACCTTAAAGGATTCCATTTAATTTGTCCACTGCTAGAATTTCATTCATACGTGGTTCGACATTCATCCATCAACACCGGAAAGTAAACAATTTCCATCGACTGAAAATGAAGTCCAAAAAATCTTACAAATCTCAAAAGCAAAGGATACCAAAGAATTTTCACATATGGAAGACAGAGAAGTCAAACAATGAATCAGAAAATGACAAAAGAAGAATTGGGTGCTTATAAAACCCTTGATAATAAAAGCGCTCATTACGAAGAAGAGATTTTAACTGAAGATAAGATGAAGGAATTGTTAAATAACACAAAAGCAACGTCTGATCATCTAGCGGAGAATGACCCAATTAAAGAACAAACAGTATACTTTAAAAGAGCTACTGGGAAACGTGCTCTTTACAGCGACACGGTTACAGTTGCCTCAGTCATTCTTGTAAACCCATTTGTAAGCAAAAGACATCAGCTTTTTCAAAAAATAATCCTGTCATGCATTTGCCAAGAGAACAGAAAGAAGTCCAAAAGAAACTTTCAGAGTGCTTTTCAAAACAAAGTTGAAAGTTAATCTGCAGAATTTTACTTCGATAATAATAAAACATCTCGGATTTGATTTCAAAATGAATTTTCATTTATGGAATCAATTTTAAATAGATCTTCGCAAATTGGTTCATAAAACTTCACAATATGCCGAAATAGTTCAGATTAAGGGAAAATATAATAAAGTATGCTTAAAACAACTAAGAAAAAGCACATTTTGAGCAGCCTTAACAGAAGACAATTTGGCTCCACTAACTTTCTTTACGAGTACTCATTAAATTTTTATTTACATTTTTCTTTTGTTCAACATTTAACTTTCAATTGTTTTAAGAGAAACAGCACTTGTTAGAGAGAATCTAAATTCGGAAAAAACTGAAACAAAATTGGTTTATACACAGGCAGTGCAATTATACTGACCTGTCGTGAAGAGAAGACCCTGTTGGACAGGGAAAATATTAGGCCACACGCAGAAGAAAATGTCTAGCCTCCTCCTAGTACTGCGAAAGGAGGCCACTTGGGAAAAAATTACACAACAGCAGTAATTTTGAAACCATTACAAAGCAACAGACCCCTAACAAAAATCAGACTTCTGATAATTATAGTGTGATTAACAGTTCGACCTCACTTCGAATATTACAACACAATATAAAGAAAGCACCAATTCAGACACCTCAATACGGAATTCAAAACCTAAGAAATCAATGCATAAATGCTACCCTAAACATTAAAACGTAATATGAAGCGTTCATGTAAAATAAATAACTAGTAAAACTCTAATATAAAGCAACATGTGAAAAGGGACGTACAAATTATAACATTCACGCATTTCTTGTGGAAATAAAGTTAATATAAAACAAGAATTACCAGCCACAGCTGTCTTTTTGCTCTGCACTATTTCTCCGTTCTTTTCATCTTCGTTCTTTTTCTTTCACGATATCATGTTCTGCAATCCAAGAGTGTACAAAAATGATGACAAAATACACTAGAAGAGGCCAAGGGGGGAAAAAAGGAATCATTAGATTTTAACTACTTTGAAATTAAAGAATAATTATACACAAAGAGAACTATCTAATATTGTTTCTTAATATATAAAACTTCAAAAGTAGCTTCTTTGGTTTAAATTCCAGCAATGTGCTACATTGTTACTAAAATGCAGTCGATAGAAAAGCAAATGATTTCTCTAATATGACAGAAGCACAGTAAGCGAAAGGGGCTTTTAATGTATGGGTACAACATGAACAATGAAAGAAAAAAAATTAGACAGTTGTTATGGATAATGATCCTCGAGAAGAGTAAATAATTTCAGCGCTGGTAGAAAGATGGCAGGAAAAGACAATAAGCAGGTAATTTTAAATGACAAATAAACAAAATAAACCTTACTGTTAGCTTTGAAGTGTGTTATATATTAAACTATCTTAATTCACACACAGAATTAGTGACATAACAGATCAAAAAAGAGTAAGAATCAAACTCGCAATATATTATTATTAAAAAGAGCTATACATGTATACTTTTAAAGATTTTTTTTTTTAAAAAAGGACTCAAAAACACCATTCTAAAAACGGATTTTGAAGAACATCTTGAAAATAAAAGTCATAAACCGTAAAAGAAATATTTTATTCAGAATTTTAACGTAAGAACCGTTTCTAATTTTAAGTTCTTTACTTAGGTATTCTCATCCATGAGAGAGGAACGCTTAGTCCAATGTACAAGAAATTATCCTGAAATATTACGTCACTTTAATGAAATGATAGCAATTTTTCACTCAGGGAAAGAACATATTGTCTAGCTGCCCGGGTTCCAGCCCAGCTTTAATACAGCAAGCCCAAACACATCAAATGCCATTGAATGACACAGCATTTTGAAATGATGCAAAAAATTTAAATGCAATTTCATGGAAGAGCTATTGTAATTACCTATACTAAAATTTTGACCAAAAATTAAAGAAAACTAAGATACTCTTTTTCTTTCGAAGGAATCAAAGTCATATACTATTGTAGGGGCGCTCAACTTATTGTATTATAAAACCTAAACATAGGAATGAAATTTACTCAGCTATGTGAGATGTCCAATACGGAGAAATTCTGTAAAATGTAGAATAGAACCTACGTCTGAAAACACACGAAAGGTAAAACATACAATTCAGATACTTTACTTTTAGCCTTGAAGCAGGTGTTCTATACTAAACTGTCTTAATTCACATACAGAATTAGTAATATAATAGCTCAAAATATTGTAAGAGCCAAACACGCATTATACAAACAGTAAAAAAAAATCTATATACATTTATTAGTGTTACGAGGGTTTATTCTGAAATATTATAATGCCACTTTCAGTGAAATGATAAAAATTTTCACTCAGGGAAGGGACATTCTGTCTGGCTGCCTGGGTTCCATCCCAGCTTCTGTTACAAAAGTTTCATAGAAGAATTTTAAAAATCCAGAAACGAAACTTATGAAGAAATTATTGACTATATTTGGTTCTATGATTAAGTCATTCTTACAGACATAATAACTAAAATCTTAAACTTGAGTGGGAGGAGAGAACTAAACTAGAGTCTTTGAATTCAAGGGTATTTTAAATGCATTTTAAATCAAAATTAATTTTGTGAAAATATTACACAAATATAAGGAATATACATTTTCACCATAATGTAATGTACGTTTTGCCAATTTGAAAATCTGGAGAACTAAAGCGTGAAATATAAGAAACCTGAAACAAACATTTGGAAAATCTCATCGAACCTAAATCAGTTTCTAAATTAGCTGTTTTGAGTGTATTTAAAATTAGGCCAACTACTTCATTCACTTCAAACCCATTACATAATATTAGTATTTAGGAAAACTGGTAAAAGATTGCAAATATGTTAAATAACAATTCTACTGATCTAGAAATGGAAATAACTGATTTTCATCCTAATTAAGATCAAGAACATCACAAAAAGCCATTTGAATAGTCCTAGATCAGAAAAATCATGAACTGTTAATCTTTTAAAAAGATATATTACCGCTTTCGATCTACTTAAAAATGTGAAAGAGGATTTTCAGGAACGAACTTGTTAAAATCAATGTTCAGGTACAGGATAACAAACAAACATCCGAACGACTGCATGGATATAGCCATAACATTGCATGCACCAGAGGGGAAAAAAAAAAAACTCTCAGAAGAAATGCAGTGTTAAATTTCACATTAAAATATGATTTCCCTGTATTTAATTTTCATCTTGCTGAATTTCTTGTAAATAATACAAAGAGTATACCTTTTCTTTAACATATTATAACACACATTTTTATACTTTGTTGAATGCACTTATATGCACTTGTAACGGAAATATGAAAAAGTGCAATATATAATTGCAGCTAGCCAAAATTTTCTAAACTTAAAATTGGCCCCCATTAAGTTAAAGTTGTGCATAACTGCACCAAGGGAAGGAATGCAATTTTATTTATTTGTCTGTATTTGGTTTCATTTTCATATAGAAAGAGTTAAATATAGGTTATATAGGTAACAAAATTTAAACACTCATTTTCAGTAAAAATTACAGAATAACAGATTTTGTTTCCCTGAAGGCGCAATACCTCGCTATTCCAGCTATGGTACAGACTGCATACTGTCAGAGAAAAATTCCTTTCTTAAACAGGGAATTCATATACTTTAATCTGTTTTTACACAAGTACTGTTTATGACTAATCCATGGTCCAGGAGTAAAATACTTTATAGTACACCCATCTAAATTTTTATTATTTCCGGTCATCTGTATAGACTGTTTACTTATCACGACTAAACTCCCAAACTGCATTCCACATATCTCATACGATTCTTAAAGTCACTTTTTGTAGTTTATCATTTTTAATATGGCAGGTACTTGCTCAGCGCAGACTTGTAAAGCGTGATTTCGCGTTTAGAAGTACCTTAAAGGATTCCATTTAATTTGTCCACTGCTAGAATTTCATTCATACGTGGTTCGACATTCATCCATCAACACCGGAAAGTAAACAATTTCCATCGACTGAAAATGAAATCCAAAAAATCTTAAAAATCTCAAAAGGAAAGGATACCAAAGAATTTTCACATATGGAAGACAGAGAAGTGAAATATAAATCAGAAAATGAGAAAAGAAGAATTGGGTGCTTATAAAACCCTTTGATAATAAAAGCGCTCATTATGAAGAGGAGATTTTAACTGAAGATAAGATGAAGGAATTGTTAAATAACACAAAAGCAACGTCTGATCTTCTAGCAGAGAATGACCCAATTAAAGAAAAAACAGGATACTTTAAAAGAGCTACTGGGAAACGTGCTCTTTACAGCAACACGGTTACAGTTGCCTCAGTCATTCTTGTACACCCATTTGTAAGCAAAAGACATCAGCTTTTTCAAAAAATAATCCTGTCATGCATTTGCCAAGAGAACAGAAAGAAGTCCAAAAGAAACTTTCAGAGTGCTTTTCAAAACAAAGTTGAAAGTTAATCTGCAGAATTTTACTTCGATAATAATAAAAGATCTCGGATTTGATTTCCAAATGAATTTTAATTTATGGAATCAATTTTAAATAGATCTTCGCAAACTGGTTCATAAAACTTCACAATATTCCGAAATAGTTCAGATTAAGGGAAAAATATAATAAAGTATGCTTAAAACAACTAAGAAAAAGCACATTTTGAGCAGCTTTAACAGAAGACAAGTCGGCTGCACTAACTTTCTTTACGAGTACTCATTAAATTTTTATTTACATTTTTCTTTTGTTCAACATTTAACTTTCAATTCTTTTAAGAGAACAGCACTTGTTAGAGAGAATCTAAATTCGGAAAAAACTGAAACAAAATTGGTTTATACACAGGCAGTGCAATTATACTGACCTGTCGTGAAGAGAAGACCCTGTTGGACAGGGAAAATATTAGGCCACACAGAGAAGAAAATGTTTAGCCTCCTCCTCGTACTGCGAAAGGAGGCCACTTGGGAAAAAATTACACAACAGCAGTAATTTTGAAACCATTACAAAGCAACAGACCCCTAACAAAAATCAGACTTCTGATAATTATAGTGTGATTAACAGTTCGACCTCACTTCGAATATTACAACACAATATAAAGAAAGCACCAATTCAGACACCTCAATACGGAATTCAAAACCTAAGAAATTAATGCATAAATGCTACCCTAAACATTAAAACGTAATATGAAGCGTTCATGTAAAGTAAATAACTAGTAAAACTCTAATATAAAGCAACATGTGAAAAGGGACGTACAAATTATAACATTCACGCATTTCTTGTGGAAATAAAGTTAATATAAAACAAGAATTACCAGCGACAGCTGTCTTTTTGCTCTGCACTATTTCTCCGTTCTTTTCATCTTCGTTCTTTTTCTTTCACGATATCATGTTCTGCAATCCAAGAGTGTACAAAAATGATGACAAAATACACTAGAAGAGGCCAAGGGGGGAAAAAAGGAATCATTAGATTTTAACTACTTTGAAATTAAAGAATAATTATACACAAAGAGAAATATCTAATATTGTTTCTTAATATATAAAACTTCAAAAGTAGCTTCTTTGGTTTAAATTCCAGCAATGTGCTACATTGTTACTAAAATGCAGTCGATAGAAAAGCAAATGATTTCCCTAATACGACAGAAGCACAGTAAGCGAAAGGGGTTTTTAATGTATGGGTACAACATGAACAATGGAAGAAAAAAAATTAGACAGTTGTTATGGATAATGATACTCGAGAAGAGTAAATAATTTCAGCGCTGGTAGAAAGATGGCACGAAAAGAAAATAAGCAGGTAATTTTAAATGACAAATAAACAAAATAAACTTTACTGTTAGCTTTGAAGTGTGTTATATATTAAACTATCTTAATTCACACACAGAATTAGTGACATAACAGATCAAGAAAGAGTAAGAATCAAACTCGCAATATATTATTATTAAAAAGAGCTATATATATATACTTTTAAAGATTTTTTTTTTTAAAAAAGGGCTCAAGAACACCATTCTAAAAACGGATTTTGAAGAACATCTTGAAAACAAAAGTCATAAACCATCTAAGAAATATTTTATTCAGAATTTTAACGTAAGAACAGTTTCTAATTTTAAGTTCTTTACTTAGGTACTCTGATCCATGAGAGAGGAACGCTTAGTCCAATGTACAAGAAATTATCCTGAAATATTACCACATCACTTTAATGAAATGATAGCAATTTTTCACTCAGGGAAAGAACATATTGTCTAGCTGCCCGGGTTCCAGCCCAGCTTTAATACAGCAAGCCCAAACACATCAAATGCCATTGAATGACACAGCATTTTGAAATGATGCAAAAAATTTAAATGCAATTTCATGGAAGAGCTATTGTAATTACCTATACTAAAATTTTGACCAAAAATTAAAGAAAACTAAGATACTCTTTTTCTTTCGAAGGAATCAAAGTCATATACTATTGTAGGGACGCTCAACTTATTGTACTATAAAATCTAAAGATAGGAATGAAATTTACTCAGCTTCCTGAGATGTCCAATACGGAGAAATTCTGTAAAATGTAGAATAGAACCTACGTCTGAAAACACACGAAAGGTAAAACATACAATTCAGATACTTTACTTTTAGCCTTGAAGCAGGTGTTCTATACTAAACTGTCTTAATTGACATACAGAATTAGTAATATAATAGCTCAAAATATTGTAAGAGCCAAACACACATTATACAAACAGTAAAAAAAAATCTATATACATTTATTAGTGTTACGAGGGTTTATTCTGAAATATTATAATGCCACTTTCAGTGAAATGATAAAAATTTTCACTCAGGGAAGGGACATTCTGTCTGGCTGCCTGGGTTCCATCCCAGCTTCTGTTACAAAAGTTTCATAGAAGAATTTTAAAAATCCAGAAACGAAACTTATGAAGAAATTATTGACTATATTTGGTTCTATGATTAAGTCATTCTTACAGACATAATAACTAAAATCTTAAACTTGAGTGGGAGGACAGAACTAAACTAGAGTCTTTGAATTCAAGGGTATTTTAAATGCATTTTAAATCAAAATTAATTTTGTGAAAATATTACACAAATATAAGGAATATACATTTTCACCATAATGTAATGTACGTTTTGCCAATTTGAAAATCTGGAGAACTAAAGCGTGAAATATAAGAAACCTGAAACAAACATTTGGAAAATCTCATCGAACTTAAATCAGTTTCTAAATTAGCTGTTTTGAGTGTATTTAAAATTAGGCCAACTACTTCATTCACTTCAAACCCATTACATAATATTAGTATTTAGGAAAACTGGTAAAAGATTGCAAATATGTTAAATAACAATTCTACTGATCTAGAAATGGAAATAACTGATTTTCATCCTAATTAAGATCAAGAACATCACAAAAAGCCATTTGAATAGTCCTAGATCAGAAAAATCATGAACTGTTAATCTTTTAAAAAGATATATTACCGCTTTCGATCTACTTAAAAATGTGAAAGAGGATTTTCAGGAACGAACTTGTTAAAATCAATGTTCAGGTACAGGATAACAAACAAACATCCGAACGACTGCATGGATATAGCCATAACATTGCATGCACCAGAGGGGAAAAAAAAAAAACTCTCAGAAGAAATGCAGTGTTAAATTTCACATTAAAATATGATTTCCCTGTATTTAATTTTCATCTTGCTGAATTTCTTGTAAATAATACAAAGAGTATACCTTTTCTTTAACATATTATAACACACATTTTTATACTTTGTTGAATGCACTTATAACGGAAATATGAAAAAGTGCAATATATAATTGCAGCTAGCCAAAATTTTCTAAACTTAAAATTGGCCCCCATTAAGTTAAAGTTGTGCATAACTGCACCAAGGGAAGGAATGCAATTTTATTTATTTGTCTGTATTTGGTTTCATTTTCATATAGAAAGAGTTAAATATAGGTTATATAGGTAACAAAATTTAAACACTCATTTTCAGTAAAAATTACAGAATAACAGATTTTGTTTCCCTGAAGGCGCAATACCTCGCTATTCCAGCTATGGTACAGACTGCATACTGTCAGAGAAAAATTCCTTTCTTAAACAGGGAATTCATATACTTTAATCTGTTTTTACACAAGTACTGTTTATGACTAATCCATGGTCCAGGAGTAAAATACTTTATAGTACACCCATCTAAATTTTTATTATTTCCGGTCATCTGTATAGACTGTTTACTTATCACGACTAAACTCCCAAACTGCATTCCACATATCTCATACGATTCTTAAAGTCACTTTTCATAGTTTATCATTTTTAATATGGCAGGTACTTGCTCAGCGCAGACTTGTAAAGCGTGATTTCGCGTTTAGAAGTACCTTAAAGGATTCCATTTAATTTGTCCACTGCTAGAATTTCATTCATACGTGGTTCGACATTCATCCATCAACACCGGAAAGTAAACAATTTCCATCGACTGAAAATGAAATCCAAAAAATCTTAAAAATCTCAAAAGGAAAGGATACCAAAGAATTTTCACATATGGAAGACAGAGAAGTCAAAATATAAATCAGAAAATGAGAAAAGAAGAATTGGGTGCTTATAAAACCCTTTGATAATAAAAGCGCTCATTACGAAGAGGAGATTTTAACTGAAGATAAGATGAAGGAATTGATAAATAACACAAAAGCAACGTCTGATCTTCTAGCAGAGAATGACCCAATTAAAGAAAAAACAGGATACTTTAAAAGAGCTACTGGGAAACGTGCTCTTTACAGCGACACGGTTACAGTTGCCTCAGTCATTCTTGTACACCCATTTGTAAGCAAAAGACATCAGCTTTTTCAAAAAATAATCCTGTCATGCATTTGCCAAGAGAACAGAAAGAAGTCCAAAAGAAACTTTCAGAGTGCTTTTCAAAACAAAGTTGAAAGTTAATCTGCAGAATTTTACTTCGATAATAATAAAACATCTCGGATTTGATTTCCAAATGAATTTTAATTTATGGAATCAATTTTAAATAGATCTTCGCAAACTGGTTCATAAAACTTCACAATATTCCGAAATAGTTCAGATTAAGGGAAAAATATAATAAAGTATGCTTAAAACAACTAAGAAAAAGCACATTTTGAGCAGCTTTAACAGAAGACAATTCGGCTGCACTAACTTTCTTTACGAGTACTCATTAAATTTTTATTTACATTTTTCTTTTGTTCAACATTTAACTTTCAATTCTTTTAAGAGAACAGCACTTGTTAGAGAGAATCTAAATTCGGAAAAAACTGAAACAAAATTGGTTTATACACAGGCAGTGCAATTATACTGACCTGTCGTGAAGAGAAGACCCTGTTGGACAGGGAAAATATTAGGCCACACAGAGAAGAAAATGTTTAGCCTCCTCCTCGTACTGCGAAAGGAGGCCACTTGGGAAAAAATTACACAACAGCAGTAATTTTGAAACCATTACAAAGC
The DNA here is from genome assembly GCF_044657685.1 of Stegodyphus dumicola. Lineage (NCBI taxonomy): Eukaryota > Metazoa > Arthropoda > Arachnida > Araneae > Eresidae > Stegodyphus > Stegodyphus dumicola. The sequence continues at coordinate 6,125,031 of NC_140780.1, read as the reverse complement.
AACAGACCCCTAACAAAAATCAGACTTCTGATAATTATAGTGTGATTAACAGTTCGACCTCACTTCGAATATTACAACACAATATAAAGAAGGCACCAATTCAGACACCTCAATACGGAATTCAAAACCTAAGAAATTAATGCATAAATGCTACCCTAAACATTAAAACGTAATATGAAGCGTTCATGTAAAATAAATAACTAGTAAAACTCTAATATAAAGCAACATGTGAAAAGGGACGTACAAATTATAACATTCACGCATTTCTTGTGGAAATAAAGTTAATATAAAACAAGAATTACCAGTCACAGCTGTCTTTTTGCTCTGCACTATTTCTCTGTTCTTTTCATCTTAGTTCTTTTTCTTTCACGATATCATGTTCTGCAATCCAAGAGTGTACAAAAATGATGACAAAACACACTAGAAGAGGCCAAGGGGGGAAAAAAGGAATCATTAGATTTTAACTACTTTGAAATTAAAGAATAATTATACACAAAGAGAACTATCTAATATTGTTTCTTAATATATAAAACTTCAAAAGTAGCTTCTTTGGTTTAAATTCCAGCAATGTGCTACATTGTTACTAAAATGCAGTCGATAGAAAAGCAAATGATTTCCCTAATACGACAGAAGCACAGTAAGCGAAAGGGGTTTTTAATGTATGGGTACAACATGAACAATGGAAGAAAAAAAATTAGACAGTTGTTATGGATAATGATACTCGAGAAGAGTAAATAATTTCAGCGCTGGTAGAAAGATGGCACGAAAAGACAATAAGCAGGTAATTTTAAATGACAAATAAACAAAATAAACTTTACTGTTAGCTTTGAAGTGTGTTATATATTAAACTATCTTAATTCACACACAGAATTAGTGACATAACAGATCAAGAAAGAGTAAGAATCAAACTCGCAATATATTATTATTAAAAAGAGCTATATATATATACTTTTAAAGATTTTTTTTTTTAAAAAAGGGCTCAAAAACACCATTCTAAAAACGGATTTTGAAGAACATCTTGAAAACAAAAGTCATAAACCATAAAAGAAATATTTTATTCAGAATTTTAACGTAAGAACAGTTTCCAATTTTAAGTTCTTTACTTAGGTACTCTGATCCATGAGAGAGGAACGCTTAGTCCAATGTACAAGAAATTATCCTGAAATATTACCACATCACTTTAATGAAATGATAGCAATTTTTCACTCAGGGAAAGAACATATTGTCTAGCTGCCCGGGTTCCAGCCCAGCTTTAATACAGCAAGCCCAAACACATCAAATGCCATTGAATGACACAGCATTTTGAAATGATGCAAAAAATTTAAATGCAATTTCATGGAAGAGCTATTGTAATTACCTATACTAAAATTTTGACCAAAAATTAAAGAAAACTAAGATACTCTTTTTCTTTCGAAGGAATCAAAGTCATATACTATTGTAGGGACGCTCAACTTATTGTACTATAAAACCTAAAGATAGGAATGAAATTTACTCAGCTTCGTGAGATGTCCAATACGGAGAAATTCTGTAAAATGTAGAATAGAACCTACGTCTGAAAACACACGAAAGGTAAAACATACAATTCAGATACTTTACTTTTAGCCTTGAAGCAGGTGTTCTATACTAAACTGTCTTAATTGACATACAGAATTAGTAATATAATAGCTCAAAATATTGTAAGAGCCAAACACACATTATACAAACAGTAAAAAAAAATCTATATACATTTATTAGTGTTACGAGGGTTTATTCTGAAATATTATAATGCCACTTTCAGTGAAATGATAAAAATTTTCACTCAGGGAAGGGACATTCTGTCTGGCTGCCTGGGTTCCATCCCAGCTTCTGTTACAAAAGTTTCATAGAAGAATTTTAAAAATCCAGAAACGAAACTTATGAAGAAATTATTGACTATATTTGGTTCTATGATTAAGTCATTCTTACAGACATAATAACTAAAATCTTAAACTTGAGTGGGAGGAGAGAACTAAACTAGAGTCTTTGAATTCAAGGGTATTTTAAATGCATTTTAAATCAAAATTAATTTTGTGAAAATATTACACAAATATAAGGAATATACATTTTCACCATAATGTAATGTACGTTTTGCCAATTTGAAAATCTGGAGAACTAAAGCGTGAAATATAAGAAACCTGAAACAAACATTTGGAAAATCTCATCGAACTTAAATCAGTTTCTAAATTAGCTGTTTTGAGTGTATTTAAAATTAGGCCAACTACTTCATTCACTTCAAACCCATTACATAATATTAGTATTTAAGAAAACTGGTAAAAGATTGCAAATATGTTAAATAACAATTCTACTGATCTAGAAATGGAAATAACTGATTTTCATCCTAATTAAGATCAAGAACATCACAAAAAGCCATTTGAATAGTCCTAGATCAGAAAAATCATGAACTGTTAATCTTTTAAAAAGATATATTACCGCTTTCGATCTACTTAAAAATGTGAAAGAGGATTTTCAGGAACGAACTTGTTAAAATCAATGTTCAGGTACAGGATAACAAACAAACATCCGAACGACTGCATGGATATAGCCATAACATTGCATGCACCAGAGGGGAAAAAAAAAAAACTCTCAGAAGAAATGCAGTGTTAAATTTCACATTAAAATATGATTTTCCTGTATTTAATTTTCATCTTGCTGAATTTCTTGTAAATAATACAAAGAGTATACCTTTTCTTTAACATATTATAACACACATTTTTATACTTTGTTGAATGCACTTATATGCACTTGTAACGGAAATATGAAAAAGTGCAATATATAATTGCAGCTAGCCAAAATTTTCTAAACTTAAAATTGGCCCCCATTAAGTTAAAGTTGTGCATACCTGCACCAAGGGAAGGAATGCAATTTTATTTATTTGTCTGTATTTGGTTTCATTTTCATATAGAAAGAGTTAAATATAGGTTATATAGGCAACAAAATTTAAACACTCATTTTCAGTAAAAATTACAGAATAACAGATTTTGTTTCCCTGAAGGCGCAATACCTCGCTATTCCAGCTATGGTACAGACTGCATACTGTCAGAGAAAAATTCCTTTCTTAAACAGGGAATTCATATACTTTAATCTGTTTTTACACAAGTACTGTTTATGACTAATCCATGGTCCAGGAGTAAAATACTTTATAGTACACCCATCTAAATTTTTATTATTTCCGGTCATCTGTATAGACTGTTTACTTATCACGACTTAACTCCCAATCTGCATTCCACATAACTCACACGATTCTTAAAGTCACTTTTCGTAGTTTATCATTTTTAATATGGCAGGTACTTGCTCAGCGCAGACTTGTAAAGCGTGATTTCGCGTGTAGAAGTACCTTAAAGGATTCCATTTAATTTGTCCACTGCTAGAATTTCATTCATACGTGGTTCGACATTCATCCATCAACACCGGAAAGTAAACAATTTCCATCGACTGAAAATGAAATCCAAAAAATCTTACAAATCTCAAAAGCAAAGGATACCAAAGAATTTTCACATATGGAAGACAGAGAAGTCAAACAATAAATCAGAAAATGAGAAAAGAAGAATTGGGTGCTTATAAAACCCTTTGATAATAAAAGCGCTCATTACGAAGAAGAGATTTTAACTGAAGATAAGATGAAGGAATTGATAAATAACACAAAAGCAACGTCTGATCTTCTAGCAGAGAATGACCCAATTAAAGAAAAAACAGGATACTTTAAAAGAGCTACTGGGAAACGTGCTCTTTACAGCGACACGGTTACAGTTGCCTCAGTCATTCTTGTACACCCATTTGTAAGCAAAAGACATCAGCTTTTTCAAAAAATAATCCTGTCATGCATTTGCCAAGAGAACAGAAAGAAGTCCAAAAGAAACTTTCAGAGTGCTTTTCAAAACAAAGTTGAAAGTTAATCTGCAGAATTTTACTTCGATAATAATAAAACATCTCGGATTTGATTTCAAAATGAATTTTAATTTATGAAATCAATTTTAAATAAATCTTCGCAAATTGGTTCATAAAACTTCACAATATTCCGAAATAGTTCAGATTAAGGGAAAAATATAATAAAGTATGCTTAAAACAACTAAGAAAAAGCACATTTTGAGCAGCTTTAACAGAAGACAATTTGGCTGCACTAACTTTCTTTACGAGTACTCATTAAATTTTTATTTACATTTTTCTTTTGTTCAACATTTAACTTTCAATTGTTTTAAGAGAAACAGCACTTGTTAGAGAGAATCTAAATTCGGAAAAAACTGAAACAAAATTGGTTTATACACAGGCAGTGCAATTATACTGACCTGTCGTGAAGAGAAGACCCTGTTGGACAGGGAAAATATTAGGCCACACAGAGAAGAAAACGTTTAGCCTCCTCCTCGTACTGCAAAAGGAGGCCACTTGGGAAAAAATTACACAACAGCAGTAATTTTGAAACCATTACAAAGCAACAGACCCCTAACAAAAATCAGACTTCTGATAATTATAGTGTGATTAACAGTTCGACCTCACTTCGAATATTACAACACAATATAAAGAAAGCACCAATTCAGACACCTCAATACGGAATTCAAAACCTAAGAAATTAATGCATAAATGCTACCCTAAACATTAAAACGTAATATGAAGCGTTCATGTAAAGTAAATAACTAGTAAAACTCTAATATAAAGCAACATGTGAAAAGGGACGTACAAATTATAACATTCACGCATTTCTTGTGGAAATAAAGTTAATATAAAACAAGAATTACCAGCGACAGCTGTCTTTTTGCTCTGCACTATTTCTCCGTTCTTTTCATCTTCGTTCTTTTTCTTTCACGATATCATGTTCTGCAATCCAAGAGTGTACAAAAACGATGACAAAATACACTAGAAGAGGCCAAGGGGGGAAAAAAGGAATCATTAGATTTTAACTACTTTGAAATTAAAGAATAATTATACACAAAGAGAACTATCTAATATTGTTTCTTAATATATAAAACTTCAAAAGTAGCTTCTTTGGTTTAAATTCCAGCAATGTGCTACATTGTTACTAAAATGCAGTCGATAGAAAAGCAAATGATTTCCCTAATACGACAGAAGCACAGTAAGCGAAAGGGGTTTTTAATGTATGGGTACAACATGAACAATGGAAGAAAAAAAATTAGACAGTTGTTATGGATAATGATACTCGAGAAGAGTAAATAATTTCAGCGCTGGTAGAAAGATGGCACGAAAAGACAATAAGCAGGTAATTTTAAATGACAAATAAACAAAATAAACTTTACTGTTAGCTTTGAAGTGTGTTATATATTAAACTATCTTAATTCACACACAGAATTAGTGACATAACAGATCAAAAAAGAGTAAGAATCAAACTCGCAATATATTATTATTAAAAAGAGCTATACATATATACTTTTAAAGATTTTTTTTTTAAAAAAGGGCTCAAAAACACCATTCTAAAAACGGATTTTGAAGAACATCTTGAAAACAAAAGTCATAAACCATAAAAGAAATATTTTATTCAGAATTTTAACGTAAGAACAGTTTCTAATTTTAAGTTCTTTACTTAGGTACTCTGATCCATGAGAGAGGAACGCTTAGTCCAATGTACAAGAAATTATCCTGAAATATTACCACATCACTTTAATGAAATGATAGCAATTTTTCACTCAGGGAAAGAACATATTGTCTAGCTGCCCGGGTTCCAGCCCAGCTTTAATACAGCAAGCCCAAACACATCAAATGCCATTGAATGACACAGCATTTTGAAATGATGCAAAAAATTTAAATGCAATTTCATGGAAGAGCTATTGTAATTACCTATACTAAAATTTTGACCAAAAATTAAAGAAAACTAAGATACTCTTTTTCTTTCGAAGGAATCAAAGTCATATACTATTGTAGGGACGCTCAACTTATTGTACTATAAAACCTAAAGATAGGAATGAAATTTACTCAGCTACGTGAGATGTCCAATACGGAGAAATTCTGTAAAATGTAGAATAGAACCTACGTCTGAAAACACACGAAAGGTAAAACATACAATTCAGATACTTTACTTTTAGCCTTGAAGCAGGTGTTCTATACTAAACTGTCTTAATTGACATACAGAATTAGTAATATAATAGCTCAAAATATTGTAAGAGCCAAACACACATTATACAAACAGTAAAAAAAAATCTATATACATTTATTAGTGTTACGAGGGTTTATTCTGAAATATTATAATGCCACTTTCAGTGAAATGATAAAAATTTTCACTCAGGGAAGGGACATTCTGTCTGGCTGCCTGGGTTCCATCCCAGCTTCTGTTACAAAAGTTTCATAGAAGAATTTTAAAAATCCAGAAACGAAACTTATGAAGAAATTATTGACTATATTTGGTTCTATGATTAAGTCATTCTTACAGACATAATAACTAAAATCTTAAACTTGAGTGGGAGGAGAGAACTAAACTAGAGTCTTTGAATTCAAGGGTATTTTAAATGCATTTTAAATCAAAATTAATTTTGTGAAAATATTACACAAATATAAGGAATATACATTTTCACCATAATGTAATGTACGTTTTGCCAATTTGAAAATCTGGAGAACTAAAGCGTGAAATATAAGAAACCTGAAACAAACATTTGGAAAATCTCATCGAACTTAAATCAGTTTCTAAATTAGCTGTTTTGAGTGTATTTAAAATTAGGCCAACTACTTCATTCACTTCAAACCCATTACATAATATTAGTATTTAAGAAAACTGGTAAAAGATTGCAAATATGTTAAATAACAATTCTACTGATCTAGAAATGGAAATAACTGATTTTCATCCTAATTAAGATCAAGAACATCACAAAAAGCCATTTGAATAGTCCTAGATCAGAAAAATCATGAACTGTTAATCTTTTAAAAAGATATATTACCGCTTTCGATCTACTTAAAAATGTGAAAGAGGATTTTCAGGAACGAACTTGTTAAAATCAATGTTCAGGTACAGGATAACAAACAAACATCCGAACAACTGCATGGATATAGCCATGACATTGCATGCACCAGAGGGAAAAAAAAAAAAAACTCTCAGAAGAAATGCAGTGTTAAATTTCACATTAAAATATGATTTCCCTGTATTTAATTTTCATCTTGCTGAATTTCTTGTAAATAATACAAAGAGTATACCTTTTCTTTAACATATTATAACACACATTTTTATACTTTGTTGAATGCACTTACATGCACTTGTAACAGAAATATGAAAAAGTGCAATATATAATTGCAGCTAGCCAAAATTTTCTAAACTTAAAATTGGCCCCCATTAAGTTAAAGTTGTGCATAACTGCACCAAGGGAAGGAATGCAATTTTATTTATTTGTCTGTTTTTGGTTTCATTTTCATATAGAAAGAATTAAATATAGGTTATATAGGTAACAAAATTTAAACACTCATTTTCAGTAAAAATTACAGAATAACAGATTTTGTTTCCCTGAAGGCGCAATACCTCGCTATTCCAGCTATGGTACAGACTGCATACTGTCAGAGAAAAATTCCTTTCTTAAACAGGGAATTCATATACTTTAATCTGTTTTTACACAAGTACTGTTTATGACTAATCCATGGTCCAGGAGTAAAATACTTTATAGTACACCCATCTAAATTTTTATTATTTCCGGTCATCTGTATAGACTGTTTACTTATCACGACTTAACTCCCAATCTGCATTCCACATAACTCATACGATTCTTAAAGTCACTTTTCGTAGTTTATCATTTTTAATATGGCAGGTACTTGCTCAGCGCAGACTTGTAAAGCGTGATTTCGCGTGTAGAAGTACCTTAAAGGATTCCATTTAATTTGTCCACTGCTAGAATTTCATTCATACGTGGTTCGACATTCATCCATCAACACCGGAAAGTAAACAATTTCCATCGACTGAAAATGAAATCCAAAAAATCTTACAAATCTCAAAAGCAAAGGATACCAAAGAATTTTCACATATGGAAGACAGAGAAGTCAAACAATAAATCAGAAAATGAGAAAAGAAGAATTGGGTGCTTATAAAACCCTTTGATAATAAAAGCGCTCATTACGAAGAAGAGATTTTAACTGAAGATAAGATGAAGGAATTGATAAATAACACAAAAGCAACGTCTGATCTTCTAGCAGAGAATGACCCAATTAAAGAAAAAACAGGATACTTTAAAAGAGCTACTGGGAAACGTGCTCTTTACAGCGACACGGTTACAGTTGCCTCAGTCATTCTTGTACACCCATTTGTAAGCAAAAGACATCAGCTTTTTCAAAAAATAATCCTGTCATGCATTTGCCAAGAGAACAGAAAGAAGTCCAAAAGAAACTTTCAGAGTGCTTTTCAAAACAAAGTTGAAAGTTAATCTGCAGAATTTTACTTCGATAATAATAAAACATCTCGGATTTGATTTCAAAATGAATTTTAATTTATGAAATCAATTTTAAATAAATCTTCGCAAATTGGTTCATAAAACTTCACAATATTCCGAAATAGTTCAGATTAAGGGAAAAATATAATAAAGTATGCTTAAAACAACTAAGAAAAAGCACATTTTGAGCAGCTTTAACAGAAGACAATTTGGCTGCACTAACTTTCTTTACGAGTACTCATTAAATTTTTATTTACATTTTTCTTTTGTTCAACATTTAACTTTCAATTGTTTTAAGAGAAACAGCACTTGTTAGAGAGAATCTAAATTCGGAAAAAACTGAAACAAAATTGGTTTATACACAGGCAGTGCAATTATACTGACCTGTCGTGAAGAGAAGACCCTGTTGGACAGGGAAAATATTAGGCCACACAGAGAAGAAAACGTTTAGCCTCCTCCTCGTACTGCAAAAGGAGGCCACTTGGGAAAAAATTACACAACAGCAGTAATTTTGAAACCATTACAAAGCAACAGACCCCTAACAAAAATCAGACTTCTGATAATTATAGTGTGATTAACAGTTCGACCTCACTTCGAATATTACAACACAATATAAAGAAAGCACCAATTCAGACACCTCAATACGGAATTCAAAACCTAAGAAATTAATGCATAAATGCTACCCTAAACATTAAAACGTAATATGAAGCGTTCATGTAAAGTAAATAACTAGTAAAACTCTAATATAAAGCAACATGTGAAAAGGGACGTACAAATTATAACATTCACGCATTTCTTGTGGAAATAAAGTTAATATAAAACAAGAATTACCAGCGACAGCTGTCTTTTTGCTCTGCACTATTTCTCCGTTCTTTTCATCTTCGTTCTTTTTCTTTCACGATATCATGTTCTGCAATCCAAGAGTGTACAAAAACGATGACAAAATACACTAGAAGAGGCCAAGGGGGGAAAAAAGGAATCATTAGATTTTAACTACTTTGAAATTAAAGAATAATTATACACAAAGAGAACTATCTAATATTGTTTCTTAATATATAAAACTTCAAAAGTAGCTTCTTTGGTTTAAATTCCAGCAATGTGCTACATTGTTACTAAAATGCAGTCGATAGAAAAGCAAATGATTTCCCTAATACGACAGAAGCACAGTAAGCGAAAGGGGTTTTTAATGTATGGGTATAACATGAACAATGGAAGAAAAAAAATTAGACAGTGTTTATGGATAATGATACTCGAGAAGAGTAAATAATTTCAGCGCTGGTAGAAAGATGGCACGAAAAGACAATAAGCAGGTAATTTTAAATGACAAATAAACAAAATAAACTTTACTGTTAGCTTTGAAGTGTGTTATATATTAAACTATCTTAATTCACACACAGAATTAGTGACATAACAGATCAAAAAAGAGTAAGAATCAAACTCGCAATATATTATTATTAAAAAGAGCTATACATATATACTTTTAAAGATTTTTTTTTTAAAAAAGGGCTCAAAAACACCATTCTAAAAACGGATTTTGAAGAACATCTTGAAAACAAAAGTCATAAACCATAAAAGAAATATTTTATTCAGAATTTTAACGTAAGAACCGTTTCTAATTTTAAGTTCTTTACTTAGGTATTCTCATCCATGAGAGAGGAACGCTTAGTCCAATGTACAAGAAATTATCCTGAAATATTACCACGTCCCTTTAATGAAATGATAGCAATTTTTCACTCAGGGAAAGAACATATTGTCTAGCTGCCCGGGTTCCAGCCCAGCTTTAATACAGCAAGCCCAAACACATCAAATGCCATTGAATGACACAGCATTTTGAAATGATGCAAAAAATTTAAATGCAATTTCATGGAAGAGCTATTGTAATTACCTATACTAAAATTTTGACCAAAAATTAAAGAAAACTAAGATATTCTTTTTCTTTCGAAGGAATCAAAGTCATATACTATTGTAGGGGCGCTCAACTTATTGTACTATAAAACATAAACATAGGAATGAAATTTACTCAGCTATGTGAGATGTCCAATACGGAGAAATTCTGTAAAATGTAGAATAGAACCTACGTCTGAAAACACACGAAAGGTAAAACATACAATTCAGATACTTTACTTTTAGCCTTGAAGCAGGTGTTCTATACTAAACTGTCTTAATTGACATACAGAATTAGTAATATAATAGCTCAAAATATTGTAAGAGCCAAACACACATTATACAAACAGTAAAAAAAAATCTATATACATTTATTAGTGTTACGAGGGTTTATTCTGAAATATTATAATGCCACTTTCAGTGAAATGATAAAAATTTTCACTCAGGGAAGGGACATTCTGTCTGGCTGCCTGGGTTCCATCCCAGCTTCTGTTACAAAAGTTTCATAGAAGAATTTTAAAAATCCAGAAACGAAACTTATGAAGAAATTATTGACTATATTTGGTTCTATGATTAAGTCATTCTTACAGACATAATAACTAAAATCTTAAACTTGAGTGGGAGGAGAGAACTAAACTAGAGTCTTTGAATTCAAGGGTATTTTAAATGCATTTTAAATCAAAATTAATTTTGTGAAAATATTACACAAATATAAGGAATATACATTTTCACCATAATGTAATGTACGTTTTGCCAATTTGAAAATCTGGAGAACTAAAGCGTGAAATATAAGAAACCTGAAACAAACATTTGGAAAATCTCATCGAACTTAAATCAGTTTCTAAATTAGCTGTTTTGAGTGTATTTAAAATTAGGCCAACTACTTCATTCACTTCAAACCCATTACATAATATTAGTATTTAAGAAAACTGGTAAAAGATTGCAAATATGTTAAATAACAATTCTACTGATCTAGAAATGGAAATAACTGATTTTCATCCTAATTAAGATCAAGAACATCACAAAAAGCCATTTGAATAGTCCTAGATCAGAAAAATCATGAACTGTTAATCTTTTAAAAAGATATATTACCGCTTTCGATCTACTTAAAAATGTGAAAGAGGATTTTCAGGAACGAACTTGTTAAAATCAATGTTCAGGTACAGGATAACAAACAAACATCCGAACGACTGCATGGATATAGCCATGACATTGCATGCACCAGAGGGAAAAAAAAAAAAAACTCTCAGAAGAAATGCAGTGTTAAATTTCACATTAAAATATGATTTCCCTGTATTTAATTTTCATCTTGCTGAATTTCTTGTAAATAATACAAAGAGTATACCTTTTCTTTAACATATTATAACACACATTTTTATACTTTGTTGAATGCACTTACATGCACTTGTAACAGAAATATGAAAAAGTGCAATATATAATTGCAGCTAGCCAAAATTTTCTAAACTTAAAATTGGCCCCCATTAAGTTAAAGTTGTGCATAACTGCACCAAGGGAAGGAATGCAATTTTATTTATTTGTCTGTTTTTGGTTTCATTTTCATATAGAAAGAATTAAATATAGGTTATATAGGTAACAAAATTTAAACACTCATTTTCAGTAAAAATTACAGAATAACAGATTTTGTTTCCCTGAAGGCGCAATACCTCGCTATTCCAGCTATGGTACAGACTGCATACTGTCAGAGAAAAATTCCTTTCTTAAACAGGGAATTCATATACTTTAATCTGTTTTTACACAAGTACTGTTTATGACTAATCCATGGTCCAGGAGTAAAATACTTTATAGTACACCCATCTAAATTTTTATTATTTCCGGTCATCTGTATAGACTGTTTACTTATCACGACTTAACTCCCAATCTGCATTCCACATAACTCATACGATTCTTAAAGTCACTTTTCGTAGTTTATCATTTTTAATATGGCAGGTACTTGCTCAGCGCAGACTTGTAAAGCGTGATTTCGCGTGTAGAAGTACCTTAAAGGATTCCATTTAATTTGTCCACTGCTAGAATTTCATTCATACGTGGTTCGACATTCATCCATCAACACCGGAAAGTAAACAATTTCCATCGACTGAAAATGAAATCCAAAAAATCTTACAAATCTCAAAAGCAAAGGATACCAAAGAATTTTCACATATGGAAGACAGAGAAGTCAAACAATAAATCAGAAAATGAGAAAAGAAGAATTGGGTGCTTATAAAACCCTTTGATAATAAAAGCGCTCATTACGAAGAAGAGATTTTAACTGAAGATAAGATGAAGGAATTGATAAATAACACAAAAGCAACGTCTGATCTTCTAGCAGAGAATGACCCAATTAAAGAAAAAACAGGATACTTTAAAAGAGCTACTGGGAAACGTGCTCTTTACAGCGACACAGTTACAGTTGCCTCAGTCATTCTTGTACACCCATTTGTAAGCAAAAGACATCAGCTTTTTCAAAAAATAATCCTGTCATGCATTTGCCAAGAGAACAGAAAGAAGTCCAAAAGAAACTTTCAGAGTGCTTTTCAAAACAAAGTTGAAAGTTAATCTGCAGAATTTTACTTCGATAATAATAAAACATCTCGGATTTGATTTCAAAATGAATTTTAATTTATGAAATCAATTTTAAATAAATCTTCGCAAATTGGTTCATAAAACTTCACAATATTCCGAAATAGTTCAGATTAAGGGAAAAATATAATAAAGTATGCTTAAAACAACTAAGAAAAAGCACATTTTGAGCAGCTTTAACAGAAGACAATTTGGCTGCACTAACTTTCTTTACGAGTACTCATTAAATTTTTATTTACATTTTTCTTTTGTTCAACATTTAACTTTCAATTGTTTTAAGAGAAACAGCACTTGTTAGAGAGAATCTAAATTCGGAAAAAACTGAAACAAAATTGGTTTATACACAGGCAGTGCAATTATACTGACCTGTCGTGAAGAGAAGACCCTGTTGGACAGGGAAAATATTAGGCCACACAGAGAAGAAAACGTTTAGCCTCCTCCTCGTACTGCAAAAGGAGGCCACTTGGGAAAAAATTACACAACAGCAGTAATTTTGAAACCATTACAAAGCAACAGACCCCTAACAAAAATCAGACTTCTGATAATTATAGTGTGATTAACAGTTCGACCTCACTTCGAATATTACAACACAATATAAAGAAAGCACCAATTCAGACACCTCAATACGGAATTCAAAACCTAAGAAATTAATGCATAAATGCTACCCTAAACATTAAAACGTAATATGAAGCGTTCATGTAAAGTAAATAACTAGTAAAACTCTAATATAAAGCAACATGTGAAAAGGGACGTACAAATTATAACATTCACGCATTTCTTGTGGAAATAAAGTTAATATAAAACAAGAATTACCAGCGACAGCTGTCTTTTTGCTCTGCACTATTTCTCCGTTCTTTTCATCTTCGTTCTTTTTCTTTCACGATATCATGTTCTGCAATCCAAGAGTGTACAAAAACGATGACAAAATACACTAGAAGAGGCCAAGGGGGGAAAAAAGGAATCATTAGATTTTAACTACTTTGAAATTAAAGAATAATTATACACAAAGAGAACTATCTAATATTGTTTCTTAATATATAAAACTTCAAAAGTAGCTTCTTTGGTTTAAATTCCAGCAATGTGCTACATTGTTACTAAAATGCAGTCGATAGAAAAGCAAATGATTTCCCTAATACGACAGAAGCACAGTAAGCGAAAGGGGTTTTTAATGTATGGGTACAACATGAACAATGGAAGAAAAAAAATTAGACAGTTGTTATGGATAATGATACTCGAGAAGAGTAAATAATTTCAGCGCTGGTAGAAAGATGGCACGAAAAGACAATAAGCAGGTAATTTTAAATGACAAATAAACAAAATAAACTTTACTGTTAGCTTTGAAGTGTGTTATATATTAAACTATCTTAATTCACACACAGAATTAGTGACATAACAGATCAAAAAAGAGTAAGAATCAAACTCGCAATATATTATTATTAAAAAGAGCTATACATATATACTTTTAAAGATTTTTTTTTTAAAAAAGGGCTCAAAAACACCATTCTAAAAACGGATTTTGAAGAACATCTTGAAAACAAAAGTCATAAACCATAAAAGAAATATTTTATTCAGAATTTTAACGTAAGAACCGTTTCTAATTTTAAGTTCTTTACTTAGGTATTCTCATCCATGAGAGAGGAACGCTTAGTCCAATGTACAAGAAATTATCCTGAAATATTACCACGTCCCTTTAATGAAATGATAGCAATTTTTCACTCAGGGAAAGAACATATTGTCTAGCTGCCCGGGTTCCAGCCCAGCTTTAATACAGCAAGCCCAAACACATCAAATGCCATTGAATGACACAGCATTTTGAAATGATGCAAAAAATTTAAATGCAATTTCATGGAAGAGCTATTGTAATTACCTATACTAAAATTTTGACCAAAAATTAAAGAAAACTAAGATATTCTTTTTCTTTCGAAGGAATCAAAGTCATATACTATTGTAGGGGCGCTCAACTTATTGTACTATAAAACATAAACATAGGAATGAAATTTACTCAGCTATGTGAGATGTCCAATACGGAGAAATTCTGTAAAATGTAGAATAGAACCTACGTCTGAAAACACACGAAAGGTAAAACATACAATTCAGATACTTTACTTTTAGCCTTGAAGCAGGTGTTCTATACTAAACTGTCTTAATTGACATACAGAATTAGTAATATAATAGCTCAAAATATTGTAAGAGCCAAACACACATTATACAAACAGTAAAAAAAAATCTATATACATTTATTAGTGTTACGAGGGTTTATTCTGAAATATTATAATGCCACTTTCAGTGAAATGATAAAAATTTTCACTCAGGGAAGGGACATTCTGTCTGGCTGCCTGGGTTCCATCCCAGCTTCTGTTACAAAAGTTTCATAGAAGAATTTTAAAAATCCAGAAACGAAACTTATGAAGAAATTTTTGACTATATTTGGTTCTATGATTAAGTCATTCTTACAGACATAATAACTAAAATCTTAAACTTGAGTGGGAGGAGAGAACTAAACTAGAGTCTTTGAATTCAAGGGTATTTTAAATGCATTTTAAATCAAAATTAATTTTGTGAAAATATTACACAAATATAAGGAATATACATTTTCACCATAATGTAATGTACGTTTTGCCAATTTGAAAATCTGGAGAACTAAAGCGTGAAATATAAGAAACCTGAAACAAACATTTGGAAAATCTCATCGAACTTAAATCAGTTTCTAAATTAGCTGTTTTGAGTGTATTTAAAATTAGGCCAACTACTTCATTCACTTCAAACCCATTACATAATATTAGTATTTAAGAAAACTGGTAAAAGATTGCAAATATGTTAAATAACAATTCTACTGATCTAGAAATGGAAATAACTGATTTTCATCCTAATTAAGATCAAGAACATCACAAAAAGCCATTTGAATAGTCCTAGATCAGAAAAATCATGAACTGTTAATCTTTTAAAAAGATATATTACCGCTTTCGATCTACTTAAAAATGTGAAAGAGGATTTTCAGGAACGAACTTGTTAAAATCAATGTTCAGGTACAGGATAACAAACAAACATCCGAACGACTGCATGGATATAGCCATGACATTGCATGCACCAGAGGGAAAAAAAAAAAAACTCTCAGAAGAAATGCAGTGTTAAATTTCACATTAAAATATGATTTCCCTGTATTTAATTTTCATCTTGCTGAATTTCTTGTAAATAATACAAAGAGTATACCTTTTCTTTAACATATTATAACACACATTTTTATACTTTGTTGAATGCACTTACATGCACTTGTAACAGAAATATGAAAAAGTGCAATATATAATTGCAGCTAGCCAAAATTTTCTAAACTTAAAATTGGCCCCCATTAAGTTAAAGTTGTGCATAACTGCACCAAGGGAAGGAATGCAATTTTATTTATTTGTCTGTTTTTGGTTTCATTTTCATATAGAAAGAATTAAATATAGGTTATATAGGTAACAAAATTTAAACACTCATTTTCAGTAAAAATTACAGAATAACAGATTTTGTTTCCCTGAAGGCGCAATACCTCGCTATTCCAGCTATGGTACAGACTGCATACTGTCAGAGAAAAATTCCTTTCTTAAACAGGGAATTCATATACTTTAATCTGTTTTTACACAAGTACTGTTTATGACTAATCCATGGTCCAGGAGTAAAATACTTTATAGTACACCCATCTAAATTTTTATTATTTCCGGTCATCTGTATAGACTGTTTACTTATCACGACTTAACTCCCAATCTGCATTCCACATAACTCATACGATTCTTAAAGTCACTTTTCGTAGTTTATCATTTTTAATATGGCAGGTACTTGCTCAGCGCAGACTTGTAAAGCGTGATTTCGCGTGTAGAAGTACCTTAAAGGATTCCATTTAATTTGTCCACTGCTAGAATTTCATTCATACGTGGTTCGACATTCATCCATCAACACCGGAAAGTAAACAATTTCCATCGACTGAAAATGAAATCCAAAAAATCTTACAAATCTCAAAAGCAAAGGATACCAAAGAATTTTCACATATGGAAGACAGAGAAGTCAAACAATAAATCAGAAAATGAGAAAAGAAGAATTGGGTGCTTATAAAACCCTTTGATAATAAAAGCGCTCATTACGAAGAAGAGATTTTAACTGAAGATAAGATGAAGGAATTGATAAATAACACAAAAGCAACGTCTGATCTTCTAGCAGAGAATGACCCAATTAAAGAAAAAACAGGATACTTTAAAAGAGCTACTGGGAAACGTGCTCTTTACAGCGACACGGTTACAGTTGCCTCAGTCATTCTTGTACACCCATTTGTAAGCAAAAGACATCAGCTTTTTCAAAAAATAATCCTGTCATGCATTTGCCAAGAGAACAGAAAGAAGTCCAAAAGAAACTTTCAGAGTGCTTTTCAAAACAAAGTTGAAAGTTAATCTGCAGAATTTTACTTCGATAATAATAAAACATCTCGGATTTGATTTCAAAATGAATTTTAATTTATGAAATCAATTTTAAATAAATCTTCGCAAATTGGTTCATAAAACTTCACAATATTCCGAAATAGTTCAGATTAAGGGAAAAATATAATAAAGTATGCTTAAAACAACTAAGAAAAAGCACATTTTGAGCAGCTTTAACAGAAGACAATTTGGCTGCACTAACTTTCTTTACGAGTACTCATTAAATTTTTATTTACATTTTTCTTTTGTTCAACATTTAACTTTCAATTGTTTTAAGAGAAACAGCACTTGTTAGAGAGAATCTAAATTCGGAAAAAACTGAAACAAAATTGGTTTATACACAGGCAGTGCAATTATACTGACCTGTCGTGAAGAGAAGACCCTGTTGGACAGGGAAAATATTAGGCCACACAGAGAAGAAAACGTTTAGCCTCCTCCTCGTACTGCAAAAGGAGGCCACTTGGGAAAAAATTACACAACAGCAGTAATTTTGAAACCATTACAAAGCAACAGACCCCTAACAAAAATCAGACTTCTGATAATTATAGTGTGATTAACAGTTCGACCTCACTTCGAATATTACAACACAATATAAAGAAAGCACCAATTCAGACACCTCAATACGGAATTCAAAACCTAAGAAATTAATGCATAAATGCTACCCTAAACATTAAAACGTAATATGAAGCGTTCATGTAAAGTAAATAACTAGTAAAACTCTAATATAAAGCAACATGTGAAAAGGGACGTACAAATTATAACATTCACGCATTTCTTGTGGAAATAAAGTTAATATAAAACAAGAATTACCAGCGACAGCTGTCTTTTTGCTCTGCACTATTTCTCCGTTCTTTTCATCTTCGTTCTTTTTCTTTCACGATATCATGTTCTGCAATCCAAGAGTGTACAAAAACGATGACAAAATACACTAGAAGAGGCCAAGGGGGGAAAAAAGGAATCATTAGATTTTAACTACTTTGAAATTAAAGAATAATTATACACAAAGAGAACTATCTAATATTGTTTCTTAATATATAAAACTTCAAAAGTAGCTTCTTTGGTTTAAATTCCAGCAATGTGCTACATTGTTACTAAAATGCAGTCGATAGAAAAGCAAATGATTTCCCTAATACGACAGAAGCACAGTAAGCGAAAGGGGTTTTTAATGTATGGGTACAACATGAACAATGGAAGAAAAAAAATTAGACAGTTGTTATGGATAATGATACTCGAGAAGAGTAAATAATTTCAGCGCTGGTAGAAAGATGGCACGAAAAGACAATAAGCAGGTAATTTTAAATGACAAATAAACAAAATAAACTTTACTGTTAGCTTTGAAGTGTGTTATATATTAAACTATCTTAATTCACACACAGAATTAGTGACATAACAGATCAAAAAAGAGTAAGAATCAAACTCGCAATATATTATTATTAAAAAGAGCTATACATATATACTTTTAAAGATTTTTTTTTTAAAAAAGGGCTCAAAAACACCATTCTAAAAACGGATTTTGAAGAACATCTTGAAAACAAAAGTCATAAACCATAAAAGAAATATTTTATTCAGAATTTTAACGTAAGAACCGTTTCTAATTTTAAGTTCTTTACTTAGGTATTCTCATCCATGAGAGAGGAACGCTTAGTCCAATGTACAAGAAATTATCCTGAAATATTACCACGTCCCTTTAATGAAATGATAGCAATTTTTCACTCAGGGAAAGAACATATTGTCTAGCTGCCCGGGTTCCAGCCCAGCTTTAATACAGCAAGCCCAAACACATCAAATGCCATTGAATGACACAGCATTTTGAAATGATGCAAAAAATTTAAATGCAATTTCATGGAAGAGCTATTGTAATTACCTATACTAAAATTTTGACCAAAAATTAAAGAAAACTAAGATATTCTTTTTCTTTCGAAGGAATCAAAGTCATATACTATTGTAGGGGCGCTCAACTTATTGTACTATAAAACATAAACATAGGAATGAAATTTACTCAGCTATGTGAGATGTCCAATACGGAGAAATTCTGTAAAATGTAGAATAGAACCTACGTCTGAAAACACACGAAAGGTAAAACATACAATTCAGATACTTTACTTTTAGCCTTGAAGCAGGTGTTCTATACTAAACTGTCTTAATTGACATACAGAATTAGTAATATAATAGCTCAAAATATTGTAAGAGCCAAACACACATTATACAAACAGTAAAAAAAAATCTATATACATTTATTAGTGTTACGAGGGTTTATTCTGAAATATTATAATGCCACTTTCAGTGAAATGATAAAAATTTTCACTCAGGGAAGGGACATTCTGTCTGGCTGCCTGGGTTCCATCCCAGCTTCTGTTACAAAAGTTTCATAGAAGAATTTTAAAAATCCAGAAACGAAACTTATGAAGAAATTATTGACTATATTTGGTTCTATGATTAAGTCATTCTTACAGACATAATAACTAAAATCTTAAACTTGAGTGGGAGGAGAGAACTAAACTAGAGTCTTTGAATTCAAGGGTATTTTAAATGCATTTTAAATCAAAATTAATTTTGTGAAAATATTACACAAATATAAGGAATATACATTTTCACCATAATGTAATGTACGTTTTGCCAATTTGAAAATCTGGAGAACTAAAGCGTGAAATATAAGAAACCTGAAACAAACATTTGGAAAATCTCATCGAACTTAAATCAGTTTCTAAATTAGCTGTTTTGAGTGTATTTAAAATTAGGCCAACTACTTCATTCACTTCAAACCCATTACATAATATTAGTATTTAAGAAAACTGGTAAAAGATTGCAAATATGTTAAATAACAATTCTACTGATCTAGAAATGGAAATAACTGATTTTCATCCTAATTAAGATCAAGAACATCACAAAAAGCCATTTGAATAGTCCTAGATCAGAAAAATCATGAACTGTTAATCTTTTAAAAAGATATATTACCGCTTTCGATCTACTTAAAAATGTGAAAGAGGATTTTCAGGAACGAACTTGTTAAAATCAATGTTCAGGTACAGGATAACAAACAAACATCCGAACGACTGCATGGATATAGCCATGACATTGCATGCACCAGAGGGAAAAAAAAAAAAACTCTCAGAAGAAATGCAGTGTTAAATTTCACATTAAAATATGATTTCCCTGTATTTAATTTTCATCTTGCTGAATTTCTTGTAAATAATACAAAGAGTATACCTTTTCTTTAACATATTATAACACACATTTTTATACTTTGTTGAATGCACTTACATGCACTTGTAACAGAAATATGAAAAAGTGCAATATATAATTGCAGCTAGCCAAAATTTTCTAAACTTAAAATTGGCCCCCATTAAGTTAAAGTTGTGCATAACTGCACCAAGGGAAGGAATGTAATTTTATTTATTTGTCTGTTTTTGGTTTCATTTTCATATAGAAAGAATTAAATATAGGTTATATAGGTAACAAAATTTAAACACTCATTTTCAGTAAAAATTACAGAATAACAGATTTTGTTTCCCTGAAGGCGCAATACCTCGCTATTCCAGCTATGGTACAGACTGCATACTGTCAGAGAAAAATTCCTTTCTTAAACAGGGAATTCATATACTTTAATCTGTTTTTACACAAGTACTGTTTATGACTAATCCATGGTCCAGGAGTAAAATACTTTATAGTACACCCATCTAAATTTTTATTATTTCCGGTCATCTGTATAGACTGTTTACTTATCACGACTTAACTCCCAATCTGCATTCCACATAACTCATACGATTCTTAAAGTCACTTTTCGTAGTTTATCATTTTTAATATGGCAGGTACTTGCTCAGCGCAGACTTGTAAAGCGTGATTTCGCGTGTAGAAGTACCTTAAAGGATTCCATTTAATTTGTCCACTGCTAGAATTTCATTCATACGTGGTTCGACATTCATCCATCAACACCGGAAAGTAAACAATTTCCATCGACTGAAAATGAAATCCAAAAAATCTTACAAATCTCAAAAGCAAAGGATACCAAAGAATTTTCACATATGGAAGACAGAGAAGTCAAACAATAAATCAGAAAATGAGAAAAGAAGAATTGGGTGCTTATAAAACCCTTTGATAATAAAAGCGCTCATTACGAAGAAGAGATTTTAACTGAAGATAAGATGAAGGAATTGATAAATAACACAAAAGCAACGTCTGATCTTCTAGCAGAGAATGACCCAATTAAAGAAAAAACAGGATACTTTAAAAGAGCTACTGGGAAACGTGCTCTTTACAGCGACACGGTTACAGTTGCCTCAGTCATTCTTGTACACCCATTTGTAAGCAAAAGACATCAGCTTTTTCAAAAAATAATCCTGTCATGCATTTGCCAAGAGAACAGAAAGAAGTCCAAAAGAAACTTTCAGAGTGCTTTTCAAAACAAAGTTGAAAGTTAATCTGCAGAATTTTACTTCGATAATAATAAAACATCTCGGATTTGATTTCAAAATGAATTTTAATTTATGAAATCAATTTTAAATAAATCTTCGCAAATTGGTTCATAAAACTTCACAATATTCCGAAATAGTTCAGATTAAGGGAAAAATATAATAAAGTATGCTTAAAACAACTAAGAAAAAGCACATTTTGAGCAGCTTTAACAGAAGACAATTTGGCTGCACTAACTTTCTTTACGAGTACTCATTAAATTTTTATTTACATTTTTCTTTTGTTCAACATTTAACTTTCAATTGTTTTAAGAAAAACAGCACTTGTTAGAGAGAATCTAAATTCGGAAAAAACTGAAACAAAATTGGTTTATACACAGGCAGTGCAATTATACTGACCTGTCGTGAAGAGAAGACCCTGTTGGACAGGGAAAATATTAGGCCACACAGAGAAGAAAACGTTTAGCCTCCTCCTCGTACTGCAAAAGGAGGCCACTTGGGAAAAAATTACACAACAGCAGTAATTTTGAAACCATTACAAAGCAACAGACCCCTAACAAAAATCAGACTTCTGATAATTATAGTGTGATTAACAGTTCGACCTCACTTCGAATATTACAACACAATATAAAGAAAGCACCAATTCAGACACCTCAATACGGAATTCAAAACCTAAGAAATTAATGCATAAATGCTACCCTAAACATTAAAACGTAATATGAAGCGTTCATGTAAAGTAAATAACTAGTAAAACTCTAATATAAAGCAACATGTGAAAAGGGACGTACAAATTATAACATTCACGCATTTCTTGTGGAAATAAAGTTAATATAAAACAAGAATTACCAGCGACAGCTGTCTTTTTGCTCTGCACTATTTCTCCGTTCTTTTCATCTTCGTTCTTTTTCTTTCACGATATCATGTTCTGCAATCCAAGAGTGTACAAAAACGATGACAAAATACACTAGAAGAGGCCAAGGGGGGAAAAAAGGAATCATTAGATTTTAACTACTTTGAAATTAAAGAATAATTATACACAAAGAGAACTATCTAATATTGTTTCTTAATATATAAAACTTCAAAAGTAGCTTCTTTGGTTTAAATTCCAGCAATGTGCTACATTGTTACTAAAATGCAGTCGATAGAAAAGCAAATGATTTCCCTAATACGACAGAAGCACAGTAAGCGAAAGGGGTTTTTAATGTATGGGTACAACATGAACAATGGAAGAAAAAAAATTAGACAGTTGTTATGGATAATGATACTCGAGAAGAGTAAATAATTTCAGCGCTGGTAGAAAGATGGCACGAAAAGACAATAAGCAGGTAATTTTAAATGACAAATAAACAAAATAAACTTTACTGTTAGCTTTGAAGTGTGTTATATATTAAACTATCTTAATTCACACACAGAATTAGTGACATAACAGATCAAAAAAGAGTAAGAATCAAACTCGCAATATATTATTATTAAAAAGAGCTATACATATATACTTTTAAAGATTTTTTTTTTAAAAAAGGGCTCAAAAACACCATTCTAAAAACGGATTTTGAAGAACATCTTGAAAACAAAAGTCATAAACCATAAAAGAAATATTTTATTCAGAATTTTAACGTAAGAACCGTTTCTAATTTTAAGTTCTTTACTTAGGTATTCTCATCCATGAGAGAGGAACGCTTAGTCCAATGTACAAGAAATTATCCTGAAATATTACCACGTCCCTTTAATGAAATGATAGCAATTTTTCACTCAGGGAAAGAACATATTGTCTAGCTGCCCGGGTTCCAGCCCAGCTTTAATACAGCAAGCCCAAACACATCAAATGCCATTGAATGACACAGCATTTTGAAATGATGCAAAAAATTTAAATGCAATTTCATGGAAGAGCTATTGTAATTACCTATACTAAAATTTTGACCAAAAATTAAAGAAAACTAAGATATTCTTTTTCTTTCGAAGGAATCAAAGTCATATACTATTGTAGGGGCGCTCAACTTATTGTACTATAAAACATAAACATAGGAATGAAATTTACTCAGCTATGTGAGATGTCCAATACGGAGAAATTCTGTAAAATGTAGAATAGAACCTACGTCTGAAAACACACGAAAGGTAAAACATACAATTCAGATACTTTACTTTTAGCCTTGAAGCAGGTGTTCTATACTAAACTGTCTTAATTGACATACAGAATTAGTAATATAATAGCTCAAAATATTGTAAGAGCCAAACACACATTATACAAACAGTAAAAAAAAATCTATATACATTTATTAGTGTTACGAGGGTTTATTCTGAAATATTATAATGCCACTTTCAGTGAAATGATAAAAATTTTCACTCAGGGAAGGGACATTCTGTCTGGCTGCCTGGGTTCCATCCCAGCTTCTGTTACAAAAGTTTCATAGAAGAATTTTAAAAATCCAGAAACGAAACTTATGAAGAAATTATTGACTATATTTGGTTCTATGATTAAGTCATTCTTACAGACATAATAACTAAAATCTTAAACTTGAGTGGGAGGAGAGAACTAAACTAGAGTCTTTGAATTCAAGGGTATTTTAAATGCATTTTAAATCAAAATTAATTTTGTGAAAATATTACACAAATATAAGGAATATACATTTTCACCATAATGTAATGTACGTTTTGCCAATTTGAAAATCTGGAGAACTAAAGCGTGAAATATAAGAAACCTGAAACAAACATTTGGAAAATCTCATCGAACTTAAATCAGTTTCTAAATTAGCTGTTTTGAGTGTATTTAAAATTAGGCCAACTACTTCATTCACTTCAAACCCATTACATAATATTAGTATTTAAGAAAACTGGTAAAAGATTGCAAATATGTTAAATAACAATTCTACTGATCTAGAAATGGAAATAACTGATTTTCATCCTAATTAAGATCAAGAACATCACAAAAAGCCATTTGAATAGTCCTAGATCAGAAAAATCATGAACTGTTAATCTTTTAAAAAGATATATTACCGCTTTCGATCTACTTAAAAATGTGAAAGAGGATTTTCAGGAACGAACTTGTTAAAATCAATGTTCAGGTACAGGATAACAAACAAACATCCGAACGACTGCATGGATATAGCCATGACATTGCATGCACCAGAGGGAAAAAAAAAAAAACTCTCAGAAGAAATGCAGTGTTAAATTTCACATTAAAATATGATTTCCCTGTATTTAATTTTCATCTTGCTGAATTTCTTGTAAATAATACAAAGAGTATACCTTTTCTTTAACATATTATAACACACATTTTTATACTTTGTTGAATGCACTTACATGCACTTGTAACAGAAATATGAAAAAGTGCAATATATAATTGCAGCTAGCCAAAATTTTCTAAACTTAAAATTGGCCCCCATTAAGTTAAAGTTGTGCATAACTGCACCAAGGGAAGGAATGCAATTTTATTTATTTGTCTGTTTTTGGTTTCATTTTCATATAGAAAGAATTAAATATAGGTTATATAGGTAACAAAATTTAAACACTCATTTTCAGTAAAAATTACAGAATAACAGATTTTGTTTCCCTGAAGGCGCAATACCTCGCTATTCCAGCTATGGTACAGACTGCATACTGTCAGAGAAAAATTCCTTTCTTAAACAGGGAATTCATATACTTTAATCTGTTTTTACACAAGTACTGTTTATGACTAATCCATGGTCCAGGAGTAAAATACTTTATAGTACACCCATCTAAATTTTTATTATTTCCGGTCATCTGTATAGACTGTTTACTTATCACGACTTAACTCCCAATCTGCATTCCACATAACTCATACGATTCTTAAAGTCACTTTTCGTAGTTTATCATTTTTAATATGGCAGGTACTTGCTCAGCGCAGACTTGTAAAGCGTGATTTCGCGTGTAGAAGTACCTTAAAGGATTCCATTTAATTTGTCCACTGCTAGAATTTCATTCATACGTGGTTCGACATTCATCCATCAACACCGGAAAGTAAACAATTTCCATCGACTGAAAATGAAATCCAAAAAATCTTACAAATCTCAAAAGCAAAGGATACCAAAGAATTTTCACATATGGAAGACAGAGAAGTCAAACAATAAATCAGAAAATGAGAAAAGAAGAATTGGGTGCTTATAAAACCCTTTGATAATAAAAGCGCTCATTACGAAGAAGAGATTTTAACTGAAGATAAGATGAAGGAATTGATAAATAACACAAAAGCAACGTCTGATCTTCTAGCAGAGAATGACCCAATTAAAGAAAAAACAGGATACTTTAAAAGAGCTACTGGGAAACGTGCTCTTTACAGCGACACGGTTACAGTTGCCTCAGTCATTCTTGTACACCCATTTGTAAGCAAAAGACATCAGCTTTTTCAAAAAATAATCCTGTCATGCATTTGCCAAGAGAACAGAAAGAAGTCCAAAAGAAACTTTCAGAGTGCTTTTCAAAACAAAGTTGAAAGTTAATCTGCAGAATTTTACTTCGATAATAATAAAACATCTCGGATTTGATTTCAAAATGAATTTTAATTTATGAAATCAATTTTAAATAAATCTTCGCAAATTGGTTCATAAAACTTCACAATATTCCGAAATAGTTCAGATTAAGGGAAAAATATAATAAAGTATGCTTAAAACAACTAAGAAAAAGCACATTTTGAGCAGCTTTAACAGAAGACAATTTGGCTGCACTAACTTTCTTTACGAGTACTCATTAAATTTTTATTTACATTTTTCTTTTGTTCAACATTTAACTTTCAATTGTTTTAAGAGAAACAGCACTTGTTAGAGAGAATCTAAATTCGGAAAAAACTGAAACAAAATTGGTTTATACACAGGCAGTGCAATTATACTGACCTGTCGTGAAGAGAAGACCCTGTTGGACAGGGAAAATATTAGGCCACACAGAGAAGAAAACGTTTAGCCTCCTCCTCGTACTGCAAAAGGAGGCCACTTGGGAAAAAATTACACAACAGCAGTAATTTTGAAACCATTACAAAGCAACAGACCCCTAACAAAAATCAGACTTCTGATAATTATAGTGTGATTAACAGTTCGACCTCACTTCGAATATTACAACACAATATAAAGAAAGCACCAATTCAGACACCTCAATACGGAATTCAAAACCTAAGAAATTAATGCATAAATGCTACCCTAAACATTAAAACGTAATATGAAGCGTTCATGTAAAGTAAATAACTAGTAAAACTCTAATATAAAGCAACATGTGAAAAGGGACGTACAAATTATAACATTCACGCATTTCTTGTGGAAATAAAGTTAATATAAAACAAGAATTACCAGCGACAGCTGTCTTTTTGCTCTGCACTATTTCTCCGTTCTTTTCATCTTCGTTCTTTTTCTTTCACGATATCATGTTCTGCAATCCAAGAGTGTACAAAAACGATGACAAAATACACTAGAAGAGGCCAAGGGGGGAAAAAAGGAATCATTAGATTTTAACTACTTTGAAATTAAAGAATAATTATACACAAAGAGAACTATCTAATATTGTTTCTTAATATATAAAACTTCAAAAGTAGCTTCTTTGGTTTAAATTCCAGCAATGTGCTACATTGTTACTAAAATGCAGTCGATAGAAAAGCAAATGATTTCCCTAATACGACAGAAGCACAGTAAGCGAAAGGGGTTTTTAATGTATGGGTACAACATGAACAATGGAAGAAAAAAAATTAGACAGTTGTTATGGATAATGATACTCGAGAAGAGTAAATAATTTCAGCGCTGGTAGAAAGATGGCACGAAAAGACAATAAGCAGGTAATTTTAAATGACAAATAAACAAAATAAACTTTACTGTTAGCTTTGAAGTGTGTTATATATTAAACTATCTTAATTCACACACAGAATTAGTGACATAACAGATCAAAAAAGAGTAAGAATCAAACTCGCAATATATTATTATTAAAAAGAGCTATACATATATACTTTTAAAGATTTTTTTTTTAAAAAAGGGCTCAAAAACACCATTCTAAAAACGGATTTTGAAGAACATCTTGAAAACAAAAGTCATAAACCATAAAAGAAATATTTTATTCAGAATTTTAACGTAAGAACCGTTTCTAATTTTAAGTTCTTTACTTAGGTATTCTCATCCATGAGAGAGGAACGCTTAGTCCAATGTACAAGAAATTATCCTGAAATATTACCACGTCCCTTTAATGAAATGATAGCAATTTTTCACTCAGGGAAAGAACATATTGTCTAGCTGCCCGGGTTCCAGCCCAGCTTTAATACAGCAAGCCCAAACACATCAAATGCCATTGAATGACACAGCATTTTGAAATGATGCAAAAAATTTAAATGCAATTTCATGGAAGAGCTATTGTAATTACCTATACTAAAATTTTGACCAAAAATTAAAGAAAACTAAGATATTCTTTTTCTTTCGAAGGAATCAAAGTCATATACTATTGTAGGGGCGCTCAACTTATTGTACTATAAAACATAAACATAGGAATGAAATTTACTCAGCTATGTGAGATGTCCAATACGGAGAAATTCTGTAAAATGTAGAATAGAACCTACGTCTGAAAACACACGAAAGGTAAAACATACAATTCAGATACTTTACTTTTAGCCTTGAAGCAGGTGTTCTATACTAAACTGTCTTAATTGACATACAGAATTAGTAATATAATAGCTCAAAATATTGTAAGAGCCAAACACACATTATACAAACAGTAAAAAAAAATCTATATACATTTATTAGTGTTACGAGGGTTTATTCTGAAATATTATAATGCCACTTTCAGTGAAATGATAAAAATTTTCACTCAGGGAAGGGACATTCTGTCTGGCTGCCTGGGTTCCATCCCAGCTTCTGTTACAAAAGTTTCATAGAAGAATTTTAAAAATCCAGAAACGAAACTTATGAAGAAATTATTGACTATATTTGGTTCTATGATTAAGTCATTCTTACAGACATAATAACTAAAATCTTAAACTTGAGTGGGAGGAGAGAACTAAACTAGAGTCTTTGAATTCAAGGGTATTTTAAATGCATTTTAAATCAAAATTAATTTTGTGAAAATATTACACAAATATAAGGAATATACATTTTCACCATAATGTAATGTACGTTTTGCCAATTTGAAAATCTGGAGAACTAAAGCGTGAAATATAAGAAACCTGAAACAAACATTTGGAAAATCTCATCGAACTTAAATCAGTTTCTAAATTAGCTGTTTTGAGTGTATTTAAAATTAGGCCAACTACTTCATTCACTTCAAACCCATTACATAATATTAGTATTTAAGAAAACTGGTAAAAGATTGCAAATATGTTAAATAACAATTCTACTGATCTAGAAATGGAAATAACTGATTTTCATCCTAATTAAGATCAAGAACATCACAAAAAGCCATTTGAATAGTCCTAGATCAGAAAAATCATGAACTGTTAATCTTTTAAAAAGATATATTACCGCTTTCGATCTACTTAAAAATGTGAAAGAGGATTTTCAGGAACGAACTTGTTAAAATCAATGTTCAGGTACAGGATAACAAACAAACATCCGAACGACTGCATGGATATAGCCATGACATTGCATGCACCAGAGGGAAAAAAAAAAAAACTCTCAGAAGAAATGCAGTGTTAAATTTCACATTAAAATATGATTTCCCTGTATTTAATTTTCATCTTGCTGAATTTCTTGTAAATAATACAAAGAGTATACCTTTTCTTTAACATATTATAACACACATTTTTATACTTTGTTGAATGCACTTACATGCACTTGTAACAGAAATATGAAAAAGTGCAATATATAATTGCAGCTAGCCAAAATTTTCTAAACTTAAAATTGGCCCCCATTAAGTTAAAGTTGTGCATAACTGCACCAAGGGAAGGAATGCAATTTTATTTATTTGTCTGTTTTTGGTTTCATTTTCATATAGAAAGAATTAAATATAGGTTATATAGGTAACAAAATTTAAACACTCATTTTCAGTAAAAATTACAGAATAACAGATTTTGTTTCCCTGAAGGCGCAATACCTCGCTATTCCAGCTATGGTACAGACTGCATACTGTCAGAGAAAAATTCCTTTCTTAAACAGGGAATTCATATACTTTAATCTGTTTTTACACAAGTACTGTTTATGACTAATCCATGGTCCAGGAGTAAAATACTTTATAGTACACCCATCTAAATTTTTATTATTTCCGGTCATCTGTATAGACTGTTTACTTATCACGACTTAACTCCCAATCTGCATTCCACATAACTCATACGATTCTTAAAGTCACTTTTCGTAGTTTATCATTTTTAATATGGCAGGTACTTGCTCAGCGCAGACTTGTAAAGCGTGATTTCGCGTGTAGAAGTACCTTAAAGGATTCCATTTAATTTGTCCACTGCTAGAATTTCATTCATACGTGGTTCGACATTCATCCATCAACACCGGAAAGTAAACAATTTCCATCGACTGAAAATGAAATCCAAAAAATCTTACAAATCTCAAAAGCAAAGGATACCAAAGAATTTTCACATATGGAAGACAGAGAAGTCAAACAATAAATCAGAAAATGAGAAAAGAAGAATTGGGTGCTTATAAAACCCTTTGATAATAAAAGCGCTCATTACGAAGAAGAGATTTTAACTGAAGATAAGATGAAGGAATTGATAAATAACACAAAAGCAACGTCTGATCTTCTAGCAGAGAATGACCCAATTAAAGAAAAAACAGGATACTTTAAAAGAGCTACTGGGAAACGTGCTCTTTACAGCGACACGGTTACAGTTGCCTCAGTCATTCTTGTACACCCATTTGTAAGCAAAAGACATCAGCTTTTTCAAAAAATAATCCTGTCATGCATTTGCCAAGAGAACAGAAAGAAGTCCAAAAGAAACTTTCAGAGTGCTTTTCAAAACAAAGTTGAAAGTTAATCTGCAGAATTTTACTTCGATAATAATAAAACATCTCGGATTTGATTTCAAAATGAATTTTAATTTATGAAATCAATTTTAAATAAATCTTCGCAAATTGGTTCATAAAACTTCACAATATTCCGAAATAGTTCAGATTAAGGGAAAAATATAATAAAGTATGCTTAAAACAACTAAGAAAAAGCACATTTTGAGCAGCTTTAACAGAAGACAATTTGGCTGCACTAACTTTCTTTACGAGTACTCATTAAATTTTTATTTACATTTTTCTTTTGTTCAACATTTAACTTTCAATTGTTTTAAGAGAAACAGCACTTGTTAGAGAGAATCTAAATTCGGAAAAAACTGAAACAAAATTGGTTTATACACAGGCAGTGCAATTATACTGACCTGTCGTGAAGAGAAGACCCTGTTGGACAGGGAAAATATTAGGCCACACAGAGAAGAAAACGTTTAGCCTCCTCCTCGTACTGCAAAAGGAGGCCACTTGGGAAAAAATTACACAACAGCAGTAATTTTGAAACCATTACAAAGCAACAGACCCCTAACAAAAATCAGACTTCTGATAATTATAGTGTGATTAACAGTTCGACCTCACTTCGAATATTACAACACAATATAAAGAAAGCACCAATTCAGACACCTCAATACGGAATTCAAAACCTAAGAAATTAATGCATAAATGCTACCCTAAACATTAAAACGTAATATGAAGCGTTCATGTAAAGTAAATAACTAGTAAAACTCTAATATAAAGCAACATGTGAAAAGGGACGTACAAATTATAACATTCACGCATTTCTTGTGGAAATAAAGTTAATATAAAACAAGAATTACCAGCGACAGCTGTCTTTTTGCTCTGCACTATTTCTCCGTTCTTTTCATCTTCGTTCTTTTTCTTTCACGATATCATGTTCTGCAATCCAAGAGTGTACAAAAACGATGACAAAATACACTAGAAGAGGCCAAGGGGGGAAAAAAGGAATCATTAGATTTTAACTACTTTGAAATTAAAGAATAATTATACACAAAGAGAACTATCTAATATTGTTTCTTAATATATAAAACTTCAAAAGTAGCTTCTTTGGTTTAAATTCCAGCAATGTGCTACATTGTTACTAAAATGCAGTCGATAGAAAAGCAAATGATTTCCCTAATACGACAGAAGCA
This sequence comes from Stegodyphus dumicola, assembly GCF_044657685.1. Lineage (NCBI taxonomy): Eukaryota > Metazoa > Arthropoda > Arachnida > Araneae > Eresidae > Stegodyphus > Stegodyphus dumicola. Next base: position 6,093,278 of record NC_140780.1, on the reverse strand, counting down.
CAGTAAGCGAAAGGGGTTTTTAATGTATGGGTACAACATGAACAATGGAAGAAAAAAAATTAGACAGTTGTTATGGATAATGATACTCGAGAAGAGTAAATAATTTCAGCGCTGGTAGAAAGATGGCACGAAAAGACAATAAGCAGGTAATTTTAAATGACAAATAAACAAAATAAACTTTACTGTTAGCTTTGAAGTGTGTTATATATTAAACTATCTTAATTCACACACAGAATTAGTGACATAACAGATCAAAAAAGAGTAAGAATCAAACTCGCAATATATTATTATTAAAAAGAGCTATACATATATACTTTTAAAGATTTTTTTTTTAAAAAAGGGCTCAAAAACACCATTCTAAAAACGGATTTTGAAGAACATCTTGAAAACAAAAGTCATAAACCATAAAAGAAATATTTTATTCAGAATTTTAACGTAAGAACCGTTTCTAATTTTAAGTTCTTTACTTAGGTATTCTCATCCATGAGAGAGGAACGCTTAGTCCAATGTACAAGAAATTATCCTGAAATATTACCACGTCCCTTTAATGAAATGATAGCAATTTTTCACTCAGGGAAAGAACATATTGTCTAGCTGCCCGGGTTCCAGCCCAGCTTTAATACAGCAAGCCCAAACACATCAAATGCCATTGAATGACACAGCATTTTGAAATGATGCAAAAAATTTAAATGCAATTTCATGGAAGAGCTATTGTAATTACCTATACTAAAATTTTGACCAAAAATTAAAGAAAACTAAGATATTCTTTTTCTTTCGAAGGAATCAAAGTCATATACTATTGTAGGGGCGCTCAACTTATTGTACTATAAAACATAAACATAGGAATGAAATTTACTCAGCTATGTGAGATGTCCAATACGGAGAAATTCTGTAAAATGTAGAATAGAACCTACGTCTGAAAACACACGAAAGGTAAAACATACAATTCAGATACTTTACTTTTAGCCTTGAAGCAGGTGTTCTATACTAAACTGTCTTAATTGACATACAGAATTAGTAATATAATAGCTCAAAATATTGTAAGAGCCAAACACACATTATACAAACAGTAAAAAAAAATCTATATACATTTATTAGTGTTACGAGGGTTTATTCTGAAATATTATAATGCCACTTTCAGTGAAATGATAAAAATTTTCACTCAGGGAAGGGACATTCTGTCTGGCTGCCTGGGTTCCATCCCAGCTTCTGTTACAAAAGTTTCATAGAAGAATTTTAAAAATCCAGAAACGAAACTTATGAAGAAATTATTGACTATATTTGGTTCTATGATTAAGTCATTCTTACAGACATAATAACTAAAATCTTAAACTTGAGTGGGAGGAGAGAACTAAACTAGAGTCTTTGAATTCAAGGGTATTTTAAATGCATTTTAAATCAAAATTAATTTTGTGAAAATATTACACAAATATAAGGAATATACATTTTCACCATAATGTAATGTACGTTTTGCCAATTTGAAAATCTGGAGAACTAAAGCGTGAAATATAAGAAACCTGAAACAAACATTTGGAAAATCTCATCGAACTTAAATCAGTTTCTAAATTAGCTGTTTTGAGTGTATTTAAAATTAGGCCAACTACTTCATTCACTTCAAACCCATTACATAATATTAGTATTTAAGAAAACTGGTAAAAGATTGCAAATATGTTAAATAACAATTCTACTGATCTAGAAATGGAAATAACTGATTTTCATCCTAATTAAGATCAAGAACATCACAAAAAGCCATTTGAATAGTCCTAGATCAGAAAAATCATGAACTGTTAATCTTTTAAAAAGATATATTACCGCTTTCGATCTACTTAAAAATGTGAAAGAGGATTTTCAGGAACGAACTTGTTAAAATCAATGTTCAGGTACAGGATAACAAACAAACATCCGAACGACTGCATGGATATAGCCATGACATTGCATGCACCAGAGGGAAAAAAAAAAAAACTCTCAGAAGAAATGCAGTGTTAAATTTCACATTAAAATATGATTTCCCTGTATTTAATTTTCATCTTGCTGAATTTCTTGTAAATAATACAAAGAGTATACCTTTTCTTTAACATATTATAACACACATTTTTATACTTTGTTGAATGCACTTACATGCACTTGTAACAGAAATATGAAAAAGTGCAATATATAATTGCAGCTAGCCAAAATTTTCTAAACTTAAAATTGGCCCCCATTAAGTTAAAGTTGTGCATAACTGCACCAAGGGAAGGAATGCAATTTTATTTATTTGTCTGTTTTTGGTTTCATTTTCATATAGAAAGAATTAAATATAGGTTATATAGGTAACAAAATTTAAACACTCATTTTCAGTAAAAATTACAGAATAACAGATTTTGTTTCCCTGAAGGCGCAATACCTCGCTATTCCAGCTATGGTACAGACTGCATACTGTCAGAGAAAAATTCCTTTCTTAAACAGGGAATTCATATACTTTAATCTGTTTTTACACAAGTACTGTTTATGACTAATCCATGGTCCAGGAGTAAAATACTTTATAGTACACCCATCTAAATTTTTATTATTTCCGGTCATCTGTATAGACTGTTTACTTATCACGACTTAACTCCCAATCTGCATTCCACATAACTCATACGATTCTTAAAGTCACTTTTCGTAGTTTATCATTTTTAATATGGCAGGTACTTGCTCAGCGCAGACTTGTAAAGCGTGATTTCGCGTGTAGAAGTACCTTAAAGGATTCCATTTAATTTGTCCACTGCTAGAATTTCATTCATACGTGGTTCGACATTCATCCATCAACACCGGAAAGTAAACAATTTCCATCGACTGAAAATGAAATCCAAAAAATCTTACAAATCTCAAAAGCAAAGGATACCAAAGAATTTTCACATATGGAAGACAGAGAAGTCAAACAATAAATCAGAAAATGAGAAAAGAAGAATTGGGTGCTTATAAAACCCTTTGATAATAAAAGCGCTCATTACGAAGAAGAGATTTTAACTGAAGATAAGATGAAGGAATTGATAAATAACACAAAAGCAACGTCTGATCTTCTAGCAGAGAATGACCCAATTAAAGAAAAAACAGGATACTTTAAAAGAGCTACTGGGAAACGTGCTCTTTACAGCGACACGGTTACAGTTGCCTCAGTCATTCTTGTACACCCATTTGTAAGCAAAAGACATCAGCTTTTTCAAAAAATAATCCTGTCATGCATTTGCCAAGAGAACAGAAAGAAGTCCAAAAGAAACTTTCAGAGTGCTTTTCAAAACAAAGTTGAAAGTTAATCTGCAGAATTTTACTTCGATAATAATAAAACATCTCGGATTTGATTTCAAAATGAATTTTAATTTATGAAATCAATTTTAAATAAATCTTCGCAAATTGGTTCATAAAACTTCACAATATTCCGAAATAGTTCAGATTAAGGGAAAAATATAATAAAGTATGCTTAAAACAACTAAGAAAAAGCACATTTTGAGCAGCTTTAACAGAAGACAATTTGGCTGCACTAACTTTCTTTACGAGTACTCATTAAATTTTTATTTACATTTTTCTTTTGTTCAACATTTAACTTTCAATTGTTTTAAGAGAAACAGCACTTGTTAGAGAGAATCTAAATTCGGAAAAAACTGAAACAAAATTGGTTTATACACAGGCAGTGCAATTATACTGACCTGTCGTGAAGAGAAGACCCTGTTGGACAGGGAAAATATTAGGCCACACAGAGAAGAAAACGTTTAGCCTCCTCCTCGTACTGCAAAAGGAGGCCACTTGGGAAAAAATTACACAACAGCAGTAATTTTGAAACCATTACAAAGCAACAGACCCCTAACAAAAATCAGACTTCTGATAATTATAGTGTGATTAACAGTTCGACCTCACTTCGAATATTACAACACAATATAAAGAAAGCACCAATTCAGACACCTCAATACGGAATTCAAAACCTAAGAAATTAATGCATAAATGCTACCCTAAACATTAAAACGTAATATGAAGCGTTCATGTAAAGTAAATAACTAGTAAAACTCTAATATAAAGCAACATGTGAAAAGGGACGTACAAATTATAACATTCACGCATTTCTTGTGGAAATAAAGTTAATATAAAACAAGAATTACCAGCGACAGCTGTCTTTTTGCTCTGCACTATTTCTCTGTTCTTTTCATCTTAGTTCTTTTTCTTTCACGATATCATGTTCTGCAATCCAAGAGTGTACAAAAATGATGACAAAACACACTAGAAGAGGCCAAGGGGGGAAAAAAGGAATCATTAGATTTTAACTACTTTGAAATTAAAGAATAATTATACACAAAGAGAACTATCTAATATTGTTTCTTAATATATAAAACTTCAAAAGTAGCTTCTTTGGTTTAAATTCCAGCAATGTGCTACATTGTTACTAAAATGCAGTCGATAGAAAAGCAAATGATTTCCCTAATACGACAGAAGCACAGTAAGCGAAAGGGGTTTTTAATGTATGGGTACAACATGAACAATGGAAGAAAAAAAATTAGACAGTTGTTATGGATAATGATACTCGAGAAGAGTAAATAATTTCAGCGCTGGTAGAAAGATGGCACGAAAAGACAATAAGCAGGTAATTTTAAATGACAAATAAACAAAATAAACTTTACTGTTAGCTTTGAAGTGTGTTATATATTAAACTATCTTAATTCACACACAGAATTAGTGAAATAACAGATCAAGAAAGAGTAAGAATCAAACTCGCAATATATTATTATTAAAAAGAGCTATATATATATACTTTTAAAGATTTTTTTTTTTTTAAAAAGGGCTCAAAAACACCATTCTAAAAACGGATTTTGAAGAACATCTTGAAAACAAAAGTCATAAACCATAAAAGAAATATTTTATTCAGAATTTTAACGTAAGAACAGTTTCTAATTTTAAGTTCTTTACTTAGGTACTCTGATCCATGAGAGAGGAACGCTTAGTCCAATGTACAAGAAATTATCCTGAAATATTACCACATCACTTTAATGAAATGATAGCAATTTTTCACTCAGGGAAAGAACATATTGTCTAGCTGCCCGGGTTCCAGCCCAGCTTTAATACAGCAAGCCCAAACACATCAAATGCCATTGAATGACACAGCATTTTGAAATGATGCAAAAAATTTAAATGCAATTTCATGGAAGAGCTATTGTAATTACCTATACTAAAATTTTGACCAAAAATTAAAGAAAACTAAGATATTCTTTTTCTTTCGAAGGAATCAAAGTCATATACTATTGTAGGGGCGCTCAACTTATTGTACTATAAAACATAAACATAGGAATGAAATTTACTCAGCTATGTGAGATGTCCAATACGGAGAAATTCTGTAAAATGTAGAATAGAACCTACGTCTGAAAACACACGAAAGGTAAAACATACAATTCAGATACTTTACTTTTAGCCTTGAAGCAGGTGTTCTATACTAAACTGTCTTAATTGACATACAGAATTAGTAATATAATAGCTCAAAATATTGTAAGAGCCAAACACACATTATACAAACAGTAAAAAAAAATCTATATACATTTATTAGTGTTACGAGGGTTTATTCTGAAATATTATAATGCCACTTTCAGTGAAATGATAAAAATTTTCACTCAGGGAAGGGACATTCTGTCTGGCTGCCTGGGTTCCATCCCAGCTTCTGTTACAAAAGTTTCATAGAAGAATTTTAAAAATCCAGAAACGAAACTTATGAAGAAATTATTGACTATATTTGGTTCTATGATTAAGTCATTCTTACAGACATAATAACTAAAATCTTAAACTTGAGTGGGAGGAGAGAACTAAACTAGAGTCTTTGAATTCAAGGGTATTTTAAATGCATTTTAAATCAAAATTAATTTTGTGAAAATATTACACAAATATAAGGAATATACATTTTCACCATAATGTAATGTACGTTTTGCCAATTTGAAAATCTGGAGAACTAAAGCGTGAAATATAAGAAACCTGAAACAAACATTTGGAAAATCTCATCGAACTTAAATCAGTTTCTAAATTAGCTGTTTTGAGTGTATTTAAAATTAGGCCAACTACTTCATTCACTTCAAACCCATTACATAATATTAGTATTTAAGAAAACTGGTAAAAGATTGCAAATATGTTAAATAACAATTCTACTGATCTAGAAATGGAAATAACTGATTTTCATCCTAATTAAGATCAAGAACATCACAAAAAGCCATTTGAATAGTCCTAGATCAGAAAAATCATGAACTGTTAATCTTTTAAAAAGATATATTACCGCTTTCGATCTACTTAAAAATGTGAAAGAGGATTTTCAGGAACGAACTTGTTAAAATCAATGTTCAGGTACAGGATAACAAACAAACATCCGAACGACTGCATGGATATAGCCATGACATTGCATGCACCAGAGGGAAAAAAAAAAAAACTCTCAGAAGAAATGCAGTGTTAAATTTCACATTAAAATATGATTTCCCTGTATTTAATTTTCATCTTGCTGAATTTCTTGTAAATAATACAAAGAGTATACCTTTTCTTTAACATATTATAACACACATTTTTATACTTTGTTGAATGCACTTACATGCACTTGTAACGGAAATATGAAAAAGTGCAATATATAATTGCAGCTAGCCAAAATTTTCTAAACTTAAAATTGGCCCCCATTAAGTTAAAGTTGTGCATAACTGCACCAAGGGAAGGAATGCAATTTTATTTATTTGTCTGTTTTTGGTTTCATTTTCATATAGAAAGAGTTAAATATAGGTTATATAGGTAACAAAATTTAAACACTCATTTTCAGTAAAAATTACAGAATAACAGATTTTGTTTCCCTGAAGGCGCAATACCTCGCTATTCCAGCTATGGTACAGACTGCATACTGTCAGAGAAAAATTCCTTTCTTAAACAGGGAATTCATATACTTTAATCTGTTTTTACACAAGTACTGTTTATGACTAATCCATGGTCCAGGAGTAAAATACTTTATAGTACACCCATCTAAATTTTTATTATTTCCGGTCATCTGTATAGACTGTTTACTTATCACGACTTAACTCCCAATCTGCATTCCACATATCTCATACGATTCTTAAAGTCACTTTTCGTAGTTTATCATTTTTAATATGGCAGGTACTTGCTCAGCGCAGACTTGTAAAGCGTGATTTCGCGTGTAGAAGTACCTTAAAGGATTCCATTTAATTTGTCCACTGCTAGAATTTCATTCATACGTGGTTCGACATTCATCCATCAACACCGGAAAGTAAACAATTTCCATCGACTGAAAATGAAATCCAAAAAATCTTACAAATCTCAAAAGCAAAGGATACCAAAGAATTTTCACATATGGAAGACAGAGAAGTCAAACAATAAATCAGAAAATGAGAAAAGAAGAATTGGGTGCTTATAAAACCCTTTGATAATAAAAGCGCTCATTACGAAGAAGAGATTTTAACTGAAGATAAGATGAAGGAATTGATAAATAACACAAAAGCAACGTCTGATCTTCTAGCAGAGAATGACCCAATTAAAGAAAAAACAGGATACTTTAAAAGAGCTACTGGGAAACGTGCTCTTTACAGCGACACGGTTACAGTTGCCTCAGTCATTCTTGTACACCCATTTGTAAGCAAAAGACATCAGCTTTTTCAAAAAATAATCCTGTCATGCATTTGCCAAGAGAACAGAAAGAAGTCCAAAAGAAACTTTCAGAGTGCTTTTCAAAACAAAGTTGAAAGTTAATCTGCAGAATTTTACTTCGATAATAATAAAACATCTCGGATTTGATTTCAAAATGAATTTTAATTTATGAAATCAATTTTAAATAAATCTTCGCAAATTGGTTCATAAAACTTCACAATATTCCGAAATAGTTCAGATTAAGGGAAAAATATAATAAAGTATGCTTAAAACAACTAAGAAAAAGCACATTTTGAGCAGCTTTAACAGAAGACAATTTGGCTGCACTAACTTTCTTTACGAGTACTCATTAAATTTTTATTTACATTTTTCTTTTGTTCAACATTTAACTTTCAATTGTTTTAAGAGAAACAGCACTTGTTAGAGAGAATCTAAATTCGGAAAAAACTGAAACAAAATTGGTTTATACACAGGCAGTGCAATTATACTGACCTGTCGTGAAGAGAAGACCCTGTTGGACAGGGAAAATATTAGGCCACACAGAGAAGAAAACGTTTAGCCTCCTCCTCGTACTGCAAAAGGAGGCCACTTGGGAAAAAATTACACAACAGCAGTAATTTTGAAACCATTACAAAGCAACAGACCCCTAACAAAAATCAGACTTCTGATAATTATAGTGTGATTAACAGTTCGACCTCACTTCGAATATTACAACACAATATAAAGAAAGCACCAATTCAGACACCTCAATACGGAATTCAAAACCTAAGAAATTAATGCATAAATGCTACCCTAAACATTAAAACGTAATATGAAGCGTTCATGTAAAGTAAATAACTAGTAAAACTCTAATATAAAGCAACATGTGAAAAGGGACGTACAAATTATAACATTCACGCATTTCTTGTGGAAATAAAGTTAATATAAAACAAGAATTACCAGCGACAGCTGTCTTTTTGCTCTGCACTATTTCTCCGTTCTTTTCATCTTCGTTCTTTTTCTTTCACGATATCATGTTCTGCAATCCAAGAGTGTACAAAAACGATGACAAAATACACTAGAAGAGGCCAAGGGGGGAAAAAAGGAATCATTAGATTTTAACTACTTTGAAATTAAAGAATAATTATACACAAAGAGAACTATCTAATATTGTTTCTTAATATATAAAACTTCAAAAGTAGCTTCTTTGGTTTAAATTCCAGCAATGTGCTACATTGTTACTAAAATGCAGTCGATAGAAAAGCAAATGATTTCCCTAATACGACAGAAGCACAGTAAGCGAAAGGGGTTTTTAATGTATGGGTATAACATGAACAATGGAAGAAAAAAAATTAGACAGTGTTTATGGATAATGATACTCGAGAAGAGTAAATAATTTCAGCGCTGGTAGAAAGATGGCACGAAAAGACAATAAGCAGGTAATTTTAAATGACAAATAAACAAAATAAACTTTACTGTTAGCTTTGAAGTGTGTTATATATTAAACTATCTTAATTCACACACAGAATTAGTGACATAACAGATCAAAAAAGAGTAAGAGTCAAACTCGCAATATATTATTATTAAAAAGAGCTATACATATATACTTTTAAAGATTTTTTTTTTAAAAAAGGGCTCAAAAACACCATTCTAAAAACGGATTTTGAAGAACATCTTGAAAACAAAAGTCATAAACCATAAAAGAAATATTTTATTCAGAATTTTAACGTAAGAACCGTTTCTAATTTTAAGTTCTTTACTTAGGTATTCTCATCCATGAGAGAGGAACGCTTAGTCCAATGTACAAGAAATTATCCTGAAATATTACCACGTCCCTTTAATGAAATGATAGCAATTTTTCACTCAGGGAAAGAACATATTGTCTAGCTGCCCGGGTTCCAGCCCAGCTTTAATACAGCAAGCCCAAACACATCAAATGCCATTGAATGACACAGCATTTTGAAATGATGCAAAAAATTTAAATGCAATTTCATGGAAGAGCTATTGTAATTACCTATACTAAAATTTTGACCAAAAATTAAAGAAAACTAAGATATTCTTTTTCTTTCGAAGGAATCAAAGTCATATACTATTGTAGGGGCGCTCAACTTATTGTACTATAAAACATAAACATAGGAATGAAATTTACTCAGCTATGTGAGATGTCCAATACGGAGAAATTCTGTAAAATGTAGAATAGAACCTACGTCTGAAAACACACGAAAGGTAAAACATACAATTCAGATACTTTACTTTTAGCCTTGAAGCAGGTGTTCTATACTAAACTGTCTTAATTGACATACAGAATTAGTAATATAATAGCTCAAAATATTGTAAGAGCCAAACACACATTATACAAACAGTAAAAAAAAATCTATATACATTTATTAGTGTTACGAGGGTTTATTCTGAAATATTATAATGCCACTTTCAGTGAAATGATAAAAATTTTCACTCAGGGAAGGGACATTCTGTCTGGCTGCCTGGGTTCCATCCCAGCTTCTGTTACAAAAGTTTCATAGAAGAATTTTAAAAATCCAGAAACGAAACTTATGAAGAAATTATTGACTATATTTGGTTCTATGATTAAGTCATTCTTACAGACATAATAACTAAAATCTTAAACTTGAGTGGGAGGAGAGAACTAAACTAGAGTCTTTGAATTCAAGGGTATTTTAAATGCATTTTAAATCAAAATTAATTTTGTGAAAATATTACACAAATATAAGGAATATACATTTTCACCATAATGTAATGTACGTTTTGCCAATTTGAAAATCTGGAGAACTAAAGCGTGAAATATAAGAAACCTGAAACAAACATTTGGAAAATCTCATCGAACTTAAATCAGTTTCTAAATTAGCTGTTTTGAGTGTATTTAAAATTAGGCCAACTACTTCATTCACTTCAAACCCATTACATAATATTAGTATTTAAGAAAACTGGTAAAAGATTGCAAATATGTTAAATAACAATTCTACTGATCTAGAAATGGAAATAACTGATTTTCATCCTAATTAAGATCAAGAACATCACAAAAAGCCATTTGAATAGTCCTAGATCAGAAAAATCATGAACTGTTAATCTTTTAAAAAGATATATTACCGCTTTCGATCTACTTAAAAATGTGAAAGAGGATTTTCAGGAACGAACTTGTTAAAATCAATGTTCAGGTACAGGATAACAAACAAACATCCGAACGACTGCATGGATATAGCCATGACATTGCATGCACCAGAGGGAAAAAAAAAAAAACTCTCAGAAGAAATGCAGTGTTAAATTTCACATTAAAATATGATTTCCCTGTATTTAATTTTCATCTTGCTGAATTTCTTGTAAATAATACAAAGAGTATACCTTTTCTTTAACATATTATAACACACATTTTTATACTTTGTTGAATGCACTTACATGCACTTGTAACAGAAATATGAAAAAGTGCAATATATAATTGCAGCTAGCCAAAATTTTCTAAACTTAAAATTGGCCCCCATTAAGTTAAAGTTGTGCATAACTGCACCAAGGGAAGGAATGCAATTTTATTTATTTGTCTGTTTTTGGTTTCATTTTCATATAGAAAGAATTAAATATAGGTTATATAGGTAACAAAATTTAAACACTCATTTTCAGTAAAAATTACAGAATAACAGATTTTGTTTCCCTGAAGGCGCAATACCTCGCTATTCCAGCTATGGTACAGACTGCATACTGTCAGAGAAAAATTCCTTTCTTAAACAGGGAATTCATATACTTTAATCTGTTTTTACACAAGTACTGTTTATGACTAATCCATGGTCCAGGAGTAAAATACTTTATAGTACACCCATCTAAATTTTTATTATTTCCGGTCATCTGTATAGACTGTTTACTTATCACGACTTAACTCCCAATCTGCATTCCACATAACTCATACGATTCTTAAAGTCACTTTTCGTAGTTTATCATTTTTAATATGGCAGGTACTTGCTCAGCGCAGACTTGTAAAGCGTGATTTCGCGTGTAGAAGTACCTTAAAGGATTCCATTTAATTTGTCCACTGCTAGAATTTCATTCATACGTGGTTCGACATTCATCCATCAACACCGGAAAGTAAACAATTTCCATCGACTGAAAATGAAATCCAAAAAATCTTACAAATCTCAAAAGCAAAGGATACCAAAGAATTTTCACATATGGAAGACAGAGAAGTCAAACAATAAATCAGAAAATGAGAAAAGAAGAATTGGGTGCTTATAAAACCCTTTGATAATAAAAGCGCTCATTACGAAGAAGAGATTTTAACTGAAGATAAGATGAAGGAATTGATAAATAACACAAAAGCAACGTCTGATCTTCTAGCAGAGAATGACCCAATTAAAGAAAAAACAGGATACTTTAAAAGAGCTACTGGGAAACGTGCTCTTTACAGCGACACGGTTACAGTTGCCTCAGTCATTCTTGTACACCCATTTGTAAGCAAAAGACATCAGCTTTTTCAAAAAATAATCCTGTCATGCATTTGCCAAGAGAACAGAAAGAAGTCCAAAAGAAACTTTCAGAGTGCTTTTCAAAACAAAGTTGAAAGTTAATCTGCAGAATTTTACTTCGATAATAATAAAACATCTCGGATTTGATTTCAAAATGAATTTTAATTTATGAAATCAATTTTAAATAAATCTTCGCAAATTGGTTCATAAAACTTCACAATATTCCGAAATAGTTCAGATTAAGGGAAAAATATAATAAAGTATGCTTAAAACAACTAAGAAAAAGCACATTTTGAGCAGCTTTAACAGAAGACAATTTGGCTGCACTAACTTTCTTTACGAGTACTCATTAAATTTTTATTTACATTTTTCTTTTGTTCAACATTTAACTTTCAATTGTTTTAAGAGAAACAGCACTTGTTAGAGAGAATCTAAATTCGGAAAAAACTGAAACAAAATTGGTTTATACACAGGCAGTGCAATTATACTGACCTGTCGTGAAGAGAAGACCCTGTTGGACAGGGAAAATATTAGGCCACACAGAGAAGAAAACGTTTAGCCTCCTCCTCGTACTGCAAAAGGAGGCCACTTGGGAAAAAATTACACAACAGCAGTAATTTTGAAACCATTACAAAGCAACAGACCCCTAACAAAAATCAGACTTCTGATAATTATAGTGTGATTAACAGTTCGACCTCACTTCGAATATTACAACACAATATAAAGAAAGCACCAATTCAGACACCTCAATACGGAATTCAAAACCTAAGAAATTAATGCATAAATGCTACCCTAAACATTAAAACGTAATATGAAGCGTTCATGTAAAGTAAATAACTAGTAAAACTCTAATATAAAGCAACATGTGAAAAGGGACGTACAAATTATAACATTCACGCATTTCTTGTGGAAATAAAGTTAATATAAAACAAGAATTACCAGCGACAGCTGTCTTTTTGCTCTGCACTATTTCTCCGTTCTTTTCATCTTCGTTCTTTTTCTTTCACGATATCATGTTCTGCAATCCAAGAGTGTACAAAAACGATGACAAAATACACTAGAAGAGGCCAAGGGGGGAAAAAAGGAATCATTAGATTTTAACTACTTTGAAATTAAAGAATAATTATACACAAAGAGAACTATCTAATATTGTTTCTTAATATATAAAACTTCAAAAGTAGCTTCTTTGGTTTAAATTCCAGCAATGTGCTACATTGTTACTAAAATGCAGTCGATAGAAAAGCAAATGATTTCCCTAATACGACAGAAGCACAGTAAGCGAAAGGGGTTTTTAATGTATGGGTACAACATGAACAATGGAAGAAAAAAAATTAGACAGTTGTTATGGATAATGATACTCGAGAAGAGTAAATAATTTCAGCGCTGGTAGAAAGATGGCACGAAAAGACAATAAGCAGGTAATTTTAAATGACAAATAAACAAAATAAACTTTACTGTTAGCTTTGAAGTGTGTTATATATTAAACTATCTTAATTCACACACAGAATTAGTGACATAACAGATCAAAAAAGAGTAAGAATCAAACTCGCAATATATTATTATTAAAAAGAGCTATACATATATACTTTTAAAGATTTTTTTTTTAAAAAAGGGCTCAAAAACACCATTCTAAAAACGGATTTTGAAGAACATCTTGAAAACAAAAGTCATAAACCATAAAAGAAATATTTTATTCAGAATTTTAACGTAAGAACCGTTTCTAATTTTAAGTTCTTTACTTAGGTATTCTCATCCATGAGAGAGGAACGCTTAGTCCAATGTACAAGAAATTATCCTGAAATATTACCACGTCCCTTTAATGAAATGATAGCAATTTTTCACTCAGGGAAAGAACATATTGTCTAGCTGCCCGGGTTCCAGCCCAGCTTTAATACAGCAAGCCCAAACACATCAAATGCCATTGAATGACACAGCATTTTGAAATGATGCAAAAAATTTAAATGCAATTTCATGGAAGAGCTATTGTAATTACCTATACTAAAATTTTGACCAAAAATTAAAGAAAACTAAGATATTCTTTTTCTTTCGAAGGAATCAAAGTCATATACTATTGTAGGGGCGCTCAACTTATTGTACTATAAAACATAAACATAGGAATGAAATTTACTCAGCTATGTGAGATGTCCAATACGGAGAAATTCTGTAAAATGTAGAATAGAACCTACGTCTGAAAACACACGAAAGGTAAAACATACAATTCAGATACTTTACTTTTAGCCTTGAAGCAGGTGTTCTATACTAAACTGTCTTAATTGACATACAGAATTAGTAATATAATAGCTCAAAATATTGTAAGAGCCAAACACACATTATACAAACAGTAAAAAAAAATCTATATACATTTATTAGTGTTACGAGGGTTTATTCTGAAATATTATAATGCCACTTTCAGTGAAATGATAAAAATTTTCACTCAGGGAAGGGACATTCTGTCTGGCTGCCTGGGTTCCATCCCAGCTTCTGTTACAAAAGTTTCATAGAAGAATTTTAAAAATCCAGAAACGAAACTTATGAAGAAATTATTGACTATATTTGGTTCTATGATTAAGTCATTCTTACAGACATAATAACTAAAATCTTAAACTTGAGTGGGAGGAGAGAACTAAACTAGAGTCTTTGAATTCAAGGGTATTTTAAATGCATTTTAAATCAAAATTAATTTTGTGAAAATATTACACAAATATAAGGAATATACATTTTCACCATAATGTAATGTACGTTTTGCCAATTTGAAAATCTGGAGAACTAAAGCGTGAAATATAAGAAACCTGAAACAAACATTTGGAAAATCTCATCGAACTTAAATCAGTTTCTAAATTAGCTGTTTTGAGTGTATTTAAAATTAGGCCAACTACTTCATTCACTTCAAACCCATTACATAATATTAGTATTTAAGAAAACTGGTAAAAGATTGCAAATATGTTAAATAACAATTCTACTGATCTAGAAATGGAAATAACTGATTTTCATCCTAATTAAGATCAAGAACATCACAAAAAGCCATTTGAATAGTCCTAGATCAGAAAAATCATGAACTGTTAATCTTTTAAAAAGATATATTACCGCTTTCGATCTACTTAAAAATGTGAAAGAGGATTTTCAGGAACGAACTTGTTAAAATCAATGTTCAGGTACAGGATAACAAACAAACATCCGAACGACTGCATGGATATAGCCATGACATTGCATGCACCAGAGGGAAAAAAAAAAAAACTCTCAGAAGAAATGCAGTGTTAAATTTCACATTAAAATATGATTTCCCTGTATTTAATTTTCATCTTGCTGAATTTCTTGTAAATAATACAAAGAGTATACCTTTTCTTTAACATATTATAACACACATTTTTATACTTTGTTGAATGCACTTACATGCACTTGTAACAGAAATATGAAAAAGTGCAATATATAATTGCAGCTAGCCAAAATTTTCTAAACTTAAAATTGGCCCCCATTAAGTTAAAGTTGTGCATAACTGCACCAAGGGAAGGAATGCAATTTTATTTATTTGTCTGTTTTTGGTTTCATTTTCATATAGAAAGAATTAAATATAGGTTATATAGGTAACAAAATTTAAACACTCATTTTCAGTAAAAATTACAGAATAACAGATTTTGTTTCCCTGAAGGCGCAATACCTCGCTATTCCAGCTATGGTACAGACTGCATACTGTCAGAGAAAAATTCCTTTCTTAAACAGGGAATTCATATACTTTAATCTGTTTTTACACAAGTACTGTTTATGACTAATCCATGGTCCAGGAGTAAAATACTTTATAGTACACCCATCTAAATTTTTATTATTTCCGGTCATCTGTATAGACTGTTTACTTATCACGACTTAACTCCCAATCTGCATTCCACATAACTCATACGATTCTTAAAGTCACTTTTCGTAGTTTATCATTTTTAATATGGCAGGTACTTGCTCAGCGCAGACTTGTAAAGCGTGATTTCGCGTGTAGAAGTACCTTAAAGGATTCCATTTAATTTGTCCACTGCTAGAATTTCATTCATACGTGGTTCGACATTCATCCATCAACACCGGAAAGTAAACAATTTCCATCGACTGAAAATGAAATCCAAAAAATCTTACAAATCTCAAAAGCAAAGGATACCAAAGAATTTTCACATATGGAAGACAGAGAAGTCAAACAATAAATCAGAAAATGAGAAAAGAAGAATTGGGTGCTTATAAAACCCTTTGATAATAAAAGCGCTCATTACGAAGAAGAGATTTTAACTGAAGATAAGATGAAGGAATTGATAAATAACACAAAAGCAACGTCTGATCTTCTAGCAGAGAATGACCCAATTAAAGAAAAAACAGGATACTTTAAAAGAGCTACTGGGAAACGTGCTCTTTACAGCGACACGGTTACAGTTGCCTCAGTCATTCTTGTACACCCATTTGTAAGCAAAAGACATCAGCTTTTTCAAAAAATAATCCTGTCATGCATTTGCCAAGAGAACAGAAAGAAGTCCAAAAGAAACTTTCAGAGTGCTTTTCAAAACAAAGTTGAAAGTTAATCTGCAGAATTTTACTTCGATAATAATAAAACATCTCGGATTTGATTTCAAAATGAATTTTAATTTATGAAATCAATTTTAAATAAATCTTCGCAAATTGGTTCATAAAACTTCACAATATTCCGAAATAGTTCAGATTAAGGGAAAAATATAATAAAGTATGCTTAAAACAACTAAGAAAAAGCACATTTTGAGCAGCTTTAACAGAAGACAATTTGGCTGCACTAACTTTCTTTACGAGTACTCATTAAATTTTTATTTACATTTTTCTTTTGTTCAACATTTAACTTTCAATTGTTTTAAGAGAAACAGCACTTGTTAGAGAGAATCTAAATTCGGAAAAAACTGAAACAAAATTGGTTTATACACAGGCAGTGCAATTATACTGACCTGTCGTGAAGAGAAGACCCTGTTGGACAGGGAAAATATTAGGCCACACAGAGAAGAAAACGTTTAGCCTCCTCCTCGTACTGCAAAAGGAGGCCACTTGGGAAAAAATTACACAACAGCAGTAATTTTGAAACCATTACAAAGCAACAGACCCCTAACAAAAATCAGACTTCTGATAATTATAGTGTGATTAACAGTTCGACCTCACTTCGAATATTACAACACAATATAAAGAAAGCACCAATTCAGACACCTCAATACGGAATTCAAAACCTAAGAAATTAATGCATAAATGCTACCCTAAACATTAAAACGTAATATGAAGCGTTCATGTAAAGTAAATAACTAGTAAAACTCTAATATAAAGCAACATGTGAAAAGGGACGTACAAATTATAACATTCACGCATTTCTTGTGGAAATAAAGTTAATATAAAACAAGAATTACCAGCGACAGCTGTCTTTTTGCTCTGCACTATTTCTCCGTTCTTTTCATCTTCGTTCTTTTTCTTTCACGATATCATGTTCTGCAATCCAAGAGTGTACAAAAACGATGACAAAATACACTAGAAGAGGCCAAGGGGGGAAAAAAGGAATCATTAGATTTTAACTACTTTGAAATTAAAGAATAATTATACACAAAGAGAACTATCTAATATTGTTTCTTAATATATAAAACTTCAAAAGTAGCTTCTTTGGTTTAAATTCCAGCAATGTGCTACATTGTTACTAAAATGCAGTCGATAGAAAAGCAAATGATTTCCCTAATACGACAGAAGCACAGTAAGCGAAAGGGGTTTTTAATGTATGGGTACAACATGAACAATGGAAGAAAAAAAATTAGACAGTTGTTATGGATAATGATACTCGAGAAGAGTAAATAATTTCAGCGCTGGTAGAAAGATGGCACGAAAAGACAATAAGCAGGTAATTTTAAATGACAAATAAACAAAATAAACTTTACTGTTAGCTTTGAAGTGTGTTATATATTAAACTATCTTAATTCACACACAGAATTAGTGACATAACAGATCAAGAAAGAGTAAGAATCAAACTCGCAATATATTATTATTAAAAAGAGCTATATATATATACTTTTAAAGATTTTTTTTTTTTAAAAAGGGCTCAAAAACACCATTCTAAAAACGGATTTTGAAGAACATCTTGAAAA
Source organism: Stegodyphus dumicola (assembly GCF_044657685.1). Classification (NCBI taxonomy): domain Eukaryota; kingdom Metazoa; phylum Arthropoda; class Arachnida; order Araneae; family Eresidae; genus Stegodyphus; species Stegodyphus dumicola. The sequence continues at coordinate 6,075,106 of NC_140780.1, read as the reverse complement.
CAAAAGTCATAAACCATAAAAGAAATATTTTATTCAGAATTTTAACGTAAGAACAGTTTCTAATTTTAAGTTCTTTACTTAGGTACTCTGATCCATGAGAGAGGAACGCTTAGTCCAATGTACAAGAAATTATCCTGAAATATTACCACATCACTTTAATGAAATGATAGCAATTTTTCACTCAGGGAAAGAACATATTGTCTAGCTGCCCGGGTTCCAGCCCAGCTTTAATACAGCAAGCCCAAACACATCAAATGCCATTGAATGACACAGCATTTTGAAATGATGCAAAAAATTTAAATGCAATTTCATGGAAGAGCTATTGTAATTACCTATACTAAAATTTTGACCAAAAATTAAAGAAAACTAAGATATTCTTTTTCTTTCGAAGGAATCAAAGTCATATACTATTGTAGGGGCGCTCAACTTATTGTACTATAAAACATAAACATAGGAATGAAATTTACTCAGCTATGTGAGATGTCCAATACGGAGAAATTCTGTAAAATGTAGAATAGAACCTACGTCTGAAAACACACGAAAGGTAAAACATACAATTCAGATACTTTACTTTTAGCCTTGAAGCAGGTGTTCTATACTAAACTGTCTTAATTGACATACAGAATTAGTAATATAATAGCTCAAAATATTGTAAGAGCCAAACACACATTATACAAACAGTAAAAAAAAATCTATATACATTTATTAGTGTTACGAGGGTTTATTCTGAAATATTATAATGCCACTTTCAGTGAAATGATAAAAATTTTCACTCAGGGAAGGGACATTCTGTCTGGCTGCCTGGGTTCCATCCCAGCTTCTGTTACAAAAGTTTCATAGAAGAATTTTAAAAATCCAGAAACGAAACTTATGAAGAAATTATTGACTATATTTGGTTCTATGATTAAGTCATTCTTACAGACATAATAACTAAAATCTTAAACTTGAGTGGGAGGAGAGAACTAAACTAGAGTCTTTGAATTCAAGGGTATTTTAAATGCATTTTAAATCAAAATTAATTTTGTGAAAATATTACACAAATATAAGGAATATACATTTTCACCATAATGTAATGTACGTTTTGCCAATTTGAAAATCTGGAGAACTAAAGCGTGAAATATAAGAAACCTGAAACAAACATTTGGAAAATCTCATCGAACTTAAATCAGTTTCTAAATTAGCTGTTTTGAGTGTATTTAAAATTAGGCCAACTACTTCATTCACTTCAAACCCATTACATAATATTAGTATTTAAGAAAACTGGTAAAAGATTGCAAATATGTTAAATAACAATTCTACTGATCTAGAAATGGAAATAACTGATTTTCATCCTAATTAAGATCAAGAACATCACAAAAAGCCATTTGAATAGTCCTAGATCAGAAAAATCATGAACTGTTAATCTTTTAAAAAGATATATTACCGCTTTCGATCTACTTAAAAATGTGAAAGAGGATTTTCAGGAACGAACTTGTTAAAATCAATGTTCAGGTACAGGATAACAAACAAACATCCGAACGACTGCATGGATATAGCCATGACATTGCATGCACCAGAGGGAAAAAAAAAAAAACTCTCAGAAGAAATGCAGTGTTAAATTTCACATTAAAATATGATTTCCCTGTATTTAATTTTCATCTTGCTGAATTTCTTGTAAATAATACAAAGAGTATACCTTTTCTTTAACATATTATAACACACATTTTTATACTTTGTTGAATGCACTTACATGCACTTGTAACAGAAATATGAAAAAGTGCAATATATAATTGCAGCTAGCCAAAATTTTCTAAACTTAAAATTGGCCCCCATTAAGTTAAAGTTGTGCATAACTGCACCAAGGGAAGGAATGCAATTTTATTTATTTGTCTGTTTTTGGTTTCATTTTCATATAGAAAGAGTTAAATATAGGTTATATAGGTAACAAAATTTAAACACTCATTTTCAGTAAAAATTACAGAATAACAGATTTTGTTTCCCTGAAGGCGCAATACCTCGCTATTCCAGCTATGGTACAGACTGCATACTGTCAGAGAAAAATTCCTTTCTTAAACAGGGAATTCATATACTTTAATCTGTTTTTACACAAGTACTGTTTATGACTAATCCATGGTCCAGGAGTAAAATACTTTATAGTACACCCATCTAAATTTTTATTATTTCCGGTCATCTGTATAGACTGTTTACTTATCACGACTTAACTCCCAATCTGCATTCCACATATCTCATACGATTCTTAAAGTCACTTTTCGTAGTTTATCATTTTTAATATGGCAGGTACTTGCTCAGCGCAGACTTGTAAAGCGTGATTTCGCGTGTAGAAGTACCTTAAAGGATTCCATTTAATTTGTCCACTGCTAGAATTTCATTCATACGTGGTTCGACATTCATCCATCAACACCGGAAAGTAAACAATTTCCATCGACTGAAAATGAAATCCAAAAAATCTTACAAATCTCAAAAGCAAAGGATACCAAAGAATTTTCACATATGGAAGACAGAGAAGTCAAACAATAAATCAGAAAATGAGAAAAGAAGAATTGGGTGCTTATAAAACCCTTTGATAATAAAAGCGCTCATTACGAAGAAGAGATTTTAACTGAAGATAAGATGAAGGAATTGATAAATAACACAAAAGCAACGTCTGATCTTCTAGCAGAGAATGACCCAATTAAAGAAAAAACAGGATACTTTAAAAGAGCTACTGGGAAACGTGCTCTTTACAGCGACACGGTTACAGTTGCCTCAGTCATTCTTGTACACCCATTTGTAAGCAAAAGACATCAGCTTTTTCAAAAAATAATCCTGTCATGCATTTGCCAAGAGAACAGAAAGAAGTCCAAAAGAAACTTTCAGAGTGCTTTTCAAAACAAAGTTGAAAGTTAATCTGCAGAATTTTACTTCGATAATAATAAAACATCTCGGATTTGATTTCAAAATGAATTTTAATTTATGAAATCAATTTTAAATAAATCTTCGCAAATTGGTTCATAAAACTTCACAATATTCCGAAATAGTTCAGATTAAGGGAAAAATATAATAAAGTATGCTTAAAACAACTAAGAAAAAGCACATTTTGAGCAGCTTTAACAGAAGACAATTTGGCTGCACTAACTTTCTTTACAAGTACTCATTAAATTTTTATTTACATTTTTCTTTTGTTCAACATTTAACTTTCAATTGTTTTAAGAGAAACAGCACTTGTTAGAGAGAATCTAAATTCGGAAAAAACTGAAACAAAATTGGTTTATACACAGGCAGTGCAATTATACTGACCTGTCGTGAAGAGAAGACCCTGTTGGACAGGGAAAATATTAGGCCACACAGAGAAGAAAATGTTTAGCCTCCTCCTCGTACTGCAAAAGGAGGCCACTTGGGAAAAAATTACACAATAGCAGTAATTTTGAAACCATTACAAAGCAACAGACCCCTAACAAAAATCAGACTTCTGATAATTATAGTGTGATTAACAGTTCGACCTCACTTCGAATATTACAACACAATATAAAGAAAGCACCAATTCAGACACCTCAATACGGAATTCAAAACCTAAGAAATTAATGCATAAATGCTACCCTAAACATTGAAACGTAATATGAAGCGTTCATGTAAAATAAATAACTAGTAAAACTCTAATATAAAGCAACATGTGAAAAGGGACGTACAAATTATAACATTCACGCATTTCTTGTGGAAATAAAGTTAATATAAAACAAGAATTACCAGCGACAGCTGTCTTTTTGCTCTGCACTATTTCTCCGTTCTTTTCATCTTCGTTCTTTTTCTTTCACGATATCATGTTCTGCAATCCAAGAGTGTACAAAAATGATGACAAAATACACTAGAAGAGGCCAAGGGGGGAAAAAAGGAATCATTAGATTTTAACTACTTTGAAATTAAAGAATAATTATACACAAAGAGAACTATCTAATATTGTTTCTTAATATATAAAACTTCAAAAGTAGCTTCTTTGGTTTAAATTCCAGCAATGTGCTACATTGTTACTAAAATGCAGTCGATAGAAAAGCAAATGATTTCCCTAATACGACAGAAGCACAGTAAGCGAAAGGGGTTTTTAATGTATGGGTACAACATGAACAATGGAAGAAAAAAAATTAGACAGTTGTTATGGATAATGATACTCGAGAAGAGTAAATAATTTCAGCGCTGGTAGAAAGATGGCACGAAAAGACAATAAGCAGGTAATTTTAAATGACAAATAAACAAAATAAACTTTACTGTTAGCTTTGAAGTGTGTTATATATTAAACTATCTTAATTCACACACAGAATTAGTGACATAACAGATCAAGAAAGAGTAAGAATCAAACTCGCAATATATTATTATTAAAAAGAGCTATATATATATACTTTTAAAGATTTTTTTTTTTTTAAAAAGGGCTCAAAAACACCATTCTAAAAACGGATTTTGAAGAACATCTTGAAAACAAAAGTCATAAACCATAAAAGAAATATTTTATTCAGAATTTTAACGTAAGAACAGTTTCTAATTTTAAGTTCTTTACTTAGGTACTCTGATCCATGAGAGAGGAATGCTTAGTCCAATGTACAAGAAATTATCCTGAAATATTACCACGTCACTTTAATGAAATGATAGCAATATTTCACTCAGGGAAAGAACATATTGTCTAGCTGCCCGGGTTCCAGCCCAGCTTTAATACAGCAAGCCCAAACACATCAAATGCCATTGAATGACACAGCATTTTGAAATGATGCAAAAAATTTAAATGCAATTTCATGGAAGAGCTATTGTAATTACCTATACTAAAATTTTGACCAAAAATTAAAGAAAACTAAGATACTCTTTTTCTTTCGAAGGAATCAAAGTCATATATATACTATTGTAGGGGCGCTCAACTTATTGTACTATAAAACATAAACATAGGAATGAAATTTACTCAGCTATGTGAGATGTCCAATACGGAGAAATTCTGTAAAATGTAGAATAGAACCTACGTCTGAAAACACACGAAAGGTAAAACATACAATTCAGATACTTTACTTTTAGCCTTGAAGCAGGTGTTCTATACTAAACTGTCTTAATTCACATACAGAATTAGTAATATAATAGCTCAAAATATTGTAAGAGCCAAACACGCATTATACAAACAGTAAAAAAAAATCTATATACATTTATTAGTGTTACGAGGGTTTATTCTGAAATATTATAATGCCACTTTCAGTGAAATGATAAAAATTTTCACTCAGGGAAGGGACATTCTGTCTGGCTGCCTGGGTTCCATCCCAGCTTCTGTTACAAAAGTTTCATAGAAGAATTTTAAAAATCCAGAAACGAAACTTATGAAGAAATTATTGACTATATTTGGTTCTATGATTAAGTCATTCTTACAGACATAATAACTAAAATCTTAAACTTCAGTGGGAGGAGAGAACTAAACTAGAGTCTTTGAATTCAAGGGTATTTTAAATGCATTTTAAATCAAAATTAATTTTGTGAAAATATTACACAAATATAAGGAATATACATTTTCACCATAATGTAATGTACGTTTTGCCAATTTGAAAATCTGGAGAACTAAAGCGTGAAATATAAGAAACCTGAAACAAACATTTGGAAAATCTCATCGAACTTAAATCAGTTTCTAAATTAGCTGTTTTGAGTGTATTTAAAATTAGGCCAACTACTTCATTCACTTCAAACCCATTACATAATATTAGTATTTAAGAAAACTGGTAAAAGATTTCAAATATGTTAAATAACAATTCTACTGATCTAGAAATGGAAATAACTGATTTTCATCCTAATTAAGATCAAGAACATCACAAAAAGCCATTTGAATAGTCCTAGATCAGAAAAATCATGAACTGTTAATCTTTTAAAAAGATATATTACCGCTTTCGATCTACTTAAAAATGTGAAAGAGGATTTTCAGGAACGAACTTGTTAAAATCAATGTTCAGGTACAGGATAACAAACAAACATCCGAACGACTGCATGGATATAGCCATAACATTGCATGCACCAGAGGGGAAAAAAAAAAACTCTCAGAAGAAATGCAGTGTTAAATTTCACATTAAAATATGATTTCCCTGTATTTAATTTTCATCTTGCTGAATTTCTTGTAAATAATACAAAGAGTATACCTTTTCTTTAACATATTATAACACACATTTTTATACTTTGTTGAATGCACTTATATGCACTTGTAACGGAAATATGAAAAAGTGCAATATATAATTGCAGCTAGCCAAAATTTTCTAAACTTAAAATTGGCCCCCATTAAGTTAAAGTTGTGCATAACTGCACCAAGGGAAGGAATGCAATTTTATTTATTTGTCTGTATTTGGTTTCATTTTCATATAGAAAGAGTTAAATATAGGTTATATAGGTAACAAAATTTAAACACTCATTTTCAGTAAAAATTACAGAATAACAGATTTTGTTTCCCTGAAGGCGCAATACCTCGCTATTCCAGCTATGGTACAGACTGCATACTGTCAGAGAAAAATTCCTTTCTTAAACAGGGAATTCATATACTTTAATCTGTTTTTACACAAGTACTGTTTATGACTAATCCATGGTCCAGGAGTAAAATACTTTACAGTACACCCATCTAAATTTTTATTATTTCCGGTCATCTGTATAGACTGTTTACTTATCACTACTTAACTCCCAATCTGCATTCCACATATCTCATACGATTCTTAAAGTCACATTTCGTAGTTTATCAGTTTTAATATGGCAGGTACTTGCTCAGCGCAGACTTGTAAAGCGTGATTTCGCGTGTAGAAGTATCTTAAAGGATTCCATTTAATTTGTCCACTGCTAGAATTTCATTCATACGTGGTTCGACATTCATCCATCAACACCGGAAAGTAAACAATTTCCATCGACTGAAAATGAAATCCAAAAAATCTTACAAATCTCAAAAGCAAAGGATACCAAAGAATTTTCACATATGGAAGACAGAGAAGTCAAACAATAAATCAAAAAATGAGAAAAGAAGAATTGGGTGCTTATAAAACCCTTTGATAATAAAAGCGCTCATTACGAAGAAGAGATTTTAACTGAAGATAAGATGAAGGAATTGATAAATAACACAAAAGCAACGTCTGATCTTCTAGCAGAGAATGACCCAATTAAAGAAAAAACAGGATACTTTAAAAGAGCTACTGGGAAACGTGCTCTTTACAGCGACACGGTTACAGTTGCCTCAGTCATTCTTGTACACCCATTTGTAAGCAAAAGACATCAGCTTTTTCAAAAAATAATCCTGTCATGCATTTGCCAAGAGAACAAAAAGAAGTCCAAAAGAAACTTTCAGAGTGCTTTTCAAAACAATGTTGAAAGTTAATCTGCAGAATTTTACTTCGATAATAATAAAACATCTCGGATTTGATTTCAAAATGAATTTTAATTTATGAAATCAATTTTAAATAAATCTTCGCAAATTGGTTCATAAAACTTCACAATATTCCGAAATAGTTCAGATTAAGGGAAAAATATAATAAAGTATGCTTAAAACAACTAAGAAAAAGCACATTTTGAGCAGCTTTAACAGAAGACAATTTGGCTGCACTAACTTTCTTTACGAGTACTCATTAAATTTTTCTTTACATTTTTCTTTTGTTCAACATTTAACTTTCAATTGTTTTAAGAGAAACAGCACTTGTTAGAGAGAATCTAAATTCGGAAAAAACTGAAACAAAATTGGTTTATACACAGGCAGTGCAATTATACTGACCTGTCGTGAAGAGAAGACCCTGTTGGACAGGGAAAATATTAGGCCACACAGAGAAGAAAATGTTTAGCCTCCTCCTCGTACTGCAAAAGGAGGCCACTTGGGAAAAAATTACACAACAGCAGTAATTTTGAAACCATTACAAAGCAACAGACCCCTAACAAAAATCAGACTTCTGATAATTATAGTGTGATTAACAGTTCGACCTCACTTCGAATATTACAACACAATATAAAGAAAGCACCAATTCAGACACCTCAATACGGAATTCAAAACCCAAGAAATTAATGCATAAATGCTACCCTAAACATTAAAACGTAATATGAAGCGTTCATGTAAAATAAATAACTAGTAAAACTAATATAAAGCAACATGTGAAAAGGGACGTACAAATTATAACATTCACGCATTTCTTGTGGAAATAAAGTTAATATAAAACAAGAATTACCAGCGACAGCTGTCTTTTTGCTCTGCACTATTTCTCCGTTCTTTTCATCTTCGTTCTTTTTCTTTCACGATATCATGTTCTGCAATCCAAGAGTGTACAAAAATGATGACAAAATACACTAGAAGAGGCCAAGGGGGGAAAAAAGGAATCATTAGATTTTAACTACTTTGAAATTAAAGAATAATTATACACAAAGAGAACTATCTAATATTGTTTCTTAATATATAAAACTTCAAAAGTAGCTTCTTTGGTTTAAATTCCAGCAATGTGCTACATTGTTACTAAAATGCAGTCGATAGAAAAGCAAATGATTTCCCTAATACGACAGAAGCACAGTAAGCGAAAGGGGTTTTTAATGTATGGGTACAACATGAACAATGGAAGAAAAAAAATTAGACAGTTGTTATGGATAATGATACTCGAGAAGAGTAAATAATTTCAGCGCTGGTAGAAAGATGGCACGAAAAGACAATAAGCAGGTAATTTTAAATGACAAATAAACAAAATAAACTTTACTGTTAGCTTTGAAGTGTGTTATATATTAAACTATCTTAATTCACACACAGAATTAGTGACATAACAGATCAAGAAAGAGTAAGAATCAAACTCGCAATATATTATTATTAAAAAGAGCTATACATATATACTTTTAAAGATTTTTTTTTTAAAAAAGGGCTCAAAAACACCATTCTAAAAACGGATTTTGAAGAACATCTTGAAAACAAAAGTCATAAACCATAAAAGAAATATTTTATTCAGAATTTTAACGTAAGAACCGTTTCTAATTTTAAGTTCTTTACTTAGGTATTCTCATCCATGAGAGAGGAACGCTTAGTCCAATGTACAAGAAATTATCCTGAAATATTACCACGTCACTTTAATGAAATGATAGCAATTTTTCACTCAGGGAAAGAACATATTGTCTAGCTGCCCGGGTTCCAGCCCAGCTTTAATACAGCAAGCCCAAACACATCAAATGCCATTGAATGACACAGCATTTTGAAATGATGCAAAAAATTTAAATGCAATTTCATGGAAGAGCTATTGTAATTACCTATACTAAAATTTTGACCAAAAATTAAAGAAAACTAAGATACTCTTTTTCTTTCGAAGGAATCAAAGTCATATACTATTGTAGGGGCGCTCAACTTATTGTACTATAAAACCTAAACATAGGAATGAAATTTACTCAGCTATGTGAGATGTCCAATACGGAGAAATTCTGTAAAATGTAGAATAGAACCTACGTCTGAAAACACACGAAAGGTAAAACATACAATTCAGATACTTTACTTTTAGCCTTGAAGCAGGTGTTCTATACTAAACTGTCTTAATTCACATACAGAATTAGTAATATAATAGCTCAAAATATTGTAAGAGCCAAACACGCATTATACAAACAGTAAAAAAAAATCTATATACATTTATTAGTGTTACGAGGGTTTATTCTGAAATATTATAATGCCACTTTCAGTGAAATGATAAAAATTTTCACTCAGGGAAGGGACATTCTGTCTGGCTGCCTGGGTTCCATCCCAGCTTCTGTTACAAAAGTTTCATAGAAGAATTTTAAAAATCCAGAAACGAAACTTATGAAGAAATTATTGACTATATTTGGTTCTATGATTAAGTCATTCTTACAGACATAATAACTAAAATCTTAAACTTCAGTGGGAGGAGAGAACTAAACTAGAGTCTTTGAATTCAAGGGTATTTTAAATGCATTTTAAATCAATATTAATTTTGTGAAAATATTACACAAATATAAGGAATATACATTTTCACCATAATGTAATGTACGTTTTGCCAATTTGAAAATCTGGAGAACTAAAGCGTGAAATATAAGAAACCTGAAACAAACATTTGGAAAATCTCATCGAACTTAAATCAGTTTCTAAATTAGCTGTTTTGAGTGTATTTAAAATTAGGCCAACTACTTCATTCACTTCAAACCCATTACATAATATTAGTATTTAAGAAAACTGGTAAAAGATTGCAAATATGTTAAATAACAATTCTACTGATCTAGAAATGGAAATAACTGATTTTCATCCTAATTAAGATCAAGAACATCACAAAAAGCCATTTGAATAGTCCTAGATCAGAAAAATCATGAACTGTTAATCTTTTAAAAAGATATATTACCGCTTTCGATCTACTTAAAAATGTGAAAGAGGATTTTCAGGAACGAACTTGTTAAAATCAATGTTCAGGTACAGGATAACAAACAAACATCCGAACGACTGCATGGATATAGCCATAACATTGCATGCACCAGAGGGGAAAAAAAAAAACTCTCAGAAGAAATGCAGTGTTAAATTTCACATTAAAATATGATTTCCCTGTATTTAATTTTCATCTTGCTGAATTTCTTGTAAATAATACAAAGAGTATACCTTTTCTTTAACATATTATAACACACATTTTTATACTTTGTTGAATGCACTTATATGCACTTGTAACGGAAATATGAAAAAGTGCAATATGTAATTGCAGCTAGCCAAAATTTTCTAAACTTAAAATTGGCCCCCATTAAGTTAAAGTTGTGCATAACTGCACCAAGGGAAGGAATGCAATTTTATTTATTTGTCTGTATTTGGTTTCATTTTCATATAGAAAGAGTTAAATATAGGTTATATAGGTAACAAAATTTAAACACTCATTTTCAGTAAAAATTACAGAATAACAGATTTTGTTTCCCTGAAGGCGCAATACCTCGCTATTCCAGCTATGGTACAGACTGCATACTGTCAGAGAAAAATTCCTTTCTTAAACAGGGAATTCATATACTTTAATCTGTTTTTACACAAGTACTGTTTATGACTAATCCATGGTCCAGGAGTAAAATACTTTATAGTACACCCATCTAAATTTTTATTATTTCCGGTCATCTGTATAGACTGTTTACTTATCACGACTTAACTCCCAATCTGCATTCCACATATCTCATACGATTCTTAAAGTCACATTTCGTAGTTTATCATTTTTAATATGGCAGGTACTTGCTCAGCGCAGACTTGTAAAGCGTGATTTCGCGTGTAGAAGTACCTTAAAGGATTCCATTTAATTTGTCCACTGCTAGAATTTCATTCATACGTGGTTCGACATTCATCCATCAACACCGGAAAGTAAACAATTTCCATCGACTGAAAATGAAATCCAAAAAATCTTACAAATCTCAAAAGCAAAGGATACCAAAGAATTTTCACATATGGAAGACAGAGAAGTCAAACAATAAATCAGAAAATGAGAAAAGAAGAATTGGGTGCTTATAAAACCCTTTGATAATAAAAGCGCTCATTACGAAGAAGAGATTTTAACTGAAGATAAGATGAAGGAATTGATAAATAACACAAAAGCAACGTCTGATCTTCTAGCAGAGAATGACCCAATTAAAGAAAAAACAGGATACTTTAAAAGAGCTACTGGGAAACGTGCTCTTTACAGCGACACGGTTACAGTTGCCTCAGTCATTCTTGTACACCCATTTGTAAGCAAAAGACATCAGCTTTTTCAAAAAATAATCCTGCCATGCATTTGCCAAGAGAACAGAAAGAAGTCCAAAAGAAACTTTCAGAGTGCTTTTCAAAACAAAGTTGAAAGTTAATCTGCAGAATTTTACTTCGATAATAATAAAACATCTCGGATTTGATTTCAAAATGAATTTTAATTTATGAAATCAATTTTAAATAAATCTTCGCAAATTGGTTCATAAAACTTCACAATATTCCGAAATAGTTCAGATTAAGGGAAAAATATAATAAAGTATGCTTAAAACAACTAAGAAAAAGCACATTTTGAGCAGCTTTAACAGAAGACAATTTGGCTGCACTAACTTTCTTTACGAGTACTCATTAACCATTACAAAGCAACAGACCCCTAACAAAAATCAGACTTCTGATAATTATAGTGTGATTAACAGTTCGACCTCACTTCGAATATTACAACACAATATAAAGAAGGCACCAATTCAGACACCTCAATACGGAATTCAAAACCTAAGAAATTAATGCATAAATGCTACCCTAAACATTAAAACGTAATATGAAGCGTTCATGTAAAATAAATAACTAGTAAAACTCTAATATAAAGCAACATGTGAAAAGGGACGTACAAATTATAACATTCACGCATTTCTTGTGGAAATAAAGTTAATATAAAACAAGAATTACCAGCCACAGCTGTCTTTTTGCTCTGCACTATTTCTCCGTTCTTTTTCTTTCACGATATCATGTTCTGCAATCCAAGAGTGTACAAAAATGATGACAAAACACACTAGAAGAGGCCAAGGGGGGAAAAAAGGAATCATTAGATTTTAACTACTTTGAAATTAAAGAATAATTATACACAAAGAGAACTATCTAATATTGTTTCTTAATATATAAAACTTCAAAAGTAGCTTCTTTGGTTTAAATTCCAGCAATGTGCTACATTGTTACTAATATGCAGTCGATAGAAAAGCAAATGATTTCCCTAATACGACAGAAGCACAGTAAGCGAAAGGGGTTTTTAATGTATGGGTACAACATGAACAATGAAAGAAAAAAAATTAGACAGTTGTTATGGATAATGATCCTCGAGAAGAGTAAATAATTTCAGCGCTGGTAGAAAGATGGCACGAAAAGAGAATAAGCAGGTAATTTTAAATGACAAATAAACAAAATAAACTTTACTGTTAGCTTTGAAGTGTGTTATATATTAAACTCTCTTAATTCACACACAGAATAAGTGACATAACAGATCAAAAAAGAGTAAGAATCAAACTCGCAATATATTATTATTAAAAAGAGCTATACATATATACTTTTAAAGATTTTTTTTTTAAAAAAGGGCTCAAAAACACCATTCTAAAAACGGATTTTGAAGAACATCTTGAAAACAAAAGTCATAAACCATAAAAGAAATATTTTATTCAGAATTTTAACGTAAGAACCGTTTCTAATTTTAAGTTCTTTACTTAGGTATTCTCATCCATGAGAGAGGAACGCTTAGTCCAATGTACAAGAAATTATCCTGAAATATTACCACGTCACTTTAATGAAATGATAGCAATTTTTCACTCAGGGAAAGAACATATTGTCTAGCTGCCCGGGTTCCAGCCCAGCTTTAATACAGCAAGCCCAAACACATCAAATGCCATTGAATGACACAGCATTTTGAAATGATGCAAAAAATTTAAATGCAATTTCATGGAAGAGCTATTGTAATTACCTATACTAAAATTTTGACCAAAAATTAAAGAAAACTAAGATACTCTTTTTCTTTCGAAGGAATCAAAGTCATATACTATTGTAGGGGCGCTCAACTTATTGTACTATAAAACCTAAACATAGGAATGAAATTTACTCAGCTATGTGAGATGTCCAATACGGAGAAATTCTGTAAAATGTAGAATAGAACCTACGTCTGAAAACACACGAAAGGTAAAACATACAATTCAGATACTTTACTTTTAGCCTTGAAGCAGGTGTTCTATACTAAACTGTCTTAATTCACATACAGAATTAGTAATATAATAGCTCAAAATATTGTAAGAGCCAAACACGCATTATACAAACAGTAAAAAAAAATCTATATACATTTATTAGTGTTACGAGGGTTTATTCTGAAATATTATAATGCCACTTTCAGTGAAATGATAAAAATTTTCACTCAGGGAAGGGACATTCTGTCTGGCTGCCTGGGTTCCATCCCAGCTTCTGTTACAAAAGTTTCATAGAAGAATTTTAAAAATCCAGAAACGAAACTTATGAAGAAATTATTGACTATATTTGGTTCTATGATTAAGTCATTCTTACAGACATAATAACTAAAATCTTAAACTTGAGTGGGAGGAGAGAACTAAACTAGAGTCTTTGAATTCAAGGGTATTTTAAATGCATTTTAAATCAAAATTAATTTTGTGAAAATATTACACAAATATAAGGAATATACATTTTCACCATAATGTAATGTACGTTTTGCCAATTTGAAAATCTGGAGAACTAAAGCGTGAAATATAAGAAACCTGAAACAAACATTTGGAAAATCTCATCGAACTTAAATCAGTTTCTAAATTAGCTGTTTTGAGTGTATTTAAAATTAGGCCAACTACTTCATTCACTTCAAACCCATTACATAATATTAGTATTTAAGAAAACTGGTAAAAGATTGCAAATATGTTAAATAACAATTCTACTGATCTAGAAATGGAAATAACTGATTTTCATCCTAATTAAGATCAAGAACATCACAAAAAGCCATTTGAATAGTCCTAGATCAGAAAAATCATGAACTGTTAATCTTTTAAAAAGATATATTACCGCTTTCGATCTACTTAAAAATGTGAAAGAGGATTTTCAGGAACGAACTTGTTAAAATCAATGTTCAGGTACAGGATAACAAACAAACATCCGAACGACTGCATGGATATAGCCATAACATTGCATGCACCAGAGGGGAAAAAAAAAAACTCTCAGAAGAAATGCAGTGTTAAATTTCACATTAAAATATGATTTCCCTGTATTTAATTTTCATCTTGCTGAATTTCTTGTAAATAATACAAAGAGTATACCTTTTCTTTAACATATTATAACACACATTTTTATACTTTGTTGAATGCACTTATATGCACTTGTAACGGAAATATGAAAAAGTGCAATATATAATTGCAGCTAGCCAAAATTTTCTAAACTTAAAATTGGCCCCCATTAAGTTAAAGTTGTGCATAACTGCACCAAGGGAAGGAATGCAATTTTATTTATTTGTCTGTATTTGGTTTCATTTTCATATAGAAAGAGTTAAATATAGGTTATATAGGTAACAAAATTTAAACACTCATTTTCAGTAAAAATTACAGAATAACAGATTTTGTTTCCCTGAAGGCGCAATACCTCGCTATTCCAGCTATGGTACAGACTGCATACTGTCAGAGAAAAATTCCTTTCTTAAACAGGGAATTCATATACTTTAATCTGTTTTTACACAAGTACTGTTTATGACTAATCCATGGTCCAGGAGTAAAATACTTTATAGTACACCCATCTAAATTTTTATTATTTCCGGTCATCTGTATAGACTGTTTACTTATCACGACTTAACTCCCAATCTGCATTCCACATAACTCATACGATTCTTAAAGTCACATTTCGTAGTTTATCATTTTTAATATGGCAGGTACTTGCTCAGCGCAGACTTGTAAAGCGTGATTTCGCGTGTAGAAGTACCTTAAAGGATTCCATTTAATTTGTCCACTGCTAGAATTTCATTCATACGTGGTTCAACATTCATCCACCAACACCGGAAAGTAAACAATTTCCATCGACTAAAAATGAAATCCAAAAAATCTTACAAATCTCAAAAGCAAAGGATACCAAAGAATTTTCACATATGGAAGACAGAGAAGTCAAACAATAAATCAGAAAATGAGAAAAGAAGAATTGGGTGCTTATAAAACCCTTTGATAATAAAAGCGCTCATTACGAAGAAGAGATTTTAACTGAAGATAAGATGAAGGAATTGATAAATAACACAAAAGCAACGTCTGATCTTCTAGCAGAGAATGACCCAATTAAAGAAAAAACAGGATACTTTAAAAGAGCTACTGGGAAACGTGCTCTTTACAGCGACACGGTTACAGTTGCCTCAGTCATTCTTGTACACCCATTTGTAAGCAAAAGACATCAGCTTTTTCAAAAAATAATCCTGTCATGCATTTGCCAAGAGAACAGAAAGAAGTCCAAAAGAAACTTTCAGAGTGCTTTTCAAAACAAAGTTGAAAGTTAATCTGCAGAATTTTACTTCGATAATAATAAAACATCTCGGATTTGATTTCAAAATGAATTTTAATTTATGAAATCAATTTTAAATAAATCTTCGCAAATTGGTTCATAAAACTTCACAATATTCCGAAATAGTTCAGATTAAGGGAAAAATATAATAAAGTATGCTTAAAACAACTAAGAAAAAGCACATTTTGAGCAGCTTTAACAGAAGACAATTTGGCTGCACTAACTTTCTTTACGAGTACTCATTAAATTTTTATTTACATTTTTCTTTTGTTCAACATTTAACCTTCAATTGTTTTAAGAGAAACAGCACTTGTTAGAGAGAATCTAAATTCGGAAAAAACTGAAACAAAATTGGTTTATACACAGGCAGTGCAATTATACTGACCTGTCGTGAAGAGAAGACCCTGTTGGACAGGGAAAATATTAGGCCACACAGAGAAGAAAATGTTTAGCCTCCTCCTCGTACTGCAAAAGGAGGCCACTTGGGAAAAAATTACACAACAGCAGTAATTTTGAAACCATTACAAAGCAACAGACCCCTAACAAAAATCAGACTTCTGATAATTATAGTGTGATTAACAGTTCGACCTCACTTCGAATATTACAACACAATATAAAGAAGGCACCGATTCAGACACCTCAATACGGAATTCAAAACCTAAGAAATTAATGCATAAATGCTACCCTAAACATTAAAACGTAATATGAAGCGTTCATGTAAAATAAATAACTAGTAAAACTCTAATATAAAGCAACATGTGAAAAGGGACGTACAAATTATAACATTCACGCATTTCTTGTGGAAATAAAGTTAATATAAAACAAGAATTACCAGCCACAGCTGTCTTTTTGCTCTGCACTATTTCTCCGTTCTTTTTCTTTCACGATATCATGTTCTGCAATCCAAGAGTGTACAAAAATGATGACAAAACACACTAGAAGAGGCCAAGGGGGGAAAAAAGGAATCATTAGATTTTAACTACTTTGAAATTAAAGAATAATTATACACAAAGAGAACTATCTAATATTGTTTCTTAATATATAAAACTTCAAAAGTAGCTTCTTTGGTTTAAATTCCAGCAATGTGCTACATTGTTACTAATATGCAGTCGATAGAAAAGCAAATGATTTCCCTAATACGACAGAAGCACAGTAAGCGAAAGGGGTTTTTAATGTATGGGTACAACATGAACAATGAAAGAAAAAAAATTAGACAGTTGTTATGGATAATGATCCTCGAGAAGAGTAAATAATTTCAGCGCTGGTAGAAAGATGGCACGAAAAGAGAATAAGCAGGTAATTTTAAATGACAAATAAACAAAATAAACTTTACTGTTAGCTTTGAAGTGTGTTATATATTAAACTCTCTTAATTCACACACAGAATTAGTGACATAACAGATCAAAAAAGAGTAAGAATCAAACTCGCAATATATTATTATTAAAAAGAGCTATACATATATACTTTTAAAGATTTTTTTTTTAAAAAAGGGCTCAAAAACACCATTCTAAAAACGGATTTTGAAGAACATCTTGAAAACAAAAGTCATAAACCATAAAAGAAATATTTTATTCAGAATTTTAACGTAAGAACCGTTTCTAATTTTAAGTTCTTTACTTAGGTATTCTCATCCATGAGAGAGGAACGCTTAGTCCAATGTACAAGAAATTATCCTGAAATATTACCACGTCACTTTAATGAAATGATAGCAATTTTTCACTCAGGGAAAGAACATATTGTCTAGCTGCCCGGGTTCCAGCCCAGCTTTAATACAGCAAGCCCAAACACATCAAATGCCATTGAATGACACAGCATTTTGAAATGATGCAAAAAATTTAAATGCAATTTCATGGAAGAGCTATTGTAATTACCTATACTAAAATTTTGACCAAAAATTAAAGAAAACTAAGATACTCTTTTTCTTTCGAAGGAATCAAAGTCATATACTATTGTAGGGGCGCTCAACTTATTGTACTATAAAACCTAAACATAGGAATGAAATTTACTCAGCTATGTGAGATGTCCAATACGGAGAAATTCTGTAAAATGTAGAATAGAACCTACGTCTGAAAACACACGAAAGGTAAAACATACAATTCAGATACTTTACTTTTAGCCTTGAAGCAGGTGTTCTATACTAAACTGTCTTAATTCACATACAGAATTAGTAATATAATAGCTCAAAATATTGTAAGAGCCAAACACGCATTATACAAACAGTAAAAAAAAATCTATATACATTTATTAGTGTTACGAGGGTTTATTCTGAAATATTATAATGCCACTTTCAGTGAAATGATAAAAATTTTCACTCAGGGAAGGGACATTCTGTCTGGCTGCCTGGGTTCCATCCCAGCTTCTGTTACAAAAGTTTCATAGAAGAATTTTAAAAATCCAGAAACGAAACTTATGAAGAAATTATTGACTATATTTGGTTCTATGATTAAGTCATTCTTACAGACATAATAACTAAAATCTTAAACTTGAGTGGGAGGAGAGAACTAAACTAGAGTCTTTGAATTCAAGGGTATTTTAAATGCATTTTAAATCAAAATTAATTTTGTGAAAATATTACACAAATATAAGGAATATACATTTTCACCATAATGTAATGTACGTTTTGCCAATTTGAAAATCTGGAGAACTAAAGCGTGAAATATAAGAAACCTGAAACAAACATTTGGAAAATCTCATCGAACTTAAATCAGTTTCTAAATTAGCTGTTTTGAGTGTATTTAAAATTAGGCCAACTACTTCATTCACTTCAAACCCATTACATAATATTAGTATTTAAGAAAACTGGTAAAAGATTGCAAATATGTTAAATAACAATTCTACTGATCTAGAAATGGAAATAACTGATTTTCATCCTAATTAAGATCAAGAACATCACAAAAAGCCATTTGAATAGTCCTAGATCAGAAAAATCATGAACTGTTAATCTTTTAAAAAGATATATTACTGCTTTCGATCTACTTAAAAATGTGAAAGAGGATTTTCAGGAACGAACTTGTTAAAATCAATGTTCAGGTACAGGATAACAAACAAACATCCGAACGACTGCATGGATATAGCCATAACATTGCATGCACCAGAGGGAAAAAAAAAAAAACTCTCAGAAGAAATGCAGTGTTAAATTTCACATTAAAATATGATTTCCCTGTATTTAATTTTCATCTTGCTGAATTTCTTGTAAATAATACAAAGAGTATACCTTTTCTTTAACATATTATAACACACATTTTTATACTTTGTTGAATGCACTTATATGCACTTGTAACGGAAATATGAAAAAGTGCAATATATAATTGCAGCTAGCCAAAATTTTCTAAACTTAAAATTGGCCCCCATTAAGTTAAAGTTGTGCATAACTGCACCAAGGGAAGGAATGCAATTTTATTTATTTGTCTGTATTTGGTTTCATTTTCATATAGAAAGAGTTAAATATAGGTTATATAGGTAACAAAATTTAAACACTCATTTTCAGTAAAAATTACAGAATAACAGATTTTGTTTCCCTGAAGGCGCAATACCTCGCTATTCCAGCTATGGTACAGACTGCATACTGTCAGAGAAAAATTCCTTTCTTAAACAGGGAATTCATATACTTTAATCTGTTTTTACACAAGTACTGTTTATGACTAATCCATGGTCCAGGAGTAAAATACTTTATAGTACACCCATCTAAATTTTTATTATTTCCGGTCATCTGTATAGACTGTTTACTTATCACGACTTAACTCCCAATCTGCATTCCACATATCTCATACGATTCTTAAAGTCACATTTCGTAGTTTATCATTTTTAATATGGCAGGTACTTGCTCAGCGCAGACTTGTAAAGCGTGATTTCGCGTGTAGAAGTACCTTAAAGGATTCCATTTAATTTGTCCACTGCTAGAATTTCATTCATACGTGGTTCGACATTCATCCACCAACACCGGAAAGTAAACAATTTCCATCGACTGAAAATGAAATCCAAAAAATCTTACAAATCTCAAAAGCAAAGGATACCAAAGAATTTTCACATATGGAAGACAGAGAAGTCAAACAATAAATCAGAAAATGAGAAAAGAAGAATTGGGTGCTTATAAAACCCTTTGATAATAAAAGCGCTCATTACGAAGAAGAGATTTTAACTGAAGATAAGATGAAGGAATTGATAAATAACACAAAAGCAACGTCTGATCTTCTAGCAGAGAATGACCCAATTAAAGAAAAAACAGGATACTTTAAAAGAGCTACTGGGAAACGTGCTCTTTACAGCGACACGGTTACAGTTGCCTCAGTCATTCTTGTATACCCATTTGTAAGCAAAAGACATCAGCTTTTTCAAAAAATAATCCTGTCATGCATTTGCCAAGAGAACAGAAAGAAGTCCAAAAGAAACTTTCAGAGTGCTTTTCAAAACAAAGTTGAAAGTTAATCTGCAGAATTTTACTTCGATAATAATAAAACATCTCGGATTTGATTTCAAAATGAATTTTAATTTATGAAATCAATTTTAAATAAATCTTCGCAAATTGGTTCATAAAACTTCACAATATTCCGAAATAGTTCAGATTAAGGGAAAAATATAATAAAGTATGCTTAAAACAACTAAGAAAAAGCACATTTTGAGCAGCTTTAACAGAAGACAATTTGGCTGCACTAACTTTCTTTACGAGTACTCATTAAATTTTTATTTACATTTTTCTTTTGTTCAACATTTAACCTTCAATTGTTTTAAGAGAAACAGCACTTGTTAGAGAGAATCTAAATTCGGAAAAAACTGAAACAAAATTGGTTTATACACAGGCAGTGCAATTATACTGACCTGTCGTGAAGAGAAGACCCTGTTGGACAGGGAAAATATTAGGCCACACAGAGAAGAAAATGTTTAGCCTCCTCCTCGTACTGCAAAAGGAGGCCACTTGGGAAAAAATTACACAACAGCAGTAATTTTGAAACCATTACAAAGCAACAGACCCCTAACAAAAATCAGACTTCTGATAATTATAGTGTGATTAACAGTTCGACCTCACTTCGAATATTACAACACAATATAAAGAAGGCACCGATTCAGACACCTCAATACGGAATTCAAAACCTAAGAAATTAATGCATAAATGCTACCCTAAACATTAAAACGTAATATGAAGCGTTCATGTAAAATAAATAACTAGTAAAACTCTAATATAAAGCAACATGTGAAAAGGGACGTACAAATTATAACATTCACGCATTTCTTGTGGAAATAAAGTTAATATAAAACAAGAATTACCAGCCACAGCTGTCTTTTTGCTCTGCACTATTTCTCCGTTCTTTTTCTTTCACGATATCATGTTCTGCAATCCAAGAGTGTACAAAAATGATGACAAAACACACTAGAAGAGGCCAAGGGGGGAAAAAAGGAATCATTAGATTTTAACTACTTTGAAATTAAAGAATAATTATACACAAAGAGAACTATCTAATATTGTTTCTTAATATATAAAACTTCAAAAGTAGCTTCTTTGGTTTAAATTCCAGCAATGTGCTACATTGTTACTAATATGCAGTCGATAGAAAAGCAAATGATTTCCCTAATACGACAGAAGCACAGTAAGCGAAAGGGGTTTTTAATGTATGGGTACAACATGAACAATGAAAGAAAAAAAATTAGACAGTTGTTATGGATAATGATCCTCGAGAAGAGTAAATAATTTCAGCGCTGGTAGAAAGATGGCACGAAAAGACAATAAGCAGGTAATTTTAAATGACAAATAAACAAAATAAACTTTACTGTTAGCTTTGAAGTGTGTTATATATTAAACTCTCTTAATTCACACACAGAATTAGTGACATAACAGATCAAAAAAGAGTAAGAATCAAACTCGCAATATATTATTATTAAAAAGAGCTATACATATATACTTTTAAAGATTTTTTTTTTAAAAAAGGGCTCAAAAACACCATTCTAAAAACGGATTTTGAAGAACATCTTGAAAACAAAAGTCATAAACCATAAAAGAAATATTTTATTCAGAATTTTAACGTAAGAACCGTTTCTAATTTTAAGTTCTTTACTTAGGTATTCTCATCCATGAGAGAGGAACGCTTAGTCCAATGTACAAGAAATTATCCTGAAATATTACCACGTCACTTTAATGAAATGATAGCAATTTTTCACTCAGGGAAAGAACATATTGTCTAGCTGCCCGGGTTCCAGCCCAGCTTTAATACAGCAAGCCCAAACACATCAAATGCCATTGAATGACACAGCATTTTGAAATGATGCAAAAAATTTAAATGCAATTTCATGGAAGAGCTATTGTAATTACCTATACTAAAATTTTGACCAAAAATTAAAGAAAACTAAGATACTCTTTTTCTTTCGAAGGAATCAAAGTCATATACTATTGTAGGGGCGCTCAACTTATTGTACTATAAAACCTAAACATAGGAATGAAATTTACTCAGCTATGTGAGATGTCCAATACGGAGAAATTCTGTAAAATGTAGAATAGAACCTACGTCTGAAAACACACGAAAGGTAAAACATACAATTCAGATACTTTACTTTTAGCCTTGAAGCAGGTGTTCTATACTAAACTGTCTTAATTCACATACAGAATTAGTAATATAATAGCTCAAAATATTGTAAGAGCCAAACACGCATTATACAAACAGTAAAAAAAAATCTATATACATTTATTAGTGTTATGAGGGTTTATTCTGAAATATTATAATGCCACTTTCAGTGAAATGATAAAAATTTTCACTCAGGGAAGGGACATTCTGTCTGGCTGCCTGGGTTCCATCCCAGCTTCTGTTACAAAAGTTTCATAGAAGAATTTTAAAAATCCAGAAACGAAACTTATGAAGAAATTATTGACTATATTTGGTTCTATGATTAAGTCATTCTTACAGACATAATAACTAAAATCTTAAACTTGAGTGGGAGGAGAGAACTAAACTAGAGTCTTTGAATTCAAGGGTATTTTAAATGCACTTTAAATCAAAATTAATTTTGTGAAAATATTACACAAATATAAGGAATATACATTTTCACCATAATGTAATGTACGTTTTGCCAATTTGAAAATCTGGAGAACTAAAGCGTGAAATATAAGAAACCTGAAACAAACATTTGGAAAATCTCATCGAACTTAAATCAGTTTCTAAATTAGCTGTTTTGAGTGTATTTAAAATTAGGCCAACTACTTCATTCACTTCAAACCCATTACATAATATTAGTATTTAAGAAAACTGGTAAAAGATTGCAAATATGTTAAATAACAATTCTACTGATCTAGAAATGGAAATAACTGATTTTCATCCTAATTAAGATCAAGAACATCACAAAAAGCCATTTGAATAGTCCTAGATCAGAAAAATCATGAACTGTTAATCTTTTAAAAAGATATATTACTGCTTTTGATCTACTTAAAAATGTGAAAGAGGATTTTCAGGAACGAACTTGTTAAAATCAATGTTCAGGTACAGGATAACAAACAAACATCCGAACGACTGCATGGATATAGCCATAACATTGCATGCACCAGAGGGAAAAAAAAAAAAAACTCTCAGAAGAAATGCAGTGTTAAATTTCACATTAAAATATGATTTCCCTGTATTTAATTTTCATCTTGCTGAATTTCTTGTAAATAATACAAAGAGTATACCTTTTCTTTAACATATTATAACACACATTTTTATACTTTGTTGAATGCACTTATATGCACTTGTAACGGAAATATGAAAAAGTGCAATATATAATTGCAGCTAGCCAAAATTTTCTAAACTTAAATTTGGCCCCCATTAAGTTAAAGTTGTGCATAACTGCACCAAGGGAAGGAATGCAATTTTATTTATTTGTCTGTATTTGGTTTCATTTTCATATAGAAAGAGTTAAATATAGGTTATATAGGTAACAAAATTTAAACACTCATTTTCAGTAAAAATTACAGAATAACAGATTTTGTTTCCCTGAAGGCGCAATACCTCGCTATTCCAGCTATGGTACAGACTGCATACTGTCAGAGAAAAATTCCTTTCTTAAACAGGGAATTCATATACTTTAATCTGTTTTTACACAAGTACTGTTTATGACTAATCCATGGTCCAGGAGTAAAATACTTTATAGTACACCCATCTAAATTTTTATTATTTCCGGTCATCTGTATAGACTGTTTACTTATCACGACTTAACTCCCAATCTGCATTCCACATATCTCATACGATTCTTAAAGTCACATTTCGTAGTTTATCATTTTTAATATGGCAGGTACTTGCTCAGCGCAGACTTGTAAAGCGTGATTTCGCGTGTAGAAGTACCTTAAAGGATTCCATTTAATTTGTCCACTGCTAGAATTTCATTCATACGTGGTTCGACATTCATCCATCAACACCGGAAAGTAAACAATTTCCATCGACTGAAAATGAAATCCAAAAAATCTTACAAATCTCAAAAGCAAAGGATACCAAAGAATTTTCACATATGGAAGACAGAGAAGTCAAACAATAAATCAGAAAATGAGAAAAGAAGAATTGGGTGCTTATAAAACCCTTTGATAATAAAAGCGCTCATTACGAAGAAGAGATTTTAACTGAAGATAAGATGAAGGAATTGATAAATAACACAAAAGCAACGTCTGATCTTCTAGCAGAGAATGACCCAATTAAAGAAAAAACAGGATACTTTAAAAGAGCTACTGGGAAACGTGCTCTTTACAGCGACACGGTTACAGTTGCCTCAGTCATTCTTGTACACCCATTTGTAAGCAAAAGACATCAGCTTTTTCAAAAAATAATCCTGTCATGCATTTGCCAAGAGAACAGAAAGAAGTCCAAAAGAAACTTTCAGAGTGCTTTTCAAAACAAAGTTGAAAGTTAATCTGCAGAATTTTACTTCGATAATAATAAAACATCTCGGATTTGATTTCCAAATGAATTTTAATTTATGGAATCAATTTTAAATAGATCTTCGCAAACTGGTTCATAAAACTTCACAATATTCCGAAATAGTTCAGATTAAGGGAAAAATATAATAAAGTATGCTTAAAACAACTAAGAAAAAGCACATTTTGAGCAGCTTTAACAGAAGACAATTTGGCTGCACTAACTTTCTTTACGAGTACTCATTAAATTTTTATTTACATTTTTCTTTTGTTCAACATTTAACCTTCAATTGTTTTAAGAGAAACAGCACTTGTTAGAGAGAATCTAAATTCGGAAAAAACTGAAACAAAATTGGTTTATACACAGGCAGTGCAATTATACTGACCTGTCGTGAAGAGAAGACCCTGTTGGACAGGGAAAATATTAGGCCACACAGAGAAGAAAATGTTTAGCCTCCTCCTCGTACTGCAAAAGGAGGCCACTTGGGAAAAAATTACACAACAGCAGTAATTTTGAAACCATTACAAAGCAACAGACCCCTAACAAAAATCAGACTTCTGATAATTATAGTGTGATTAACAGTTCGACCTCACTTCGAATATTACAACACAATATAAAGAAGGCACCGATTCAGACACCTCAATACGGAATTCAAAACCTAAGAAATTAATGCATAAATGCTACCCTAAACATTAAAACGTAATATGAAGCGTTCATGTAAAATAAATAACTAGTAAAACTCTAATATAAAGCAACATGTGAAAAGGGACGTACAAATTATAACATTCACGCATTTCTTGTGGAAATAAAGTTAATATAAAACAAGAATTACCAGCCACAGCTGTCTTTTTGCTCTGCACTATTTCTCCGTTCTTTTTCTTTCACGATATCATGTTCTGCAATCCAAGAGTGTACAAAAATGATGACAAAACACACTAGAAGAGGCCAAGGGGGGAAAAAAGGAATCATTAGATTTTAACTACTTTGAAATTAAAGAATAATTATACACAAAGAGAACTATCTAATATTGTTTCTTAATATATAAAACTTCAAAAGTAGCTTCTTTGGTTTAAATTCCAGCAATGTGCTACATTGTTACTAATATGCAGTCGATAGAAAAGCAAATGATTTCCCTAATACGACAGAAGCACAGTAAGCGAAAGGGGTTTTTAATGTATGGGTACAACATGAACAATGAAAGAAAAAAAATTAGACAGTTGTTATGGATAATGATCCTCGAGAAGAGTAAATAATTTCAGCGCTGGTAGAAAGATGGCACGAAAAGAGAATAAGCAGGTAATTTTAAATGACAAATAAACAAAATAAACTTTACTGTTAGCTTTGAAGTGTGTTATATATTAAACTCTCTTAATTCACACACAGAATAAGTGACATAACAGATCAAAAAAGAGTAAGAATCAAACTCGCAATATATTATTATTAAAAAGAGCTATACATATATACTTTTAAAGATTTTTTTTTTAAAAAAGGGCTCAAAAACACCATTCTAAAAACGGATTTTGAAGAACATCTTGAAAACAAAAGTCATAAACCATAAAAGAAATATTTTATTCAGAATTTTAACGTAAGAACCGTTTCTAATTTTAAGTTCTTTACTTAGGTATTCTCATCCATGAGAGAGGAACGCTTAGTCCAATGTACAAGAAATTATCCTGAAATATTACCACGTCCCTTTAATGAAATGATAGCAATTTTTCACTCAGGGAAAGAACATATTGTCTAGCTGCCCGGGTTCCAGCCCAGCTTTAATACAGCAAGCCCAAACACATCAAATGCCATTGAATGACACAGCATTTTGAAATGATGCAAAAAATTTAAATGCAATTTCATGGAAGAGCTATTGTAATTACCTATACTAAAATTTTGACCAAAAATTAAAGAAAACTAAGATACTCTTTTTCTTTCGAAGGAATCAAAGTCATATACTATTGTAGGGGCGCTCAACTTATTGTACTATAAAACATAAACATAGGAATGAAATTTACTCAGCTATGTGAGATGTCCAATACGGAGAAATTCTGTAAAATGTAGAATAGAACCTACGTCTGAAAACACACGAAAGGTAAAACATACAATTCAGATACTTTACTTTTAGCCTTGAAGCAGGTGTTCTATACTAAACTGTCTTAATTCACATACAGAATTAGTAATATAATAGCTCAAAATATTGTAAGAGCCAAACACGCATTATACAAACAGTAAAAAAAAATCTATATACATTTATTAGTGTTACGAGGGTTTATTCTGAAATATTATAATGCCACTTTCAGTGAAATGATAAAAATTTTCACTCAGGGAAGGGACATTCTGTCTGGCTGCCTGGGTTCCATCCCAGCTTCTGTTACAAAAGTTTCATAGAAGAATTTTAAAAATCCAGAAACGAAACTTATGAAGAAATTATTGACTATATTTGGTTCTATGATTAAGTCATTCTTACAGACATAATAACTAAAATCTTAAACTTGAGTGGGAGGAGAGAACTAAACTAGAGTCTTTGAATTCAAGGGTATTTTAAATGCATTTTAAATCAAAATTAATTTTGTGAAAATATTACACAAATATAAGGAATATACATTTTCACCATAATGTAATGTACGTTTTGCCAATTTGAAAATCTGGAGAACTAAAGCGTGAAATATAAGAAACCTGAAACAAACATTTGGAAAATCTCATCGAACTTAAATCAGTTTCTAAATTAGCTGTTTTGAGTGTATTTAAAATTAGGCCAACTACTTCATTCACTTCAAACCCATTACATAATATTAGTATTTAAGAAAACTGGTAAAAGATTGCAAATATGTTAAATAACAATTCTACTGATCTAGAAATGGAAATAACTGATTTTCATCCTAATTAAGATCAAGAACATCACAAAAAGCCATTTGAATAGTCCTAGATCAGAAAAATCATGAACTGTTAATCTTTTAAAAAGATATATTACCGCTTTCGATCTACTTAAAAATGTGAAAGAGGATTTTCAGGAACGAACTTGTTAAAATCAATGTTCAGGTACAGGATAACAAACAAACATCCGAACGACTGCATGGATATAGCCATAACATTGCATGCACCAGAGGGAAAAAAAAAAAAAAACTCTCAGAAGAAATGCAGTGTTAAATTTCACATTAAAATATGATTTCCCTGTATTTAATTTTCATCTTGCTGAATTTCTTGTAAATAATACAAAGAGTATACCTTTTCTTTAACATATTATAACACACATTTTTATACTTTGTTGAATGCACTTATATGCACTTGTAACGGAAATATGAAAAAGTGCAATATATAATTGCAGCTAGCCAAAATTTTCTAAACTTAAATTTGGCCCCCATTAAGTTAAAGTTGTGCATAACTGCACCAAGGGAAGGAATGCAATTTTATTTATTTGTCTGTATTTGGTTTCATTTTCATATAGAAAGAGTTAAATATAGGTTATATAGGTAACAAAATTTAAACACTCATTTTCAGTAAAAATTACAGAATAACAGATTTTGTTTCCCTGAAGGCGCAATACCTCGCTATTCCAGCTATGGTACAGACTGCATACTGTCAGAGAAAAATTCCTTTCTTAAACAGGGAATTCATATACTTTAATCTGTTTTTACACAAGTACTGTTTATGACTAATCCATGGTCCAGGAGTAAAATACTTTATAGTACACCCATCTAAATTTTTATTATTTCCGGTCATCTGTATAGACTGTTTACTTATCACGACTTAACTCCCAATCTGCATTCCACATATCTCATACGATTCTTAAAGTCACATTTCGTAGTTTATCATTTTTAATATGGCAGGTACTTGCTCAGCGCAGACTTGTAAAGCGTGATTTCGCGTGTAGAAGTACCTTAAAGGATTCCATTTAATTTGTCCACTGCTAGAATTTCATTCATACGTGGTTCGACATTCATCCATCAACACCGGAAAGTAAACAATTTCCATCGACTGAAAATGAAATCCAAAAAATCTTACAAATCTCAAAAGCAAAGGATACCAAAGAATTTTCACATATGGAAGACAGAGAAGTCAAACAATAAATCAGAAAATGAGAAAAGAAGAATTGGGTGCTTATAAAACCCTTTGATAATAAAAGCGCTCATTACGAAGAAGAGATTTTAACTGAAGATAAGATGAAGGAATTGATAAATAACACAAAAGCAACGTCTGATCTTCTAGCAGAGAATGACCCAATTAAAGAAAAAACAGGATACTTTAAAAGAGCTACTGGGAAACGTGCTCTTTACAGCGACACGGTTACAGTTGCCTCAGTCATTCTTGTACACCCATTTGTAAGCAAAAGACATCAGCTTTTTCAAAAAATAATCCTGTCATGCATTTGCCAAGAGAACAGAAAGAAGTCCAAAAGAAACTTTCAGAGTGCTTTTCAAAACAAAGTTGAAAGTTAATCTGCAGAATTTTACTTCGATAATAATAAAACATCTCGGATTTGATTTCCAAATGAATTTTAATTTATGGAATCAATTTTAAATAGATCTTCGCAAACTGGTTCATAAAACTTCACAATATTCCGAAATAGTTCAGATTAAGGGAAAAATATAATAAAGTATGCTTAAAACAACTAAGAAAAAGCACATTTTGAGCAGCTTTAACAGAAGACAATTCGGCTGCACTAACTTTCTTTACGAGTACTCATTAAATTTTTATTTACATTTTTCTTTTGTTCAACATTTAACCTTCAATTGTTTTAAGAGAAACAGCACTTGTTAGAGAGAATCTAAATTCGGAAAAAACTGAAACAAAATTGGTTTATACACAGGCAGTGCAATTATACTGACCTGTCGTGAAGAGAAGACCCTGTTGGACAGGGAAAATATTAGGCCACACAGAGAAGAAAATGTTTAGCCTCCTCCTCGTACTGCAAAAGGAGGCCACTTGGGAAAAAATTACACAACAGCAGTAATTTTGAAACCATTACAAAGCAACAGACCCCTAACAAAAATCAGACTTCTGATAATTATAGTGTGATTAACAGTTCGACCTCACTTCGAATATTACAACACAATATAAAGAAGGCACCGATTCAGACACCTCAATACGGAATTCAAAACCTAAGAAATTAATGCATAAATGCTACCCTAAACATTAAAACGTAATATGAAGCGTTCATGTAAAATAAATAACTAGTAAAACTCTAATATAAAGCAACATGTGAAAAGGGATGTACAAATTATAACATTCACGCATTTCTTGTGGAAATAAAGTTAATATAAAACAAGAATTACCAACCACAGCTGTCTTTTTGCTCTGCACTATTTCTCCGTTCTTTTTCTTTCACGATATCATGTTCTGCAATCCAAGAGTGTACAAAAATGATGACAAAACACACTAGAAGAGGCCAAGGGGGGAAAAAAGGAATCATTAGATTTTAACTACTTTGAAATTAAAGAATAATTATACACAAAGAGAACTATCTAATATTGTTTCTTAATATATAAAACTTCAAAAGTAGCTTCTTTGGTTTAAATTCCAGCAATGTGCTACATTGTTACTAAAATGCAGTCGATAGAAAAGCAAATGATTTCCCTAATACGACAGAAGCACAGTAAGCGAAAGGGGTTTTTAATGTATGGGTACAACATGAACAATGAAAGAAAAAAAATTAGACAGTTGTTATGGATAATGATCCTCGAGAAGAGTAAATAATTTCAGCGCTGGTAGAAAGATGGCACGAAAAGAGAATAAGCAGGTAATTTTAAATGACAAATAAACAAAATAAACTTTACTGTTAGCTTTGAAGTGTGTTATATATTAAACTCTCTTAATTCACACACAGAATTAGTGACATAACAGATCAAAAAAGAGTAAGAATCAAACTCGCAATATATTATTATTAAAAAGAGCTATACATATATACTTTTAAAGATTTTTTTTTTAAAAAAGGGCTCAAAAACACCATTCTAAAAACGGATTTTGAAGAACATCTTGAAAACAAAAGTCATAAACCATAAAAGAAATATTTTATTCAGAATTTTAACGTAAGAACCGTTTCTAATTTTAAGTTCTTTACTTAGGTATTCTCATCCATGAGAGAGGAACGCTTAGTCCAATGTACAAGAAATTATCCTGAAATATTACCACGTCACTTTAATGAAATGATAGCAATTTTTCACTCAGGGAAAGAACATATTGTCTAGCTGCCCGGGTTCCAGCCCAGCTTTAATACAGCAAGCCCAAACACATCAAATGCCATTGAATGACACAGCATTTTGAAATGATGCAAAAAATTTAAATGCAATTTCATGGAAGAGCTATTGTAATTACCTATACTAAAATTTTGACCAAAAATTAAAGAAAACTAAGATACTCTTTTTCTTTCGAAGGAATCAAAGTCATATACTATTGTAGGGGCGCTCAACTTATTGTACTATAAAACCTAAACATAGGAATGAAATTTACTCAGCTATGTGAGATGTCCAATACGGAGAAATTCTGTAAAATGTAGAATAGAACCTACGTCTGAAAACACACGAAAGGTAAAACATACAATTCAGATACTTTACTTTTAGCCTTGAAGCAGGTGTTCTATACTAAACTGTCTTAATTCACATACAGAATTAGTAATATAATAGCTCAAAATATTGTAAGAGCCAAACACGCATTATACAAACAGTAAAAAAAAATCTATATACATTTATTAGTGTTACGAGGGTTTATTCTGAAATATTATAATGCCACTTTCAGTGAAATGATAAAAATTTTCACTCAGGGAAGGGACATTCTGTCTGGCTGCCTGGGTTCCATCCCAGCTTCTGTTACAAAAGTTTCATAGAAGAATTTTAAAAATCCAGAAACGAAACTTATGAAGAAATTATTGACTATATTTGGTTCTATGATTAAGTCATTCTTACAGACATAATAACTAAAATCTTAAACTTGAGTGGGAGGAGAGAACTAAACTAGAGTCTTTGAATTCAAGGGTATTTTAAATGCATTTTAAATCAAAATTAATTTTGTGAAAATATTACACAAATATAAGGAATATACATTTTCACCATAATGTAATGTACGTTTTGCCAATTTGAAAATCTGGAGAACTAAAGCGTGAAATATAAGAAACCTGAAACAAACATTTGGAAAATCTCATCGAACTTAAATCAGTTTCTAAATTAGCTGTTTTGAGTGTATTTAAAATTAGGCCAACTACTTCATTCACTTCAAACCCATTACATAATATTAGTATTTAAGAAAACTGGTAAAAGATTGCAAATATGTTAAATAACAATTCTACTGATCTAGAAATGGAAATAACTGATTTTCATCCTAATTAAGATCAAGAACATCACAAAAAGCCATTTGAATAGTCCTAGATCAGAAAAATCATGAACTGTTAATCTTTTAAAAAGATATATTACCGCTTTCGATCTACTTAAAAATGTGAAAGAGGATTTTCAGGAACGAACTTGTTAAAATCAATGTTCAGGTACAGGATAACAAACAAACATCCGAACGACTGCATGGATATAGCCATAACATTGCATGCACCAGAGGGAAAAAAAAAAAAAAACTCTCAGAAGAAATGCAGTGTTAAATTTCACATTAAAATATGATTTCCCTGTATTTAATTTTCATCTTGCTGAATTTCTTGTAAATAATACAAAGAGTATACCTTTTCTTTAACATATTATAACACACATTTTTATACTTTGTTGAATGCACTTATATGCACTTGTAACGGAAATATGAAAAAGTGCAATATATAATTGCAGCTAGCCAAAATTTTCTAAACTTAAATTTGGCCCCCATTAAGTTAAAGTTGTGCATAACTGCACCAAGGGAAGGAATGCAATTTTATTTATTTGTCTGTATTTGGTTTCATTTTCATATAGAAAGAGTTAAATATAGGTTATATAGGTAACAAAATTTAAACACTCATTTTCAGTAAAAATTACAGAATAACAGATTTTGTTTCCCTGAAGGCGCAATACCTCGCTATTCCAGCTATGGTACAGACTGCATACTGTCAGAGAAAAATTCCTTTCTTAAACAGGGAATTCATATACTTTAATCTGTTTTTACACAAGTACTGTTTATGACTAATCCATGGTCCAGGAGTAAAATACTTTATAGTACACCCATCTAAATTTTTATTATTTCCGGTCATCTGTATAGACTGTTTACTTATCACGACTTAACTCCCAATCTGCATTCCACATATCTCATACGATTCTTAAAGTCACATTTCGTAGTTTATCATTTTTAATATGGCAGGTACTTGCTCAGCGCAGACTTGTAAAGCGTGATTTCGCGTGTAGAAGTACCTTAAAGGATTCCATTTAATTTGTCCACTGCTAGAATTTCATTCATACGTGGTTCGACATTCATCCATCAACACCGGAAAGTAAACAATTTCCATCGACTGAAAATGAAATCCAAAAAATCTTACAAATCTCAAAAGCAAAGGATACCAAAGAATTTTCACATATGGAAGACAGAGAAGTCAAACAATAAATCAGAAAATGAGAAAAGAAGAATTGGGTGCTTATAAAACCCTTTGATAATAAAAGCGCTCATTACGAAGAAGAGATTTTAACTGAAGATAAGATGAAGGAATTGATAAATAACACAAAAGCAACGTCTGATCTTCTAGCAGAGAATGACCCAATTAAAGAAAAAACAGGATACTTTAAAAGAGCTACTGGGAAACGTGCTCTTTACAGCGACACGGTTACAGTTGCCTCAGTCATTCTTGTACACCCATTTGTAAGCAAAAGACATCAGCTTTTTCAAAAAATAATCCTGTCATGCATTTGCCAAGAGAACAGAAAGAAGTCCAAAAGAAACTTTCAGAGTGCTTTTCAAAACAAAGTTGAAAGTTAATCTGCAGAATTTTACTTCGATAATAATAAAACATCTCGGATTTGATTTCCAAATGAATTTTAATTTATGGAATCAATTTTAAATAGATCTTCGCAAACTGGTTCATAAAACTTCACAATATTCCGAAATAGTTCAGATTAAGGGAAAAATATAATAAAGTATGCTTAAAACAACTAAGAAAAAGCACATTTTGAGCAGCTTTAACAGAAGACAATTCGGCTGCACTAACTTTCTTTACGAGTACTCATTAAATTTTTATTTACATTTTTCTTTTGTTCAACATTTAACCTTCAATTGTTTTAAGAGAAACAGCACTTGTTAGAGAGAATCTAAATTCGGAAAAAACTGAAACAAAATTGGTTTATACACAGGCAGTGCAATTATACTGACCTGTCGTGAAGAGAAGACCCTGTTGGACAGGGAAAATATTAGGCCACACAGAGAAGAAAATGTTTAGCCTCCTCCTCGTACTGCAAAAGGAGGCCACTTGGGAAAAAATTACACAACAGCAGTAATTTTGAAACCATTACAAAGCAACAGACCCCTAACAAAAATCAGACTTCTGATAATTATAGTGTGATTAACAGTTCGACCTCACTTCGAATATTACAACACAATATAAAGAAGGCACCGATTCAGACACCTCAATACGGAATTCAAAACCTAAGAAATGAATGCATAAATGCTACCCTAAACATTAAAACGTAATATGAAGCGTTCATGTAAAATAAATAACTAGTAAAACTCTAATATAAAGCAACATGTGAAAAGGGATGTACAAATTATAACATTCACGCATTTCTTGTGGAAATAAAGTTAATATAAAACAAGAATTACCAACCACAGCTGTCTTTTTGCTCTGCACTATTTCTCCGTTCTTTTTCTTTCACGATATCATGTTCTGCAATCCAAGAGTGTACAAAAATGATGACAAAACACACTAGAAGAGGCCAAGGGGGGAAAAAAGGAATCATTAGATTTTAACTACTTTGAAATTAAAGAATAATTATACACAAAGAGAACTATCTAATATTGTTTCTTAATATATAAAACTTCAAAAGTAGCTTCTTTGGTTTAAATTCCAGCAATGTGCTACATTGTTACTAAAATGCAGTCGATAGAAAAGCAAATGATTTCCCTAATACGACAGAAGCACAGTAAGCGAAAGGGGTTTTTAATGTATGGGTACAACATGAACAATGAAAGAAAAAAAATTAGACAGTTGTTATGGATAATGATCCTCGAGAAGAGTAAATAATTTCAGCGCTGGTAGAAAGATGGCACGAAAAGAGAATAAGCAGGTAATTTTAAATGACAAATAAACAAAATAAACTTTACTGTTAGCTTTGAAGTGTGTTATATATTAAACTCTCTTAATTCACACACAGAATTAGTGACATAACAGATCAAAAAAGAGTAAGAATCAAACTCGCAATATATTATTATTAAAAAGAGCTATACATATATACTTTTAAAGATTTTTTTTTTAAAAAAGGGCTCAAAAACACCATTCTAAAAACGGATTTTGAAGAACATCTTGAAAACAAAAGTCATAAACCATAAAAGAAATATTTTATTCAGAATTTTAACGTAAGAACCGTTTCTAATTTTAAGTTCTTTACTTAGGTATTCTCATCCATGAGAGAGGAACGCTTAGTCCAATGTACAAGAAATTATCCTGAAATATTACCACGTCACTTTAATGAAATGATAGCAATTTTTCACTCAGGGAAAGAACATATTGTCTAGCTGCCCGGGTTCCAGCCCAGCTTTAATACAGCAAGCCCAAACACATCAAATGCCATTGAATGACACAGCATTTTGAAATGATGCAAAAAATTTAAATGCAATTTCATGGAAGAGCTATTGTAATTACCTATACTAAAATTTTGACCAAAAATTAAAGAAAACTAAGATACTCTTTTTCTTTCGAAGGAATCAAAGTCATATACTATTGTAGGGGCGCTCAACTTATTGTACTATAAAACCTAAACATAGGAATGAAATTTACTCAGCTATGTGAGATGTCCAATACGGAGAAATTCTGTAAAATGTAGAATAGAACCTACGTCTGAAAACACACGAAAGGTAAAACATACAATTCAGATACTTTACTTTTAGCCTTGAAGCAGGTGTTCTATACTAAACTGTCTTAATTCACATACAGAATTAGTAATATAATAGCTCAAAATATTGTAAGAGCCAAACACGCATTATACAAACAGTAAAAAAAAATCTATATACATTTATTAGTGTTACGAGGGTTTATTCTGAAATATTATAATGCCACTTTCAGTGAAATGATAAAAATTTTCACTCAGGGAAGGGACATTCTGTCTGGCTGCCTGGGTTCCATCCCAGCTTCTGTTACAAAAGTTTCATAGAAGAATTTTAAAAATCCAGAAACGAAACTTATGAAGAAATTATTGACTATATTTGGTTCTATGATTAAGTCATTCTTACAGACATAATAACTAAAATCTTAAACTTGAGTGGGAGGAGAGAACTAAACTAGAGTCTTTGAATTCAAGGGTATTTTAAATGCATTTTAAATCAAAATTAATTTTGTGAAAATATTACACAAATATAAGGAATATACATTTTCACCATAATGTAATGTACGTTTTGCCAATTTGAAAATCTGGAGAACTAAAGCGTGAAATATAAGAAACCTGAAACAAACATTTGGAAAATCTCATCGAACTTAAATCAGTTTCTAAATTAGCTGTTTTGAGTGTATTTAAAATTAGGCCAACTACTTCATTCACTTCAAACCCATTACATAATATTAGTATTTAAGAAAACTGGTAAAAGATTGCAAATATGTTAAATAACAATTCTACTGATCTAGAAATGGAAATAACTGATTTTCATCCTAATTAAGATCAAGAACATCACAAAAAGCCATTTGAATAGTCCTAGATCAGAAAAATCATGAACTGTTAATCTTTTAAAAAGATATATTACCGCTTTCGATCTACTTAAAAATGTGAAAGAGGATTTTCAGGAACGAACTTGTTAAAATCAATGTTCAGGTACAGGATAACAAACAAACATCCGAACGACTGCATGGATATAGCCATAACATTGCATGCACCAGAGGGAAAAAAAAAAAAAAACTCTCAGAAGAAATGCAGTGTTAAATTTCACATTAAAATATGATTTCCCTGTATTTAATTTTCATCTTGCTGAATTTCTTGTAAATAATACAAAGAGTATACCTTTTCTTTAACATATTATAACACACATTTTTATACTTTGTTGAATGCACTTATATGCACTTGTAACGGAAATATGAAAAAGTGCAATATATAATTGCAGCTAGCCAAAATTTTCTAAACTTAAATTTGGCCCCCATTAAGTTAAAGTTGTGCATAACTGCACCAAGGGAAGGAATGCAATTTTATTTATTTGTCTGTATTTGGTTTCATTTTCATATAGAAAGAGTTAAATATAGGTTATATAGGTAACAAAATTTAAACACTCATTTTCAGTAAAAATTACAGAATAACAGATTTTGTTTCCCTGAAGGCGCAATACCTCGCTATTCCAGCTATGGTACAGACTGCATACTGTCAGAGAAAAATTCCTTTCTTAAACAGGGAATTCATATACTTTAATCTGTTTTTACACAAGTACTGTTTATGACTAATCCATGGTCCAGGAGTAAAATACTTTATAGTACACCCATCTAAATTTTTATTATTTCCGGTCATCTGTATAGACTGTTTACTTATCACGACTTAACTCCCAATCTGCATTCCACATATCTCATACGATTCTTAAAGTCACATTTCGTAGTTTATCATTTTTAATATGGCAGGTACTTGCTCAGCGCAGACTTGTAAAGCGTGATTTCGCGTGTAGAAGTACCTTAAAGGATTCCATTTAATTTGTCCACTGCTAGAATTTCATTCATACGTGGTTCGACATTCATCCATCAACACCGGAAAGTAAACAATTTCCATCGACTGAAAATGAAATCCAAAAAATCTTACAAATCTCAAAAGCAAAGGATACCAAAGAATTTTCACATATGGAAGACAGAGAAGTCAAACAATAAATCAGAAAATGAGAAAAGAAGAATTGGGTGCTTATAAAACCCTTTGATAATAAAAGCGCTCATTACGAAGAAGAGATTTTAACTGAAGATAAGATGAAGGAATTGATAAATAACACAAAAGCAACGTCTGATCTTCTAGCAGAGAATGACCCAATTAAAGAAAAAACAGGATACTTTAAAAGAGCTACTGGGAAACGTGCTCTTTACAGCGACACGGTTACAGTTGCCTCAGTCATTCTTGTACACCCATTTGTAAGCAAAAGACATCAGCTTTTTCAAAAAATAATCCTGTCATGCATTTGCCAAGAGAACAGAAAGAAGTCCAAAAGAAACTTTCAGAGTGCTTTTCAAAACAAAGTTGAAAGTTAATCTGCAGAATTTTACTTCGATAATAATAAAACATCTCGGATTTGATTTCCAAATGAATTTTAATTTATGGAATCAATTTTAAATAGATCTTCGCAAACTGGTTCATAAAACTTCACAATATTCCGAAATAGTTCAGATTAAGGGAAAAATATAATAAAGTATGCTTAAAACAACTAAGAAAAAGCACATTTTGAGCAGCTTTAACAGAAGACAATTCGGCTGCACTAACTTTCTTTACGAGTACTCATTAAATTTTTATTTACATTTTTCTTTTGTTCAACATTTAACCTTCAATTGTTTTAAGAGAAACAGCACTTGTTAGAGAGAATCTAAATTCGGAAAAAACTGAAACAAAATTGGTTTATACACAGGCAGTGCAATTATACTGACCTGTCGTGAAGAGAAGACCCTGTTGGACAGGGAAAATATTAGGCCACACAGAGAAGAAAATGTTTAGCCTCCTCCTCGTACTGCAAAAGGAGGCCACTTGGGAAAAAATTACACAACAGCAGTAATTTTGAAACCATTACAAAGCAACAGACCCCTAACAAAAATCAGACTTCTGATAATTATAGTGTGATTAACAGTTCGACCTCACTTCGAATATTACAACACAATATAAAGAAGGCACCGATTCAGACACCTCAATACGGAATTCAAAACCTAAGAAATGAATGCATAAATGCTACCCTAAACATTAAAACGTAATATGAAGCGTTCATGTAAAATAAATAACTAGTAAAACTCTAATATAAAGCAACATGTGAAAAGGGATGTACAAATTATAACATTCACGCATTTCTTGTGGAAATAAAGTTAATATAAAACAAGAATTACCAACCACAGCTGTCTTTTTGCTCTGCACTATTTCTCCGTTCTTTTTCTTTCACGATATCATGTTCTGCAATCCAAGAGTGTACAAAAATGATGACAAAACACACTAGAAGAGGCCAAGGGGGGAAAAAAGGAATCATTAGATTTTAACTACTTTGAAATTAAAGAATAATTATACACAAAGAGAACTATCTAATATTGTTTCTTAATATATAAAACTTCAAAAGTAGCTTCTTTGGTTTAAATTCCAGCAATGTGCTACATTGTTACTAAAATGCAGTCGATAGAAAAGCAAATGATTTCCCTAATACGACAGAAGCACAGTAAGCGAAAGGGGTTTTTAATGTATGGGTACAACATGAACAATGAAAGAAAAAAAATTAGACAGTTGTTATGGATAATGATCCTCGAGAAGAGTAAATAATTTCAGCGCTGGTAGAAAGATGGCACGAAAAGAGAATAAGCAGGTAATTTTAAATGACAAATAAACAAAATAAACTTTACTGTTAGCTTTGAAGTGTGTTATATATTAAACTCTCTTAATTCACACACAGAATTAGTGACATAACAGATCAAAAAAGAGTAAGAATCAAACTCGCAATATATTATTATTAAAAAGAGCTATACATATATACTTTTAAAGATTTTTTTTTTAAAAAAGGGCTCAAAAACACCATTCTAAAAACGGATTTTGAAGAACATCTTGAAAACAAAAGTCATAAACCATAAAAGAAATATTTTATTCAGAATTTTAACGTAAGAACCGTTTCTAATTTTAAGTTCTTTACTTAGGTATTCTCATCCATGAGAGAGGAACGCTTAGTCCAATGTACAAGAAATTATCCTGAAATATTACCACGTCACTTTAATGAAATGATAGCAATTTTTCACTCAGGGAAAGAACATATTGTCTAGCTGCCCGGGTTCCAGCCCAGCTTTAATACAGCAAGCCCAAACACATCAAATGCCATTGAATGACACAGCATTTTGAAATGATGCAAAAAATTTAAATGCAATTTCATGGAAGAGCTATTGTAATTACCTATACTAAAATTTTGACCAAAAATTAAAGAAAACTAAGATACTCTTTTTCTTTCGAAGGAATCAAAGTCATATACTATTGTAGGGGCGCTCAACTTATTGTACTATAAAACCTAAACATAGGAATGAAATTTACTCAGCTATGTGAGATGTCCAATACGGAGAAATTCTGTAAAATGTAGAATAGAACCTACGTCTGAAAACACACGAAAGGTAAAACATACAATTCAGATACTTTACTTTTAGCCTTGAAGCAGGTGTTCTATACTAAACTGTCTTAATTCACATACAGAATTAGTAATATAATAGCTCAAAATATTGTAAGAGCCAAACACGCATTATACAAACAGTAAAAAAAA
This sequence comes from Stegodyphus dumicola, assembly GCF_044657685.1. NCBI lineage: Eukaryota > Metazoa > Arthropoda > Arachnida > Araneae > Eresidae > Stegodyphus > Stegodyphus dumicola. The sequence goes on along the minus strand of NC_140780.1, from coordinate 6,034,780 downwards.
ATCTATATACATTTATTAGTGTTACGAGGGTTTATTCTGAAATATTATAATGCCACTTTCAGTGAAATGATAAAAATTTTCACTCAGGGAAGGGACATTCTGTCTGGCTGCCTGGGTTCCATCCCAGCTTCTGTTACAAAAGTTTCATAGAAGAATTTTAAAAATCCAGAAACGAAACTTATGAAGAAATTATTGACTATATTTGGTTCTATGATTAAGTCATTCTTACAGACATAATAACTAAAATCTTAAACTTGAGTGGGAGGAGAGAACTAAACTAGAGTCTTTGAATTCAAGGGTATTTTAAATGCATTTTAAATCAAAATTAATTTTGTGAAAATATTACACAAATATAAGGAATATACATTTTCACCATAATGTAATGTACGTTTTGCCAATTTGAAAATCTGGAGAACTAAAGCGTGAAATATAAGAAACCTGAAACAAACATTTGGAAAATCTCATCGAACTTAAATCAGTTTCTAAATTAGCTGTTTTGAGTGTATTTAAAATTAGGCCAACTACTTCATTCACTTCAAACCCATTACATAATATTAGTATTTAAGAAAACTGGTAAAAGATTGCAAATATGTTAAATAACAATTCTACTGATCTAGAAATGGAAATAACTGATTTTCATCCTAATTAAGATCAAGAACATCACAAAAAGCCATTTGAATAGTCCTAGATCAGAAAAATCATGAACTGTTAATCTTTTAAAAAGATATATTACCGCTTTCGATCTACTTAAAAATGTGAAAGAGGATTTTCAGGAACGAACTTGTTAAAATCAATGTTCAGGTACAGGATAACAAACAAACATCCGAACGACTGCATGGATATAGCCATAACATTGCATGCACCAGAGGGAAAAAAAAAAAAAAACTCTCAGAAGAAATGCAGTGTTAAATTTCACATTAAAATATGATTTCCCTGTATTTAATTTTCATCTTGCTGAATTTCTTGTAAATAATACAAAGAGTATACCTTTTCTTTAACATATTATAACACACATTTTTATACTTTGTTGAATGCACTTATATGCACTTGTAACGGAAATATGAAAAAGTGCAATATATAATTGCAGCTAGCCAAAATTTTCTAAACTTAAATTTGGCCCCCATTAAGTTAAAGTTGTGCATAACTGCACCAAGGGAAGGAATGCAATTTTATTTATTTGTCTGTATTTGGTTTCATTTTCATATAGAAAGAGTTAAATATAGGTTATATAGGTAACAAAATTTAAACACTCATTTTCAGTAAAAATTACAGAATAACAGATTTTGTTTCCCTGAAGGCGCAATACCTCGCTATTCCAGCTATGGTACAGACTGCATACTGTCAGAGAAAAATTCCTTTCTTAAACAGGGAATTCATATACTTTAATCTGTTTTTACACAAGTACTGTTTATGACTAATCCATGGTCCAGGAGTAAAATACTTTATAGTACACCCATCTAAATTTTTATTATTTCCGGTCATCTGTATAGACTGTTTACTTATCACGACTTAACTCCCAATCTGCATTCCACATATCTCATACGATTCTTAAAGTCACATTTCGTAGTTTATCATTTTTAATATGGCAGGTACTTGCTCAGCGCAGACTTGTAAAGCGTGATTTCGCGTGTAGAAGTACCTTAAAGGATTCCATTTAATTTGTCCACTGCTAGAATTTCATTCATACGTGGTTCGACATTCATCCATCAACACCGGAAAGTAAACAATTTCCATCGACTGAAAATGAAATCCAAAAAATCTTACAAATCTCAAAAGCAAAGGATACCAAAGAATTTTCACATATGGAAGACAGAGAAGTCAAACAATAAATCAGAAAATGAGAAAAGAAGAATTGGGTGCTTATAAAACCCTTTGATAATAAAAGCGCTCATTACGAAGAAGAGATTTTAACTGAAGATAAGATGAAGGAATTGATAAATAACACAAAAGCAACGTCTGATCTTCTAGCAGAAAATGACCCAATTAAAGAAAAAACAGGATACTTTAAAAGAGCTACTGGGAAACGTGCTCTTTACAGCGACACGGTTACAGTTGCCTCAGTCATTCTTGTACACCCATTTGTAAGCAAAAGACATCAGCTTTTTCAAAAAATAATCCTGTCATGCATTTGCCAAGAGAACAGAAAGAAGTCCAAAAGAAACTTTCAGAGTGCTTTTCAAAACAAAGTTGAAAGTTAATCTGCAGAATTTTACTTCGATAATAATAAAACATCTCGGATTTGATTTCAAAATGAATTTTAATTTATGAAATCAATTTTAAATAAATCTTCGCAAATTGGTTCATAAAACTTCACAATATTCCGAAATAGTTCAGATTAAGGGAAAAATATAATAAAGTATGCTTAAAACAACTAAGAAAAAGCACATTTTGAGCAGCTTTAACAGAAGACAATTTGGCTGCACTAACTTTCTTTACGAGTACTCATTAAATTTTTATTTACATTTTTCTTTTGTTCAACATTTAACCTTCAATTGTTTTAAGAGAAACAGCACTTGTTAGAGAGAATCTAAATTCGGAAAAAACTGAAACAAAATTGGTTTATACACAGGCAGTGCAATTATACTGACCTGTCGTGAAGAGAAGACCCTGTTGGACAGGGAAAATATTAGGCCACACAGAGAAGAAAATGTTTAGCCTCCTCCTCGTACTGCAAAAGGAGGCCACTTGGGAAAAAATTACACAACAGCAGTAATTTTGAAACCATTACAAAGCAACAGACCCCTAACAAAAATCAGACTTCTGATAATTATAGTGTGATTAACAGTTCGACCTCACTTCGAATATTACAACACAATATAAAGAAGGCACCAATTCAGACACCTCAATACGGAATTCAAAACCTAAGAAATTAATGCATAAATGCTACCCTAAACATTAAAACGTAATATGAAGCGTTCATGTAAAATAAATAACTAGTAAAACTCTAATATAAAGCAACATGTGAAAAGGGACGTACAAATTATAACATTCACGCATTTCTTGTGGAAATAAAGTTAATATAAAACAAGAATTACCAGCCACAGCTGTCTTTTTGCTCTGCACTATTTCTCCGTTCTTTTCATCTTCGTTCTTTTTCTTTCACGATATCATGTTCTGCAATCCAAGAGTGTACAAAAATGATGACAAAACACACTAGAAGAGGCCAAGGGGGGAAAAAAGGAATCATTAGATTTTAACTACTTTGAAATTAAAGAATAATTATACACAAAGAGAACTATCTAATATTGTTTCTTAATATATAAAACTTCAAAAGTAGCTTCTTTGGTTTAAATTCCAGCAATGTGCTACATTGTTACTAAAATGCAGTCGATAGAAAAGCAAATGATTTCCCTAATACGACAGAAGCACAGTAAGCGAAAGGGGTTTTTAATGTATGGGTACAACATGAACAATGAAAGAAAAAAAATTAGACAGTTGTTATGGATAATGATCCTCGAGAAGAGTAAATAATTTCAGCGCTGGTAGAAAGATGGCACGAAAAGAGAATAAGCAGGTAATTTTAAATGACAAATAAACAAAATAAACTTTACTGTTAGCTTTGAAGTGTGTTATATATTAAACTCTCTTAATTCACACACAGAATTAGTGACATAACAGATCAAAAAAGAGTAAGAATCAAACTCGCAATATATTATTATTAAAAAGAGCTATACATATATACTTTTAAAGATTTTTTTTTTAAAAAAGGGCTCAAAAACACCATTCTAAAAACGGATTTTGAAGAACATCTTGAAAACAAAAGTCATAAACCATAAAAGAAATATTTTATTCAGAATTTTAACGTAAGAACCGTTTCTAATTTTAAGTTCTTTACTTAGGTATTCTCATCCATGAGAGAGGAACGCTTAGTCCAATGTACAAGAAATTATCCTGAAATATTACCACGTCACTTTAATGAAATGATAGCAATTTTTCACTCAGGGAAAGAACATATTGTCTAGCTGCCCGGGTTCCAGCCTAGCTTTAATACAGCAAGCCCAAACACATCAAATGCCATTGAATGACACAGCATTTTGAAATGATGCAAAAAATTTAAATGCAATTTCATGGAAGAGCTATTGTAATTACCTATACTAAAATTTTGACCAAAAATTAAAGAAAACTAAGATACTCTTTTTCTTTCGAAGGAATCAAAGTCATATACTATTGTAGGGGCGCTCAACTTATTGTACTATAAAACCTAAACATAGGAATGAAATTTACTCAGCTATGTGAGATGTCCAATACGGAGAAATTCTGTAAAATGTAGAATAGAACCTACGTCTGAAAACACACGAAAGGTAAAACATACAATTCAGATACTTTACTTTTAGCCTTGAAGCAGGTGTTCTATACTAAACTGTCTTAATTCACATACAGAATTAGTAATATAATAGCTCAAAATATTGTAAGAGCCAAACACGCATTATACAAACAGTAAAAAAAAATCTATATACATTTATTAGTGTTACGAGGGTTTATTCTGAAATATTATAATGCCACTTTCAGTGAAATGATAAAAATTTTCACTCAGGGAAGGGACATTCTGTCTGGCTGCCTGGGTTCCATCCCAGCTTCTGTTACAAAAGTTTCATAGAAGAATTTTAAAAATCCAGAAACGAAACTTATGAAGAAATTATTGACTATATTTGGTTCTATGATTAAGTCATTCTTACAGACATAATAACTAAAATCTTAAACTTGAGTGGGAGGAGAGAACTAAACTAGAGTCTTTGAATTCAAGGGTATTTTAAATGCATTTTAAATCAAAATTAATTTTGTGAAAATATTACACAAATATAAGGAATATACATTTTCACCATAATGTAATGTACGTTTTGCCAATTTGAAAATCTGGAGAACTAAAGCGTGAAATATAAGAAACCTGAAACAAACATTTGGAAAATCTCATCAAACTTAAATCAGTTTCGAAATTAGCTGTTTTGAGTGTATTTAAAATTAGGCCAACTACTTCATTCACTTCAAACCCATTACATAATATTAGTATTTAAGAAAACTGGTAAAAGATTGCAAATATGTTAAATAACAATTCTACTGATCTAGAAATGGAAATAACTGATTTTCATCCTAATTAAGATCAAGAACATCACAAAAAGCCATTTGAATAGTCCTAGATCAGAAAAATCATGAACTGTTAATCTTTTAAAAAGATATATTACCGCTTTCGATCTACTTAAAAATGTGAAAGAGGATTTTCAGGAACGAACTTGTTAAAATCAATGTTCAGGTACAGGATAACAAACAAACATCCGAACGACTGCATGGATATAGCCATAACATTGCATGCACCAGAGGGAAAAAAAAAAAAAAACTCTCAGAAGAAATGCAGTGTTAAATTTCACATTAAAATATGATTTCCCTGTATTTAATTTTCATCTTGCTGAATTTCTTGTAAATAATACAAAGAGTATACCTTTTCTTTAACATATTATAACACACATTTTTATACTTTGTTGAATGCACTTATATGCACTTGTAACGGAAATATGAAAAAGTGCAATATATAATTGCAGCTAGCCAAAATTTTCTAAACTTAAATTTGGCCCCCATTAAGTTAAAGTTGTGCATAACTGCACCAAGGGAAGGAATGCAATTTTATTTATTTGTCTGTATTTGGTTTCATTTTCATATAGAAAGAGTTAAATATAGGTTATATAGGTAACAAAATTTAAACACTCATTTTCAGTAAAAATTACAGAATAACAGATTTTGTTTCCCTGAAGGCGCAATACCTCGCTATTCCAGCTATGGTACAGACTGCATACTGTCAGAGAAAAATTCCTTTCTTAAACAGGGAATTCATATACTTTAATCTGTTTTTACACAAGTACTGTTTATGACTAATCCATGGTCCAGGAGTAAAATACTTTATAGTACACCCATCTAAATTTTTATTATTTCCGGTCATCTGTATAGACTGTTTACTTATCACGACTTAACTCCCAATCTGCATTCCACATATCTCATACGATTCTTAAAGTCACATTTCGTAGTTTATCATTTTTAATATGGCAGGTACTTGCTCAGCGCAGACTTGTAAAGCGTGATTTCGCGTGTAGAAGTACCTTAAAGGATTCCATTTAATTTGTCCACTGCTAGAATTTCATTCATACGTGGTTCGACATTCATCCATCAACACCGGAAAGTAAACAATTTCCATCGACTGAAAATGAAATCCAAAAAATCTTACAAATCTCAAAAGCAAAGGATACCAAAGAATTTTCACATATGGAAGACAGAGAAGTCAAACAATAAATCAGAAAATGAGAAAAGAAGAATTGGGTGCTTATAAAACCCTTTGATAATAAAAGCGCTCATTACGAAGAAGAGATTTTAACTGAAGATAAGATGAAGGAATTGATAAATAACACAAAAGCAACGTCTGATCTTCTAGCAGAAAATGACCCAATTAAAGAAAAAACAGGATACTTTAAAAGAGCTACTGGGAAACGTGCTCTTTACAGCGACACGGTTACAGTTGCCTCAGTCATTCTTGTACACCCATTTGTAAGCAAAAGACATCAGCTTTTTCAAAAAATAATCCTGTCATGCATTTGCCAAGAGAACAGAAAGAAGTCCAAAAGAAACTTTCAGAGTGCTTTTCAAAACAAAGTTGAAAGTTAATCTGCAGAATTTTACTTCGATAATAATAAAACATCTCGGATTTGATTTCAAAATGAATTTTAATTTATGAAATCAATTTTAAATAAATCTTCGCAAATTGGTTCATAAAACTTCACAATATTCCGAAATAGTTCAGATTAAGGGAAAAATATAATAAAGTATGCTTAAAACAACTAAGAAAAAGCACATTTTGAGCAGCTTTAACAGAAGACAATTTGGCTGCACTAACTTTCTTTACGAGTACTCATTAAATTTTTATTTACATTTTTCTTTTGTTCAACATTTAACCTTCAATTGTTTTAAGAGAAACAGCACTTGTTAGAGAGAATCTAAATTCGGAAAAAACTGAAACAAAATTGGTTTATACACAGGCAGTGCAATTATACTGACCTGTCGTGAAGAGAAGACCCTGTTGGACAGGGAAAATATTAGGCCACACAGAGAAGAAAATGTTTAGCCTCCTCCTCGTACTGCAAAAGGAGGCCACTTGGGAAAAAATTACACAACAGCAGTAATTTTGAAACCATTACAAAGCAACAGACCCCTAACAAAAATCAGACTTCTGATAATTATAGTGTGATTAACAGTTCGACCTCACTTCGAATATTACAACACAATATAAAGAAGGCACCAATTCAGACACCTCAATACGGAATTCAAAACCTAAGAAATTAATGCATAAATGCTACCCTAAACATTAAAACGTAATATGAAGCGTTCATGTAAAATAAATAACTAGTAAAACTCTAATATAAAGCAACATGTGAAAAGGGACGTACAAATTATAACATTCACGCATTTCTTGTGGAAATAAAGTTAATATAAAACAAGAATTACCAGCCACAGCTGTCTTTTTGCTCTGCACTATTTCTCCGTTCTTTTCATCTTCGTTCTTTTTCTTTCACGATATCATGTTCTGCAATCCAAGAGTGTACAAAAATGATGACAAAACACACTAGAAGAGGCCAAGGGGGGAAAAAAGGAATCATTAGATTTTAACTACTTTGAAATTAAAGAATAATTATACACAAAGAGAACTATCTAATATTGTTTCTTAATATATAAAACTTCAAAAGTAGCTTCTTTGGTTTAAATTCCAGCAATGTGCTACATTGTTACTAAAATGCAGTCGATAGAAAAGCAAATGATTTCCCTAATACGACAGAAGCACAGTAAGCGAAAGGGGTTTTTAATGTATGGGTACAACATGAACAATGAAAGAAAAAAAATTAGACAGTTGTTATGGATAATGATCCTCGAGAAGAGTAAATAATTTCAGCGCTGGTAGAAAGATGGCACGAAAAGAGAATAAGCAGGTAATTTTAAATGACAAATAAACAAAATAAACTTTACTGTTAGCTTTGAAGTGTGTTATATATTAAACTCTCTTAATTCACACACAGAATTAGTGACATAACAGATCAAAAAAGAGTAAGAATCAAACTCGCAATATATTATTATTAAAAAGAGCTATACATATATACTTTTAAAGATTTTTTTTTTAAAAAAGGGCTCAAAAACACCATTCTAAAAACGGATTTTGAAGAACATCTTGAAAACAAAAGTCATAAACCATAAAAGAAATATTTTATTCAGAATTTTAACGTAAGAACCGTTTCTAATTTTAAGTTCTTTACTTAGGTATTCTCATCCATGAGAGAGGAACGCTTAGTCCAATGTACAAGAAATTATCCTGAAATATTACCACGTCACTTTAATGAAATGATAGCAATTTTTCACTCAGGGAAAGAACATATTGTCTAGCTGCCCGGGTTCCAGCCCAGCTTTAATACAGCAAGCCCAAACACATCAAATGCCATTGAATGACACAGCATTTTGAAATGATGCAAAAAATTTAAATGCAATTTCATGGAAGAGCTATTGTAATTACCTATACTAAAATTTTGACCAAAAATTAAAGAAAACTAAGATACTCTTTTTCTTTCGAAGGAATCAAAGTCATATACTATTGTAGGGGCGCTCAACTTATTGTACTATAAAACCTAAACATAGGAATGAAATTTACTCAGCTATGTGAGATGTCCAATACGGAGAAATTCTGTAAAATGTAGAATAGAACCTACGTCTGAAAACACACGAAAGGTAAAACATACAATTCAGATACTTTACTTTTAGCCTTGAAGCAGGTGTTCTATACTAAACTGTCTTAATTCACATACAGAATTAGTAATATAATAGCTCAAAATATTGTAAGAGCCAAACACGCATTATACAAACAGTAAAAAAAAATCTATATACATTTATTAGTGTTACGAGGGTTTATTCTGAAATATTATAATGCCACTTTCAGTGAAATGATAAAAATTTTCACTCAGGGAAGGGACATTCTGTCTGGCTGCCTGGGTTCCATCCCAGCTTCTGTTACAAAAGTTTCATAGAAGAATTTTAAAAATCCAGAAACGAAACTTATGAAGAAATTATTGACTATATTTGGTTCTATGATTAAGTCATTCTTACAGACATAATAACTAAAATCTTAAACTTGAGTGGGAGGAGAGAACTAAACTAGAGTCTTTGAATTCAAGGGTATTTTAAATGCATTTTAAATCAAAATTAATTTTGTGAAAATATTACACAAATATAAGGAATATACATTTTCACCATAATGTAATGTACGTTTTGCCAATTTGAAAATCTGGAGAACTAAAGCGTGAAATATAAGAAACCTGAAACAAATATTTTGGAAAATCTCATCGAACTTAAATCAGTTTCTAAATTAGCTGTTTTGAGTGTATTTAAAATTAGGCCAACTACTTCATTCACTTCAAACCCATTACATAATATTAGTATTTAAGAAAACTGGTAAAAGATTGCAAATATGTTAAATAACAATTCTACTGATCTAGAAATGGAAATAACTGATTTTCATCCTAATTAAGATCAAGAACATCACAAAAAGCCATTTGAATAGTCCTAGATCAGAAAAATCATGAACTGTTAATCTTTTAAAAAGATATATTACCGCTTTCGATCTACTTAAAAATGTGAAAGAGGATTTTCAGGAACGAACTTGTTAAAATCAATGTTCAGGTACAGGATAACAAACAAACATCCGAACGACTGCATGGATATAGCCATAACATTGCATGCACCAGAGGGAAAAAAAAAAAAAAACTCTCAGAAGAAATGCAGTGTTAAATTTCACATTAAAATATGATTTCCCTGTATTTAATTTTCATCTTGCTGAATTTCTTGTAAATAATACAAAGAGTATACCTTTTCTTTAACATATTATAACACACATTTTTATACTTTGTTGAATGCACTTATATGCACTTGTAACGGAAATATGAAAAAGTGCAATATATAATTGCAGCTAGCCAAAATTTTCTAAACTTAAATTTGGCCCCCATTAAGTTAAAGTTGTGCATAACTGCACCAAGGGAAGGAATGCAATTTTATTTATTTGTCTGTATTTGGTTTCATTTTCATATAGAAAGAGTTAAATATAGGTTATATAGGTAACAAAATTTAAACACTCATTTTCAGTAAAAATTACAGAATAACAGATTTTGTTTCCCTGAAGGCGCAATACCTCGCTATTCCAGCTATGGTACAGACTGCATACTGTCAGAGAAAAATTCCTTTCTTAAACAGGGAATTCATATACTTTAATCTGTTTTTACACAAGTACTGTTTATGACTAATCCATGGTCCAGGAGTAAAATACTTTATAGTACACCCATCTAAATTTTTATTATTTCCGGTCATCTGTATAGACTGTTTACTTATCACGACTTAACTCCCAATCTGCATTCCACATATCTCATACGATTCTTAAAGTCACATTTCGTAGTTTATCATTTTTAATATGGCAGGTACTTGCTCAGCGCAGACTTGTAAAGCGTGATTTCGCGTGTAGAAGTACCTTAAAGGATTCCATTTAATTTGTCCACTGCTAGAATTTCATTCATACGTGGTTCGACATTCATCCATCAACACCGGAAAGTAAACAATTTCCATCGACTGAAAATGAAATCCAAAAAATCTTACAAATCTCAAAAGCAAAGGATACCAAAGAATTTTCACATATGGAAGACAGAGAAGTCAAACAATAAATCAGAAAATGAGAAAAGAAGAATTGGGTGCTTATAAAACCCTTTGATAATAAAAGCGCTCATTACGAAGAAGAGATTTTAACTGAAGATAAGATGAAGGAATTGATAAATAACACAAAAGCAACGTCTGATCTTCTAGCAGAGAATGACCCAATTAAAGAAAAAACAGGATACTTTAAAAGAGCTACTGGGAAACGTGCTCTTTACAGCGACACGGTTACAGTTGCCTCAGTCATTCTTGTACACCCATTTGTAAGCAAAAGACATCAGCTTTTTCAAAAAATAATCCTGTCATGCATTTGCCAAGAGAACAGAAAGAAGTCCAAAAGAAACTTTCAGAGTGCTTTTCAAAACAAAGTTGAAAGTTAATCTGCAGAATTTTACTTCGATAATAATAAAACATCTCGGATTTCATTTCCAAATGAATTTTAATTTATGGAATCAATTTTAAATAGATCTTCGCAAACTGGTTCATAAAACTTCACAATATTCCGAAATAGTTCAGATTAAGGGAAAAATATAATAAAGTATGCTTAAAACAACTAAGAAAAAGCACATTTTGAGCAGCTTTAACAGAAGACAATTTGGCTGCACTAACTTTCTTTACGAGTACTCATTAAATTTTTATTTACATTTTTCTTTTGTTCAACATTTAACCTTCAATTGTTTTAAGAGAAACAGCACTTGTTAGAGAGAATCTAAATTCGGAAAAAACTGAAACAAAATTGGTTTATACACAGGCAGTGCAATTATACTGACCTGTCGTGAAGAGAAGACCCTGTTGGACAGGGAAAATATTAGGCCACACAGAGAAGAAAATGTTTAGCCTCCTCCTCGTACTGCAAAAGGAGGCCACTTGGGAAAAAATTACACAACAGCAGTAATTTTGAAACCATTACAAAGCAACAGACCCCTAACAAAAATCAGACTTCTGATAATTATAGTGTGATTAACAGTTCGACCTCACTTCGAATATTACAACACAATATAAAGAAGGCACCGATTCAGACACCTCAATACGGAATTCAAAACCTAAGAAATTAATGCATAAATGCTACCCTAAACATTAAAACGTAATATGAAGCGTTCATGTAAAATAAATAACTAGTAAAACTCTAATATAAAGCAACATGTGAAAAGGGACGTACAAATTATAACATTCACGCATTTCTTGTGGAAATAAAGTTAATATAAAACAAGAATTACCAGCCACAGCTGTCTTTTTGCTCTGCACTATTTCTCCGTTCTTTTCATCTTCGTTCTTTTTCTTTCACGATATCATGTTCTGCAATCCAAGAGTGTACAAAAATGATGACAAAACACACTAGAAGAGGCCAAGGGGGGAAAAAAGGAATCATTAGATTTTAACTACTTTGAAATTAAAGAATAATTATACACAAAGAGAACTATCTAATATTGTTTCTTAATATATAAAACTTCAAAAGTAGCTTCTTTGGTTTAAATTCCAGCAATGTGCTACATTGTTACTAAAATGCAGTCGATAGAAAAGCAAATGATTTCCCTAATACGACAGAAGCACAGTAAGCGAAAGGGGTTTTTAATGTATGGGTACAACATGAACAATGAAAGAAAAAAAATTAGACAGTTGTTATGGATAATGATCCTCGAGAAGAGTAAATAATTTCAGCGCTGGTAGAAAGATGGCACGAAAAGAGAATAAGCAGGTAATTTTAAATGACAAATAAACAAAATAAACTTTACTGTTAGCTTTGAAGTGTGTTATATATTAAACTCTCTTAATTCACACACAGAATTAGTGACATAACAGATCAAAAAAGAGTAAGAATCAAACTCGCAATATATTATTATTAAAAAGAGCTATACATATATACTTTTAAAGATTTTTTTTTTAAAAAAGGGCTCAAAAACACCATTCTAAAAACGGATTTTGAAGAACATCTTGAAAACAAAAGTCATAAACCATAAAAGAAATATTTTATTCAGAATTTTAACGTAAGAACCGTTTCTAATTTTAAGTTCTTTACTTAGGTATTCTCATCCATGAGAGAGGAACGCTTAGTCCAATGTACAAGAAATTATCCTGAAATATTACCACGTCACTTTAATGAAATGATAGCAATTTTTCACTCAGGGAAAGAACATATTGTCTAGCTGCCCGGGTTCCAGCCCAGCTTTAATACAGCAAGCCCAAACACATCAAATGCCATTGAATGACACAGCATTTTGAAATGATGCAAAAAATTTAAATGCAATTTCATGGAAGAGCTATTGTAATTACCTATACTAAAATTTTGACCAAAAATTAAAGAAAACTAAGATACTCTTTTTCTTTCGAAGGAATCAAAGTCATATACTATTGTAGGGGCGCTCAACTTATTGTACTATAAAACCTAAACATAGGAATGAAATTTACTCAGCTATGTGAGATGTCCAATACGGAGAAATTCTGTAAAATGTAGAATAGAACCTACGTCTGAAAACACACGAAAGGTAAAACATACAATTCAGATACTTTACTTTTAGCCTTGAAGCAGGTGTTCTATACTAAACTGTCTTAATTCACATACAGAATTAGTAATATAATAGCTCAAAATATTGTAAGAGCCAAACACGCATTATACAAACAGTAAAAAAAAATCTATATACATTTATTAGTGTTACGAGGGTTTATTCTGAAATATTATAATGCCACTTTCAGTGAAATGATAAAAATTTTCACTCAGGGAAGGGACATTCTGTCTGGCTGCCTGGGTTCCATCCCAGCTTCTGTTACAAAAGTTTCATAGAAGAATTTTAAAAATCCAGAAACGAAACTTATGAAGAAATTATTGACTATATTTGGTTCTATGATTAAGTCATTCTTACAGACATAATAACTAAAATCTTAAACTTGAGTGGGAGGAGAGAACTAAACTAGAGTCTTTGAATTCAAGGGTATTTTAAATGCATTTTAAATCAAAATTAATTTTGTGAAAATATTACACAAATATAAGGAATATACATTTTCACCATAATGTAATGTATGTTTTGCCAATTTGAAAATCTGGAGAACTAAAGCGTGAAATATAAGAAACCTGAAACAAACATTTGGAAAATCTCATCGAACTTAAATCAGTTTCTAAATTAGCTGTTTTGAGTGTATTTAAAATTAGGCCAACTACTTCATTCACTTCAAACCCATTACATAATATTAGTATTTAAGAAAACTGGTAAAAGATTGCAAATATGTTAAATAACAATTCTACTGATCTAGAAATGGAAATAACTGATTTTCATCCTAATTAAGATCAAGAACATCACAAAAAGCCATTTGAATAGTCCTAGATCAGAAAAATCATGAACTGTTAATCTTTTAAAAAGATATATTACCGCTTTCGATCTACTTAAAAATGTGAAAGAGGATTTTCAGGAACGAACTTGTTAAAATCAATGTTCAGGTACAGGATAACAAACAAACATCCGAACGACTGCATGGATATAGCCATAACATTGCATGCACCAGAGGGAAAAAAAAAAAAAAACTCTCAGAAGAAATGCAGTGTTAAATTTCACATTAAAATATGATTTCCCTGTATTTAATTTTCATCTTGCTGAATTTCTTGTAAATAATACAAAGAGTATACCTTTTCTTTAACACATTATAACACACATTTTTATACTTTGTTGAATGCACTTATATGCACTTGTAACGGAAATATGAAAAAGTGCAATATATAATTGCAGCTAGCCAAAATTTTCTAAACTTAAATTTGGCCCCCATTAAGTTAAAGTTGTGCATAACTGCACCAAGGGAAGGAATGCAATTTTATTTATTTGTCTGTATTTGGTTTCATTTTCATATAGAAAGAGTTAAATATAGGTTATATAGGTAACAAAATTTAAACACTCATTTTCAGTAAAAATTACAGAATAACAGATTTTGTTTCCCTGAAGGCGCAATACCTCGCTATTCCAGCTATGGTACAGACTGCATACTGTCAGAGAAAAATTCCTTTCTTAAACAGGGAATTCATATACTTTAATCTGTTTTTACACAAGTACTGTTTATGACTAATCCATGGTCCAGGAGTAAAATACTTTATAGTACACCCATCTAAATTTTTATTATTTCCGGTCATCTGTATAGACTGTTTACTTATCACGACTTAACTCCCAATCTGCATTCCACATATCTCATACGATTCTTAAAGTCACATTTCGTAGTTTATCATTTTTAATATGGCAGGTACTTGCTCAGCGCAGACTTGTAAAGCGTGATTTCGCGTGTAGAAGTACCTTAAAGGATTCCATTTAATTTGTCCACTGCTAGAATTTCATTCATACGTGGTTCGACATTCATCCATCAACACCGGAAAGTAAACAATTTCCATCGACTGAAAATGAAATCCAAAAAATCTTACAAATCTCAAAAGCAAAGGATACCAAAGAATTTTCACATATGGAAGACAGAGAAGTCAAACAATAAATCAGAAAATGAGAAAAGAAGAATTGGGTGCTTATAAAACCCTTTGATAATAAAAGCGCTCATTACGAAGAAGAGATTTTAACTGAAGATAAGATGAAGGAATTGATAAATAACACAAAAGCAACGTCTGATCTTCTAGCAGAGAATGACCCAATTAAAGAAAAAACAGGATACTTTAAAAGAGCTACTGGGAAACGTGCTCTTTACAGCGACACGGTTACAGTTGCCTCAGTCATTCTTGTACACCCATTTGTAAGCAAAAGACATCAGCTTTTTCAAAAAATAATCCTGTCATGCATTTGCCAAGAGAACAGAAAGAAGTCCAAAAGAAACTTTCAGAGTGCTTTTCAAAACAAAGTTGAAAGTTAATCTGCAGAATTTTACTTCGATAATAATAAAACATCTCGGATTTGATTTCCAAATGAATTTTAATTTATGGAATCAATTTTAAATAGATCTTCGCAAACTGGTTCATAAAACTTCACAATATTCCGAAATAGTTCAGATTAAGGGAAAAATATAATAAAGTATGCTTAAAACAACTAAGAAAAAGCACATTTTGAGCAGCTTTAACAGAAGACAATTTGGCTGCACTAACTTTCTTTACGAGTACTCATTAAATTTTTATTTACATTTTTCTTTTGTTCAACATTTAACCTTCAATTGTTTTAAGAGAAACAGCACTTGTTAGAGAGAATCTAAATTCGGAAAAAACTGAAACAAAATTGGTTTATACACAGGCAGTGCAATTATACTGACCTGTCGTGAAGAGAAGACCCTGTTGGACAGGGAAAATATTAGGCCACACAGAGAAGAAAATGTTTAGCCTCCTCCTCGTACTGCAAAAGGAGGCCACTTGGGAAAAAATTACACAACAGCAGTAATTTTGAAACCATTACAAAGCAACAGACCCCTAACAAAAATCAGACTTCTGATAATTATAGTGTGATTAACAGTTCGACCTCACTTCGAATATTACAACACAATATAAAGAAGGCACCAATTCAGACACCTCAATACGGAATTCAAAACCTAAGAAATTAATGCATAAATGCTACCCTAAACATTAAAACGTAATATGAAGCGTTCATGTAAAATAAATAACTAGTAAAACTAATATAAAGCAACATGTGAAAAGGGACGTACAAATTATAACATTCACGCATTTCTTGTGGAAATAAAGTTAATATAAAACAAGAATTACCAGCCACAGCTGTCTTTTTGCTCTGCACTATTTCTCCGTTCTTTTCATCTTCGTTCTTTTTCTTTCACGATATCATGTTCTGCAATCCAAGAGTGTACAAAAATGATGACAAAACACACTAGAAGAGGCCAAGGGGGGAAAAAAGGAATCATTAGATTTTAACTACTTTGAAATTAAAGAATAATTATACACAAAGAGAACTATCTAATATTGTTTCTTAATATATAAAACTTCAAAAGTAGCTTCTTTGGTTTAAATTCCAGCAATGTGCTACATTGTTACTAAAATGCAGTCGATAGAAAAGCAAATGATTTCCCTAATACGACAGAAGCACAGTAAGCGAAAGGGGTTTTTAATGTATGGGTACAACATGAACAATGAAAGAAAAAAAATTAGACAGTTGTTATGGATAATGATCCTCGAGAAGAGTAAATAATTTCAGCGCTGGTAGAAAGATGGCACGAAAAGACAATAAGCAGGTAATTTTAAATGACAAATAAACAAAATAAACTTTACTGTTAGCTTTGAAGTGTGTTATATATTAAACTCTCTTAATTCACACACAGAATTAGTGACATAACAGATCAAAAAAGAGTAAGAATCAAACTCGCAATATATTATTATTAAAAAGAGCTATACATATATACTTTTAAAGATTTTTTTTTTAAAAAAGGGCTCAAAAACACCATTCTAAAAACGGATTTTGAAGAACATCTTGAAAACAAAAGTCATAAACCATAAAAGAAATAATTTATTCAGAATTTTAACGTAAGAACCGTTTCTAATTTTAAGTTCTTTACTTAGGTATTCTCATCCATGAGAGAGGAACGCTTAGTCCAATGTACAAGAAATTATCCTGAAATATTACCACGTCACTTTAATGAAATGATAGCAATTTTTCACTCAGGGAAAGAACATATTGTCTAGCTGCCCGGGTTCCAGCCCAGCTTTAATACAGCAAGCCCAAACACATCAAATGCCATTGAATGACACAGCATTTTGAAATGATGCAAAAAATTTAAATGCAATTTCATGGAAGAGCTATTGTAATTACCTATACTAAAATTTTGACCAAAAATTAAAGAAAACTAAGATACTCTTTTTCTTTCGAAGGAATCAAAGTCATATACTATTGTAGGGGCGCTCAACTTATTGTACTATAAAACCTAAACATAGGAATGAAATTTACTCAGCTATGTGAGATGTCCAATACGGAGAAATTCTGTAAAATGTAGAATAGAACCTACGTCTGAAAACACACGAAAGGTAAAACATACAATTCAGATACTTTACTTTTAGCCTTGAAGCAGGTGTTCTATACTAAACTGTCTTAATTCACATACAGAATTAGTAATATAATAGCTCAAAATATTGTAAGAGCCAAACACGCATTATACAAACAGTAAAAAAAAATCTATATACTTTTATTAGTGTTACGAGGGTTTATTCTGAAATATTATAATGCCACTTTCAGTGAAATGATAAAAATTTTCACTCAGGGAAGGGACATTCTGTCTGGCTGCCTGGGTTCCATCCCAGCTTCTGTTACAAAAGTTTCATAGAAGAATTTTAAAAATCCAGAAACGAAACTTATGAAGAAATTATTGACTATATTTGGTTCTATGATTAAGTCATTCTTACAGACATAATAACTAAAATCTTAAACTTGAGTGGGAGGAGAGAACTAAACTAGAGTCTTTGAATTCAAGGGTATTTTAAATGCATTTTAAATCAAAATTAATTTTGTGAAAATATTACACAAATATAAGGAATATACATTTTCACCATAATGTAATGTACGTTTTGCCAATTTGAAAATCTGGAGAACTAAAGCGTGAAATATAAGAAACCTGAAACAAACATTTGGAAAATCTCATCGAACTTAAATCAGTTTCTAAATTAGCTGTTTTGAGTGTATTTAAAATTAGGCCAACTACTTCATTCACTTCAAACCCATTACATAATATTAGTATTTAAGAAAACTGGTAAAAGATTGCAAATATGTTAAATAACAATTCTACTGATCTAGAAATGGAAATAACTGATTTTCATCCTAATTAAGATCAAGAACATCACAAAAAGCCATTTGAATAGTCCTAGATCAGAAAAATCATGAACTGTTAATCTTTTAAAAAGATATATTACCGCTTTCGATCTACTTAAAAATGTGAAAGAGGATTTTCAGGAACGAACTTGTTAAAATCAATGTTCAGGTA
Source organism: Stegodyphus dumicola (assembly GCF_044657685.1). Classification (NCBI taxonomy): domain Eukaryota; kingdom Metazoa; phylum Arthropoda; class Arachnida; order Araneae; family Eresidae; genus Stegodyphus; species Stegodyphus dumicola. The sequence goes on along the minus strand of NC_140780.1, from coordinate 6,016,189 downwards.
CAGGATAACAAACAAACATCCGAACGACTGCATGGATATAGCCATAACATTGCATGCACCAGAGGGAAAAAAAAAAAAAAAAACTCTCAGAAGAAATGCAGTGTTAAATTTCACATTAAAATATGATTTCCCTGTATTTAATTTTCATCTTGCTGAATTTCTTGTAAATAATACAAAGAGTATACCTTTTCTTTAACATATTATAACACACATTTTTATACTTTGTTGAATGCACTTATATGCACTTGTAACGGAAATATGAAAAAGTGCAATATATAATTGCAGCTAGCCAAAATTTTCTAAACTTAAATTTGGCCCCCATTAAGTTAAAGTTGTGCATAACTGCACCAAGGGAAGGAATGCAATTTTATTTATTTGTCTGTATTTGGTTTCATTTTCATATAGAAAGAGTTAAATATAGGTTATATAGGTAACAAAATTTAAACACTCATTTTCAGTAAAAATTACAGAATAACAGATTTTGTTTCCCTGAAGGCGCAATACCTCGCTATTCCAGCTATGGTACAGACTGCATACTGTCAGAGAAAAATTCCTTTCTTAAACAGGGAATTCATATACTTTAATCTGTTTTTACACAAGTACTGTTTATGACTAATCCATGGTCCAGGAGTAAAATACTTTATAGTACACCCATCTAAATTTTTATTATTTCCGGTCATCTGTATAGACTGTTTACTTATCACGACTTAACTCCCAATCTGCATTCCACATATCTCATACGATTCTTAAAGTCACATTTCGTAGTTTATCATTTTTAATATGGCAGGTACTTGCTCAGCGCAGACTTGTAAAGCGTGATTTCGCGTGTAGAAGTACCTTAAAGGATTCCATTTAATTTGTCCACTGCTAGAATTTCATTCATACGTGGTTCGACATTCATCCATCAACACCGGAAAGTAAACAATTTCCATCGACTGAAAATGAAATCCAAAAAATCTTACAAATCTCAAAAGCAAAGGATACCAAAGAATTTTCACATATGGAAGACAGAGAAGTCAAACAATAAATCAGAAAATGAGAAAAGAAGAATTGGGTGCTTATAAAACCCTTTGATAATAAAAGCGCTCATTACGAAGAAGAGATTTTAACTGAAGATAAGATGAAGGAATTGATAAATAACACAAAAGCAACGTCTGATCTTCTAGCAGAGAATGACCCAATTAAAGAAAAAACAGGATACTTTAAAAGAGCTACTGGGAAACGTGCTCTTTACAGCGACACGGTTACAGTTGCCTCAGTCATTCTTGTACACCCATTTGTAAGCAAAAGACATCAGCTTTTTCAAAAAATAATCCTGTCATGCATTTGCCAAGAGAACAGAAAGAAGTCCAAAAGAAACTTTCAGAGTGCTTTTCAAAACAAAGTTGAAAGTTAATCTGCAGAATTTTACTTCGATAATAATAAAACATCTCGGATTTGATTTCCAAATGAATTTTAATTTATGGAATCAATTTTAAATAGATCTTCGCAAACTGGTTCATAAAACTTCACAATATTCCGAAATAGTTCAGATTAAGGGAAAAATATAATAAAGTATGCTTAAAACAACTAAGAAAAAGCACATTTTGAGCAGCTTTAACAGAAGACAATTCGGCTGCACTAACTTTCTTTACGAGTACTCATTAAATTTTTATTTACATTTTTCTTTTGTTCAACATTTAACCTTCAATTGTTTTAAGAGAAACAGCACTTGTTAGAGAGAATCTAAATTCGGAAAAAACTGAAACAAAATTGGTTTATACACAGGCAGTGCAATTATACTGACCTGTCGTGAAGAGAAGACCCTGTTGGACAGGGAAAATATTAGGCCACACAGAGAAGAAAATGTTTAGCCTCCTCCTCGTACTGCAAAAGGAGGCCACTTGGGAAAAAATTACACAACAGCAGTAATTTTGAAACCATTACAAAGCAACAGACCCCTAACAAAAATCAGACTTCTGATAATTATAGTGTGATTAACAGTTCGACCTCACTTCGAATATTACAACACAATATAAAGAAGGCACCAATTCAGACACCTCAATACGGAATTCAAAACCTAAGAAATTAATGCATAAATGCTACCCTAAACATTAAAACGTAATATGAAGCGTTCATGTAAAATAAATAACTAGTAAAACTCTAATATAAAGCAACATGTGAAAAGGGACGTACAAATTATAACATTCACGCATTTCTTGTGGAAATAAAGTTAATATAAAACAAGAATTACCAGCCACAGCTGTCTTTTCGCTCTGCACTATTTCTCCGTTCTTTTCATCTTCGTTCTTTTTCTTTCACGATATCATGTTCTGCAATCCAAGAGTGTACAAAAATGATGACAAAACACACTAGAAGAGGCCAAGGGGGGAAAAAAGGAATCATTAGATTTTAACTACTTTGAAATTAAAGAATAATTATACACAAAGAGAACTATCTAATATTGTTTCTTAATATATAAAACTTCAAAAGTAGCTTCTTTGGTTTAAATTCCAGCAATGTGCTACATTGTTACTAAAATGCAGTCGATAGAAAAGCAAATGATTTCCCTAATACGACAGAAGCACAGTAAGCGAAAGGGGTTTTTAATGTATGGGTACAACATGAACAATGAAAGAAAAAAAATTAGACAGTTGTTATGGATAATGATCCTCGAGAAGAGTAAATAATTTCAGCGCTGGTAGAAAGATGGCACGAAAAGAGAATAAGCAGGTAATTTTAAATGACAAATAAACAAAATAAACTTTACTGTTAGCTTTGAAGTGTGTTATATATTAAACTCTCTTAATTCACACACAGAATTAGTGACATAACAGATCAAAAAAGAGTAAGAATCAAACTCGCAATATATTATTATTAAAAAGAGCTATACATATATACTTTTAAAGATTTTTTTTTTAAAAAAGGGCTCAAAAACACCATTCTAAAAACGGATTTTGAAGAACATCTTGAAAACAAAAGTCATAAACCATAAAAGAAATAATTTATTCAGAATTTTAACGTAAGAACCGTTTCTAATTTTAAGTTCTTTACTTAGGTATTCTCATCCATGAGAGAGGAACGCTTAGTCCAATGTACAAGAAATTATCCTGAAATATTACCACGTCACTTTAATGAAATGATAGCAATTTTTCACTCAGGGAAAGAACATATTGTCTAGCTGCCCGGGTTCCAGCCCAGCTTTAATACAGCAAGCCCAAACACATCAAATGCCATTGAATGACACAGCATTTTGAAATGATGCAAAAAATTTAAAAGCAATTTCATGGAAGAGCTATTGTAATTACCTATACTAAAATTTTGACCAAAAATTAAAGAAAACTAAGATACTCTTTTTCTTTCGAAGGAATCAAAGTCATATACTATTGTAGGGGCGCTCAACTTATTGTACTATAAAACCTAAACATAGGAATGAAATTTACTCAGCTATGTGAGATGTCCAATACGGAGAAATTCTGTAAAATGTAGAATAGAACCTACGTCTGAAAACACACGAAAGGTAAAACATACAATTCAGATACTTTACTTTTAGTCTTGAAGCAGGTGTTCTATACTAAACTGTCTTAATTCACATACAGAATTAGTAATATAATAGCTCAAAATATTGTAAGAGCCAAACACGCATTATACAAACAGTAAAAAAAAATCTATATACATTTATTAGTGTTACGAGGGTTTATTCTGAAATATTATAATGCCACTTTCAGTGAAATGATAAAAATTTTCACTCAGGGAAGGGACATTCTGTCTGGCTGCCTGGGTTCCATCCCAGCTTCTGTTACAAAAGTTTCATAGAAGAATTTTAAAAATCCAGAAACGAAACTTATGAAGAAATTATTGACTATATTTGGTTCTATGATTAAGTCATTCTTACAGACATAATAACTAAAATCTTAAACTTGAGTGGGAGGAGAGAACTAAACTAGAGTCTTTGAATTCAAGGGTATTTTAAATGCATTTTAAATCAAAATTAATTTTGTGAAAATATTACACAAATATAAGGAATATACATTTTCACCATAATGTAATGTACGTTTTGCCAATTTGAAAATCTGGAGAACTAAAGCGTGAAATATAAGAAACCTGAAACAAACATTTGGAAAATCTCATCGAACTTAAATCAGTTTCTAAATTAGCTGTTTTGAGTGTATTTAAAATTAGGCCAACTACTTCATTCACTTCAAACCCATTACATAATATTAGTATTTAAGAAAACTGGTAAAAGATTGCAAATATGTTAAATAACAATTCTACTGATCTAGAAATGGAAATAACTGATTTTCATCCTAATTAAGATCAAGAACATCACAAAAAGCCATTTGAATAGTCCTAGATCAGAAAAATCATGAACTGTTAATCTTTTAAAAAGATATATTACCGCTTTCGATCTACTTAAAAATGTGAAAGAGGATTTTCAGGAACGAACTTGTTAAAATCAATGTTCAGGTACAGGATAACAAACAAACATCCGAACGACTGCATGGATATAGCCATAACATTGCATGCACCAGAGGGAAAAAAAAAAAAAACTCTCAGAAGAAATGCAGTGTTAAATTTCACATTAAAATATGATTTCCCTGTATTTAATTTTCATCTTGCTGAATTTCTTGTAAATAATACAAAGAGTATACCTTTTCTTTAACATATTATAACACACATTTTTATACTTTGTTGAATGCACTTATATGCACTTGTAACGGAAATATGAAAAAGTGCAATATATAATTGCAGCTAGCCAAAATTTTCTAAACTTAAATTTGGCCCCCATTAAGTTAAAGTTGTGCATAACTGCACCAAGGGAAGGAATGCAATTTTATTTATTTGTCTGTATTTGGTTTCATTTTCATATAGAAAGAGTTAAATATAGGTTATATAGGTAACAAAATTTAAACACTCATTTTCAGTAAAAATTACAGAATAACAGATTTTGTTTCCCTGAAGGCGCAATACCTCGCTATTCCAGCTATGGTACAGACTGCATACTGTCAGAGAAAAATTCCTTTCTTAAACAGGGAATTCATATACTTTAATCTGTTTTTACACAAGTACTGTTTATGACTAATCCATGGTCCAGGAGTAAAATACTTTATAGTACACCCATCTAAATTTTTATTATTTCCGGTCATCTGTATAGACTGTTTACTTATCACGACTTAACTCCCAATCTGCATTCCACATATCTCATACGATTCTTAAAGTCACATTTCGTAGTTTATCATTTTTAATATGGCAGGTACTTGCTCAGCGCAGACTTGTAAAGCGTGATTTCGCGTGTAGAAGTACCTTAAAGGATTCCATTTAATTTGTCCACTGCTAGAATTTCATTCATACGTGGTTCGACATTCATCCATCAACACCGGAAAGTAAACAATTTCCATCGACTGAAAATGAAATCCAAAAAATCTTACAAATCTCAAAAGCAAAGGATACCAAAGAATTTTCACATATGGAAGACAGAGAAGTCAAACAACAAATCAGAAAATGAGAAAAGAAGAATTGGGTGCTTATAAAACCCTTTGATAATAAAAGCGCTCATTACGAAGAAGAGATTTTAACTGAAGATAAGATGAAGGAATTGATAAATAACACAAAAGCAACGTCTGATCTTCTAGCAGAGAATGACCCAATTAAAGAAAAAACAGGATACTTTAAAAGAGCTACTGGGAAACGTGCTCTTTACAGCGACACGGTTACAGTTGCCTCAGTCATTCTTGTACACCCATTTATTTGTAAGCAAAAGACATCAGCTTTTTCAAAAAATAATCCTGTCATGCATTTGCCAAGAGAACAGAAAGAAGTCCAAAAGAAACTTTCAGAGTGCTTTTCAAAACAAAGTTGAAAGTTAATCTGCAGAATTTTACTTCGATAATAATAAAACATCTCGGATTTGATTTCCAAATGAATTTTAATTTATGGAATCAATTTTAAATAGATCTTCGCAAACTGGTTCATAAAACTTCACAATATTCCGAAATAGTTCAGATTAAGGGAAAAATATAATAAAGTATGCTTAAAACAACTAAGAAAAAGCACATTTTGAGCAGCTTTAACAGAAGACAATTCGGCTGCACTAACTTTCTTTACGAGTACTCATTAAATTTTTATTTACATTTTTCTTTTGTTCAACATTTAACCTTCAATTGTTTTAAGAGAAACAGCACTTGTTAGAGAGAATCTAAATTCGGAAAAAACTGAAACAAAATTGGTTTATACACAGGCAGTGCAATTATACTGACCTGTCGTGAAGAGAAGACCCTGTTGGACAGGGAAAATATTAGGCCACACAGAGAAGAAAATGTTTAGCCTCCTCCTCGTACTGCAAAAGGAGGCCACTTGGGAAAAAATTACACAACAGCAGTAATTTTGAAACCATTACAAAGCAACAGACCCCTAACAAAAATCAGACTTCTGATAATTATAGTGTGATTAACAGTTCGACCTCACTTCGAATATTACAACACAATATAAAGAAGGCACCAATTCAGACACCTCAATACGGAATTCAAAACCTAAGAAATTAATGCATAAATGCTACCCTAAACATTAAAACGTAATATGAAGCGTTCATGTAAAATAAATAACTAGTAAAACTCTAATATAAAGCAACATGTGAAAAGGGACGTACAAATTATAACATTCACGCATTTCTTGTGGAAATAAAGTTAATATAAAACAAGAATTACCAGCCACAGCTGTCTTTTCGCTCTGCACTATTTCTCCGTTCTTTTCATCTTCATTCTTTTTCTTTCACGATATCATGTTCTGCAATCCAAGAGTGTACAAAAATGATGACAAAACACACTAGAAGAGGCCAAGGGGGGAAAAAAGGAATCATTAGATTTTAACTACTTTGAAATTAAAGAATAATTATACACAAAGAGAACTATCTAATATTGTTTCTTAATATATAAAACTTCAAAAGTAGCTTCTTTGGTTTAAATTCCAGCAATGTGCTACATTGTTACTAAAATGCAGTCGATAGAAAAGCAAATGATTTCCCTAATACGACAGAAGCACAGTAAGCGAAAGGGGTTTTTAATGTATGGGTACAACATGAACAATGAAAGAAAAAAAATTAGACAGTTGTTATGGATAATGATCCTCGAGAAGAGTAAATAATTTCAGCGCTGGTAGAAAGATGGCACGAAAAGAGAATAAGCAGGTAATTTTAAATGACAAATAAACAAAATAAACTTTACTGTTAGCTTTGAAGTGTGTTATATATTAAACTCTCTTAATTCACACACAGAATTAGTGACATAACAGATCAAAAAAGAGTAAGAATCAAACTCGCAATATATTATTATTAAAAAGAGCTATACATATATACTTTTAAAGATTTTTTTTTTAAAAAAGGGCTCAAAAACACCATTCTAAAAACGGATTTTGAAGAACATCTTGAAAACAAAAGTCATAAACCATAAAAGAAATATTTTATTCAGAATTTTAACGTAAGAACCGTTTCTAATTTTAAGTTCTTTACTTAGGTATTCTCATCCATGAGAGAGGAACGCTTAGTCCAATGTACAAGAAATTATCCTGAAATATTACCACGTCACTTTAATGAAATGATAGCAATTTTTCACTCAGGGAAAGAACATATTGTCTAGCTGCCCGGGTTCCAGCCCAGCTTTAATACAGCAAGCCCAAACACATCAAATGCCATTGAATGACACAGCATTTTGAAATGATGCAAAAAATTTAAATGCAATTTCATGGAAGAGCTATTGTAATTACCTATACTAAAATTTTGACCAAAAATTAAAGAAAACTAAGATACTCTTTTTCTTTCGAAGGAATCAAAGTCATATACTATTGTAGGGGCGCTCAACTTATTGTACTATAAAACCTAAACATAGGAATGAAATTTACTCAGCTATGTGAGATGTCCAATACAGAGAAATTCTGTAAAATGTAGAATAGAACCTACGTCTGAAAACACACGAAAGGTAAAACATACAATTCAGATACTTTACTTTTAGCCTTGAAGCAGGTGTTCTATACTAAACTGTCTTAATTCACATACAGAATTAGTAATATAATAGCTCAAAATATTGTAAGAGCCAAACACGCATTATACAAACAGTAAAAAAAAATCTATATACATTTATTAGTGTTACGAGGGTTTATTCTGAAATATTATAATGCCACTTTCAGTGAAATGATAAAAATTTTCACTCAGGGAAGGGACATTCTGTCTGGCTGCCTGGGTTCCATCCCAGCTTCTGTTACAAAAGTTTCATAGAAGAATTTTAAAAATCCAGAAACGAAACTTATGAAGAAATTATTGACTATATTTGGTTCTATGATTAAGTCATTCTTACAGACATAATAACTAAAATCTTAAACTTGAGTGGGAGGAGAGAACTAAACTAGAGTCTTTGAATTCAAGGGTATTTTAAATGCATTTTAAATCAAAATTAATTTTGTGAAAATATTACACAAATATAAGGAATATACATTTTCACCATAATGTAATGTACGTTTTGCCAATTTGAAAATCTGGAGAACTAAAGCGTGAAATATAAGAAACCTGAAACAAACATTTGGAAAATCTCATCAAACTTAAATCAGTTTCTAAATTAGCTGTTTTGAGTGTATTTAAAATTAGGCCAACTACTTCATTCACTTCAAACCCATTACATAATATTAGTATTTAAGAAAACTGGTAAAAGATTGCAAATATGTTAAATAACAATTCTACTGATCTAGAAATGGAAATAACTGATTTTCATCCTAATTAAGATCAAGAACATCACAAAAAGCCATTTGAATAGTCCTAGATCAGAAAAATCATGAACTGTTAATCTTTTAAAAAGATATATTACCGCTTTCGATCTACTTAAAAATGTGAAAGAGGATTTTCAGGAACGAACTTGTTAAAATCAATGTTCAGGTACAGGATAACAAACAAACATCCGAACGACTGCATGGATATAGCCATAACATTGCATGCACCAGAGGGGAAAAAAAAAAACTCTCAGAAGAAATGCAGTGTTAAATTTCACATTAAAATATGATTTCCCTGTATTTAATTTTCATCTTGCTGAATTTCTTGTAAATAATACAAAGAGTATACCTTTTCTTTAACATATTATAACACACATTTTTATACTTTGTTGAATGCACTTATATGCACTTGTAACGGAAATATGAAAAAGTGCAATATATAATTGCAGCTAGCCAAAATTTTCTAAACTTAAATTTGGCCCCCATTAAGTTAAAGTTGTGCATAACTGCACCAAGGGAAGGAATGCAATTTTATTTATTTGTCTGTATTTGGTTTCATTTTCATATAGAAAGAGTTAAATATAGGTTATATAGGTAACAAAATTTAAACACTCATTTTCAGTAAAAATTACAGAATAACAGATTTTGTTTCCCTGAAGGCGCAATACCTCGCTATTCCAGCTATGGTACAGACTGCATACTGTCAGAGAAAAATTCCTTTCTTAAACAGGGAATTCATATACTTTAATCTGTTTTTACACAAGTACTGTTTATGACTAATCCATGGTCCAGGAGTAAAATACTTTATAGTACACCCATCTAAATTTTTATTATTTCCGGTCATCTGTATAGACTGTTTACTTATCACGACTTAACTCCCAATCTGCATTCCACATATCTCATACGATTCTTAAAGTCACATTTCGTAGTTTATCATTTTTAATATGGCAGGTACTTGCTCAGCGCAGACTTGTAAAGCGTGATTTCGCGTGTAGAAGTACCTTAAAGGATTCCATTTAATTTGTCCACTGCTAGAATTTCATTCATACGTGGTTCGACATTCATCCATCAACACCGGAAAGTAAACAATTTCCATCGACTGAAAATGAAATCCAAAAAATCTTACAAATCTCAAAAGCAAAGGATACCAAAGAATTTTCACATATGGAAGACAGAGAAGTCAAACAACAAATCAGAAAATGAGAAAAGAAGAATTGGGTGCTTATAAAACCCTTTGATAATAAAAGCGCTCATTACGAAGAAGAGATTTTAACTGAAGATAAGATGAAGGAATTGATAAATAACACAAAAGCAACGTCTGATCTTCTAGCAGAGAATGACCCAATTAAAGAAAAAACAGGATACTTTAAAAGAGCTACTGGGAAACGTGCTCTTTACAGCGACACGGTTACAGTTGCCTCAGTCATTCTTGTACACCCATTTGTAAGCAAAAGACATCAGCTTTTTCAAAAAATAATCCTGTCATGCATTTGCCAAGAGAACAGAAAGAAGTCCAAAAGAAACTTTCAGAGTGCTTTTCAAAACAAAGTTGAAAGTTAATCTGCAGAATTTTACTTCGATAATAATAAAACATCTCGGATTTGATTTCCAAATGAATTTTAATTTATGGAATCAATTTTAAATAGATCTTCGCAAACTGGTTCATAAAACTTCACAATATTCCGAAATAGTTCAGATTAAGGGAAAAATATAATAAAGTATGCTTAAAACAACTAAGAAAAAGCACATTTTGAGCAGCTTTAACAGAAGACAATTCGGCTGCACTAACTTTCTTTACGAGTACTCATTAAATTTTTATTTACATTTTTCTTTTGTTCAACATTTAACCTTCAATTGTTTTAAGAGAAACAGCACTTGTTAGAGAGAATCTAAATTCGGAAAAAACTGAAACAAAATTGGTTTATACACAGGCAGTGCAATTATACTGACCTGTCGTGAAGAGAAGACCCTGTTGGACAGGGAAAATATTAGGCCACACAGAGAAGAAAATGTTTAGCCTCCTCCTCGTACTGCAAAAGGAGGCCACTTGGGAAAAAATTACACAACAGCAGTAATTTTGAAACCATTACAAAGCAACAGACCCCTAACAAAAATCAGACTTCTGATAATTATAGTGTGATTAACAGTTCGACCTCACTTCGAATATTACAACACAATATAAAGAAGGCACCAATTCAGACACCTCAATACGGAATTCAAAACCTAAGAAATTAATGCATAAATGCTACCCTAAACATTAAAACGTAATATGAAGCGTTCATGTAAAATAAATAACTAGTAAAACTCTAATATAAAGCAACATGTGAAAAGGGACGTACAAATTATAACATTCACGCATTTCTTGTGGAAATAAAGTTAATATAAAACAAGAATTACCAGCCACAGCTGTCTTTTCGCTCTGCACTATTTCTCCGTTCTTTTCATCTTCGTTCTTTTTCTTTCACGATATCATGTTCTGCAATCCAAGAGTGTACAAAAATGATGACAAAACACACTAGAAGAGGCCAAGGGGGGAAAAAAGGAATCATTAGATTTTAACTACTTTGAAATTAAAGAATAATTATACACAAAGAGAACTATCTAATATTGTTTCTTAATATATAAAACTTCAAAAGTAGCTTCTTTGGTTTAAATTCCAGCAATGTGCTACATTGTTACTAAAATGCAGTCGATAGAAAAGCAAATGATTTCCCTAATACGACAGAAGCACAGTAAGCGAAAGGGTTTTTAATGTATGGGTACAACATGAACAATGAAAGAAAAAAAATTAGACAGTTGTTATGGATAATGATCCTCGAGAAGAGTAAATAATTTCAGCGCTGGTAGAAAGATGGCACGAAAAGAGAATAAGCAGGTAATTTTAAATGACAAATAAACAAAATAAACTTTACTGTTAGCTTTGAAGTGTGTTATATATTAAACTCTCTTAATTCACACACAGAATTAGTGACATAACAGATCAAAAAAGAGTAAGAATCAAACTCGCAATATATTATTATTAAAAAGAGCTATACATATATACTTTTAAAGATTTTTTTTTTAAAAAAGGGCTCAAAAACACCATTCTAAAAACGGATTTTGAAGAACATCTTGAAAACAAAAGTCATAAACCATAAAAGAAATATTTTATTCAGAATTTTAACGTAAGAACCGTTTCTAATTTTAAGTTCTTTACTTAGGTATTCTCATCCATGAGAGAGGAACGCTTAGTCCAATGTACAAGAAATTATCCTGAAATATTACCACGTCACTTTAATGAAATGATAGCAATTTTTCACTCAGGGAAAGAACATATTGTCTAGCTGCCCGGGTTCCAGCCCAGCTTTAATACAGCAAGCCCAAACACATCAAATGCCATTGAATGACACAGCATTTTGAAATGATGCAAAAAATTTAAATGCAATTTCATGGAAGAGCTATTGTAATTACCTATACTAAAATTTTGACCAAAAATTAAAGAAAACTAAGATACTCTTTTTCTTTCGAAGGAATCAAAGTCATATACTATTGTAGGGGCGCTCAACTTATTGTACTATAAAACCTAAACATAGGAATGAAATTTACTCAGCTATGTGAGATGTCCAATACGGAGAAATTCTGTAAAATGTAGAATAGAACCTACGTCTGAAAACACACGAAAGGTAAAACATACAATTCAGATACTTTACTTTTAGCCTTGAAGCAGGTGTTCTATACTAAACTGTCTTAATTCACATACAGAATTAGTAATATAATAGCTCAAAATATTGTAAGAGCCAAACACGCATTATACAAACAGTAAAAAAAAATCTATATACATTTATTAGTGTTACGAGGGTTTATTCTGAAATATTATAATGCCACTTTCAGTGAAATGATAAAAATTTTCACTCAGGGAAGGGACATTCTGTCTGGCTGCCTGGGTTCCATCCCAGCTTCTGTTACAAAAGTTTCATAGAAGAATTTTAAAAATCCAGAAACGAAACTTATGAAGAAATTATTGACTATATTTGGTTCTATGATTAAGTCATTCTTACAGACATAATAACTAAAATCTTAAACTTGAGTGGGAGGAGAGAACTAAACTAGAGTCTTTGAATTCAAGGGTATTTTAAATGCATTTTAAATCAAAATTAATTTTGTGAAAATATTACACAAATATAAGGAATATACATTTTCACCATAATGTAATGTACGTTTTGCCAATTTGAAAATCTGGAGAACTAAAGCGTGAAATATAAGAAACCTGAAACAAACATTTGGAAAATCTCATCGAACTTAAATCAGTTTCTAAATTAGCTGTTTTGAGTGTATTTAAAATTAGGCCAACTACTTCATTCACTTCAAACCCATTACATAATATTAGTATTTAAGAAAACTGGTAAAAGATTGCAAATATGTTAAATAACAATTCTACTGATCTAGAAATGGAAATAACTGATTTTCATCCTAATTAAGATCAAGAACATCACAAAAAGCCATTTGAATAGTCCTAGATCAGAAAAATCATGAACTGTTAATCTTTTAAAAAGATATATTACCGCTTTCGATCTACTTAAAAATGTGAAAGAGGATTTTCAGGAACGAACTTGTTAAAATCAATGTTCAGGTACAGGATAACAAACAAACATCCGAACGACTGCATGGATATAGCCATAACATTGCATGCACCAGAGGGAAAAAAAAAAAAAACTCTCAGAAGAAATGCAGTGTTAAATTTCACATTAAAATATGATTTCCCTGTATTTAATTTTCATCTTGCTGAATTTCTTGTAAATAATACAAAGAGTATACCTTTTCTTTAACATATTATAACACACATTTTTATACTTTGTTGAATGCACTTATATGCACTTGTAACGGAAATATGAAAAAGTGCAATATATAATTGCAGCTAGCCAAAATTTTCTAAACTTAAATTTGGCCCCCATTAAGTTAAAGTTGTGCATAACTGCACCAAGGGAAGGAATGCAATTTTATTTATTTGTCTGTATTTGGTTTCATTTTCATATAGAAAGAGTTAAATATAGGTTATATAGGTAACAAAATTTAAACACTCATTTTCAGTAAAAATTACAGAATAACAGATTTTGTTTCCCTGAAGGCGCAATACCTCGCTATTCCAGCTATGGTACAGACTGCATACTGTCAGAGAAAAATTCCTTTCTTAAACAGGGAATTCATATACTTTAATCTGTTTTTACACAAGTACTGTTTATGACTAATCCATGGTCCAGGAGTAAAATACTTTATAGTACACCCATCTAAATTTTTATTATTTCCGGTCATCTGTATAGACTGTTTACTTATCACGACTTAACTCCCAATCTGCATTCCACATATCTCATACGATTCTTAAAGTCACATTTCGTAGTTTATCATTTTTAATATGGCAGGTACTTGCTCAGCGCAGACTTGTAAAGCGTGATTTCGCGTGTAGAAGTACCTTAAAGGATTCCATTTAATTTGTCCACTGCTAGAATTTCATTCATACGTGGTTCGACATTCATCCATCAACACCGGAAAGTAAACAATTTCCATCGACTGAAAATGAAATCCAAAAAATCTTACAAATCTCAAAAGCAAAGGATACCAAAGAATTTTCACATATGGAAGACAGAGAAGTCAAACAACAAATCAGAAAATGAGAAAAGAAGAATTGGGTGCTTATAAAACCCTTTGATAATAAAAGCGCTCATTACGAAGAAGAGATTTTAACCGAAGATAAGATGAAGGAATTGATAAATAACACAAAAGCAACGTCTGATCTTCTAGCAGAGAATGACCCAATTAAAGAAAAAACAGGATACTTTAAAAGAGCTACTGGGAAACGTGCTCTTTACAGCGACACGGTTACAGTTGCCTCAGTCATTCTTGTACACCCATTTGTAAGCAAAAGACATCAGCTTTTTCAAAAAATAATCCTGTCATGCATTTGCCAAGAGAACAGAAAGAAGTCCAAAAGAAACTTTCAGAGTGCTTTTCAAAACAAAGTTGAAAGTTAATCTGCAGAATTTTACTTCGATAATAATAAAACATCTCGGATTTGATTTCCAAATGAATTTTAATTTATGGAATCAATTTTAAATAGATCTTCGCAAACTGGTTCATAAAACTTCACAATATTCCGAAATAGTTCAGATTAAGGGAAAAATATAATAAAGTATGCTTAAAACAACTAAGAAAAAGCACATTTTGAGCAGCTTTAACAGAAGACAATTCGGCTGCACTAACTTTCTTTACGAGTACTCATTAAATTTTTATTTACATTTTTCTTTTGTTCAACATTTAACCTTCAATTGTTTTAAGAGAAACAGCACTTGTTAGAGAGAATCTAAATTCGGAAAAAACTGAAACAAAATTGGTTTATACACAGGCAGTGCAATTATACTGACCTGTCGTGAAGAGAAGACCCTGTTGGACAGGGAAAATATTAGGCCACACAGAGAAGAAAATGTTTAGCCTCCTCCTCGTACTGCAAAAGGAGGCCACTTGGGAAAAAATTACACAACAGCAGTAATTTTGAAACCATTACAAAGCAACAGACCCCTAACAAAAATCAGACTTCTGATAATTATAGTGTGATTAACAGTTCGACCTCACTTCGAATATTACAACACAATATAAAGAAGGCACCCATTCAGACACCTCAATACGGAATTCAAAACCTAAGAAATTAATGCATAAATGCTACCCTAAACATTAAAACGTAATATGAAGCGTTCACGTAAAATAAATAACTAGTAAAACTCTAATATAAAGCAACATGTGAAAAGGGACGTACAAATTATAACATTCACGCATTTCTTGTGGAAATAAAGTTAATATAAAACAAGAATTACCAGCCACAGCTGTCTTTTCGCTCTGCACTATTTCTCCGTTCTTTTCATCTTCGTTCTTTTTCTTTCACGATATCATGTTCTGCAATCCAAGAGTGTACAAAAATGATGACAAAACACACTAGAAGAGGCCAAGGGGGGAAAAAAGGAATCATTAGATTTTAACTACTTTGAAATTAAAGAATAATTATACACAAAGAGAACTATCTAATATTGTTTCTTAATATATAAAACTTCAAAAGTAGCTTCTTTGGTTTAAATTCCAGCAATGTGCTACATTGTTACTAAAATGCAGTCGATAGAAAAGCAAATGATTTCCCTAATACGACAGAAGCACAGTAAGCGAAAGGGTTTTTAATGTATGGGTACAACATGAACAATGAAAGAAAAAAAATTAGACAGTTGTTATGGATAATGATCCTCGAGAAGAGTAAATAATTTCAGCGCTGGTAGAAAGATGGCACGAAAAGAGAATAAGCAGGTAATTTTAAATGACAAATAAACAAAATAAACTTTACTGTTAGCTTTGAAGTGTGTTATATATTAAACTCTCTTAATTCACACACAGAATTAGTGACATAACAGATCAAAAAAGAGTAAGAATCAAACTCGCAATATATTATTATTAAAAAGAGCTATACATATATACTTTTAAAGATTTTTTTTTTAAAAAAGGGCTCAAAAACACCATTCTAAAAACGGATTTTGAAGAACATCTTGAAAACAAAAGTCATAAACCATAAAAGAAATATTTTATTCAGAATTTTAACGTAAGAACCGTTTCTAATTTTAAGTTCTTTACTTAGGTATTCTCATCCATGAGAGAGGAACGCTTAGTCCAATGTACAAGAAATTATCCTGAAATATTACCACGTCACTTTAATGAAATGATAGCAATTTTTCACTCAGGGAAAGAACATATTGTCTAGCTGCCCGGGTTCCAGCCCAGCTTTAATACAGCAAGCCCAAACACATCAAATGCCATTGAATGACACAGCATTTTGAAATGATGCAAAAAATTTAAATGCAATTTCATGGAAGAGCTATTGTAATTACCTATACTAAAATTTTGACCAAAAATTAAAGAAAACTAAGATACTCTTTTTCTTTCGAAGGAATCAAAGTCATATACTATTGTAGGGGCGCTCAACTTATTGTACTATAAAACCTAAACATAGGAATGAAATTTACTCAGCTATGTGAGATGTCCAATACGGAGAAATTCTGTAAAATGTAGAATAGAACCTACGTCTGAAAACACACGAAAGGTAAAACATACAATTCAGATACTTTACTTTTAGCCTTGAAGCAGGTGTTCTATACTAAACTGCCTTAATTCACATACAGAATTAGTAATATAATAGCTCAAAATATTGTAAGAGCCAAACACGCATTATACAAACAGTAAAAAAAAAATCTATATACATTTATTAGTGTTACGAGGGTTTATTCTGAAATATTATAATGCCACTTTCAGTGAAATGATAAAAATTTTCACTCAGGGAAGGGACATTCTGTCTGGCTGCCTGGGTTCCATCCCAGCTTCTGTTACAAAAGTTTCATAGAAGAATTTTAAAAATCCAGAAACGAAACTTATGAAGAAATTATTGACTATATTTGGTTCTATGATTAAGTCATTCTTACAGACATAATAACTAAAATCTTAAACTTGAGTGGGAGGAGAGAACTAAACTAGAGTCTTTGAATTCAAGGGTATTTTAAATGCATTTTAAATCAAAATTAATTTTGTGAAAATATTACACAAATATAAGGAATATACATTTTCACCATAATGTAATGTACGTTTTGCCAATTTGAAAATCTGGAGAACTAAAGCGTGAAATATAAGAAACCTGAAACAAACATTTGGAAAATCTCATCGAACTTAAATCAGTTTCTAAATTAGCTGTTTTGAGTGTATTTAAAATTAGGCCAACTACTTCATTCACTTCAAACCCATTACATAATATTAGTATTTAAGAAAACTGGTAAAAGATTGCAAATATGTTAAATAACAATTCTACTGATCTAGAAATGGAAATAACTGATTTTCATCCTAATTAAGATCAAGAACATCACAAAAAGCCATTTGAATAGTCCTAGATCAGAAAAATCATGAACTGTTAATCTTTTAAAAAGATATATTACCGCTTTCGATCTACTTAAAAATGTGAAAGAGGATTTTCAGGAACGAACTTGTTAAAATCAATGTTCAGGTACAGGATAACAAACAAACATCCGAACGACTGCATGGATATAGCCATAACATTGCATGCACCAGAGGGAAAAAAAAAAAAAAAACTCTCAGAAGAAATGCAGTGTTAAATTTCACATTAAAATATGATTTCCCTGTATTTAATTTTCATCTTGCTGAATTTCTTGTAAATAATACAAAGAGTATACCTTTTCTTTAACATATTATAACACACATTTTTATACTTTGTTGAATGCACTTATATGCACTTGTAACGGAAATATGAAAAAGTGCAATATATAATTGCAGCTAGCCAAAATTTTCTAAACTTAAATTTGGCCCCCATTAAGTTAAAGTTGTGCATAACTGCACCAAGGGAAGGAATGCAATTTTATTTATTTGTCTGTATTTGGTTTCATTTTCATATAGAAAGAGTTAAATATAGGTTATATAGGTAACAAAATTTAAACACTCATTTTCAGTAAAAATTACAGAATAACAGATTTTGTTTCCCTGAAGGCGCAATACCTCGCTATTCCAGCTATGGTACAGACTGCATACTGTCAGAGAAAAATTCCTTTCTTAAACAGGGAATTCATATACTTTAATCTGTTTTTACACAAGTACTGTTTATGACTAATCCATGGTCCAGGAGTAAAATACTTTATAGTACACCCATCTAAATTTTTATTATTTCCGGTCATCTGTATAGACTGTTTACTTATCACGACTTAACTCCCAATCTGCATTCCACATATCTCATACGATTCTTAAAGTCACATTTCGTAGTTTATCATTTTTAATATGGCAGGTACTTGCTCAGCGCAGACTTGTAAAGCGTGATTTCGCGTGTAGAAGTACCTTAAAGGATTCCATTTAATTTGTCCACTGCTAGAATTTCATTCATACGTGGTTCGACATTCATCCATCAACACCGGAAAGTAAACAATTTCCATCGACTGAAAATGAAATCCAAAAAATCTTACAAATCTCAAAAGCAAAGGATACCAAAGAATTTTCACATATGGAAGACAGAGAAGTCAAACAATAAATCAGAAAATGAGAAAAGAAGAATTGGGTGCTTATAAAACCCTTTGATAATAAAAGCGCTCATTACGAAGAAGAGATTTTAACTGAAGATAAGATGAAGGAATTGATAAATAACACAAAAGCAACGTCTGATCTTCTAGCAGAGAATGACCCAATTAAAGAAAAAACAGGATACTTTAAAAGAGCTACTGGGAAACGTGCTCTTTACAGCGACACGGTTACAGTTGCCTCAGTCATTCTTGTACACCCATTTGTAAGCAAAAGACATCAGCTTTTTCAAAAAATAATCCTGTCATGCATTTGCCAAGAGAACAGAAAGAAGTCCAAAAGAAACTTTCAGAGTGCTTTTCAAAACAAAGTTGAAAGTTAATCTGCAGAATTTTACTTCGATAATAATAAAACATCTCGGATTTGATTTCAAAATGAATTTTAATTTATGAAATCAATTTTAAATAAATCTTCGCAAATTGGTTCATAAAACTTCACAATATTCCGAAATAGTTCAGATTAAGGGAAAAATATAATAAAGTATGCTTAAAACAACTAAGAAAAAGCACATTTTGAGCAGCTTTAACAGAAGACAATTTGGCTGCACTAACTTTCTTTACGAGTACTCATTAAATTTTTATTTACATTTTTCTTTTGTTCAACATTTAACCTTCAATTGTTTTAAGAGAAACAGCACTTGTTAGAGAGAATCTAAATTCGGAAAAAACTGAAACAAAATTGGTTTATACACAGGCAGTGCAATTATACTGACCTGTCGTGAAGAGAAGACCCTGTTGGACAGGGAAAATATTAGGCCACACAGAGAAGAAAATGTTTAGCCTCCTCCTCGTACTGCAAAAGGAGGCCACTTGGGAAAAAATTACACAACAGCAGTAATTTTGAAACCATTACAAAGCAACAGACCCCTAACAAAAATCAGACTTCTGATAATTATAGTGTGATTAACAGTTCGACCTCACTTCGAATATTACAACACAATATAAAGAAGGCACCGATTCAGACACCTCAATACGGATTCAAAACCTAAGAAATTAATGCATAAATGCTACCCTAAACATTAAAACGTAATATGAAGCGTTTATGTAAAATAAATAACTAGTAAAACTCTAATATAAAGCAACATGTGAAAAGGGACGTACAAATTATAACATTCACGCATTTCTTGTGGAAATAAAGTTAATATAAAACAAGAATTACCAGCCACAGCTGTCTTTTTGCTCTGCACTATTTCTCCGTTCTTTTCATCTTCGTTCTTTTTCTTTCACGATATCATGTTCTGCAATCCAAGAGTGTACAAAAATGATGACAAAACACACTAGAAGAGGCCAAGGGGGGAAAAAAGGAATCATTAGATTTTAACTACTTTGAAATTAAAGAATAATTATACACAAAGAGAACTATCTAATATTGTTTCTTAATATATAAAACTTCAAAAGTAGCTTCTTTGGTTTAAATTCCAGCAATGTGCTACATTGTTACTAAAATGCAGTCGATAGAAAAGCAAATGATTTCCCTAATACGACAGAAGCACAGTAAGCGAAAGGGGTTTTTAATGTATGGGTACAACATGAACAATGGAAGAAAAAAAATTAGACAGTTGTTATGGATAATGATACTCGAGAAGAGTAAATAATTTCAGCGCTGGTAGAAAGATGGCACGAAAAGACAATAAGCAGGTAATTTTAAATGACAAATAAACAAAATAAACTTTACTGTTAGCTTTGAAGTGTGTTATATATTAAACTCTCTTAATTCACACACAGAATTAGTGACATAACAGATCAAAAAAGAGTAAGAATCAAACTCGCAATATATTATTATTAAAAAGAGCTATACATATATACTTTTAAAGATTTTTTTTTTAAAAAAGGGCTCAAAAACACCATTCTAGAAACGGATTTTGAAGAACATCTTGAAAACAAAAGTCATAAACCATAAAAGAAATATTTTATTCAGAATTTTAACGTAAGAACCGTTTCTAATTTTAAGTTCTTTACTTAGGTATTCTCATCCATGAGAGAGGAACGCTTAGTCCAATGTACAAGAAATTATCCTGAAATATTACCACGTCACTTTAATGAAATGATAGCAATTTTTCACTCAGGGAAAGAACATATTGTCTAGCTGCCCGGGTTCCAGCCCAGCTTTAATACAGCAAGCCCAAACACATCAAATGCCATTGAATGACACAGCATTTTGAAATGATGCAAAAAATTTAAATGCAATTTCATGGAAGAGCTATTGTAATTACCTATACTAAAATTTTGACCAAAAATTAAAGAAAACTAAGATACTCTTTTTCTTTCGAAGGAATCAAAGTCATATACTATTGTAGGGGCGCTCAACTTATTGTACTATAAAACCTAAACATAGGAATGAAATTTACTCAGCTATGTGAGATGTCCAATACGGAGAAATTCTGTAAAATGTAGAATAGAACCTACGTCTGAAAACACACGAAAGGTAAAACATACAATTCAGATACGTTACTTTTAGCCTTGAAGCAGGTGTTCTATACTAAACTGTCTTAATTCACATACAGAATTAGTAATATAATAGCTCAAAATATTGTAAGAGCCAAACACGCATTATACAAACAGTAAAAAAAAATCTATATACATTTATTAGTGTTACGAGGGTTTATTCTGAAATATTATAATGCCACTTTCAGTGAAATGATAAAAATTTTCACTCAGGGAAGGGACATTCTGTCTGGCTGCCTGGGTTCCATCCCAGCTTCTGTTACAAAAGTTTCATAGAAGAATTTTAAAAATCCAGAAACGAAACTTATGAAGAAATTATTGACTATATTTGGTTCTATGATTAAGTCATTCTTACAGACATAATAACTAAAATCTTAAACTTGAGTGGGAGGAGAGAACTAAACTAGAGTCTTTGAATTCAAGGGTATTTTAAATGCATTTTAAATCAAAATTAATTTTGTGAAAATATTACACAAATATAAGGAATATACATTTTCACCATAATGTAATGTACGTTTTGCCAATTTGAAAATCTGGAGAACTAAAGCGTGAAATATAAGAAACCTGAAACAAACATTTGGAAAATCTCATCGAACTTAAATCAGTTTCTAAATTAGCTGTTTTGAGTGTATTTAAAATTAGGCCAACTACTTCATTCACTTCAAACCCATTACATAATATTAGTATTTAAGAAAACTGGTAAAAGATTGCAAATATGTTAAATAACAATTCTACTGATCTAGAAATGGAAATAACTGATTTTCATCCTAATTAAGATCAAGAACATCACAAAAAGCCATTTGAATAGTCCTAGATCAGAAAAATCATGAACTGTTAATCTTTTAAAAAGATATATTACCGCTTTCGATCTACTTAAAAATGTGAAAGAGGATTTTCAGGAACGAACTTGTTAAAATCAATGTTCAGGTACAGGATAACAAACAAACATCCGAACGACTGCATGGATATAGCCATAACATTGCATGCACCAGAGGGAAAAAAAAAAAAAAAACTCTCAGAAGAAATGCAGTGTTAAATTTCACATTAAAATATGATTTCCCTGTATTTAATTTTCATCTTGCTGAATTTCTTGTAAATAATACAAAGAGTATACCTTTTCTTTAACATATTATAACACACATTTTTATACTTTGTTGAATGCACTTATATGCACTTGTAACGGAAATATGAAAAAGTGCAATATATAATTGCAGCTAGCCAAAATTTTCTAAACTTAAATTTGGCCCCCATTAAGTTAAAGTTGTGCATAACTGCACCAAGGGAAGGAATGCAATTTTATTTATTTGTCTGTATTTGGTTTCATTTTCATATAGAAAGAGTTAAATATAGGTTATATAGGTAACAAAATTTAAACACTCATTTTCAGTAAAAATTACAGAATAACAGATTTTGTTTCCCTGAAGGCGCAATACCTCGCTATTCCAGCTATGGTACAGACTGCATACTGTCAGAGAAAAATTCCTTTCTTAAACAGGGAATTCATATACTTTAATCTGTTTTTACACAAGTACTGTTTATGACTAATCCATGGTCCAGGAGTAAAATACTTTATAGTACACCCATCTAAATTTTTATTATTTCCGGTCATCTGTATAGACTGTTTACTTATCACGACTTAACTCCCAATCTGCATTCCACATATCTCATACGATTCTTAAAGTCACATTTCGTAGTTTATCATTTTTAATATGGCAGGTACTTGCTCAGCGCAGACTTGTAAAGCGTGATTTCGCGTGTAGAAGTACCTTAAAGGATTCCATTTAATTTGTCCACTGCTAGAATTTCATTCATACGTGGTTCGACATTCATCCATCAACACCGGAAAGTAAACAATTTCCATCGACTGAAAATGAAATCCAAAAAATCTTACAAATCTCAAAAGCAAAGGATACCAAAGAATTTTCACATATGGAAGACAGAGAAGTCAAACAATAAATCAGAAAATGAGAAAAGAAGAATTGGGTGCTTATAAAACCCTTTGATAATAAAAGCGCTCATTACGAAGAAGAGATTTTAACTGAAGATAAGATGAAGGAATTGATAAATAACACAAAAGCAACGTCTGATCTTCTAGCAGAGAATGACCCAATTAAAGAAAAAACAGGATACTTTAAAAGAGCTACTGGGAAACGTGCTCTTTACAGCGACACGGTTACAGTTGCCTCAGTCATTCTTGTACACCCATTTGTAAGCAAAAGACATCAGCTTTTTCAAAAAATAATCCTGTCATGCATTTGCCAAGAGAACAGAAAGAAGTCCAAAAGAAACTTTCAGAGTGCTTTTCAAAACAAAGTTGAAAGTTAATCTGCAGAATTTTACTTCGATAATAATAAAACATCTCGGATTTGATTTCAAAATGAATTTTAATTTATGAAATCAATTTTAAATAAATCTTCGCAAATTGGTTCATAAAACTTCACAATATTCCGAAATAGTTCAGATTAAGGGAAAAATATAATAAAGTATGCTTAAAACAACTAAGAAAAAGCACATTTTGAGCAGCTTTAACAGAAGACAATTCGGCTGCACTAACTTTCTTTACGAGTACTCATTAAATTTTTATTTACATTTTTCTTTTGTTCAACATTTAACCTTCAATTGTTTTAAGAGAAACAGCACTTGTTAGAGAGAATCTAAATTCGGAAAAAACTGAAACAAAATTAGTTTATACACAGGCAGTGCAATTATACTGACCTGTCGTGAAGAGAAGACCCTGTTGGACAGGGAAAATATTAGGCCACACAGAGAAGAAAATGTTTAGCCTCCTCCTCGTACTGCAAAAGGAGGCCACTTGGGAAAAAATTACACAACAGCAGTAATTTTGAAACCATTACAAAGCAACAGACCCCTAACAAAAATCAGACTTCTGATAATTATAGTGTGATTAACAGTTCGACCTCACTTCGAATATTACAACAGAATATAAAGAAGGCACCCATTCAGACACCTCAATACGGAATTCAAAACCTAAGAAATTAATGCATAAATGCTACCCTAAACATTAAAACGTAATATGAAGCGTTCATGTAAAATAAATAACTAGTAAAACTCTAATATAAAGCAACATGTGAAAAGGGACGTACAAATTATAACATTCACGCATTTCTTGTGGAAATAAAGTTAATATAAAACAAGAATTACCAGCCACAGCTGTCTTTTTGCTCTGCACTATTTCTCCGTTCTTTTCATCTTCGTTCTTTTTCTTTCACGATATCATGTTCTGCAATCCAAGAGTGTACAAAAATGATGACAAAACACACTAGAAGAGGCCAAGGGGGGAAAAAAGGAATCATTAGATTTTAACTACTTTGAAATTAAAGAATAATTATACACAAAGAGAACTATCTAATATTGTTTCTTAATATATAAAACTTCAAAAGTAGCTTCTTTGGTTTAAATTCCAGCAATGTGCTACATTGTTACTAAAATGCAGTCGATAGAAAAGCAAATGATTTCCCTAATACGACAGAAGCACAGTAAGCGAAAGGGGTTTTTAATGTATGGGTACAACATGAACAATGGAAGAAAAAAAATTAGACAGTTGTTATGGATAATGATACTCGAGAAGAGTAAATAATTTCAGCGCTGGTAGAAAGATGGCACGAAAAGACAATAAGCAGGTAATTTTAAATGACAAATAAACAAAATAAACTTTACTGTTAGCTTTGAAGTGTGTTATATATTAAACTCTCTTAATTCACACACAGAATTAGTGACATAACAGATCAAAAAAGAGTAAGAATCAAACTCGCAATATATTATTATTAAAAAGAGCTATACATATATACTTTTAAAGATTTTTTTTTTAAAAAAGGGCTCAAAAACACCATTCTAGAAACGGATTTTGAAGAACATCTTGAAAACAAAAGTCATAAACCATAAAAGAAATATTTTATTCAGAATTTTAACGTAAGAACCGTTTCTAATTTTAAGTTCTTTACTTAGGTATTCTCATCCATGAGAGAGGAACGCTTAGTCCAATGTACAAGAAATTATCCTGAAATATTACCACGTCACTTTAATGAAATGATAGCAATTTTTCACTCAGGGAAAGAACATATTGTCTAGCTGCCCGGGTTCCAGCCCAGCTTTAATACAGCAAGCCCAAACACATCAAATGCCATTGAATGACACAGCATTTTGAAATGATGCAAAAAATTTAAATGCAATTTCATGGAAGAGCTATTGTAATTACCTATACTAAAATTTTGACCAAAAATTAAAGAAAACTAAGATACTCTTTTTCTTTCGAAGGAATCAAAGTCATATACTATTGTAGGGGCGCTCAACTTATTGTACTATAAAACCTAAACATAGGAATGAAATTTACTCAGCTATGTGAGATGTCCAATACGGAGAAATTCTGTAAAATGTAGAATAGAACCTACGTCTGAAAACACACGAAAGGTAAAACATACAATTCAGATACTTTACTTTTAGCCTTGAAGCAGGTGTTCTATACTAAACTGTCTTAATTCACATACAGAATTAGTAATATAATAGCTCAAAATATTGTAAGAGCCAAACACGCATTATACAAACAGTAAAAAAAAATCTATATACATTTATTAGTGTTACGAGGGTTTATTCTGAAATATTATAATGCCACTTTCAGTGAAATGATAAAAATTTTCACTCAGGGAAGGGACATTCTGTCTGGCTGCCTGGGTTCCATCCCAGCTTCTGTTACAAAAGTTTCATAGAAGAATTTTAAAAATCCAGAAACGAAACTTATGAAGAAATTATTGACTATATTTGGTTCTATGATTAAGTCATTCTTACAGACATAATAACTAAAATCTTAAACTTGAGTGGGAGGAGAGAACTAAACTAGAGTCTTTGAATTCAAGGGTATTTTAAATGCATTTTAAATCAAAATTAATTTTGTGAAAATATTACACAAATATAAGGAATATACATTTTCACCATAATGTAATGTACGTTTTGCCAATTTGAAAATCTGGAGAACTAAAGCGTGAAATATAAGAAACCTGAAACAAACATTTGGAAAATCTCATCGAACTTAAATCAGTTTCTAAATTAGCTGTTTTGAGTGTATTTAAAATTAGGCCAACTACTTCATTCACTTCAAACCCATTACATAATATTAGTATTTAAGAAAACTGGTAAAAGATTGCAAATATGTTAAATAACAATTCTACTGATCTAGAAATGGAAATAACTGATTTTCATCCTAATTAAGATCAAGAACATCACAAAAAGCCATTTGAATAGTCCTAGATCAGAAAAATCATGAACTGTTAATCTTTTAAAAAGATATATTACCGCTTTCGATCTACTTAAAAATGTGAAAGAGGATTTTCAGGAACGAACTTGTTAAAATCAATGTTCAGGTACAGGATAACAAACAAACATCCGAACGACTGCATGGATATAGCCATAACATTGCATGCACCAGAGGGAAAAAAAAAAAAAACTCTCAGAAGAAATGCAGTGTTAAATTTCACATTAAAATATGATTTCCCTGTATTTAATTTTCATCTTGCTGAATTTCTTGTAAATAATACAAAGAGTATACCTTTTCTTTAACATATTATAACACACATTTTTATACTTTGTTGAATGCACTTATATGCACTTGTAACGGAAATATGAAAAAGTGCAATATATAATTGCAGCTAGCCAAAATTTTCTAAACTTAAATTTGGCCCCCATTAAGTTAAAGTTGTGCATAACTGCACCAAGGGAAGGAATGCAATTTTATTTATTTGTCTGTATTTGGTTTCATTTTCATATAGAAAGAGTTAAATATAGGTTATATAGGTAACAAAATTTAAACACTCATTTTCAGTAAAAATTACAGAATAACAGATTTTGTTTCCCTGAAGGCGCAATACCTCGCTATTCCAGCTATGGTACAGACTGCATACTGTCAGAGAAAAATTCCTTTCTTAAACAGGGAATTCATATACTTTAATCTGTTTTTACACAAGTACTGTTTATGACTAATCCATGGTCCAGGAGTAAAATACTTTATAGTACACCCATCTAAATTTTTATTATTTCCGGTCATCTGTATAGACTGTTTACTTATCACGACTTAACTCCCAATCTGCATTCCACATATCTCATACGATTCTTAAAGTCACATTTCGTAGTTTATCATTTTTAATATGGCAGGTACTTGCTCAGTGCAGACTTGTAAAGCGTGATTTCGCGTGTAGAAGTACCTTAAAGGATTCCATTTAATTTGTCCACTGCTAGAATTTCATTCATACGTGGTTCGACATTCATCCATCAACACCGGAAAGTAAACAATTTCCATCGACTGAAAATGAAATCCAAAAAATCTTACAAATCTCAAAAGCAAAGGATACCAAAGAATTTTCACATATGGAAGACAGAAGTCAAACAATAAATCAGAAAATGAGAAAAGAAGAATTGGGTGCTTATAAAACCATTTGATAATAAAAGCGCTCATTACGAAGAAGAGATTTTAACTGAAGATAAGATGAAGGAATTGATAAATAACACAAAAGCAACGTCTGATCTTCTAGCAGAGAATGACCCAATTAAAGAAAAAACAGGATACTTTAAAAGAGCTACTGGGAAACGTGCTCTTTACAGCGACACGGTTACAGTTGCCTCAGTCATTCTTGTACACCCATTTGTAAGCAAAAGACATCAGCTTTTTCAAAAAATAATCCTGTC
The DNA here is from genome assembly GCF_044657685.1 of Stegodyphus dumicola. Classification (NCBI taxonomy): domain Eukaryota; kingdom Metazoa; phylum Arthropoda; class Arachnida; order Araneae; family Eresidae; genus Stegodyphus; species Stegodyphus dumicola. Next base: position 5,988,191 of record NC_140780.1, on the reverse strand, counting down.
ATGCATTTGCCAAGAGAACAGAAAGAAGTCCAAAAGAAACTTTCAGAGTGCTTTTCAAAACAAAGTTGAAAGTTAATCTGCAAAATTTTACTTCGATAATAATAAAACATCTCGGATTTGATTTCAAAATAAATTTTAATTTATGAAATCAATTTTAAATAAATCTTCGCAAATTGGTTCATAAAACTTCACAATATTCCGAAATAGTTCAGATTAAGGGAAAAATATAATAAAGTATGCTTAAAACAACTAAGAAAAAGCACATTTTGAGCAGCTTTAACAGAAGACAATTTGGCTGCACTAACTTTCTTTACGAGTACTCATTAAATTTTTATTTACATTTTTCTTTTGTTCAACATTTAACTTTCAATTGTTTTAAGAGAAACAGCACTTGTTAGAGAGAATCTAAATTCGGAAAAAACTGAAACAAAATTGGTTTATACACAGGCAGTGCAATTATACTGACCTGTCGTGAAGAGAAGACCCTGTTGGACAGGGAAAATATTAGGCCACACAGAGAAGAAAATGTTTAGCCTCCTCCTCGTACTGCAAAAGGAGGCCACTTGGGAAAAAATTACACAACAGCAGTAATTTTGAAACTATTACAAAGCAACAGACCCCTAACAAAAATCAGACTTCTGATAATTATAGTGTGATTAACAGTTCGACCTCACTTCGAATATTACAACACAATATAAAGAAGGCACCAATTCAGACACCTCAATACGGAATTCAAAACCTAAGAAATTAATGCATAAATGCTACCCTAAACATTAAAACGTAATATGAAGCGTTCATGTAAAATAAATAACTAGTAAAACTCTAATATAAAGCAACATGTGAAAAGGGACGTACAAATTATAACATTCACACATTTCTTGTGGAAATAAAGTTAATATAAAACAAGAATTACCAGCCACAGCTGTCTTTTTGCTCTGCACTATTTCTCCGTTCTTTTCATCTTCGTTCTTTTTCTTTCACGATATCATGTTCTGCAATCCAAGAGTGTACAAAAATGATGACAAAACACACTAGAAGAGGCCAAGGGGGGAAAAAAGGAATCATTAGATTTTAACTACTTTGAAATTAAAGAATAATTATACACAGAGAGAACTATCTAATATTGTTTCTTAATATATAAAACTTCAAAAGTAGCTTCTTTGGTTTAAATTCCAGCAATGTGCTACATTGTTACTAAAATGCAGTCGATAGAAAAGCAAATGATTTCCCTAATACGACAGAAGCACAGTAAGCGAAAGGGGTTTTTAATGTATGGGTACAACATGAACAATGAAAGAAAAAAAATTAGACAGTTGTTATGGATAATGATCCTCGAGAAGAGTAAATAATTTCAGCGCTGGTAGAAAGATGGCACGAAAAGAGAATAAGCAGGTAATTTTAAATGACAAATAAACAAAATAAACTTTACTGTTAGCTTTGAAGTGTGTTATATATTAAACTCTCTTAATTCACACACAGAATTAGTGACATAACAGATCAAAAAAGAGTAAGAATCAAACTCGCAATATATTATTATTAAAAAGAGCTATACATATATACTTTTAAAGATTTTTTTTTTAAAAAAGGGCTCAAAAACACCATTCTAAAATTGGATTTTGAAGAACATCTTGAAAACAAAAGTCATAAACCATAAAAGAAATATTTTATTCAGAATTTTAACGTAAGAACCGTTTCTAATTTTAAGTTCTTTACTTAGGTATTCTCATCCATGAGAGAGGAACGCTTAGTCCAATGTACAAGAAATTATCCTGAAATATTACCACGTCACTTTAATGAAATGATAGCAATTTTTCACTCAGGGAAAGAACATATTGTCTAGCTGCCCGGGTTCCAGCCCAGCTTTAATACAGCAAGCCCAAACACATCAAATGCCATTGAATGACACAGCATTTTGAAATGATGCAAAAAATTTAAATGCAATTTCATGGAAGAGCTATTGTAATTACCTATACTAAAATTTTGACCAAAAATTAAAGAAAACTAAGATACTCTTTTTCTTTCGAAGGAATCAAAGTCATATACTATTGTAGGGGCGCTCAACTTATTGTACTATAAAACCTAAACATAGGAATGAAATTTACTCAGCTATGTGAGATGTCCAATACGGAGAATTCTGTAAAATGTAGAATAGAACCTACGTCTGAAAACACACGAAAGGTAAAACATACAATTCAGATACTTTACTTTTAGCCTTGAAGCAGGTGTTCTATACTAAACTGTCTTAATTCACATACAGAATTAGTAATATAATAGCTGAAAATATTGTAAGAGCCAAACACGCATTATACAAACAGTAAAAAAAAATCTATATACATTTATTAGTGTTACGAGGGTTTATTCTGAAATATCATAATGCCACTTTCAGTGAAATGATAAAAATTTTCACTCAGGGAAGGGACATTCTGTCTGGCTGCCTGGGTTCCATCCCAGCTTCTGTTACAAAAGTTTCATAGAAGAATTTTAAAAATCCAGAAACGAAACTTATGAAGAAATTATTGACTATATTTGGTTCTATGATTAAGTCATTCTTACAGACATAATAACTAAAATCTTAAACTTGAGTGGGAGGAGAGAACTAAACTAGAGTCTTTGAATTCAAGGGTATTTTAAATGCATTTTAAATCAAAATTAATTTTGTGAAAATATTACACAAATATAAGGAATATACATTTTCACCATAATGTAATGTACGTTTTGCCAATTTGAAAATCTGGAGAACTAAAGCGTGAAATATAAGAAACCTGAAACAAACATTTGGAAAATCTCATCGAACTTAAATCAGTTTCTAAATTAGCTGTTTTGAGTGTATTTAAAATTAGGCCAACTACTTCATTCACTTCAAACCCATTACATAATATTAGTATTTAAGAAAACTGGTAAAAGATTGCAAATATGTTAAATAACAATTCTACTGATCTAGAAATGGAAATAACTGATTTTCATCCTAATTAAGATCAAGAACATCACAAAAAGCCATTTGAATAGTCCTAGATCAGAAAAATCATGAACTGTTAATCTTTTAAAAAGATATATTACCGCTTTCGATCTACTTAAAAATGTGAAAGAGGATTTTCAGGAACGAACTTGTTAAAATCAATGTTCAGGTACAGGATAACAAACAAACATCCGAACGACTGCATGGATATAGCCATAACATTGCATGCACCAGAGGGAAAAAAAAAAAAACTCTCAGAAGAAATGCAGTGTTAAATTTCACATTAAAATATGATTTCCCTGTATTTAATTTTCAGCTTGCTGAATTTCTTGTAAATAATACAAAGAGTATACCTTTTCTTTAACATATTATAACACACATTTTTATACTTTGTTGAATGCACTTATATGCACTTGTAACGGAAATATGAAAAAGTGCAATATATAATTGCAGCTAGCCAAAATTTTCTAAACTTAAATTTGGCCCCCATTAAGTTAAAGTTGTGCATAACTGCACCAAGGGAAGGAATGCAATTTTATTTATTTGTCTGTATTTGGTTTCATTTTCATATAGAAAGAGTTAAATATAGGTTATATAGGTAACAAAATTTAAACACTCATTTTCAGTAAAAATTACAGAATAACAGATTTTGTTTCCCTGAAGGCGCAATACCTCGCTATTCCAGCTATGGTACAGACTGCATACTGTCAGAGAAAAATTCCTTTCTTAAACAGGGAATTCATATACTTTAATCTGTTTTTACACAAGTACTGTTTATGACTAATCCATGGTCCAGGAGTAAAATACTTTATAGTACACCCATCTAAATTTTTATTATTTCCGGTCATCTGTATAGACTGTTTACTTATCACGACTTAACTCCCAATCTGCATTCCACATATCTCATACGATTCTTAAAGTCACATTTCGTAGTTTATCATTTTTAATATGGCAGGTACTTGCTCAGCGCAGACTTGTAAAGCGTGATTTCGCGTGTAGAAGTACCTTAAAGGATTCCATTTAATTTGTCCACTGCTAGAATTTCATTCATACGTGGTTCGACATTCATCCATCAACACCAGAAAGTAAACAATTTCCATCGACTGAAAATGAAATCCAAAAAATCTTACAAATCTCAAAAGCAAAGGATACCAAAGAATTTTCACATATGGAAGACAGAGAAGTCAAACAATAAATCAGAAAATGAGAAAAGAAGAATTGGGTGCTTATAAAACCATTTGATAATAAAAGCGCTCATTACGAAGAAGAGATTTTAACTGAAGATAAGATGAAGGAATTGATAAATAACACAAAAGCAACGTCTGATCTTCTAGCAGAGAATGACCCAATTAAAGAAAAAACAGGATACTTTAAAAGAGCTACTGGGAAACGTGCTCTTTACAGCGACACGGTTACAGTTGCCTCAGTCATTCTTGTACACCCATTTGTAAGCAAAAGACATCAGCTTTTTCAAAAAATAATCCTGTCATGCATTTGCCAAGAGAACAGAAAGAAGTCCAAAAGAAACTTTCAGAGTGCTTTTCAAAACGAAGTTGAAAGTTAATCTGCAGAATTTTATTTCGATAATAATAAAACATCTCGGATTTGATTTCAAAATAAATTTTAATTTATGAAATCAATTTTAAATAAATCTTCGCAAATTGGTTCATAAAACTTCACAATATTCCGAAATAGTTCAGATTAAGGGAAAAATATAATAAAGTATGCTTAAAACAACTAAGAAAAAGCACATTTTGAGCAGCTTTAACAGAAGACAATTTGGCTGCACTAACTTTCTTTACGAGTACTCATTAAATTTTTATTTACATTTTTCTTTTGTTCAACATTTAACTTTCAATTGTTTTAAGAGAAACAGCACTTGTTAGAGAGAATCTAAATTCGGAAAAAACTGAAACAAAATTGGTTTATACACAGGCAGTGCAATTATACTGACCTGTCGTGAAGAGAAGACCCTGTTGGACAGGGAAAATATTAGGCCACACAGAGAAGAAAATGTTTAGCCTCCTCCTTGTACTGCAAAAGGAGGCCACTTGGGAAAAAATTACACAACAGCAGTAATTTTGAAACCATTACAAAGCAACAGACCCCTAACAAAAATCAGACTTCTGATAATTATAGTGTGATTAACAGTTCGACCTCACTTCGAATATTACAACACAATATAAAGAAGGCACCAATTCAGACACCTCAATACGGAATTCAAAACCTAAGAAATTAATGCATAAATGCTACCCTAAACATTAAAACGTAATATGAAGCGTTCATGTAAAATAAATAACTAGTAAAACTCTAATATAAAGCAACATGTGAAAAGGGACGTACAAATTATAACATTCACGCATTTCTTGTGGAAATAAAGTTAATATAAAACAAGAATTACCAGCCACAGCTGTCTTTTTGCTCTGCACTATTTCTCCGTTCTTTTCATCTTCGTTCTTTTTCTTTCACGATATCATGTTCTGCAATCCAAGAGTGTACAAAAATGATGACAAAACACACTAGAAGAGGCCAAGGGGGGAAAAAAGGAATCATTAGATTTTAACTACTTTGAAATTAAAGAATAATTATACACAAAGAGAACTATCTAATATTGTTTCTTAATATATAAAACTTCAAAAGTAGCTTCTTTGGTTTAAATTCCAGCAATGTGCTACATTGTTACTAAAATGCAGTCGATAGAAAAGCAAATGATTTCCCTAATACGACAGAAGCACAGTAAGCGAAAGGGGTTTTTAATGTATGGGTACAACATGAACAATGAAAGAAAAAAAATTAGACAGTTGTTATGGATAATGATCCTCGAGAAGAGTAAATAATTTCAGCGCTGGTAGAAAGATGGCACGAAAAGAGAATAAGCAGGTAATTTTAAATGACAAATAAATAAAATAAACTTTACTGTTAGCTTTGAAGTGTGTTATATATTAAACTCTCTTAATTCACACACAGAATTAGTGACATAACAGATCAAAAAAGAGTAAGAATCAAACTCGCAATATATTATTATTAAAAAGAGCTATACATATATACTTTTAAAGATTTTTTTTTAAAAAAAGGGCTCAAAAACACCATTCTAAAAACGGATTTTGAAGAACATCTTGAAAACAAAAGTCATAAACCATAAAAGAAATATTTTATTCAGAATTTTAACGTAAGAACCGTTTCTAATTTTAAGTTCTTTACTTAGGTATTCTCATCCATGAGAGAGGAACGCTTAGTCCAATGTACAAGAAATTATCCTGAAATATTACCACGTCACTTTAATGAAATGATAGCAATTTTTCACTCAGGGAAAGAACATATTGTCTAGCTGCCCGGGTTCCAGCCCAGCTTTAATACAGCAAGCCCAAACACATCAAATGCCATTGAATGACACAGCATTTTGAAATGATGCAAAAAATTTAAATGCAATTTCATGGAAGAGCTATTGTAATTACCTATACTAAAATTTTGACCAAAAATTAAAGAAAACTAAGATATTCTTTTTCTTTCGAAGGAAACAAAGTCATATACTATTGTAGGGGCGCTCAACTTACTGTACTATAAAACCTAAACATAGGAATGAAATTTACTCAGCTATGTGAGATGTCCAATACGGAGAAATTCTGTAAAATGTAGAATAGAACCTACGTCTGAAAACACACGAAAGGTAAAACATACAATTCAGATACTTTACTTTTAGCCTTGAAGCAGGTGTTCTATACTAAACTGTCTTAATTCACATACAGAATTAGTAATATAATAGCTCAAAATATTGTAAGAGCCAAACACGCATTATACAAACAGTAAAAAAAAATCTATATACATTTATTAGTGTTACGAGGGTTTATTCTGAAATATCATAATGCCACTTTCAGTGAAATGATAAAAATTTTCACTCAGGGAAGGGACATTCTGTCTGGCTGCCTGGGTTCCATCCCAGCTTCTGTTACAAAAGTTTCATAGAAGAATTTTAAAAATCCAGAAACGAAACTTATGAAGAAATTATTGACTATATTTGGTTCTATGATTAAGTCATTCTTACAGACATAATAACTAAAATCTTAAACTTGAGTGGGAGGAGAGAACTAAACTAGAGTCTTTGAATTCAAGGGTATTTTAAATGCATTTTAAATCAAAATTAATTTTGTGAAAATATTACACAAATATAAGGAATATACATTTTCACCATAATGTAATGTACGTTTTGCCAATTTGAAAATCTGGAGAACTAAAGCGTGAAATATAAGAAACCTGAAACAAACATTTGGAAAATCTCATCGAACTTAAATCAGTTTCTAAATTAGCTGTTTTGAGTGTATTTAAAATTAGGCCAACTACTTCATTCACTTCAAACCCATTACATAATATTAGTATTTAAGAAAACTGGTAAAAGATTGCAAATATGTTAAATAACAATTCTACTGATCTAGAAATGGAAATAACTGATTTTCATCCTAATTAAGATCAAGAACATCACAAAAAGCCATTTGAATAGTCCTAGATCAGAAAAATCATGAACTGTTAATCTTTTAAAAAGATATATTACCGCTTTCGATCTACTTAAAAATGTGAAAGAGGATTTTCAGGAACGAACTTGTTAAAATCAATGTTCAGGTACAGGATAACAAACAAACATCCGAACGACTGCATGGATATAGCCATAACATTGCATGCACCAGAGGGAAAAAAAAAAAAACTCTCAGAAGAAATGCAGTGTTAAATTTCACATTAAAATATGATTTCCCTGTATTTAATTTTCATCTTGCTGAATTTCTTGTAAATAATACAAAGAGTATACCTTTTCTTTAACATATTATAACACACATTTTTATACTTTGTTGAATGCACTTATATGCACTTGTAACGGAAATATGAAAAAGTGCAATATATAATTGCAGCTAGCCAAAATTTTCTAAACTTAAATTTGGCCCCCATTAAGTTAAAGTTGTGCATAACTGCACCAAGGGAAGGAATGCAATTTTATTTATTTGTCTGTATTTGGTTTCATTTTCATATAGAAAGAGTTAAATATAGGTTATATAGGTAACAAAATTTAAACACTCATTTTCAGTAAAAATTACAGAATAACAGATTTTGTTTCCCTGAAGGCGCAATACCTCGCTATTCCAGCTATGGTACAGACTGCATACTGTCAGAGAAAAATTCCTTTCTTAAACAGGGAATTCATATACTTTAATCTGTTTTTACACAAGTACTGTTTATGACTAATCCATGGTCCAGGAGTAAAATACTTTATAGTACACCCATCTAAATTTTTATTATTTCCGGTCATCTGTATAGACTGTTTACTTATCACGACTTAACTCCCAATCTGCATTCCACATATCTCATACGATTCTTAAAGTCACATTTCGTAGTTTATCATTTTTAATATGGCAGGTACTTGCTCAGCGCAGACTTGTAAAGCGTGATTTCGCGTGTAGAAGTACCTTAAAGGATTCCATTTAATTTGTCCACTGCTAGAATTTCATTCATACGTGGTTCGACATCCATCCATCAACACCAGAAAGTAAACAATTTCCATCGACTGAAAATGAAATCCAAAAAATCTTACAAATCTCAAAAGCAAAGGATACCAAAGAATTTTCACATATGGAAGACAGAGAAGTCAAACAATAAATCAGAAAATGAGAAAAGAAGAATTGGGTGCTTATAAAACCCTTTGATAATAAAAGCGCTCATTACGAAGAAGAGATTTTAACTGAAGATAAGATGAAGGAATTGATAAATAACACAAAAGCAACGTCTGATCTTCTAGCAGAGAATGACCCAATTAAAGAAAAAACAGGATACTTTAAAAGAGCTACTGGGAAACGTGCTCTTTACAGCGACACGGTTACAGTTGCCTCAGTCATTCTTGTACACCCATTTGTAAGCAAAAGACATCAGCTTTTTCAAAAAATAATCCTGTCATGCATTTGCCAAGAGAACAGAAAGAAGTCCAAAAGAAACTTTCAGAGTGCTTTTCAAAACAAAGTTGAAAGTTAATCTGCAGAATTTTACTTCGATAATAATAAAACATCTCGGATTTGATTTCAAAATAAATTTTAATTTATGAAATCAATTTTAAATAAATCTTCGCAAATTGGTTCATAAAACTTCACAATATTCCGAAATAGTTCAGATTAAGGGAAAAATATAATAAAGTATGCTTAAAACAACTAAGAAAAAGCACATTTTGAGCAGCTTTAACAGAAGACAATTTGGCTGCACTAACTTTCTTTACGAGTACTCATTAAATTTTTATTTACATTTTTCTTTTGTTCAACATTTAACTTTCAATTGTTTTAAGAGAAACAGCACTTGTTAGAGAGAATCTAAATTCGGAAAAAACTGAAACAAAATTGGTTTATACACAGGCAGTGCAATTATACTGACCTGTCGTGAAGAGAAGACCCTGTTGGACAGGGAAAATATTAGGCCACACAGAGAAGAAAATGTTTAGCCTCCTCCTCGTACTGCAAAAGGAGGCCACTTGGGAAAAAATTACACAACAGCAGTAATTTTGAAACCATTACAAAGCAACAGACCCCTAACAAAAATCAGACTTCTGATAATTATAGTGTGATTAACAGTTCGACCTCACTTCGAATATTACAACACAATATAAAGAAGGCACCAATTCAGACACCTCAATACGGAATTCAAAACCTAAGAAATTAATGCATAAATGCTACCCTAAACATTAAAACGTAATATGAAGCGTTCATGTAAAATAAATAACTAGTAAAACTCTAATATAAAGCAACATGTGAAAAGGGACGTACAAATTATAACATTCACGCATTTCTTGTGGAAATAAAGTTAATATAAAACAAGAATTACCAGCCACAGCTGTCTTTTTGCTCTGCACTATTTCTCCGTTCTTTTCATCTTCGTTCTTTTTCTTTCACGATATCATGTTCTGCAATCCAAGAGTGTACAAAAATGATGACAAAACACACTAGAAGAGGCCAAGGGGGGAAAAAAGGAATCATTAGATTTTAACTACTTTGAAATTAAAGAATAATTATACACAAAGAGAACTATCTAATATTGTTTCTTAATATATAAAACTTCAAAAGTAGCTTCTTTGGTTTAAATTCCAGCAATGTGCTACATTGTTACTAAAATGCAGTCGATAGAAAAGCAAATGATTTCCCTAATACGACAGAAGCACAGTAAGCGAAAGGGGTTTTTAACGTATGGGTACAACATGAACAATGAAAGAAAAAAAATTAGACAGTTGTTATGGATAATGATCCTCGAGAAGAGTAAATAATTTCAGCGCTGGTAGAAAGATGGCACGAAAAGAGAATAAGCAGGTAATTTTAAATGACAAATAAATAAAATAAACTTTACTGTTAGCTTTGAAGTGTGTTATATATTAAACTCTCTTAATTCACACACAGAATTAGTGACATAACAGATCAAAAAAGAGTAAGAATCAAACTCGCAATATATTATTATTAAAAAGAGCTATACATATATACTTTTAAAGATTTTTTTTAAAAAAAAGGGCTCAAAAACACCATTCTAAAAACGGATTTTGAAGAACATCTTGAAAACAAAACTCATAAACCATAAAAGAAATATTTTATTCAGAATTTTAACGTAAGAACCGTTTCTAATTTTAAGTTCTTTACTTAGGTATTCTCATCCATGAGAGAGGAACGCTTAGTCCAATGTACAAGAAATTATCCTGAAATATTACCACGTCACTTTAATGAAATGATAGCAATTTTTCACTCAGGGAAAGAACATATTGTCTAGCTGCCCGGGTTCCAGCCCAGCTTTAATACAGCAAGCCCAAACACATCAAATGCCATTGAATGACACAGCATTTTGAAATGATGCAAAAAATTTAAATGCAATTTCATGGAAGAGCTATTGTAATTACCTATACTAAAATTTTGACCAAAAATTAAAGAAAACTAAGATATTCTTTTTCTTTCGAAGGAAACAAAGTCATATACTATTGTAGGGGCGCTCAACTTACTGTACTATAAAACCTAAACATAGGAATGAAATTTACTCAGCTATGTGAGATGTCCAATACGGAGAAATTCTGTAAAATGTAGAATAGAACCTACGTCTGAAAACACACGAAAGGTAAAACATACAATTCAGATACTTTACTTTTAGCCTTGAAGCAGGTGTTCTATACTAAACTGTCTTAATTCACATACAGAATTAGTAATATAATAGCTCAAAATATTGTAAGAGCCAAACACGCATTATACAAACAGTAAAAAAAAATCTATATACATTTATTAGTGTTACGAGGGTTTATTCTGAAATATCATAATGCCACTTTCAGTGAAATGATAAAAATTTTCACTCAGGGAAAGGACATTCTGTCTGGCTGCCTGGGTTCCATCCCAGCTTCTGTTACAAAAGTTTCATAGAAGAATTTTAAAAATCCAGAAACGAAACTTATGAAGAAATTATTGACTATATTTGGTTCTATGATTAAGTCATTCTTACAGACATAATAACTAAAATCTTAAACTTGAGTGGGAGGAGAGAACTAAACTAGAGTCTTTGAATTCAAGGGTATTTTAAATGCATTTTAAATCAAAATTAATTTTGTGAAAATATTACACAAATATAAGGAATATACATTTTCACCATAATGTAATGTACGTTTTGCCAATTTAAAAATCTGGAGAACTAAAGCGTGAAATATAAGAAACCTGAAACAAACATTTGGAAAATCTCATCGAACTTAAATCAGTTTCTAAATTAGCTGTTTTGAGTGTATTTAAAATTAGGCCAACTACTTCATTCACTTCAAACCCATTACATAATATTAGTATTTAAGAAAACTGGTAAAAGATTGCAAATATGTTAAATAACAATTCTACTGATCTAGAAATGGAAATAACTGATTTTCATCCTAATTAAGATCAAGAACATCACAAAAAGCCATTTGAATAGTCCTAGATCAGAAAAATCATGAACTGTTAATCTTTTAAAAAGATATATTACCGCTTTCGATCTACTTAAAAATGTGAAAGAGGATTTTCAGGAACGAACTTGTTAAAATCAATGTTCAGGTACAGGATAACAAACAAACATCCGAACGACTGCATGGATATAGCCATAACATTGCATGCACCAGAGGGGAAAAAAAAAAAAAAACTCTCAGAAGAAATGCAGTGTTAAATTTCACATTAAAATATGATTTCCCTGTATTTAATTTTCATCTTGCTGAATTTCTTGTAAATAATACAAAGAGTATACCTTTTCTTTAACATATTATAACACACATTTTTATACTTTGTTGAAATCACTTATATGCACTTGTAACGGAAATATGAAAAAGTGCAATATATAATTGCAGCTAGCCAAAATTTTCTAAACTTAAATTTGGCCCCCATTAAGTTAAAGTTGTGCATAACTGCACCAAGGGAAGGAATGCAATTTTATTTATTTGTCTGTATTTGGTTTCATTTTCATACAGAAAGAGTTAAATATAGGTTATATAGGTAACAAAATTTAAACACTCATTTTCAGTAAAAATTACAGAATAACAGATTTTGTTTCCCTGAAGGCGCAATACCTCGCTATTCCAGCTATGGTACAGACTGCATACTGTCAGAGAAAAATTCCTTTCTTAAACAGGGAATTCATATACTTTAATCTGTTTTTACACAAGTACTGTTTATGACTAATCCATGGTCCAGGAGTAAAATACTTTATAGTACACCCATCTAAATTTTTATTATTTCCGGTCATCTGTATAGACTGTTTACTTATCACGACTTAACTCCCAATCTGCATTCCACATATCTCATACGATTCTTAAAGTCACATTTCGTAGTTTATCATTTTTAATATGGCAGGTACTTGCTCAGCGCAGACTTGTAAAGCGTGATTTCGCGTGTAGAAGTACCTTAAAGGATTCCATTTAATTTGTCCACTGCTAGAATTTCATTCATACGTGGTTCGACATTCATCCATCAACACCAGAAAGTAAACAATTTCCATCGACTGAAAATGAAATCCAAAAAATCTTACAAATCTCAAAAGCAAAGGATACCAAAGAATTTTCACATATGGAAGACAGAGAAGTCAAACAATAAATCAGTAAATGAGAAAAGAAGAATTGGGTGCTTATAAAACCCTTTGATAATAAAAGCGCTCATTACGAAGAAGAGATTTTAACTGAAGATAAGATGAAGGAATTGATAAATAACACAAAAGCAACGTCTGATCTTCTAGCAGAGAATGACCCAATTAAAGAAAAAACAGGATACTTTAAAAGAGCTACTGGGAAATGTGCTCTTTACAGCGACACGGTTACAGTTGCCTCAGTCATTCTTGTACACCCATTTGTAAGCAAAAGACATCAGCTTTTTCAAAAAATAATCCTGTCATGCATTTGCCAAGAGAACAGAAAGAAGTCCAAAAGAAACTTTCAGAGTGCTTTTCAAAACAAAGTTGAAAGTTAATCTGCAGAATTTTACTTCGATAATAATAAAACATCTCGGATTTGATTTCAAAATAAATTTTAATTTATGAAATCAATTTTAAATAAATCTTCGCAAATTGGTTCATAAAACTTCACAATATTCCGAAATAGTTCAGATTAAGGGAAAAATATAATAAAGTATGCTTAAAACAACTAAGAAAAAGCACATTTTGAGCAGCTTTAACAGAAGACAATTTGGCTGCACTAACTTTCTTTACGAGTACTCATTAAATTTTTATTTACATTTTTCTTTTGTTCAACATTTAACTTTCAATTGTTTTAAGAGAAACAGCACTTGTTAGAGAGAATCTAAATTCGGAAAAAACTGAAACAAAATTGGTTTATACACAGGCAGTGCAATTATACTGACCTGTCGTGAAGAGAAGACCCTGTTGGACAGGGAAAATATTAGGCCACACAGAGAAGAAAATGTTTAGCCTCCTCCTCGTACTGCAAAAGGAGGCCACTTGGGAAAAAATTACACAACAGCAGTAATTTTGAAACCATTACAAAGCAACAGACCCCTAACAAAAATCAGATTTCTGATAATTATAGTGTGATTAACAGTTCGACCTCACTTCGAATATTACAACACAATATAAAGAAGGCACCAATTCAGACACCTCAATACGGAATTCAAAACCTAAGAAATTAATGCATAAATGCTACCCTAAACATTAAAACGTAATATGAAGCGTTCATGTAAAATAAATAACTAGTAAAACTCTAATATAAAGCAACATGTGAAAAGGGACGTACAAATTATAACATTCACACATTTCTTGTGGAAATAAAGTTAATATAAAACAAGAATTACCAGCCACAGCTGTCTTTTTGCTCTGCACTATTTCTCCGTTCTTTTCATCTTCGTTCTTTTTCTTTCACGATATCATGTTCTGCAATCCAAGAGTGTACAAAAATGATGACAAAACACACTAGAAGAGGCCAAGGGGGGAAAAAAGGAATCATTAGATTTTAACTACTTTGAAATTAAAGAATAATTATACACAAAGAGAACTATCTAATATTGTTTCTTAATATATAAAACTTCAAAAGTAGCTTCTTTGGTTTAAATTCCAGCAATGTGCTACATTGTTACTAAAATGCAGTCGATAGAAAAGCAAATGATTTCCCTAATACGACAGAAGCACAGTAAGCGAAAGGGGTTTTTAATGTATGGGTACAACATGAACAATGAAAGAAAAAAAATTAGACAGTTGTTATGGATAATGATCCTCGAGAAGAGTAAATAATTTCAGCGCTGGTAGAAAGATGGCACGAAAAGAGAATAAGCAGGTAATTTTAAATGACAAATAAACAAAATAAACTTTACTGTTAGCTTTGAAGTGTGTTATATATTAAACTCTCTTAATTCACACACAGAATTAGTGACATAACAGATCAAAAAAGAGTAAGAATCAAACTCGCAATATATTATTATTAAAAAGAGCTATACATATATACTTTTAAAGATTTTTTTTTTAAAAAAGGGCTCAAAAACACCATTCTAAAAACGGATTTTGAAGAACATCTTGAAAACAAAAGTCATAAACCATAAAAGAAATATTTTATTCAGAATTTTAACGTAAGAACCGTTTCTAATTTTAAGTTCTTTACTTAGGTATTCTCATCCATGAGAGAGGAACGCTTAGTCCAATGTACAAGAAATTATCCTGAAATATTACCACGTCACTTTAATGAAATGATAGCAATTTTTCACTCAGGGAAAGAACATATTGTCTAGCTGCCCGGGTTCCAGCCCAGCTTTAATACAGCAAGCCCAAACACATCAAATGCCATTGAATGACACAGCATTTTGAAATGATGCAAAAAATTTAAATGCAATTTCATGGAAGAGCTATTGTAATTACCTATACTAAAATTTTGACCAAAAATTAAAGAAAACTAAGATATTCTTTTTCTTTCGAAGGAATCAAAGTCATATACTATTGTAGGGGCGCTCAACTTATTGTACTATAAAACCTAAACATAGGAATGAAATTTACTCAACTATGTGAGATGTCCAATACGGAGAAATTCTGTAAAATGTAGAATAGAACCTACGTCTGAAAACACACGAAAGGTAAAACATACAATTCAGATACTTTACTTTTAGCCTTGAAGCAGGTGTTCTATACTAAACTGTCTTAATTCACATACAGAATTAGTAATATAATAGCTCAAAATATTGTAAGAGCCAAACACGCATTATACAAACAGTAAAAAAAAATCTATATACATTTATTAGTGTTACGAGGGTTTATTCTGAAATATCATAATGCCACATTCAGTGAAATGATAAAAATTTTCACTCAGGGAAGGGACATTCTGTCTGGCTGCCTGGGTTCCATCCCAGCTTCTGTTACAAAAGTTTCATAGAAGAATTTTAAAAATCCACAAACGAAACTTATGAAGAAATTATTGACTATATTTGGTTCTATGATTAAGTCATTCTTACAGACATAATAACTAAAATCTTAAACTTGAGTGGGAGGAGAGAACTAAACTAGAGTCTTTGAATTCAAGGGTATTTTAAATGCATTTTAAATCAAAATTAATTTTGTGAAAATATTACACAAATATAAGGAATATACATTTTCACCATAATGTAATGTACGTTTTGCCAATTTGAAAATCTGGAGAACTAAAGCGTGAAATATAAGAAACCTGAAACAAACATTTGGAAAATCTCATCGAACTTAAATCAGTTTCTAAATTAGCTGTTTTGAGTGTATTTAAAATTAGGCCAACTACTTCATTCACTTCAAACCCATTACATAATATTAGTATTTAAGAAAACTGGTAAAAGATTGCAAATATGTTAAATAACAATTCTACTGATCTAGAAATGGAAATAACTGATTTTCATCCTAATTAAGATCAAGAACATCACAAAAAGCCATTTGAATAGTCCTAGATCAGAAAAATCATGAACTGTTAATCTTTTAAAAAGATATATTACCGCTTTCGATCTACTTAAAAATGTGAAAGAGGATTTTCAGGAACGAACTTGTTAAAATCAATGTTCAGGTACAGGATAACAAACAAACATCCGAACGACTGCATGGATATAGCCATAACATTGCATGCACCAGAGGGAAAAAAAAAAAACTCTCAGAAGAAATGCAGTGTTAAATTTCACATTAAAATATGATTTCCCTGTATTTAATTTTCATCTTGCTGAATTTCTTGTAAATAATACAAAGAGTATACCTTTTCTTTAACATATTATAACACACATTTTTATACTTTGTTGAATGCACTTATATGCACTTGTAACGGAAATATGAAAAAGTGCAATATATAATTGCAGCTAGCCAAAATTTTCTAAACTTAAATTTGGCCCCCATTAAGTTAAAGTTGTGCATAACTGCACCAAGGGAAGGAATGCAATTTTATTTATTTGTCTGTATTTGGTTTCATTTTCATATAGAAAGAGTTAAATATAGGTTATATAGGTAACAAAATTTAAACACTCATTTTCAGTAAAAATTACAGAATAACAGACTTTGTTTCCCTGAAGGCGCAATACCTCGCTATTCCAGCTATGGTACAGACTGCATACTGTCAGAGAAAAATTCCTTTCTTAAACAGGGAATTCATATACTTTAATCTGTTTTTACACAAGTACTGTTTATGACTAATCCATGGTCCAGGAGTAAAATACTTTATAGTACACCCATCTAAATTTTTATTATTTCCGGTCATCTGTATAGACTGTTTACTTATCACGACTTAACTCCCAATCTGCATTCCACATAACTCATACGATTCTTAAAGTCACTTTTCGTAGTTTATCATTTTTAATATGGCAGGTACTTGCTCAGCGCAGACTTGTAAAGCGTGATTTCGCGTGTAGAAGTACCTTAAAGGATTCCATTTAATTTGTCCACTGCTAGAATTTCATTCATACGTGGTTCGACATTCATCCATCAACACCGGAAAGTAAACAATTTCCATCGACTGAAAATGAAATCCAAAAAATCTTACAAATCTCAAAAGCAAAGGATACCAAAGAATTTTCACATATGGAAGACAGAGAAGTCAAACAATAAATCAGAAAATGAGAAAAGAAGAATTGGGTGCTTATAAAACCCCTTGATAATAAAAGCGCTCATTACGAAGAAGAGATTTTAACTGAAGATAAGATGAAGGAATTGATAAATAACACAAAAGCAACGTCTGATCTTCTAGCAGAGAATGACCCAATTAAAGAAAAAACAGGATACTTTAAAAGAGCTACTGGGAAACGTGCTCTTTACAGCGACACGGTTACAGTTGCCTCAGTCATTCTTGTACACCCATTTGTAAGCAAAAGACATCAGCTTTTTCAAAAAATAATCCTGTCATGCATTTGCCAAGAGAACAGAAAGAAGTCCAAAAGAAACTTTCAGAGTGCTTTTCAAAACAAAGTTGAAAGTTAATCTGCAGAATTTTACTTCGATAATAATAAAACATCTCCGATTTGATTTCAAAATGAATTTTAATTTATGAAATCAATTTTAAATAAATCTTCGCAAATTGGTTCATAAAACTTCACAATATTCCGAAATAGTTCAGATTAAGGGAAAAATATAATAAAGTATGCTTAAAACAACTAAGAAAAAGCACATTTTGAGCAGCTTTAACAGAAGACAATTTGGCTGCACTAACTTTCTTTACGAGTACTCATTAAATTTTTATTTACATTTTTCTTTTGTTCAACATTTAACTTTCAATTGTTTTAAGAGAAACAGCACTTGTTAGAGAGAATCTAAATTCGGAAAAAACTGAAACAAAATTGGTTTATACACAGGCAGTGCAATTATACTGACCTGTCGTGAAGAGAAGACCCTGTTGGACAGGGAAAATATTAGGCCACACAGAGAAGAAAATGTTTAGCCTCCTCCTCGTACTGCAAAAGGAGGCCACTTGGGAAAAAATTACACAACAGCAGTAATTTTGAAACCATTACAAAGCAACAGAACCCTAACAAAAATCAGACTTCTGATAATTATAGTGTGATTAACAGTTCGACCTCACTTCGAATATTACAACACAATATAAAGAAGGCACCAATTCAGACACCTCAATACGGAATTCAAAACCTAAGAAATTAATGCATAAATGCTACCCTAAACATTAAAACGTAATATGAAGCGTTCATGTAAAATAAATAACTAGTAAAACTCTAATATAAAGCAACATGTGAAAAGGGACGTACAAATTATAACATTCACGCATTTCTTGTGGAAATAAAGTTAATATAAAACAAGAATTACCAGCCACAGCTGTCTTTTTGCTCTGCACTATTTCTCCGTTCTTTTCATCTTCGTTCTTTTTCTTTCACGATATCATGTTCTGCAATCCAAGAGTGTACAAAAATAATGACAAAACACACTAGAAGAGGCCAAGGGGGGAAAAAAGGAATCATTAGATTTTAACTACTTTGAAATTAAAGAATAATTATACACAAAGAGAACTATCTAATATTGTTTCTTAATATATAAAACTTCAAAAGTAGCTTCTTTGGTTTAAATTCCAGCAATGTGCTACATTGTTACTAAAATGCAGTCGATAGAAAAGCAAATGATTTCCCTAATACGACAGAAGCACAGTAAGCGAAAGGGGTTTTTAATGTATGGGTACAACATGAACAATGAAAGAAAAAAAATTAGACAGTTGTTATGGATAATGATCCTCGAGAAGAGTAAATAATTTCAGCGCTGGTAGAAAGATGGCACGAAAAGAGAATAAGCAGGTAATTTTAAATGACAAATAAACAAAATAAACTTTACTGTTAGCTTTGAAGTGTGTTATATATTAAACTCTCTTAATTCACACACAGAATTAGTGACATAACAGATCAAAAAAGAGTAAGAATCAAACTCGCAATATATTATTATTAAAAAGAGCTATACATATATACTTTTAAAGATTTTTTTTTAAAAAAAGGGCTCAAAAACACCATTCTAAAAACGGATTTTGAAGAACATCTTGAAAACAAAAGTCATAAACCATAAAAGAAATATTTTATTCAGAATTTTAACGTAAGAACCGTTTCTAATTTTAAGTTCTTTACTTAGGTATTCTCATCCATGAGAGAGGAACGCTTAGTCCAATGTACAAGAAATTATCCTGAAATATTACCACGTCACTTTAATGAAATGATAGCAATTTTTCACTCAGGGAAAGAACATATTGTCTAGCTGCCCGGGTTCCAGCCCAGCTTTAATACAGCAAGCCCAAACACATCAAATGCCATTGAATGACACAGCATTTTGAAATGATGCAAAAAATTTAAATGCAATTTCATGGAAGAGCTATTGTAATTACCTATACTAAAATTTTGACCAAAAATTAAAGAAAACTAAGATATTCTTTTTCTTTCGAAGGAATCAAACTCATATACTATTGTAGGGGCGCTCAACTTATTGTACTATAAAACCTAAACATAGGAATGAAATTTACTCAGCTATGTGAGATGTCCAATACGGAGAAATTCTGTAAAATGTAGAATAGAACCTATGTCTGAAAACACACGAAAGGTAAAACATACAATTCAGATACTTTACTTTTAGCCTTGAAGCAGGTGTTCTATACTAAACTGTCTTAATTCACATACAGAATTAGTAATATAATAGCTCAAAATATTGTAAGAGCCAAACACGCATTATACAAACAGTAAAAAAAAATCTATATACATTTATTAGTGTTACGAGGGTTTATTCTGAAATATCATAATGCCACATTCAGTGAAATGATAAAAATTTTCACTCAGGGAAGGGACATTCTGTCTGGCTGCCTGGGTTCCATCCCAGCTTCTGTTACAAAAGTTTCATAGAAGAATTTTAAAAATCCAGAAACGAAACTTATGAAGAAATTATTGACTATATTTGGTTCTATGATTAAGTCATTCTTACAGACATAATAACTAAAATCTTAAACTTGAGTGGGAGGAGAGAACTAAACTAGAGTCTTTGAATTCAAGGGTATTTTAAATGCATTTTAAATCAAAATTAATTTTGTGAAAATATTACACAAATATAAGGAATATACATTTTCACCATAATGTAATGTACGTTTTGCCAATTTGAAAATCTGGAGAACTAAAGCGTGAAATATAAGAAACCTGAAACAAACATTTGGAAAATCTCATCGAACTTAAATCAGTTTCTAAATTAGCTGTTTTGAGTGTATTTAAAATTAGGCCAACTACTTCATTCACTTCAAACCCATTACATAATATTAGTATTTAAGAAAACTGGTAAAAGATTGCAAATATGTTAAATAACAATTCTACTGATCTAGAAATGGAAATAACTGATTTTCATCCTAATTAAGATCAAGAACATCACAAAAAGCCATTTGAATAGTCCTAGATCAGAAAAATCATGAACTGTTAATCTTTTAAAAAGATATATTACCGCTTTCGATCTACTTAAAAATGTGAAAGAGGATTTTCAGGAACGAACTTGTTAAAATCAATGTTCAGGTACAGGATAACAAACAAACATCCGAACGACTGCATGGATATAGCCATAACATTGCATGCACCAGAGGGAAAAAAAAAAAACTCTCAGAAGAAATGCAGTGTTAAATTTCACATTAAAATATGATTTCCCTGTATTTAATTTTCATCTTGCTGAATTTCTTGTAAATAATACAAAGAGTATACCTTTTCTTTAACATATTATAACACACATTTTTATACTTTGTTGAATGCACTTATATGCACTTGTAACGGAAATATGAAAAAGTGCAATATATAATTGCAGCTAGCCAAAATTTTCTAAACTTAAATTTGGCCCCCATTAAGTTAAAGTTGTGCATAACTGCACCAAGGGAAGGAATGCAATTTTATTTATTTGTCTGTATTTGGTTTCATTTTCATATAGAAAGAGTTAAATATAGGTTATATAGGTAACAAAATTTAAACACTCATTTTCAGTAAAAATTACAGAATAACAGACTTTGTTTCCCTGAAGGCGCAATACCTCGCTATTCCAGCTATGGTACAGACTGCATACTGTCAGAGAAAAATTCCTTTCTTAAACAGGGAATTCATATACTTTAATCTGTTTTTACACAAGTACTGTTTATGACTAATCCATGGTCCAGGAGTAAAATACTTTATAGTACACCCATCTAAATTTTTATTATTTCCGGTCATCTGTATAGACTGTTTACTTATCACGACTTAACTCCCAATCTGCATTCCACATAACTCATACGATTCTTAAAGTCACTTTTCGTAGTTTATCATTTTTAATATGGCAGGTACTTGCTCAGCGCAGACTTGTAAAGCGTGATTTCGCGTGTAGAAGTACCTTAAAGGATTCCATTTAATTTGTCCACTGCTAGAATTTCATTCATACGTGGTTCGACATTCATCCATCAACACCGGAAAGTAAACAATTTCGGTCGACTGAAAATGAAATCCAAAAAATCTTACAAATCTCAAAAGCAAAGGATACCAAAGAATTTTCACATATGGAAGACAGAGAAGTCAAACAATAAATCAGAAAATGAGAAAAGAAGAATTGGGTGCTTATAAAACCCCTTGATAATAAAAGCGCTCATTACGAAGAAGAGATTTTAACTGAAGATAAGATGAAGGAATTGATAAATAACACAAAAGCAACGTCTGATCTTCTAGCAGAGAATGACCCAATTAAAGAAAAAACAGGATACTTTAAAAGAGCTACTGGGAAACGTGCTCTTTACAGCGACACGGTTACAGTTGCCTCAGTCATTCTTGTACACCCATTTATTTGTAAGCAAAAGACATCAGCTTTTTCAAAAAATAATCCTGTCATGCATTTGCCAAGAGAACAGAAAGAAGTCCAAAAGAAACTTTCAGAGTGCTTTTCAAAACAAAGTTGAAAGTTAATCTGCAGAATTTTACTTCGATAATAATAAAACATCTCCGATTTGATTTCAAAATGAATTTTAATTTATGAAATCAATTTTAAATAAATCTTCGCAAATTGGTTCATAAAACTTCACAATATTCCGAAATAGTTCAGATTAAGGGAAAAATATAATAAAGTATGCTTAAAACAACTAAGAAAAAGCACATTTTGAGCAGCTTTAACAGAAGACAATTTGGCTGCACTAACTTTCTTTACGAGTACTCATTAAATTTTTATTTACATTTTTCTTTTGTTCAACATTTAACTTTCAATTGTTTTAAGAGAAACAGCACTTGTTAGAGAGAATCTAAATTCGGAAAAAACTGAAACAAAATTGGTTTATACACAGGCAGTGCAATTATACTGACCTGTCGTGAAGAGAAGACCCTGTTGGACAGGGAAAATATTAGGCCACACAGAGAAGAAAATGTTTAGCCTCCTCCTCGTACTGCAAAAGGAGGCCACTTGGGAAAAAATTACACAACAGCAGTAATTTTGAAACCATTACAAAGCAACAGAACCCTAACAAAAATCAGACTTCTGATAATTATAGTGTGATTAACAGTTCGACCTCACTTCGAATATTACAACACAATATAAAGAAGGCACCAATTCAGACACCTCAA
The DNA here is from genome assembly GCF_044657685.1 of Stegodyphus dumicola. Taxonomy (NCBI): domain Eukaryota; kingdom Metazoa; phylum Arthropoda; class Arachnida; order Araneae; family Eresidae; genus Stegodyphus; species Stegodyphus dumicola. The sequence continues at coordinate 5,965,238 of NC_140780.1, read as the reverse complement.
TACGGAATTCAAAACCTAAGAAATTAATGCATAAATGCTACCCTAAACATTAAAACGTAATATGAAGCGTTCATGTAAAATAAATAACTAGTAAAACTCTAATATAAAGCAACATGTGAAAAGGGACGTACAAATTATAACATTCACGCATTTCTTGTGGAAATAAAGTTAATATAAAACAAGAATTACCAGCCACAGCTGTCTTTTTGCTCTGCACTATTTCTCCGTTCTTTTCATCTTCGTTCTTTTTCTTTCACGATATCATGTTCTGCAATCCAAGAGTGTACAAAAATAATGACAAAACACACTAGAAGAGGCCAAGGGGGGAAAAAAGGAATCATTAGATTTTAACTACTTTGAAATTAAAGAATAATTATACACAAAGAGAACTATCTAATATTGTTTCTTAATATATAAAACTTCAAAAGTAGCTTCTTTGGTTTAAATTCCAGCAATGTGCTACATTGTTACTAAAATGCAGTCGATAGAAAAGCAAATGATTTCCCTAATACGACAGTAGCACAGTAAGCGAAAGGGGTTTTTAATGTATGGGTACAACATGAACAATGAAAGAAAAAAAATTAGACAGTTGTTATGGATAATGATCCTCGAGAAGAGTAAATAATTTCAGCGCTGGTAGAAAGATGGCACGAAAAGAGAATAAGCAGGTAATTTTAAATGACAAATAAACAAAATAAACTTTACTGTTAGCTTTGAAGTGTGTTATATATTAAACTCTCTTAATTCACACACAGAATTAGTGACATAACAGATCAAAAAAGAGTAAGAATCAAACTCGCAATATATTATTATTAAAAAGAGCTATACATATATACTTTTAAAGATTTTTTTTTTAAAAAAGGGCTCAAAAACACCATTCTAAAAACGGATTTTGAAGAACATCTTGAAAACAAAAGTCATAAACCATAAAAGAAATATTTTATTCAGAATTTTAACGTAAGAACCGTTTCTAATTTTAAGTTCTTTACTTAGGTATTCTCATCCATGAGAGAGGAACGCTTAGTCCAATGTACAAGAAATTATCCTGAAATATTACCACGTCACTTTAATGAAATGATAGCAATTTTTCACTCAGGGAAAGAACATATTGTCTAGCTGCCCGGGTTCCAGCCCAGCTTTAATACAGCAAGCCCAAACACATCAAATGCCATTGAATGACACAGCATTTTGAAATGATGCAAAAAATTTAAATGCAATTTCATGGAAGAGCTATTGTAATTACCTATACTAAAATTTTGACCAAAAATTAAAGAAAACTAAGATATTCTTTTTCTTTCGAAGGAATCAAACTCATATACTATTGTAGGGGCGCTCAACTTATTGTACTATAAAACCTAAACATAGGAATGAAATTTACTCAGCTATGTGAGATGTCCAATACGGAGAAATTCTGTAAAATGTAGAATAGAACCTACGTCTGAAAACACACGAAAGGTAAAACATACAATTCAGATACTTTACTTTTAGCCTTGAAGCAGGTGTTCTATACTAAACTGTCTTAATTCACATACAGAATTAGTAATATAATAGCTCAAAATATTGTAAGAGCCAAACACGCATTATACAAACAGTAAAAAAAAATCTATATACATTTATTAGTGTTACGAGGGTTTATTCTGAAATATCATAATGCCACATTCAGTGAAATGATAAAAATTTTCACTCAGGGAAGGGACATTCTGTCTGGCTGCCTGGGTTCCATCCCAGCTTCTGTTACAAAAGTTTCATAGAAGAATTTTAAAAATCCAGAAACGAAACTTATGAAGAAATTATTGACTATATTTGGTTCTATGATTAAGTCATTCTTACAGACATAATAACTAAAATCTTAAACTTGAGTGGGAGGAGAGAACTAAACTAGAGTCTTTGAATTCAAGGGTATTTTAAATGCATTTTAAATCAAAATTAATTTTGTGAAAATATTACACAAATATAAGGAATATACATTTTCACCATAATGTAATGTACGTTTTGCCAATTTGAAAATCTGGAGAACTAAAGCGTGAAATATAAGAAACCTGAAACAAACATTTGGAAAATCTCATCGAACTTAAATCAGTTTCTAAATTAGCTGTTTTGAGTGTATTTAAAATTAGGCCAACTACTTCATTCACTTCAAACCCATTACATAATATTAGTATTTAAGAAAACTGGTAAAAGATTGCAAATATGTTAAATAACAATTCTACTGATCTAGAAATGGAAATAACTGATTTTCATCCTAATTAAGATCAAGAACATCACAAAAAGCCATTTGAATAGTCCTAGATCAGAAAAATCATGAACTGTTAATCTTTTAAAAAGATATATTACCGCTTTCGATCTACTTAAAAATGTGAAAGAGGATTTTCAGGAACGAACTTGTTAAAATCAATGTTCAGGTACAGGATAACAAACAAACATCCGAACGACTGCATGGATATAGCCATAACATTGCATGCACCAGAGGGAAAAAAAAAAAACTCTCAGAAGAAATGCAGTGTTAAATTTCACATTAAAATATGATTTCCCTGTATTTAATTTTCATCTTGCTGAATTTCTTGTAAATAATACAAAGAGTATACCTTTTCTTTAACATATTATAACACACATTTTTATACTTTGTTGAATGCACTTATATGCACTTGTAACGGAAATATGAAAAAGTGCAATATATAATTGCAGCTAGCCAAAATTTTCTAAACTTAAATTTGGCCCCCATTAAGTTAAAGTTGTGCATAACTGCACCAAGGGAAGGAATGCAATTTTATTTATTTGTCTGTATTTGGTTTCATTTTCATATAGAAAGAGTTAAATATAGGTTATATAGGTAACAAAATTTAAACACTCATTTTCAGTAAAAATTACAGAATAACAGACTTTGTTTCCCTGAAGGCGCAATACCTCGCTATTCCAGCTATGGTACAGACTGCATACTGTCAGAGAAAAATTCCTTTCTTAAACAGGGAATTCATATACTTTAATCTGTTTTTACACAAGTACTGTTTATGACTAATCCATGGTCCAGGAGTAAAATACTTTATAGTACACCCATCTAAATTTTTATTATTTCCGGTCATCTGTATAGACTGTTTACTTATCACGACTTAACTCCCAATCTGCATTCCACATAACTCATACGATTCTTAAAGTCACTTTTCGTAGTTTATCATTTTTAATATGGCAGGTACTTGCTCAGCGCAGACTTGTAAAGCGTGATTTCGCGTGTAGAAGTACCTTAAAGGATTCCATTTAATTTGTCCACTGCTAGAATTTCATTCATACGTGGTTCGACATTCATCCATCAACACCGGAAAGTAAACAATTTCCATCGACTGAAAATGAAATCCAAAAAATCTTACAAATCTCAAAAGCAAAGGATACCAAAGAATTTTCACATATGGAAGACAGAGAAGTCAAACAATAAATCAGAAAATGAGAAAAGAAGAATTGGGTGCTTATAAAACCCCTTGATAATAAAAGCGCTCATTACGAAGAAGAGATTTTAACTGAAGATAAGATGAAGGAATTGATAAATAACACAAAAGCAACGTCTGATCTTCTAGCAGAGAATGACCCAATTAAAGAAAAAACAGGATACTTTAAAAGAGCTACTGGGAAACGTGCTCTTTACAGCGACACGGTTACAGTTGCCTCAGTCATTCTTGTACACCCATTTATTTGTAAGCAAAAGACATCAGCTTTTTCAAAAAATAATCCTGTCATGCATTTGCCAAGAGAACAGAAAGAAGTCCAAAAGAAACTTTCAGAGTGCTTTTCAAAACAAAGTTGAAAGTTAATCTGCAGAATTTTACTTCGATAATAATAAAACATCTCCGATTTGATTTCAAAATGAATTTTAATTTATGAAATCAATTTTAAATAAATCTTCGCAAATTGGTTCATAAAACTTCACAATATTCTGAAATAGTTCAGATTAAGGGAAAAATATAATAAAGTATGCTTAAAACAACTAAGAAAAAGCACATTTTGAGCAGCTTTAACAGAAGACAATTTGGCTGCACTAACTTTCTTTACGAGTACTCATTAAATTTTTATTTACATTTTTCTTTTGTTCAACATTTAACTTTCAATTGTTTTAAGAGAAACAGCACTTGTTAGAGAGAATCTAAATTCGGAAAAAACTGAAACAAAATTGGTTTATACACAGGCAGTGCAATTATACTGACCTGTCGTGAAGAGAAGACCCTGTTGGACAGGGAAAATATTAGGCCACACAGAGAAGAAAATGTTTAGCCTCCTCCTCGTACTGCAAAAGGAGGCCACTTGGGAAAAAATTACACAACAGCAGTAATTTTGAAACCATTACAAAGCAACAGAACCCTAACAAAAATCAGACTTCTGATAATTATAGTGTGATTAACAGTTCGACCTCACTTCGAATATTACAACACAATATAAAGAAGGCACCAATTCAGACACCTCAATACGGAATTCAAAACCTAAGAAATTAATGCATAAATGCTACCCTAAACATTAAAACGTAATATGAAGCGTTCATGTAAAATAAATAACTAGTAAAACTCTAATATAAAGCAACATGTGAAAAGGGACGTACAAATTATAACATTCACGCATTTCTTGTGGAAATAAAGTTAATATAAAACAAGAATTACCAGCCACAGCTGTCTTTTTGCTCTGCACTATTTCTCCGTTCTTTTCATCTTCGTTCTTTTTCTTTCACGATATCATGTTCTGCAATCCAAGAGTGTACAAAAATAATGACAAAACACACTAGAAGAGGCCAAGGGGGGAAAAAAGGAATCATTAGATTTTAACTACTTTGAAATTAAAGAATAATTATACACAAAGAGAACTATCTAATATTGTTTCTTAATATATAAAACTTCAAAAGTAGCTTCTTTGGTTTAAATTCCAGCAATGTGCTACATTGTTACTAAAATGCAGTCGATAGAAAAGCAAATGATTTCCCTAATACGACAGAAGCACAGTAAGCGAAAGGGGTTTTTAATGTATGGGTACAACATGAACAATGAAAGAAAAAAAATTAGACAGTTGTTATGGATAATGATCCTCGAGAAGAGTAAATAATTTCAGCGCTGGTAGAAAGATGGCACGAAAAGAGAATAAGCAGGTAATTTTAAATGACAAATAAACAAAATAAACTTTACTGTTAGCTTTGAAGTGTGTTATATATTAAACTCTCTTAATTCACACACAGAATTAGTGACATAACAGATCAAAAAAGAGTAAGAATCAAACTCGCAATATATTATTATTAAAAAGAGCTATACATATATACTTTTAAAGATTTTTTTTTTAAAAAAGGGCTCAAAAACACCATTCTAAAAACGGATTTTGAAGAACATCTTGAAAACAAAAGTCATAAACCATAAAAGAAATATTTTATTCAGAATTTTAACGTAAGAACCGTTTCTAATTTTAAGTTCTTTACTTAGGTATTCTCATCCATGAGAGAGGAACGCTTAGTCCAATGTACAAGAAATTATCCTGAAATATTACCACGTCACTTTAATGAAATGATAGCAATTTTTCACTCAGGGAAAGAACATATTGTCTAGCTGCCCGGGTTCCAGCCCAGCTTTAATACAGCAAGCCCAAACACATCAAATGCCATTGAATGACACAGCATTTTGAAATGATGCAAAAAATTTAAATGCAATTTCATGGAAGAGCTATTGTAATTACCTATACTAAAATTTTGACCAAAAATTAAAGAAAACTAAGATATTCTTTTTCTTTCGAAGGAATCAAACTCATATACTATTGTAGGGGCGCTCAACTTATTGTACTATAAAACCTAAACATAGGAATGAAATTTACTCAGCTATGTGAGATGTCCAATACGGAGAAATTCTGTAAAATGTAGAATAGAACCTACGTCTGAAAACACACGAAAGGTAAAACATACAATTCAGATACTTTACTTTTAGCCTTGAAGCAGGTGTTCTATACTAAACTGTCTTAATTCACATACAGAATTAGTAATATAATAGCTCAAAATATTGTAAGAGCCAAACACGCATTATACAAACAGTAAAAAAAAATCTATATACATTTATTAGTGTTACGAGGGTTTATTCTGAAATATCATAATGCCACATTCAGTGAAATGATAAAAATTTTCACTCAGGGAAGGGACATTCTGTCTGGCTGCCTGGGTTCCATCCCAGCTTCTGTTACAAAAGTTTCATAGAAGAATTTTAAAAATCCAGAAACGAAACTTATGAAGAAATTATTGACTATATTTGGTTCTATGATTAAGTCATTCTTACAGACATAATAACTAAAATCTTAAACTTGAGTGGGAGGAGAGAACTAAACTAGAGTCTTTGAATTCAAGGGTATTTTAAATGCATTTTAAATCAAAATTAATTTTGTGAAAATATTACACAAATATAAGGAATATACATTTTCACCATAATGTAATGTACGTTTTGCCAATTTGAAAATCTGGAGAACTAAAGCGTGAAATATAAGAAACCTGAAACAAACATTTGGAAAATCTCATCGAACTTAAATCAGTTTCTAAATTAGCTGTTTTGAGTGTATTTAAAATTAGGCCAACTACTTCATTCACTTCAAACCCATTACATAATATTAGTATTTAAGAAAACTGGTAAAAGATTGCAAATATGTTAAATAACAATTCTACTGATCTAGAAATGGAAATAACTGATTTTCATCCTAATTAAGATCAAGAACATCACAAAAAGCCATTTGAATAGTCCTAGATCAGAAAAATCATGAACTGTTAATCTTTTAAAAAGATATATTACCGCTTTCGATCTACTTAAAAATGTGAAAGAGGATTTTCAGGAACGAACTTGTTAAAATCAATGTTCAGGTACAGGATAACAAACAAACATCCGAACGACTGCATGGATATAGCCATAACATTGCATGCACCAGAGGGAAAAAAAAAAAAACTCTCAGAAGAAATGCAGTGTTAAATTTCACATTAAAATATGATTTCCCTGTATTTAATTTTCATCTTGCTGAATTTCTTGTAAATAATACAAAGAGTATACCTTTTCTTTAACATATTATAACACACATTTTTATACTTTGTTGAATGCACTTATATGCACTTGTAACGGAAATATGAAAAAGTGCAATATATAATTGCAGCTAGCCAAAATTTTCTAAACTTAAATTTGGCCCCCATTAAGTTAAAGTTGTGCATAACTGCACCAAGGGAAGGAATGCAATTTTATTTATTTGTCTGTATTTGGTTTCATTTTCATATAGAAAGAGTTAAATATAGGTTATATAGGTAACAAAATTTAAACACTCATTTTCAGTAAAAATTACAGAATAACAGACTTTGTTTCCCTGAAGGCGCAATACCTCGCTATTCCAGCTATGGTACAGACTGCATACTGTCAGAGAAAAATTCCTTTCTTAAACAGGGAATTCATATACTTTAATCTGTTTTTACACAAGTACTGTTTATGACTAATCCATGGTCCAGGAGTAAAATACTTTATAGTACACCCATCTAAATTTTTATTATTTCCGGTCATCTGTATAGACTGTTTACTTATCACGACTTAACTCCCAATCTGCATTCCACATAACTCATACGATTCTTAAAGTCACTTTTCGAAGTTTATCATTTTTAATATGGCAGGTACTTGCTCAGTGCAGACTTGTAAAGCGTGATTTCGCGTGTAGAAGTACCTTAAAGGATTCCATTTAATTTGTCCACTGCTAGAATTTCATTCATACGTGGTTCGACATTCATCCATCAACAGTGGAAAGAATTTATCTGCTATTTTAAACAATTTCCATCAGCAGAAAATGAAGTCCAAAAAATCTTACAAATCTCAAAAGCAAAGGATACCAAAGAATTTTCACATATGGAAGACAGAGAAGTCAAACAATGAATCAGAAAATGACAAAAGAAGAATTGGGTGCTTATAAAACCCTTTGATAATAAAAGCGCTCATTACGAAGAAGAGATTTTAACTGAAGATAAGATGAAGGAATTGATAAATAACACAAAAGCAACGTCTGATCTTCTAGCAGAGAATGACCCAATTAAAGAAAAAACAGGATACTTTAAAAGAGCTACTGGGAAACGTGCTCTTTACAGCGACACGGTTACAGTTGCCTCAGTCATTCTTGTACACCCATTTGTAAGCAAAAGACATCAGCTTTTTCAAAAAATAATCCTGTCATGCATTTGCCAAGAGAACAGAAAGAAGTCCAAAAGAAACTTTCAGAGTGCTTTTCAAAACAAAGTTGAAAGTTAATCTGCAGAATTTTACTTCGATAATAATAAAACATCTCGGATTTGATTTCAAAATAAATTTTAATTTATGAAATCAATTTTAAATAAATCTTCGCAAATTGGTTCGTAAAACTTCACAATATTCCGAAATAGTTCAGATTAAGGGAAAAATATAATAAAGTATGCTTAAAACAACTAAGAAAAAGCACATTTTGAGCAGCTTTAACAGAAGACAATTTGGCTGCACTAACTTTCTTTACGAGTACTCATTAAATTTTTATTTACATTTTTCTTTTGTTCAACATTTAACTTTCAATTGTTTTAAGAGAAACAGCACTTGTTAGAGAGAATCTAAATTCGGAAAAAACTGAAACAAAATTGGTTTATACACAGGCAGTGCAATTATACTGACCTGTCGTGAAGAGAAGACCCTGTTGGACAGGGAAAATATTAGGCCACACAGAGAAGAAAATGTTTAGCCTCCTCCTCGTACTGCAAAAGGAGGCCACTTGGGAAAAAATTACACAACAGCAGTAATTTTGAAACCATTACAAAGCAACAGACCCCTAACAAAAATCAGACTTCTGATAATTATAGTGTGATTAACAGTTCGACCTCACTTCGAATATTACAACACAATATAAAGAAGGCACCAATTCAGACACCTCAATACGGAATTCAAAACCTAAGAAATTAATGCATAAATGCTACCCTAAACATTAAAACGTAATATGAAGCGTTCATGTAAAATAAATAACTAGTAAAACTCTAATATAAAGCAACATGTGAAAAGGGACGTACAAATTATAATATTCACGCATTTCTTGTGGAAATAAAGTTAATATAAAACAAGAATTACCAGCCACAGCTGTCTTTTTGCTCTGCACTATTTCTTCGTTCTTTTTCTTTCACGATATCATGTTCTGCAATCCAAGAGTGTACAAAAATGATGACAAAACACACTAGAAGAGGCCAACGGGGGAAAAAAGGAATCATTAGATTTTAACTACTTTGAAATTAAAGAATAATTATACACAAAGAGAACTATCTAATATTGTTTCTTAATATATAAAACTTCAAAAGTAGCTTCTTTGGTTTAAATTCCAGCAATGTGCTACATTGTTACTAAAATGCAGTCGATAGAAAAGCAAATGATTTCCCTAATACGACAGAAGCACAGTAAGCGAAAGGGGTTTTTAATGTATGGGTACAACATGAACAATGAAAGAAAAAAAATTAGACAGTTGTTATGGATAATGATCCTCGAGAAGAGTAAATAATTTCAGCGCTGGTAGAAAGATGGCACGAAAAGAGAATAAGCAGGTAATTTTAAATGACAAATAAACAAAATAAACTTTACTGTTAGCTTTGAAGTGTGTTATATATTAAACTCTCTTAATTCACACACAGAATTAGTGACATAACAGATCAAAAAAGAGTAAGAATCAAACTCGCAATATATTATTATTAAAAAGAGCTATACATATATACTTTTAAAGATTTTTTTTTTAAAAAAGGGCTCAAAAACACCATTCTAAAAACGGATTTTGAAGAACATCTTGAAAACAAAAGTCATAAACCATAAAAGAAATATTTTATTCAGAATTTTAACGTAAGAACCGTTTCTAATTTTAAGTTCTTTACTTAGGTATTCTCATCCATGAGAGAGGAACGCTTAGTCCAATGTACAAGAAATTATCCTGAAATATTACCACGTCACTTTAATGAAATGATAGCAATTTTTCACTCAGGGAAAGAACATATTGTCTAGCTGCCCGGGTTCCAGCCCAGCTTTAATACAGCAAGCCCAAACACATCAAATGCCATTGAATGACACAGCATTTTGAAATGATGCAAAAAATTTAAATGCAATTTCATGGAAGAGCTATTGTAATTACCTATACTAAAATTTTGACCAAAAATTAAAGAAAACTAAAATACTCTTTTTCTTTCGAAGGAATCAAAGTCATATACTATTGTAGGGGCGCTCAACTTATTGTACTATAAAACCTAAACATAGGAATGAAATTTACTCAGCTATGTGAGATGTCCAATACGGAGAAATTCTGTAAAATGTAGAATAGAACCTACGTCTGAAAACACACGAAAGGTAAAACATACAATTCAGATACTTTACTTTTAGCCTTGAAGCAGGTGTTCTATACTAAACTGTCTTAATTCACATACAGAATTAGTAATATAATAGCTCAAAATATTGTAAGAGCCAAACACGCATTATACAAACAGTAAAAAAAAATCTATATACATTTATTAGTGTTACGAGGGTTTATTCTGAAATATTATAATGCCACCTTCAGTGAAATGATAAAAATTTTCACTCAGGGAAGGGACATTCTGTCTGGCTGCCTGGGTTCCATCCCAGCTTCTGTTACAAAAGTTTCATAGAAGAATTTTAAAAATCCAGAAACGAAACTTATGAAGAAATTATTGACTATATTTGGTTCTATGATTAAGTCATTCTTACAGACATAATAACTAAAATCTTAAACTTGAGTGGGAGGAGAGAACTAAACTAGAGTCTTTGAATTCAAGGGTATTTTAAATGCATTTTAAATCAAAATTAATTTTGTGAAAATATTACACAAATATAAGGAATATACATTTTCACCATAATGTAATGTACGTTTTGCCAATTTGAAAATCTGGAGAACTAAAGCGTGAAATATAAGAAACCTGAAACAAACATTTGGAAAATCTCATCGAACTTAAATCAGTTTCTAAATTAGCTGTTTTGAGTGTATTTAAAATTAGGCCAACTACTTCATTCACTTCAAACCCATTACATAATATTAGTATTTAAGAAAACTGGTAAAAGATTGCAAATATGTTAAATAACAATTCTACTGATCTAGAAATGGAAATAACTGATTTTCATCCTAATTAAGATCAAGAACATCACAAAAAGCCATTTGAATAGTCCTAGATCAGAAAAATCATGAACTGTTAATCTTTTAAAAAGATATATTACCGCTTTCGATCTACTTAAAAATGTGAAAGAGGATTTTCAGGAACGAACTTGTTAAAATCAATGTTCAGGTACAGGATAACAAACAAACATCCGAACGACTGCATGGATATAGCCATAACATTGCATGCACCAGAGGGAAAAAAAAAAAAACTCTCAGAAGAAATGCAGTGTTAAATTTCACATTAAAATATGATTTCCCTGTATTTAATTTTCATCTTGCTGAATTTCTTGTAAATAATACAAAGAGTATACCTTTTCTTTAACATATTATAACACACATTTTTATACTTTGTTGAATGCACTTATATGCACTTGTAACGGAAATATGAAAAAGTGCAATATATAATTGCAGCTAGCCAAAATTTTCTAAACTTAAATTTGGCCCCCATTAAGTTAAAGTTGTGCATAACTGCACCAAGGGAAGGAATGCAATTTTATTTATTTGTCTGTATTTGGTTTCATTTTCATATAGAAAGAGTTAAATATAGGTTATATAGGTAACAAAATTTAAACACTCATTTTCAGTAAAAATTACAGAATAACAGACTTTGTTTCCCTGAAGGCGCAATACCTCGCTATTCCAGCTATGGTACAGACTGCATACTGTCAGAGAAAAATTCCTTTCTTAAACAGGGAATTCATATACTTTAATCTGTTTTTACACAAGTACTGTTTATGACTAATCCATGGTCCAGGAGTAAAATACTTTATAGTACACCCATCTAAATTTTTATTATTTCCGGTCATCTGTATAGACTGTTTACTTATCACGACTTAACTCCCAATCTGCATTCCACATAACTCATACGATTCTTAAAGTCACTTTTCGAAGTTTATCATTTTTAATATGGCAGGTACTTGCTCAGCGCAGACTTGTAAAGCGTGATTTCGCGTGTAGAAGTACCTTAAAGGATTCCATTTAATTTGTCCACTGCTAGAATTTCATTCATACGTGGTTCGACATTCATCCATCAACACCGGAAAGTAAACAATTTCCATCGACTGAAAATGAAATCCAAAAAATCTTACAAATCTCAAAAGCAAAGGATACCAAAGAATTTTCACATATGGAAGACAGAGAAGTCAAACAATAAATCAGAAAATGAGAAAAGAAGAATTGGGTGCTTATAAAACCCCTTGATAATAAAAGCGCTCATTACGAAGAAGAGATTTTAACTGAAGATAAGATGAAGGAATTGATAAATAACACAAAAGCAACGTCTGATCTTCTAGCAGAGAATGACCCAATTAAAGAAAAAACAGGATACTTTAAAAGAGCTACTGGGAAACGTGCTCTTTACAGCGACACGGTTACAGTTGCCTCAGTCATTCTTGTACACCCATTTGTAAGCAAAAGACATCAGCTTTTTCAAAAAATAATCCTGTCATGCATTTGCCAAGAGAACAGAAAGAAGTCCAAAAGAAACTTTCAGAGTGCTTTTCAAAACAAAGTTGAAAGTTAATCTGCAGAATTTTACTTCGATAATAATAAAACATCTCCGATTTGATTTCAAAATGAATTTTAATTTATGAAATCAATTTTAAATAAATCTTCGCAAATTGGTTCATAAAACTTCACAATATTCCGAAATAGTTCAGATTAAGGGAAAAATATAATAAAGTATGCTTAAAACAACTAAGAAAAAGCACATTTTGAGCAGCTTTAACAGAAGACAATTTGGCTGCACTAACTTTCTTTACGAGTACTCATTAAATTTTTATTTACATTTTTCTTTTGTTCAACATTTAACTTTCAATTGTTTTAAGAGAAACAGCACTTGTTAGAGAGAATCTAAATTCGGAAAAAACTGAAACAAAATTGGTTTATACACAGGCAGTGCAATTATACTGACCTGTCGTGAAGAGAAGACCCTGTTGGACAGGGAAAATATTAGGCCACACAGAGAAGAAAATGTTTAGCCTCCTCCTCGTACTGCAAAAGGAGGCCACTTGGGAAAAAATTACACAACAGCAGTAATTTTGAAACCATTACAAAGCAACAGAACCCTAACAAAAATCAGACTTCTGATAATTATAGTGTGATTAACAGTTCGACCTCACTTCGAATATTACAACACAATATAAAGAAGGCACCAATTCAGACACCTCAATACGGAATTCAAAACCTAAGAAATTAATGCATAAATGCTACCCTAAACATTAAAACGTAATATGAAGCGTTCATGTAAAATAAATAACTAGTAAAACTCTAATATAAAGCAACATGTGAAAAGGGACGTACAAATTATAACATTCACGCATTTCTTGTGGAAATAAAGTTAATATAAAACAAGAATTACCAGCCACAGCTGTCTTTTTGCTCTGCACTATTTCTCCGTTCTTTTCATCTTCGTTCTTTTTCTTTCACGATATCATGTTCTGCAATCCAAGAGTGTACAAAAATAATGACAAAACACACTAGAAGAGGCCAAGGGGGGAAAAAAGGAATCATTAGATTTTAACTACTTTGAAATTAAAGAATAATTATACACAAAGAGAACTATCTAATATTGTTTCTTAATATATAAAACTTCAAAAGTAGCTTCTTTGGTTTAAATTCCAGCAATGTGCTACATTGTTACTAAAATGCAGTCGATAGAAAAGCAAATGATTTCCCTAATACGACAGAAGCACAGTAAGCGAAAGGGGTTTTTAATGTATGGGTACAACATGAACAATGAAAGAAAAAAAATTAGACAGTTGTTATGGATAATGATCCTCGAGAAGAGTAAATAATTTCAGCGCTGGTAGAAAGATGGCACGAAAAGAGAATAAGCAGGTAATTTTAAATGACAAATAAACAAAATAAACTTTACTGTTAGCTTTGAAGTGTGTTATATATTAAACTCTCTTAATTCACACACAGAATTAGTGACATAACAGATCAAAAAAGAGTAAGAATCAAACTCGCAATATATTATTATTAAAAAGAGCTATACATATATACTTTTAAAGATTTTTTTTTTAAAAAAGGGCTCAAAAACACCATTCTAAAAACGGATTTTGAAGAACATCTTGAAAACAAAAGTCATAAACCATAAAAGAAATATTTTATTCAGAATTTTAACGTAAGAACCGTTTCTAATTTTAAGTTCTTTACTTAGGTATTCTCATCCATGAGAGAGGAACGCTTAGTCCAATGTACAAGAAATTATCCTGAAATATTACCACGTCACTTTAATGAAATGATAGCAATTTTTCACTCAGGGAAAGAACATATTGTCTAGCTGCCCGGGTTCCAGCCCAGCTTTAATACAGCAAGCCCAAACACATCAAATGCCATTGAATGACACAGCATTTTGAAATGATGCAAAAAATTTAAATGCAATTTCATGGAAGAGCTATTGTAATTACCTATACTAAAATTTTGACCAAAAATTAAAGAAAACTAAGATATTCTTTTTCTTTCGAAGGAATCAAAGTCATATACTATTGTAGGGGCGCTCAACTTATTGTACTATAAAACCTAAACATAGGAATGAAATTTACTCAGCTATGTGAGATGTCCAATACGGAGAAATTCTGTAAAATGTAGAATAGAACCTACGTCTGAAAACACACGAAAGGTAAAACATACAATTCAGATACTTTACTTTTAGCCTTGAAGCAGGTGTTCTATACTAAACTGTCTTAATTCACATACAGAATTAGTAATATAATAGCTCAAAATATTGTAAGAGCCAAACACGCATTATACAAACAGTAAAAAAAAATCTATATACATTTATTAGTGTTACGAGGGTTTATTCTGAAATATCATAATGCCACATTCAGTGAAATGATAAAAATTTTCACTCAGGGAAGGGACATTCTGTCTGGCTGCCTGGGTTCCATCCCAGCTTCTGTTACAAAAGTTTCATAGAAGAATTTTAAAAATCCAGAAACGAAACTTATGAAGAAATTATTGACTATATTTGGTTCTATGATTAAGTCATTCTTACAGACATAATAACTAAAATCTTAAACTTGAGTGGGAGGAGAGAACTAAACTAGAGTCTTTGAATTCAAGGGTATTTTAAATGCATTTTAAATCAAAATTAATTTTGTGAAAATATTACACAAATATAAGGAATATACATTTTCACCATAATGTAATGTACGTTTTGCCAATTTGAAAATCTGGAGAACTAAAGCGTGAAATATAAGAAACCTGAAACAAACATTTGGAAAATCTCATCGAACTTAAATCAGTTTCTAAATTAGCTGTTTTGAGTGTATTTAAAATTAGGCCAACTACTTCATTCACTTCAAACCCATTACATAATATTAGTATTTAAGAAAACTGGTAAAAGATTGCAAATATGTTAAATAACAATTCTACTGATCTAGAAATGGAAATAACTGATTTTCATCCTAATTAAGATCAAGAACATCACAAAAAGCCATTTGAATAGTCCTAGATCAGAAAAATCATGAACTGTTAATCTTTTAAAAAGATATATTACCGCTTTCGATCTACTTAAAAATGTGAAAGAGGATTTTCAGGAACGAACTTGTTAAAATCAATGTTCAGGTACAGGATAACAAACAAACATCCGAACGACTGCATGGATATAGCCATAACATTGCATGCACCAGAGGGAAAAAAAAAAAACTCTCAGAAGAAATGCAGTGTTAAATTTCACATTAAAATATGATTTCCCTGTATTTAATTTTCATCTTGCTGAATTTCTTGTAAATAATACAAAGAGTATACCTTTTCTTTAACATATTATAACACACATTTTTATACTTTGTTGAATGCACTTATATGCACTTGTAACGGAAATATGAAAAAGTGCAATATATAATTGCAGCTAGCCAAAATTTTCTAAACTTAAATTTGGCCCCCATTAAGTTAAAGTTGTGCATAACTGCACCAAGGGAAGGAATGCAATTTTATTTATTTGTCTGTATTTGGTTTCATTTTCATATAGAAAGAGTTAAATATAGGTTATATAGGTAACAAAATTTAAACACTCATTTTCAGTAAAAATTACAGAATAACAGACTTTGTTTCCCTGAAGGCGCAATACCTCGCTATTCCAGCTATGGTACAGACTGCATACTGTCAGAGAAAAATTCCTTTCTTAAACAGGGAATTCATATACTTTAATCTGTTTTTACACAAGTACTGTTTATGACTAATCCATGGTCCAGGAGTAAAATACTTTATAGTACACCCATCTAAATTTTTATTATTTCCGGTCATCTGTATAGACTGTTTACTTATCACGACTTAACTCCCAATCTGCATTCCACATATCTCATACGATTCTTAAAGTCACATTTCGTAGTTTATCATTTTTAATATGGCAGGTACTTGCTCAGTGCAGACTTGTAAAGCGTGATTTCGCGTGTAGAAGTACCTTAAAGGATTCCATTTAATTTGTCCACTGCTAGAATTTCATTCATACGTGGTTCGACATTCATCCATCAACAGTGGAAAGAATTTATCTGCTATTTTAAACAATTTCCATCAGCAGAAAATGAAGTCCAAAAAATCTTACAAATCTCAAAAGCAAAGGATACCAAAGAATTTTCACATATGGAAGACAGAGAAGTCAAACAATGAATCAGAAAATGACAAAAGAAGAATTGGGTGCTTATAAAACCCTTTGATAATAAAAGCGCTCATTACGAAGAAGAGATTTTAACTGAAGATAAGATGAAGGAATTGATAAATAACACAAAAGCAACGTCTGATCTTCTAGCAGAGAATGACCCAATTAAAGAAAAAACAGGATACTTTAAAAGAGCTACTGGGAAACGTGCTCTTTACAGCGACACGGTTACAGTTGCCTCAGTCATTCTTGTACACCCATTTGTAAGCAAAAGACATCAGCTTTTTCAAAAAATAATCCTGTCATGCATTTGCCAAGAGAACAGAAAGAAGTCCAAAAGAAACTTTCAGAGTGCTTTTCAAAACAAAGTTGAAAGTTAATCTGCAGAATTTTACTTCGATAATAATAAAACATCTCGGATTTGATTTCAAAATAAATTTTAATTTATGAAATCAATTTTAAATAAATGTTCGCAAATTGGTTCGTAAAACTTCACAATATTCCGAAATAGTTCAGATTAAGGGAAAAATATAATAAAGTATGCTTAAAACAACTAAGAAAAAGCACATTTTGAGCAGCTTTAACAGAAGACAATTTGGCTGCACTAACTTTCTTTACGAGTACTCATTAAATTTTTATTTACATTTTTCTTTTGTTCAACATTTAACTTTCAATTGTTTTAAGAGAAACAGCACTTGTTAGAGAGAATCTAAATTCGGAAAAAACTGAAACAAAATTGGTTTATACACAGGCAGTGCAATTATACTGACCTGTCGTGAAGAGAAGACCCTGTTGGACAGGGAAAATATTAGGCCACACAGAGAAGAAAATGTTTAGCCTCCTCCTCGTACTGCAAAAGGAGGCCACTTGGGAAAAAATTACACAACAGCAGTAATTTTGAAACCATTACAAAGCAACAGACCCCTAACAAAAATCAGACTTCTGATAATTATAGTGTGATTAACAGTTCGACCTCACTTCGAATATTACAACACAATATAAAGAAGGCACCAATTCAGACACCTCAATACGGAATTCAAAACCTAAGAAATTAATGCATAAATGCTACCCTAAACATTAAAACGTAATATGAAGCGTTCATGTAAAATAAATAACTAGTAAAACTCTAATATAAAGCAACATGTGAAAAGGGACGTACAAATTATAACATTCACGCATTTCTTGTGGAAATAAAGTTAATATAAAACAAGAATTACCAGCCACAGCTGTCTTTTTGCTCTGCACTATTTCTTCGTTCTTTTTCTTTCACGATATCATGTTCTGCAATCCAAGAGTGTACAAAAATGATGACAAAACACACTAGAAGAGGCCAACGGGGGAAAAAAGGAATCATTAGATTTTAACTACTTTGAAATTAAAGAATAATTATACACAAAGAGAACTATCTAATATTGTTTCTTAATATATAAAACTTCAAAAGTAGCTTCTTTGGTTTAAATTCCAGCAATGTGCTACATTGTTACTAAAATGCAGTCGATAGAAAAGCAAATGATTTCCCTAATACGACAGAAGCACAGTAAGCGAAAGGGGTTTTTAATGTATGGGTACAACATGAACAATGAAAGAAAAAAAATTAGACAGTTGTTATGGATAATGATCCTCGAGAAGAGTAAATAATTTCAGCGCTGGTAGAAAGATGGCACGAAAAGAGAATAAGCAGGTAATTTTAAATGACAAATAAACAAAATAAACTTTACTGTTAGCTTTGAAGTGTGTTATATATTAAACTCTCTTAATTCACACACAGAATTAGTGACATAACAGATC
This sequence comes from Stegodyphus dumicola, assembly GCF_044657685.1. Lineage (NCBI taxonomy): Eukaryota > Metazoa > Arthropoda > Arachnida > Araneae > Eresidae > Stegodyphus > Stegodyphus dumicola. The sequence goes on along the minus strand of NC_140780.1, from coordinate 5,946,679 downwards.
AAAAAAGAGTAAGAATCAAACTCGCAATATATTATTATTAAAAAGAGCTATACATATATACTTTTAAAGATTTTTTTTTTAAAAAAGGGCTCAAAAACACCATTCTAAAAACGGATTTTGAAGAACATCTTGAAAACAAAAGTCATAAACCATAAAAGAAATATTTTATTCAGAATTTTAACGTAAGAACCGTTTCTAATTTTAAGTTCTTTACTTAGGTATTCTCATCCATGAGAGAGGAACGCTTAGTCCAATGTACAAGAAATTATCCTGAAATATTACCACGTCACTTTAATGAAATGATAGCAATTTTTCACTCAGGGAAAGAACATATTGTCTAGCTGCCCGGGTTCCAGCCCAGCTTTAATACAGCAAGCCCAAACACATCAAATGCCATTGAATGACACAGCATTTTGAAATGATGCAAAAAATTTAAATGCAATTTCATGGAAGAGCTATTGTAATTACCTATACTAAAATTTTGACCAAAAATTAAAGAAAACTAAAATACTCTTTTTCTTTCGAAGGAATCAAAGTCATATACTATTGTAGGGGCGCTCAACTTATTGTACTATAAAACCTAAACATAGGAATGAAATTTACTCAGCTATGTGAGATGTCCAATACGGAGAAATTCTGTAAAATGTAGAATAGAACCTACGTCTGAAAACACACGAAAGGTAAAACATACAATTCAGATACTTTACTTTTAGCCTTGAAGCAGGTGTTCTATACTAAACTGTCTTAATTCACATACAGAATTAGTAATATAATAGCTCAAAATATTGTAAGAGCCAAACACGCATTATACAAACAGTAAAAAAAAATCTATATACATTTATTAGTGTTACGAGGGTTTATTCTGAAATATTATAATGCCACCTTCAGTGAAATGATAAAAATTTTCACTCAGGGAAGGGACATTCTGTCTGGCTGCCTGGGTTCCATCCCAGCTTCTGTTACAAAAGTTTCATAGAAGAATTTTAAAAATCCAGAAACGAAACTTATGAAGAAATTATTGACTATATTTGGTTCTATGATTAAGTCATTCTTACAGACATAATAACTAAAATCTTAAACTTGAGTGGGAGGAGAGAACTAAACTAGAGTCTTTGAATTCAAGGGTATTTTAAATGCATTTTAAATCAAAATTAATTTTGTGAAAATATTACACAAATATAAGGAATATACATTTTCACCATAATGTAATGTACGTTTTGCCAATTTGAAAATCTGGAGAACTAAAGCGTGAAATATAAGAAACCTGAAACAAACATTTGGAAAATCTCATCGAACTTAAATCAGTTTCTAAATTAGCTGTTTTGAGTGTATTTAAAATTAGGCCAACTACTTCATTCACTTCAAACCCATTACATAATATTAGTATTTAAGAAAACTGGTAAAAGATTGCAAATATGTTAAATAACAATTCTACTGATCTAGAAATGGAAATAACTGATTTTCATCCTAATTAAGATCAAGAACATCACAAAAAGCCATTTGAATAGTCCTAGATCAGAAAAATCATGAACTGTTAATCTTTTAAAAAGATATATTACCGCTTTCGATCTACTTAAAAATGTGAAAGAGGATTTTCAGCAACGAACTTGTTAAAATCAATGTTCAGGTACAGGATAACAAACAAACATCCGAACGACTGCATGGATATAGCCATAACATTGCATGCACCAGAGGGAAAAAAAAAAACTCTCAGAAGAAATGCAGTGTTAAATTTCACATTAAAATATGATTTCCCTGTATTTAATTTTCATCTTGCTGAATTTCTTGTTTATAATACAAAGAGTATACCTTTTCTTTAACATATTATAACACACATTTTTATACTTTGTTGAATGCACTTATATGCACTTGTAACGGAAATATGAAAAAGTGCAATATATAATTGCAGCTAGCCAAAATTTTCTAAACTTAAATTTGGCCCCCATTAAGTTAAAGTTGTGCATAACTGCACCAAGGGAAGGAATGCAATTTTATTTATTTGTCTGTATTTGGTTTCATTTTCATATAGAAAGAGTTAAATATAGGTTATATAGGTAACAAAATTTAAACACTCATTTTCAGTAAAAATTACAGAATAACAGATTTTGTTTCCCTGAAGGCGCAATACCTCGCTATTCCAGCTATGGTACAGACTGCATACTGTCAGAGAAAAATTCCTTTCTTAAACAGGGAATTCATATACTTTAATCTGTTTTTACACAAGTACTGTTTATGACTAATCCATGGTCCAGGAGTAAAATACTTTATAGTACACCCATCTAAATTTTTATTATTTCCGGTCATCTGTATAGACTGTTTACTTATCACGACTTAACTCCCAATCTGCATTCCACATATCTCATACGATTCTTAAAGTCACATTTCGTAGTTTATCATTTTTAATATGGCAGGTAGATGCTCAGCGCAGACTTGTAAAGCGTGATTTCGCGTGTAGAAGTACCTTAAAGGATTCCACTTAATTTGTCCACTGCTAGAATTTCATTCATACGTGGTTCGACATTCATCCATCAACACCGGAAAGTAAACAAATTCCATTGACTGAAAATGAAATCCAAAAAATCTTACAAATCTCAAAAGCAAAGGATACCAAAGAATTTTCACATATGGAAGACAGAGAAGTCAAACAATAAATCAGAAAATGAGAAAAGAAGAATTGGGTGCTTATAAAACCCTTTGATAATAAAAGCGCTCATTACGAAGAAGAGATTTTAACTGAAGATAAGATGAAGGAGTTGATAAATAACACAAAAGCAACGTCTGATCTTCTAGCAGAGAATGACCCAATTAAAGAAAAAACAGGATACTTTAAAAGAGCTACTGGGAAACGTGCTCTTTACAGCGACACGGTTACAGTTGCCTCAGTCATTCTTGTACACCCATTTGTAAGCAAAAGACATCAGCTTTTTCAAAAAATAATCCTGTCATGCATTTGCCAAGAGAACAGAAAGAAGTCCAAAAGAAACTTTCAGAGTGCTTTTCAAAACAAAGTTGAAAGTTAATCTGCAGAATTTTACTTCGATAATAATAAAACATCTCCGATTTGATTTCAAAATGAATTTTAATTTATGAAATCAATTTTAAATAAATCTTCGCAAATTGGTTCATAAAACTTCACAATATTCCGAAATAGTTCAGATTAAGGGAAAAATATAATAAAGTATGCTTAAAACAACTAAGAAAAAGCACATTTTGAGCAGCTTTAACAGAAGACAATTTGGCTGCACTAACTTTCTTTACGAGTACTCATTAAATTTTTATTTACATTTTTCTTTTGTTCAACATTTAACTTTCAATTGTTTTAAGAGAAACAGCACTTGTTAGAGAGAATCTAAATTCGGAAAAAACTGAAACAAAATTGGTTTATACACAGGCAGTGCAATTATACTGACCTGTCGTGAAGAGAAGACCCTGTTGGACAGGGAAAATATTAGGCCACACAGAGAAGAAAATGTTTAGCCTCCTCCTCGTACTGCAAAAGGAGGCCACTTGGGAAAAAATTACACAACAGCAGTAATTTTGAAACCATTACAAAGCAACAGACCCCTAACAAAAATCAGACTTCTGATAATTATAGTGTGATTAACAGTTCGACCTCACTTCGAATATTACAACACAATATAAAGAAAGCACCAATTCAGACACCTCAATACGGAATTCAAAACCTAAGAAATTAATGCATAAATGCTACCCTAAACATTAAAACGTAATATGAAGCGTTCATGTAAAATAAATAACTAGTAAAACTCTAATATAAAGCAACATGTGAAAAGGGACGTACAAATTATAACATTCACGCATTTCTTGTGGAAATAAAGTTAATATAAAACAAGAATTACCAGCCACAGCTGTCTTTTTGCTCTGCACTATTTCTCCGTTCTTTTTCTTTCACGATATCATGTTCTGCAATCCAAGAGTGTACAAAAATGAAGACAAAACACACTAGAAGAGGCCAACGGGGGAAAAAAGGAATCATTAGATTTTAACTACTTTGAAATTAAAGAATAATTATACACAAAGAGAACTATCTAATATTGTTTCTTAATATATAAAACTTCAAAAGTAGCTTCTTTGGTTTAAATTCCAGCAATGTGCTACATTGTTACTAAAATGCAGTCGATAGAAAAGCAAATGATTTCCCTAATACGACAGAAGCACAGTAAGCGAAAGGGGTTTTTAATGTATGGGTACAACATGAACAATGAAAGAAAAAAAATTAGACAGTTGTTATGGATAATGATCCTCGAGAAGAGTAAATAATTTCAGCGCTGGTAGAAAGATGGCACGAAAAGAGAATAAGCAGGTAATTTTAAATGACAAATAAACAAAATAAACTTTACTGTTAGCTTTGAAGTGTGTTATATATTAAACTCTCTTAATTCACACACAGAATTAGTGACATAACAGATCAAAAAAGAGTAAGAATCAAACTCGCAATATATTATTATTAAAAAGAGCTATACATATATACTTTTAAAGATTTTTTTTTTAAAAAAGGGCTCAAAAACACCATTCTAAAAACGGATTTTGAAGAACATCTTGAAAACAAAAGTCATAAACCATAAAAGAAATATTTTATTCAGAATTTTAACGTAAGAACCGTTTCTAATTTTAAGTTCTTTACTTAGGTATTCTCATCCATGAGAGAGGAACGCTTAGTCCAATGTACAAGAAATTATCCTGAAATATTACCACGTCACTTTAATGAAATGATAGCAATTTTTCACTCAGGGAAAGAACATATTGTCTAGCTGCCTGGGTTCCAGCCCAGCTTTAATACAGCAAGCCCAAACACATCAAATGCCATTGAATGACACAGCATTTTGAAATGATGCAAAAAATTTAAATGCAATTTCATGGAAGAGCTATTGTAATTACCTATACTAAAATTTTGACCAAAAATTAAAGAAAACTAAGATATTCTTTTTCTTTCGAAGGAATCAAAGTCATATACTATTGTAGGGGCGCTCAACTTATTGTACTATAAAACCTAAACATAGGAATGAAATTTTGTCAGCTATGTGAGATGTCCAATACCGAGAAATTCTGTAAAATGTAGAATAGAACCTACGTCTGAAAACACACGAAAGGTAAAACATACAATTCAGATACTTTACTTTTAGCCTTGAAGCAGGTGTTCTATATTAAACTGTCTTAATTCACATACAGAATTAGTAATATAATAGCTCAAAATATTGTAAGAGCCAAACACGCATTATACAAACAGTAAAAAAAATCTATGTACATTTATTAGTGTCACGAGGGTTTATTCTGAAATATTATAATGCCACTTTCAGTGAAATGATAAAAATTTTCACTCAGGGAAGGGACGTTCTGTCTGGCTGCCTGGGTTCCATCCCAGCTTCTGTTACAAAAGTTTCATAGAAGTATTTTAAAAATCCAGAAACGAAACTTATGAAGAAATTATTGACTATATTTGGTTCTATGATTAAGTCATTCTTACAGACATAATAACTAAAATCTTAAACTTGAGGGGGAGGAGAGAACTAAACTAAAGTCTTTGAATTCAAGGGTATTTTAAATGCATTTTAAATCAAAATTAATTTTGTGAAAAAATTACACAAATATAAGGAATATACATTTTCACCATAATGTAATGTACTTTTTGCCAATTTGAAAATCTGGAGAACTAAAGCGTGAAATATAAGAAATCTGAAACAAACATTTGGAAAATCTCATCGAACTTAAATCAGTTTCTAAATTAGCTGTTTTGAGTGTATTTAAAATTAGGCCAACTACTTCATTCACTTCAAACCCATTACATAATACTAGTATTTAAGAAAAATGGTATAAGATTGCAAATATGTTAAAAAACAATTCTACTGATCTAGAAATGGAAATAACTGATTTTGATCCTAATTAAGATCAAGAATATCACAAAAAGCCATTTGAATAGTCCTAGATCAGAAAAATCATGAACTGTTAATCTTTTAAAAATATATATTACTGCTTTCGATCTACTTAAAAATGTGAAAGAGGATTTTCAGCAACGAACTTGTTATAATCAATGTTCAGGTACAGGATAACAAACAAACACCCGAACGACTGCATGGATATAGCCATAACATTGCATGTACAAGAGTGAAAAAAAAAAAACAAAACTCTCAGAAGAAATGCAGTGTTAAATTTCATATTAAAATATGATTTCCCTGTATTTAATTTTCATCTTGCTGAATTTCTTGTAAATAATACAAAGAGTATACCTTTTCTTTAACATATTATAACACACATTTTTATACTTTGTTGAATGCACTTATATGCACTTGTAACAGAAATATGAAAAAGTGCAATATATAATTGCATCTAGCCAAAATTTTCTAAACTTAAAATTGGCCCTCATTAAGTTAAAGTTGTGCATAACTGCACCAAGGGAAGGAATGCAATTTTATTTATTTGTCTGTATTTGGTTTCATTTTCAGATAGAAAAAGTTAAATATAGGTTATATAGGTAACAAAATTTAAACACTCATTTTCAGTAAAAATTACAGAATAACAGATTTTGTTTCCCTGAAGGCGCAATATCTCGCAATTCCAGCTATGGTACAGACTACATACTGTCAGAGAGAAATTCCTTTCTTAAACAGGGAATTCATATACTTTAATCTGTTTTTACACAAGTACTGTTTATGACTAATCCATGGTCCAGGAGTAAAATACTTTATAGTACACCCATCTAAATTTTTATTATTTCCGGTCATCTGTATAGACTGTTTACTTATCACAACTTAACTCCCAATCTGCATTCCACATATCTCATACCATTCTTAAAGTCACTTTTCGTAGTTTATCATTTTTAATATGGCAGGTACTTGCTCAGCACAGACTTGTAAAGCGTGATTTCGCGTGTAGAAGTACCTTAAAGGATTCCATTTAATTTGTCCACTGCTAGAATTTCATTCATACGTGGTTCGACATTCATCCATCAACAGTGGAAAGAATTTATCTGCTATTTTAAACAATTTCCATCAGCAGAAAATGAAGTCCAAAAAATCTTACAAATCTCAAAAGCAAAGGATACCAAAGAATTTTCACATATGGAAGACAGAGAAGTCAAACAATGAATCAGAAAATGACAAAAGAAGAATTGGGTGCTTATAAAACCCTTTGATAATAAAAGCGCTCATTACGAAGAAGAGATTTTAACTGAAGATAAGATCAAGGAATTGATAAATAACACAAAAGCAACGTCTGATCTTCTAGCAGAGAATGACCCAATTAAAGAAAAAACAGGATACTTTAAAAGAGCTACTGGGAAACGTGCTCTTTACAGCGACACGGTTACAGTTGCCTCAGTCATTCTTGTACACCCATTTGTAAGCAAAAGACATCAGCTTTTTCAAAAAATAATCCTGTCATGCATTTGCCAAGAGAACAGAAAGAAGTCCAAAAGAAACTTTCAGAGTGCTTTTCAAAACAAAGTTCAAAGTTAATCTGCAGAATTTTACTTCGCTAATAATAAAACATCTCCGATTTGATTTCAAAATGAATTTTAATTTATGGAATCAATTTTAAATAGATCTTCGCAAATTGGTTCATAAAACTTCACAATATGCCGAAATAGTTCAGATTAAGGGAAAAATATAATAAAGTATGCTTCAAACAACTAAGAAAAAGCACATTTTGAGCAGCCTTAACAGAAGACAATTTGGCTCCACTAACTTTCTTTACGAGTACTCATTAAATTTTTATTTACATTTCTCTTTTGTTCAACATTTAACTTTCAATGGTTTTAAGTGAAACAGCACTTGTTAGAGAGAATCTAAATTCGGAAAAAACTGAAACAAAATTGGTTTATACACAGGCAGTGCAATTATACTGACCTGTCGTGAAGAGAAGACCCTGTTGGACAGGGAAAACATTAGGCCACACAGAGAGGAAAATGTTTAGCCTCCTCCTCGTACTGCGAAAGGAGGCCACTTGGGAAAAAATTACACAACAGCAGTAATTTTGAAACCATTACAAAGCAACAGACTCCTAACAAAAATCAGACTTCTGATAATTATAGTGTGATTAACAGTTCGACCTCACTTCGAATATTACAACACAATATAAAGAAGGCACCAATTCAGACACCTCAATACGGAATTCAAAACCTAAGAAATTAATGCATAAATGCTACCCTAAACATTAAAACGTAATATGAAGCGTTCATGTAAAATAAATAACTAGTAAAACTCTAATATAAAGCAACATGTGAAAAGGGACGTACAAATTATAACATTCACGCATTTCTTGTGGAAATAAAGTTAATATAAAACAAGAATTACCAGCCACAGCTGTCTTTTTGCTCTGCACTATTTCTCCGTTCTTTTTCTTTCACGATATCATGTTCTGCAATCCAAGAGTGTACAAAAATGATGACAAAACACACTAGAAGAGGCCAAGGGGGGAAAAAAGGAATCATTAGATTTTAACTACTTTGAAATTAAAGAATAATTATACACAAAGAGAACTATCTAATATTGTTTCTTAATATATAAAACTTCAAAAGTAGCTTCTTTGGTTTAAATTCCAGCAATGTGCTACATTGTAACTAAAATGCAGTCGATAGAAAAGCAAATGATTTCCCTAATACGACAGAAGCACAGTAAGCGAAAGGGGTTTTTAATGTATGGGTACAACATGAACAATGAAAGAAAAAAAATTAGACAGTTGTTATGGATAATGATCCTTGAGAAGAGTAAATAATTTCAGCGCTGGTAGAAAGATGGCACGAAAAGAGAATAAGCAGGTAATTTTAAATGACAAATAAACAAAATAAACTTTACTGTTAGCTTTGATGTGTGTTATATATTAAACTCTCTTAATTCACACACAGAATTAGTGACATAACAGATCAAAAAAGAGTAAGAATCAAACTCGCAATATATTATTATTAAAAAGAGCTATACATATATACTTGTAAAGATTTTTTTTTTTTAAAAGGGCTCAAAAACATAATTCTAAAAACGGATTTTGAAGAACATATTGAAAACAAAAGTCATAAACCATAAAAGAAATATTTTATTCAGAATTTTAACGTAAGAACCGTTTCTAATTTTAAGTTCTTTACTTAGGTATTCTCATCCATGAGAGAGGAACGCTTAGTCCATTGTACAAGAATTTATCCTGAAATATTACCACGTCACTTTAATGAAATGATAGCAAAATTTCACTCAGGGAAAGAACATATTGTCTAGCTGCCCAGGTTCCAGCCCAGATTTAATACAGCAAGCCCAAACACATCAAATGCCATTGAATGACAGAGCATTTTGAAATGATGCAAAAAATTTAAATGCAATTTCATGGAAGAGCTATTGTAATTACCTATACTAAAATTTTGACCAAAAATTAAAGAAAACTAAGATACTCTTTTTCTTTCAAAGGAATCAAAGTCACATACTAATGTAGGGACGCTCAACTTATTGTACTATAAAACCTAAACATAGGAATGAAATTTTGTCAGCTATGTGAGATGTCCAATACCGAGAAATTCTGTAAAATGTAGAATAGAACCTACGTCTGAAAACACACGAAAGGTAAAACATACAATTCAGATACTTTACTTTTAGCCTTGAAGCAGGTGTTCTATACTAAACTGTCTTAATTCACATACAGAATTAGTAACATAATAGCTCAAAATATTGTAAGAGCCAAACACGCATTATACAAACAGTAAAAAAAATCTATATACATTTATTAGTGTTACGAGGGTTTATTCTGAAATATTATAATGCCACTTTCAGTGAAATGATAAAAATTTTCAGTCAGGGAAGGGACATTCTGTCTGGCTGCCTGGGTTCCATCCCAGCTTCTGTTACAAAAGTTTCATAGAAGAATTTTAAAAATCCAGAAACGAAACTTATGAAGAAATTATTGACTATATTTGGTTCTATGATTAAGTCATTCTTACAGACATAATAACTAAAATCTTAAACTTGAGGGGGAGGAGAGAACTAAACTAAAGTCTTTGAATTCAAGGGTATTTTAAATGCATTTTAAATCAAAATTAATTTTGTGAAAATATTACACAAATATAAGGAATATACATTTTCACCATAATGTAATGTACTTTTTGCCAATTTGAAAATCTGGAGAACTAAAGCGTGAAATACAAGAAATCTGAAACAAACATTTGGAAAATCTCATCGAACTTAAATCAGTTTCTAAATTAGCTGTTTTGAGTGTATTTAAAATTAGGCCAACTACTTCATTCACTTCAAACCCATTACATAATACTAGTATTTAAGAAAAATGGTAAAATATTGCAAATATGTTAAAAAACAATTCTACTGATCTAGAAATGGAAATAACTGATTTTCATCCTAATTAAGATCAAGAATATCCCAAAAAGCCATTTGAATAGTCCTAGATCAGAAAAATCATGAACTGTTAATCTTTTAAAAAGATATATTACCGCTTTCGATCTACTTAAAAATGTGAAAGAGGATTTTCAGCAACGAACTTGTTAAAATCAATGTTCAGGTACAGGATAACAAACAAACATCCGAACGACTGCTTGGATATAGCCATAAAATTGCATGCACCAGAGGGAAAAAAAAAAAAAAAACTCTCAGAAGAAATGCAGTGTTAAATTTCATATTAAAATATGATTTCCCTGTATTTAATTTTCATCTTGCTGAATTTCTTGTAAATAATACAAAGAGTATACCTTTTCTTTAACATATTATAACACACATTTTTATACTTTGTTGAATGCACTTATATGCACTTGTAACAGAAATATGAAAAAGTGCAATATATAATTGCATCTAGCCAAAATTTTCTAAACTTAAAATTGGCCCTCATTAAGTTAAAGTTGTGCATAACTGCACCAAGGGAAGGAATGCAATTTTATTTATTTGTCTGTATTTGGTTTCATTTTCAGATAGAAAAAGTTAAATATAGGTTATATAGGTAACAAAATTTAAACACTCATTTTCAGTAAAAATTACAGAATAACAGATTTTGTTTCCCTGAAGGCGCAATATCTCGCAATTCCAGCTATGGTACAGACTACATACTGTCAGAGAGAAATTCCTTTCTTAAACAGGGAATTCATATACTTTAATCTGTTTTTACACAAGTACTGTTTATGACTAATCCATGGTCCAGGAGTAAAATACTTTATAGTACACCCATCTAAATTTTTATTATTTCCGGTCATCTGTATAGACTGTTTACTTATCACAACTTAACTCCCAATCTGCATTCCACATATCTCATACCATTCTTAAAGTCACTTTTCGTAGTTTATCATTTTTAATATGGCAGGTACTTGCTCAGCACAGACTTGTAAAGCGTGATTTCGCGTGTAGAAGTACCTTAAAGGATTCCATTTAATTTGTCCACTGCTAGAATTTCATTCATACGTGGTTCGACATTCATCCATCAACAGTGGAAAGAATTTATCTGCTATTTTAAACAATTTCCATCAGCAGAAAATGAAGTCCAAAAAATCTTACAAATCTCAAAAGCAAAGGATACCAAAGAATTTTCACATATGGAAGACAGAGAAGTCAAACAATGAATCAGAAAATGACAAAAGAAGAATTGGGTGCTTATAAAACCCTTTGATAATAAAAGCGCTCATTACGAAGAAGAGATTTTAACTGAAGATAAGATCAAGGAATTGATAAATAACACAAAAGCAACGTCTGATCTTCTAGCAGAGAATGACCCAATTAAAGAAAAAACAGGATACTTTAAAAGAGCTACTGGGAAACGTGCTCTTTACAGCGACACGGTTACAGTTGCCTCAGTCATTCTTGTACACCCATTTGTAAGCAAAAGACATCAGCTTTTTCAAAAAATAATCCTGTCATGCATTTGCCAAGAGAACAGAAAGAAGTCCAAAAGAAACTTTCAGAGTGCTTTTCAAAACAAAGTTCAAAGTTAATCTGCAGAATTTTACTTCGCTAATAATAAAACATCTCCGATTTGATTTCAAAATGAATTTTAATTTATGGAATCAATTTTAAATAGATCTTCGCAAATTGGTTCATAAAACTTCACAATATGCCGAAATAGTTCAGATTAAGGGAAAAATATAATAAAGTATGCTTCAAACAACTAAGAAAAAGCACATTTTGAGCAGCCTTAACAGAAGACAATTTGGCTCCACTAACTTTCTTTACGAGTACTCATTAAATTTTTATTTACATTTCTCTTTTGTTCAACATTTAACTTTCAATGGTTTTAAGAGAAACAGCACTTGTTAGAGAGAATCTAAATTCGGAAAAAACTGAAACAAAATTGGTTTATACACAGGCAGTGCAATTATACTGACCTGTCGTGAAGAGAAGACCCTGTTGGACAGGGAAAACATTAGGCCACACAGAGAGGAAAATGTTTAGCCTCCTCCTCGTACTGCGAAAGGAGGCCACTTGGGAAAAAATTACACAACAGCAGTAATTTTGAAACCATTACAAAGCAACAGACTCCTAACAAAAATCAGACTTCTGATAATTATAGTGTGATTAACAGTTCGACCTCACTTCGAATATTACAACACAATATAAAGAAGGCACCAATTCAGACACCTCAATACGGAATTCAAAACCTAAGAAATTAATGCATAAATGCTACCCTAAACATTAAAACGTAATATGAAGCGTTCATGTAAAATAAATAACTAGTAAAACTCTAATATAAAGCAACATGTGAAAAGGGACGTACAAATTATAACATTCACGCATTTCTTGTGGAAATAAAGTTAATATAAAACAAGAATTACCAGCCACAGCTGTCTTTTTGCTCTGCACTATTTCTCCGTTCTTTTTCTTTCACGATATCATGTTCTGCAATCCAAGAGTGTACAAAAATGATGACAAAACACACTAGAAGAGGCCAAGGGGGGAAAAAAGGAATCATTAGATTTTAACTACTTTGAAATTAAAGAATAATTATACACAAAGAGAACTATCTAATATTGTTTCTTAATATATAAAACTTCAAAAGTAGCTTCTTTGGTTTAAATTCCAGCAATGTGCTACATTGTTACTAAAATGCAGTCGATAGAAAAGCAAATGATTTCCCTAATACGACAGAAGCACAGTAAGCGAAAGGGGTTTTTAATGTATGGGTACAACATGAACAATGAAAGAAAAAAAATTAGACAGTTGTTATGGATAATGATCCTTGAGAAGAGTAAATAATTTCAGCGCTGGTAGAAAGATGGCACGAAAAGAGAATAAGCAGGTAATTTTAAATGACAAATAAACAAAATAAACTTTACTGTTAGCTTTGAAGTGTGTTATATATTAAACTCTCTTAATTCACACACAGAATTAGTGACATAACAGATCAAAAAAGAGTAAGAATCAAACTCGCAATATATTATTATTAAAAAGAGCTATACATATATACTTGTAAAGATTTTTTTTTTTTAAAAGGGCTCAAAAACATAATTCTAAAAACGGATTTTGAAGAACATATTGAAAACAAAAGTCATAAACCATAAAAGAAATATTTTATTCAGAATTTTAACGTAAGAACCGTTTCTAATTTTAAGTTCTTTACTTAGGTATTCTCATCCATGAGAGAGGAACGCTTAGTCCATTGTACAAGAATTTATCCTGAAATATTACCACGTCACTTTAATGAAATGATAGCAAAATTTCACTCAGGGAAAGAACATATTGTCTAGCTGCCCAGGTTCCAGCCCAGATTTAATACAGCAAGCCCAAACACATCAAATGCCATTGAATGACAGAGCATTTTGAAATGATGCAAAAAATTTAAATGCAATTTCATGGAAGAGCTATTGTAATTACCTATACTAAAATTTTGACCAAAAATTAAAGAAAACTAAGATACTCTTTTTCTTTCAAAGGAATCAAAGTCACATACTAATGTAGGGACGCTCAACTTATTGTACTATAAAACCTAAACATAGGAATGAAATTTTGTCAGCTATGTGAGATGTCCAATACCGAGAAATTCTGTAAAATGTAGAATAGAACCTACGTCTGAAAACACACGAAAGGTAAAACATACAATTCAGATACTTTACTTTTAGCCTTGAAGCAGGTGTTCTATATTAAACTGTCTTAATTCACATACAGAATTAGTAACATAATAGCTCAAAATATTGTAAGAGCCAAACACGCATTATACAAACAGTAAAAAAAATCTATATACATTTATTAGTGTTACGAGGGTTTATTCTGAAATATTATAATGCCACTTTCAGTGAAATGATAAAAATTTTCAGTCAGGGAAGGGACATTCTGTCTGGCTGCCTGGGTTCCATCCCAGCTTCTGTTACAAAAGTTTCATAGAAGAATTTTAAAAATCCAGAAACGAAACTTATGAAGAAATTATTGACTATATTTGGTTCTATGATTAAGTCATTCTTACAGACATAATAACTAAAATCTTAAACTTGAGGGGGAGGAGAGAACTAAACTAAAGTCTTTGAATTCAAGGGTATTTTAAATGCATTTTAAATCAAAATTAATTTTGTGAAAATATTACACAAATATAAGGAATATACATTTTCACCATAATGTAATGTACTTTTTGCCAATTTGAAAATCTGGAGAACTAAAGCGTGAAATACAAGAAATCTGAAACAAACATTTGGAAAATCTCATCGAACTTAAATCAGTTTCTAAATTAGCTGTTTTGAGTGTATTTAAAATTAGGCCAACTACTTCATTCACTTCAAACCCATTACATAATACTAGTATTTAAGAAAAATGGTAAAATATTGCAAATATGTTAAAAAACAATTCTACTGATCTAGAAATGGAAATAACTGATTTTCATCCTAATTAAGATCAAGAATATCCCAAAAAGCCATTTGAATAGTCCTAGATCAGAAAAATCATGAACTGTTAATCTTTTAAAAAGATATATTACCGCTTTCGATCTACTTAAAAATGTGAAAGAGGATTTTCAGCAACGAACTTGTTAAAATCAATGTTCAGGTACAGGATAACAAACAAACATCCGAACGACTGCTTGGATATAGCCATAAAATTGCATGCACCAGAGGGAAAAAAAAAAAAAAAAAAAAAAACTCTCAGAAGAAATGCAGTGTTAAATTTCATATTAAAATATGATTTCCCTGTATTTAATTTTCATCTTGCTGAATTTCTTGTAAATAATACAAAGAGTATACCTTTTCTTTAACATATTATAACACACATTTTTATACTTTGTTGAATGCACTTATATGCACTTGTAACAGAAATATGAAAAAGTGCAATATATAATTGCATCTAGCCAAAATTTTCTAAACTTAAAATTGGCCCTCATTAAGTTAAAGTTGTGCATAACTGCACCAAGGGAAGGAATGCAATTTTATTTATTTGTCTGTATTTGGTTTCATTTTCAGATAGAAAAAGTTAAATATAGGTTATATAGGTAACAAAATTTAAACACTCATTTTCAGTAAAAATTACAGAATAACAGATTTTGTTTCCCTGAAGGCGCAATATCTCGCAATTCCAGCTATGGTACAGACTACATACTGTCAGAGAGAAATTCCTTTCTTAAACAGGGAATTCATATACTTTAATCTGTTTTTACACAAGTACTGTTTATGACTAATCCATGGTCCAGGAGTAAAATACTTTATAGTACACCCATCTAAATTTTTATTATTTCCGGTCATCTGTATAGACTGTTTACTTATCACAACTTAACTCCCAATCTGCATTCCACATATCTCATACCATTCTTAAAGTCACTTTTCGTAGTTTATCATTTTTAATATGGCAGGTACTTGCTCAGCACAGACTTGTAAAGCGTGATTTCGCGTGTAGAAGTACCTTAAAGGATTCCATTTAATTTGTCCACTGCTAGAATTTCATTCATACGTGGTTCGACATTCATCCATCAACAGTGGAAAGAATTTATCTGCTATTTTAAACAATTTCCATCAGCAGAAAATGAAGTCCAAAAAATCTTACAAATCTCAAAAGCAAAGGATACCAAAGAATTTTCACATATGGAAGACAGAGAAGTCAAACAATGAATCAGAAAATGACAAAAGAAGAATTGGGTGCTTATAAAACCCTTTGATAATAAAAGCGCTCATTACGAAGAAGAGATTTTAACTGAAGATAAGATCAAGGAATTGATAAATAACACAAAAGCAACGTCTGATCTTCTAGCAGAGAATGACCCAATTAAAGAAAAAACAGGATACTTTAAAAGAGCTACTGGGAAACGTGCTCTTTACAGCGACACGGTTACAGTTGCCTCAGTCATTCTTGTACACCCATTTGTAAGCAAAAGACATCAGCTTTTTCAAAAAATAATCCTGTCATGCATTTGCCAAGAGAACAGAAAGAAGTCCAAAAGAAACTTTCAGAGTGCTTTTCAAAACAAAGTTCAAAGTTAATCTGCAGAATTTTACTTCGCTAATAATAAAACATCTCC
This sequence comes from Stegodyphus dumicola, assembly GCF_044657685.1. Taxonomy (NCBI): domain Eukaryota; kingdom Metazoa; phylum Arthropoda; class Arachnida; order Araneae; family Eresidae; genus Stegodyphus; species Stegodyphus dumicola. The sequence continues at coordinate 5,930,269 of NC_140780.1, read as the reverse complement.
GATTTGATTTCAAAATGAATTTTAATTTATGGAATCAATTTTAAATAGATCTTCGCAAATTGGTTCATAAAACTTCACAATATGCCGAAATAGTTCAGATTAAGGGAAAAATATAATAAAGTATGCTTCAAACAACTAAGAAAAAGCACATTTTGAGCAGCCTTAACAGAAGACAATTTGGCTCCACTAACTTTCTTTACGAGTACTCATTAAATTTTTATTTACATTTCTCTTTTGTTCAACATTTAACTTTCAATGGTTTTAAGAGAAACAGCACTTGTTAGAGAGAATCTAAATTCGGAAAAAACTGAAACAAAATTGGTTTATACACAGGCAGTGCAATTATACTGACCTGTCGTGAAGAGAAGACCCTGTTGGACAGGGAAAACATTAGGCCACACAGAGAGGAAAATGTTTAGCCTCCTCCTCGTACTGCGAAAGGAGGCCACTTGGGAAAAAATTACACAACAGCAGTAATTTTGAAACCATTACAAAGCAACAGAACCCTAACAAAAATCAGACTTCTGATAATTATAGTGTGATTAACAGTTCGACCTCACTTCGAATATTACAACACAATATAAAGAAAGCACCAATTCAAACACTTCAATACGGAATTCAAAACCTAAGAAATTAATGCATAAATGCTACCCTAAACATTAAAACGTAATATGAAGCGTTCATGTAAAATAAATAACTAGTAAAACTCTAATATAAAGCAACATGTGAAAAGGGACGTACAAATTATAACATTCACGCATTTCTTGTGGAAATAAAGTTAATATAAAACAAGAATTACCAGCCACAGCTGTCCGTTTTGCTCTGCACTATTTCTCCGTTCTTTTCATCTTCGTTCTTTTTCTTTCACGATATCATGTTCTGCAATCCAAGAGTGTACAAAAATTATGACAAAATACACTAGAAGAGGCCAAGGGAGGAAAAAAGGAATCATTAGATTTTAACTACTTTGAAATTAAAGAATAATTATACACAAAGAGAACAATCTAATATTGTTTCTTAATATATAAAACTTCAAAAGTTGCTTCTTTGGTTTAAATTCCAGCAATGTGCTACATTGTTACTAAAATGCAGTCGATAGAAAAGCAAATGATTTCCCTAATACGACAGAAGCACAGTAAGCGAAAGGGGTTTTTAATGTATGGGTACAACATGAACAATGAAAGAAAAAAAATTAGACAGTTGTTACGGATAATGATCCTCGAGAAGAGTAAATAATTTCAGCACTGGTAGAAAGATGGCACGAAAAGACAATAAGCAGGTAATTTTAAATGACAAATAAACAAAATAAACTTTACTGTTAGCTTTGAAGTGTGTTATATATTAAACTACTTTAATTCACACACAGAATTAGTGACATAACAGATCAAAAAAGAGTAAGAATCAAACTCGCAATATATTATTATTAAAAAGAGCTATACATATATACTTTTCAAGATTTTTTTTTTTTAAACGGCTCAAAAACACCATTCTAAAAACGGATTTTGAAGAACATCTTGAAAACAAAAGTCATAAACCATAAAAGAAATATTTTATTCAGAATTTTAACGTAAGAACCGTTTCTAATTTTAAGTTCTTTACTTAGGTACTCTGATCCATGAGAGAGGAACGCTTAGTCCAATGTACAAGAAATTAACCTGAAATATTACCACGTCACTTTAATGAAATGGTAGCAATATTTCACTCAGGGAAAGAACATATTGTCTAGCTGCCCGGGTTCCAACCCAGCTTTAATACAGCAAGCCCAAACACATCAAATGCCATTGAATGACACAGCATTTTGAAATGATGCAAAAAATTTAAATGCAATTTCATGGAAAAGCTATTGTAATTACCTATACTAAAATTTTGACCAAAATCCGAACGACTGCATGGATATAGCCATAAAATTGCATGCACCAGAGGGAAAAAAAAAAAAAACTCTCAGAAGAAATGCAGTGTTAAATTTCATATTAAAATATGATTTCCCTGTATTTAATTTTCATCTTGCTGAATTTCTTGTAAATAATACAAAGAGTATACCTTTTCTTTAACATATTATAACACACATTTTTATACTTTGTTGAATGCACTTATATGCACTTGTAACAGAAATATGAAAAAGTGCAATATATAATTGCATCTAGCCAAAATTTTCTAAACTTAAAATTGGCCCTCATTAAGTTAAAGTTGTGCATAACTGCACCAAGGGAAGGAATGCAATTTTATTTATTTGTCTGTATTTGGTTTCATTTTCAGATAGAAAAAGTTAAATATAGGTTATATAGGTTATATAGGTAACAAAATTTAAACACTCATTTTCAGTAAAAATTACAGAATAACGGATTTTGTATCCCTGAAGGCGCAATACCTCGCTATTCCAGCTATGGTACAGACTGCATACTGTCAGAGAGAAATTCCTTTCTTAAACAGGGAATTCATATACTTTAATCTGCTTTTACACAAGTACTCTTTATGACTAATCCATGGTCCAGGAGTAAAATACTTTATAATAGTACACCCATCTAAATTTTTATTATTTCCGGTCATCTGTATAGACTGTTTACTTATCACAACTTAACTCCCAATCTGCATTCCACATATCTCATATGATTCTTAAAGTCACTTTTCGTAGTTTATCATTTTTAATATGGCAGGTACTTGCTCAGCGCAGAGTTGTAAAGCGTGATTTCGCGTGTAGAAGTACCTTAAAGGATTCCATTTAATTTGTCCACTGCTAGAATTTCATTCATACGTGGTTCGACATTCATCCATCAACAGTGGAAAGAATTTATCTGCTATTTTAAACAATTTCCATCAGCTGGAAATGAAGTCCAAAAAATCTTACAAATCTCAAAAGCAAAGGATACCAAAGAATTTTCACATATGGAAGACAGAGAAGTCAAACAATGAATCAGAAAATGACAAAAGAAGAATTGGGTGCTTATAAAACCCTTTGATAAGAAAAGCGCTCATTACGAAGAAGAGATTTTAACTGAAGATAAGATGAAGGAATTGATAAATAACACAAAAGCAACGTCTGATCTTCTAGCAGAGAATGACCCAATTAAAGAAAAAACAGGATACTTTAAAAGAGCTACTGGGAAACGTGCTCTTTACAGCGACACGGTTACAGTTGCCTCAGTCATTCTTGTACACCCATTTGTAAGCAAAAGACATCAGCTTTTTCAAAAAATAATCCTGTCATGCATTTGCCAAGAGAACAGAAAGAAGTCCAAAAGAAACTTTCAGAGTGCTTTTCAAAACAAAGTTCAAAGTTAATCTGCAGAATTTTACTTCGATAATAATAAAACATCTCAGATTTGATTTCAAAATGAATTTTAATTTATGGAATCAATTTTAAATAGATCTTCGCAATCATAAAACTTCACAATATGCCGAAATAGTTCAGATTAAGGGGAAAATATAATAAAGTATGCTTCAAACAACTAAGAAAAAGCACATTTTGAGCAGCCTTAACAGAAGACAATTTGGCTCCACTAACTTTCTTTACGAGTACTCATTAAATTTTTATTTACATTTCTCTTTTGTTCAACATTTAACTTTCAATGGTTTTAAGAGAAACAGCACTTGTTAGAGAGAATCTAAATTCGGAAAAAACCGAAACAAAATTGGTTTATACACAGGCAGTGCAATTATATTGACCTGTCGTGAAGAGAAGACCCTGTTGGACAGGGAAAACATTAGGCCACACAGAGAGGAAAATGTTTAGCCTCCTCCTCGTACTGTGAAAGGAGGCCACTTGGGAAAAAATTACACAACAGCAGTAATTTTGAAACCATTACAAAGCAACAGAACCGTTTCTAATTTTAAGTTCTTTACTTAGGTACTCTGATCCATGAGAGAGGAACGCTTAGTCCAATGTACAAGAAATGAACCTGAAATATTACCACGTCACTTTAATGAAATGGTAGCAATATTTCACTCAGGGAAAGAACATATTGTCTAGCTGCCCGGGTTCCAACCCAGCTTTAATACAGCAAGCCCAAACACATCAAATGCCATTGAATGACACAGCATTTTGAAATGATGCAAAAAATTTAAATGCAATTTTATGGAAAAGCTATTGTAATTACCTATACTAAAATTTTGACCAAAATCCGAACGACTGCATGGATATAGCCATAAAATTGCATGCACCAGAGGGAAAAAAAAAAAAAAAAAACTCTCAGAAGAAATGCAGTGTTAAATTTCATATTAAAATATGATTTCCCTGTATTTAATTTTCATCTTGCTGAATTTCTTGTAAATAATACAAAGAGTATACCTTTTCTTTAACATATTATAACACACATTTTTATACTTTGTTGAATGCACTTATATGCACTTGTAACGGAAATATGAAAAAGTGCAATATATAATTGCAGCTAGCCAAAATTTTCTAAACTTAAATTTGGCCCCCATTAAGTTAAAGTTGTGCATAACTGCACCAAGGGAAGGAATGCAATTTTATTTATTTGTCTGTATTTGGTTTCAATTTCATATAGAAAGAGTTAAATATAGGTTATATAGGTAACAAAATTTAAACACTCATTTTCAGTAAAAATTACAGAATAACAGACTTTGTTTCCCTGAAGGCGCAATACCTCGCTATTCCAGCTATGGTACAGACTGCATACTGTCAGAGAGAAATTCCTTTCTTAAACAGGGAATTCATATACTTTAATCTGTTTTTACACAAGTACTCTTCATGACTAATCCATGGTCCAGGAGTAAAATACTTTATAATAGTACACCCATCTAAATTTTTATTATTTCCGGTCATCTGTATAGACTGTTTACTTATCACAACTTAACTCCCAATCTGCATTCCACATATCTCATACGATTCTTAAAGTCACTTTTCGTAGTTTATCATTTTTAATATGGCAGGTACTTGCTCAGCGCAGACTTGTAAAGCGTGATTTCGTGTGTAGAAGTACCTTAAAGGATTCCATTTAATTTGTCCACTGCTAGAATTTCATTCATACGTGGTTCGACATTCATCCATCAACAGCGGAAAGAATTTATCTGCTATTTTAAACAATTTCCATCGACTGAAAATGAAGTCCAAAAAATCTTACAAATCTCAAAAGCAAAGGATACCAAAGAATTTTCACATATGGAAGACAGAGAAGTCAAACAATGAATCAGAAAATGACAAAAGAAGAATTGGGTGCTTATAAAACCCTTTGATAATAAAAGCGCTCATTACGAAGAAGAGATTTTAACTGAAGATAAGATGAAGGAATTGATAAATAACACAAAAGCAACGTCTGATCTTCTAGCAGAGAATGACCCAATTAAAGAAAAAACAGGATACTTTAAAAGAGCTACTGGGAAACGTGCTCTTTACAGCGACACGGTTACAGTTGCCTCAGTCATTCTTGTACACCCATTTGTAAGCAAAAGACATCAGCTTTTTCAAAAAATAATCCTGTCATGCATTTGCCAAGAGAACAGAAAAAAGTCCAAAAGAAACTTTCAGAGTGCTTTTCAAAACAAAGTTGAAAGTTAATCTGCAGAATTTTACTTCGATAATAATAAAACATCTCGGATTTGATTTCAAAATGAATTTTAATTTATGAAATCAATTTTAAATAAATCTTCGCAAATTGGTTCATAAAACTTCACAATATTCCGAAATAGTTCAGATTAAGGGAAAAATATAATAAAGTATGCTTAAAACAACTAAGAAAAAGCACATTTTGAGCAGCCTTAACAGAAGACAATTTGGCTCCACTAACTTTCTTTACGAGTACTCATCAAATTTTTATTTACATTTCTCTTTTGTTCAACATTTAACTTTCAATTGTTTTAAGAGAAACAGCACTTGTTAGAGAGAATCTAAATTCGGAAAAAACTGAAACAAAATTGGTTTATACACAGGCAGTGCAATTATACTGACCTGTCGTGAAGAGAAGACCCTGTTGGACAGGGAAAATATTAGGCCACACAGAGAGTAAAATGTTTAGCCTCCTCCTCGTACTGCGAAAGGAGGCCACTTGGGAAAAAATTACACAACAGCAGTAATTTTGAAACCATTACAAAGCAACAGACTCCTAACAAAAATCAGACTTCTGATAATTATAGTGTGATTAACAGTTCGACCTCACTTCGAATATTACAACACAATATAAAGAAGGCACCAATTCAGACACTTCAATACGGAATTCAAAACCTAAGAAATTAATGCATAAATGCTACCCTAAACATTAAAACATAATATGAAGCGTTCATGTAAAATAAATAACTAGTAAAACTCTAATATTAAGCAACATGTGAAAAGGGACGTACAAATTATAACATTCACGCATTTCTTGTGGAAATAAAGTTAATATAAAACAAGAATTACCAGCCACAGCTGTCTTTTTGCTTTGCACTATTTCTCCGTTCTTTTCATCTTCGTTCTTTTTCTTTCACGATATCATGTTCTGCAATCCAAGAGTGTACAAAAATTATGACAAAATACATTAGAAGAGGCCAAGGGGGGAAAAAAGGAATCATTAGATTTTAACTACTTTGAAATTAAAGAATAATTATACACAAAGAGAACTATCTAATAGTGTTTCTTAATATATAAAACTTCAAAAGTAGCTTGTTTGGTTTAAATTCCAGCAATGTGCTACATTGTTACTAAAATGCAGTTGATAGAAAAGCAAATGATTTCCCTAATACGACAGAAGCACAGTAAGCGAAAGGGGTTTTTAATGTATGGGTACAACATGAACAATGAAAGAAAAAAAATTAGACAGTTGTTACGGATAATGATCCTCGAGAAGAGTAAATAATTTCAGCGCTGGTAGAAAGATGGCACGAAAAGACAATAAGCAGGTAATTTTAAATGACAAATAAACACAATAAACTTTACTGTTAGCTTTGAAGTGTGTTATATATTAAACTACTTTAATTCACACACAGAATTAGTGACATAACAGATCAAAAAAGAGTAAGAATCAAACTCACAATATATTATTATTAAAAAGGGCTATACATATATACTTTTAAAGATTTTTTTTTAAAGGGCTCAAAAACACCATTCTAAAAACGGATTTTGAAGAACATCTTGAAAACAAAAGTCATAAACCATAAATGAAATATGTTATTCAGAATTTTAACGTAAGAACCGTAAGTTCTTTACTTAGGTACTCTCATCCATGAGAGAGGAACGCTTAGCCCAATGTACAAGAAGTTATCCTGAAATATTACCACGTCACTTTAATGAAATGATAGCAATTTTTCACTCAGGGAAAGAACATATTTTCTAGCTGCCCGGGTTCCAGCCCAGCTTTAATACAGCAAGCCCAAACACATCAAATGCCATTGAATGACACAGCATTTTGAAATGATGCAAAAAAATTAAATGCAATTTCATGGAAGAGCTATTGTTATTACCTAAAATTTTGACCAAAAATTAAAGAAAACTAAGATACTCTTTTTCTTTCGAAGGAATCAAAGTCATATACTAATGTAGGGACGCTCAACTTATTGTACTATAAAACCTAAACATAGGAATGAAATTTACTCAGCTATGTGAGATGTCCAATACCGAGAAATTCTGTAAAATGTAGAATAGAACCTACGTCTGAAAACACACGAAAGGTAAAACATACAATTCAGATACTTTACTTTTAGCCTTGAAGCAGGTGTTCTATATTAAACTGTCTTAATTCACATACAGAATTAGTAATATAATAGCTCAAAATATTGTAAGAGCCAAACACGCATTATACAAACAGTAAAAAAAATCTATATACATTTATTAGTGTTACGAGGGTTTATTCTGAAATATTATAATGCCACTTTTAGTGAAATGATAAAAATTTTCAGTCAGGGAAGGGACATTCTGTCTGGCTGCCTGGGTTCCATCCCAGCTTCTGTTACAAAAGTTTCATAGAAGAATTTTAAAAATCCAGAAACGAAACTTATGAAGAAATTATTGACTATATTTGGTTCTATGATTAAGTCATTCTTACAGACATAATAAGTAAAATCTTAAAACTTGAGGGGGGAGGAGAGAACTAAACTAAAGTCTTTGAATTCAAGGGTATTTTAAATGCATTTTAAATCAAAATTAATTTTGTGAAAATATTACACAATATAAGGAATACACATGTAATGTACGTTTTGCCAATTTGAAAATCTGTAGAACTAAAGCGTGAAATATAAGAAATCTGAAACTATCATTTGGAAAATCTCATCGAGCTTAAATTAGTTTCTAAATTAGCTGTTTTGAGTGTATTTAAAATTAGGCCAACTACTTCATTCACTTCAAATCCATTACATAATACTAGCATTTAAGAAAAATGGTAAAAGATTGCAAATATGTTAAATAACAATTCTACAGATCTAGAAATGGAAATAACTGATTTTCATCCTAATTAAGATCAAGAATATCACAAAAAGCCATTTGAATAGTCCTAGATCAGAAAAATCATGAATTGTTAATCTTTTAAAATGATAAATTACTGCTTTCGATCTACTTAAAAATGTGAAAGAGGATTTTCAGCAACGAACTTGTTAAAATCAATGTTCAGGTACAGGATAACAAACAAACATCCGAACGAGTGCATGGATATAGCCATAACATTGCATGCACCAGAGGGAAGAAAAATACTCTCAGAAGAAATGCAGTGTTAAATTTCACATTAAAATATGATTTCCCTGTATTTAAATTTCATCTTGCTGAATTTCTTGTAAATAATACAAAGAGTATACCTTTTCTTTAACATATTATAATACACATTTTTATACTTTGTTGAATGCACTTATATGCACTTGTAACGGAAATATTAAAAAGTGCAATATATAATCACAGCTAGCCAAAATTTTATAAACTTAAAATTGGCCCCCATTAAGTTAAAGTTGTGCATATCTGCACCAAGGGAAGGAATGCAATTTTATTTCTTTGTCTGTATTTGGTTTCATTTTCATATAGAAAGAGTTAAAAATAGATTATCTAGGTAACAAAATTTAAACACACATATTCAGTAAAAATTACAGAATAACAGATTTTGTTTCCCTGAAGGCACAATACCTCGCTGTTCCAGCTATGATACAGACTGCATACTGTCAGAGAGAAATTCCTTTCTTAAACAGGGAATTCATATACTTTAATCTGTTTTTACACAAGTACTGTTTATGACTAATCCATGGTCCAGGAGTAAAATACTTTATAGTACACCCATCTAAATTTTTATTATTTCTGGTCACCTGTATAGACTGTCTACCTCTCACGACTTAACTCCCAATCTGCATTCCACATATCTCATACGATTCTTCAAGTCACTTTTCGTAGTCTATCATTTTTTATATGTAGGTACTTGCTCAACACAGACTTGTAAAGCGTGATTTCACATATAGCAGTACCTTAAAGGATTCCATTTAATTTGTCCACTGTTAGAATTTCATTCATACGTGGTTCGACATTCATCCATCAACACCGGAAAGAATTTATCTGCTACTTTAAACAATTTCCATCGACTGAAAATAAAGTAAAAAAAATCTTACAAATCTCAAAAGGAAAGGATGCCAAAGAATTTTCACATATGGAAGATAGAGAAGTCAAACATTGGAAAATTACAAAAGAAAAATTACCCGTGATAATAAAAGCGCTCATTACAAAGAAGAGCTTTTGGTTGATCTTTGGATTATGGTAACTTGGCGAAAATTTGGCGACCAAGTCTGCTACAGCAACCCCCTATTTTTTCTTTCGCCGCCATTTTGTCTTCACAAAGTAAAGACATGTTTCTTTTCTTTTCATTTACTCACCACTTTTTCCAACAATCTTCTAGCCGAATTATACTTATGCTAGAAATTTTATGGAACAAAACTGCTTAATCATGACAAATATTAACTGCAAAATTGGGAAAAAGTGCAGATCTGCAAACTCCTTGTCGCGTTTTTCAAAATCGCACATACACAGTAACCATGTACACGTCGACTTATTTTTACTTTAAAAAACATCCCAGAATTGCACAAAAATGGCATTGCGCACACTCTTTACTTTATCCATGTACACTGCTTTTTTCTCATAAATTAGAAAAATTTCACGAAAATGCATGAACATTTTGTTAATCTTTAAATTCGGTAAAAAGGACATATATGAAATTACCTTATCGCGAAAAAGTATATACCCTTTCCAAGGATGGACATTTGCACGTTTAAAATAAATAAAATATCCAAAAACTTTTACCTCTAAATTATCTATTATAAACATCACCAACGAATTTATAACAAAACATTAAAAATGATTACAAATACTTAGTGTCAAATGCTTAAATTCTTTCCATGCACATTTACTTCTACTCAAACGTATTCCAAAATACTACAAACATATAACTCTCAAAATCACGATCATTAAATTAAAATATAATTAAATTAAAAAACACTACTTAAAATATAAATAAGCACATATATTAAATTAATAAAAATTAGATTACAATCCTAATTAATTTAAACTAAATCATTGCTAATAACAATTTTCCAATAATACTATATTAATTTATTTACTCCTTACATTTAGAACAATGCATAAAAATAATATCCTCAAATAATTAAAAAGACTAACTTAGTTCTTTAATCGGAAAAGGGGGTATATTTGTAAAAATATCTGCTGTACTTTATAGCAGTAGTTTTATTCTATGTTCTGTGAGACAGTGTTGTTTAATATTTGGATCCCATGGCCGTATATAAAGTAAATCCGAAATTTTTATTACGTTTATGTGTAACTGAAAAGAATTGGGTTGATATTTGGATTATGGTAACTTGGCGATTTTTTGGCGAAAATTTGGCGACCAACTCTGCTACAGCAACCCTCTATTTTTTTTTACGCCGCCATTTTGTCTTCACGAAGTAAAGACATGTTTCTTTTCTTTTTATTTACTCAACACTTTTTCCAACAATCTACTAGCCGAACTACACTTATGCTAGAAATTTTATGTAACAAAACTGCTTAATCATGACAAATATTAACTGCAAAATTGGGAAAAAGTGCACAATCGCAAACTCCTTGCGCATTTTTTAGAATAGCACATACACATAAACAATTTACACATCGACTTATTTTTACTTAAAAAAAATCCCAGAATTGCACAAAAATGGCATTGCACACACTCTTAACTTTATCCATCTACACTGCTATTTTCTCATAAATTACAAAAATTTGCACGAAAATGCAGGAAAATTTTCTTAATCTTTAAACTCGGTAAAAAGCACATATATGAAATTACCTGATCATGAAAAAGTATATACCCTTTCCAAGGATGAACATTTCCACGTATAAAATAAATAAAATATCCAAAAGCTTTTACCTCTAAATTATCTATTATATTATAAACGTCACCAACGAATTTATATGCAAACATTAAAAATAGTTACAAATACTTAGTTTCAAATAATTAAATTATTTCCAGACACGTATTCAACTGAAATGTATACCAAATTCCTACAAACATAAAATTCACAAAATAACTATCATTTAATTAAAATATCACTAAACCATGTACACGTCGACGTATTTTTACTTAAAAAAACATCCCAGAATTGCACAAAAATGGCATTGCGCACACTCTTCACTATATCCATGTACACTGCTTTTTTCTCATAAATTAGAAAAATTTCATGAAAATACTCAACTTATGCTACTCAAACGTATTCCAAAATACTACAAACATATAACTCACAAAATCACGATCATTAAATTAAAATGTAATTAAATTAAAAACACTACTTAAAATATAAATAAGCGCATACATTAAATTAATAAAAATTAGATTACAATCCTAATTACTTTAAACTATATCATTGCTAATAACAATTTTCCAATAATACCATTTTAATTTATTTACTCCTTACATTTAGAACAATGCATAAAAATAATATCCTCAAATGACTAAAAATACTAACTTACCTAATCTTCTTCAGAATCTTCATTACGTGGCACGCACACTTCCCTACAGAAAGAGTTCCCATTGGCTGCAGTACTACTGCTAATTTCTAAATCCGAAATCCAGTAGTCAACTTATTATTAATTATTATGTATTAAAAATTTAGAATTCACTTTACGTAGTGCCATGCAATCCGAAAATTAATCAACACTATTTCACACAACAAACAATGAAGCTTAATACAAAATAATTTTTCCAAATTTACCCCCTTTTCCGATTAAAGAACTGTAATTTGTCCATTAATGTCACATGACATATCTGATGATCTCTCATTTCCCTCACACAAAATAATGCGTAATCGGAACTGAGTACTTCTCACATTATTACCAAAGTCCTACCTTTATCGCCTCCAAAATGTCGCCAAACTACCTGTTACCATATTCCAAAGATTACCCGAGAACGGAAAGAAGTCCAAAAGAAACTTTTAGACAAAGTTGAAAGTTAATCTGCAGAATTTTACTTCGATAACAATAAAACATCTCGGATTTGATTTCAAAATGAATTTTCATTTATGGAATCAATTTTAAATAGATCTTCCCAAATTGGGTTATAAAACTTCACAATATGCCAAAATAGTGCAGATTAAGGAAAAATATAATAAAGTATGCTTAAAACTACTAAGAAAAGCACATTTTGAGCAGCCTTAAAAGAAGACAATTTGGCTCCACTAACTTCCTTTACGAGTACTAATTAAATTTTTATTTACATTTCTTTTTTTGTTGAACATTTAACTTTCAATGGTGTTACAAGAAACATCACTTGATAGAAAGTCTCTAAATTTGGAAAAAACTGAAACAAAATTGGTTTATACCCAGGCAGTGCAATTACACTGACCTGTTGGGAAAAGAAGACCCTGTTGGACAGGGAAAATATTAGGCCACACAGAGAGGAAAATGTTTAGCCTCCTCCTGGTAATGCAAAAGGAGGCCACTTGGGGAAAAAATTACACTACAGCAGTAATTTTGAAACCACTATGAAGCAACAGAACTCTAACAAATCTCAGACTTCTGATAATTATAGTGTGATTAACAGTTCGACCTCACTTCGAATATTACAATACAATATAAAGAAACGGTAAAATCCTAGTATACGGTGCAGCCTTGGCGCGATTTTGAAAATTATCGCCAACACCAAAAATGACCCAAAAAACGTCTATGTATATATTATACACTATCACTACATAGTACATACTATATAACTATGTATAACTATATACATTCTTTGAATGACCCGTTTACTACTCATCGTATATGTTTCCTTTTTACTGCTCATCAACACCAAAAATGACCCAAAAAACGTCTATGTATATATTATTTGAATGACCCGTTTACTACTCATCGTATATGTTTCGTTTTTACTGCTCATCAACACCAAAAATGACCCAAAAAACGTCTATGTATATATTATTTGAATGACCCGTTTACTACTCATCGTATATGTTTCGTTCTTACTGCTCATCATAAAGTCGCCAAAAGTAGCCAATGTTTCGTTTTTACTGCTCATCATAAAGTCGCCAAAAGTAGCCAAATCCCGTATGCACCGGATACTAGGATTAAGCCTAAAGAAACCACCAATTCAGACACTTTAATATGGAATTCAAAACCTAAGAAATTAATGCACAAATGCTACCCTAAACATTAAAACATAATGTTCAGCGATCATGTAAAATAAATAACTAGTAAAACTCGAATATAAAGGAACATGTGAAAAGGGACATAGAAATTATAACATTCAAGCATTTCTAATGAAAATACAGTTAATATAAAACAAGAATTACTAGCCACAGATGTGATTTTGCTCTGCATTATTTCTCCTTTCTTTTTCTTTAACGATAGCATGTTCTGCAATCCAAGAGTGTACAAAAATGATGACAAAACACACTAGAAGAGGCCAAGGGGGGAAAAAAGGAATCATTAGATTTTAACTACTTTGAAATTAAAGAATAATTATACACAGAGAGAACTATCTAATATTGTTTCTTAATATATAAAACTTCAAAAGTAGCTTCTTTGGTTTAAATTCCAGCAATGTGCTACATTGTTACTAAAATGCAGTCGATAGAAAAGCAAATGATTTCCCTAATACGACAGAAGCACAGTAAGCGAAAGGGGTTTTTAATGTATGGGTACAACATGAACAATGAAAGAAAAAAATTTACACAGTTATTACGGATATACAGAATAAAATGATCTTTGAGAAGAGTAAATAATTTCAGCGATGGTAGAAAGATGACACCAAAAGACAATAAGCAGGTAATTTTAAGTGACAAATAAACAAAATAAACTTTACTCTTAGCTTTGAAGCAGGTGTTATATATTAAACTATCTTAATTCACACACACAATTAGTAACATCTTGGAAAGTAAAGTCATATACCTTAAAAGAAGTATTTCAATCAGAATATTAATGTAAGAAATGTTTCTAATTTTAAGTTCTTTACTTAGGTACTCTCATCCATGAGAGGTGACAGCTTAGCCCTATGTACGAGGGTTTATCCTGAAATATTACCAGGTCACTTTCAATGAAATGACAGCAATATTTCACCAAGGAAAAGAACATGCCTAGCTGCCCGGATTCCACCCCGACTCAAATACAGCAAGCCAAAACATATCAAATGCCATTGAAAGATACAGTATCTTAAAACGTTGCAAAAATTCGAACTGCAGTTTCGTGGAAGAGCTATTGGAATTAACGAAACACTTAAAGGTTGACCAAAAATTGAAGATAACTAAGTTACTCTTTTTTCTTTCAAATGAATCAAAGTTACATAAAAATGTAGGAATGCTCAACCTATTGTACTATAGAACCTAAACATAAGAATGAAATTATGTCTTGCTATCTAAGATGTCCAATATTGAGAAATTTCGCAAATGGTAGAATAGACGCTGTGTTTGAATATAGACAACAGGTAAAACATGATTTACAAAAAGTGTTTCCTTAAGCTTACAGTAGTTTGAACCACCAGATATATCCAATGTAGCTCAAGTTTATATTTATAACAATAAGCCAGCCAACTATCATAATTATCACATCACACAAGAAAAATGCTGACTTCGCAAACAATTTTAATGAACAATGCATCTTATCCAGAAGTTATTATGCATAAGATTTTACATTATCAAAACGTGTTCAAGTTCGTTTATAAAAATCGAAAACTCTCACACCATACCATTTCAAAATAGACTGTTCAATGTACTGACATATGAACTTTATGCTGACTATGGAACTGTAATGTTACATTCTGAAGTTAGCTGGTTTAGTAATGGGTAAAAGTTTACAATTGGGTGCCCCTTGTTTATTGGCGATTCTTTTTTGACGCCAAGATCGGCGCCAGGAAGACACAATTTCAAGATGGCCGCTACACAAAACCAAAATAAGAAGTCGAAGAATTGCATAAGATCTGTGTCCATGAACACATCGATCTGTTTTTACTTAAAAAAACATCCTAGAATTGCACAAACTAGGCATTACGCACTGCCTTAAATATGTCCATGTACACATCAATCTATTTCCATTTAAATAAATTCGGGAAGCTAAAACAAAGTTAAAACTATCGTAGTAACCAGAAGTAAGATTTCATCGGCAAAATTTTTGAAAAAATGTCGCCAATCGAAGGGGCACCCAATTCTACACTAAAGTCTAGTAATGCATCAATGATGTTTAAATCTTCTGTTACAGACGTTTCATAAAATTTTTAGAATCTAGAAACAAAACTAATGAAGAAATTATTGGCCATACCTGGTTGCATGGTTTAGCCATTGTTACATACATAATAACCAAAACAAATAAACAATCTTAAACTTCAGTAGGGTGGGTAATCTATTAGTGAATTTTGAAAAAAAAATGGTAAATGCAATTTAAATAAAAATTAATTTCGTAGAAAATATGTCATAATTTCCACAAATGAGAGGAATGTTTAGTTTTAACTATGAAGGAATTTGGAGAACTATATCAAGAAATATAAGAAAACTGAAACATTCTTAAAATCTTCTCGAGCTGAAAAATAATTCCGCAATTAGATTTTTGAGTGTCCTGAAATTAAGGCAACTGCTTCATTTATTTCAAATTCCATTTGATAATACTAATACTTTCAAAATATGGCAACAGATTGCAAAGAGGTGTTAAAAGTTCTGATCTAGAAACAGAAATAATTAATTTTCTGTCTGATATACAATTAGAAACAAACATATCACAAATTGTGCTTCTGCTACTTGTAGATCAGAAAAAAATATCCACTGTTAAAAGAAACTTTTGAAAAGCTAAAACTTCTCCTCTGTACAAATTCAACATTCTGAAACTGGTTTTTCAACAATGATCTAGTTAAAATCAAAGTTCAGATACAGCATAATAAGCTGGATAACAAGGAAGATAAGCCTTTTCATTTTTTTATCCAATGATTCAAAATTATACATTAATGTAAGGATACCCAACCCATAGTTCTGGAGACATATGCACGTCTGGTCGGTCCCTAAATGGTATCTACGTATGAAATAAATATATATCTTTCACTTGCTGAAATTAACAAATGCAAAGTAACTATTGGTAATATGGAATCATAGAGGAAAGGGTTAACAGATATTTAAAATATTTTCCACAGTTACCATTGTAGTTGCTTGCAAATGCAAAAAGCAAGAATCAATTTTTTCCATATCTCACTAACACCTTACGGATTTCAGTCATAACAACAAGTAATCTGAAACTATAGCTGAAGTGAAAGTAGTAGTTGTTATCTAGTAGTAGTAGTTGCAGTTATTATGACCAATAATAATTGTTGCCTACATCACTTCCCTACCGCGTATTTCCAAACCCTACCCCACTTTTCGAATTTTTGACGTCATGGACAAATCGACTAGTTTCGCCTGGATGGTAATTCTTGAGCATGCGCTGAAGGGCGAGAAGTAACATAAACACAACTTTGGCTTGCACTTGTAAACAGTATTAAATATATTGTCTGAAAGTGTATTCGTTTATGTAATTGCATAATTTTACTGTTTCTGTAAAAAGAAAACTTCATTCAGATAAAATTTATTTTAAAATTATTATTATTATCTGGTTATAGGATTATACGAAATGCTGAATACTCTAGGTACTATCGTAATCTTCGCATAACCTTTCACATTGGATTTTGCCGTATCATTTTAAAATATATTGTATAATAAAGATTAAATCAAAGCAAATTACTTTGTTAGAGATGTGAATGTTCTAACTGAATTTTCTTTTTATCACTTATTATTTATTTCCTCTTTGAAAACACATTCATATTTGACAAATAATTATCTCCGCTGAAAATTTTTTGATTGTTTAAAAACTATATTTGTCAATAATGTAATAAAAACTCACTAATCTAGTGCTTCATAGATCAATATGACAATGAATTCAAAATGTTTTAAAAACAGATCTTTAATCTTTATTTTGTAGTAGATGCAACTAATGTCACAGAGAAAAAAATATTTCAATAAAAAAGTTCTCCATGTTAATTCAATAGCAAAATTATTTCTATTTCAGTGAGCTATCCACTTTCAATGCTTACATAACAGAAAAATGTAACAAGCATTTTAGAAGTTTTAAATAGAAGCTAAAGGTTTACTGTGCAATTTTATGTAAGAAACGTAATAATTTACTTTCATTCCTTTTAAATCGGCATATTAGTTTCCAATCAACTAAAATTTTTGGCAAGTTAGAGACTTAACACACAGTATTCCGTCACTTAAATATCAATTAATTGTTCTTTTTCATTTAGAGATACATTGGAATTGAAAATACCAAAGGCAAAATGAGTCACAGATCCAACCTAATTCCTTATTTGGAAATTTTTCAAAAAAATTTCTGTCAATTTTATCATATGTCGTTTTAAACAAGAAATCTGTATTATTTTCTTTAGTAAATTGTGGAAAAGCATGCTTCTTTTTTTTTTTTTTTTTTTTTTTCGTTCAATTCTCCTTGCCAAAGTATTGGCTTAGTTTTAAAAGCTTACATTAGTACCTAGGTAAGATTGTTTCAAAATGTCTGATAATAATTTCAAATATTTTCTCTCCAGTTGCTTTTCCTTCCCAAATATTACAACATAAAAAATATTCTACTGCGTCGTTTTCAAAAACATATCTCACATAAACGATAAATTGAAACATTTTAGTACTGTCGGTAGTTTCATCAAGTTTTATAGTAAAGACTGGATTTTGTATTCTATAGTGTCTGATATGATAAAAATTTGGTGAGAAACAGTATCTTTTTTTAATGCTATTGTTTTTAAATCGTTACTATATTTTTCTGCATGCATAAATGATGTCATTTTAATTGCTGAAGGAAGAATGAGCGATTCTCCAATTGTATGAGGTTTTAAATTTTTTGCAATTAAATATGAAACTTTTAAGGATGCCTGTAAATCCTTCTCAGGAACTGTTGTATATTTTTTCAAAAACACATTTTAATTTTAAATGCTCTCAGCTCATTCTTTAAAAAAATTCTTCAGATTTATTTACTTAATCTTTATGTTTAGTTTCTGAGGTACTTTTCAGTTTCACTGGCGCAAATCTCGCCAAGCAGACCTTGTTGACGACAACATACAATATACAAATAAAAAATGTTAACAGACGTTAGTTTTAAGAATTTTTTATTTTGAAGGCACAAACATTTTAATATCTTTTAAAATTTTGTAAAAAGCCAATAAATAGAGATAATAAATTTGTTAAAAGACATTAAGAATTTACTATGTTTTCATGGTTCAACATCCTGATTTCCCGGTTCATATCACGTAACACCACGTGATCTCATCTCACGTAAACTACGCTTCAAAAATCTAATTCTCTCAGTAATTATCTACATTAATTTCAAGTTAAATCTTAATTTGGAATACAAGTTTAAATGCAAGAATTATTTCAATTCGTACAAATAGCTTACTCAGAAATTATGTAAAACCGCAGTGCTTTACTTCGCTACTGCATTCTAATTAGAATTGATGAATTTAACCCTTGATTTTGCCTTCAGGTGGGTGGTGTGATTGCAGTTTGTCTTAATTACCACGAATGGTCTTGGGGCATAAATTTTAATTATCTTGTAAAAATTCTGTGTAGTTGTATGCCAGTATTGAAAGAAACAATCTCATAAGAAACGGCTGCGTCTTGTTTCAAAAATGAGGTTGTTTTCGAAAAAACAATTACAATACTCTTGTATAATACTTACAAGGAATGAGTTAGGTTATTTAACTAAAGTGCAGTCAATTTTATTTCTTATTTACATGAATGATGTATCACACAATGCTGTGTAGGCTAGTGACCTAGCGATGATGACTCAAAATCCATCTTTGCATTCAGGCATACACTCTTTATAAGAATATAACCATGCACTGGAGTCCTAGCTTCAGCAGGTACATTTTGTTATGCTATGCAATCTCTGTGGGTCCTAAATTCTAAAAACTTTTCCACTCCTAAATTCCAAAAATTTTGCTACTTGATATTTCTGTAAATTCCAAAATTTGCACACCTGCCATAACTGGACTGGCTGTGGCCTCAGTTATCCAATGTTCCAACAAAATCAAATATTGTAACGTTATTTTAGACCAGACTTTCTTAAACTGTAGATCGTAACCCCCATCTACAGCAGAGGGTCACAAAAAATTTTAGTAGTTTTGGTATTTCTTAAACTTAATATAATAATTTTACAATTACCCAATATTTTTACACAATGTATCTGAAAATAGATAAAGATAAGACAATACAGACAAAGAGAAAAACAAAAATGTTTCAACGCATTCTGTTTATAATATAAATGTTCACTTTACTTGCTTTGCACGTGACGGTCTCATTTCGTCTGTTAATTAATTAAATTTTCACATTGTTCTATGTCTTAAAATGAGAAATTAAAGATATGACCTAAAACTGCAATACTATCTTACAATACAAGTGAAAAAATTGACAGTTTCACTCGCGCGTGTGTCAGATTTTCGCAATGCTTATGAGGTCCCACAAAATTTTCATAAATATTTTGGGGTCGTGAAGAAAATCTATAATAAAAAAGGGTCACAACTGAAAAAAAGTTTAAGAAGCCCTGTTTTAGAACAATCAGTTTCCTGACACCAACCCATTTTTTTGCCTGTTTTGTTTCTAAGCCGAATTATGTTTCTGTCGGAATTTTTCTATATTTTTACTGTTTCAGCTGAATGGAAAAACATGCTAAAATGTTTCAAATGACTATTAGGGGAAGAGAATCGAATATCCCACATTATTATTATCTCTATTTATCTCCTGTTTTGATTCTGAGTTATGTTTTTTGATAGAATTTTTCCATAGTACATATTTCAGTTCAACAAAAAATCAACTTTTAAAATATTGAGGAAAAGCATGTACTAAAATGTTTCAAAATGAAAATTTGGGACAAATAAATATATAAATTAGTTTTTTCTAGGAGTGTAGGAGTTCTTATACATAGTATATAAAGAAATTTAGAAACAACTTTTCACAAAGACTAAAAAATTGAAGTTCAAATGATCTTCATAAAATCCTATAAATGTGGAACAAGGATAATTTAAAATGTAGAAATTAACACGTTGACTGCCGCGTGCATTTTACGTGATTTGCGCATGATGCCAACTTGAAATTTTTATCGTGCGATATATATTATGTCGAAATATTATCTACAGAACATAATGTTATATAATCGTGCTTCATGCTGAGGGTCACCAGCGACCTCCAAACATATGTAGACCATTTTTGTGATTTATAATTTAAATTCTTACGATTTATTCTTCTTCAAACCATTATAGTAACAATGGTACTATTTAAAAATTTATCAGTATCAATATTTATTCTAATTATGTATTTTACTATTGGTCGCGTTGCCAGTGGCACCCACGGCGCTGTAGCCAAGTCGAGTGCAGGTCACTGGTGATCCCCACGGCAGTCAACATGTTAAAATAAACCATCAAAAGAAAAACCAAAAAAGTAGTATAAAAGAACAAGAGAGGTGAGGAATCCAACCAACTTTAACATAATATCGTCAAGAGGAGGTATGTCGAATTTAATTACATTTCCCCTTCTAAAACAAAATCCTTTCTTCTCTGTATCAAGAATCAGCTGATGAACCATTTCAATATATTTTTTATCTTAATAGTTCACCAAAAAATTCTAGTCCTCCTCAAAGCGAAGGAAAATCATTGAAAATATCTTCCGATTTAAAAATATTTTTCTAATCTAAAAAAAAAAAAAAAGAAAGAAAGAAAGAAAGAAAGAAAGAAAACATGCCCTTAAAAATGTAGAAAAAATTAAAATCCTGCAGTGGAAAATATTTGAAAGTTCAAAATAATTTTAACACAAAACTTTACTATCAAACAGCAGTAGCAAAGGAAAATGGGGGGGGGGAGGGAAGTAAAATCATTAAAAATATCTTCCAATTTAAAAAGATTTTACTAGTCTAAACAGGATTTTATCAAGTTAATTTCAAGTTCAATTTTTATTCTTTCTGAAAAATTGGTTCTAAATTTCTTTCTTTATATATTTACTGATCAATTTTTAGCAGCATAATGCACAAAAATTTTTGGAAGGATTATAAATTTTCCTTTTAAAAAATTATTTGTATATACATAGTCCAAACACATCTGTATACAGTGGAATACGTTTAACGTGAAATATCGGTTAACACGAAATAATGCAACGGTCCCGACAAACTACAGTCAAAAGTCGTTAATCCGGACTCGTCGGGACTTCGGATTATAGATCAACAGTTTAAATCTCGTAAGATGGCATGCAGAAATTCTAAAATTAAAAATATGAAACCGTAATTTATGAAATAAAGAACGATTATGATCTAAAGGGTATCAAAATTTACAAAAAAAGCTTAATATTTATTTGTTTACTTTATTAAACATTTCTTTCAATGTAAGTTGTTTAAGTTGCTTCGTTTTATGTGATAATACTTTCTCTTTAATTCTATAAACAGACATAATTTCTTGTTCAGTTACAAAGTTCCAAGTCCTATAATTGCTGTGCCGAGAATACCGACTAATTTGTCAATCGAAATTTTTTCGTTTTCACTAACCTCTCTGTCACCTTCTTCATGTCTTTATCCATTTTTTGCAGAAATTCCACTTTTTGTTTGATGGACATCGAAACATACTTTCGTTTTGTACGATCCTTTGGGAGCTCCAGAATCGGAAACTCTATTTGACATAATCGAAAGTTCAAGTTTACTTTTATAAAATTGCTCTTACAATCTGCAAAAAATAATAAGCCGGATCCAATTCGAAGATTAAGGAACAACGCAATCATCACCATTAACTGAAATAGATAATTAGATAGTTTTAGCTTATACCATCCGTTATATGTCAAATGCGCACGCGAAAACGTATTCTGCGCTTGCGCAGTCGTAAAAGGTCTTACGCGCATGCGTAAACGTCTATGCGCATGTGTCAACGCGGCGCATGCGCAGAAAGTTTTTAGCTTTGATGTTCGGATTATAGATCATTCCGGATTATGGGTGTCCGAATTAACGACTTTTGACTGTACTATGTAATTTCATGCATTTTGTTTCTCTTAACACGAAACAAAAATTGCTTAACACGAAAAGATATCCTTTCTGGAAATAAACAAAATACAGAGGTACTTACGTATTATCACAACCAGGTTGGCGCGATTTGTAAGTTTGAGTAAAAAAGTATGAATAGAAAGAAAATGTACATTTATTAATTGCAGATAATTTTTAATACAGTTTTTTTTATATTATTTTGTTTTAAAATATAAAATAGCAATTAAACCCTTTCGGTTTTGAATTTGAATAAGTTGCAGAATTATTTTTTCGGCGGAAATCTTTTGGTTATTGCTTTTAGCACTGATTGAAAACCGTCTTCGCCATTAACAGCTTGAGCTTGGCGCCATATAAATTCGATAAGGTATGAGTCAAGATGATGACGGGCTGTTCCTCTCTGTTTTTTGTTGCGCCATTTGGCTGAGCCCCACATGCGCTCTACATGTTGTGTGTGAATGCCCGTGTTGGGATCCACAAAGTTATATTTGTGATTAACTGTTCCATGCAGAAATCCAGCATTTTCGAATTCACTTGTATTGTATCCTTTCCAGCAATCCGAATAAATGATGCTTCCTTCCTAGATATTTTCGCAAATTTTTTCCATGAGGGTAACGGCGCTTCTGTTAGGTACAGTAACCAAAAAAGTCTCTTTCTTTTCTCGGCAAATTCCGCCGAAAACCCATTGCTGTGGTAGTACACGCCCAGTGTTATTTTTTCTTTTTACAAAACTACGTATAACACGTAGGGTTGCCGTAAGTAGGGTCGCCAAATTTGGTGATTTATGCGAATTTTGGCCTACGTAAATACCAATACAGAAAGCACTGGCATCGCTGGCGAGATTTAAGTGGGGTGTGAAATGAAAGAGGTGGTTTCACATGTTTCGTAGAAAAGAGGCTAATTTGACTTTGAAATACCCTCGGAATAGCCTGTGACACGAGCCAGTTTTGTTTATCTACGAACTTTCGCCTTCCACGTCTACAAACGCCACACAAACATCTCATCTCTCATCAGTTAGCTTTGGAATTCAGTGATGTGTACATGACAGTGTGAGTAAAATTTAGTGAGTTTGGCTCATATGTTGCACTGCATAGAATTCAGCGACTCCAAGGTTGAATGAAAATTATTTTCATTACACACGATTCTCAAAATTATCAGATTTTTTGGCTCCGAAAGAAATGGAGAAGTAGGATATTGAAACTGAGCTGACACTTAATGAAATGTTTGAGAAAGTTTCTGTATTAATGAACTGTCTTACTGTACTATCGGAAGAATTCGTTGCAGTAGTTTATGATAATGCGTGTACAGCCCCAATTATGGCAGACAAAGTTATTTTGGAGTTTGTTCAAAGCTAAAAGATATCATTGATGCAGAGACGAAAATAAAATGAATGCAGTTCCTGTTCCCATGTCATCCGAAATGAGGAATATCATGAAAAGTATGGACAGTTATTTAGAAGCACATTCCAATGGTAAAATGAATAACAAAATGTTTGACATTGAACAATTTGATGCTAAAAAAGACAATGCAAAGAAAAATATCAGATTATTTTCCCAAAACTCAATAAATGTTTTGTTTTTCAAAAACTTGAAAATTTTGTATTAAATTCCATTAAGTTCTTGTGGATGTTTTTGTTTCATTGGTTTTTATTAAATACATGCATATATACATATCTATGTAAATAAAATGTACTCTAATAAGCTTAATTTTGTTGAATATGCTTTTTTTTTCTTTTCAATATTCTTTAACACGAAAAAATATTTCAGTCCCCTCAGTTTTGTGTTAAATGATTTTCACTGTATATCTGTTGCACATAAATCCCTTTTTTACATAAAATATAAATGTATGTATAGAATAACTAAATAAATTGTAAAGGAAGTTTAATTAGCAACTATGAAATCTTAAAAAAGTACATAGTATGAAATTTATAATGGCAAACATTAAAAATAGATGAAAGTAAATAAAATTTAAATTATAGAATGTACTTTATAAAATTAATAATAAGTGGTTAAAAATATATTTTTTAATTACTTAAAACATGGAAGTTATTTGGCAGAGATTGTTGGATATAAAATTACTACTTCAAATTTTCAGATTACTATTGTTCATATTTAAAGTCTCAACATGCAGTCTTAATCCACATAACAACCATTGTAAAAATCACCCATTATCATATTCCAAAGTTCAGCAGCATACATTTTTTTTCAAAATCGTGCATAATATTAAATATTGGCTTGTTGATAATATTGGCTTGTCAAGTTTCATCAAAGTCATTAATACAGAAACTTTCTCAAACATTTCATTAAATATTGGCTTGTCAAGTTGATACAAATAAGATGAACTGTTTTTATGATTTTAGACTAGTAGTTTATTCTTCCATTCACTTATTACAATATTTCATTTTTTATATGCTCGGCTATCCAAAATTTCAAGAGCTTTCCGGATATTTTTTTTGTCGAGTTTTTACTATACATACATTTCAGCATTTACATCG
This sequence comes from Stegodyphus dumicola, assembly GCF_044657685.1. Taxonomy (NCBI): domain Eukaryota; kingdom Metazoa; phylum Arthropoda; class Arachnida; order Araneae; family Eresidae; genus Stegodyphus; species Stegodyphus dumicola. The sequence continues at coordinate 5,905,319 of NC_140780.1, read as the reverse complement.
TCAAAATTGCACAGACACATACTTGAAGTGAATTTACTTTTACATCTAAACACAGGAACTGGAAAACAAAAAAGTACTTATTCGGAGATTGTATTTCTTTTTCGTTCATGAAAATCAAAGTTCATTACACAAACATGCATTCACACTGCACAAGCATGTATGGAAATTCTTAATACATTTAGTAATCCTGATAATTGATTACGCATTTAGTAAATAAATCAGAAAATATTTTAATGTATAACAAATGAATAGTAAGTAGCTAAGCTTTTAGTCAGTAGTAGTAGTTAAGCTTTTAGAAGTAGTTAAGCTTTTATAAAACAGAGCATAATAACACAGTTACAAAGATATTTAATATTATAAAGTTAGGTAATTTAGTAAATTTCAGTTGTTCAACAAAGCAATGAATTATGAAGTTCCTTGTATATCTTTATAAATGAACTTTATTGCTGTTTTAAGCAATTAAACAACTGTTCAAGTTATTTTAATAATTTTGAAATATATACACTAAAAGAAACAATAAAATGTATTAATCTATTTGTTAAACTTGATTTTGGCACGAAAGTCTGCAGAATGCTTCGTAGTTTTTAAGCACATAGAGGCACTGCAATTCTTATTCCTTGATCTGAAGTTTTCTGCAATTTTTTTTTAAATTAAAATTGCTGTATTGGCACACATACAATTTTTGCATAGTGGCTTCAGATGTGGATAAGTTTTTCGAACACTTTCGTTTATTTTACTGGCGTCGCTGAATTTTGCGATGAAATGCAGCACATTTATTGCCGAGTATCACCTTTCAGATTTTTCATACTGTTAATGTATACATCAGCAGTGAATTATTCTCCTCTTTCCTCAAATACACTACGGCGTTAAACAATAACCATTCACTAAAGATTTTGCGTAAATTCTCACTCATAATAATTCAAATTGCGAAAATCTCACAATTAGCACCTAAACACACTATTCAGCAGCACAATTCTTTCGAAAGCGCGCCGTAGTCAAAGTCAAAAGTGGGGTAGGCGTCTTGCCAGGTGAAACTAGTCGATATTTCCGTGACGTCAAAAATTTGAAAAGTGGGGTAGGGTTTGGAAATACGCTCCCCTACCAGTAACAAAGTTACGTTACTCTGAAAACATGATGGGAGAAAAGATACAAATATCTATGCAAATAACACCGATACAAATATATAAATTGAAATTATGCACACAAAGAAAAACATAGTTAAGTTTTAAATTAATATGAAATAGTTGTAAGTTCAAGAAGAGTCAATAACGTCATTGAAACGAACTGGAAGTTTTACTTGTCTTCCACAGCGAGCTAAAGGTTTTTTAGGTTGTTCTATTTGCTGACTTGGCACAGATGTTTGCTTTCTTGGCACAGATGTATGACCACTTTTTGAAGTTGGAGACAAAAGTTCATTAGGTTGTAACACATAAGCTGGTTTTAACCTATCCACAGAGATACTAACTTGTTTATTTTTAATTCATAGAAGATAATATTTCGGGGATCTTTGCAGTAATAAAAAGGGTCCTTCATATGATGGGGGCTTCAAAGTTTTTTTTACTCTGTCAACCCGCAGAAACACATGCGAGCATGTGTACAAATCTGCAGCAACAATGCAAAGAACTGTAAATTGTAAATAAATATAATTGATTTAATAAGTAATTTATTTGTGAATATTCAGAACGCAACCTGCCATAAATCTTTTGGGATGAAAATCTTTTGTTTACAATTGGATTTGGATTGATAGGGCTTTAAGAGGGCCATCTGATTTCGAAGATTACTTACAAAATTATCATTAGATATTGGCATGTTTGATTCTTCAAAGAATTCGCCATGTAATTTAATAGTTTTGCCATAAACCATTTCAGTTATTGTATACTTATGCAATCAGCACATCATGCAAATATGGAAACACGAAGTCTAGGCCATAAAAAACTTCATTGATGAACCTCTGAAAGGTTGCGGGGGCATTTTTGAGACCGAAACTCATGACATTGAATTGGTAAAGACTAAAAGGTGTGATAATATATTTTTTTTTTATCTTCGTCTGCTACTGGAATGTGAAAATACGCTTTAAAGAGATCAATTTTAGAAAATATAATTTTATGAGTTAAAATATGTTGAAAATCTTGAATTCGAGGAATGGGATAACGATCAGGTACAGTTAAATCATTCAGTCTTCTGTAATCCCCACACGGGCGGAAAGAACCGTCTTTCTTTGTCACTATGTGTACGGGACTTGCCCATTCTTAACTGAACGGACTAATGATGTTATTGTCCAGCATATATTTGAATTCTCTTTTAGCTATTTCCAACCGTTTAGCGTCTAATTGCCTTGCTTTACAATTTACAGGTTGTCCTTTAGTTATAATATGATGTTTCACATTATGCTTTACAGTAGAAATAAGAAAATTTGGTTTACATTAGCTGCCCGTTGTATTTACAGTTTCATTAATAGAGATGGGTGCGACGTCACAATAAACTGCAAGGTTCGTCACACCGTTAATTAGCTTTTTATGCTTTATATCAATCAATAAATTGAACTTATTTAAAAAATCTGCACCTAATATGGATTTACTAATTTTTGCTACAATAAATGGGAATTGAAATTCTCGGCGTAAACCAAGATCAAGAATTAAAACTTCTGTACCAAATGTATCAATTTCTGTATTATTTGCAGCATATAATTTATAGTCACTTATAAGTTTGTGATTAGAAGTACGAGGAATAAGGCTTACCTCTGCTCCACTGTCAACCAGAAAATGTAAACCTGTTTTTTTGTCCGTGATAAATAAGCGGAATTTACGGCAATTTTCTTTATTTACAGCAGCAGAGTCTGCCGCTAATTCTATTGCTGATTTTCGTTTTCCGGGAGTTATTTTTCCATGCACAGGGGGCTTTGCATCTATCAGGAAAACACTTTTCTCGAAAACGAAAGTGGAAATAACAGTACATGCCATTAGGGTTTTAACGGCTCCGAGACTTACTTCGATCATTAGATGATCGACTGCTGTTTCTTGAACGAGGACGAGAATTCCTTGAGACAGTTAGTTTTTCGAGTTTATTATCCAAAGCTGCAATTTGTTGTCGTAATTCAGCAATAGCATCTGCTCCTGGAGAAACAATACTGCTGGCACAGTATAGTTCTTGTTTCGGTTGCATTTCGATGATACGATCGGCCATTAGAGCCAGTTTCTCGATATCTTCATCACTAACGATTAAAATATTGCGCACAGAATCTGGCATTTTTTGCAGAAATAGTGTTTTAAGAACTTTATACGAAATGCCATCGGTAGCAAGATTTAGCATTTTTTGTAAAAGTTGACTAAGTTTACTATCTCCCAAGTCTATGCCTGTTAGCAGTCTCTGTAAACGTTTATTTTCACTTTCTTTAAAAGTGTTCAAGAGACGTTCTTTAGCAGCAGTATATTTGGTTTTGCTATTGTCACTTATAATATCCCACAAACCTTCAACAAATTTTGCTTCCAATTGCGAAACTAAGTAGTTGAATTTAGTTTCCTCGGCAGTTATTCCACAAATAGAAAACTGTGCTTCTACTTGGTAAAACCATATCTCTGGCTTTTCAGCCCGAAAGGGAGGTATTTTCACACTAACCCGAGCTATTTCTTCTTGAATCGCTGATTCTTCACTTTCTGACATCTTTATCAATAATTGCTAGGTCACCAAGAATGTAGTTGCTTGCAAAGTTATTTTTATTATAATTTAAAAGGCAAAAAGCAAAAGCAAGAATCAATTTTTTCCATATATAACATCTTTATTATTTTTTGTAGCCCTCACTAACTCCTTACTGATTTCAGGCATGACAACCTTAGAAACTAAACTGAAACTATAGGTGAAGTGAAAGTAGTAGTTATTATCTAGTAGATGTAGTTGTAGTTATTATGACCAATAATTATTGTTGCCTACACCATGAGTAAAATAAACAACCAACTAAACCAAAGAACATCTATCTATTTCTGATTCCTTGGTTGGTTCTAAGGCTGCTAGAGGTTTTACGTGTAGTTTGGCATGTCCTATGAGGCAGCTGGCTGTAAGTAAAAAAATAAGCGCTTTTACGCTACTTAGAATAAATATAAATAAAATGAAAATGCGAGCTTTAGCCCAGACAGACAGACAAAGTAGACAGATGTCTTATTTTGCACCCGCTAAGTCTTTCTGCACCGATGGGCGAATAATCAAACATAGGTGCGAAGGAAAGGTATATAGAAAGGGGGGCAATTTCGTATTTGAGGAGAGTAAAAATTAACTTCGTACATTTTGTACGAGTTCGAAAGGCCAGGAAGAAAAGATGGCTATTGGCTGCTTAGAAATTCCAAAATTGATAAAATTTTGTTTTGGTTACCATATTTAGCTTTTTATCATTTACTTGGCAAATAAAAAAATCCAAACCAAATTAATCCTGTTGCTCAATATCAGTCTAATAGTTGAGTGTAAGATAATTTTGAACTAAACTGATATAAACGTAACTTACAAAGCATAAAAGAGGTAATAAATAAAATAAACGAAAATTAAGTTTTAAGCAAGCAAATGACGAAAAATTGCATTGAAGCGTAATTAATTTTCAAAAATCTTATTGTTAAAAAAAACTTATTTCACATTTAACGTATAACGTTGCGCGCCTCCAACTAGCACGCAACCAAGAGGTGACTGTGAAAGCTTGTATAAACCACAGAGTCTTATAAAGGGTTTAAGTCCCTTTTTATTCAACGTACTAATTTACAATTGCGTTCTCTTGACGCTTACAAACGGTGCCAACTCGGCAGTCAAAATAAAAATAAAAACCTGAAAAGAAATTAAAGACAATATTCTAACTACGAGGCTCTCTCAAATAACTAACTCACCGCGTTTTACAATACGGCTGCTAATTCAGCAGACTTGAAGCTCACTGGAACAATTGCAACTACTTCCCGCCAAGCACATAGGCCGCAACGCGGGGTTTTTCAAATCTCTATAACTACCTCCGCGCTCGCTAAGTAAGAATAACTCTCTCTCACCGAACTTGTTTCCTTCTATTTAAATCATACTACTTCCGCTGATAATTTGAATGCTTGCGCGTTCTACTCAAATTTACATATTCTGGCATTGGCAGTTCCAGGGGAAAGTAAGGATTGACAGGAAAGATAGTTTAAACTTAAAATAAATGTTATTTAAAATAAATATAAACCCTACATTTGCCGCTGCCAGAATTTGGAAAACTTGGAAGCAGGTCCTACAGACGACCTGTTGTAAGTTTATCTAATTCTGAACTAACTGGCGAAAGCCTCGTTTACACAAAAATAATCTTATGTAACAATTAAAATTATGTTACACTTTACAAAGGTTTATTCTTACAGCAACTTTTCCTGGACTTCATCAATCAATCTTGGTCTTTCCTTCCAGCATCTGGAAGGAATAAGTATCAGTATCTTTCTACATACATTATAATTTACACTTTCTTGACACAATAAATTTTTGTTTTTAACGTTTCGTTTTTCTTAGTTATTGCTTACTTCACATTCATTCAATTTTTCAAGCATTAATTTAACTTTACCCTGGCTCTCCACCGTGTGTGGTGTCAAACGGGAATATTCGTGTTTTAGTCTTACAACACTTCCCCTAACCACCATGATTTGTTAGGATTCAACAACCAAATAGACACACCTTACTCGAGATTCTACAACTCAATGAGCTACTTTAATATTCTTAAAAATTCAAATGTAGGTGGAGAACCCTACAAAACACATTCATTCTAACTTCCCCCTCATTCATCTTTTAAACATGCAGGCTTTCGCTCTAAAGCATGACTTTACAGTTTAATACTTAAATTTTGACTTCATTGCTTTTAAGCATTCACTTTTAGCATCTACAATTTTATGCTTCTAGACTAAATTCTACTTTTACATAACATGCAAGTATTTGCATACATTTACAAAAGTTTAATACATATGCTTTTTACAATTTACCATAAAATGAATAAGAGAAAATAAATTTTTACTTTACTCATCCTTCGCCAAGCTGGCGGCACTGAAACTAAAATTCTTATTAGTACATACAAGAATACGAAGTTATTTTTATCTCCGGCCAAATTTTGGCTTTAACATAACAGAATTAGTCTTTCGACCAACAGAAAATGCTTGTTTTTAGCATTTACACTTAAAGAAAATAATACTTTTGCCTTAGCTAAATAAAGTAAAACAAAACTAAGTCTCAACCGAGACATATTGACTTTCGTCAAAACATAGAACTTCGTACTTATGCATAACATTTCGGAACAAAAGAGAAAAAAAAAATTATAGAAGGTTTTAACTTATCTTTGAGTTTTCGATGCTTGAAACTCCGTCATCCGTTTTGGACAAAATTGATCCCAAGTTAGAGGTGTCATGGATGTCAATCTTCTCCTTGTTGATCTCCGCGTGTCGTCCCCGTTGATCTTTCTTTTGCGTCCTCTACATGCTGGCCTCTTGACAGAGTAATCGTCTGGTTGTTGGCTTTTGCGTTTCTGGCTGGGACGGCTGGTCTTGACGTCCTCCGGTCTGGAGTCCTTGAATTTCTTCTGTTCCTCGTACTTCTGTGCTTCCTGTTGGCGTTTCAGTTTCCGGAACGGCGGCCTTGCTGACACCTGACTCTGTGGCCGTGTGCGCGTTCTTCTTGATGTGTAATTCCTCCTGCCATCCTTTGTAGGTGGTGTTTTTCTTTTTACCACGGTTTCTTTACCCGGTTCATCTGTACTTTTGTTTTTCTTAAACGCCGGAGTTTGATAATCATTTTTTCTTTTTGATACCGACGTCCGGGTTGTAGAAGTGCTAGGTCTCTCTTCAGTTCTCCGTTTCTTGGGTGGTGGAATAGTTGTTGCAGTCTCTGGCCCTTCTATTTCGTTTAGACTTGAGTCCTGCAAGAAACTTTTAAGGATTTCAAAATCATTGGGATTATAGTATTTTTTCACCTGGTCGGGACTTGCTTTACAGATTTCCCCTCTCTCGTTTTTAAGATATAAACTACTCCTTTGATTTCCTGAATTACATAGGGGCCTTCAAACTTTGGAGCTAGCTTTGCTATAAAATTGTCTGGGGCACTTGATAAAGAAAATTTCCGTTTCAATACTTTATCACCAACTTTAAAATCTGCTTCACGGCGTTTTTTATCGTAATAAATTTTCTGCCTATTTCTTGCCGTATCCGAGGTTTTAAGCGCCTGATCAATTAGTTTTTGCACGTCCTTTTGTTTGAATTCCTGCTGTCTTTGTTGCACAAAGAATAATTTATCTAAAGGCGTAATTAACTTTCTGCCTAAAAATAATTCTGCTGGAGTTTTTCCCGTAGTATCATGATGTGCCGTTCTTAAAGCATAAGCTAATTCATTTATGTAGCCATCCCAGCGCTTGTGATGTGTGCTAACGTAACTGCGAATTATTTTTACAATGTTTTTATTAACTCTTTCTGCTATGTTAGCCTGTGGTCTATACGGAACCATTTTGATATGGCGTATATCAAGTCCATTGCATATGTTTTCAAATATTTGACTAATGAATTGTTTTCCGTTATCGCTAATGACTTTTATCGGTGCATCGTATTTTAAAATGTATCTGTGTAAGAATGCATCTGCGACTGTTTTGGCTGACGCGCGTTTAAGTGGAACAATTTCTATCCATTTTGAAAAATGATCTACTATTACTAAAAGAAAACGATTTTTATTTAACTCGCTCTGGGGGAAGGGACCAAGGAGATCTATGCCTAAAATTTCATTCGGAAATGTAGCGCGAATGCTATTTAAGTACCCGGCCGGGCTGTAATTAATATCATTTATTAACTGACATTGATTGCAGGACCTGACATACGCCGTTACTATTTTGTATAATTGCGGGAAATATACCGCCTCACGTACCCTTTTTAAAGTCTTTCTGACCCCGAGGTGGCCCGCTGTTTTTTTTTTCGTGCAACTCCCTCAAAATGCTTAATCGAAGCGAGGCTGGGATGACTGGCTTATACTCAAGATTTTCGTTCGTTGTTTTCGTATAGAATAATAAATTATCTATTATTTCATAGTTTTTTGCTCTATTTCTTATCGCATCGATATCTGTATGCTCAAAGCCTTCGGGGTCTTTCAAATAAGCATAGATATTTCCAAATTCAGGATCAGCTTTCAGTTCAGTAATAACCGTATCTCTAGAATCTAAAATTTTTGAAGTCAACACAGCGCATTTAAGTTCATTACCTTCCTCGTCCAGTTTTATACGAGAAAGTGCGTCAGCTACATTGTTTTCCTTACCCGGTTTATATTTTATTGTGATATTATATTCTTGGAGTTTTAAAGCCCATCTTATTAACCTGGGCGTTAGGTTTTTTCCCGAGTAAAGTCTACCAACAGCCGCATGATCCGAAAAGACAGTTACTGGCGATTTGCCGAAATAAACTCGAAATTTGTGTACAGCCATTAATACGGCTAATGTTTCTCTTTCTGTAGCTGTATAATTCCTTTGTGTTTGATTCAATGTTTTACTAAAAAATGCCAGCGGATGGTTATTTTGCATAAGAACCGCCACCAACCGCATAGTCTGATGCATCTGCCGCAATTTCCAGGTTTTCGTCCCCCTCAGGGAATTTTAAAACAGGGGCATTAATAAGCGCTTCTTTTAATCTTTCAAAAGCCGTGTTAGCTTCCGCTGTCCACGTAAATTTACTCTTTTTTCTTTTGATTACTAAGAGTGGTTCAACAATATTAGCGAAATCTTTTATGAAAGATCGATAGTAAGAACATAGTCCAAGGAAAGACGAAAGTTTCTTGGCGGTGTTGGGCGGTGGGAAATTCTTAATAGCTTTTATTTTTGAATCTTGCGTTTCTATACCCTTTTGCGAAATTTTATAACCGAGATATTTAAGTTCTTTAGTTGCGAACTTGCATTTTGAGGCGTTAATTGTAAGACCGGCCTCTTTTAATAATTTAAAAACTTGTTCGAGATCACTAATGTGTTGTTCCAACGTACTACTCGTTATAATTATATCATCTAGATAAATTAAAGTTGATTTTCCTAGGACAGGCTTTAGAACAATGTCCATAGCTCTCTGGAATGTTGACGGGGCCCCACACAACCCAAAAGGCATGCGTAAAAATGCATGTGCCCGATTTTGTTATAAACGCGGTTTTATGTATATCTTCGGGTCTCATAGCTATTTGATAGTAGCCAGACGTTAAGTCCAAAGTAGACATATATCTCGTCGATTTGATCTGTCTAATGATCTCGTCTATAACCGGCAAAGGGTAAACTGGGAATTTAGTTATGCTATTTAGTTTTCTATAATCGATAGCAAACCTCCAAGCCCTTTTATCCGAAGGAGGAAACTCGTTCTTTTTCCTACATAGTACGACTGGACTCGCGTATTCACTATTTATGGGCGTTATTATTTTATTCTTTAACATCTCCTGAATATGTTCTTCGATGATTACGTCTTTTTGTTTGTCATAGCGGTAAGGTTTAGTCCTACAAGGTTTTTCGGCATTTAATTGAATCTTGTGAGTTACAATCTGACAGTTTCCCGGCTTTTCTGAAAACAAATGAGAAAAATTACTCACCACTTGCTGTATTGCTTTACTTTCCTGGTCATTCAAATGGCTAAGGTCCAATTCAGGTGTCTCCACCGGTTCCACCACCCTCTGGTCCATCTCCAGCACCACGGAACTATCTTGAAAATTTAATTTGGCCCTCGCGGCCCTTAAAAAGTCCATACCTAAAATAAGAGAGTGTTGGAGGTGTTTCACCACAAAAATTAATACTTTGAGATTTTCCTCTTTTACCTGTACGTTTAATGCTACTTTCCCGATGCAGTGACATGTTTTTCCTTGCGCCGCTATAATTTCCGTATTTCTGGTTTTAAAGAGTCGTATCCTATAAAAATTCTTTTTGAAGAACTTTTCACTCATGAAATTGCCTTCTGCCCCTGTATCGATGAGGGCTTCTACTGGTACATCGCCAACCAGGACTTGTATAATTGGTAGCTGTGAGGTTTTTACGATGACTGTATTTAGATGTCTATTTGAGGGTTATTCTAAAACTTCCGGGGTCTGGACCCTCCCTTTCACAGGCCCCTCTAGTCGTTTAAAGCTTTCCTTTCAATCTGTGTCTTCTGGGTACGCGGATGCTTATTTTCAAATTTTCTTTTTGGGCCTTGCCCTTCAAGTTTCGATGCGTTAGCTTGATAGTTCTTTCCCCCATATGAGCGATTTCCATTTCTTGTTTCCTCCTTCCTTCTGGTACTTTGAGAATATGTTTCCCCTCTCGCTCTTTCCGCGATTCTGCGATTTTGAAACTTCACCGCCAATTCGAAAAGTTCCTGCAATGTGGTTGGGTTTCTAATTTCAAAGTAGTCTTGGACAGCGGGTAACAATCTTGGTAATATTATTTCAATAATCTCCGCATCGGGGTTTTTCCCATACAACATATCCGTTAGCTTGATTTTTCGTAAAATAAAGTCCGTCAATTGTGCTGTATCCCGTTGATAGAAACTATAGCTCGGCTTCCAGCCGTGCGCGATCTTTCACTATGGGGAAGGCCTTTACTAACGATTTTTTGAAATTTTCAAAAGTATACGTCGGGCTTCCAAATTCACCTAGAAGAAATTTGCCTATATTTTTCCACCATAGCGCGGCCTGTCCTCTTAGTGCTGATGTGGCGATAGCAAGTTTTTGTCTTTCGGGCACAGGATAGAGCTGAAAGTGGTTTTCTATACCTTCTAAAAATACGGACACCGAATTTTTTCCGTCGAAATAGACGTTTGGCTTGATTGATGCTCTCAAAGTCTGGACCAGGTAACCAAATCCTTCTAACTGCGTTGTCATTTCTTGGTGTTGTCCAGCGGCTTCCATCCAGTTTTCGGCCATTTCAGTTCGATAAGTGTTCGGGCGCCAATATAACGTTGCGCGCCTCTAACTAGCACGCAACCAAGAGGTGACTGTGAAAGCTTGTATAAACCACAGAGTCTTATAAAGGGTTTAAGTCCCTTTTTATTCAACGTACTAATTTACAATTGCGTTCTCTTGACGCTTACAAACGGTGCCAACTCGGCAGTCAAAATAAAAATAAAAACCTGAAAAGAAATTAAAGACAATATTCTAACTACGAGGCTCTCTCAAATAACTAACTCACCGCGTTTTACAATACGGCTGCTAATTCAGCAGACTTGAAGCTCACTGGAACAATTGCAACTACTTCCCGCCAAGCACATAGGCCGCAACGCGGGGTTTTTCAAATCTCTATAACTACCTCCGCGCTCGCTAAGTAAGAATAACTCTCTCTCACCGAACTTGTTTCCTCCTATTTAAATCATACTACTTCCGCTGATAATTTGAATGCTTGCGCGTTCTACTCAAATTTACATATTCTGGCATTGGCAGTTCCAGGGGAAAGTAAGGATTGACAGGAAAGATAGTTTAAACTTAAAATAAATGTTAGTTAAAATAAATATAAACCCTACAAACGTGTAGGGTTTATATTTATTTTAACTAACATTTATTTTAAGCTATCTTTCCTGTCAAGTCTTTACTTTCCCCTGGATTTGCTAATGACAGAGTATGTAAATTTTAGTAGAACGCGCAAAGTATTCAAATTTCTAGCAGAAGTAATTTGAGTTAAATAGAAGGGAAACGAGTTTGTAAGTGTGCTTTCTTGATTCGCGAGCGTGAAGGTTGCTAGGTAGAAATTTAAGAACCGCGCGTTTCGGCCTGTGTGCCTACTTCGGCAGTTAGTTGAATCTTTCAACTTCTTATTCAGAAAGTTTGCTGAAATCTCAGCTGTATCTTAGAACGCGGTTAAATTAATCACGTTTATAGAGCCTCGTAGGTAGTGACTTGTTATTTATTCATTTTTAGTTGCACTTTCTTATTTTTATTTAACCGCCGGGTCGGCGTAGTTTGTGAGCGTCAAGTGAACGCATCTGTAACTTCTAAAGTGGAATAAAAAGGGAGTTAAACCCTTCTTAAGAGTTTGTGTAATTTCCAGTTCAGAGCAGTCACTACTACTGTTGCGGGCAAGTTGGGGCCACGCAACACCACAAACGTAAAATTCCTTTTTTTTTTTTTTTTTTTTTTTTTTTTTTTAAGAAGTACATCTAGTAAAATACTCAAGTAGAATCTTATTTATCCAAATTATTGGGACAAAACCAATTCAGATAAAACATTTTTCCAAATGTACTATTATTAATATTATTTTCATAAAAATAAATATGCAAACAAATTATTGAACATGCTATTTTTGAATTTACTGACATTTCGAGTACATTTTTTGCAAATTAATTTCAAATTTTTAATTTATAAGCGCTTTACATTATCTTTGATAGGAAATTATCTACAGGAAATTTTAATTATTCTAATTTCAATTATTTTTTAATTTATGAAAAGAGTGTCACATATATGATGAACAAAATTAAGTTAAGAGTGCTCAATTAAAATGCATTAATACTTAGAAAAGAGTGCATCTTATAAAGGATTAAAAGGTTATTAAAAATTTTCAATGACCAAGTTCTGAAATCCTCTTCTTAATATACGGCGCATTAGCGGCCGAGCGGTAAAGTCGCTGAACACTGGTAGTTCGGTCCGAGGTTCGAATCCCGCGAACGGGCTGGCTGCATGGGCGTTTTCGTGGTTTTCCCCATGTGTAACGTGTATACGAGCCAGTTTCCCTTAGAAAGTCCTCCGCGAAGGCATCCCTCCTCTTAGGCAGGTAGCCCTCGAGGCTTTGCCATAATCACACACACACACTTCTTAATATATTGTTAAGAGATACCTGAGAAGTATTCATAGTTGATTTCCAGATTTATACAAAAAAAAAAAAAAAAAAAAAACTCCAAATAATAAACAACTGGTTTCACTTATGAATTTTAACAGTTAAAGAGGGTCATTGAATAGCTGTATCAACTTGCAAATTATCACAATTATTCAGACAATGTGTTTTTGTTGTTGTTTGGCTTAAATAATCATCTGTAACAGTGAAAGTAATGTCTGTTTTATGACTCAAAATGTATGTTCTACAGAAATATTTTCTAATTTGCTGATACACTTTATTCAATTTACATTTTCAAAATTTTCAGAATGCAAATCACATGTAGTCCAACATCGTCTATATTACATTTAATAGCTCTTGAAAAACTGTACGCTCCTAAACTTATTAATCCTGAATATACACTAATTTCAGAGCCTTATTAAAAATACTCAGGAATTTGAATACTTTTTCTTAAGCTGCCATATTATCCCACTTAATTAAATGTCACTTCAGAAATCTGTCATAATTCGAGTCATTTTTCCGAAATTATATATAATTTAATCCTAATTATGTTTCAGCAGTAAATATGAGAAAGAAATTATTACACATATTAACATGTACACGGTGTTACCTCTCCTCCCCAAAAAACGTATTAGCAGGACAAATATAATCCTATATTCTTCTTTATAAAATTTGAACATTTTTGGAATAATAATTTTAATGCAAAAAATTTGGATTTTTAATCTCTTACGAATCTCTGTTTCAAGTGCTTTTAGAAATTCAGTACCAGCTAGGAGACTGGAAAATTAATTTACATTGCTAAAATTTTACATTAATATCTTTTGGTAGTACTTCTCAGGAATATGCTTTTCAGCAGACATCTTTAAACGCCTTCCTTTTTTTAACTGTCTGTTGAATTCCATTCGCAGCATTTTAAATAAATAGTAAGGTCCCCTTTCCAAAAAATACCTATATTTAACGTCAGAGAATTTAAAGATTAAGTACATGAGAGCATATTTATATCATATATTTTATTTGATAAATTTTATTATCACCCCAACAATTTTTCTGCAGTAACCTTAAAATGTGTTTACAGAGGGAAAAGTGGTCATCTCTTAATTTCTATATGAATTCCCAGTAAATGTGTTTAGATGTACAAAGCAGGATGTAATGCTATTAATATTTCCAGTGGAAACAGTACCTTTATATTAGCATAGGTGCTTCAATAGATACACAAATGTGCATAGAAGCAATTTTTTTATTTAAAAATAATGCTTTACCACTATGTATAACTGACAGTGATGGGTAATGTATATAATGTATATTCAGCGATGGGATACAAAAAATTTATGAACATACATAACACATATGAAGTTACAAGATAAGAATATTTTAAGAAATAAGTTGCTTCTTAAATAAATCATACAACTAGCCACAAGGTAATTAAAATATCCCGATGAATTATTACAATTCAATTTTGAACCATTTTTTTTAACATTACTCTGCTACAACAAACTGGTCGAGTCCCAACATTGTGTACATAATATTATCAACACTTTTTATTAATTGCATCAATGCTATAAGTGCTCATAAAGTTATCAGTTAAATACGTTTAATGCATTATACATTTGTAATTAAGAAATTTTATTAAAAATAATATAATAACATAACTATTAACTATTACATATATTACTTTACATTTGCTCAATTATTACTTTTTAGATGGTCAGTTACAGTCATATATATAAATATCGGTACTAAATATCTTATATCACGTCAAATGGTAAGACTCTTAGAACTAGATTTTTGGCAGCTGCATGAATGACAAAAAATATTTTCATGCAATGATAATGATTGCAATGTTGCAGGAATGCTAAATGCAATTGCACAGTTATATATATGTGTATATATATATAGATAATTGCATTTATGGAAATTGAAAAAGAATAGAAAAATTAAGTCACCTCTTGTGGAAAAATTTTTTCTTCAATATGGTGTAAGGTCACCTCGCACAGATATGAATACCTCACATCTTGATTTCATAGACTTTATGTAAGTGGTCATCAAGACTTGTGGAACTGAATGCCACTCTTCTGAAAGTGCACTTTTCAGATAACTGAAATTGTACCTTAAAGCATCCCACACATGCAAGAATTAAAAAATTCTAATGAAACAGATGTGCTCGTTTCCTGCTGCATAACAAATGTTGCTGTAATATTTGACACTGCTGGACATAAAGCATCTTCACCATGTTTCAACACTGAACGACATTTGGTTTTAATTAGCGTCAAAGCTGAAGTACTCGTAGAATAACTTGGGGAAAGCAGCATGTTGTGATTTTTAATA
This sequence comes from Stegodyphus dumicola, assembly GCF_044657685.1. NCBI lineage: Eukaryota > Metazoa > Arthropoda > Arachnida > Araneae > Eresidae > Stegodyphus > Stegodyphus dumicola. Next base: position 5,890,225 of record NC_140780.1, on the reverse strand, counting down.
ATAGTGGTAAGTTTCAGGGATAAAGGTCGATAACATAAAATAAAATTAATATCTCATTCTCATTCTACTAGTTTTATAAGAGCATGTGAAGCTGAATGAGACAAGAACATTTAATGCCACTTCAGAAGTAGTGAGAAATTTAGTTTTAACTCTGATCTATAATTTATCAAGGATTTTTGTGAAAACACAAGTTTTGCAAAGATAATAAATAGTTTTACAAAGTCTTTTTGCACTTTATAGGACAGGTAATTAATGTCATTAATGTCTTCAAAAGTCTAATCTCATTAATATAATTCTTTAAGTCTTCTGAATGCAGTTTCTTTAAATTCAACTATCGAATTGAATTTTGGCTTCCCCAAAATTTCGATTTGCAACCTCATTTGTGGTCACGACCATAGTTTAAGAAACTTTGATCCAGACAATCAACATTGTTTTTCTTAAAAAATAGCCTTCAGATTAAAGCTTAAAATACTGTATAAACCCACATGTAAGTCGATCCCCCAGCTTTTGAAAATAATTTTCGGAAAAACAAATTGTTCGCATGAGCGGCGGCGCCGATAAAACAGCATGCCGATGTACTTGATAAAATTACTCACACTTTAGTGAATTTTTGTTTATTTCCATTTTAGCACATGATAAAATTTTTAAATATGTACAAAATTTTCATTCCAATCCTTCAAAGTCAGAATCTGCAAATAAATCATGAAATTCTTTTTCAGCCATTAGCGAGTCATCATAAATTTCACCACTCGATTCATTACAGGTAATGTCATTATCATCACTTCGTAAACAGAAAATAAAATCGAAACAAATTTAATTAAAAAAAAACTAATAAAATGGAGAGAATAAATAAAAATTTTGTGTTTTTTCAACATGAATGATATATTTAACAATCAATTTCAACAACGTGTCGTTGATCGACAGATCATTTTTATTTTTACGTTCTACATATAATTCCAACCCATTCTTCAAAGTTTGATTTTTTTCCTTAAGGTTGTCGATTTACACATGGATGTAAACTTTCAAGTTCTTTAGTGAAGTTTTTTTCATAAATGAACGGTGATCAAAGAGCAAGTCCCTTAACTGCATTTCTAGTTCAAAGCGATTTGATCTAGAAACATTCAGGACAGAAATAACACCTCTGATTCTATTGTCTCCAGGTAATAAAGACATAAGAAATTGTTAACAATACTTTGCTTGAGATTAAAAATCGATGACTCGCAAAGTGGGAAAGATCTTTACACATGGCAATACAGTTGAAAGTAAACCTTAACGGAAAATTGTCATAAATAATAATTGCTAAAATACATACACAAAGTTAAGCTAGTTGAAATATGGGTAAGATTAAAATTATAAAGTAATTGCATAAATACAAGAAAATTTTTAATTTCAATACATTAACTTGGATGGCAAACTTATCAACGTTTTATAATTTTCATTAAAAAAAAAATTGTTCTCAAAATGTCCTAAAAGCACTTATTTCCAGAAAGCTATTTAAAAACAGACAATCTCGGAAACAAGGGCCATTGGGACTTAATAACAGGTCCAATTTTAAAATCAAATCAATATATTTGCTCTTTTGTGAATAATAATATCACTACTTATAAATCACCTCCATATGAACGATCAAAATCCGAATGAATATTGACAGCTCCACGGTCACAAGACTGGAGGCCATTCAATTATCAATTGCTTTTCTGTACAATAGTACAAAACCTACTGGTTTTATACTATTTGATACAGGTTTCTGTAATTTAACTTTTCTGTTTGGTGGTTTTTTCTTGTTTTACAAGTTTTGATACAGACATAAACACACTTGTAATAGAATTAAATAATAATCCGATTGCACTGTAATCAATTGTATTTGTTGCACAAAATGCAACAGAACATCCAGAATCAAATTCATCTATGATTAATAATGTGATTAAATGAAAATCATAAGCGTTCGTACCTGTTTCATGAATGCTATCAACACATATGCCCAATTTTATTATTATTATTATACGTTTAAATGCATCCTATTCATTCTTCAAATCTAGTGATGAAATAAGTTTAGAAACTATGCAAATTTCGGCCAAATTTCTATTAAGACAAGTAAATTTTGTCTCTTCTAAGATACACGGCATGTACATTTCACTGATGAAAAAAATTACAACGAGATAAAAATAATTTATCAGAAAAAAAGAGCATATTTCTTTTCCAGTTGATAGCGTTACGCATAGATGATGGTAGAAATAAATTAAAAATTTTGGATGAAATCAATGGATGTTTTCCACACGAAATCCACGTGGGAAAACACAATTTTGCACAAAGTTTGCTCTATAAACGATAAGCACAATTACTGTACATTGCAATCAGTACGCTATTTCATTATTATAATTATTTTTCATGTTTGACTAAATCTTATTCCCTTAATTCAGTGTTGCAAATATAAACTACAGATTTTCTTACCTTCGAAGTTGGAAAATGTAAGTTCATCATATTCAAGTACAATATCGTGCATATCCCCAATATGCTCTCTTAATTGTTAATTAGGTTAATGAACTTCTGCCGTAAGATGAACCAATTAAACTACTTCTTATTGATTCAGGACGTACATCATGCACATTACGTAAATGGCGAAATAAATTAGAACGAAATTAAAAATATCTTCTCGCAAAAAGTACAAATTTCATTTTTAAGAATAATCTATCCAGAATGAAATAACTTTGTACGCAATTCTAGAATATTATGCAAGAGCAAGGGCTGGCATACAATCCTGTCAAAAAACTAAAATGGCGGTGGTAAAATTTTGCTACACGAATTCGCCAAGAAGTTTTCGCCAATTCCTACGACAACCCGAGAGGATTTCGTTTAGAATTGAGACCTTCCTGAAAAAAACCTTTTTATTTCCAACGCGCGGATCTGTGCATCGGAAATACTGAAGATATGCTAATTTTGTCAGGACTTGTGTTTCTCTTTATTTGCTTTGGAAACATGAATGGTCGTGAATAGGAACAGGAAGCTTACTCAAGCTATGTTCAAGAAGGTGTGAAAAAGACAACACAAGCAGGAAGGGTATACGAAGCCCTTTATTTTCAACACTTTACAGGTATTTCCGAACTTCGGAATACAGAGACCAACCACTTGTGGTCTGAACGTAAGAATATAAAAACTACTAACTAAAAAGCTAACTAAATGCTAACTTTGAATTAGTATACAAATGCCTAGCACAAAGACTGGCCTTTATTTAAAAAAGGTACGCATGTAGTACGCCGAGCTGCTAAAACTACGATACGTCTGCAAATATCAAGAGGGCTAAACCTCTGGCCTTAAAGGCAACCAGCAACAGAGTGAAAACTCGTAAAGCTACAGTGGCAAGCGGCTTGCTTCCTATAACTCCTTCTCTCTCTCTTGGCTAAAAGCCACAACTTAAGTACTTGGGCGTTAGCAAGACAATTTGCATAAACAAGTTAAAGCATTTAATTCTGGCCGGAAGTAGAAAATAAGAAGTGATAGTACAGTTTTAAAATAAAATAAACGTTAGTAAAACTTAGGATCCTTACATACTTCCCGCCAGAGTTAATTAGTTTGAAACTGAGGTCTAAAACGACCTTGTTGAAAACTCTTAGCTCTAGATTCTAAATCTAACGCGAGGCCAATTTTTTACAAACATTCCTCACTAGAAACTATCTAATCCAGAAATTAAAAAGTCGTTTTTACATGATCAATTCCATGGACAATTACTTTTCATCTGTACTGCATCTATAAACAGGAGTTTTTCTTAGTTGAATCTGGTTCCTTCCAGAGATCTGGAGGGAAAACTAGTTTAATGAAATGTTAAACAATCAAATGGCAAGTAACATGAATACGTATATTTTTCTTTTAAAACTATTCTTATTTCATTCATGCCATTATTTAATTATCTCCCCGTGCTCTCTGACATGTGTTGTAAAAAGAAACACCAAAACATGCGTGTCTATGTACAAGTGTTCAACACTACCACCTGCAATCAAAACACTAACGTGTTAAAATTCAACATAACAAGACCTCAGAATACACCTTACATTCATCTCTGAACTCTGAGGTACTATTCTCAAAAGTGGCTAACTCTGAAGTGTAGCGTCAGAGAGCCTAACTACATTCATTCAACCTTTAGCACATATTCACACTACTTTGCTCTATTTCTTATCGCCACAATATCTTGGTGGCTAAAATTTTCAGGATCTTTTAAATAATCATAAATATTTTTAAATTCCGAATCCTTACCGAGTTCGGTTATTACAGTTTCTCTCGGGAATGTATCGTACATGCTGTGAGCATTGCCACCTTTACAGTATTACCTTCTTCATCTATTTTTATTCTGGATAGGGCATCTGCTACAATATTTTCCTTTCCGGGGGTGTGTTTGATTACCAAATTATACTCCTGTAACTTGAGTGCCCATCTTATTAACCTTGAGGATAAATTTTTTTCCTGAGTATAATCTAGTTACCGCCGCATGATCAGAATACACTGTTACTGGCGCACTTCCAAAATAGACTCGGAATTTTTGCACTGCTAACAGAACTGCAAGTGCCTCTCTCACAGTCGCGGAATAATTTCTTTGAGTTTCATTTAAAGTTCTACTAAAAAATGCCACGGGCTGTTGATTTTGGGAAAGTACTGCTCCTACCGCATAATCCGAAGCATCCGCTGAAATTTCTAAATTCTCATCGTTCTCAGGAAATTTCAAAACAGGGGCTTGCGTTAACACTTGTTTTAATTTTTCAAACGCACTATTGGCTTCGGCCGTCCACGGGAATCTTGCCTTTTTCCTTTTTAATTTTAACAATGGTTCAGCAATAGCTGCAAAATCTTTTATAAAGGACCTATAATATGAACAAAGTCCTAGAAAAGAAGAGAGCTTTTCCGCCGTATTTGGCGGCGGATACTTTTGAATAGCGATTATTTTTTATTCGTCCGTCTCGATTCCTTTCTGAGATATTTTGTATCCTAAGTATTTTAATTCAGGGGCTGCAAATTTACACTTTTCAACATTAACTTTTAGAACGGCCTCATTTAATAATGAAAACACCTCTCTCAAATCTTTTATATGTTGATCCAAATTATCACTAGTAATAATGATATCGTCTAAATATATATATATGTGTTCTTTCCTAGAACAGGCCTTAGCACAATTTCCATACATCGCTGAAATGTTGCCGGTGCCCCTGAAAGGCCAATCGGCATACGCAAGAATGCATAACTGCCTGACTTGGTTATAAAAGCAGTCTGAGGCACATCTTCTGGTTTTAAACCTATTTGAAAATAACCAGTCGTTAGGTCTAACGTAGTCATGTATTTCGTAGAAGTTATGTTCCTTAAAATTTCTTCAATAATAGGTAACGGATATACCGGATATTTAGTAATGGAGTTTAATTTACGATAGTCAATTGCAAAACGCCACCGTTTCGGATGTGTTACTGGATAATCGTTATTTTTCTTACATAACACAACCAGTCTGGCATAACTACTTGAGATGGGCGTTATGATCTTTTTACGTAACATATCTCGAATGTGCCACTCTATAATTTTTTCTTTAGTCTTATCGTACCGATACGGCTTGTGGCGAACTGGCAGTGAATATCCTGTATCGATTTTGTGTTTCGTCACTTGAGTAAATCCGGGAATATCACTAAATAACGAAGGAAATTCACTTACCACTTGGCGAATTTTTTGTTGCTCTCCCGTAGGCAGGTGGTTGACATTTAACGTGGGTGGTTCTCTTTTTTCTTCGAGCACTGGTTTCATGGTCAGCTTAAGGGACGTTTGGTTAAAATCCAGCGTTGCTTCTGCCTCTGAAAGAAAATCTATCTCTAAAATTACATGTGCTTGTAGATTTTTTACGATAAAAAACATAATTTTTACCTGGTCGTCCTTAATACGGATATAGAGTGGTATTTTACCTATGCATTTGCATCTTTCCCCCTGCACAGCTAACACTGTCGTATTATCCGAATTATATATTCTATATTTACGGAAGTATTTCCTAAAAAAATCTTCTGCCACACAGGAACTCTGCGCGCCTGTATCCAGTAGTGCGGTGGCTGGAATATTGTTCACCAAAACTTCAATCTTTGGAAGAATCAAATTTTTCACAATTAGAGTATTTAGCTTGAGGAAAGAGGGATTTTCTTGGCCTTCGGATTTCCGCCCCCTCCCGTCAGCAGAAATCCGTTTTAGCTTAAATCTCCTTTCTTCTTTTCCATGCCTTCTTTCTTTTTCCACTGGCCTTCAAACTTTTTTTCTGGCTTATTATTGAACTGTCGACGTTCGCCGGTTGTTTTTGGATACTCGGGTTTCCTTGCCCACTGATTCGCTTTGCTTCCGTAGCCGTGCTCTTGCCTTTTCTGTGGTCTTGGCGCACCAAATTGGCTTCGTTGCTCGTACTGGCGTCTTCTTTCAATGTCCGCCGTTCTTCTACTTTCAAACTGGATTGCCAGCTCAAATAACTTTTCCAATGTTGTCAGATTTCTTAATTCAATAAAGTCTTGTACTTGGTGAAGTAACCTAGGCAAAAATACTTGGATTATTTCAGGATCCGGCCGGCTTCCATACAAGAGTTTAAAGACGTGAATTTTTCTTAAAATAAAGCTTGAAAGATTTTCGATTCGTTGCTGGTATGTGCTGAAGTGTTCCGCTTCCAAATTTGCACGATTTCTTACGAAAGGGAAGGCTTTTACTAAGGCAGTCTTGAAATTTTCGTAAGTATAAGTGGGACTTCCTGCTTGACCCAAGAGGTTTCTTCCTATACATTTGAACCAATTAATCGCTTGGCCCCTCAAAGCGCTGGTAGCTAAGGTGACTTTCTGGAACTCATGGACTGGATATAGCATGAAGTGGTCATCCAATTTTTCCAAAAAACTGGTCACTGGTGAGTTTCCGTCAAAGATTGCTGCTGGTTTCATAGATGCACGCATGGTCTGGACGATGTAACCAAATCCTTCTAGAGCGGCAGCTGGCATTTCTTGATTCTGAGCCGCTGATGCAGGAACCTCAGCTTGTTCTTGAAACTCGGCCATGGTTGTTGTTCTTCTTCTTCTTCTTCGGGCGCCACTGTCAGGACTTGTGTTTCTCTTTATTTGCTTTGGAAACATGAATGGTCCTGAATAGGAACAGGGAGCTAACTCAAGCTATGTTCAAGAAGGTGTGAAGTAGACAACACAAGCAGGAAAGGTATACGAAACCCTTTATTTTCAATACTTTACAGGTATTTGCGAACTTCGGAATACAGAGACCAACCACTTGTGGTCTGAACGTAAGAATATAAAAACTACTAACTAAAACTCTAACTAAAGCTAACTTTGAATTAGTATACAAATGCCTAGCACAAAGACTGGCCTTTATTTATAAAAGGTACGCATGTAGTACGCCGAGCTGCTAAAACTACGATACGTCTGCAAATATCAAGAGGACTAAATCTCTGGCCTTAAAAGCAACCAGCAACAGAGTGAAAACTCGTAAAACTACAGTGGCAAACGGCTTGCTTCCTATAACACCTTCTCTCTGTCTTGGCAAAAAGCCGTAACTTAAGTAGTTGAGCGTTAGCAAGACAATTTGCATAAACAAGTTAAAGCATTTAATTCTGGCCGGAAGTAGAAAATAAGAAGTGATAGTACAGTTTTAAAATAAAATAAACATTAGTAAAACTTAGGATCCTTACAATTTAAAAATTATTTTGCGACCAAGGATGTTCTCCGAACAATATCTCGTATTTATCAACAGAATTTCAGTTTATGTTTACAATTCAATCTTAAGGTTATTATAAATTTAGATAATATTTATAATCATTATAAATTGACCACACATGGTAAATTCGCCGAATTCGCAAATGTGTCCGTCTTCTGTTCCACACATTTGTGTAAAACTGTATATAATTTTACACAAATGTGTGGTTACAAATCAAGGAAAAGTTAACTTATTGGTATATCTGTGTATATTTATAAATTTTGGTGAGGATTGCAGTATTTGGTGGTAATTTTATTTTTATTAACCCAAATAAGTAAACGTGTGAGCCCAAAGTGATTATTTTTCAGATATATAAAAGTAAAATGAGCAACAATAAAGCCAAAAAATTTCAAAAAGTACATGCAAACGTTTAATTTCTGTACGTTTACTTATTTTATTTATTATTCTGGCAAAGCACAGGCCCTTAGGCTATCTGCTTAACACGCTGAGCACGGGGCCGAATTTGCTATCCTTTCCGTTCAGCCGGCAGCGAGCTAAGCCGTATTTTTGTTTAGAATGTTTCAATACATTTCATTAAAACTAAATTTGATCACATTTCATTGAGACTATATTTATCTTTTAACTTTAATACTGTCGGTTCCGCGGACCGACGCCAGCCAAACGAAAATTCCAGTGCCGTTCCCCAGGGACCGACGCCGGCCACACGAAAAGTTCACTGCCGGTCCCCAGGGACCGGCACCGCCCTCAAAGTGTTAAGGGAACGATGCCTTCAAGGAGGAATTTCTAAGGGAAACTGGCTCGTATACACGTTACAATGGGGAAAACCACTAAAACGCGCATCCAGCCAGCTCGTTACTCTAGAATCGAACCCAGGTCGGAACTACCAGTGTTCAGCCATTTTACCGCTCGGCCGCTAGTGGTCTTACTTGTTGTAGGAATATTTCTTTTTAGCTACGAATACGAATTGTTACGCTATTCTTAAAATCATTTAAAAACTGCAGTTTTCACACATAGCCTGCCAGATTTTGCTTTTAATATCATTGAAATTTAAAAAAAATGTCAAAAAAATAACCTGTTTTCTTACAGGTTCGGAAACATTTCTCTTTCGACTATCCTTATAAAACATGGAAATCTGTCGATGTGTGTAAACAGATTATATTCTGCGTTTCGATTATGCAATTACCATTATAATCAAAGAAAAATCAGTCGATATTGGGCAGAAGCAAACTCACTTTGACCCTAAAAATGATTAAAAATTAACCATGAGTTCAATGTTGACAGAGAGTTTTCAACTAATGTAGCACAAGCAGAATCAAAAAGTAGAAAAAAGGTAGCACGTGATATTAGAGATTACGTAATTTTTGTGACGTCATAGTTATGTATGTTCACATGACCTTGACGTCATCACAAATTCAGCCTCCATCGGTTTCTTAAGAAATGGAATTCGATTCTTAGACACTGTAATTACATATCTCAGTTTGGGCGAAAATTTTAAAACGGTATTTCTAGTTGTTTTCTTTTAATGGTTACGGTTTTATTTTTAGTTCAAAGGTGTAATTTGCCCAGAAAGACTATTAATTTCGCTTTGGCAATTTGCGTTGAAATGTCGGTTCACTTTTTAAATAGTTGCCGCCAAATATTAGAGCCTTGTATTATACTTAAATAAATTAAATAATGAAGAATCTGCATAAATGTGATATATATGTTTCTCGCATTGCGATAAAACAATAATGCTACCTAAGAGCCATCCAATTTTGAAAAACGTAATCTTCCACCAAATATGGGCATCTGGAAGCCCTAATTTGGAATTTGGAATTTGTTTTATTATCGATTTCATATTTTGTAACACTTCAACGAATTTTTGAATAACTTAAGACTGTGTATCGGAAATTCTAAATATATGCTCATTTTAAAATTAGTTTGCGATATTGCCGTTGAATTTAGTTTTATGGTTTAAGTCCAAAGAACGTGATAATTAATCATTAAATGTAAAGCAAAACGGTTAATAAAAGTTCCTTTGGGCGTAATGTAAAATCTGAACTCTTTCACATTTTTTTATTTGTTTATTAGTCCAAAGGAGCTTTGACTCCTGAAGGATTATTGTTTTCGTTTTGGGATTTTGCGTTGGTTCACTATAAATGTCCGTTTTACTTTTCAAACTGTTGCCACCAAATGTTTGAGTCCTGCATTATATTTGAAGAAATTAAATAATGAAAAATCTACATAAATGTATGTATATTTCTTGCACTGTGAAAACACAAGGTTACCTAGAGACATCCAATTTTGAAGAACGTACGTTTCCATCCGGACATGGGCATGTAGAAGCCTAAATTTGGAATTCTTTTATGATCGATTTTATATTTTGTAAAACTTGATTTAACAAACTCAAGCGTTTCAAAGCGAGTAATGGCAACGTGGTACAGAAAAAACATTTTTATCTCCAGCGCGCGAGACTGTGTATCGGAAATTCTAAAGATAGGCTCAATTTAAAACTATTTTGCGATATTGCTCTTGTAATAAATTTTATGGTTTAAGCGCGAAGAGCGTAATATTTAATAAATAAAGGTAACAAACAAAATGTAAGAGAAAGCCCCTTCGGACGTAATTTAAAATGTGAAATCTTTCAGATTTTTTAATAGTAGTTTCATATTAATTTTTTTATAATTAATTTGTTCATATCACTGCTAAGCGCTTCCTCGCCTTTGGATTGTTAGCGTATTTGTGCTAAGTTATTTGAGTTAGCAGTTCATTTTCCTGATTATCATGGCAAAAAAAATCAGTCGCCAACACGTTGGTTACCCTACTGCAGTGGTTTGAGACTAATCGCGAAGTGCGAAATTGAATTCTAATTTTTATACGTTCCCCGAAGGGTAAATAACATATAGTCTCGCAATTCGGAACAGGGGGCAGGAGACGGGAAAATATTACATGTTTTATAAGTTTTGTAAACGAAGCGAGAAATTTCTAAATATAGTCAGCAGAACATGAACCACGAACACGCTTATTCACAAAGCCTACAGACCGTTTCTTCTGCTGTTTGCTGCGATTGGTTAAAAGAGGTAGGGTTACAGAATCTAGTTCTTGGCGACTTTTGGTTCATCGCCTTTACAATTTGTATTTGAGCGTCGTGTACCAAAAAGTGAGCATAACCCACCGGAGAAACCGCAGCCCAGTGATAACGAGCGAGAGGATAATTATCAGACTTCTAGGTTGATGGTTCTATCCCCGCTCGTAACTTTCATAAACTCTGCTTTATACGGATTTATTTTTATTTTAACTTTATTCAATGACTTTGCCATTATTTGTCTTTTCGCCTTCGGGTACGGTGTTAAAAATTAAACGCCTTTATTTTCTCTATTTTTTTAATGTTAATTTTTCTTATTTTTATTTACTGGTTTGTACTCTTTGTAGTAGGTACCAGTAAGCAAGATTACGATCCAAGATCCCGAAAAGCGTTTCAATAGATATAGCGCATAATGGAATAAAATATAATTTTAGTTATACTTACTCGTAAAAAGAATAGGTATCCGACACCCTTAAATGTTTACTGAATGTTTTCATTAGGTTAATTTTTTAATATTCCTTTATTTGTATAAATTAATGCGCTATGAAAATTTACACAATAGACTCTTCCTAAGTGAAATAACGAAAAAGTGCATATGCTGTCTCGATATAAACACCTTTTCTTGTAAAACAATTACGTACTTTTAAAAGTTTAAATTCAAATACAAATAAACTATTAATAAGATCAGTAGGTTATTTAAGATATATTCCCCACAATTCCTCTAAGCTTTCATTCATAAACTAAAAAAAATATTGAATGAAATAAACGCTGTTTCCGTTTGTTTGCTGTTAATTACCACTCCTACAGGGCGATAACTCGCCATTCCAAATATGACCGCCAAGCAGATGTTTCCTCTAATGAGAGCAGCCCGTAGCGAAATTGTCTGTAGGCTTTGTGAATATGCCACGAACACCGGTAGTTGGGTTCGAGGCTTGAATCCAGCGAACGGGCTAGCAACACCAAGCACCAAAGGGAGTTCTGTGCTAGATGCCTACTGTGTTGGTGCGAGATTTCAGTGCTCTGCAAGAGCTGATTTTTATGATACACCATCATAGTTTCTCGGCGTAAGCCGAAGATTTCCCGGCTCTGTCCCGTGATGTTTTTGGAACATCGGCCTCAGTCTTTATGGATAACTCGGATTTTAATCAGTATTTACCCCTCGCCACTTCTAACGGACGGCCATGGACGTTCTCTGGGTAACGAATATTCAAATAATGATTTGTGAACTTAAAGATTTGTGCGTGTGAAGAAGACTTTCATTTATTGAGGATTAAACGTGTTGCACGCACCAAGAACTAACTGTAGGACAATGGGTTATTGGCATTTATACTGATGATTATATGTCTGCAGTCCTATTGCTAACCAAGTAGATTGAGGTTTCAGAAGGTAAGTGAAAATTCTACCTGGCATTCTTCAAATTTTGTTAAAGGTAATGATGGTACCGCCAACGTAGGCCCTGAGCCAAATTCCATTGTTTTAGGTGATAGTAGAAATTGTGATTTTAAAAGTAAAAGAAATGGTTGTACTAGTAAATCTGAAATATCTGGCAATGGTAAAAATTTAGAAAAAAATCTAATAAAACTGCTTGGGCACTTAAAAAGCCTAGAATTAACCTTGATTTATCAAATAGATACTACTTCACAAAGTCTAGAAGTAACCTTGATTTATCAAATAGATGTGATGTTGTCAACAATGGTATTAGTTCTCTTATTCTTGGAAATAATCCTGTGTCTAGTAAGAGTGATCTAAGTTTAAACGTTAATAATTCTGCTGATAACAATGTTGTTCATAACTGTAATACTGATGAGGATTCAATTGATAATGTTAAAGGTAATGTGCAGCAGGAGGCTGCCGCAACCGTTCAGACTGCTATCACCAATTTTGATCAGGCCAGCCGGAAATGTAAAATTTACTTATTCTCTTAAAGATCTTGCGGTTAAATGACTAGACGCTGAATTTTTATGCCAATTAAGCGACGAATTCCTTAAGGTGCTAGCTCGCTCGGACCATGATCATAAATTCATCAGTAGGTACTTTTCGGAAATATTTCGCTCTGTTACCGTAGCTACGCATGAAAGACTAGTAAAAACCTTATGAAGAGACTTGTTCTCAAATACTGACATTGTTGAAATTAAGTGCAGGTGAATTGTAAACAACATACAGTTTGCTAGGAACTTCAGCTGCTTTCGGGTATTCCGTTTGAAGACATAATAAAGAATTTAGTGAGGATCTTGGTTCAGGAAGCCGTCTTGACTTCCGTTTCCCAAATAGAATTTAGTGAAATGAAAACTTCCACACATATAGTATATCCAGCTATTTTATGCAACTTTAAAAATTTTCTTCCTTACTGTTTCTTTTCCCAAGTTTTTCTACCGACCAAATATAACCCTATAATTTTATTATTAGAAAACGAGTTATTACTGTAATACAAGACTGTTGTTCTTTGTTTACTTGGAGAGATTTTGGTCATGAAAATACATCCGGTGAATCTTCGGCTTATGGTAACTCGGCGATTTTTTGACGAAAATTTGGCGACCAACCCTGCTACAGCAACCTGTTAGTTTTTTTTTTTTTTTGTTTTTGTTTTTTTATATGACGCCTTTTTGTTTTTACTCAACATTTTTTCCAACTATCTGCTAGCCGAATTACGCTTATGCTAGAACTTTTATGGAACAAAAGTGCTTAATCATGACGAAGATTAGGTGTGAAATTGCTTCTAAGTGCTTATTAGCTAAAATCACAATCGGAAGTTTCCGGAAAGGAGTGGAAAAAACGTGCAGAGAAATTTGTTTTGACAGGGCAAATTTATATATCAAACATGCAAATAATTTTTCTCATAAAACAGAAAAATTTGCACGAAAATGCAGGAAAAATTTGTGAATCTTTGAAGTCTGTAAAAAGGACATGTATGAAATTACCTGATCGCTAAAAAGTATGTATACTACGCAAGCTTTTATATCATCAGCTTGCATATATCCTTTCCAAGGATGGACATTTGCACGTATGAAATAAATAAAATATGCAAGAAACCACATTAATTTTCTTTTCCCTCTAAATTATCCATTATAAAAGTCGCCACAAAATAATCTTTGACTGGAACTGTGTAGTTCTCAGATTATTGCTAAAGTCCTAGCTAGTAACCTTTATCGCCTTACCAAAATGTCGCCAAACTACCTGTTACCATATTCCAAAGATTAGCCATAGAGCCTTTTCTATAAATAGGACATTGCACTCTTGCATATAAATGAAGGATGATGGGTTAATGTGGTTTCCCTTTCCAATAAAGACTAATTTGTCTTTCAGTTAGTCAAATGATAATCCATTGTCATACCTATTAATTTTAGACTTGAAACTTATTTAACGCGTAGTTTTTATTGAAAAAACTTCTGTTAAAATTAGGGTTCCTGCTGCAATCAACTTGATTGCAAAAATGTAACGAACTACACAAACGTTAAGAAAACAACATCTTAGCAGGAGCTGCACTTCTCCAGCTGCAAGTTCTGATTTTATGTAATGGATACATAATCGGCCCCTCTCGGGTACGCGGGAACAAGACCATTTTATAGCCGTTTATAAATCAAGCACTACAGAAATAAAACTGTAGAACTTATAGAAAAACATAACTTGAAAATAAATTGGGTTAAAGGTTACATAGGAGTGTTGGAAATGAAGCTACAGACAACACTGCGAAGGAAGCAACTAAGAGCGATAACATAAATATTTGTTTCACCACCTCAATAGAATACGTGAAAACATTATTGCAAAAAGAAATGATGAAAAAATGGCAAGACCGATTGAATAATGATAACACTGGAAGAAAATTATTTCAGATTTTTTCTAAAGTTAAGACAAAAAGGCTCTCTAGTGACAAAAGAATAAATCAAGCACTGACAGGTCACGGACAAACTAAAATGTGATTGTAAAGTACAAAATGCAGACTTTATACACTATTTCTGTGAATGCAAACAGACAATCTCTATTAGAGAAGAATATTTTTAAAATACTTCAAAAATATATAAAGTATTTATAGAGGAGGATGGTTAAGCCTCGAAACTAGTCCTGTGAAAATTTGAAAAATTAACTCTGATTTTTGTTGTTTGACTTCAAAATCAATACTTGTTCGGCGCGTTGTTGTATCTTAATTATAATTTATTTACGAAAACAACCAGGGTTAAACATTATAAAATTTGTAAATAATCTAATTGGATATAAATATTTTGAAATAGATTATGTAGTAAATTTCTAAAATTGTAACTAAGTTGACTCGTATATTTGTGATCATTTATGTAATTTAGTTAGAAAAATTGTATAATAAGCAATAATGTGTTTCGTAATTGTGAATTTATGTTATAAGTCATGTCAAATTGGTCAACTTCAATTAATAAGTAATTCAGTGTTTTAGAAAGGTGGAAAATCTCGACTCACAAAATTGTGAAGTCAAAATATTTAGTTGTATCATATTTTATTCTAATTGTTATGTTGAATTTATTTAGAATAAAAGTCGAAGTGACCCTGCTGGCGAGGCCAAAGAATCTTCCTCGGAGAACGATTTAAGGGCAAGCTGCTCAGTATTTTAAAATTTGGTTAAGAATTAAGTTTATTTGGTACTATTCGGTTTCGAGGACCGTAAAAAATCGCCAAATTATTGTTGATGCCAATGCTGCCAAAAAGAATTACGGCAACCTTAATAATTGCGGCAAGAAAGGAAGCATAATAGTAAATAACTACCTATTGATGTTTTAATTGAGATGTTTTTTTTTAAGTGAAATAGGTCGATGTTCACATGGATACAGAGTATGTGCAATTCTTAAAAACGCGTCAAGCAGTGGGTTATTCTGCACTTTACCCAAAATTCTATTGCCGACTTTTCGTCATGGGCAATTCCCAAATTGTTATATCCATAGGATATCAAAAAAGGATTTAAAAATTAAACTAGTATTTCAATGGCGCCTTAAGAAATATAGAACTGTATAAACTTAAGCAATCTGAAATCAATGCGTACGCTAGATTTGGAGCGCTGTTAAATGGGCGCGTTTGCTAGATTTGGCGCTTTTGCTCATACATTTTCGCTGCAATTTTCTTACGGCCCTCAAAACAGAATAATACCGTTTAGGTAGTTCTTTGATTGTTTTGCCAGTATCGGCGGTATGGGTTATAAGTTGAGTTTAGTTTTATGTTTATAGCCGTTCGGTTACTCTGGAATAAAGCCAAAGTCTTATAAAGCCTCTACGCCTGCTTTGGACAGAATCTAGCTCCTGATACTGCTGCTCCGTTTAGGTTTGAACTGCGCTGAAAAATGGGAGAGTGTGTCCTAGTATACGGTACACACGGGATTTGCCGACTTTGTACAACAGTAGTTTTTATAATAATGCACCTTTTGGCTCATTATAATGTATCTTTTGGCAACATTGTGATGAGCAGTAAACGTGTTATTTACATGAGCAGTAAAAGAGTCAGTGTTGGTGTTGGCAACCAGTTTCAAAATCGCGCCAGGGCCGTACCGTATACTACGATATTACGCAGAGGAGATTGTCGCTACTTGATCTGGGTATGCAAAGTTTTGGACAATAGGTTTACGTTAACTACGGTATTTACGGAACTTTTCCGTTTCGCCGGTTCAAATGTTGCCAAGCGGACTTTATTGGCGACAACATACAGTATACACATAAAAAATTTTAACAAATGTTAGTTCTAAGAATTTTTTATTTTGAAAGCATGAACATTTTAATATCATTTAAAATTTTATAAAAAGCCAATAAATAAAGACAATAAATTTGTAAAAAGACATTAAGAATTTACTATGCTTTCATGGTTCAACATCCTGATTTACCGGTTCATATTACATGACCCCAAGTGATCCCATCTCAAGTAAACTACGCTACAAAAATCTAATTGTCTCAGTAATTACCTACATTAATTTCAAGTTAAATCTTCATTTGGAATAGAAGTTAAAAATCCAAGAATTATTTCCATTCGTATTAACAGATTACTCAGAAATTATGTAAAACCGCCGTAGTGCTTAACTTCGCTGGTGCATTCTCATTAGAATGGGTGAATTTAAGCCTTGACTTTGCTTTTTCTATATTTTCGATTTCGGGTGAGCGGTGTGATTGCATCCTAATTGACGTAACTGCCGCGAATGGCCTTAGGGCATAAAATTCTATATAATTTTATGTACAAAGAACCTATTATTCTATTTCCGTTTTTCACATACAAATTTTGCCAGAATTAAGAAATCCTTAATTTGCTTCAGATATCGGAATTTCATTTCAGTGTGCACATAATTTTTGCTTTTATGGATGACCTTATCAAAGAAATTTATTATCCGATAAAATCTAAAAATGACGCATTTAGGATATTTGTTTTATGTTATTTATTATTCATGCTCCTGAGATATAAACGGTGCTTTTCCGTTTTCCCGGTGAGAATGGCCTTAGGGCATAAAATTGAGCTATCTGGTAAAACTTCTATGTAATTTTACCCCAGTATTGAAAGAAACAATCATTCTGATACAAAATGGCTGCGATTTGTTTTGAAAATGATGCGTAAAAGGTTACCAGAGACTATATTCCGTTTGGCATCAGTTGTACCACTATTGGCGACTTTATGGCCTGCGCCGGCAAAACGGAAAAGTATCGCATATACTATAAAGACCACATTTTCCGGTCAGTAGTTTTGCAGTTGATTAATATGTTCATAAGAAGGTTGCTGTACTATGTCCTTTCCTTTATTCGCTTTCTATGGAGAGAAAGTTCACACAATACTAACAGTCGATGTTGAACCACCAAAAACTAATCAGGCAGTGTGTGAAACCGCCAAAAAATAATCAGTCGGTACAGGAAACAACCCAAAACGAATCGGGCAGCCTTTTCCTGTAGCTTCTTCAGAATAGTTCTTCTTCAGAATATGCTTATTAGTGAGAGCATTTAAAATTGTTTGGGAAACTGTTATCCCAACTGATTCTATGAGCTTTTGAAACAGAATAACTGGAAAAGGCTTAAAAATAATCTTCTTTCTCCCAGATGGTATATCAATATTGCGAAAATGGTCAACAAAAAGCATGTCAAAGAAAATTATAGAAATAGGCAGGACTTTTATCGAGAGGAAAGAGGGAAAATGTACTAATAATTGGATTTCTGTACTAGTTGTTAAATATTGTAGGAAATATCAGAACTTCTACGATGAGAAGATCTTTGTGTGCTTTTTTTGTCATGCCGTAAATACTAAAGTTTGTTAAAAGTCTGTTTTTAGGTAATTTGTTTTAAGAAAATATCAACAAACCGTTGCTAAATGCATTCTGTTTTCTGTGGCGAGTGTTGAGTAACTTGAAATATAAGAAATACTGTTGTACAAATTATAAACGGAACTTGCATACTTTCACACAAATTCATAAACAGTAATATCTATGTTAAATAACATGCTTTAAGAGATATCCCTAAAAACTACTGCCAGATAATTTTTTCTCATTTTAATAAGAATTGTTGACAGTTGTATGTGTGCGTATACAAGAACTTCGAATTTTCATTTTATTTCACATATTTTGTCTTTTAACTCTTAATTATCAGAGGCGTTTCATTGACATATCAGCACATGCTTTCGAAATCGGAAAATGATTGTCCCATGCGATGGCAGTAGATGGAACTTTGTTTTCTCGTTTTACAATAAATTTCAGGACATTATATAAGCGTAAACGTTTTGAGTTAAAGCTCGAAGAATAAAGTCCGTTGGTTGATCTTTAGATTATGGTAACTTGGCGATTTTTTGGCGAAAATTTAGCGACCAACTCTCCTACAGCAACCCTCTATTTTTTTTTTTTCCCGTCGCCATTTTGTCTTCACGAAGTAAAGACATGGTAGTTCTGGTAGTTCGGTTTGAGGTTCGAATTCTGCGAACACGCTGGCTGCATAGTCCTTTTTGTGTTTTTGTCCACGTGTATACCAACCAGTTTCTCTTAGAAAGCCCTCCACGAAGGCATCCTTTCTCTTAGGCAGATAGCCCTAGTGTACTTTGTCGTGATCTCAATAAATCAAAGCAAACCATCTGTGTCTGTATCCAATACGCTATGCTGTTTTCTGTTAAAGACACCGTTGTGGCATCCCGTTTTTGATGTCTCGCTAATTCATGGAAACTTGACGTCTTACAAATAATTTCATATGCAACACATGCAACCATAATTTTAGTAATTTAGACATTATTATGTATCTTTTATTTCAGCGAAAATTGCCAAATAAATCTATGCTTTCTCATGAAAAATAACTACTACTTCCTATATAATAAATATTATTACTCCAATTCGTAATTGGAATTGAACGAGTAATATTTTGAATCGCTTTTCAGCTCTTGCTATATAAGGCTACTGTTAGACTGTCAGACTCGTTGAATGCTATTGAAAACAACGTTCTCTTCCATATTTCTTCCAAGTTAAATTTTATCACATCAAACTATTTAAGAGCTTTGATTACATTACTCTAGGGTTTCACGTCCTATTAAAGGGAAACGTTTGTTTGCTTGACAATTTAAAACTAACGAATGGATATTTCAATTTTTAGTGAAATTTAAAGAAATGCTTTAAAATTAATTATCTGTCTAACTTATATCCATTTTGGATTTCCTATATTACATTAATTACTTTCCAAAATTAATTGCGTAGAACCTAGGTTTGATTTGCTTTTACACTCTATAAATGGGAAGCATTCTTTAAGTCTTAGAGTAGAACAAAATAATTGTCTAAAATTATTTTTTTACGTTACGTCATTTTTTCTAATTGATTTTTTAATGTTTTTACATAAATCAAATAGTTAGTGAACTGCAAAAATGTTGCTTCAGTTTACGAAAATGCAAAATATCATTGTGGGTAGATCTGGGAAATTGATTCATTGGGAGACACTTGGGTGCTCAGTGTTTCTGTAAATGTTGGCCTCCGGCAAAGAAAAACATAGGGTGAGAGGCTTCGAATCTCCTTCCCGTTTTTAGATGCCGACCAGCTACCGAGTAGTAAAGTCGCTGAACACTGGTAGTTCGGTCCGAGGTTCGAATCCCGCGAACGAGCAGGCTACATGGTCGTTTTCCCATGTGTAACGAGCCAGTTTCCCTGGAGGATTTTAGCAAGAAACATACAGGTTGACCAGCCGACGGAGAGTTACCGACGGAGAGTTATCAGGGAAAATTACCGTTTAGATCTTTGAACAAACTTCGGAGAATAGATGGCGTCTCTCTGTTTTCTCCGCGGCTTTTATTAGTACGAGCTGTGTTCCTTAGAAAGTCCTCCAGGAAGGCATACCTCCTTTTATATTAATGAAACTCTTGCTGTAACATAAACGAAATAGTTTGTGAACTGCGAAAATACTGCTTTAGTTTATGGAGAATACAAAAGCACATTAGCGGTGGATCTGGGAAATGGGCTCATTTTGAGACTTCAAAGCCCACATTGTAGAATGGTCAAATTATCCTAAAAATCGTAACGTTGCTTGCGAAAAGTAATCTTGCAAAAGGAACACTTTCACTCAGCGATCCTACTCGTAAAAGTGGAAAATAGCGCAGTTACTTGAATAGAAGTCAAAGACGTTTTTTAGGCAAAACCCTAATTTTCAAATAATGAAAAGATCTTGTGAAACTAGTATTAAAAAAATCTGATATGTACCCCACACGACTTCCTTGTACGGAATATTAAATTATACGCATTTTTTCTTGCATTTCATTTAAACTTATTAGATTGAATTAAACCTACTTCGCCGACAGCGCATAAACCGCAATAGAATAAATGCATTCTTTAAAATTCACTTTGTTTACCATAGCGACACTCTGGCGCTAGGTTTACTTAACAGTATTATATTTCGTTCATATTATAACTCAGAATGCACAAAATGTATATCATTTAAAGAATTATCTAATCGTTGCCACATGTTCTATTCAAATACTATAATAAAACTAGAACGATGTATAAAAGAAATTAAGCAAACAAAACAAAAAAGAAAACAGTTTTTCACAGACGATTGAGTATTTCTCTTTCAATTAATTCAGTTTTCACTTCGCGACAAGGCGAAAATACATAAAAACTCAAAATATCTGTATTAAAAATTACGAAGTAAATCTTAAACGCTTATTTCCTCGAAAAAATTCCAGAAAGGATTAAGCATGATTTAAATAATAAATGAAGGCGTTATCTTTGTTGTTGCGAAGCTAAGTTTCTCTAGATTGGCAACAAATCCGCTATCCTGCTGTTTCAAATGTAAACAAGAGTAATGGCCGCCATTAAAAACATTATTAGGCTTAGCGGCACTTAAACAATTTTAAAATTGTTGATAATTCTAAAAATGTTGCATACAGATTTACTAAAGGCATAAAAGCCTTAACCGGAAGATAAGAACAACATAATTCAATCATTTTTAAAGCAAAAAATGTACAATTTACAAACATATAAGAGTAAAGAAACTGAGATCACTGAACCGGGTAACAGACTGGATATATATATATATACGTTTGGTACGGCCGATTGCAACCAAAATACGAGGTGCACATCTACATGTTATAGCAGTCCTATATACAAAATTTCAACGTTCTGAGGCTACTCGATTTTGAGTTATGCGAGATACGTACGTATACACGTACGTACATACGTTCGTGCAGACGCCACGAAAAATTCTCTTCAGAATTCATTTTAAAGCCGTTTTATAATTTTTTTGGAGAAAAAGAGTGTTTTATTCTGTCCATACATACAGATATCACGGAAATACATCGATAAATTGCATTTGAAAAGTGGTCAAAATGGGATATTTTCGTTGAAATATGCTGCCTGAAACTTTTCGGGATTACAATACTTCCTTTTTACTTCGTACAAGAAAGTAAAAATGCAGTTGTGGCTATAGAACATCTATTGTAAATAAATTCAAAGCGATGTTAATTAATATAGATAGGGTATTATAAAATTCTCTCTGATGATAACATTTACTTTGACCTATATTCCTTTTATGTTTTCGGTAACCACTTCTTCAATTTGCATTTTTTCCCTCTGTAGTTACGTTACATACAATGCGTTTTACACAACCGTATTTATAGAAATAGGATAGATAACATCACTTCAGCCTGAAAATGTTCACTTTTGTTTGCGTGATGTTGAACTTTGAAGTTCGTATTCATTTATACTTTTTCGTAGATCTTTTTATCCTTGAATTATCTAATAACTGTATAAATTTGCTTAAATATTAACGCTAAACATTATATTTATAAACCGAAAGCACTGGCAATAAGAGACATATTAAATGTTCCCTGTTTCTTATAATGCTAGCTCACTTCGTATTCGCTACTGACTGGAAAGTGGATGGTGAATATATAAACCGGAGACTAAGGTATGAAAACCGTCATAATTATAAACGGAGAGGTTTTCGGAACATAAGATTTTATTTATATTTCGATTTATATAACGACATGCATTAAAACTACAGCATCATAACAGTTATAAACTGCTTATTCGAAGAAAATATTTTTTCCCTTAAATTTCACTTGCTTGAAAGCTGAAAAATAATTGTATGCGCAAATGTTACTGCACACGTTACGGGCAAAGCGGAACACACTGGCGTACAAAACAATTATTATTATTATAGTTGTAATGGCAGGTAATGTCAATAATTAGTTTAAAAGATACTCGCAAATATTTTAATAAATATAAATGTTCACTTTGCGTGTTACTGTATTATCCTTTGGTGGTAACAGTTCTCGCATTGGATTTCACTTTAGAATCCAAAGTTTTGTTTCTAAGAGAAAATCAGTTTTACTGCTAGAGATGAAAAATGAAGGACTTGGTGTTGATATGGTAATATTATCATTATTTTTGTAGCTTGATAAAATACCGTTATTGTAGTGAGTTTTTAGCTGTATCATGTTACATTCTCTCAGCTAAGAAACAACATAGTACTACCAGCAAACATTACATACAAGAGTATTGGCAAATTTCCACCGATAACAATTTCAAAACAATATATTTAACTTGAGATATGAGGTATAATTTCCTTTGTCAGCCCAAAGGGCCGGTAGCCCAGAAGGGCTATTCGTCTCAAAACGTCATTTTGTGGCGTTTCACTCTAAACAGGGAATAACTATTTAAACTGTTGCCTCTAGATGTTATCGCCCTGTATTATGTTAAGAGAAAATAAATAATGAAGAATCTGCACGAATGTATGTACCTAGAGCCATCAATTTTGAATAACTTAGTCTTCCGCCCGAATATGGACACTTGGAAGCATTTTGAATATGGACACTTGCAGAATTTTGAATTTGTTTTGTTATCTATTTCATATTTTGTAAAACTTTTAACGAATTTTTGATTAACGAACTCAACGATTTCAAAGGGAGCAAGTTACGGAAAAAAAAAAAAAAAAACATTTTTACCTCCAGTGCGTGGGACTGTTTATCGGAAATTCCAAAGATATGCTGTTTTAAATTATTTTGTGAAATGGATGTTGACTTGAATTTTATGCGGTTTAATTGCGAAGAACATGATATTTTAATAAATAAAGGTAACACTCAAAACGTTAAAAACAGTCTCTTTGGGCGTAATATAAAATCTGAAAGGTTTTGGAATTTTGTTTTTATATTTTACCAAATACTGTTTTTTTATGTAGCATCTTTTATGTTAAATATTGTTTATTACCTTTTTATTGTATTTTTAACTAGAACAAGCTAGTAAAATATAAAAATCTAAGAATTTATTAAAGCGTGCTTATGAAAATGGCCAGGGCGTTAGTTTTTGTTACTAGGTATTACGTCTTGAGATTGTCAGCTTCTTTAGATGACTTTTTTCATTAACTTGGTTAATTTTTAGTAAAAATAACTCAATTCGTATTAATAGCAAACTTTAAATTTTACCGAGTATTGAATATGGGTATATAATTCATGAGAAAATACCGAGTTCGCGTTTCGAAGTCTAAAACAGTGAAATATATAGAGTTATTTAATGTTAAATTTGAGGAAAAGAAATGGTTTTTCTGATTTGCTTCAGCAAAAAATTCACATCTGAACAACATCTGAACTGGCCTGAGTTATGTTATCCGACTCTTTAGCCGCTCTCCAATGCTCGAGAGGGTCCATCAGTGGCCGAGCGGTAACGTCGCTGAACACTGGTAGTTCGGTCCGAAGTTCAAAGCCAGCGTACGGGCTGGCTGCATGGGTGTTTTCGTGGTTTTCCCCATGTGTAACGTGTATACGAGCCAGTTTCCCTTAGAAAGTCCTCCACGAAGGCATCCCTCCCTTTAGGCAGATAGCCCTCGTGTGCTTTGCCATAATTGAATAATCCATCCAATGGTCGAGAGTTAAAGCCACTGAATACTGCTAGTTATGTCCGAGGTTCGAATCCCGCGAACAGCGCATGGCCATTTTCGTGGTTTTCCCACGTATAACGGGCATACGAGTGCGTTTCCCTCAGAAAGTCTTCCAGGAAAGCATCTTTCCCCTTAGGCAGATAGCCGTCGAGTACTTTACCGTTATTATTCGATAAACCGACTTTTGAGCCTTTGGATTCACCAAGTATCTTCTACTTGACATTCACAGATTGGAGGCACAGTTAGAGGTTTCCAGTGGGACATCTGTTTATAATCTGCATTCTAGTATTTCATGCAAATCTTTTAAGATTGAGTAACAATGATGAGCATCTGCTTTTGCATATTATTTAAGGTAATTGTTTTGTATTCAAATATTGTGCAGCTAATTCTTACGCAATAAACTATTTCCTCGATCATGACGTTGTTTGCCTTGATTGTAAATAAGTAAACAGAGCAATTTGGATGTAACCTTATGAGAGTGTCAACAAAATGTGTATAGCTGGGATTCGGTAAACCTTCACATCGGTGGTTACGAGAAGGTACAGATATTCAAATCCGAAGGGCTTAGTAATCTAGAAATGTTGCAGTTAAGACATGGGACACGAGAGCCATATAATACAAGACACAGAATTAGTATGTTAAAAATTTAAAATTTTATTTTCGTTTATAATAACAAAAGACATTTTCGAGTCATTTTTCTCATTTGCCGATTTGCCACATGTCGTGCCGGTACTTTCTCGAAAATGAGTAAAAAATAACCATAAAAGGGTACTGTTCTGTTATCCGGACCCGATTAAGAAATGTGTGCATGTATGAATGGATGCATGTGCTCATGAATGCATGTATAAATGGGTGTTCGTGTATATATTGTAAGCACAAATGTATGTGTGTGTATACATATAGCACATATATGCACCTATATACACATACACTGACATACATTCATACATTTCTGAATCCGGTCACGATAACAGAAGTGTACTCGTGATACTTCGAGATTTGCTAAAATTTGCGTTAGGCGTTAATAAAGACAAAAAGGGATTTTTGTATTCTAATTTAACATCATACAGAAATTTTAGGCTATTATACATTTAATTTCTAGGAGCCATCTCAAGTAAGAATGGGTTATAAAATGACGTAATTCGAACTGAACACACGATTATCATTTATGATATATATACCGTGACTTGCAAGTTTTATCGGAATTTGTTCGTTTGTATGGCCTAGATGAATTGCGCGAATATCGATAGCAATGATTACAAAACAGGACATTTTACACCAGTGTAATATTTTTGCTCAAGATTTCTTGATTTAAAATTTTGAGAAACAAATTCGATGCAATATTTACCAGCTGCTCAACCGAGCAGTGGTTAGCGAATTAGCGAAGGTTCAAATCCCGGAAAAGGCATGGATGTTTATAAATATATAGTATCTGTGCGGCATGGGGGCACTCTAAATATGCGGCGAGCCAAATGTCCTCTCGAGAGGTTGTGGTAGGAGAAGAGGCGTGGGATACCCTCGGACGCATCCCCACTGGGTGCTCTACATCAAAATTGGGGGGGGGGAGGAACTGAGCAAAGTCGTACTGGCACCTGAAGGGTGCTCGAGGCTGTTGCCAACGACAGTCACAATCTTGCACTCCTTGCCACGATGAATTTCGTGTGCTTATTCTGATGCTACTGTCAGAGACGTGATATAATTCATAACAACATATTTACCATTAAATATTTGTATTGTTATTATAAATTATTTACATTTTCATATACACACTAAGTCCTATTGTTGTATTAAATTTCAAATCCCTTAACATTTCTCATTTTTATCGTTCGAAGGACTGAGCTTGGTGGCGAAGTGGCTAACTCGTCGCGCAGCTGTACCACAGGTCCGGGGTTCGATCCCCGCTCTGAGCAAATTTGACCCGGCCTTTCATCCCTTGAATGGGTCCATCAAATGAGTTCCAAGTTCGCTTGGAGACTAAACATCGGGGGTCCTACGACAAGCTGACCGCTTGCCCAGGTCATATGCTGATGCCGTCTGGGACCCAAAGTCAAGAAAACAGATTTTGGGGCACTGCAGGCCGTCGCCCACTAGGGCTGTTGCGCCAATGAGTTTAATTTAGAAGGACTCAGAATCTGATGTTTGTTTAAAAATAATGCTCGAAGAAACAATTCAACTTAATAAATTAGAACGTGTATTAATAAATTATCCCACAGCTATTAAACATAAATGGCACCCACGTGTTTGGCAAATTCTATCGAAACCAACGATAAGCACAGATTAAGCAATATTTCGGGATATGATATGAATTCTCTCAACAGCAAGCAGCTGGATAAAATACCCCAAAACAAGCAAAATGGCTTTCATTGTCAGTCTTCATGCGTCACAGAACATGGACCCTAACTCGGATCGATTTATATTCACCGAATGAAAATAGGGGTGGCCGTTACTTTGCACGAGATAGCAGTTTTCTGTTTCAAATCCATACATTCCGAATGTATTGATTATACATACGACTACAGATACGACTACGGGTCGTACCCTAGGCCAGAAAACTACGGTTTTTGTACAACACGGAATATCCGCAAATACCAGGCATTGATATCTGCAACGCAGTCACCAAAACGCCGATTGCTTCGAACTTTCTTTGACAGCACGGAGACCTCCCTTGCAGTGCTGCTTTCGGTAACGCGCATATATATGCATCGATGATGCTTTTGCTGTAAACGTCTTGACGGCTGTATGCTTTCTGGACGGCATCGAGGTGATTGAGGATTGGATTTCTGCATTCTTCCAACTGCCCCATAATAGGATTTGATTGGGCGAGTTACCATTGCATACGCATCCCGTTTACTCGTATCATGCCTATCTGTAGTCGTATCATGCATATCCGTACTCGTATCATGGCTATCTGTACTCGTATCATGCATATCCGTACTCGTATCATGCCTATCTGTAGTCGTATCATGCATATCCGTACTCGTATCATGGCTATCTGTACTCGTATCATGCATATCCGTACTCGTATCATGGTTATCTGTACTCGTATCATGCATATCCGTACTCGTATCATGCATATCCGTACTCGTATCATGCATATCCGTACTCGTATCATGCATATCCGTACTCGTATCATGCATATCCGTACTCGTATCATGCATATCCGTACTCGTATCATGGCTATCTGTACTCGTAGCATGCATATCTGTAGTCGTATCTGTACTTCTAGCATAAATATCTGTACATAATTAGGTGTGATTACAATACTAAGGTCCATGGTTATGCAACATCTTCGGTGTTCTCATGATCCATCTTTCAACAACACCAAGTTGACGAGGCATCATGCTAAACCCCTTAGTCCACTTTTTTCTTTTTTTTTAGAATACCCAACAATGTTTTCGATATTTATTTTGAACAACACATTCTCAAAATCTCTTTCCAGCTGAACTGATACCAGACCACCTCTCTGTCGAACTGTCTGATGTCTGACAGAATGAAGCCTTTTGGTTTGCAATACCGATAAATGTTTTTCAGAACACGGAGTCTGGGTGTGCATGGGTCACCATAAGTCGGACTGTTTGATGAAGTCTGCTGTAGAATGAAGCCGCGTTAATTGCAATACAGATAAGTGCAATCCAATATCTGATGGTTTCCATTCAAACAGCTGTCATTTGCCAGAAATTAGTGTTTGGAATACTAATTTCTACACACAATGCAATTCAAAATTATCTGACATTTTAATTAGTTTTAGCTCTTCGTTATGTTGTATTTGTAAACTATTTATATTTCCGCTAAATGCTTTTTTTAATAATGTAAAAACTTTAATAGGCAGTATTATAGTTCAAACTTCGACATGCCCACATTATCTTGCGAAGCATTTACATTCTTTCAGCAAAGTCCCGGCAAGATTCGTTACTCATGAGCTGGGATAACATTGAAAAATCTCAATATCTCTGTAAGCAGAATGCAGGTTACGGAGGACGGAGACGCCTGGTGTCTAATATAGGTAAACAGGCGTATCTTCCCTTCCTCCCCTATCTATCATTTAAAATGTAAGCAGAATGCAGGAATAGATAGGAAAAAAAAGACGAAGACAAATATGAAATGAAAAAAAATATTTTAACTCGGAGCACTAAATATCCGAATACCGCCCGGGCGGTATAGTAGTTTATTTCACATATATTTGTGCTTAGGTTTGCAGTACTATGTTGTTCCTTATTAATTTTTAATGTGATTTTAATTTTGAGCCCAAAGGGGCAATTTATCCAAAAGGGCTATTCATTTCGTTTTGGCATTTTGCGTTGGTTTACTATAAATGGCTGTATCACTTCTCAAATTGTTGCCACCCAATATTATCCCCCTGTGCTATGTTGAAAGAAATTAAATAATGAAATGTTTGTATGTTTTTCGCATTGTGATGAAACAACGGTACCTAGAGCCGTTAGATTTTGAATAACGTAATCTTCCATCAAATATGGACAACTGAAAGCCCTAATTTGGAATTTGAAATTTGTTTCAATATCGATTTCATATTTGTTTTCGATTAACAAATTCAAAGAATTCAAAGCGAGCAATGGCAACACTACGGGAGAAAGAAAAAAAAAAAAAATTTATCTCCAGCGCGCGAGAATGTGTATCGGAAATTCTAAACATGTGCACATTTTAAAATAATTTTGCGATATTGCTGTTAAATTGAAGTCTATGGTTTAAGTGCAAAGAACATGATATTCAATAAATAAAGGTAACATGCAAAACGTTAAAAAAAAAGTCCCTTTGGGCGTAATATAAAATTTGAAAACTTTCAGATTTTATATAACTTTTTTTAGTAATTTATACAATATTCGCCAGTAAAAAGCCATTTCTTGCAGATTTTTAATTTAATTTAGATGGATGTGGGTAGGTAAATGTATCACTTATATAAGTAAAAGTCTACTATATTTAGTTATACGCAGAAACTTAAAAAACTGGCTTTCTCTATGTGTAAACGTGTATACGAGCCAGATTCCCTTAAAAAATTCGTCCACGAAATCATCCCTCCCTTTAGGCAGATCATGTGATTGAGGGGATTGATTCTTCTTGTATGTCTCATGTTCTTATGAATATGTATCTTAGGAAAACAGGGTATTGCAAGATCTTACTTATGGCTAAAATAAAACGTTACGAATTCTAAAGATTTTTTTGAAAATTGTGGTTCAGTCTTATAAAAAACTACCGGAGCTCATCTCATTTAGGGCTCCGGTGCGCCCTGGCTAGAATTATAATTTATCTTAAAAAGTGAGGAGCATCTTTACCGGCGCAATTTAATTACTGGAATTAAGCACTTACTCACTATTTGATCAAGTGTATGGCAAACAGATATTCGGCATTTGAAAAGAAAAGAAACTCACTGATGCAAATCCTATGTTTGTTTTAAACGGTTTTCATTAATTACGTTAATTATGTTGATATTAGTAGAAATTATTAGCGAAAATAGTTCAAAATTCTTCTTTACTTATGTTTATGTACTATATTATTAAAAAGCTTATTTCTTAATTGCCTCAGTTTTTTTACTGATAAGCAATAAACTATTATAATGTAAAAGAACAAAGGAAATGAAATTAATTATTTGTTGATAATTGGGAAAATTTCATCAGGAAATATGCACGAAAAGTATCTGTACTTGTTTTCAATCCATCCACTTCCAACTCCATTAGTTTTTCTACCTTTATATTGGCCCACCAGCGGCCGAGCGGTAAAGACGCTGAACACTGGTAGTTCGGTACGAGGTTCGAATCCCGCGAGCGGGCTGGCTGCATGGGCGTTTTCGTGGTTTTCCCCATGTGTAACGTGTATACGAGCCAGTTTTCCTTAGTAAGTCCTCCACGAAGGCATCCCTCCCCTTTAGTCAGATAGCACTCATGTGCTTTGCCAAAATTGAGTAATCCATCTTACCTTTGTATTGAAACCTAAAATAGTTTTCTTTTACAGTATATCTCCCCTTTTAACCTCTTAACACACCCGTTTACCCCCTTCATAATTAAGGCCATTCTCCTCTTCCTACCCGAATATGCAACAACCATGGAGGTAGAAAGTTAACCTTTCTTACCTCCATGGCAACGATAACGTCACCGTGAATGTGAAATTATTGGCAAGCTAAAAAAGGAATCCGCCGACATTCTCCTTCCGGGGTTCTGCAGAATGTCTTTCCCCGCCTTGGAAATTTATGAATTAGTTCTGTTTCCGCGATTCCTCTTTCCGCGTTTATCAAAATTCTTCCTATTCCCGCGAAACCGGAGAGTACAGACCCCCTCCCACAGCTCCTCAGTGGATGTCACGATAAGTCATAAAGAAAAGCTGGGCAGTTTCTTTGTGAAGTTAGTTTTCGTTAAGTTTAGGTTCCCCTCGAAATCATTAATTTCATTCCATTTATAATTCTGCTACAATATTGGCTGTTATTTTCATATGTTATGTTAATCAATATGGATATTTTAGACAATATTGAAACTAAAAGGAAAAAAAAAAGCCCTTTATAAAGGTTATCAGTATGGAATTCGGAATAGAAATAAGAAAAATGTAGTTTATTGGACTTGCATAAATGAAAGAATTAAAAGCTGCAAAGGCGCAATTAAAACCAAAGCAGAAGTCGTATTAGAAGAACGAAAGTCATTTTAGTACTTCGTTTTAGAACGAATATATGTTCTGAAAGATTTTATTATAACTCACCTTTATGCAGAATGTTGGAAGAATATTGACTTTTAATTTAGGAAACGATCTTTTAGGTCATTGACAAAATCATCGCAGAGTTTGAACATCTCTCTCTCCTTTTAAATGCAATAATAGCTTCATTCATGCAAAGATCGGAGATCGTATATATTTTTTGATTATTTGTTTTGAAAATTCTTTTTTCTAAATCTAAAAATGTTTTGATATCTTACATTTCGGGAGAGGCCAAGGTCCACTCGGCCCTCCACTATGTAACCCCTTTGGGAAGGGAGTTACAAAGGTTGATGATTTCGCAGAAACAGGAACTTTTTTGACAACCGCGGAAATAGGAATCACTGAAACAGGAAGACACCAAACTGATAGCCATGGGCGTGACGGGAGGGCTTTCTGCTAATTTTTAACCTCTTCGTCGTCCGTAACGCGTCTAGCGCGTTCAAGTGAAACTTCCGCAGGGCGGCCGTAACGCGCGTCAGGCGTTCTTCTATACATTTTAAAACTTTTAAACGTTTATAACGCTTTCTAAATGTTTATTTGTTTGAGTTTTTACTTTTGTTTGTTTTAATACCTCCTAGAAGGTAGCACTCATCAGGCATTCTATTTCTAATTGAATTTTCGCCGGGTTTCATGAATATTCGCGCCATTTTATATAAGATACACGACAGTGAGAAGATGGCTTCAGCGTCTACTCAGCAGAAAAAGAGAAAAAATGAGGTTGTGAATGTGTAAGACAAGAAGGATATACGTCTGATGAGAACAGTCCATAATAACTCGATGATTGATGTTGGAACATGGGAAAGAACTATTAGAAAAACCCAATAATTGTAAAAGATTACAACAACAAAATGGGAGGAGTGGACCGCCTGAATCAAATGTTATCAAATTATCCTGCTGTTAGAAATAAGCAGAGATATTGTTTTTCCATTATGCTTTATTTCCTTATAATTTTATTTAATATTCATTGACATTCATCCACTACACTACTAGCCACTACTAAGTCATGTGTGGAAAGTTATGATGTACAGAGAAAACGACATTACACACTACGAAAAACAGACGGCCGCTGGGGGAAATTTTCGCGGATAGAAGAGGACGGCGAAAGGGTTAAATCTTTATAAAAATGCTTTCATCAAATAGATACATAAGCACACAACTGCTCTCTGTATCTGGCATGGTATCTAGAGGATATGAATTAGATAAATGTACAGATTTGCGCCCTCTTTTCCTTTTATTTTTTATTTTCTCTGTCCTGGGCCACCACCGGTCATTGGTGTTCAGCGAATCAGCGTTTTAGCTCTCTGCACGTGTCTCTTCTTGAATGATTTCTTTTTTGTTTCACTTTTTAATTTTTAAATATCCCTGAAAAATCCTTGCAACTCCTAGAAATAGTTACTAATATCCCTCAAAATCCTTACAAATTGATAAAAATTTCTAAAGGGAATGTTTGTTATCCCTCGTTGAAGTGGAGCATCGGAAAAGTGTAAGATATCAAATCGCGGCCTTCCGTACGGAAACTTATCTCTGCAGTCCCCCCCCCCAAACCATCGAACACGTGATCTTTTGAAATGTTTTTGACTGTTGAAACTTTTCACGAAGACCCGAGGAAAACATTCCAAACGAGGACGCAAAACATGCGAAAGATATTTTTCAGCTTCACCTAGAATGCCCTCCATGAAATGAGGAAAGGCGGCCTGTTCTGTAAGAACACCTTCGTTCGAATATTTTAAAACATTCTCAAGAACGTTCTAAAATGCGCTTGTATGTTACAGTTCTATAACGTACAATGCCACCTAAATGACTGTTACTGGTAGCACTTTGGCTTGCTCACGCGTTTTACGTGTCACAAAAAGGTATGTCTTCACGAAAATGCGTTTGTCTTTTTTACATATTTATATACGATTTTCGTAAATATCTCTTGGACAGTTTAAATATCAATGCAAAATTTTTAACAAATCATAAAATAAATAAGTAGCTGGTACATTAAATCATCTGA
The DNA here is from genome assembly GCF_044657685.1 of Stegodyphus dumicola. Classification (NCBI taxonomy): domain Eukaryota; kingdom Metazoa; phylum Arthropoda; class Arachnida; order Araneae; family Eresidae; genus Stegodyphus; species Stegodyphus dumicola. The sequence continues at coordinate 5,857,449 of NC_140780.1, read as the reverse complement.
ATTATTTAATGTTGTTTTAAATAGCATTTTGACATAACAAATAAATTTGTTTGTTTCTAGCTTTCCTGGTGTAGTTTCAAGGACGCTTGGCTACAAATCGAAAGCCGGACGTTTTGGTCTTGTGTTTGAATCCTGTCGAGAATACTCTTGATAGTCCTGTTTCCTTCACCGAAATAACTTAATGACTCAAAAAATATGAATGTAATTTCCGTTGTTATGTTTTTTATGTCTGAAATTGTGATTTTTCCATTTTACGAGTCTCCGAGCGGTTAAAACTACTGAATACTCGTAGTTCGATCTGGATTGGGTTCTATTTTAGACGAACGGGCTCGCTGCTTAGCTGAGATTCGTAAATTTCAGCATAGGTAACGTGAATAGACAGGTTTGCTTAGGATGTTCTCCACGAAGGCATGCATCCTCTTCAGCGGATAGCCTTCATGCGCTTTGCCATATTCAAGTAACTTATTCTAACTTAACCATTTTCCGCGTCATGTAAGTTTCTGTTACGTTTTGCGACCGCGGCATTTATCGTGCATTTGTACTGGAAAATGGTCATTGCCAATCGGTGCAGTTTAGTGAATTTTCAAAGTAATCTTAATAATGTTTCTAAATGATTTAATTTAGAGTATGTGAAACAAAGAGATAAATTTATACCTCTTACCATTCTTACTGGAAATAACGAAATTTATTTACCTTTATATCCATCTCAAACAGTCTGCGTGATTGATGTACGCACAATGACTCAAATTTTTTTTTTTTTTTTTTTCAATTTCACAACACATAAATGATTTTACGGAAAAATTACTAAGTACAGAAATCATGGTTTACGCCCTTTCAATCAATGAAAAATTTCCATTTGAAATACGCATTTGCAATTATGAAGAAGTCCCAGTCGTGAACAGAGTGCTGCCTGACACCTCAGCCAAAGAATTCTCTAATGTTCTGACATCTACAAAAGTCGTACTGCTCCGTATAATCCCTATTCGTATAATCCTTATTCGTTATCCTCTTCTATATATCACCGCTTTCCGGTTCAAATCCCGAAAAAACAATTTATGGTTAGTAGTGTACAGTATCTTTGAGACATAGGGTTACTTAAAATGCACGGTCAGCCGAAATCGCGTCGTTTGTAGGAGATCTCTGTGCCTGACCCTCGAAAGATGTAGAACATAATATCCTTCGAAATTAAATTAAAATTCGGGCTTTCATTTTCAAGCATTATTTAATTCCAAATTTGGCCATTATTTAATTTCTTCAAAAATAATACAGGGCAATATTAGTTGGTTACAGCAAATAGAAAAGTGATACGTCATTTATTGTGATTCAACGCAAAATTCCGTTTCCAGACTAATACCCATTTAGTGTAACGCGCTTTTTGAGCAAAACGTCTAAATCACGTTTAAAAACCTGATGACTTCCTTGTAAGGAATTATAGGCATTTTTTCTTGCATTTCATTTAAACTTATCTCCTCGAATTTCATTAGAGATATACTCTTAATCATTCAATTAATTCCGCGACAAGCCAAAAATATATTAAACCTCAAACTATTTTAATTAAAAATTGAAAAATATTGTACGTTCCGTCGTTTAAAAATAGTGGACTGTAATTGACTTGATATTCCCTCAGTGTAGAACTCAAGAAACCTCAGAGTAATAATGTTGACCGAAACTTCTTTATTGGCTTTCAAACATTAAAATGGCTGAGGAACGGCGAAAAACACGTTGAAACCTCCGACTTCAGTAGCGGCTTACCGAGCAAACTCAAAAGAACCTCTGCTTAGTTGAAACTCTAGTAAATCACAGCCACCTCAAAGCTCTAAACGCGAGCTTTAAAAACCTAACAAATTTGCGTCTGCGCCGCTCCTCGGTACAAAGGAAGAAATACAATTTGCTTAACATCGAACAAATATAAAACATCAACTGAAATTAGAGCTTCTACGCAAAAATAAGCAATTCGAACAGCGGCTTAGAAGTCAGGTTTTAAGTGCACAAAACTGAAAGTTTACGTTTGGTTCCGCTCGACAAAAAGATATTAAAAGTGCGAAACTGACTTAACTCACTATTCCTCCAAGTTTCAAATGTAAACAAATGTGACTGCTATAGTAAAACAATTAGGTATAGCTGCACTTAAAAACTCTTAAATTGTCGAGAATTCTATAACTAGTGCATGCAGATTAACTAAAGGCAAAAAATCCTTAACTGGAAGGTAAGAGCCACGTAATTCAATCATTTTTAAAGCAGAAAATGCAGAATTTACCAAGATATAAGAATGAAAAAAATTGAGCTGACGAAGCCGAGTAACAGAGTTGGTATATATATTGCACACTTTTTACATCTCCTGCTTCAAAATAACCTAATGATTCTACAAGGTTCATAAACAAAGCAACATTTTATTTATTAAAGATCAACCGGAAGTGAAAGCTTTCTTGAATTTCCTTGCTATTTTGCCAACTCCCTGTTTTAACGTGGAATTAGGAAAGTCGTGGTGCTTGCTAAATCAGATACATTTTGTTTACGTACCTCGTATTAGAATGGCGCCGACATGGATGACGCAGTTTCGACTTTGATTATACTTAATAAATTCAGTCGACTCTTGGTGTATTTAAATCAAACTGAAGACATTTAATGATATAACATTCACACGTAAACATTTAGTAATAATTCAGGAGTACAGATAAGCATAAAATAATAACTATAACTGTTACAGTCCAGCTACGCTTTTAGCGACCGAATCCTACGAACGACAAATCTCAAAAAGCGTGTTGCCAACGCAGGGCAACTAAAAGGTAGAAATTCATTCGACAGGCGTGGAAGTGAACATACTCCCACCCTATCAGGTTTAGTCCTGATACACAGGCAACGGTGAAAGTTTAATTCCTCTTTTGAAAACACCAGTTTTAGTTTTGACAGTGGCTACGCGAGCTAAGCCGTCCTTGCCCGGATGGACATCGATGATCCGTCCAATAGGCCAAGCTAGCGGTGGAGATCCATCTTCGATGATAAGAACTACCGTGTCGATTTTTAGATTAGGTCTGTTGTACTGCCACTTAAATCTCTGCTGAAGCGAAGTCAAGTATTCCTTTTTCCATCGCTTCCAGAATCCCAGACGTACACTGCTCCAAAAAAAAAAAAAAAAAAAAAAAAAAAAAAAAAAAAAAGTGGGCAGTGCTATATCTCCCGTTCTACTGGGCCGATTGACAAAATTCAAACTGCGTTTTTCATGTCTCGAAAGCGCGACTTAGGATATATATTAGATTTATATATAGCACTATTCTAACATAGGTATTTTGACACAAAATCGGACTTTTTCTGAAATAACATAACAATTTTTTTACATATTTCGATTCTACGACTCAAATTATGCCAGAATACAAAGTTTTGTAAAAATCGTACGAATAGTTTTTAAAATATTAGCTCTCAAAATTTTAGCTCCTCAATGATAATTGAATTTGGCAAATATTTATTAATATCTCTTTTTTTATTAAACTTTTTTGATTTTTTCTCTCACATTTCGAAATTTTGGTTCATTCCAAATAAAATTTACCCATTTTTTTGCGTTTTATTTTTTAAATTTCTATTTTTAAATAATTTCTATAGATTTTTCGAAAAAAAATTTGAATTATAACCTATAAAATTTTTACCATCATCTTAAAGTAGGTGTATTTTTAAGCATATCTGCAAAAAATTAGACTTTTTTATTCAAAATTTTCTAAGATATACACGAATTTACATAATTTCGCGTTTTGAAATTTGGCACCTTTTTTTTGAGCGATAATAACGCCAAATGTGGTCTATGGATTTTTGTTACACTGAATGGCCACAGCTATTTTTAACCTTAATTATTAAAATTATATGACATTTTTTCCCTCAATGATGCGTAATAAATATTTATTAATACTATATGAAAGGCTATTTTTTTAAATTATAGATGATATTATTCAAATTTTTAACTATTTTTTTTTTTTAAATTTCTCTCGTATCTTTTCTTTTTTTAAAAAATTTAAGGGTAAGTTTTTTAAGAGTAAATTTTTACCTTCGGCGTTTTATCGTCTGCTACTTTACTTCGTTTAAATCGAATTGTCTAAAACTGAGAATTTTTGTTTGATATTTATTTGAATTTTATGACATTAACTGCATAATTTATTTCTAAACAAACTGTTGCTTTTGAAGTGTCTGAAAGAGCGGCTGATGCTATTATCCATATTTTTAAAGCACAGTATATTTTTATAGAAACATAATATTTAGAATAATCATTTTTTATAAAAGTCAAATTATGATATAAACATACAACCCTCTAGAGACTGAATTAATGGAAGTTCAATGGTTATGTAGAAATGATCTGCAGCTACTTAATGGCTGGATAAGTCAGCAGATTCTGTTGACAAGTAAGAATAATTATACGACACCAACATTCAACAACATTCGACAACGACACCAACATTCTGGATTCAATAAACAACGAGGATACGATGTTTACTAAATGAATTTAAGAAGTTTTAAAACATAAAAAATCAACTCATTTTTTTTTCCTAAAATGTATTTTTGTGCGTAGCGTGTTTTCATTATATCCTTACAATTCTAATTTAGAATGTAATTGTCAAGAACTGAATCCTAATCATCAGTAATATAATAAGTAATTATTACGGTTATTAATAAATCCTTCTTATAAAGTAATTGCAAATATTTCAAAAAACTTTCTGTCTGAATGCAAACATTTTTCTATGCAAATATTTTTAATTTTATATTAATCAAGATTGCACACCATATTACTTATTTCCACTTCAATTCTTACCGTCAGTTCTAGTAGAATTTACAAATCAATTATATTTAATTAAGGATTGGATTGGATTATTTAATTATGGCAAAGCACACGAGGGCTATCTGCCTAAAGGGAGGGATGCCTTTGTGGAGGACTTTCTAAGGGAAACTGGCTCGTATACACGTTACACATGGGGAAAACCACGAAACCGCCCATGCGGCCAGCCCGTTCGCGGGATTCGAACCTCGGACTGAACTACCAGTGTTCAGCGTCTTTACCGCTCGGCCGTTGATGGGCTATTTAATTAAGGAATGACCATCTAAGTTAAGAAACAGCGTACCGTAAAAACATTTCAATTATTGGCGCCGTATCTTTCATGTTACTCCCGATTGGCTAGCTACATGATTTTTAATGAGTATTCGGATTTTACTAGTAACTTCACTTGCAAATCGCGCTTAAACTAGTTTAGTTGGTTATTTGAACATAGAAAGAACGTGGGAGCTATTTGATTAAGATGCTTTCATAGAGAATCTTTGTAAAGAGAACCTAAAACACTACGAAAACCAACCATGCAGCCTGGGTTAGACTGAGCAGCAAACAATTAGTATTTAACAATCTTTTCTTTTTCAAATGCTAGGCAACTGATAAGGCTTCAATTAAATCTCCAATTTAATATTTTATTTGTAAATATTTAAAATATTGTTGTATTCTTAGACACAAAAAGCAGAATTTAAGTTTTGTTAACTCGTTAGTAAACTACCAAGCCGTAGTGCAAATGAATATTCAATTTCTTTGGCAATAATTGTATTCACTTAATATTCTTGGAATATGAGCTAAAGAAGAAACGTTCTTGGAAGATTAAAGAAGTGTTTAAATCCAGTGATATTAGGTTTGTCTTACAAGCTCAAGATCAAAACGATTCTGCAATTGCCCGAGTAGTTGACTTGTAAATGGCTGTGAATTAAGCAGATGACTTTTAATCTTGCGTTATTCAGCCAGAAAACGTATTCCAAATGTTTTGTATTGCATGACAATGCATCTTTTCATTATTCAATAACCAGTCGGAGAACCGCTTGTGTTCGGAAAATAAGTATGTATATTCAATAGTCCTGCATGTTCTTCAAATTTGTCTTCTTGTGATTTTTTTTCTTTCCCAAAAACTAAAGTTGCCTCTCAAAGGAAAGTTTTTTGACATTGAAGAGACAAAATTAATATGACATCTACTTTTAGAGGCATGTCAAAAACAGATCTCTACAAACCTTCATGTTGTGCAGTCAGACAAAAAGTTACATCAGCGTAAATTCTATAATCTATTTTTATTACACTCTGATTACTTTATTAACATACAGTGAATATATACTAAATCTTTTACTTTAGCTTAAGTAATTCGGAATTTTTGACGGAATTGTTGTCGGAACTAGGACTTAGAAGATAAGTCAAATTAAATATTTCGATATCCCAGTAAATTCAAGTTCGAAATTTCAATATTTTATTTTCGGAGGGAGGGGAAATGTTTTCAGTTTTGGTCCATTATACTAAGTATATTTGCTTCGATTTTTTATTTTTCTATGAAAGCGAAAATTTTACGCATGGTATACATATAACGCATAGCTTCAAATTAAAATTTAATAATATACGGAGTGATTATAATTAAAGTTCCACATTGAAACGGTCACAAAAGGAAAACTACTGGATCAAATGTTATCAAACTTGGAAATCGTGTAAAGGAGGTCATGGGAATTTATTTTCCGTGAAAAAAAGGAAGTTCGAAACCTCACCACCAGGGGGGAAATGGCGCTGTATGCAATATTGTTAAACGAAATATGGGTCGGAATCTAACTTAACCTTTTGTTAAACGGGTTTAATATGTTGTATACCCTTAAGAAACTTTGAAATAGGCAAATTACCATTTAAAGACGTTAAATTCGATAAATTTCGAGTGCGCCATCCCTGTAAGTGAGAATTTCGTCCGTGAAAACCACGAATTAGCGATTAGAAAATGTGAGATCGCAAATTACTCTCACAAGTGCGTACAATCTGGAAATCGTTTTCTTACAGATCGCTAATTTGTAATTTTTTAAGCCTGAATTCGGCACTAAAACATGAAGATACTGATTCAAAACGCTTTTAATCGATTTGGGCCAAAGAAATCTCTCATGTTATCTATCTAGTTCCATTGCATTCTCCTACTGCATTCGATTGCATAACAGTCATTTCACACCGTTTACTGTTGAATGACAGCTAGTTTTATAACTGAACCATTTTTTTTTTCTGAAGAGCAGTCGACAGCTGGACTACTGCAATTGCAGCTCACTTAGAGCCAATATTAAAATGTTTCGTGATACATGAACTGCAGTAACGTGGCATTTTAGATACTACGATTTTTATGCAGGGCTGGGCACCACCTCAAGAGTGTCGCATAGTTACTTAGGCAATATTTCACGAATGAACGTCTTATAGACCAACACTTCCCCTCTTCCCACCAGACCTCAACCTCTGTGACTTTTGTCTATGAGGTTATCTCAAAAGCACTGTTTATGGTGATAATCTAAACAATTTGGCAGAAATGAAAAATGTGATACACTGATAACATTCCTCCTGATATGCTATGTGTAACGGGTATACGAGCCAGTTTCCCTTAAAATGTCCTCCACGAAGGCACCCCTCCCTTAAGGCAGATAGCCCTCGAGTGCTTTGCCATAATCTAATAAACCAAACCAAAACCAAACCTGATATGCTAAGAGCTGCTGTTGAGAATGCAGTAACATGATTTAACTTGCTTTCGGAAAATGCTGGACGCTACATTGAACATGCTTTGTAACACGTTTCGGAAAATATTAAACACATTTTAAACAGATGTTTTCGTGTCTTATTTCATTTAACAATATTGTATACAGCGCCATTTTTCCCCTGATGGTGAGTTTTTGAACTCTTTTTTTTTCCGCCGAAAATAAATTTCCATAACCTCCTTTACACGATTCCCAAGTTTGATAACATTTGGTCCGGTAGTTTTCCTTTTATGACCATTTCAAATTGAAACTTTAATTATAACCACCATGTAAATTAAACTTTAAAAGTTTGACAGTTTGGTTCAAGTCCCAGCTTTAAAAATATATACATATAAATATAATCTTTTATATTAATTCTCTTAGAAAGAATGTTTTAAGAAGCGAATTTTTCTCTCGCGTTAAAAAAAAATAATAAAAAATATGTATAAAAAAACATGATCTTTAGTATGATTTAGATTGTTTCAGCCGATATAAGAATCGGGTCACTCTGTGGTACAGAATAAACACTGCTGGACTGTTTTATTTCTTTGTCATTTAGCAAAAATCTTTTAATTAAAATATTTATCCTTTGGACTTCGCTTTAAACTTTATTTATAGCTAAAATGACTAGAAAATGAAAAGCTGTCTTTAGCTGAAACGCAATTCATATAATTGATATTTTAAAAAATTGAGAAGAATGCAAAATGTATGGAAGTCTAGCAGTCGAAAAATCTTAATTTTCTTGTGTGAGCACTGAAAATAACTGTAGAAGGAAAGAAGAAAATTAGGGAGAAAAGTAAGCAAAAATTTGCAGGGAAATTTGGCTGTCAGACGTACCAAGATGTTCAAAAAGTTGGACGCTTTCGAATATACTTTCAGGATACTTCAAAGAATTTAGGTGTTCAAAGAGAAAACACTTGGACGTGTACACCAGCAAATACCATCAACTGAGTTTGTGCTAACAGAAAAGACAAAACGATATCATTGCAGATTAAAGTGAAGAGCGACTGGTTTTAAACTATATGGTTGTGTAAATTACGTTATAGAACATCTTATCGTATCATAAATGGTGAATCCCATGATTTCCTCAGACGAATTATTTGAAGATTCAGGAGTTTATTCAGTGATGTATGTGGATGTCACTTAAAGATGTTTTTTTTTCCCTTCCTGATGAAACAGCGGCCGAGCGGTCGCTGAACACTGGTAGTTCGGTCCGAGGTTCGAATCCCGCGAACGGGCTGGCTGCATGGGCGTTTTCGTGGTTTTCCCCATGTGTAACGTGTATGCGAGCCAGTTTCCCTTAGAAAGTTCTCCAGGAAGGCATTCCTTCCCTTAGGCAGATAGCCGTAGTGTGCTTTGTCATAATAAAATAAACCAAAACCTCTTTATGAAACCAGTCTTTCCTTTCATCTCATACCTTCAAAATGTTTAGCCTCTAAAGACTGATAAAGGCTCAGACGAAATACTTCGGGAAGAACTTTCTAAGGGAAACCAGCTGTCATACGCGGTACGCATGAGAAAATCCACGAAAACGCCCATGCAACCAGCCCGTTTACAGGGGTTCGAACCCTGGAGTGAACTACCAGTGTTCAGCAACTTTACCGCTCGGCCGTTTGTGGGCCTTTATGAAATGGAAGGCGATAACTTTATTTAAAATGATTGTCAGAAATACCAAAATGTTTCGAAAAGTTGGATACTTTTCAATATACTTTCAGAATGCTTAAAGAAAAAGAGAAGAAAAATAAATTTTTTCGTAAAATTTAGTATTCGTATTTTTTTTAATTTAAAACTTTTCAATCTTAAAATAATATTTGATTCTTGCAATTTCAAAAATAAAATATTTGACTAAAATATGAATAACATTTTAAGAAACCAAATGTAGGATAAAATTGTGTAAAGCAATGGGCACAATGATAAAACTGTTTAAAGCAGTGTATGCAAGTCATCCTAAGTTAAAATATCGGTTATACATCTCTCTTATTTATATATATTTTTTCTGAACGGAACATTGAAAGGCGTGTAAAACTGTGCTTTACTGTATTTTCTCTTTTAATATAGTATGCAGTTTTCAAACGCATCGTAGTCTGGGTTACAAAGTATTCTTCCGAAAGAAACGCAGTTCAAATAAATAAAATCAAATTCTGTAAAATTGATATTAATAAATATATTTAAAATGTTCAGTTCGAAGGAATAAATAGAAAATTTTAAAACAATTATCTGAAGAGACAATGCAACAGAAACAATTAAAAAAAATTATAAAAATTTTAAAATGACCTAAAATAATAACTATGACGAAAAATATATATAAAGAAAACTATTTGAAAAAAAATAAATAAAAGCTGCACCTTTATTTACGCAGTTCGAATAGGTAAATAGGAATTTTTAAAACAGTTATTCGAAAAAAAAAAAAAAAAAAAAAAAGTGCAACTTAAACAATTAAAATGAAATTCGAAAAAGGAAAAAATACTTAAAATAATAAGTTATAATTAAAAATATAATATAAAGAATATTATTTAGAAAAAAGGAACGATGGTGACTTTTTTTCCTCTTACGGGAAAGGAAACTAGGTTGCCATATATTAAGAAGTTCGCCAAGTAAAGTATTCTTGGCGCAAACTGGCAAAAAAGTGCCAACATAAATTTGTGAATTTCTACGTAAATTTCGCTCCGAATTTTACAAAATTTCATATTTAGGCGTAATTTGAGTCGTAGAATCGAAATATGTAAAAAAAATGGTATGTTATTTCAGAAAAAGTCCGATTTTGTGTCAAAATACCTATGTTAGAATAGTGCTATATATAAATCTAATATATATCCTAAGTCGCGCTTTCGAGACATGAAGAACGCAATTTGAATTTTGTCAATCAGCCCAGTAGATCGGGAGATATAGGACTGTCCCTTTTTTTTTTTTTTTTTTTTTTTTTTTTTTTTTTTTTTTTGAGCAGTGTACATTCTGTACAAGTTCCCACCTAGAACTCCTTGTGCGTAAATTCTGATGGGTCTCTGGAAAGGAAGTTAAAGTATCACCTACAATGAAATGAGAAGGGGTTAAAACATTAATACAGTCAATATCAGTATCGTTCACGTAAGTAAGTAGACGTGAATTCAAAATAGCCTCGATCTGGTTAAGTAGCGTTGACAACTCTTCGTAGGTTAAAAGAGTCTCTTTCAATACTCTTCTCAGATGAAATTTCGCTGAGCGAATGCCGGCTTCCCATATTCCTCCGAAGTGGGGCGAAGCAGGCGGTATAAAATGCCATTCAATAAATGACTTAGTTAGTTCTCGGGAAACCGATTCCGTTGCATACAAGGAAGACCAAATCTGATATAGTTCTTATAGTTTTCGGCATGCTCCCACAAAATTGGTACCGTTGTCACTGTAAATGTGTTGCGGTGCACCGCGACGTGAAATGAAACGTCTAAGTGCAGCGATAAACGAGTCTGCCGTCAGGTCACTGACTGCTTCTATATGCGCAGCTTTAGTCGACAAGCAAACAAACAGAGCTATATAGCCTTTCGTTGTTTTAGAACCATGACCCTTATTAAATTTCATGGTAATAGGACCCGCGTAATCTACACCAGATGCGTAAAAAGGTCGTTCCAAAGTCACACGATGTTCAGGTAAGTCACCCATCAATTGCGGATTTGAAGCAGCATTAAATCGATGACATGTTAAGCAATGGTTGACACAACTGCGTATCAGTTTCTTTCCTCCAATTATCCAGTAAGATTGTCTGATGAGGTGTGATAATAAAGAAGGACCAGCATGAAGGTAAGTAATATGAAGTTCTTTCACTAGTAATTCGCTAAATTTGTCGAGAAGGAAGTATGACAGGATGTTTGATGTTAAATGCTACAGATGAATTTCGAAGACGTCCTCCCACCCGTAAGAGAGCATCTTTATCTACGAATGGATACAAAGAACGTAGTTGGCTGTTCTTGGGTAAAGGTTTCTCTTCTTTAATACATTGTAAATCATCTTTGAAATGATGATTCCGAATCCAACGAATAACGAAATTTTCTGCTACTCGAATCTCTAGAAATGTTAGCGGCATAAGGCAGCTGGAGTTAATGCCACTACGTGAAATGTTCTGAGTAACATGATGCTTCTTGCAATTAGTAATAAATCTTTGGCAGTAAGTCAGAATACGAAAAATTTTACAACGCGAAGAATAATGCTTGAACATATTAGCTAATAAATCATTCGATTCATGTATATGAGAAATAAAAATAGGATCAGATCTTTGTTCGGCCTTTACTTCAGCATCATCTTCAGATTTTAATTCATATTCAGGCCATTTTTCCTCTTCCTGACGCAACCATGGTGGACCATTCCACCACAAAGTACAATTTGGTAGGAGTTGAGGTTCAATACCACGAGAAGCAATGTCTGCAGGATTCTGTTTAGAGGGAACATGATTCCAATGTTTAATAGGTATCACTTCTATGATTTGAGATGTTCTGTTTGCCACAAAAGTTTTCCACCTACGTGGATGAGCTGAGCCAAGACAGAACTACCTTGGAATCCGTCCACGCAAAGATTTCAAAATCAAACTTCTTTAAAATGTTTAATAGAGATCGCATTAATCTGGTCAACAAATACGCAGCACAAAGTTCTAATCGAGGAATGGATACTTGCTTTATAGGCACGACTTTAGTCTTTGATACCAAAAGATTAACCTTAACTGTACCATTGCACCTTTGGCGACAGTAAATGGCTGCTGCATAAGCCTGCGAAGATGCATCAGAAAATCCATGTAGTTGGATAACACTGTCCGTTGTAAGTATGACACATCTCGGAATTTCACAATTATTGATTTGACTGAATGTCTCTTGAAATTTAAACCAATCATCTGAGATATGCTGGGGAACAACTGAATCCCAGTCGCCTTTAACTAACCATAGTTTTTGATAGAATATTTTAATCAATATAGTGCAAGGAGATAAGAGACCTAAAGGATCGAAAATGTGAGCAGATTCTGCTAATATGCGTCTCTTTGTTATAGGTGCGTTGATGTGCAGTGTAGCTTTAAAACTGAAGGTATCAGTAGTTGAATTCCAAAAACGTCCTAAGACTTTCGAACTCGAATTAGGAGATATCTCAAAATCAGAATTCAATGAACAATGTTCCTTAAATTCAGTTAAGAATTCTACAGAATTTGAATTCCACTTCCTCAAATCAAAACCACGTGCATGTAAAATTGAAGATATTTTCTTGCAGACAAATACTGCATCATCAGCTGTATTTGCACCCGACAATAAGTCGTCCATATACATATCCTCTTGCAATGTACGATATACATCTGATTCCTCTTTAGACTCAGCTACCTGCTTCAGACATCGAGTTGCTAAAAATGAAGCAGGGGAAAGACCATAAGTAACAATTTTCAACTTGTACGTGCGCATTTTATCACTGGAATTGTATCGCCAAAGTATCAATTGATAATTCTGATCTTCAGGGGTTACCATCACCTGACGATACATCTTCTTCACATCGGCTGTGAAAACAATTTTAGGAAATCGAAAATTAATCAAAATCTCAAAAATATCTCTTTGTAATTTCGTACCTACCCCTAAAAGAGAATTCAATGATATACCATTTTCAGATTTACAGGATGCATCAAAAACTACTCTTAATTTTGTCGTTGTGCTAGAAGGTTTAATTACCGCATGATGAGGAAGATAAAACTTTTCTGTATCCGATCTGTTAGATAAATCATCATTAATCACAGTCATATGTCCTAACTGTTCATATTCATGTATGAAATCTTTATACTGTTTTTCAAATTCCGGATTATCTTTGAATTTTCGTTCCATGGAACGCAACCTAGAAATTGCTGCCGGTTTTGAATCACCCAACTTCAAATGCGATTTATAAAATGGAAGTTTTACAACAAATCGCCCATCTGAATTAACAGCATGAGTGTTTTGAAAATGTGATTCACAAAATTGTTCCTCAGGTGTCAGAAATTCCTTCTTCCCAACATCGACAATATCCTCCATTTCCCAGAAACGTTTAAGTTCGTAATCAATATTTATATTATCTTCTAACTTTATGAAGTGTGCCTTTGCTGTTTTTGGGCCTTCCATATTATTTCCGACCTTCCCAGCAATCACCCAACCGAAAATTGTATTTTGAGCTACAGGCTCATTTTTCGAACCATATATTTGGCCACATCTTAAAACGGAGAAAAAATAATCAGCTCCTAAAATCAAATCAATTTCTTTTGGTTGAGCAAAATTCGGATCCGCTAATGGAATAGATTTAATGTATTCTATATGCTTTACATTAATCACTTGTTCCGGCAATGGCAAAGTTAACCTATCCAAAATGTATGCGTTAACATCAATTACTTGATTATTTAACTTTGACCGAACCTTAAAATCAACAGAACCACGAGTTTTGGAAGCTGGCACTTCGCCAATTCCACGCAAAAGTAATTTTTGATTTGTTCTTTTTAATCCCAATCTTCGAACAGCTCGTTCAGAAATAAACGAACTTTCACTTCCGGAATCCAATAATAATTTAATTTCGATAGTTTCGCCACTGGACGAAAATGCGAGTGCGAGAACTGTAGGCAAAATCGCCGAGTTGCAATTTTGAATCGTATTACTGACAACTACCTGACCTTGACCCTCGCATGATTCATTCGAAATTCTCTCTGGAGTGCTTTCGTTTTCATTTGGCGCTTTTAAAAGCTGTACGTTGTTAGCTTTAATATCTTCATGCAATAAACTATTATGCGTTTTTGAATTACACAAATTAACACTTTAACTGTGAATTACAGTTTTTGATTAGATGTGAATTTAAACATAAAAAACACAATCCTCGTTTTTTCACAAAGTTCTTTCTAGCAGTAACATCCAAATTCTTAAATTTAACGCATTTATATAACGCATGAAGTCCGTTACATTTCGAACATTTAGTATTACTAAATTTAGAAATCTAATGTTTTAGAACTAACATTACTACTTTTATCAACAACTTTAGCTTCCGCTTCTTTATTTATGATAATTTCGAGAGAAGAACACCTTAAATTTAAAAATTCAACAAATGATTCCAATGTAGGAAGATCATCTTCCGCTGTTTTCTGTGCCGATAACTTTCGAGTTTCTGAATCTACTTTTTGAAGCAACATAAATATTAACCATGGATCCCTAGAAGTTGCTTTGTCACCAAGAGCTTTTAACCCTCTGATAACTTCATCGGAAGTACAGCTAATTGCCGTAAATTAACATTATCAACCTGTAAAATACATTTTTGATCCATAAATGTTTCAATTAACGATTGTACGATTTGTTTCTTTTTATCGTACCTAGCGAGCAATTTTGCCCATGCTTCTTCATAAGAATTATTTGATAACGGAATATGTTTAATTATAGAAGCTGGTTCATTAGCAAGTGATCCGATTAAATACTGAAATTTCTGTATACACTGTAAAAAAAAATCTGTAAGGTTACTAAGAAAACTCATGGAAACTGGGATGCCATGGGTTATTTGAGTAACAGAAACAGGTGTTTTCTTTGTAACATTACAAGAATTTTGCCTGTAATGGTTACAGATCTTTTTCTTGTAATATCACAGCATATAGTTATGTAAATAGAACATATTTTTCTCATGTAAATTCCCAAACGATATATCTGCAATGGTTACAGATTATTTGCGTGTAATATTACAGCAAATAATTATGTAAAAAGAACATGTTTATCTCATGTAAAATCCCAAACGATATATCTGTAATGGTTACAGATTATTTGCTAGTAATAGTACAGCAAATAATTATGTAAAAAGAACATATTTTTCTCATGTAAAATCTCAACAGATATATCTGTAACCGTTACAGGTTATTTGCTTGTATTATTTCAGCAAATTATTATGTGAGTAGAAGATACTTTTCTTACGTAAAATTCCGATGGTTGTATCTGTAAGTGTTTCAGATTATTTCCTTCTAATATCTCATTAAGTAATTATATGTGTGTAGAATATATTTTTCATAGATGAAATACTAAAGGATATGTCTATAAAAGTAACAGATGTTTGTCTAAAATGATGCTTATTATAATAAAATACATTGAAATAAATATGTTTTGAGTATGTATATATATCATTTTGATTAATAAACGATTTGAGCTTAATTTGATAATTAAGTTCAAATTGATATGCTACTCCTTACATTAAATTACATGTATATCCTTTATATAAAATAATGAAATGTCATCTGGAATTTATATTTGGCCTGTAAAATAGCTGAGAAAAAAAAACAATATGCTTTATTTGCATGTTTTAGTGTCAATTATTAAGATATGTTCTAGAACTTTGTTTTTAGTAATTTTAGCTAAAATAGACACATGTTGCTTTAGATTTAACTTATATGAGTAAACATGTTATATATGTTGATATGATCATATTATTACTGTAAAAGACATTTTGTGAAATATTTCTATGAAGAACTCAGAACAGCTGTTCTTTATGTTTCAAAAATATTATATTCTCTCCTTCTAAAAAATGACATTTTCAGTAAATTAAAGAATTCAACATAGCAATGAACTTCATTTTGTTACTACAAGGAATTCAAAATTTTGTTCATAAGCTTGCATTACAACGTCCAACTAATCTTTTTATTCTTATCTGCACTTAGTGTTTGTCAACAGTCTGCTATTGTTTGAAATAATAGATGGTAAATTCATAACGTTTTTAACTTACCTTCAAATAATTTCCTTTGAATTAACAGAAGTCTTTCATTAAAAGCCTAATGTCATGTTTTTTGAATAAGTATAAAACTTCACCAACTTAATTTTCAAAGCTTTGCTTCCATTAAAATTCTTAATGCTTAATACAATTATGCCTTTAACAAATTTGTTTCAAAAATTAATACTTCACTTTATCTTAAAATTTAATGCATTTTAATTTTACCTATAATTTTTTACAAACATGATATGTAATAAATTTAAGCTTAATATTTAACATTTAGAAAGTGATACTAAAAAAACATTCCTATTTATTATAAAGTTCGAGATTTGCATACAAAATTGTGAAATATACATGTGACACCAGAAAACAAACTTTATGCCCTATATATATTACAGCATGTTAATTAAGAAGTTTATTGAATTTATAATTTTATTGTGAAATATTATGAAGCAAATAATATGCTAATTAAAATACAGAAGTAAAAATAATTTATTATTAATTCATAAACTTTACATAAAATCTGAAAAAAGAATTAATTAAAAATAATACAATATAACATTTCATAAAAATTCGTTTTGACTGCTTGGAAAAAATGAATGGTTTTTCCCTCTTTGTTAACCATGCCTCCTAAATAAAGAAAAAAACATTTCTTTTAAAATCATAATAATGCTCTTAAAAAGCTTATAAAAATTATTTTAATAGATGTTTTAAACATGTGCTTATATAACACTTTTAATCAGATTTCTTTATAATATCTTAAGAAATTAAGAACAGCTTAAATGCTTTAAAATATTGGATTACAGTGAACCGTCTCATTACGACAAACTACCCCTGTCAACCACTTTTTAAATTTACCCAGCATTCCTCATAAAATAACTAATTAGTAAACATAACTTCTCTAGGATGCCCACTATCATTGAAGATCAAAATCTTCAGGAATCACGTATAGCTAGCTTAGAGAAGGTTCATTGTACAAAAACAGCCAATATGCAAATCTTTTCATAAATGAAGCCACCATAGTTATTAAATATAATATACAGTATACTTATATTCAGAATTCATAACTTGAATAAAGTTCTAGAACTATTCTAGCATTCGAAGAATATTGTATTTATTACCTTAAATTTCTAAAACAATATTACATATTCGTCCAAATGAATCACTGGGACTCGGACAACATTTTCCCCCTAGCTTTCTTTTAGCACAGGATTCTGAATATGTTTTAATGATTTTGGTAATGTTTGTCTTCCTTAAGGCGCTCACAAAACGAGTTACCCTAAATTTTTCGTCTGCACAGTGGTCGTTTTCATCTTACTAACTGATTTGCTAGGGGATTTTGGGTGCATGACCTACCATTGATGAAACAATAATAGTGAACAGCTTCAAGAAAATGGGGATATCTAATGCTCTTGATGCATATTCCCACTTATTTTTACTAATTTTATCATCCGAAAATTGAGAGGGAAAAATTAGGCGAATAATTTAATTTCCAAAGGACACAGTCACAGTAATAATATAACAAATGAAAAGTAATCATGGATAAACTACTACTATCACAATATTATTTCTTTAAAAGAAACCTATAGTTCAATAAGAATACACACAATTGCGACATCTAATAAGTTATTTCATTTCTACTTCTTTATAATTTGAATTTCTTTCATTCTCATTGTTGTTCTTGCAATTCCTTAGGCTTCAGATCATACATAAATAATTAGAGAAGGTGAATATGCAGCTGATATGGCAAAATTGCACAGTGAATGGAAGTTGGTATTTGCTTTAACTATCATAGATCATTTTTTTATTAGCCTGACATAATATTCAACAGTTAGAAGAGAAAGATTCAACGCGGCTTTTAGTGTGCAAAAGTTTGCCTTTGTTAGTATGACGAAAACAATCATTATGTCGATAAATCCATTTTAAAATCTTGAGATCTTCATTTTTTAAATGGATTAAAAAGGGGAAAATTCTGCAAATATTTTTTTAATTTTGAGAATCTGGTTCTAAAGCTGGGTGGGGTGGAAAATGCAACGCAATACGGTAATTCTGAAGGTCATTGCTCGTGGTAGTACAAACTGAACGGTGATAACTTCGATGCTGTAGAAGACGACACAAATTGCAGTTCCAGATGCATTAAATGCTTTGAGGTCTAGGGAGCAGCAGTGGACAATAATAAGAGTGAAATTCAAAGTATAGGGAAGTAGGAATGAAAATTATTATTATCAGATACTGAAATGTTAATGTTACTAAGCATTCTTATTGGAATGTAGGTCTCTTTTAAATAATAATATGATAGTTACTAGTAGTTCATTCATAAATATTTTTGATTGGCTATGATCTTACTGTAATCACATCCTTCAAAATTAAATTGATTGCTTAATTTCCCCCTTGATTTGCATACTATAATATTAGTAAAAAGGAAAAAAGAAGTCTGCAAGTAAACATAACTCCTCTCTCTCTCTCTCTCTATATATATATATATATGTAGGCATGTATCTTCGTGTGCAACTAAGCAAAACAAATGTGACTTTTTCTTCTTTAAAAAAATTTGTGTTAATAAATATGATGAGAATTAAGTTCATTTTAAAGACTTATGACACATGAAATATACATGATCAAAATAAATTAGAAAATTATAAATTACGTGTTTAAGTTGTAATAATTAATACTAACAAAACCAAACATCATATTCCCGTTCTGCAAAGTATACAAATTCTTCTGCAAAACTGCAAAAATTACCAATACTTTGGTTTATTTGATAACTTTCAAATTCACTCCTTTGTTTGCATTTAGAATTTATAACTTTAATTTTCCACAGAAATTTGTTTTTGATTTAAAAAAAAAATTTCACTGGCAACAATCAACATAAATTCTGCATTAAATGTTTAAAACTTAATAGTATGCAGTGGTAGATATTTATACAATATAATAAATTTTGTCATTTATAAAATATTAATGAAATGATATTTTTGGAAATAATGTACAAAATTTTAGTTTTCGTTTATAACTAGTTTAACGAATTTTTAGAAAAATATTTTAGGTCATTTCCATCTTTTCCCTCTTGATATTGGTATATTAAAATATATGGAATAAATTAAGTTGCATCTAGTTAGTAAAACAGAACATTACGAAAAGTATTTGATGCGACATATTTTTAATCAATATACAGTGTCTCAAATCAATAGGCAGGAGTTCCGCCTATTGATTTTGAAATTGCATATAAGAATAATATTTTTGAATCATTGGCAACTCATGCTTCGGAAGACTGTATTAATGGAATTGTTCCCTTTACTGATCTTCCTCATCCCGCTTCTTTAGAACCCATAAATTTCTGCGATTATAAAGAGACTGCTGAAATAAGTTTTCATATGGTTGTCTTTACAGATGGCAGCAAGATGAACAACAATTTTGGCCTTGCATTTGTTCTTTTTGAAGGCCATTCCGAAATTTGTTTTTTTAGACACCGTATACGGAAGGAATGTACAGTTTTTCAAGCAGAACTTCTGTGCATTTATCTTGCCGTCAAATGGATCCAGGATCATGGGACAACATCCTCAAAGTACCTTATTTGTTCTGATTCTCTTTCTTCTCTTCAACTTTTGAACAGTATTACCAGCTGCGATAAATTAATTATCGAAACCCTAGTAACTGTTAGTTCACTTAGGATTAGAGGTATTGATATCTGCTTTGCTTATGTGCGTGCTCATTATGGTTTCTACGGAAATGAAAGAGCTGATTTCTTAGCTAAAGATGCCTTAAATTTACCCATTGTTATCAACATTAGCATTCCAAAGAATTATTGGAAGTCCTTTCATTATAAAAAGCTTTTAGCTATGTGGAATGAAGAATACATTTCATCTTGTAATGTTGAAGTCACCAAAAAGTTCCTTCCTTCTATTTACCATAGACTGAATTCCGAGTCTTTACTCTCGTTAAATTTTAAAGTGTCTCAGTTTTTATCTGGTTACGGTAAATTTGCAAGTTATCTGTTTCGTTTTAATCTACGATCAAACAATTTATGTGAATGTTCAAAAAGAGTTTCTCAGGATGTGGAACATTTGATTTTCTCGTACCCTACATTTGATGGCCCTAGATTATGCTTACAGAACGATTTGAAAATGTTCGGAGTGACTTGGCCAGTGAACTTATCTGTTTTCGCGAAGTCCAGACTGCTGTTCTCTGCTTTTGTTCGCTTTATTTATGCATGTAATTTTTAATGTTTATTTATACATGTAACCTTTAATGTTCTAGTTAACTTACTTCTGTAAGCCCCGTGTTGTACATATGTGGTGCACGGGGAGTCTGTATGTTTAAAGGAAAAAAAAATGCAAAATCAAATACTCTGTTTTGTGAGAAATCAAAGTAGTCGAATTACTTTTATTTTCATAAATAGGGCCAATTTCCATTTGAACTAAAATAAATAAACTTAAGTTTTAATTCTACGAATACACGTCGCACGAGAGGATTTGTGAAGGACGCCACATTGTCATTTCATAAAAAGTCATATTTCGAATTAGCCATCTCAGGATTAAAGTGCATTTTTATTTGAATTAATGGGATAAAAGTAGAAAAAGTACGTTTAAGAACTGCGTTTGTTGCTTTCCAATTACTTGGTTTGCCACTCAGTAACAGAGAAATCAAATTGGAAAGTTAATTCAATTGAATAATAATCACTCCTTCTGAGACAGTGGCAACACATTGCTTTCACGCTGCCGAATTTGCAGATTCAAATTAAATTAAATGTCTTACATTTTGCCGAATGGCAATATTTAGGAACCCTGGGGATAAAAATGTTGTATTTCAAAGAGCTTGCTTTCAGATCGCTGACTTTGTTAAACGAAAGTACGCTAAATTTTAAGAAATGCGAAATAATTTAAAAAAATTTAAATTCAGATTTCGATCTTCGTGCTGCTTCTTTAATTTGCGTTTTCCATGTCTCAAAAGCGCGACTTAAAATAAATTAGATTTATATAGTATATAGCGGTTACTCCAACATACGTAACGCAAAATCGGACTTTTTCTGAAGTAGTATACCAATCGTTTTTCTGAAGTAGTATACCAATCGTTTTGCCATACTTCGTTTCTAAGACTCGAATTGCACCTAAATGTTTAAATTTCACCATAAATGTATCACCAAAAATTATAAAATTTAATATCTAGGCAAAGTTTGAGTCGTAGAATCAAAATGTGGAAAAACACTGGTATGTCCTTTCAGGAAAAAGTCCGATTTTGTGTCAGAATACCTATATTAGAACAATGGCTATATATAAATCTAATACATAACCTAATTTGCGTTTACGAAACATGGAAAACGCAAATTAAATTTCGACAATAGGTCCTGTAGAACGGGCGATATAGAAATGTCCCATTTTATTTTGTGTAAGGTGTATATGCATTAGCACATAAATACACAAGCATAAAATCATACTGGAAATTTGTAATGCAGCCCAAATAAAACAAACAATAATTTTAAACCATAATTATAAGGAAGTACTATAATTTTAAACTCCTACTGCAAGCAAACAATAATATTGCGTCTATTAAAGCTACTTGATAAAGAAAAGCTATTTGGTATCCCGTTCTACTTGGTAAAGAAATACAATATGTTATCTCCTAAGATCACAAACAAATTCAATTAAAATTTTAAGTCGCATTTTCATTAAACTGTATACATGTATTTAAAGTTTTCTACAGAGATGGCCTTTGATATTAATTTGTTTAACAGAAAACAGCAATATAAATCTAATACATACTACAGAAAAAGGTATGTTTTAATTTTTAAACTGGTAAGACAACGAGGGATTATCTCAAACAAAAATACATGTACACATTACAAAAGCGGAATACTAAAAATGTGATACATAAAATATGTGTTCATTTTATTTTACCAAATGATGCACATAATTTTGTACCCATTACGCTACGAAGGCACTAACATGGTCCAACGCATTCCAAAGGTCGTTCCATGTCATTATACGTCAAAGTAATTATATGTCGTCATCATATGTCATTATATATCTCATTAATATGAATTAATGTAATTTCTTTAAATGTCTTATGAATGCAGTTTTTCTAAACATTCGTTCGTACTATATTTTAAGAAACACTGCTCTGTCGTGGCAAATGACGCAGAAGACCTTCCTTTTTTAATACTGCAAGCGAATATTAAGAGAAAATTCATCGATCAGCTGTTATATGTAACACTTTGAACGATTACAATTTATTAGATTAGGTCTATCGATCTGGCGACATAATGTATATCGCAGGAAGGTAAGAAATGATATTGCAACAAATGCACCGCATATAAATAGCAATGGGAAAAAAGAAATTAAAAGCAAATTTATAACCTAATTTTTCCAAACGGTCGTCCCTAAAATTGGAGAATACAAATATTTTTCTTAGCAACAGTCTTAAAGGTGACACATAAGACAGGAATCACGCACTTCTAAAAGATCGTTAGAAAGAGTAGAAAGTCTAGTTGACCACTACTAGCTGAAGTCTGTCTTAAAGAGAAGGATCGAAAATGGAGAAATATTTCCTCGTTTTGATTACGTATCAGCTTTCTGAAAACATTTCTACTTTATAAACATGAACTGAAAAATTAACTGTTAAAGGAAACAATTTACAGCTTCTTGGTCCCAAAGTTTCACGAAATGGATGCGCTAACGAGTGCGAATGAAGATAGTGGCAATGGCTAGAAAAAAAATAAAGAACTAAAATCTTACAAACAGAGGTTAATAAACAACAGAACTAAGAACAAAAAAGACCGAAGTCATTGCCTAAGGAGCGCTCTATCTTAACAGTATCTGGAATCTTCTGTAAGACCGCGAAGTGTCCCACATCGAAGCAGGTGGTGTTCATTTCTTCTCCAGAATCACAAAAAAAAAAAAAAAAAAAAAAAAAAAAAAAGGGGCAAATAGGATCGCTTGAAATGTCTATGCGGTGTAGGTGGGAGGCAAGGCAATTATGTCCTGAAGACAAACGGAAAGCCGAAACTGCATTGCGTCTTGGACTATTGGCAAAAGTGACGGAATTGCTATTAAACTTTTTAAGGCTGTACGAAACTGAAGTGAAGACAGTAATTTAGAGAAAGGCATTTCTAAGTCCTTATCGACTACCGACTACCGGGAAGTACGATGAACATGAAATGAAAGCTGTTTCCCAAGCAACGTACCAATATGAGCATCGCGAAACTGAAAGAGAAATCTCCATACAAACATGTGCTATTCTTACTGTTTTATATTAGTGGAATATTTAACATAAATCTGAAGTCAAAGGATAAAAAACTAAGATATATAATGAAATGTCTACCGCGACGGATTTCATTTATTATTGATCTAACCGTTGCCATCAATATAATCACATTTCTGTTAAGATTTAGAATTTCAGTCATTTTTATGTCCATGTTTACGGCGATAATCACTCACAAGATAATTCTGTCGCTGAAAATAAAACAACTGGAGAAAGTTATGAAACACTTATCTCTACTAAATTTAAAGCGCAGTGATAAAATAAAGTATTACATATGGATTTGGGCCATCTTACTTTTCTCAATGCAGCTAATTGCACTTGCATGCTCCTTTCGTGATTTCGAAGGTTTGGAAGACCCTTTCGCGATTATATTAAACCTACCGATGGAAACCACAGTCATACAAATAATAAAACAGATTTTGTATAACAACAGTAATTCTGTTTTTTTACATGCCGATGCACACGTTTGCCATATACTACGCTGTCGTGTGTTACGAACTGAAGACAGCGATTCGAAATTTGGCAGATTTAATGACAAAAGCTACATGCATTTTAAATGAAAATCCGATACTCTGTTATAATTTCCTGAAAGATATGGCCACGCAAATTGATAAGAGCTATCATTCAATGCTTGTTTGGTAGTGCTGTTTAGCGCGGCAATGATGTTCTTCGAAGTGTCCGTGTTCTGCTTCAAAAACAAAGTTAACAACGGGAAAGACTGTTATGTTTTCGGTTCAATTTATATCCAGCATTTTATCTTTCTTCACGATCAATATATCTGGGTGTATGGTATTTGAATCATCTCTTGAAGTCGGACGGGCTGCAGAGAAACTTTTGGAAAGAAATAAATGCTCATCTGAAACACAAAAGAAGTTTCGAGCAAGTACAAAGAAAGAAACTGTACTAACGGTATGAAAAATTGTTCATATTAAAAGAAGTTTTATATTTGGAACACTTGGCACAATTTTAACCTACGTGATGCTTATCAACAGCATTTCACCTTGAGTAATATATTGTCGTGCAAGATGCAAAAGATGTAACCTTAATTATACAAATTTTTATTAGAAGCTATTAATTTCGTTTTGGAATTTTGCGTCGAATCACTATAAACGACCGTTCACTCTTTTTAAATTGTTACCACCAAACATTACAGCCCTGCATTATATTTAAAGAAATTAAATAATGAAGAATCAGCATGAATGTATGTATGTTTCTCGCACTGTGAAAAAACAAAGGTATCTAGAGACAACCAGTTTTGAATAACGTATCCCTCCACTCGAATATGAGCATGTGGAAGCCCAAATTTTGTATGCGGATGTTTTTTTATTAACTATTTCATATTTTGTAAAACTTTAACAAATTTTTATTTAACAAACTCAACGATTTTAAAGCAAGCAATGGCATCACTGTACTGGAAAAAAAAAAATTAGCTGCTACGCGCAAGATTGTGTATTGGAAATTATAAAAATATGTTCTTTTAAAGATTTTGCGATATTGCTGTTGAACTCAATTTTATAGTTTAAATGCGAAGAACGTGATATTTATTAAGTCAAGGTAACATACAAAACGTTAAGAAACGCCTCTCTGGGCGTAATATAAAATCTGAAAGCTTTCAGATTTTCATTTTTGAAAATTAATGTAATGTTAAATAATCCGCAAGGCAGTAAGGCGGTAAAATAATGTTAAATAATCCGCAATAATCCGTAAGAATAATCCGTAAGAAAGAATAAATCCGTAAGAAAGAATAACAAACATAATATAAAAAAGCTGCGCCCTCTCGTTGCCAGCAACATAAAACTTTAACAGGCGATGCTTAGAAACCGAGTTTTTCTGCCGCTTTATTTTCTACAACAATATTTTATATCAGGATGATTTTACAACTGCGATGTTTTCTCTACGTTTTCTTTTATCCCACAATATTTTTACAAGAATATTTCGCCCAGTGTTTTGTTTTTTGCTCTATGTTTTCGTTTATGATGATTTCGCTCGTAGTTAAGAAAATTACGATGTGAGTTGTACTAGGATGCAAATCGTTGACCGCTCATGTGTTATGTTCCCGCTTATCGAGTGGATGCTAATCTGTTGCCTTTGCAGTAGAGTTCGAACAAAATGTTTGGTAATGCGACGGCAAAATGATCAATAAGTTCGATCATATTTGCCAGTGAATTTATAAAGTGTTTCTCCCGCCTTCTTAGTATGCCTTCGTAGTGTAGTGGTCAGCAGGCTGCGTGCGTATTCCAGAGGTCAAGTGGTTCAAGTCCCGGCGCAGACGTTGCTCATTTTTCACTTCACATGGTTCCAAGAAATACCGAATGTCTCTACAAATTCATAATTAGCAAATGTCGGGCTATTAAGAAACGGAAAATATATCGCAGATTCGAGTTCAACTCAGGAGATGTTCGGTTCGTACTTTTACTTTACATTAGAGCCGCCCAAGCGTCGCTAACTGCGGTATCGAAGGACCCGAGTTCGAATCCCTAATAAGGTATGGATGTTTGTAAATGTGTAGTGTTCGAGAGGCATAGAGGCACTCTAAATATGCGACGATCAAAAAGTCTAAGAGGGGTTGTTGATCGTAGGATCCGCCCCTTCGGGATGCTTTCCATAAGAATTGAGGGCGGAACTAAGCTAAGTCGCACTGTCACCTGTAAGGTGCTGTTGCGAACGACAGGCGTAATCTTGCTTTGCTTGAGACGAGGAATTTCGTGGGCTTGGGCTGACTATACGTCAGACAAGTACGGATGGCTTCATCGACACTGATGCTTATCAGCAACAACAAAAACAATACTTTGCATTAGCAATTTCGCCCAAGAAACCTGATTATCAGAACTGTTTTACAAACCTTAGCTGCAAGATACGCTCTCTCGGTTTGCATTTTAACGGCAGTACAATGATGCTACATCTTGTTTCATACTAACTTAATTCTTTCTACAGCACATAAATATTCTATTTATTTCTTTATAAATTAACTTTTAATATAACCCGGATGGCCATAAAAATCGAGTTCAAATCTATCCGAATACAGTAGAACTCCGATTATCCGAATCAATTGGGCCCGAACCTCATTCGGATAATTGGTTTTTTTTTTTTTTCGAAGAAAGGTCTACGTACATTTTGATTAATTATTGTATGTACTGTATGTTGAAAATGGAAGAAGAAAATTATTTTTAGAGAAAACGAGGTTTTAATTAATTGAAATGAAAAGGCAGCACTTTTACGTACATGGCATATAACGTACTGTATACAGTACTTACAAGTTCTGAAATTCATTGCTTGCTGAACTTCTCGGTCAAAGTAAGCTCTTTGACTGTCTTTATCCGCTTGACACTGGAAAGTTGCACTTGGATATACTCGGGCTGACGCCCCAACCACATCAATGCAGTTTCGAGGTCGGCAAACGCTTTACTAGCTGATGGTCCCGTGTCTGTTTCACCATTAAGGTCATCTTCTTCATCGGCACTTTCTTCTCTCACACTTTCAGTAAGTTTATCATCATTTAGAATTTGAAACCCAGGGTCTGACAAATAGTACACCATCCATTTTGCTGTATCCTCAGCTCTAACTTCTGAACATCCAGAAATTTTCAAAAGAATGTTTCTTAATTCCTCGAGTGATACGTCATCTTAATCTTCTACTGTCTTTTCCCTTTCCTTTTCTTGAGTTCCTTTTTCTTTTTTTCCTTCTCTTCTTCAGTTGATTCTGATAAATTCTAAAAGTGATTCGAATAATCAGCGATTCGGATAGTCGAAGTTCGGATAAGTGGAGTTGTATCACGTCTGGAGATTTTAGCTGCGAAAATAACTATTTTACAGCATACTGAAGCTTCGAAGCAAAATTGCTCGCCTAGAGGCATTATGCGCTTATGATAAAATATTTTTACAACTGGTGCTGCAAACGGACAGGAAATAATATTTTATTCTTAATTTCAAATTTACGGAAGGCGCCTAGATTGCTTAGAACTAATTTGACTACATTAACCGAAGCGATGAGAAAAATGTCTTCAAAAAAATCGATAGAATTTCCCTGATGTTCTGAAACTTTATAAAATTAATATTCGTAGGGCACTCTTCAGTTCTAGGAAATTCAGCATTGTTTTCTTCAGAGAGAATATCACGTAATATTTTGAATTTATTTCAGAAAATGATTTACTGTCTTGGAATTGCAACTTGAATCTTTTCAGATACTTTAGCGAAAAAAATATTTTTCATTTATTTTGATATAAAAAAGCAAAATCCTTTGGAATTCTGCTTCGGTATTTGCTTCTGATTATTTTCAATCGATCTCCCTCGACCTTAGAAAACGAGCTCCTTTGGACCTGGTGCTCCTATATCAAAATCAAGCTTCCAGAAGGCTTAAACACTTACTTGGCGACATGTCTGCCCCATTTGACAATTTCTATTCTCTAATTCAGCACTATAGAGGGTGTTCACACATTTTTGTAACGATTTATATACAAACAAATCTTGGAATTTTATATTCTAATATATTTAGTCTGATAGCCCTTCTGTTGAACTATCATTTTACATCTTGATTTCCAAGGTAAAAGTCTTTCTCTCAAAACATAAAGGTTGATATCATTCCACTCCTCCTTCACAATCTTCCAGAGTCCATCCATTGGAATGGCACTTATAAAGAGCTTGTTTTAAAAGTCCAAATGCGAAGTAATTCATAGTTGACACATTAGAGGACTTGGGTTGGATGCATTTAAAGGGAATAGCATCCATTCCGATTCCATTTCTGATTTTTCAAAAAATACAGCGGTAGATTTCGAGGTATGGCTCGGAGCATTATCCTTATGGAACTTAGCACAGTGGAGATTGTTTGAATAAAGAGACGGAATTTCTTCTTTAAATATAAGTGCTAAAACATATTTCTGATAGTAATCCGAATCAATTTCGACAATTTTTTCTACTTTCCTTATTTTAAGTTTTCCGTTATAAGAGAATGCAGTAATAGCCATAAAACCTTAAGAAAAACATTCCCTGTTTTCTCTGAACCAATATATCAAGTCTTTTCGCCCTGTTTGCAATCGGATAATTATATCCAAACCTCATCCATTGTAACGATATATTTCCCTTTTTCACCTACCAAATAACTTTCATACAGTAATTTGCACGTAGTCTTGCGCCGAGAAACATGTTTCGGCGTTAGGCGATGAAGATTTTTTTTTATTAGCTTTAAATCAGATTTTATAATTTTGTTCAAAGTTGCTAAAGAGATATTTAACTATTTTTGTAATAGCTCTTAGGGGGCTGGATTTTCCTTTAAAACGGGAGATGCGACTTTAGATTTAATAATAGCCCTACGTAACTTTATTAGGTATAAATTTTTTGTCTTTTTTTCCAGTCAAATGTAACCTTTGACTCTTCATTCCTTTCCTATTAACTATGTCACTTATTTTACGTACAGAAATATTAAAACCACGATTTTCACATCTCTTTTTTAACAATTGAATAAGAGTATTTCTCTTCGGACAAGTCAAAAGTATAGCCTTTGATCCATTGCTTATTTCTCAGCAACGTTTTAAAGAAAAGAATATTTTCAGTGCTGCAGACGGTACTATTCCAATTTGATGACAGTCACGTTTTTATTTTAAATTCATGCAGAAAATCCAAATCGTTACGAAAATGTGTGTAGTTTGAAAATTTTATCTTTGATTTGGCGATCTTACTCATATAAATAATTCGTTCTGCTGTACCTTGATAACATTAACAGAACTGTTGATCACAAAAAGTGATCTATTTTCCCATGTTTTCGTGTACAAATGGATGGAACTTCGCCAATTTGGTAATATTATCCGAATTATAATAGTAACTGCGATCACATTAAGTTGCGTCTACAAAATCTTAATTTCTAAAATTAGAAGTACCGCGGCCCTATGGAAGACCGTTAGGAAAGAGTGAGAAGAATAAATAAATAAACAAAATTACTAATTTAAAAAAGAATTCAGATTTTATATCACGGCCAAAAGTGCGTTTTTTTAATGTTTTGTGTGTTACCAGTATTTGTTAAATGTCATGTTCTTTGCACTTAAACCACAAAATTAAATTCAACGGCAATATCGCAAAATGATTTTAAAATGAGCATATATTTAGAATTTCCGATACACAGTCTCGCACGCTGGAGATAATTCCCCAACCCCCGTAAAGTGTTGCCGTTGCTCGCTTTGAAATCGTTGAGTTTGTTAATCAAAAATTCTTTAAAGTGTTACAAAATATGAAATCGATAATATAACAGCTTTCAAATTCCAAATTTGGACTTCCAGATGTCTGTATTTTATCCCAATGCGAGAAACATACATATATTTATGCAGATCCTTCGTTATTTAATTTCTTTAAATATAACACAGTTCGATAACATCTGGTGGCAACAATTTGAAAAGTGAATCGTCATTTATAGTGAACCAACGCAAAATGCCAAAACGAAATTAATAATCCTTCATAGCAAATTGCTCCTTTGAACTAATAAAATAATTTAGTTAATGATTAAATTAATTAAATTAAAATTTAGTAAAATGTGAAGAGCCAAATTAAAATTTAATAAGCTATTTTTAATTTTTAAATGCGCTTTAGCCCAAAAGGGCTATTAGTCTCAAAAACCGCATTTTGAAATGAATCGCCTTTAAATGTCCGAATCACTTTTCAAATTGTTGCCACCGAATATTATTGTCCTGTATTATATTTAAAGAAACTAAATAATGAAGAATCTGCATGAATGTATGTATGTTTCTCGCAATGTGAAAAAACAACGGTACCTAGAGTCATCGAATTCTGAATAACATAGTCCTCCACTCGAATATGAGCACTTGGAGTCCGAATTTGGAATTTGTTTGTGTATTTCCTATTTTATAAAACTTTAAGGAACTTTTTATTAAAATCTCACCAGTTTCAAAGGGAGCAGTGTAAGGAATAAAATGATTTAATTTGCATTGCGCGAGACTGTCTATCGGAAATTCTAAAGGTTATCTGTTTTTAAATATTTTCAGAGCAGTATAGCGTTAGTCCAAATGCTTTCAAAACGTGTATGTGTCTGTTAATAAGGAAAAAGCCCATTTGGGCGTAATATAAAATCTGAAACTTTCAGATTGTTTTTAATTACTAAGCATAAAATTTTCGCGATTAAATTTCTACTGAAATTTTTGTTGAATTGTATAAAAGACGTGTCGGAGCCTTTTTATTTGGGGTTCCAGTGCGCTGCGGTTAGAATTATGATCTATATTCCAAACCAAGAAGTACCGGACTCAGGCTCCGGCGCAGGATAAGTTCTGTCGTCTACTGTATTAATATTTTGCTGTAAATTTCAAGTGTTGTCCACCAATTCTCAAGTGTTGTCAATATTTTCAAGTGTTGTCCACCACCTCGTCACAAAGCGTATGAATCACAAACACAAGAAAAAGGCAACTTTATCTGTTTCTCATCATTTTTTACGTCCACTCCAAATCCCTAAAGAATCTAGCTTTATATTCGAATGCTGGAACACTTCTCCCGCGCTTTTACGACTTTGACTGAGAGCCATTTTCTGTGTTAAATCCTATCAATCATCAGAGTTGCTGCGGCAACGGAGACGTGGTTACAAGGTGCTGGATGGAAGATATCGATAACCATTGGAACGGCTCTCGTTTTTATTGTTTTGCTCTTCAACATGCTGTTTTTATTATTTATTCCCTTTCTTTCGTGATGGCTGAGATGCAGGTTGGTGATTTTTCATTGTCTCCAGTCCTATTCGCTGTCGTTGAAAATTTGCCGAATGCCTGGAAAACTGCCATTAATATTCTGAATTCGAAAGTGGTTAAACTAAACATTCAAGAAATATTAACAGGCGTTTACTCAAATTTGTTTTTTAAGGAACGTACACTCGCTATGGATATCAATGATGAGTAATAAAAAAAGAGATATTTAATGTCATGTTTCTTTATACGTAATTTTAAAAATTATATTTCATACCGCAGTATCTGAGAAAATATACTAAGTTAGGTATTTTGTTATATTTGCGATTGTGTTCACTAAATAATTAGAAGAATAAATAAGACGATGCTAAGTGGTATGAGTCCGCTCTGTGAGATTACCAGCATAAGCAAGTTATTCAATAGATAACGTATTGTTTCTTCCATTCCTGAACTCTGTCTGCGAGTTGGGTCCTACCAGCTAAGGTCGCTGAATGCTGGTAGTTCCATCTGGGTTCGATCCCAGACAAATGAACTGGCGGCAGGGTTGGTTTTCCTGTTTCCTGTTGTTGTGCAACGTGAGTATGAGCCAGTTTCGTTCAGAAATTCCTCCATGGGGCGCACCTTCCCTTCTTAAAAGGTTATTTGAATATGACAAAGCCCTCGCGGATTCAGCTGTCAAAACTTTCTAATGCTCACCTTCGCAAATCTGCATCAGGATATCGGCTCCGAAAAAATATTGTTCTTAACCCGGAAGAACACCAAAATGGAATCTTAATAAAATTTGTGTAGACTTGTAATGTGATTTTATGAACTAGTTTTACATGTGAGAAAAATTGACAAACAGGCTTATTTTATCGTGTAAATACCTCCTTTACACACAAAAAAAAATTTTAACTCTGATAATATTACTGATCACTTTGTTCATTCCAGAGTAAAATTTAGATGCATCTTGTACTCGTGTTAATCAGTTTTACTCTCGATTAGATTGGCAGTAGCAATTCATTTCCTTTAAAGCAATGAAATCGTGGTTGATTGCCCCGGTACGGGAAAAATTAATGGTTTGTTTCCATGGGAACGTTATTTCGAAACAAACCGATTGAATCATCGTTGTTTGAAGAGGAGTCGTAAAATTATCAATATGCTTCATCATTCTGAGGTAGTTTAGTACCTACATTTTATTTTCTTCTGTGATGATGATCGTAGCCCAGATTTGCTTTAGTACTATTAAATGGTTACAGTTAATTGTAAGGAAAAAAATTGTTGCGAAGATTTTTATCAATATTCACAACACTGCCCAACATTTTTCATTAAGCATCCTTAAACTGCGGGAACTCCCATGCTAGAATAATTAGTATCAGGTATCCATTAAAACGACGCTTGAAACATTTTCTTTTTACGTATTTCGTTCGTTAGAGTAATGTGTTTTTCCTTCTCGATACGGATAGAGGAAATCTTTTAATTGTAATCAGTTTTAATTTTGAAATAGGATAAGAACGTGTTTGTAACATCGCATTTGTTATCTGGCGAGTTGTGACACACGTTGTTTTGTTAACACCTCTGCATCACTCATGATGTTTTAAAAAAATAAAACAATAAATAAAAACGAATCTGAAATGCTTCAGATTTCAAATTACGTCCAAAGATTTTTTTTAACATTTTGTGTTTTACATTTATTTATTAAATACCATGTTCTTAACACTTAAACCATAAAATTTCGTTCAACAGCAATATCGCAAAATAGTTTTAAAATGAGCATATCTTTAGAATTCCCAATACGGAGACTCCCGCGCCGGCGATAAAAATGTTTTTTTTTCTGCACAACGTTGCCATAGCTCGCTTTGAAATCCTTGAGTTTGTTAATGAAAAATTCGTTAAAGTTTTACAAAATAGGAAATCGATAATAAAACAAATTCCAAATGTCAAATTTGGTGTTCCACATGCCCATATTCGTAGGATTATTACGTCATTCAAAATTCGATGGCTCTGTGTACCGTTTTACCACAATGCGAGAAATATACATACATTTATGCAAATTTTTCATTGTTTAATTTCTTCAAATGCAGGACTCTAAATTTTGGTGGCAACAGTTTGAAAAGTGATTCGCCGTTTATAGTGGTTCAACGCAAAATCGCAAAGCGAAAATAATACTCCTTCATTAGTTTTTTTTTAAGCCCCTTTGGACCCAAAAAAAAAAAAAAAAAAAAAAAAAAAAAAAAAAAAAAAAACTAATGACTCTACAAATATGCTCTATTTTATAAGAAACTAACAAGAGAGGCATAATTTTTCTTGCATACCTCGTATGAATAGATATCCCTTTTCGCTTTGCTACATCCGAGAATAAACTTATAACTAGTCAGGCAAACCATACACTTGCACTGGTTTAATAGTTAACTTCCTTTTACTCCGCTTAGCCCGTATTGCTAACATTTAATTCAGTTAACTGCGCCTACAGAGGTTCAGATACGATATGGCTTGTGATTAATGTTACAGAGACATTCGCTTGAAAACTAGATGATAAATGGTACATAATTTTCACATCCGAAACTCACGTCACCCCCTTTCACAATTTGGGGCAGATTTCTTTCACCACCCTTGTTGTAACTGGATATTCTTCTGTGGCGTAGCCATGGAAACTTAAGTAAGTACTTGAAAGCGTTTTACTTTCACTTCATTAACTGTTCAAGCAGGAACGACAAATGTCAGAAAATTTGTTAAGTTTACACACGAGTACACAAGGCTGACATTATTTAAAAACAATAATTTTAATAATAAATTTAATTTGAGGTGTTTGATGTGTTCTGTCTAAAAAACACGCTTCTTAATTCTGGCTTTGTGTCGAAGTTCAGCACAAAAGCTTTTTCTTAAAATTTTAAGAAAAAGATTTTCTTAATATAGCATTATTCGATTCTGTAACGAACACTAAATAGTACTTAATTAAAATGGTCGACCAAAGTTGTTGTTTTTACTTATGCTCACTTGTCTGACTGTAACATCAGCCCAAGCGCACCAAATTCCTCGTGGCAACGAGCGCAAGTTTACGCTTATCGTTGCCTTGAGCATCTTACAGGTGACAATGCAATTTAGTTCTGCCCCCCCAGTTTTGATGGAGACCACCCCGTGGCGCGAGTCGAAGGGTTTCCCACCCCTTTCATCCCCTTCCACCAAACCACACGAGAGGACTTTCGTCTCGCCGCATATTTAGAGTACCCCCATTGTACATTTACAAACATCCATGACTTCTCCGGGATCCGAGCCCTGGCTCTTCGGTACGGTAGTCAGCGATACTAACCACTATACCGGTTGGGCGGCATCAGCCAAAATTAATTGTGTAGACTTATACCTTGTAGAGACATTAGGTTTTTAATTGCAGGAAACTTGAAAAAATGTGTAATGTCGTCTCCGCGACTTGAACCTGGACCTCTGGAATACGCGCTGAGTGTCCTGCCGTTACAACACGAAGGCATGCTGGAAGGAGGGAGAAAATATCTTATATACTACCTCTTTTAAAGGGTGACTGGGAATTAGACGACCCAATGGCCAATTCCGGGTCGTCCACCACCTTTTAGTTCGGGTGCCATTATAGAGTTATTAGATATTTTTTTTTTTTAAACAGGAGATGTGAAAAATGTGCAATGCCCTCGCCGGGACTCGAACCTGAACCTCTCGAATACGCGCCAAGTGTTCTGTCGTTGCGTCACGAAGGCATGCAAAAAGGAGGAAGTATTTACCTTACAATCTAGCTATATCTATAGAAGTATATCTGCTGATTTCAAATCATATTTGATATTTTCAAATTTGTGGAACGAACTTTTTAACCTCTTTTAAAAAACACGAATGGTGAAGCAATCAGTTATTGGAATTTCTACTTTTTTTTTAATTAGCCTCATTTTGGTTAACTTTATTAATTTGGTCATGATATTTTTCAGCATGGTCAAAACACTGACTTCGGTTTTTAAACTATTTCCTGATAAGCTGTGGAGCTCAAATTTTGCACAAACACCTAGTTGTAGATGGCAACAGAACTTGACAAGACGAAGTGTTCAAAATATTATTTGTATTTTTTTAATTAAATGCTGAAACGATATTTCGCATAAAATTTTGTTTAATAAGCAAATCAGACCTCGCATAATTTTATTGTTTGCATCATCAGATAGAGTTGAAAAGGATCTTTTAAATGAGATAAAATAATCTCTGCATATAATAAAAGAAAAAGGTCTGTGTGTCTTTCGTTCATGCTGCGCGTAAGCTAATAGACCCAGGGCTACGAAATTTGGTATACAGGTGCATCTAAACAAGTGCCAGTGCACCTCGAAGCGATTTTTTCAAAATCCGAATCAAACATTTTTTTAAATTTTATCTTGTCAATTTTATCGCATCATTTTGAATAGTTTCATTCTTTTAGAAATGTGATTTTGGCAACATTTTTTTATTCAGCTGTGTACTGGACTGCTGGCTGTTGAAAGTCAGCCCTGTTGCCACTTGGGAAAAAAAATGAGGGTGATCATTCTGTGCAGATTTTAAATTTAATGTTTCTCTTGGATACTGGACGTTTGTTGAGAGAAGGCAACGAGAAGTTGGTTAATTTATTTATTAGGATAATTAATATCTGTATTAAAGGATATTGCTTATTTCATTGTAATTTTGTTATATGTAATACTTTTTTTCTATAAAGCTGTTCTGCAGAGTAAAATTCTGCGCAACTTTTAAATTTAACGTTTGGTATTCCCTTCAGGCATTTTTCCGATACATTTAAAAGCCAGACGAAGGCTGGTCGCGTAAATGCTAGTTTTAAATAAATCGTATGAGATTTTAACCGTAATTTCTACTTATTTAATTGTAGTTTTAGATTATTTCATTTAAGAGGATTGTTGGAAAAAAGAGTGATTATTCATTGTTGAAAAGCGATTTTTCAGTTGAATATCTTAATTAATAACGTGTTTCTGAGGCTAAAAAACGTAAGAAATAAAAACATATTTAAAAAAAGGCTTTCATTTGAAAGTAGTAATGTTTAAACGGTTTAATGGATTAGTAAGTTTAATAGTAAATAAATAATTCTCTTTATAGAATTCACCTACAATTTTATATCACGAATAATATAAGAGTGGGCTCCCTAATAACGAAATATATTAATTAATAATTGCATTGTCAAAAGTAAAAGCTATTATTTTAACGGATTTATCAAGAGCGCTTTTATTTCTTGTGATATAAAATTGTACACGAATTTTGTAAAAGGAATTATTTAATTTATTGTTCATGAAAATACATGATAATATTTTTCCTGTGAATTATTTTATGAGTTTTAAATAAAAGCTTATTTACCTTATTAGCCCAGAAGGCTTAATAAGATATTAAGTCTCGAAATCGCATTTTGCGTTGAATCAGTTAAATGCGATATATCGCTTTTCAGACTGTTGCCATCAAATAAATGGCGCGGCTTTAAAAATTAATAATAAATCGACGTATTATTTTATATGGGTAAGCCTTACAACATGAGCAGCTGCAACTGCCCAAGTTCGTGATGCATTAATAATGTTACGAAATGACCAGCTGCGGTAAGACCAGCTGCGGTAGCCAAAGCGGGTTTAGGGTTGCAAAAAAATGGCAAGGGAAGTCAGGGATGCCACATTTGGCGAGAAATCACCCATTTTTGTGGCATGCCATTGACGGATGGAGAACCTTCTGGAACGAATTGGTTTAGCCCAGAATGTTCTCGAACACAAACCAAAAGCTATATAAACTCTTCTGGTAAGCGGAGAGTCCGTAGTGTCTGGTCTAGCGAGTTGATCGTGAGTCGTCAGTGCCGAGTCCATTGTGGTAAGAATCAGTCAGTGAGTGCCAAGTTGAGTCGGCTATGAGTCAGTGAGCGAGTGTCTCGAAGTCTAAAGCCGAGTTAGTCGACGAGTGCATCGAGAGAGTCTTTAAGTGTATCGCGAGCCTTTAAGTGCATCTTTGAGTTTCATTTTAGAGTGTGTTGCGCTTCGAGAACGACTGAACCGAGTCGGGAGCTGTGCTCTAGTGTAGCGTCGAGTGCATTGCGAGTTGTAGCGTGGAGAGTCTCGAGCTGTAGTCTGGTGCTTTGCAGTCAAGCTGTCTCCACCGTTATAGCCGGATGACCTGCAGGCTGTGTCGCTGATAGCTTCAGGGGGATTATAGTAGTTCTTCGACGACTGTAAACGTTATTTTGGAGCTGTCTTCGATACTTTATCAAGTGTCTTTATTCACTCCAAATCCACAAACCCGTACGTAAACTGCATTAAAAAAAATATGTGCCGTTTATCTCCCGTTTATCTGGACCAATAGACACCCGTATCTATATCTCTCGTTTTACTGGGCCAATTGACGAAATTCAACTCTCATTTTTCATGTCTCGAAAGCGCGACTTAGGATATGTATTATATTTATATACAGCATTATTCAAATATATTTTGACACAAAATCGCACTTTTTCTGAAACAACATACCAATTGCTTTTCCATATTTCCATTCTACGACTCAAACTACGCCACACTGCAAAGTTTTGTAAAACTCGCACGAGTAGTTTGTAAAACATTAGCTCTAAAAAATTTAGCTCCTCAATGTTAATTCAGTTTGGTATATATTAATTAATCACTCTTTTTTTTATTAAATTTATTTGATTCTTCCTCTCAAATTTCAAAATTTAGGTTCATTCCGAATAAAATTCACCCATTTTTTATGATTTGTTTTAAAAATTTGTATTTTAAGTTTTTTTAATTTTTAAAAAACGATTTTGAATTATAATCTATAAATGTTTTACCATCATCTCAAAGTAGACGTATTTCTAAGCATACCTGCAACAAGTTAGTTTTTTATTCAAAATTTTCGAAGATGTACGTGAATTTATGTATTGGAGCGTTTTGAAATTTGGCATATTTGTTGAAACGTCAAATGTGGTTTAGACACTTTACTAAAATTATTTAAAAGTAGAAACGATGTGACTTTTTTTCCGCTCATGCACAATGTAAAAAGATAGGAACGAGGTGCCATTTTTTCCGTTCCGGCATAATGGGAGGGAAAGGAAAATTGGTTACCACATATTAAGAAGTTCGCCAAGTGAGTTATTCTTGGCGAAAAGCAGAAGAATTGGGCCAAGATAAATTTTTGAATTTCTCCGTAAATTTCGCACCAAATTTTACAAAATATCTGAGCATAATTCGAGTCGTAGAATCGAACTATGGAAAAAAATTGGTATGTTATTTCAGAAAAAGTCCAATTTTGTGTCAAAATACTTATGTTAGAACAATGCTATATATAAATCTAATATATATCCTAAATCACGCTTTTGAGACATGAAAAACGCATATTGTATTTTTTTAATCGGCCCAGTAGAACGGGAGATATAAAACTGTCCCATTTTTTTTCGCAGTCTACGTAAAGAAAAAAAATCTGATGTGTACACCACATGACTTCCTTGTACGGAATATTAAATTACACGCATTTTTTTCTTGCATTTCATTTAAACTTATTGGATTGAAATAAATCTACTTTGTCGAAAGCACATAAACAACAATAGAATAAATGCACTCTTTAAAATTCACTGTATTTGTTTACCATAGCGACAGTCTGACGCTAGGTTCACTTAATATTTCGTTCATATTATAACTCAGAATGAACAAAATTTATATCATTTGAAGAATTATCTTATCGTTGCCACATGTTCTATTCAAATACTATAAAGCTAGAACGATGTATAAAATAAATTAAGCAAACGAAACAAAAAAGAAGCAGTTTTTCACTGACGATTTACTATTTCTCATTCAATTAAATTCAGTTCTCACTTCGCGACAAGGCAAAATTACATACAAACTCAAAATATCTGCATTAAAAATTACGAAGTAAATCTTAAATAATTTTTTCCTCGAAAAAATTCCAGAAAGGATAAGGCATGATTTAATTCGCAATAATAAATGAAGGCGCTATCTTTGTTGTTGCGAAGCTAATTTTCTCTAGATTGGCAACAAATCCACTGTTACGCTATTTCAAATGTAAACAAGCCATGGCCGCCATCAAAACAATTATTAGGCTTAGCGGCACTTAAACAACTTTGTTTTGTTTTTAAAATTGTTGATAATTCTAAACATATTGCATACAGATTTACTAAAGGCATACAAACCTTAACCCGAAGATAAGAACAACATAATTTAATCATTTTGAAAGCAAAAAATGTACAATTTACAAACATATAAGAGTAAAAAACCTGAGATCACTGAGCCGGGTAATAGAGTGGATATAAATATAAATATATTTATAAACGTTTGAGGCGCCCGATTGCAACCAAAATAGGAGGTGCACATCTACATGTTATTGCAGTCCCGTATGTACAAAATTTCAACGTTCTGAGGCTACTCGTTTTTGAGTTATGCGAGATACGTACGTACATACGTTCGTACAGACGCCACGAAAAATACTCTTCAGAATTCATTTTAAATCACATTTATAATTTTTTTGGAGGAAAAATGTCTTTTATTCTGCCCTTACGTACAGATATCACGTAAAAACATCGTTAAATTTCATTCGATAGCGGTCAAAATGGATATTTTCGTTGAAATATGCTGCCTGAAACCTTTCGCGATTACAATACTTCCTTTTTACTTCGTACCAGGAAGTAAAACGGTAACAATAACAATCGTTCAATATATGCTCCCTTGGTTAGACCACAGACGATCAGGGCAACCAGGGGAGAAGGTTGTTGTTTGCTGTTCGAGCATGTCCAGTTAAGCGTTGGTGAACCCTATAACCGTTGCACCGAATTTCAAACCGCTCACAAAGTACTTCCCATTGAGACACATGAACAATCCCCCGCAAGCGTTTTCTGGTAGCTCAATTTTTGACCCCGGCGCAAGCGTCCGAAATTTCGATGGGGTCACGGAAATGGGCCAAACTTTGACCCCCCATATCTCGGGCCCTAATTGTCCGATCGACTTGAAATTTGAAACGTGGCTTAACAGGGTTTTGGCCTTCCTCCCAATGCTCGCCAATCGCGGCTCACCATGGGTGGTCCGGGCCTTTTCGCCGTAATGTTGAAACAAAAACTCGCGAATATCTCCGAAACGGTTCGATAGAATGTCGCAAATTTTGGTGTGAAAGGGCTACCTATTTTTACCTACAAACCCTCCAAATTTGGTGTTCCTAGCTTCCATAGTTTTTTTATGGCCAATTTTTGAATGGTTAAAAAATAGCCCAAAAATCGAACGGAAATTCCCTACAGAAACTCCATTCGCGAATTTTAAAAATCCGAGATAGCCAAAATGTTGCTCTCGAAGAGTACATCAATTTAAAAAAAAAGTTTCTCTCTAGGCCCAATAGGACCCGACTTTCATAGGGTCAAAATTCACGAATTTGACACATTTCAGCCGCGACAATTCCCTATAACCAATGCACTGAATTTTAAACCGCTCACACAGTACTTCCCATTGAGACACATGAACAATCCCCCGCAAGCGTTTTCTCGTAGCTCAATTTTTGACGCCGGCGCAAGCATCCGAAATTTCGATGGGGTCACGGAAATGGGCCAAACTTTGACCCCCCGTATCTCGGGCCCTAATTGTCCGATCGACTTGAAATTTGAAACGTGGCCTAACGGGGTTTCGGCCTTCCTCTCTATGCTCGCCAATCGCGGCTCACCATGGGGGGTCCGGGCCTTTTCGCCGTAATGTTAAAACAAAAACTCGCGAATATCTCCGAAACGGTTCGATAGAATGTCGCAAATTTTGGTGTGAAAGGGCTCCCTATTTTTACCTACAAAGCCTCCAAATTTAGTGGTCCTAGCTTCCATAGTTTTTTTATGGCAAATTTTTGAATGTTTAAAAAATAGCCCAAAAATCGAACGGAAATTCCCTACAGAAACTCCATTCGCGAATTTTAAAAATCCGAGATAGCCAAAATGTTGCTCTCGAAGAGTACATCAATTTAAAAAAAACGTATCTGTCTAGGCCCAGTAGGACCCGACTTTCATAGGGTCAAATTTCACGAATTTGACACATTTCGGCCGCGACAATTCCCTATAACCGTTGCACTGAATTTTAAACCGCTCACACAGTACTTCCCATTGAGACACATGAAAATCCCCC
Source organism: Stegodyphus dumicola (assembly GCF_044657685.1). NCBI lineage: Eukaryota > Metazoa > Arthropoda > Arachnida > Araneae > Eresidae > Stegodyphus > Stegodyphus dumicola. The sequence goes on along the minus strand of NC_140780.1, from coordinate 5,816,226 downwards.
GCAAGCGTTTTCTCGTAGCTCAATTTTTGACCCCGGCGCAAGCGTCCGAAATTTCGATGGGGTCACGGAAATGGGCCAAACTTTGACCCCCCCCCATATCTCTGGCCCTAATTGTCCGATCGACTTGAAATTTGAAACGTGGCCTAACGGGGTTTCGGCCTTCCTCTCTATGCTCGCCAATCGCGGCTCACCATGGGGGGTCCGGGCCTTTTCGCCGTAATGTTAAAACAAAAACTCGCGAATATCTCCGAAACGGTTCGATAGAATGTCGCAAATTTTGGTGTGAAAGGGCTCCCTATTCTTACCTACAAAGCCTCCAAATTTAGTGGTCCTAGCTTCCATAGTTTTTTTATGGCGAATTTTTGAATGTTTAAAAAATAGCCCAAAAATCGAACGGAAATTCCCTACAGAAACTGCGTTCGCGAATTTTAAAAATCCGAGATAGCCAAAATGTTGGTCTCGAAGAGTACATCAATTTAAAAAAAAAGTTTCTCTCTAGGCCCAACAGGACCCGACTTTCATAGGGTCAAAGTTCACGAATTTGATACATTTCGGCCGCGACAATTCCCTATAACCGTTGCACCGAATTTCAAACCGCTCACACAGTTCTTCCTATTGAGACACATGAACAATCCCCCGCAAGCGTTTTCTCGTAGCTCAATTTTTGACCCCGGCGCAGGCGACCGAAATTTCGATGGGGGCCGCCCCAATGGTCACGGAAATGGGCCAAACTTTGACCCCCATATCTCGGGCCCTAATTGTCCGATCGACTCGAAATTTGAAACGTGGCCTAACAGGGTTTCGGCCTTCCTCCCCATGCTGGCCAATCGCGGCTCACCATTGGGGGGTCCGGGCCTTTTCGCCGTAATGTTAAACAAAAACTCGCGAATATCTCTGAAACGGTTCGATAGAATGTCGCAAATTTTGGTGTGAAAGGGCTACCTATTTTTACCTACAAACCCTCCAAATTTGGTGGTCCTAGCTTCCATAGTTTTTTTATGGCCAATTTTTGAAGGTTTAAAAAATAGCCCAAAAATCGAACGGAAATTTCCTACAGAAACTCCATTCGCGAATTTTAAAAATCCGAGATAGGGAAAATGTTGCTCTCGAAGAGTACATCAATTTAAAAAAAAAGTTTCTCTCTAGGCCCAATAGGACCCGACTTTCATAGGGTCAAATTTCACGAATTTGACACATTTCGGCCGCGAGAATTCCCTATAACCGTTGCACCGAATTTCAAACCGCTCACACAGTACTTCCCATTGAGACACATGAACAATCCCCCGCAAGCGTTTTCTCGTAGCTCAATTTTTGACCCCGGCGCAAGCGTCCGAAATTTCGATGGGATCACGGAAATGGGCCAAACTTTGACCCCCCATATCTCGGGCCCTAATTGTCCGATCGACTTGAAATTTGAAACGTGGCTTAAAAGGGTTTTGGCCTTCCTCCCAATGCTCGCCAATCGCGGCTCACCATGGGGGGTCCGGGCCTTTTCGCCGTAATGTTGAAACAAAAACTCGCGAATATCTCCGAAACGGTTCGATAGAATGTCGCAAATTTTGGTGTGAAAGGGCTACCTATTTTTACCTACAAACCCTCCAAACTTGGTGTTCCTAGCTTCCATAGTTTTTTTATGGCCAATTTTTAAATGGTTAAAAAATAGCCCAAAAATCGAACGGAAATTCCCTACAGAAACTCCATTCGCGAATTTTAAAAATCCGAGATAGCCAAAATGTTGCTCTCGAAGAGTACATCAATTTTAAAAAAAAGTTTCTCTCTAGGCCCAATAGGACCCGACTTTCATAGGGTCAAATTTCACGAATTTGACACATTTCGGCCGCGACAATTTCCTATAACCGTTGCACTGAATTTTAAACCGCTCACACAGTACTTCCCATTGAGACACATGAAAATCCCCCGCAAGCGTTTTCTCGTAGCTCAATTTTTGACCCCGGCGCAAGCGTCCGAAATTTCGATGGGGTCACGGAAATGGGCCAAACTTTGACCCCCCATATCTCGGGCCCTAATTGTCCGATCGACTTGAAATTTGAAACGTGGCCTAACGGGGTTTCGGCCTTCCTCCCTATGCTCGCCAATCGCGGCTCACCATGGGGGGTCCGGGCCTTTTCGCCGTAATGTTAAAACAAAAACTCGCGAATATCTCCGAAACGGTTCGATAGAATGTCGCAAATTTTGGTGTGAAAGGGCTCCCTATTTTTACCTACAAAGCCTCCAAATTTAGTGGTCCTAGCTTCCATAGTTTTTTTATGGCGAATTTTTGAATGTTTAAAAAATAGCCCAAAAATCGAACGGAAATTCCCTACAGAAACTCCATTCGCGAATTTTAAAAATCCGAGATAGCCAAAATGTTGGTCTTGAAGAGTACATCAATTTAAAAAAAAAGTTTCTCTCTAGGCCCAACAGGACCCGACTTTCATAGGGTCAAAGTTCACGAATTTGATACATTTCGGGCGCGAGAATTCCCTGTAACCGTTGCACCGAATTTCAAACCGCTCACACAGTACTTCCCATTGAGACACATGAACAATCCCCCGCCAGCGTTTTCTCGTAGCTCAATTTTTGACGCCGGCGCAAGCATCCGAAATTTCGATGGGGTCACGGAAATGGGCCAAACTTTGACCCCACATATCTCGGGCCCTAATTGTCCGATCGACTTGAAATTTGAAACGTGGCCTAACAGGGTTTCGGCCTTCCTCCCCATGCTGGCCAATCGCGGCTCACCATGGGGGGTCCGGGCCTTTTCGCCGTAATGTTAAAACAAAAACTCGCGAATATCTCCGAAACGGTTCGATAGAATGTCGCAAATTTTGGTGTGAAAGGGCTCCCTATTTTTACCTACAAAGCCTCCAAATTTAGTGGTCCTAGCTTCCATAGTTTTTTTATGGCGAATTTTTGAATGTTTAAAAAATAGCCCAAAAATCGAACGGAAATTCCCTACAGAAACTCCATTCGCGAATTTTAAAAATCCGAGATAGCCAAAATGTTGGTCTTGAAGAGTACATCAATTTAAAAAAAAAGTTTCTCTCTAGGCCCAACAGGACCCGACTTTCATAGGGTCAAAGTTCACGAATTTGATACATTTCGGGCGCGAGAATTCCCTGTAACCGTTGCACCGAATTTCAAACCGCTCACACAGTACTTCCCATTGAGACACATGAACAATCCCCCGCCAGCGTTTTCTCGTAGCTCAATTTTTGACGCCGGCGCAAGCATCCGAAATTTCGATGGGGTCACGGAAATGGGCCAAACTTTGACCCCACATATCTCGGGCCCTAATTGTCCGATCGACTTGAAATTTGAAACGTGGCCTAACAGGGTTTCGGCCTTCCTCCCCATGCTGGCCAATCGCGGCTCATCATTGGGGGGTCCGGGCCTTTTCGCCGTAATATTAAACAAAAATTCGCGAATATCTCTGAAACGGTTCGATAGAATGTCGCAAAATTTGGTGTGAAAGGGCTCCCTATTTTTACCTACAAACCCTCCAAATTTGGTGGTCCTAGCTTCCATAGTATTTTTTTTGGCGAATTTTTGAATGTTTAAAAAATAGCCCAAAAATCTAACGGAAATTCCCTACAGAAACTCCTTTCGCGAATTTTAAAAATCCGAGATAGCCAAAATGTTGCTCTCGAAGAGTACATCAATTTAAAAAAAAAGTTTCTCTCTAGGCCCAATAGGACCCGACTTTCATAGGGTCAAATTTCACGACTTTGACACATTTCGGCCGCGAGAATTCCCTATAACCGTTGCACCGAATTTCAAACCGCTCACACAGTACTTCCCATTGAGACACATGAACAATCCCCCGCAAGCGTTATCTCGTAGCTCAATTTTTGACGCCGGCGCAAGCATCCGAAATTTCGATGGGGTCACGGAAATGGGCCAAACTTTGACCCCCATATCTCGGGCCCTAATTGTCCGATCGACTTGAAATTTGAAACGTGGCCTAACGGGGTTTCGGCCTTCCTCTCTATGCTCGCCAATCGCGGCTCACCATGGGGGGTCCGGGCCTTTTCGCCGTAATGTTAAAACAAAAACTCGCGAATATCTCCGAAACGGTTCGATAGAATGTCGCAAATTTTGGTGTGAAAGGGCTCCCTATTTTTACCTACAAAGCCTCCAAATTTAGTGGTCCTAGCTTCCATAGTTTTTTTATGGCTAATTTTTGAATGTTTAAAAAATAGCCCAAAAATCGAACGGAAATTCCCTACAGAAACTCCATTCGCGAATTTTAAAAATCCGAGATAGCCAAAATGTTGCTCTCGAAGAGTACATCAATTTAAAAAAAACGTTTCTGTCTAGGCCCAATAGGACCCGACTTTCATAGGGTCAAATTTCACGAATTTGACACATTTCGGCCGCGACAATTCCCTATAACCGTTGCACTGAATTTTAAACCGCTCACACAGTACTTCCCATTGAGACACATGAAAATCCCCCGCAAGCGTTTTCTCGTAGCTCAATTTTTGACCCCGGCGCAAGCGTCCGAAATTTCGATGGGGTCACGGAAATGGGCCAAACTTTGACCCCCCCCATATCTCGGGCCCTAATTGTCCGATCGACTTGAAATTTGAAACGTGGCCTAACAGGGTTTCGGCCTTCCTCCCCATGCTCGCCAATCGCGGCTCACCATGGGGGGACCAGCACTTTTCGCCGTAATGTTAAAACAAAAACTCGCGAATATCTCCGAAACGGTTCGATACAATGTCACAAATTTTGGTGTGAAAGGGCTACCTATTTTTACCTACAAACCCTCCAAATTTGGTGGTCCTAGCTTCCATAGTTTTTTATGGCCAATTTTTGAAGGTTTAAAAAATAGCCCAAAAATCGAACGGAAATTCCCTACAGAAACTCCATTCACGAATTTTAAAAATCCGAGATAGCCAAAATGTTGCTCTCGAAGAGTACATCAATTTAAAAAAAATCTTTCTCTGTAGGCCCAATAGGACCCGACTTTCATAGGGTCAAAATTCACGAATTTGACACATTTCGGCCGCGACAATTCCCTATAACCGTTGCACCGAATTTCAAACCGCTCACACAGTTCTTCCTATTGAGACACATGAACAATCCCCCGCAAGCGTTTTCTCGTAGCTCAATTTTTGACCCCGGCGCAGGCGACCGAAATTTCGATGGGGGCCGCCCCAATGGTCACGGAAATGGGCCAAACTTTGACCCCCATATCTCGGGCCCTAATTGTCCGATCGACTTGAAATTTGAAACGTGGCCTAACAGGGTTTCGGCCTTCCTCCCCATGCTGGCCAATCGCGGCTCACCATTGGGGGGTCCGGGCCTTTTCGCCGTAATGTTAAACAAAAACTCGCGAATATCTCTGAAACGGTTCGATAGAATGTCGCAAATTTTGGTGTGAAAGGGCTACCTATTTTTACCTACAAACCCTCCAAATTTGGTGGTCCTAGCTTCCATAGTTTTTTTATGGCCAATTTTTGAAGGTTTAAAAAATAGCCCAAAAATCGAACGGAAATTTCCTACAGAAACTCCATTCGCGAATTTTAAAAATCCGAGATAGGCAAAATGTTGCTCTCGAAGAGTACATCAATTTAAAAAAAAAGTTTCTCTCTAGGCCCAATAGGACCCGACTTTCATAGGGTCAAATTTCACGAATTTGACACATTTCGGCCGCGAGAATTCCCTATAACCGTTGCACCGAATTTCAAACCGCTCACACAGTACTTCCCATTGAGACACATGAATAATCCCCCGCAAGCGTTTTCTCGTAGCTCAATTTTTGACCCCGGCGCAAGCGTCCGAAATTTCGATGGGGTCACGGAAATGGGCCAAACTTTGACCCCCCATATCTCGGGCCCTAATTGTCCGATCGACTTGAAATTTGAAACGTGGCTTAAAAGGGTTTTGGCCTTCCTCCCAATGCTCGCCAATCGCGGCTCACCATGGGGGGTCCGGGCCTTTTCGCCGTAATGTTGAAACAAAAACTCGCGAATATCTCCGAAACGGTTCGATAGAATGTCGCAAATTTTGGTGTGAAAGGGCTACCTATTTTTACCTACAAACCCTCCAAATTTGGTGTTCCTAGCTTCCATAGTTTTTTTATGGCCAATTTTTAAATGGTTAAAAAATAGCCCTAAAATCGAACGGAAATTCCCTACAGAAACTCCATTCGCGAATTTTAAAAATCCGAGATAGCCAAAATGTTGCTCTCGAAGAGTACATCAATTTAAAAAAAAAGTTTCTTTCTAGGCCCAATAGGACCCGACTTTCATAGGGTCAAATTTCACGAATTTGACACATTTCGGCCGCGACAATTTCCTATAACCGTTGCACTGAATTTTAAACCGCTCACACAGTACTTCCCATTGAGACACATGAAAATCCCCCGCAAGCGTTTTCTCGTAGCTCAATTTTTGACCCCGGCGCAAGCGTCCGAAATTTCGATGGGGTCACGGAAATGGGCCAAACTTTGACCCCCCATATCTCGGGCCCTAATTGTCCGATCGACTTGAAATTTGAAACGTGGCCTAACGGGGTTTCGGCCTTCCTCCCTATGCTCGCCAATCGCGGCTCACCATGGGGGGTCCGGGCCTTTTCGCCGTAATGTTAAAACAAAAACTCGCGAATATCTCCGAAACGGTTCGATAGAATGTCGCAAATTTTGGTGTGAAAGGGCTCCCTATTTTTACCTACAAAGCCTCCAAATTTAGTGGTCCTAGCTTCGATAGTTTTTTTATGGCGAATTTTTGAATGTTTAAAAAATAGCCCAAAAATCGAACGGAAATTCCCTACAGAAACTCCATTCGCGAATTTTAAAAATCCGAGATAGCCAAAATGTTGGTCTTGAAGAGTACATCAATTTAAAAAAAAAGTTTCTCTCTAGGCCCAACAGGACCCGACTTTCATAGGGTCAAAGTTCACGAATTTGATACATTTCGGGCGCGAGAATTCCCTGTAACCGTTGCACCGAATTTCAAACCGCTCACACAGTACTTCCCATTGAGACACATGAACAATCCCCCGCCAGCGTTTTCTCGTAGCTCAATTTTTGACGCCGGCGCAAGCATCCGAAATTTCGATGGGGTCACGGAAATGGGCCAAACTTTGACCCCACATATCTCGGGCCCTAATTGTCCGATCGACTTGAAATTTGAAACGTGGCCTAACAGGGTTTCGGCCTTCCTCCCCATGCTGGCCAATCGCGGCTCACCATTGGGGGGTCCGGGCCTTTTCGCCGTAATATTAAACAAAAATTCGCGAATATCTCTGAAACGGTTCGATAGAATGTCGCAAAATTTGGTGTGAAAGGGCTCCCTATTTTTACCTACAAACCCTCCAAATTTGGTGGTCCTAGCTTCCATAGTATTTTTTTTGGCGAATTTTTGAATGTTTAAAAAATAGCCCAAAAATCTAACGGAAATTCCCTACAGAAACTCCTTTCGCGAATTTTAAAAATCCGAGATAGCCAAAATGTTGCTCTCGAAGAGTACATCAATTTAAAAAAAAAGTTTCTCTCTAGGCCCAATAGGACCCGACTTTCATAGGGTCAAATTTCACGACTTTGACACATTTCGGCCGCGAGAATTCCCTATAACCGTTGCACCGAATTTCAAACCGCTCACACAGTACTTCCCATTGAGACACATGAACAATCCCCCGCAAGCGTTTTCTCGTAGCTCAATTTTTGACCCCGGCGCAAGCGTCCGAAATTTCGATGGGGTCACGGAAATGGGCCGAACTTTGTCCCCCCATATCTCGGGCCCTTATTGTCCGATCGACTTGAAATTTGAAACGTGGCCTAACAGGGTTTCGGCCTTCCTCCCCATGCGTGCCAATCGCGGCTCACCATGGGGGGTCCGGGCCTTTTCGCCGTAATTGTAAAACAAAAAGTCGCGAATATCTCCGAAACGGTTGGATAGAATGTCGCAAATTTTGGTGTGAAAGGGCTACCTATTTTTACCTACAAACCCTCCAAATTTCGTGTTCCTAGCTTCCATAGTTTTTTTATGGCCAATTTTTGAATGGTTAAAAAATAGCCCAAAAATCGAACGCAAATTCCCTACAGAAACTCCATTCGTGAATTTTAAAAATCCGAGATAGCCAAAATGTTGCTCTCGAAGAGTACATCAATTTAAAAAAAAGTTTCTCTCTAGGCCCAATAGGACCCGACTTTCGTAGGGTCAAATTTCACGAATTTGACACATTTCGGCCGCGACAATTCCCTATAACCGTTGCACTGAATTTTAAACCGCTCACACAGTACTTCCCATTGAGACACATGAAAATCCCCCGCAAGCGTTTTCTCGTAGCTCAATTTTTTACCCCGGCGCAAGCGTCCGAAATTTCGATGGGGTCACGGAAATGGGCCAAACTTTGACCCCCATATCTCGGGCCCTAATTGTCCGATCGACTTGAAATTTGAAACGTGGCCTAACGGGGTTTCGGCCTTCCTCTCTATGCTCGCAAATCGCGGCTCACCATGGGGGGTCCGGGCCTTTTCGCCGTAATGTTAAAACAAAAACTCGCGAATATCTCCGAAACGGTTCGATAGAATGTCGCAAATTTTGGTGTGAAAGGGCTCCCTATTTTTATCTACAAAGCCTCCAAATTTAGTGGTCCTAGCTTCCATAGTTTTTTTATGGCGAATTTTTGAATGTTTAAAAAATAGCCCAAAAATCGAACGGAAATTCCCTACAGAAACTCCATTCGCGAATTTTAAAAATCCGAGATAGCCAAAATGTTGGTCTCGAAGAGTGCATCAATTTAAAAAAAAAGTTTCTCTCTAGGCCCAACAGGACCCGACTTTCATAGGGTCAAAGTTCACGATTTTGATACATTTCGGCCGCGAGAATTCCCTGTAACCGTTGCACCGAATTTCAAACCGCTCACACAGTACTTCCCATTGAGACACATGAACAATACCCCGCCAGCGTTTTCTCGTAGCTCAATTTTTGACGCCGGCGCAAGCATCCGAAATTTCGATGGGGTCACGGAAATGGGCCAAACTTTGACCCCACATATCTCGAGCCCTAATTGTCCGATCGACTGGAAATTTGAAACGTGGCCTAACAGGGTTTCGGCCTTCCTCCCCATGCTCGCCAATCGCGGCTCACCATGGGGGTCCGGCCCTTTTCGCCGTAATGTTAAAACAAAAACTCGCGAATATCTCCGAAACGGTTCGATACAATGTCGCAAATTTTGGTGTGAAAGGGCTACCTATTTTTACCTACAAACCCTCCAAATTTGGTGGTCCTAGCTTCCATAGTTTTTTTATGGCCAATTTTTGAAGGTTTAAAAAATAGCCCAAAAATCGAACGGAAATTCCCTACAGAAACTCCATTCGCAAATTTTAAAAATCCGAGATAGCCAAAATGTTGCTCTCGAAGAGTACATCAATTTAAAAAAAAACGTTTCTCTCTAGGCCCAATATGACCCGACTTTCATAGGGTCAAAGTTCACGAATTTGACACATTTCGGCCGCGACAATTCCCTATAACCGTTGCACCGAATTTCAAACCGCTCACACAGTACTTCCCATTGAGACACATGAACAATCCCCCGCAAGCGTTTTCTGGTAGCTCAATTTTTGACCCCGGCGCAAGCGTCCGAAATTTCGATGGGGTCACGGAAATGGGCCAAACTTTGACCCCCCATATCTCGGGCCCTAATTGTCCGATCGACTTGAAATTTGAAACGTGGCTTAACAGGGTTTTGGCCTTCCTCCCAATGCTCGCCAATCGCGGCTCACCATGGGGGGTCCGGGCCATTTCGCCGTAATGTTGAAACAAAAACTCGCGAATATCTCCGAAACGGTTCGATAGAATGTCGCAAATTTTGGTGTGAAAGGGCTACCTATTTTTACCTACAAACCCTCCAAATTTGGTGTTCCTAGCTTCCATAGTTTTTTTATGGCCAATTTTTGAATGGTTAAAAAATAGCCCAAAAATCGAACGGAAATTCCCTAGAGAAACTCCATTCGCGAATTTTAAAAATCCGAGATAGCCAAAATGTTGCTCTCGAAGAGTACATCAATTTAAAAAAAAAGTTTCTCTCTAGGCCCAATAGGAGCCGACTTTCATAGGGTCAAAATTCACGAATTTGACACATTTCGGCCGCGACAATGCCCTATAACCGTTGCACTGAATTTTAAACCGCTCACACAGTACTTCCCATTGAGACACATGAACAATCCCCCGCAAGCGTTTTCTCGTAGCTCAATTTTTGACGCCGGCGCAAGCATCCGAAATTTCGATGGGGTCACGGAAATGGGCCAAACTTTGACCCCCATATCTCGGGCCCTAATTGTCCGATCGACTTGAAATTTGAAACGTGGCCTAACGGGGTTTCGGCCTTCCTCTCTATGCTCGCCAATCGCGGCTCACCATGGGGGGTCCGGGCCTTTTCGCCGTAATGTTAAAACAAAAACTCGCGAATATCTCCGAAACGGTTCGATAGAATGTCGCAAATTTTGGTGTGAAAGGGCTCCCTATTTTTACCTACAAAGCCTCCAAATTTAGTGGTCCTAGCTTCCATAGTTTTTTTATGGCTAATTTTTGAATGTTTAAAAAATAGCCCAAAAATCGAACGGAAATTCCCTACAGAAACTCCATTCGCGAATTTTAAAAATCCGAGATAGCCAAAATGTTGCTCTCGAAGAGTACATCAATTTAAAAAAAACGTTTCTGTCTAGGCCCAATAGGACCCGACTTTCATAGGGTCAAATTTCACGAATTTGACACATTTCGGCCGCGACAATTCCCTATAACCGTTGCACTGAATTTTAAACCGCTCACACAGTACTTCCCATTGAGACACATGAAAATCCCCCGCAAGCGTTTTCTCGTAGCTCAATTTTTGACCCCGGCGCAAGCGTCCGAAATTTCGATGGGGTCACGGAAATGGGCCAAACTTTGACCCCCCCCCATATCTCGGGCCCTAATTGTCCGATCGACTTGAAATTTGAAACGTGGCCTAACAGGGTTTCGGCCTTCCTCCCCATGCTCGCCAATCGCGGCTCACCATGGGGGGACCAGCACTTTTCGCCGTAATGTTAAAACAAAAACTCGCGAATATCTCCGAAACGGTTCGATACAATGTCACAAATTTTGGTGTGAAAGGGCTACCTATTTTTACCTACAAACCCTCCAAATTTGGTGGTCCTAGCTTCCATAGTTTTTTATGGCCAATTTTTGAAGGTTTAAAAAATAGCCCAAAAATCGAACGGAAATTCCCTACAGAAACTCCATTCACGAATTTTAAAAATCCGAGATAGCCAAAATGTTGCTCTCGAAGAGTACATCAATTTAAAAAAAATCTTTCTCTGTAGGCCCAATAGGACCCGACTTTCATAGGGTCAAAATTCACGAATTTGACACATTTCGGCCGCGACAATTCCCTATAACCGTTGCACCGAATTTCAAACCGCTCACACAGTTCTTCCTATTGAGACACATGAACAATCCCCCGCAAGCGTTTTCTCGTAGCTCAATTTTTGACCCCGGCGCAGGCGACCGAAATTTCGATGGGGGCCGCCCCAATGGTCACGGAAATGGGCCAAACTTTGACCCCCATATCTCGGGCCCTAATTGTCCGATCGACTTGAAATTTGAAACGTGGCCTAACAGGGTTTCGGCCTTCCTCCCCATGCTGGCCAATCGCGGCTCACCATTGGGGGGTCCGGGCCTTTTCGCCGTAATGTTAAACAAAAACTCGCGAATATCTCTGAAACGGTTCGATAGAATGTCGCAAATTTTGGTGTGAAAGGGCTACCTATTTTTACCTACAAACCCTCCAAATTTGGTGGTCCTAGCTTCCATAGTTTTTTTATGGCCAATTTTTGAAGGTTTAAAAAATAGCCCAAAAATCGAACGGAAATTTCCTACAGAAACTCCATTCGCGAATTTTAAAAATCCGAGATAGGCAAAATGTTGCTCTCGAAGAGTACATCAATTTAAAAAAAAAGTTTCTCTCTAGGCCCAATAGGACCCGACTTTCATAGGGTCAAATTTCACGAATTTGACACATTTCGGCCGCGAGAATTCCCTATAACCGTTGCACCGAATTTCAAACCGCTCACACAGTACTTCCCATTGAGACACATGAATAATCCCCCGCAAGCGTTTTCTCGTAGCTCAATTTTTGACCCCGGCGCAAGCGTCCGAAATTTCGATGGGGTCACGGAAATGGGCCAAACTTTGACCCCCCATATCTCGGGCCCTAATTGTCCGATCGACTTGAAATTTGAAACGTGGCTTAAAAGGGTTTTGGCCTTCCTCCCAATGCTCGCCAATCGCGGCTCACCATGGGGGGTCCGGGCCTTTTCGCCGTAATGTTGAAACAAAAACTCGCGAATATCTCCGAAACGGTTCGATAGAATGTCGCAAATTTTGGTGTGAAAGGGCTACCTATTTTTACCTACAAACCCTCCAAATTTGGTGTTCCTAGCTTCCATAGTTTTTTTATGGCCAATTTTTAAATGGTTAAAAAATAGCCCAAAAATCGAACGGAAATTCCCTACAGAAACTCCATTCGCGAATTTTAAAAATCCGAGATAGCCAAAATGTTGCTCTCGAAGAGTACATCAATTTAAAAAAAAAGTTTCTTTCTAGGCCCAATAGGACCCGACTTTCATAGGGTCAAATTTCACGAATTTGACACATTTCGGCCGCGACAATTTCCTATAACCGTTGCACTGAATTTTAAACCGCTCACACAGTACTTCCCATTGAGACACATGAAAATCCCCCGCAAGCGTTTTCTCGTAGCTCAATTTTTGACCCCGGCGCAAGCGTCCGAAATTTCGATGGGGTCACGGAAATGGGCCAAACTTTGACCCCCCATATCTCGGGCCCTAATTGTCCGATCGACTTGAAATTTGAAACGTGGCCTAACGGGGTTTCGGCCTTCCTCCCTATGCTCGCCAATCGCGGCTCACCATGGGGGGTCCGGGCCTTTTCGCCGTAATGTTAAAACAAAAACTCGCGAATATCTCCGAAACGGTTCGATAGAATGTCGCAAATTTTGGTGTGAAAGGGCTCCCTATTTTTACCTACAAAGCCTCCAAATTTAGTGGTCCTAGCTTCGATAGTTTTTTTATGGCGAATTTTTGAATGTTTAAAAAATAGCCCAAAAATCGAACGGAAATTCCCTACAGAAACTCCATTCGCGAATTTTAAAAATCCGAGATAGCCAAAATGTTGGTCTTGAAGAGTACATCAATTTAAAAAAAAAGTTTCTCTCTAGGCCCAACAGGACCCGAATTTCATAGGGTCAAAGTTCACGAATTTGATACATTTCGGGCGCGAGAATTCCCTGTAACCGTTGCACCGAATTTCAAACCGCTCACACAGTACTTCCCATTGAGACACATGAACAATCCCCCGCCAGCGTTTTCTCGTAGCTCAATTTTTGACGCCGGCGCAAGCATCCGAAATTTCGATGGGGTCACGGAAATGGGCCAAACTTTGACCCCACATATCTCGGGCCCTAATTGTCCGATCGACTTGAAATTTGAAACGTGGCCTAACAGGGTTTCGGCCTTCCTCCCCATGCTGGCCAATCGCGGCTCACCATTGGGGGGTCCGGGCCTTTTCGCCGTAATATTAAACAAAAATTCGCGAATATCTCTGAAACGGTTCGATAGAATGTCGCAAAATTTGGTGTGAAAGGGCTCCCTATTTTTACCTACAAACCCTCCAAATTTGGTGGTCCTAGCTTCCATAGTATTTTTTTTGGCGAATTTTTGAATGTTTAAAAAATAGCCCAAAAATCTAACGGAAATTCCCTACAGAAACTCCTTTCGCGAATTTTAAAAATCCGAGATAGCCAAAATGTTGCTCTCGAAGAGTACATCAATTTAAAAAAAAAGTTTCTCTCTAGGCCCAATAGGACCCGACTTTCATAGGGTCAAATTTCACGACTTTGACACATTTCGGCCGCGAGAATTCCCTATAACCGTTGCACCGAATTTCAAACCGCTCACACAGTACTTCCCATTGAGACACATGAACAATCCCCCGCAAGCGTTTTCTCGTAGCTCAATTTTTGACCCCGGCGCAAGCGTCCGAAATTTCGATGGGGTCACGGAAATGGGCCGAACTTTGTCCCCCCATATCTCGGGCCCTTATTGTCCGATCGACTTGAAATTTGAAACGTGGCCTAACAGGGTTTCGGCCTTCCTCCCGATGCGTGCCAATCGCGGCTCACCATGGGGGGTCCGGGCCTTTTCGCCGTAATTGTAAAACAAAAAGTCGCGAATATCTCCGAAACGGTTGGATAGAATGTCGCAAATTTTGGTGTGAAAGGGCTACCTATTTTTACCTACAAACCCTCCAAATTTCGTGTTCCTAGCTTCCATAGTTTTTTTATGGCCAATTTTTGAATGGTTAAAAAATAGCCCAAAAATCGAACGCAAATTCCCTACAGAAACTCCATTCGTGAATTTTAAAAATCCGAGATAGCCAAAATGTTGCTCTCGAAGAGTACATCAATTTAAAAAAAAGTTTCTCTCTAGGCCCAATAGGACCCGACTTTCGTAGGGTCAAATTTCACGAATTTGACACATTTCGGCCGCGACAATTCCCTATAACCGTTGCACTGAATTTTAAACCGCTCACACAGTACTTCCCATTGAGACACATGAAAATCCCCCGCAAGCGTTTTCTCGTAGCTCAATTTTTTACCCCGGCGCAAGCGTCCGAAATTTCGATGGGGTCACGGAAATGGGCCAAACTTTGACCCCCATATCTCGGGCCCTAATTGTCCGATCGACTTGAAATTTGAAACGTGGCCTAACGGGGTTTCGGCCTTCCTCTCTATGCTCGCAAATCGCGGCTCACCATGGGGGGTCCGGGCCTTTTCGCCGTAATGTTAAAACAAAAACTCGCGAATATCTCCGAAACGGTTCGATAGAATGTCGCAAATTTTGGTGTGAAAGGGCTCCCTATTTTTATCTACAAAGCCTCCAAATTTAGTGGTCCTAGCTTCCATAGTTTTTTTATGGCGAATTTTTGAATGTTTAAAAAATAGCCCAAAAATCGAACGGAAATTCCCTACAGAAACTCCATTCGCGAATTTTAAAAATCCGAGATAGCCAAAATGTTGGTCTCGAAGAGTACATCAATTTAAAAAAAAAGTTTCTCTCTAGGCCCAACAGGACCCGACTTTCATAGGGTCAAAGTTCACGATTTTGATACATTTCGGCCGCGAGAATTCCCTGTAACCGTTGCACCGAATTTCAAACCGCTCACACAGTACTTCCCATTGAGACACATGAACAATACCCCGCCAGCGTTTTCTCGTAGCTCAATTTTTGACGCCGGCGCAAGCATCCGAAATTTCGATGGGGTCACGGAAATGGGCCAAACTTTGACCCCACATATCTCGAGCCCTAATTGTCCGATCGACTGGAAATTTGAAACGTGGCCTAACAGGGTTTCGGCCTTCCTCCCCATGCTCGCCAATCGCGGCTCACCATGGGGGTCCGGCCCTTTTCGCCGTAATGTTAAAACAAAAACTCGCGAATATCTCCGAAACGGTTCGATACAATGTCGCAAATTTTGGTGTGAAAGGGCTACCTATTTTTACCTACAAACCCTCCAAATTTGGTGGTCCTAGCTTCCATAGTTTTTTTATGGCCAATTTTTGAAGGTTTAAAAAATAGCCCAAAAATCGAACGGAAATTCCCTACAGAAACTCCATTCGCGAATTTTAAAAATCCGAGATAGGCAAAATGTTGCTCTCGAAGAGTACATCAATTTAAAAAAAAAGTTTCTCTCTAGGCCCAATAGGACCCGACTTTCATAGGGTCAAATTTCACGAATTTGACACATTTCGGCCGCGAGAATTCCCTATAACCGTTGCACCGAATTTCAAACCGCTCACACAGTACTTCCCATTGAGACACATGAATAATCCCCCGCAAGCGTTTTCTCGTAGCTCAATTTTTGACCCCGGTGCAAGCGTCCGAAATTTCGATGGGGTCACGGAAATGGGCCAAACTTTGACCCCCCATATCTCGGGCCCTAATTGTCCGATCGACTTGAAATTTGAAACGTGGCTTAAAAGGGTTTTGGCCTTCCTCCCAATGCTCGCCAATCGCGGCTCACCATGGGGGGTCCGGGCCTTTTCGCCGTAATGTTGAAACAAAAACTCGCGAATATCTCCGAAACGGTTCGATAGAATGTCGCAAATTTTGGTGTGAAAGGGCTACCTATTTTTACCTACAAACCCTCCAAATTTGGTGTTCCTAGCTTCCATAGTTTTTTTATGGCCAATTTTTAAATGGTTAAAAAATAGCCCAAAAATCGAACGGAAATTCCCTACAGAAACTCCATTCGCGAATTTTAAAAATCCGAGATAGCCAAAATGTTGCTCTCGAAGAGTACATCAATTTAAAAAAAAAGTTTCTTTCTAGGCCCAATAGGACCCGACTTTCATAGGGTCAAATTTCACGAATTTGACACATTTCGGCCGCGACAATTTCCTATAACCGTTGCACTGAATTTTAAACCGCTCACACAGTACTTCCCATTGAGACACATGAAAATCCCCCGCAAGCGTTTTCTCGTAGCTCAATTTTTGACCCCGGCGCAAGCGTCCGAAATTTCGATGGGGTCACGGAAATGGGCCAAACTTTGACCCCCCATATCTCGGGCCCTAATTGTCCGATCGACTTGAAATTTGAAACGTGGCCTAACGGGGTTTCGGCCTTCCTCCCTATGCTCGCCAATCGCGGCTCACCATGGGGGGTCCGGGCCTTTTCGCCGTAATGTTAAAACAAAAACTCGCGAATATCTCCGAAACGGTTCGATAGAATGTCGCAAATTTTGGTGTGAAAGGGCTCCCTATTTTTACCTACAAAGCCTCCAAATTTAGTGGTCCTAGCTTCGATAGTTTTTTTATGGCGAATTTTTGAATGTTTAAAAAATAGCCCAAAAATCGAACGGAAATTCCCTACAGAAACTCCATTCGCGAATTTTAAAAATCCGAGATAGCCAAAATGTTGGTCTTGAAGAGTACATCAATTTAAAAAAAAAGTTTCTCTCTAGGCCCAACAGGACCCGACTTTCATAGGGTCAAAGTTCACGAATTTGATACATTTCGGGCGCGAGAATTCCCTGTAACCGTTGCACCGAATTTCAAACCGCTCACACAGTACTTCCCATTGAGACACATGAACAATCCCCCGCCAGCGTTTTCTCGTAGCTCAATTTTTGACGCCGGCGCAAGCATCCGAAATTTCGATGGGGTCACGGAAATGGGCCAAACTTTGACCCCACATATCTCGGGCCCTAATTGTCCGATCGACTTGAAATTTGAAACGTGGCCTAACAGGGTTTCGGCCTTCCTCCCCATGCTGGCCAATCGCGGCTCACCATTGCGGGGTCCGGGCCTTTTCGCCGTAATATTAAACAAAAATTCGCGAATATCTCTGAAACGGTTCGATAGAATGTCGCAAAATTTGGTGTGAAAGGGCTCCCTATTTTTACCTACAAACCCTCCAAATTTGGTGGTCCTAGCTTCCATAGTATTTTTTTTGGCGAATTTTTGAATGTTTAAAAAATAGCCCAAAAATCTAACGGAAATTCCCTACAGAAACTCCTTTCGCGAATTTTAAAAATCCGAGATAGCCAAAATGTTGCTCTCGAAGAGTACATCAATTTAAAAAAAAAGTTTCTCTCTAGGCCCAATAGGACCCGACTTTCATAGGGTCAAATTTCACGACTTTGACACATTTCGGCCGCGAGAATTCCCTATAACCGTTGCACCGAATTTCAAACCGCTCACACAGTACTTCCCATTGAGACACATGAACAATCCCCCGCAAGCGTTTTCTCGTAGCTCAATTTTTGACCCCGGCGCAAGCGTCCGAAATTTCGATGGGGTCACGGAAATGGGCCGAACTTTGTCCCCCCATATCTCGGGCCCTTATTGTCCGATCGACTTGAAATTTGAAACGTGGCCTAACAGGGTTTCGGCCTTCCTCCCCATGCGTGCCAATCGCGGCTCACCATGGGGGGTCCGGGCCTTTTCGCCGTAATTGTAAAACAAAAAGTCGCGAATATCTCCGAAACGGTTGGATAGAATGTCGCAAATTTTGGTGTGAAAGGGCTACCTATTTTTACCTACAAACCCTCCAAATTTCGTGTTCCTAGCTTCCATAGTTTTTTTATGGCCAATTTTTGAATGGTTAAAAAATAGCCCAAAAATCGAACGCAAATTCCCTACAGAAACTCCATTCGTGAATTTTAAAAATCCGAGATAGCCAAAATGTTGCTCTCGAAGAGTACATCAATTTAAAAAAAAGTTTCTCTCTAGGCCCAATAGGACCCGACTTTCGTAGGGTCAAATTTCACGAATTTGACACATTTCGGCCGCGACAATTCCCTATAACCGTTGCACTGAATTTTAAACCGCTCACACAGTACTTCCCATTGAGACACATGAAAATCCCCCGCAAGCGTTTTCTCGTAGCTCAATTTTTTACCCCGGCGCAAGCGTCCGAAATTTCGATGGGGTCACGGAAATGGGCCAAACTTTGACCCCCATATCTCGGGCCCTAATTGTCCGATCGACTTGAAATTTGAAACGTGGCCTAACGGGGTTTCGGCCTTCCTCTCTATGCTCGCAAATCGCGGCTCACCATGGGGGGTCCGGGCCTTTTCGCCGTAATGTTAAAACAAAAACTCGCGAATATCTCCGAAACGGTTCGATAGAATGTCGCAAATTTTGGTGTGAAAGGGCTCCCTATTTTTATCTACAAAGCCTCCAAATTTAGTGGTCCTAGCTTCCATAGTTTTTTTATGGCGAATTTTTGAATGTTTAAAAAATAGCCCAAAAATCGAACGGAAATTCCCTACAGAAACTCCATTCGCGAATTTTAAAAATCCGAGATAGCCAAAATGTTGGTCTCGAAGAGTACATCAATTTAAAAAAAAAGTTTCTCTCTAGGCCCAACAGGACCCGACTTTCATAGGGTCAAAGTTCACGATTTTGATACATTTCGGCCGCGAGAATTCCCTGTAACCGTTGCACCGAATTTCAAACCGCTCACACAGTACTTCCCATTGAGACACATGAACAATACCCCGCCAGCGTTTTCTCGTAGCTCAATTTTTGACGCCGGCGCAAGCATCCGAAATTTCGATGGGGTCACGGAAATGGGCCAAACTTTGACCCCACATATCTCGAGCCCTAATTGTCCGATCGACTGGAAATTTGAAACGTGGCCTAACAGGGTTTCGGCCTTCCTCCCCATGCTCGCCAATCGCGGCTCACCATGGGGGTCCGGCCCTTTTCGCCGTAATGTTAAAACAAAAACTCGCGAATATCTCCGAAACGGTTCGATACAATGTCGCAAATTTTGGTGTGAAAGGGCTACCTATTTTTACCTACAAACCCTCCAAATTTGGTGGTCCTAGCTTCCATAGTTTTTTTATGGCCAATTTTTGAAGGTTTAAAAAATAGCCCAAAAATCGAACGGAAATTCCCTACAGAAACTCCATTCGCAAATTTTAAAAATCCGAGATAGCCAAAATGTTGCTCTCGAAGAGTACATCAATTTAAAAAAAAACGTTTCTCTCTAGGCCCAATATGACCCGACTTTCATAGGGTCAAAGTTCACGAATTTGACACATTTCGGCCGCGACAATTCCCTATAACCGTTGCACCGAATTTCAAACCGCTCACACAGTACTTCCCATTGAGACACATGAACAATCCCCCGCAAGCGTTTTCTGGTAGCTCAATTTTTGACCCCGGCGCAAGCGTCCGAAATTTCGATGGGGTCACGGAAATGGGCCAAACTTTGACCCCCCATATCTCGGGCCCTAATTGTCCGATCGACTTGAAATTTGAAACGTGGCTTAACAGGGTTTTGGCCTTCCTCCCAATGCTCGCCAATCGCGGCTCACCATGGGGGGTCCGGGCCATTTCGCCGTAATGTTGAAACAAAAACTCGCGAATATCTCCGAAACGGTTCGATAGAATGTCGCAAATTTTGGTGTGAAAGGGCTACCTATTTTTACCTACAAACCCTCCAAATTTGGTGTTCCTAGCTTCCATAGTTTTTTTATGGCCAATTTTTGAATGGTTAAAAAATAGCCCAAAAATCGAACGGAAATTCCCTAGAGAAACTCCATTCGCGAATTTTAAAAATCCGAGATAGCCAAAATGTTGCTCTCGAAGAGTACATCAATTTAAAAAAAAAGTTTCTCTCTAGGCCCAATAGGAGCCGACTTTCATAGGGTCAAAATTCACGAATTTGACACATTTCGGCCGCGACAATGCCCTATAACCGTTGCACTGAATTTTAAACCGCTCACACAGTACTTCCCATTGAGACACATGAACAATCCCCCGCAAGCGTTTTCTCGTAGCTCAATTTTTGACGCCGGCGCAAGCATCCGAAATTTCGATGGGGTCACGGAAATGGGCCAAACTTTGACCCCCATATCTCGGGCCCTAATTGTCCGATCGACTTGAAATTTGAAACGTGGCCTAACGGGGTTTCGGCCTTCCTCTCTATGCTCGCCAATCGCGGCTCACCATGGGGGGTCCGGGCCTTTTCGCCGTAATGTTAAAACAAAAACTCGCGAATATCTCCGAAACGGTTCGATAGAATGTCGCAAATTTTGGTGTGAAAGGGCTCCCTATTTTTACCTACAAAGCCTCCAAATTTAGTGGTCCTAGCTTCCATAGTTTTTTTATGGCTAATTTTTGAATGTTTAAAAAATAGCCCAAAAATCGAACGGAAATTCCCTACAGAAACTCCATTCGCGAATTTTAAAAATCCGAGATAGCCAAAATGTTGCTCTCGAAGAGTACATCAATTTAAAAAAAACGTTTCTGTCTAGGCCCAATAGGACCCGACTTTCATAGGGTCAAATTTCACGAATTTGACACATTTCGGCCGCGACAATTCCCTATAACCGTTGCACTGAATTTTAAACCGCTCACACAGTACTTCCCATTGAGACACATGAAAATCCCCCGCAAGCGTTTTCTCGTAGCTCAATTTTTGACCCCGGCGCAAGCGTCCGAAATTTCGATGGGGTCACGGAAATGGGCCAAACTTTGACCCCCCCCATATCTCGGGCCCTAATTGTCCGATCGACTTGAAATTTGAAACGTGGCCTAACAGGGTTTCGGCCTTCCTCCCCATGCTCGCCAATCGCGGCTCACCATGGGGGAACCAGCACTTTTCGCCGTAATGTTAAAACAAAAACTCGCGAATATCTCCGAAACGGTTCGATACAATGTCACAAATTTTGGTGTGAAAGGGCTACCTATTTTTACCTACAAACCCTCCAAATTTGGTGGTCCTAGCTTCCATAGTTTTTTATGGCCAATTTTTGAAGGTTTAAAAAATAGCCCAAAAATCGAACGGAAATTCCCTACAGAAACTCCATTCACGAATTTTAAAAATCCGAGATAGCCAAAATGTTGCTCTCGAAGAGTACATCAATTTAAAAAAAATCTTTCTCTGTAGGCCCAATAGGACCCGACTTTCATAGGGTCAAAATTCACGAATTTGACACATTTCGGCCGCGACAATTCCCTATAACCGTTGCACCGAATTTCAAACCGCTCACACAGTTCTTCCTATTGAGACACATGAACAATCCCCCGCAAGCGTTTTCTCGTAGCTCAATTTTTGACCCCGGCGCAGGCGACCGAAATTTCGATGGGGGCCGCCCCAATGGTCACGGAAATGGGCCAAACTTTGACCCCCATATCTCGGGCCCTAATTGTCCGATCGACTTGAAATTTGAAACGTGGCCTAACAGGGTTTCGGCCTTCCTCCCCATGCTGGCCAATCGCGGCTCACCATTGGGGGGTCCGGGCCTTTTCGCCGTAATGTTAAACAAAAACTCGCGAATATCTCTGAAACGGTTCGATAGAATGTCGCAAATTTTGGTGTGAAAGGGCTACCTATTTTTACCTACAAACCCTACAAATTTGGTGGTCCTAGCTTCCATAGTTTTTTTATGGCCAATTTTTGAAGGTTTAAAAAATAGCCCAAAAATCGAACGGAAATTTCCTACAGAAACTCCATTCGCGAATTTTAAAAATCCGAGATAGGCAAAATGTTGCTCTCGAAGAGTACATCAATTTAAAAAAAAAGTTTCTCTCTAGGCCCAATAGGACCCGACTTTCATAGGGTCAAATTTCACGAATTTGACACATTTCGGCCGCGAGAATTCCCTATAACCGTTGCACCGAATTTCAAACCGCTCACACAGTACTTCCCATTGAGACACATGAATAATCCCCCGCAAGCGTTTTCTCGTAGCTCAATTTTTGACCCCGGCGCAAGCGTCCGAAATTTCGATGGGGTCACGGAAATGGGCCAAACTTTGACCCCCCATATCTCGGGCCCTAATTGTCCGATCGACTTGAAATTTGAAACGTGGCTTAAAAGGGTTTTGGCCTTCCTCCCAATGCTCGCCAATCGCGGCTCACCATGGGGGGTCCGGGCTTTTTCGCCGTAATGTTGAAACAAAAACTCGCGAATATCTCCGAAACGGTTCGATAGAATGTCGCAAATTTTGGTGTGAAAGGGCTACCTATTTTTACCTACAAACCCTCCAAATTTGGTGTTCCTAGCTTCCATAGTTTTTTTATGGCCAATTTTTAAATGGTTAAAAAATAGCCCAAAAATCGAACGGAAATTCCCTACAGAAACTCCATTCGCGAATTTTAAAAATCCGAGATAGCCAAAATGTTGCTCTCGAAGAGTACATCAATTTAAAAAAAAAAGTTTCTTTCTAGGCCCAATAGGACCCGACTTTCATAGGGTCAAATTTCACGAATTTGACACATTTCGGCCGCGACAATTTCCTATAACCGTTGCACTGAATTTTAAACCGCTCACACAGTACTTCCCATTGAGACACATGAAAATCCCCCGCAAGCGTTTTCTCGTAGCTCAATTTTTGACCCCGGCGCAAGCGTCCGAAATTTCGATGGGGTCACGGAAATGGGCCAAACTTTGACCCCCCATATCTCGGGCCCTAATTGTCCGATCGACTTGAAATTTGAAACGTGGCCTAACGGGGTTTCGGCCTTCCTCCCTATGCTCGCCAATCGCGGCTCACCATGGGGGGTCCGGGCCTTTTCGCCGTAATGTTAAAACAAAAACTCGCGAATATCTCCGAAACGGTTCGATAGAATGTCGCAAATTTTGGTGTGAAAGGGCTCCCTATTTTTACCTACAAAGCCTCCAAATTTAGTGGTCCTAGCTTCGATAGTTTTTTTATGGCGAATTTTTGAATGTTTAAAAAATAGCCCAAAAATCGAACGGAAATTCCCTACAGAAACTCCATTCGCGAATTTTAAAAATCCGAGATAGCCAAAATGTTGGTCTTGAAGAGTACATCAATTTAAAAAAAAAGTTTCTCTCTAGGCCCAACAGGACCCGACTTTCATAGGGTCAAAGTTCACGAATTTGATACATTTCGGGCGCGAGAATTCCCTGTAACCGTTGCACCGAATTTCAAACCGCTCACACAGTACTTCCCATTGAGACACATGAACAATCCCCCGCCAGCGTTTTCTCGTAGCTCAATTTTTGACGCCGGCGCAAGCATCCGAAATTTCGATGGGGTCACGGAAATGGGCCAAACTTTGACCCCACATATCTCGGGCCCTAATTGTCCGATCGACTTGAAATTTGAAACGTGGCCTAACAGGGTTTCGGCCTTCCTCCCCATGCTGGCCAATCGCGGCTCACCATTGGGGGGTCCGGGCCTTTTCGCCGTAATATTAAACAAAAATTCGCGAATATCGCTGAAACGGTTCGATAGAATGTCGCAAAATTTGGTGTGAAAGGGCTCCCTATTTTTACCTACAAACCCTCCAAATTTGGTGGTCCTAGCTTCCATAGTATTTTTTTTGGCGAATTTTTGAATGTTTAAAAAATAGCCCAAAAATCTAACGGAAATTCCCTACAGAAACTCCTTTCGCGAATTTTAAAAATCCGAGATAGCCAAAATGTTGCTCTCGAAGAGTACATCAATTTAAAAAAAAAGTTTCTCTCTAGGCCCAATAGGACCCGACTTTCATAGGGTCAAATTTCACGACTTTGACACATTTCGGCCGCGAGAATTCCCTATAACCGTTGCACCGAATTTCAAACCGCTCACACAGTACTTCCCATTGAGACACATGAACAATCCCCCGCAAGCGTTTTCTCGTAGCTCAATTTTTGACCCCGGCGCAAGCGTCCGAAATTTCGATGGGGTCACGGAAATGGGCCGAACTTTGTCCCCCCATATCTCGGGCCCTTATTGTCCGATCGACTTGAAATTTGAAACGTGGCCTAACAGGGTTTCGGCCTTCCTCCCGATGCGTGCCAATCGCGGCTCACCATGGGGGGTCCGGGCCTTTTCGCCGTAATTGTAAAACAAAAAGTCGCGAATATCTCCGAAACGGTTGGATAGAATGTCGCAAATTTTGGTGTGAAAGGGCTACCTATTTTTACCTACAAACCCTCCAAATTTCGTGTTCCTAGCTTCCATAGTTTTTTTATGGCCAATTTTTGAATGGTTAAAAAATAGCCCAAAAATCGAACGCAAATTCCCTACAGAAACTCCATTCGTGAATTTTAAAAATCCGAGATAGCCAAAATGTTGCTCTCGAAGAGTACATCAATTTAAAAAAAAGTTTCTCTCTAGGCCCAATAGGACCCGACTTTCGTAGGGTCAAATTTCACGAATTTGACACATTTCGGCCGCGACAATTCCCTATAACCGTTGCACTGAATTTTAAACCGCTCACACAGTACTTCCCATTGAGACACATGAAAATCCCCCGCAAGCGTTTTCTCGTAGCTCAATTTTTTACCCCGGCGCAAGCGTCCGAAATTTCGATGGGGTCACGGAAATGGGCCAAACTTTGACCCCCATATCTCGGGCCCTAATTGTCCGATCGACTTGAAATTTGAAACGTGGCCTAACGGGGTTTCGGCCTTCCTCTCTATGCTCGCAAATCGCGGCTCACCATGGGGGGTCCGGGCCTTTTCGCCGTAATGTTAAAACAAAAACTCGCGAATATCTCCGAAACGGTTCGATAGAATGTCGCAAATTTTGGTGTGAAAGGGCTCCCTATTTTTATCTACAAAGCCTCCAAATTTAGTGGTCCTAGCTTCCATAGTTTTTTTATGGCGAATTTTTGAATGTTTAAAAAATAGCCCAAAAATCGAACGGAAATTCCCTACAGAAACTCCATTCGCGAATTTTAAAAATCCGAGATAGCCAAAATGTTGGTCTCGAAGAGTACATCAATTTAAAAAAAAAGTTTCTCTCTAGGCCCAACAGGACCCGACTTTCATAGGGTCAAAGTTCACGATTTTGATACATTTCGGCCGCGAGAATTCCCTGTAACCGTTGCACCGAATTTCAAACCGCTCACACAGTACTTCCCATTGAGACACATGAACAATACCCCGCCAGCGTTTTCTCGTAGCTCAATTTTTGACGCCGGCGCAAGCATCCGAAATTTCGATGGGGTCACGGAAATGGGCCAAACTTTGACCCCACATATCTCGAGCCCTAATTGTCCGATCGACTGGAAATTTGAAACGTGGCCTAACAGGGTTTCGGCCTTCCTCCCCATGCTCGCCAATCGCGGCTCACCATGGGGGTCCGGCCCTTTTCGCCGTAATGTTAAAACAAAAACTCGCGAATATCTCCGAAACGGTTCGATACAATGTCGCAAATTTTGGTGTGAAAGGGCTACCTATTTTTACCTACAAACCCTCCAAATTTGGTGGTCCTAGCTTCCATAGTTTTTTTATGGCCAATTTTTGAAGGTTTAAAAAATAGCCCAAAAATCGAACGGAAATTCCCTACAGAAACTCCATTCGCAAATTTTAAAAATCCGAGATAGCCAAAATGTTGCTCTCGAAGAGTACATCAATTTAAAAAAAAACGTTTCTCTCTAGGCCCAATATGACCCGACTTTCATAGGGTCAAAGTTCACGAATTTGACACATTTCGGCCGCGACAATTGCCTATAACCGTTGCACCGAATTTCAAACCGCTCACACAGTACTTCCCATTGAGACACATGAACAATCCCCCGCAAGCGTTTTCTGGTAGCTCAATTTTTGACCCCGGCGCAAGCGTCCGAAATTTCGATGGGGTCACGGAAATGGGCCAAACTTTGACCCCCCATATCTCGGGCCCTAATTGTCCGATCGACTTGAAATTTGAAACGTGGCTTAACAGGGTTTTGGCCTTCCTCCCAATGCTCGCCAATCGCGGCTCACCATGGGGGGTCCGGGCCATTTCGCCGTAATGTTGAAACAAAAACTCGCGAATATCTCCGAAACGGTTCGATAGAATGTCGCAAATTTTGGTGTGAAAGGGCTACCTATTTTTACCTACAAACCCTCCAAATTTGGTGTTCCTAGCTTCCATAGTTTTTTTATGGCCAATTTTTGAATGGTTAAAAAATAGCCCAAAAATCGAACGGAAATTCCCTAGAGAAACTCCATTCGCGAATTTTAAAAATCCGAGATAGCCAAAATGTTGCTCTCGAAGAGTACATCAATTTAAAAAAAAAGTTTCTCTCTAGGCCCAATAGGAGCCGACTTTCATAGGGTCAAATTTCACGAATTTGACACATTTCGGCCGCGACAATTGCCTATAACCGTTGCACTGAATTTTAAACCGCTCACACAGTACTTCCCATTGAGACACATGAAAATCCCCCGCAAGCGTTTTCTCGTAGCTCAATTTTTGACGCTGGCGCAAGCATCCGAAATTTCGATGGGGTCACGGAAATGGGCCAAACTTTGACCCCACATATCTCGGGCCCTAATTGTCCGATCGACTTGAAATTTGAAACGTGGCCTAACAGGGTTTCGGCCTTCCTCCCCATGCTTGCCAATCGCGGCTCACCATGGGGGGTCCGGGCCTTTTCGCCGTAATTTTAAAACAAAAAGTCGCGAATATCTCCGAAACGGTTGGATAGAATGTCGCAAATTTTGGTGTGAAAGGGCTACCTATTTTTACCTACAAACCCTCCAAATTTCGTGTTCCTAGCTTCCATAGTTTTTTTATGGCCAATTTTTGAATGGTTAAAAAATAGCCCAAAAATCGAACGGAAATTACCTACAGAAACTCCATTCGCGAATTTTAAAAATCCGAGATAGCCAAAATGTTGCTCTCGAGGAGTACATCAATTTAAAAAAAAGTTTCTCTCTAGGCCCAATAGGACCCGACTTTCATAGGGTCAAAATTCACGAATTTGACACATTTCGGCCGCGACAATTCCCTATAACCGTTGCACTGAATTTTAAACCGCTCACACAGTACTACCCATTGAGACACATGAACAATCCCCCGCAAGCGTTTTCTCGTAGCTCAATTTTTGACGCCGGCGCAAGCATCCGAAATTTCGATGGGGTCACGGAAATGGGCCAAAATTTGACCCCCCGTATCTCGGGCCCTAATTGTCCGATCGACTTGAAATTTGAAACGTGGCCTAACAGGGTTTCGGCCTTCCTCCCCATGCTTGCCAATCGCGGCTCACCATGGGGGGTCCGGGCCTTTTCGCCGTAATTTTGAAACAAAAACTCGCGAATATCTCCGAAACGGTTCGATAGAATGTCGCAAATTTTGGTGTGAAAGGGCTACCTATTTTTACCTACAAACCCTCCAAATTTGGTGGTCCTAGCTTCCATAGTTTTTTTATGGCCAATTTTTGAAGGTTTAAAAAATAGCCCAAAAATCGAACGGAAATTCCCTACAGAAACTCCATTCACGAATTTTAAAAATCCGAGATAGCCAAAATGTTGCTCTCGAAGAGTACATCAATTTAAAAAAATGTTTCTCTGTAGGCCCAATAGGACCCGACTTTCATAGGGTCAAAATTCACGAATTTGACACATTTCGGCCGCGACAATTCACTATAACCGTTGCACCGAATTTCAAACCGCTCACACAGTTCTTCCTATTGAGACACATGAACAATCCCCCGCAAGCGTTTTCTCGTAGCTCAATATTTGACCCCGGCGCAGGCGACCGAAATTTCGATGGGGGCCGCCCCAATGGTCACGGAAATGGGCCAAACTTTGACCCCCATATCTCGGGCCCTAATTGTCCGATCGACTTGAAATTTGAAACGTGGCCTAACAGGGTTTCGGCCTTCCTCCCCATGCTGGCCAATCGCGGCTCACCATTGGGGGGTCCGGGCCTTTTCGCCGTAATGTTAAACAAAAACTCGCGAATATCTCTGAAACGGTTCGATAGAATGTCGCAAATTTTGGTGTGAAAGGGCTCCCTATTTTTACCTACAAAGCCTCCAAATTTGGTGGTCCTAGCTTCCATAGTTTTTTTATGGCCAATTTTTGAAGGTTTAAAAAATAGCCCAAAAATCGAACGGAAATTCCCTACAGAAACTCCATTCACGAATTTTAAAAATCCGAGATAGCCAAAATGTTGCTCTCGAAGAGTACATCAATTTAAAAAAAATGTTTCTCTGTAGGCCCAATAGGACCCGACTTTCATAGGGTCAAAATTCACGAATTTGACATATTTCGGCCGCGACAATTCCCTATAACCGTTGCACCGAATTTCAAACCGCTCACACAGTTCTTCCTATTGAGACACATGAACAATCCCCCGCAAGCGTTTTCTCGTAGCTCAATTTTTGACCCCGGCGCAGGCGACCGAAATTTCGATGGGGGCCGCCCCAATGGTCACGGAAATGGGCCAAACTTTGACCCCCATATCTCGGGCCCTAATTGTCCGATCGACTTGAAATTTGAAACGTGGCCTAACAGGGTTTCGGCCTTCCTCCCCATGCTGGCCAATCGCGGCTCACCATTGGGGGGTCCGGGCCTTTTCGCCGTAATGTTAAACAAAAACTCGCGAATATCTCTGAAACGGTTCGATAGAATGTCGCAAATTTTGGTGTGAAAGGGCTCCCTATTTTTACCTACAAACCCTCCAAATTTGGTGGTCCTAGCTTCCATAGTATTTTTTTTGGCGAATTTTTGAATGTTTAAAAAATAGCCCAAAAATCTAACGGAAATTCCCTACAGAAACTCCTTTCGCGAATTTTAAAAATCCGAGATAGCCAAAATGTTGCTCTCGAAGAGTACATCAATTTAAAAAAAAAGTTTCTCTCTAGGCCCAATAGGACCCGACTTTCATAGGGTCAAATTTCACGAATTTGACACATTTCGGCCGCGAGAATTCCCTATAACCGTTGCACCGAATTTCAAACCGCTCACATAGTACTTCCCATTGAGACACATGAACAATCCCCCGCAAGCGTTTTCTCGTAGCTCAATTTTTGACCCCGGCGCAAGCGTCCGAAATTTCGATGGGGTCACGGAAATGGGCCAAACTTTGACCCCCCATATCTCGGGCCCTAATTGTCCGATCGACTTGAAATTTTAAACGTGGCTTAACAGGGTTTTGGCCTTCCTCCCAATGCTCGCCAATCGCGGCTCACCATGGGGGATGCGGGCCTTTTCGCCGTAATGTTTAAACAAAAACTCGCGAATATCTCCGAAACGGTTCGATAGAATGTCGCAAATTTTGGTGTGAAAGGGCTACCTATTTTTACCTACAAACCCTCCAAATTTGGTGGTCCTAGCTTCCATAGTTTTTTTATGGCCAATTTTTGAAGGTTTAAAAAATAGCCCAAAAATCGAACGGAAATTCCCTACAGAAACTCCATTCACGAATTTTAAAAATCCGAGATAGCCAAAATGTTGCTCTCGAAGAGTACATCAATTTAAAAAAAATGTTTCTCTGTAGGCCCAATAGGACCCGACTTTCATAGGGTCAAAATTCACGAATTTGACACATTTCGGCCGCGACAATTCCCTATAACCGTTGCACCGAATTTCAAACTGCTCACACAGTTCTTCCTATTGAGACACATGAACAATCCCCCGCAAGCGTTTTCTCGTAGCTAAATTTTTGACCCCGGCGCAGGCGACCGAAATTTCGATGGGGGCCGGCCCAATGGTCACGGAAATGGGCCAAACTTTGACCCCCATATCTCGGGCCCTAATTGTCCGATCGACTTGAAATTTGAAACGTGGCCTAACAGAGTTTCGGCCTTCCTCCCCATGCTGGCCAATCGCGGCTCACCATTGGGGGGTCCGGGCCTTTTCGCCGTAATATTAAACAAAAACTCGCGAATATCTCTGAAACGGTTCAAAAGAATGTCGCAAATTTTGGTGTGAAAGGGGTCCCTATTTTTACCTACAAAACCTCCAAATTTAGTGGTCCTAGCTTCCATAGTTTTTTTATGGCAAATTTTTGAATGTTTAAAAAATAGCCCAAAAATCGAACGGAAATTCCCTACAGAAACTCCATTCGCGAATTTTAAAAATCCGAGATAGCCAAAATGTTGGTCTCGAAGAGTACATCAATTTAAAAAAAACGTTTCTCTCTAGGCCCAACAGGACCCGACTTTCATAGGGTCAAAGTTCACGAATTTGATACATTTCGGCCGCGAGAATTCCCTGTAACCGTTGCACCGAATTTCAAACCGCTCACACAGTACTTCCCATTGAGACACATGAACAATACCCCGCCAGCGTTTTCTCGTAGCTCAATTTTTGACGCCGGCGCAAGCATCCGAAATTTCGATGGGGTCACGGAAATGGGCCAAACTTTGACCCCACATATCTCGGGCCCTAATTGTCCGATCGACTTGAAATTTGAAACGTGGCCTAACAGGGTTTCGGCCTTCCTCCCCATGCTCGCCAATCGCGGGTCACCATGGGGGGTCCGGCCCTTTTCGCCGTAATGTTAAAACAAAAACTCGCGAATATCTCCGAAACGGTTCGATACAATGTCGCAAATTTTGGTGTGAAAGGGCTACCTATTTTTACCTACAAACCCTCCAAATGTGGCGGTCGTAGCTTCCATAGTTTTTTTATGGCCAATTTTTGAAGGTTTAAAAAATAGCCCAAAAATCGAACGGAAATTCCCTACAGAAACTCCATTCACGAATTTTAAAAATCCGAGATAGCCAAAATGTTGCTCTCGAAGAGTACATCAATTTAAAAAAAATGTTTCTCTGTAGGCCCAATAGGACCCGACTTTCATAGGGTCAAAATTCACGAATTTGACACATTTCGGCCGCGACAATTCCCTATAACAGTTGCACCGAATTTCAAACCGCTCACACAGTTGTTCCTATTGAGACACATGAACAATCCCCCGCAAGCGTTTTCTCGTAGCTCAATTTTTGACCCCGGCGCAGGCGACCGAAATTTCGATGGGTGCCGCCCCAATGGTCACGGAAATGGGCCAAACTTTGACCCCCATATCTCGGGCCCTAATTGTCCGATCGACTTGAAATTTGAAACGTGGCCTAACAGGGTTTCTGCCTTCCTTCCCATGCTGGCCAATCGCGGATCACCATTGGGGGGTCCGGGCCTTTTCGCCGTAATGTTAAACAAAAACTCGCGAATATCTCTGAAACGGTTCGATAGAATGTCGCAAATTTTGGTGTGAAAGGGCTCCCTATTTTTACCTACAAACCCTCCAAATTTGGTGGTCCTAGCTTCCATAGTATTTTTTTTGGCGAATTTTTGAATGTTTAAAAAATAGCCCAAAAATCTAACGGAAATTCCCTACAGAAACTCCTTTCGCGAATTTTAAAAATCCGAGATAGCCAAAATGTTGCTCTCGAAGAGTACATCAATTTAAAAAAACAAGTTTCTCTCTAGGCCCAATAGGACCCGACTTTCATAGGGTCAAATTTCACGAATTTGACACATTTCGGCCGCGAGAATTCCCTATAACCGTTGCACCGAATTTCAAACCGCTCACACAGTACTTCCCATTGAGACACATGAACAATCCCCCGCAAGCGTTTTCTCGTAGCTCAATTTTTGACCCCGGCGCAAGCGTCCGAAATTTCGATGGGGTCACGGAAATGGGCCAAACTTTGACCCCCCATATCTCGGGCCCTAATTGTCCGATCGACTTGAAATTTGAAACGTGGCTGAACAGGGTTTTGGCCTTCCTCCCAATGCTCGCCAATCGCGGCTCACCATGGGGGGTCCGGGCCTTTTCGCCGTAATGTTTAAACAAAAACTCGCGAATATCTCTGAAACGGTTCGATAGAATGTCGCAAATTTTGGTGTGAAAGGGCTCCCTATTTTTACCTACAAACCCTCCAAATTTAGTGGTCCTAGCTTCCATAGTTTTTTTATGGCGAATTTTTGAATGTTTAAAAAATAGCCCAAAAATCGAACGGAAATTCCCTACAGAAACTCCATTCGCGAATTTTAAAAATCCGAGATAGCCAAAATGTTGGTCTCGAAGAGTACATCAATTTAAAAAAAAAGTTTCTCTCTAGGCCCAACAGGACCCGACTTTCATAGGGTCAAAGTTCACGAATTTGATACTTTTCGGCCGCGAGAATTCCCTGTAACCGTTGCACCGAATTTCAAACCGCTCACACAGTACTTCCCATTGAGACACATGAACAATCCCCCGCCAGCGTTTTCTCGTAGCTCAATTTTTGACGCCGGCGCAAGCATCCGAAATTGCGATGGGGGCCGCCCCAATGGTCACGGAAATGGGCCAAACTTTGACCCCCCATATCTCGGGCCCTAATTGTCCGATCGACTTGAAATTTGAAACGTGGCCTAACAGGGTTTCGGCCTTCCTCCCCATGCTCGCCAATCGCGGCTCACCATTGGGGGGTCCGGGCCTTTTCGCCGTAATGTTAAACATAAACTCGCGAATATCTCCGAAACGGTTCGATAGAATGTCGCAAATTTTGGTGTGAAAGGGCTCCCTATTTTTACCTACAAACCCTCCAAATTTGGTGGTCCTAGCTTCCATAGTATCTTTTTTGGCGAATTTTTGAATGTTTAAAAAATAGCCCAAAAATCTAACGGAAATTCCCTACAGAAACTCCTTTCGCGAATTTTAAAAATCCGAGATAGCCAAAATGTTGCTCTCGAAGTGTACATCAATTTTAAAAAAAAGTTTCTCTCTAGGCCCAATAGGACCCGACTTTCATAGGGTCAAATTTCACGAATTTGACACATTTCGGCCGCGAGAATTCCCTATAACCGTTGCACCGAATTTCAAACCGCTCACACAGTACAACCCATTGATACACATGAACAATCCCCCGCAAGCGTTTTCTCGTAGCTCAAATTTTGACCCCGGCGCAATCGTCCGAAATTTCGATGGGGTCACGGAAATGGGCCAAACTTTGACCCCCCATATCTCGGGCCCTAATTGTCCGATCGACTTGAAATTTGAAACGTGGCCTAACAGGGTTTCGGCTTTCTTCCCCATGCTCGCCAATCGCGGCTCACCATGGGGGTTCCGGGCCTTTTCGCCGTAATTTTAAAACAAAAACTCGCGAATATCTCTTAAACGGTTCGATAGAATGTCGCAAATTTTGGTGTGAAAGGGCTACCTATTTTTACCTACAAACCCTCCAAATTTGGTGGTCCTAGCTTCCATAGTATTTTTTTTGGCGAATTTTTGAAGGTTTAAAAAATAGCCCAAAAATCTAACGGAAATTCCCTACAGAAACTCCTTTCGCG
This sequence comes from Stegodyphus dumicola, assembly GCF_044657685.1. Classification (NCBI taxonomy): domain Eukaryota; kingdom Metazoa; phylum Arthropoda; class Arachnida; order Araneae; family Eresidae; genus Stegodyphus; species Stegodyphus dumicola. Next base: position 5,782,685 of record NC_140780.1, on the reverse strand, counting down.
AATTTTAAAAATCCGAGATAGCCAAAATGTTGCTCTCGAAGAGTACATCAATTTAAAAAAAAAGTTTCTCTCTAGGCCCAATAGGACCCGACTTTCATAGGGTCAAATTTCACGAATTTGACACATTTCGGCCGCGAGAATTCCCTATAACCGTTGCACCGAATTTCAAACCGCTCACACAGTACTTCCCATTCAGACACATGAACAATCCCCCGCATGCGTTTTCTGGTAGCTCAATTTTTGACCCCGGCGCAAGCGTCCGAAATTTCGATGGGGTCACGGAAATGGGCCAAACTTTGACCCCCCATATCTCGGGCCCTAATTGTCCGATCGACTTGAAATTTAAAACGTGGCCTAACAGGGTTTCGGCCTTCCTCCCCATGCTCGCCAATCGCGGCTCACCATGGGGGGTCCGGGCGTTTTCGCCGTAATTTTGAAACAAAAACTCGCGAATATCTCCGAAACGGTTCGATAGAATGTCGCAAATTTTGGTGTGAAAGGGCTACCTATTTTTACCTACAAACCCTCCAAATTTAGTGGTCCTAGCTTCCATAGTTTTTTTATGGCCAATTTTTGAAGGTTTAAAAAATAGCCCAAAAATCGAACGGAAATTCCCTACAGAAACTCCATTCACGAATTTTAAAAATCCGAGATAGCCAAAATGTTGCTTTCGAAGAGTACATCAATTTAAAAAAAATATTTCTCTGTAGGCCCAATAGGACCCGACTTTCATAGGGTCAAAATTCACGAATTTGACACATTTCGCCCTGGACAATGGCCTATAACCGTTGCACCGAATTTCAAACCGCTCACACAGTACTTCCCATTGAGACACACGAACAATCCCCCGCAAGCGTTTTCTCGTAGCTCAATTTTTGACCCCGGCGCAAGCGTCCGAAATTTCGATGGGGTCACGGAAATGGGCCAAACTTTGACCCCCCATATCTCGGGCCCTAACTGTCCGATCGACTTGAAATTTGAAAAGTGGCTTAACAGTGTTTCGGCCTTCCTGCCCATGCTCGCCAATCGTTGCTCACCATGGGGGTCCAGGCCTTTTCGCCGTAATGTTAAAACAAAAAATCGCGAATATCTCCGAAACAGTTCGATAGAATTTCGCAAATTTTGGTGTGAAAGGGCTCCCTATTTTTACCTACAAAAAGTCCAAATTTGGTGGTCCTAGCTTCCATAGTTTTGTTTATGGCGAATTTTTGAATGTTTAAAAAATAGCCCAAAAATCGAACGGAAATTTCCTACAGAAACTACATTCGCGAATTTTAAAAATCCGAGATAGCCAAAATGTTCCTCTCGAAGAGTACATCAATTTTAAAAAAAAGTTTCTCTCTAGGCCCAATAGGACCCGACTTTCATAGGGTCAAAGTTCACGAATTTGACACATTTCGGCTGCGACAATGGCGTATAACCATTGCACCGAATTTCAAACCGCTCACACAGTACTTCCCATTGAGACACACGAACAATCCCCCGCAAGCGTTTTCTCGTAGCTCATTTTTTGACCCCGGCGCAAGCGTCCGAAATTTCGATGGGGTCACGGAAATGGTCACAGAAATGGGCCAAACTTTGACCCCCCAATATCTCGGGCCCTAATTGTCCGATCGACTTGAAATTTGAAACGTGGCCTAACAGGGTTTCGGCCTTCCTCCCCATGCTCGCCAATCGCGGCTCACCATGGGGGGTCCGGGCCTTTTCGCCGTAATGTTAAAACAAAAACTCGCGAATATCTCCGAAACGGTTCGATAGAATGTCCCAAATTTTGGTGTGAAAGAGCTCCCTGTTTTTACCTACAAACCCTCCAAATTTGGTGGTCCTAGCTTCAACAGTGTTTTTATGGCGAATTTTTGAATGTTTAAAAAATAGCCCAAAAATCGAACGGAAATTTCCTACAGAAACTCCATTCGCGAATTTTAAAAATCCGAGATAGCCAAAATGTTGCTCTCGAAGAGTACATCAATTTAAAAAAAAACGTTTCTCTCTAGGCCCAATAGGACCCGACTTTCATAGGGTCAAAGTTCACGAATTTGACACATTTCGGCCGCAACAATTCCCTATAACCGTTGCACCGAATTTCAAACCGCTCACACAGTACTTCCCACTGAGACACATGAACAATTCCCCGCAAACGTTTTCTCGTAGCTCAAATTTTGACCCCGGCGCAAGCGTACGAAATTTCGATGGGGTCACGGAAATGTGCCAAACTTTGACACCCCATATCTCGGGCCCTAATTGTCCGATCGACTTGAAATTTGAAACGTGGCCTAACAGGGTTTCGGCCTTCCTCCTCATGCTCGCCAATCGCGGCTCCCCATGGGGCTCCAGGCCTTTTCGCCGTAATGTTAAAACAAAAACTCGCGAATATCTCCGAAACGGTTCGATAGAATGCCGCAAATTTTGGTGTAAAAGGGCTCCCTATTTTTACCTACAAACACTCCAAATTTGGTGGTCCTAGCTTCCATAGTTTTGTTTATGGCGAATGTTTGAATGTTTAAAAAATAGAGCAAAAATCGAACGGAAATTCCCTACAGAAACTCCATTCGCGAATTTTAAAAATCCGAGATAGCCAAAATGTTGCTCTCGAAGAGTACATCAATTTAAAAAAAAAGGTTTCTCTCTAGGCCCAATAGGATCCGACTTTCATAGGGTCAAATTTCACGAATTTGACACATTTCGGCCGCGACAATTCCCTATAACCGTTGCACCGAATTTCAAACCGCTCACACAGTACTTCCCATTGAGACACATGAACAACTCCCGCAAGCGTTTTCTCGTAGCTCAATTTTTGACCCCGGCGCAAGCGTTAGAAATTTCGATGGGGTCACGGAAATGGGCCAAATTTTCACCCCCCATATCTCGGGCCCTAATTGTCCGATCGACTTGAAGTTTGAAACGTGGCCTAACAGGGTTTCGGCCTTCCTGCCCATGCTCGCCAATCGTTGCTCACCATGGGAGTCCAGGCCTTTTCGCCGTAATGTTAAAAGTAAAAATCGCGAATATCTCCGAAACAGTTCGATAGAATGCCGCAAATTTTGGTGTGAAATGGCTCCCTATTTTTACCTATAAACACTCCAAATTTGGTGGTCCTAGCTTCCATAGTTTTGTTTATGGCGAATTTTTGAATGTTTAAAAAATAGCCCAAAAATCGAACGGAAATTTCCTACAGAAACTCCATTCGCGAATTTTAAAAATCCGAGATAGCCAAAATGTTCCTCTCAAAGAGTACATCAATTTTAAAAAAAAGTTTCTCTCTAGGCCCAATAGGACCCGACTTTCAAGGGTCAAAGTTCACGGATTTGACACATTTCGGCCGCGACAATGGCCTATAACCGTTGCACCCAATTTCAAACCGCTCACACAGTACTTCCCATTGAGACACACGAACAATCCCCCGCAGCGTTTTCTCGTAGCTCAATTTTTGACCCCGGCGCAAGCGTCCGAAATTTCGATGGGGTCACGGAAATGGTCACAGAAATGGGCCAAACTTTGACCCCCCAATATCTCGGGCCCTAATTGTCCGATCGACTTGAAATTTTAAACGTGGCTTAACAGGGTTTCGGCCTTCCTCCCCATGCTCGCCAATCGCGGCTCACCATGGGGGGTCCGGGCGTTTTCGCCGTAATTTTGAAACAAAAACTCGCGAATATCTCCGAAACGGTTCGATAGAATGTCGCAAATTTTGGTGTGAAAGGGCTACCTATTTTTACCTACAAACCCTCCAAATTTAGTGGTCCTAGCTTCCATAGTTTTTTTATGGCCAATTTTTGAAGGTTTAAAAAATAGCCCAAAAATCGAACGGAAATTCCCTACAGAAACTCCATTCACGAATTTTAAAAATCCGAGATAGCCAAAATGTTGCTTTCGAAGAGTACATCAATTTAAAAAAAATATTTCTCTGTAGGCCCAATAGGACCCGACTTTCATAGGGTCAAAATTCACGAATTTGACACATTTCGCCCTGGACAATGGCCTATAACCGTTGCACCGAATTTCAAACCGCTCACACAGTACTTCCCATTGAGACACACGAACAATCCCCCGCAAGCGTTTTCTCGTAGCTCAATTTTTGACCCCGGCGCAAGCGTCCGAAATTTCGATGGGGTCACGGAAATGGGCCAAACTTTGACCCCCCATATCTCGGGCCCTAACTGTCCGATCGACTTGAAATTTGAAAAGTGGCTTAACAGTGTTTCGGCCTTCCTGCCCATGCTCGCCAATCGTTGCTCACCATGGGGGTCCAGGCCTTTTCGCCGTAATGTTAAAACAAAAAATCGCGAATATCTCCGAAACAGTTCGATAGAATTTCGCAAATTTTGGTGTGAAAGGGCTCCCTATTTTTACCTACAAAAAGTCCAAATTTGGTGGTCCTAGCTTCCATAGTTTTGTTTATGGCGAATTTTTGAATGTTTAAAAAATAGCCCAAAAATCGAACGGAAATTTCCTACAGAAACTACATTCGCGAATTTTAAAAATCCGAGATAGCCAAAATGTTCCTCTCGAAGAGTACATCAATTTTAAAAAAAAGTTTCTCTCTAGGCCCAATAGGACCCGACTTTCATAGGGTCAAAGTTCACGAATTTGACACATTTCGGCTGCGACAATGGCGTATAACCATTGCACCGAATTTCAAACCGCTCACACAGTACTTCCCATTGAGACACACGAACAATCCCCCGCAAGCGTTTTCTCGTAGCTCAATTTTTGACCCCGGCGCAAGCGTCCGAAATTTCGATGGGGTCACGGAAATGGTCACAGAAATGGGCCAAACTTTGACCCCCCAATATCTCGGGCCCTAATTGTCCGATCGACTTGAAATTTGAAACGTGGCCTAACAGGGTTTCGGCCTTCCTCCCCATGCTCGCCAATCGCGGCTCACCATGGGGGGTCCGGGCCTTTTCGCCGTAATGTTAAAACAAAAACTCGCGAATATCTCCGAAACGGTTCGATAGAATGTCCCAAATTTTGGTGTGAAAGAGCTCCCTGTTTTTACCTACAAACCCTCCAAATTTGGTGGTCCTAGCTTCAACAGTGTTTTTATGGCGAATTTTTGAATGTTTAAAAAATAGCCCAAAAATCGAACGGAAATTTCCTACAGAAACTCCATTCGCGAATTTTAAAAATCCGAGATAGCCAAAATGTTGCTCTCGAAGAGTACATCAATTTAAAAAAAAACGTTTCTCTCTAGGCCCAATAGGACCCGACTTTCATAGGGTCAAAGTTCACGAATTTGACACATTTCGGCCGCAACAATTCCCTATAACCGTTGCACCGAATTTCAAACCGCTCACACAGTACTTCCCACTGAGACACATGAACAATTCCCCGCAAACGTTTTCTCGTAGCTCAAATTTTGACCCCGGCGCAAGCGTACGAAATTTCGATGGGGTCACGGAAATGTGCCAAACTTTGACACCCCATATCTCGGGCCCTAATTGTCCGATCGACTTGAAATTTGAAACGTGGCCTAACAGGGTTTCGGCCTTCCTCCTCATGCTCGCCAATCGCGGCTCCCCATGGGGCTCCAGGCCTTTTCGCCGTAATGTTAAAACAAAAACTCGCGAATATCTCCGAAACGGTTCGATAGAATGCCGCAAATTTTGGTGTAAAAGGGCTCCCTATTTTTACCTACAAACACTCCAAATTTGGTGGTCCTAGCTTCCATAGTTTTGTTTATGGCGAATGTTTGAATGTTTAAAAAATAGAGCAAAAATCGAACGGAAATTCCCTACAGAAACTCCATTCGCGAATTTTAAAAATCCGAGATAGCCAAAATGTTGCTCTCGAAGAGTACATCAATTTAAAAAAAAAGGTTTCTCTCTAGGCCCAATAGGATCCGACTTTCATAGGGTCAAATTTCACGAATTTGACACATTTCGGCCGCGACAATTCCCTATAACCGTTGCACCGAATTTCAAACCGCTCACACAGTACTTCCCATTGAGACACATGAACAACTCCCGCAAGCGTTTTCTCGTAGCTCAATTTTTGACCCCGGCGCAAGCGTTAGAAATTTCGATGGGGTCACGGAAATGGGCCAAATTTTCACCCCCCATATCTCGGGCCCTAATTGTCCGATCGACTTGAAGTTTGAAACGTGGCCTAACAGGGTTTCGGCCTTCCTGCCCATGCTCGCCAATCGTTGCTCACCATGGGAGTCCAGGCCTTTTCGCCGTAATGTTAAAAGTAAAAATCGCGAATATCTCCGAAACAGTTCGATAGAATGCCGCAAATTTTGGTGTGAAATGGCTCCCTATTTTTACCTATAAACACTCCAAATTTGGTGGTCCTAGCTTCCATAGTTTTGTTTATGGCGAATTTTTGAATGTTTAAAAAATAGCCCAAAAATCGAACGGAAATTTCCTACAGAAACTCCATTCGCGAATTTTAAAAATCCGAGATAGCCAAAATGTTCCTCTCAAAGAGTACATCAATTTTAAAAAAAAGTTTCTCTCTAGGCCCAATAGGACCCGACTTTCAAGGGTCAAAGTTCACGGATTTGACACATTTCGGCCGCGACAATGGCCTATAACCGTTGCACCCAATTTCAAACCGCTCACACAGTACTTCCCATTGAGACACACGAACAATCCCCCGCAGCGTTTTCTCGTAGCTCAATTTTTGACCCCGGCGCAAGCGTCCGAAATTTCGATGGGGTCACGGAAATGGTCACAGAAATGGGCCAAACTTTGACCCCCCAATATCTCGGGCCCTAATTGTCCGATCGACTTGAAATTTTAAACGTGGCTTAACAGGGTTTCGGCCTTCGTCCCCATGCTCGCCAATCGCGGCTCACCATGGGGGGTCCGGGCCTTTTCGCCGTAATGTTAAAACAAAAACCCGCGAATATCTCCGAAACGGTTCGATAGAATGTCGCAAATTTTGGTGTGAAAGGGCTACCTATTTTTACCTACAAACCCTCCAAATTTGGTGGTCCTAGCTTCCATAGTGTTTTTATGGCGAATTTTTGAATGTTTAAAAAATAGGCAAAAATTCGAACGGAAATTCCGTACAGAAACTCCATTCGCGAATTTTAAAAATCCGAGATAGCCAAAATGTTGCTCTCGAAGAGTACATCAATTTAAAAAAAAAGGTGTCTCTCTAGGCCCAATAGGACCCGACATTAATATGGTCAAATTTCACGAATTTGACACATTTCGGCCGCGACAATTCCCTATAACCGTTGCACCGAATTTCAAACCGCTCACACAGTACTTCCCATTGAGACACATGAATAATCCCCCGCAAGCGTTTTCTCGTAGCTCAATTTTTGACCCCGGCGCAAGCGTCCGAAATTTCGATGGGGTCACGGAAATGGGCCAAACTTTGACCCCCCATATCTCGGGCCCTAAATGTCCGATCGACTTGAAATTTGAAACGTGGCGTAACAGGGTTTCGGCCTTCCTCCCCATGCTCGCCAATCGCGGCTCACCATGGGGGGTCCAGGCCTTTTCGCCGTAATGTTAAAACAAAAACTCGCGAATATCTCCGAAACGGTTCGATAGAATGTCCCAAATTTTGGTGTGAAAGAGCTCCCTATTTTTACCTACAAACCCTCCAAATTTGGTGGTCCTAGCTTCCACAGTGTTTTTATGGCGAATTTTTGAATGTTTAAAAAATAGCCGAAAAATCGAACGGAAATTTCCTACAGAAACTCCATTCGCGAATTTTAAAAATCCGAGATAGACAAAATGTTCCTTTCGAAGAGTACATCAATTTTTAAAAAAAGTTTCTCTCTAGGCCCAATAGGACCCGACTTTCATAGGGCCAAATTTCACGAATTTGACACATTTCGGCCGCGACAATTCCCTATAACCGTTGCACCGAATTTCAAACCGCTCACACAGTACTTCCCATTGAGACACATGAACAACTCCCGCAAGCGTTTTCTCGTAGCTCAATTTTTGACCCCGGCGCAAGCATTAGAAATTTCGATGGGGTCACGAAAATGGGCCAAATTTTGACCACCCATATCTCGGGCCCTAATTGTCCGATCGACTTGAAGTTTGAAACGTGGCCTAACAGGGTTTCGGCCTTCCTCCCCATGCTCGCCAATCGCGGCTCACCATGGGGGGTCCAGGCCTTTTCGCCGTAATGTTAAAACAAAAACTCGCGAATATCTCCGAAACGGTTCGATAGAATGTCGCAAATTTTGGTGTGAAAGAGCTCCCTATTTTTACCTACAAACCCTCCAAATTTGGTGGTCCTAGCTTCCACAGTTTTTTTATGGCGAATTTTTGAAGGTTTAAAAAATAGCCCAAAAATCGAACGGAAATTTCCTACAGAAACTCCCTTCGCGAATTTTAAAAATCCGAGACAGCCAAAATGTTTCTCGAAGAGTACATCAATTTTAAAAAAAAGTTTCTCTCTAGGCACAATAGGACCCGACTTTCATAGGGTCAAAATTCACGAATTTGACACATTTCGCCCGCGACAATGGCCTATAACCGTTGCACCGAATTTCAAACCGCTCACACAGTACTTCCCATTGAGACACACGAACAATCCCCCGCAAGCGTTTTCTCGTAGCTCAATTTTTGACCCCGGCGCAAGCGTCCGAAATTTCGATGGGGTCACGGAAATGGGCCAAACTTTGACCCCCCATATCTCGGGCCCTAACTGTCCGATCGACTTGAAATTTGAAAAGTGGCTTAACAGTGTTTCGGCCTTCCTGCCCATGCTCGCCAATCGTTGCTCACCATGGGGGTCCAGGCCTTTTCGCCGTAATGTTAAAACAAAAAATCGCGAATATCTCCGAAACAGTTCGATAGAATTTCGCAAATTTTGGTGTGAAAGGGCTCCCTATTTTTACCTACAAATACTCCAAATTTGGTGGTCCTAGCTTCCATAGTTTTGTTTATGGCGAATTTTTGAATGTTTAAAAAATAGCCCAAAAATCGAACGGAAATTTCCTACAGAAACTCCATTCGCGAATTTTAAAAATCCGAGATAGCCAAAATATTCCTCTCGAAGAGTACATCAATTTTAAAAAAAAGTTTCTCTCTAGGCCCAATAGGACCCGACTTTCATAGGGTCAAAGTTCACGAATTTGACACATTTCGGCCGCGACAATGGCCTATAACCGTTGCACCGAATTTCAAACCGCTCACACAGTACTTCCCATTGAGACACACGAACAATCCCCCGCAAGCGTTTTCTCGTAGCTCAATTTTTGACCCCGGCGCAAGCGTCCGAAATTTCGATGGGGTCACGGAAATGGTCACAGAAATGGGCCAAACTTTGACCCCCCAATATCTCGGGCCCTAATTGTCCGATCGACTTGAAATTTGAAACGTGGCCTAACAGGGTTTCGGCCTTCCTCCCCATGCTTGCCAATCGCGGCTCACCGTGGGGGGTCCGGGCCTTTTCGCCGTAATGTTAAAACAAAAACTCGCGAATATCTCCGAAACGGTTCGATAGAATGTCCCAAATTTTGGTGTGAAAGAGCTCCCTATTTTTACCTACAAACCCTCCAAATTTGGTGGTCCTAGCTTCAACAGTGTTTTTATGGCGAATTTTTGAATGTTTAAAAAATAGCCCAAAAATCGAACGGAAATTTCCTACAGAAACTCCATTCGCGAATTTTAAAAATCCGAGATAGCCAAAATGTTGCTCTCGAAGAGTACATCAATTTTAAAGAAAATTTTTCTCTCTGGGCCCAATAGGACCCGACTTTCATAGGTTCAAAGTTCACGAATTTGACTCATTTCGGCCGCGACAATTCCCTATAACCGTTGCACCGAATTTCAAACCGCTCACACAGTACTTCCCACTGAGACACATGAACAATCCCCCGCAAACGTTTTCTCGTAGCTCAATTTTTGACCCCGGCGCAAGCGTACGAAATTTCGATGGGGTCACGGAAATGTGCCAAACTTTGACCCCCCATATCTCGGGCCCTAATTGTCCGATCGACTTGAAATTTGAAACGTGGCCTAACAGGGTTTCGGCCTTCCTCCTCATGCTCGCCAATCGCGGCTCCCCATGGGGCTCCAGGCCTTTTCGCCGTAATGTTAAAAGAAAAACTCGCGAATATCTCCGAAACAGTTCGATAGAATGCCGCAAATTTTGGTGTGAAAGGGCTCCCTATTTTTACCTACAAACACTCCAAATTTGGTGGTCCTAGCTTCCATAGTTTTGTTTATGGCGAATTTTTGAATGTTTAAAAAATAGCCCAAAAATCGAACGGAAATTTCCTACAGAAACTCCATTCGCGAATTTTAAAAATCCGAGATAGCCAAAATGTTCCTCTCAAAGAGTACATCAATTTTAAAAAAAAGTTTCTCTCTGGGCCCAATAGGACCCGACTTTCATAGGGTCAAAGTTCAAGAATTTGACACATTTCGGCCGCGACAATGGCCTATAACCGTTGCACCGAATTTCAAACCGCTCACACAGTACTTCCCATTGAGACACACGAACAATCCCCCGCAAGCGTTTTCTCGTAGCTCAATTTTTGACCCCGGCGCAAGCGTCCGAAATTTCGATGGGGTCACGGAAATGGTCACAGAAATGGGCCAAACTTTGACCCCCCAATATCTCGGGCCCTAATTGTTCGATCGACTTGAAATTTTAAACGTGGCCTAACAGGGTTTCGGCCTTCGTCCCTATGCTCGCCAATCGCGGCTCACCATGGGGGGTCCGGGCCTTTTCGCCGTAATGTTAAAACAAAAACCCGCGAATATCTCCGAAACGGTTCGATAGAATGTCGCAAATTTTGGTGTGAAAGGGCTACCTATTTTTACCTACAAACCCTCCAAATTTGGTGGTCCTAGCTTCCATAGTGTTTTTATGGCGAATTTTTGAATGTTTAAAAAATAGGCAAAAATTCGAACGGAAATTCCGTACAGAAACTCCATTCGCGAATTTTAAAAATCCGAGATAGCCAAAATGTTGCTCTCGAAGAGTACATCAATTTAAAAAAAAAGGTGTCTCTCTAGGCCCAATAGGACCCGACATTAATATCGTCAAATTTCACGAATTTGACACATTTCGGCCGCGACAATTCCCTATAACCGTTGCACCGAATTTCAAACCGCTCACACAGTACTTCCATTGAGACACATGAACAATCCCCCGCAAGCGTATTCTCGTAGCTCAATTTTTGACCCCGGCGCAAGCGTCCGAAATTTCGATGGGGTCACCGAAATGGGCCTAACTTTGACCCCCCATATCTCGGGCCCTAAATGTGAGATCGACTTGAAATTTGAAACGTGGCGTAACAGGGTTTCGGCCTTCCTCCCCATGCTCGCCAATCGCGGCTCACCATGGGGGGTCCAGGCCTTTTCGCCGTAATGTTAAAACAAAAACTCGCGAATATCTCCGAAACGGTTCGATAGAATGTCCCAAATTTTGGTGTGAAAGAGCTCCCTATTTTTACCTACAAAGCCTCCAAATTTGGTGGTCCTAGCTTCCACAGTGTTTTTATGGCGAATTTTTGAATGTTTAAAAAATAGCCCAAAAATCGAACGGAAATTTCCTACAGAAACTCCATTCGCGAATTTTAAAAATCCGAGATAGCCAAAATGTTGCTCTCGAAGAGTACATCCATTTAAAAAAAAAGGTTTCTCTCTAGGCCCAATAGGATCCGACTTTCATAGGGTCAAATTTCACGAATTTGACACATTTCGGCCGCGACAATTCCCTATAACCGTTGCACCGAATTTCAAACCGCTCACACAATACTTCCCACTGAGACACATGAACAATCCCCCGCAAACGTTTTCTCGTAGCTCAATTTTTGACCCCGGCGCAAGCGTTAGAAATTTCGATGGGGTCACGGAAATGGGCCAAATTTTGACCCCCCATATCTCGGGCCCTAATTGTCCGATCGACTTGAAGTTTGAAACGTGGCCTAACAGGGTTTCGGCCTTCCTGCCCATGCTCGCCAATCGTTGCTCACCATGGGGGTCCAGGCCTTTTCGCCGTGATGTTAAAACAAAAAATCGCGAATATCTCCGAAACAGTTCGATAGAATGCCGCAAATTTTGGTGTGAAAGGGCTCCCTATTTTTACCTACAAACACTCCAAATTTGGTGGTCCTAGCTTCCATAGTTTTGTTTATGGCGAATTTTTGAATGTTTAAAAAATAGCCCAAAAATCGAACGGAAATTTCCTACAGAAACTCCACTCGCGAATTTTAAAAATCCGAGATAGCCAAAATGTTCCTCTCAAAGAGTACATCAATTTTAAAAAAAAGTTTCTCTCTGGGCTAAATAGGACCCGACTTTCATAGGGTCAAAGTTCACGAATTTGACACATTTCGGCCGCGACAATGGCCTATAACCGTTGCACCGAATTTCAAACCGCTCACACAGTACTTCCCATTGAGACACACGAACAATCCCCCGCAAGCGTTTTCTCGTAGCTCAATTTTTGACCCCGGCGCAAGCGTCCGAAATTTCGATGGGGTCACGGAAATGGTCACAGAAATGGGCCAAACTTTGACCCCCCAATATCTCGGGCCCTAATTGTCCGATCGACTTGAAATTTAAAACGTGGCGTAACAGGGTTTCGGCCTTCCTCCCCATGCTCGCCAATCGCGGCTCACCATGGGGGGTCCAGGCCTTTTCGCCGTAATGTTAAAACAAAAACTCACGAATATCTCCGAAACGGTTCGATAGAATGTCCCAAATTTTGGTGTGAAAGAGCTCCCTATTTTTACCTACAAACCCTCCAAATTTGGTGGTCCTAGCTTCCACAGTTTTTTTATGGCGAATTTTTGAAGGTTTAAAAAATAGCCCAAAAATCGAACGGAAATTTCCTACAGAAACTCCCTTCGCGAATTTTAAAAATCCGAGACAGCCAAAATGTTCCTCTCGAAGAGTACATCAATTTTAAAAAAAAGTTTCTCTCTAGGCACAATAGGACCCGACTTTCATAGGGTCAAAATTCACGAATTTGACACATTTCGGCCGCGACAATGGCCTATAACCGTTGCACCGAATTTCAAACCGCTCACACAGTACTTCCCATTGAGACACACGAACAATCCCCCGCAAGCGTTTTCTCGTAGCTCAATTTTTGACCCCGGCGCAAGCGTCCGAAATTTCGATGGGGTCACGGAAATGGTCACAGAAATGGGCCAAACTTTGACCCCCCAATATCTCGGGCCCTAATTGTCCGATCGACTTGAAATTTAAAACGTGGCGTAACAGGGTTTCGGCCTTCCTCCCCATGCTCGCCAATCGCGGCTCACCATGGGGGGTCCAGGCCTTTTCGCCGTAATGTTAAAACAAAAACTCACGAATATCTCCGAAACGGTTCGATAGAATGTCCCAAATTTTGGTGTGAAAGAGCTCCCTATTTTTACCTACAAACCCTCCAAATTTGGTGGTCCTAGCTTCCACAGTTTTTTTATGGCGAATTTTTGAAGGTTTAAAAAATAGCCCAAAAATCGAACGGAAATTTCCTACAGAAACTCCATTCGCGAATTTTAAAAATCCGAGATAGCCAAAATGTTCCTCTCGAAGAGTACATCAATTTTAAAAAAAAGTTTCTCTCTAGGCCCAATAGGACCCGACTTTCATAGGGTCAAAGTTCACGAATTTGACACATTTCGGCCGCGACAATTCCCTATAACCGTTGCACCGAATTTCAAACCGCTCACACAGTACTTCCCATTGAGACACACGAACAATCCCCGCAAGCGTTTTCTCGTAGCTCAATTTTTGACCCCGGCGCAAGCGTCCGAAATTTCGATGGGGTCACGGAAATGGTCACAGAAATGGGCCAAACTTTGACCCCCCAATATCTCGGGCCCTAATTGTCCGATCGACTTGAAATTTGAAACGTGGCCTAACAGGGTTTCGGCCTTCCTCCCCATGCTCGCCAATCGCGGCTCACCATGGGGGGTCCGGGCCTTTTCGCCGTAATGTTAAAACAAAAACTCGCGAATATCTCCGAAACGGTTCGATAGAATGTCCCAAATTTTGGTGTGAAAGAGCTCCCTATTTTTACCTACAAACCCTCCAAATTTGGTGGTCTTAGCTTCAATAGTGTTTTTATGGCGAATTTTTGAATGTTTAAAAAATAGCCCAAAAATCGAACGGAAATTTCCTACAGAAACTCCATTCGCGAATTTTAAAAATCCGAGATAGCCAAAATGTTGCTCTCGAAGAGTACATCAATTTTAAAGAAAAAGGTTTCTCTCTGGGCCCAATAGGACCCGACTTTCATAGGTTCAAAATTCACGAATTTGACTCATTTCGGCCGCGATAATTCCCTATAACCGTTGCACCGAATTTCAAACCGCTCACACAGTACTTCCCATTGAGACACATGAACAATCCCCCGCAAGCGTTTTCTCGTAGCTCAATTTTCGACCCCGGCGCAAGCGTTAGAAATTTCGATGGGGTCACGGAAATGGTCACAGAAATGGGCAAATCTTTGACCCCCCATATCTCGGGTCCTAATTGTCCGATCGACTTGAAATTTGAAACGCGGCCTAACAGGGTTTCGGCCTTCCTCCCCATGCTCGCCAATCGCGGCTCACCATGGGGGGTCCAGGCCGTTTCCCCGTAATGTTAAAACAAAAACTCGCGAATATCTCCGAAACGGTTCGATAGAATGTCCCAAATTTTGGTGTGAAAGAGCTCCCTATTTTTACCTACAAACCCTCCAAATTTGGTGGTCTTAGCTTCAACAGTGTTTTTATGGCGAATTTTTGAATGTTTAAAAAATAGCCCAAAAATCGAACGGAAATTTCCTACAGAAACTCCATTCGCGAATTTTAAAAATCCGAGATAGCCAAAATGTTGCTCTCGAAGAGTACATCAATTTTAAAGAAAAAGGTTTCTCTCTGGGCCCAATAGGACCCGACTTTCATAGGTTCAAAGTTCACGAATTTGACTCATTTCGGCCGCGACAATTCCCTATAACCGTTGCACCGAATTTCAAACCGCTCACACAGTACTTCCCATTGAGACACATGAACAATCCCCCGCAAGCGTTTTCTCGTAGCTCAATTTTCGACCCCGGCGCAAGCGTTAGAAATTTCGATGGGGTCACGGAAATGGGCCAAATTTTGACCCCCCATATCTCGGGCCCTAATTGTCCGATCGACTTGAAGTTTGAAACGTGGCCTAACAGGGTTTCGGCCTTCCTGCCCATGCTCGCCAATCGTTGCTCACCATGGGGGTCCAGGCCTTTTCGCCGTAATGTTAAAAAAAATCGCGAATATCTCCGAAACAGTTCGATAGAATGCCGCAAATTTTGGTGTGAAAGGGCTCCCTATTTTTACCTACAAACACTCCAAATTTGGTGGTCCTAGCTTCCATAGTTTTGTTTATGGTGAATTTTTGAATGTTTAAAAAATAGCCCAAAAATCGAACGGAAATTTCCTACAGAAACTCCATTCGCGAATTTTAAAAATCCGAGATAGCCAAAATGTTGCTCTCGAAGAGTACATCAATTTTAAAGAAAAAGGTTTCTCTCTGGGCCCAATAGGACCCGACTTTCATAGGTTCAATGTTCACGAATTTGACTCATTTCGGCCGCGACAATTCCCTATAACCGTTGCACCGAATTTCAAACCGCTCACACAGTACTTCCCATTGAGACACATGAACAATCCCCCGCAAGCGTTTTCTCGTAGCTCAATTTTTGACCCCGGCGCAAGCGTTAGAAATTTCGATGGGGTCACGGAAATGGTCACAGAAATGGGCAAATCTTTGACCCCCCATATCTCGGGTCCTAATTGTCCGATCGACTTGAAATTTGAAACGCGGTCTAACAGGGTTTCGGCCTTCCTCCCCATGCTCGCCAATCGCGGCTCACCATGGGGGGTCCAGGCCGTTTCCCCGTAATTTTAAAACAAAACTCGCGAATATCTCCGAAACGGTTCGATAGAATGTCGCAAATTTTGGTGTGAAAGGGCTCCCTATTTTTATCTACAAACGCTCCAAATTTGGTGGTCCTAGCTTCCATAGTTTTTTATGGCGAATTTCTGAATGTTTAAAAAATAGGCAAAAATTCGAACAGAAATTCCGTACAGAAACTCCATTCGCGAATTTTAAAAATCCGAGATAGCCAAAATGTTGCTCTCGAAGAGTACATGAATTAAAAAAAAAAGGTGTCTCTCTAGGCCCAATAGGACCCGACATTAATATGGTCAAATTTCACGAATTTGACACATTTCGGCCGCGACAATTCCCTATAACCGTTGCACCGAATTTCAAACCGCTCACACAGTACTTCCCATTGAGACACATGAACAATCCCCCGCAAGCGTATTCTCGTAGCTCAATTTTTGACCCCGGCGCAAGCGTCCGAAATTTCGATGGGGTCACTGAAATGGTCACGGAAATGGGCCAAACTTTGACCCCCTAATATCTCGGGCCCTAATTGTCCGATCGACTTGAAATTTGAAACGTGGCCTAACAGGGTTTCGTCCTTCCTCCCCATGCTCGCCAATCGCGGCTCACCATGGGGTGTCCGGGCCTTTTCGCCGTAATGTTAGAACAAAAACCCGCGAATATCTCCGAAACGGTTCGATAGAATGTCGCAAATTTTGGTGTGAAAAAGCTACCTATTTTTACCTACAAACCCTCCAAATTTGGTGGTCCTAGCTTCCATAGTTTTTTTTATGGCGAATTTTTGAATGTTTAAAAAATAGGCAAAAATTCGAACGGAAATTCCGTACAGAAACTCCATTCGCGAATTTTAAAAATCCGAGATAGCCAAAATGTTGCTCTCGAAGAGTACATCAATTTAAAAAAAAAGGTGTCTCTCTAGGCCCAATAGGACCCGATATTAATATGGTCAAATTTCACGAATTTGACACATTTCGGCCGCGACAATGGCCTATAATTGTTGCACCGAATTTCAAACCGCTCACACAGTACTTCCCATTGAGACACATGAACAATCCCCCGCAAGCGTATTCTCGTAGCTCAATTTTTGACCCCGCCGCAAGCGTCCGAAATTTCGATGGGGGTCACCGAAATGGGCCAAACTTTGACCCCCCATATCTCGGGCCCTAAATGTCCGATCAACTTGAAATTTGAAACGTGGCCTAACAGGGTTTCGTCCTTCCTCCCCATGCTCGCCAATCGCGGCTCACCATGGGGGGTCCAGGCCTTTTCGCCGTAATGTTAAAACAAAAACTCGCGAATATCTCCGAAACGGTTCGATAGAATGTCGCAAATTTTGGTGTGAAAGAGCTCCCTATTTTTACCTACAAACCCTCCAAATTTGGTGGTCCTAGCTTCCACAGTTTTTTATGGCGAATTTTTGAAGTTTTAAAAAATAGCCCAAAAATCGAACGGAAATTTCCTACAGAAACTCCATTCGCGAATTTTAAAAATCCGAGATAGCCAAAATGTTCCTCTCGAAGAGTACATCAATTTTAAAAAAAAGTTTCTCTCTGGGCCCAATAGGACCCGACTTTCATAGGTTCAATGTTCACGAATTTGACTCATTTCGGCCGCGACAATTCCCTATAACCGTTGCACCGAATTTCAAACCGCTCACACAGTACTTCCCATTGAGACACATGAACAATCCCCCGCAAGCGTTTTCTCGTAGCTCAATTTTTGACCCCGGCGCAAGCGTTAGAAATTTCGATGGGGTCACGGAAATGGTCACAGAAATGGGCAAATCTTTGACCCCCCATATCTCGGGTCCTAATTGTCCGATCGACTTGAAATTTGAAACGCGGTCTAACAGGGTTTCGGCCTTCCTCCCCATGCTCGCCAATCGCGGCTCACCATGGGGGGTCCAGGCCGTTTCCCCGTAATTTTAAAACAAAACTCGCGAATATCTCCGAAACGGTTCGATAGAATGTCGCAAATTTTGGTGTGAAAGGGCTCCCTATTTTTATCTACAAACGCTCCAAATTTGGTGGTCCTAGCTTCCATAGTTTTTTATGGCGAATTTCTGAATGTTTAAAAAATAGGCAAAAATTCGAACAGAAATTCCGTACAGAAACTCCATTCGCGAATTTTAAAAATCCGAGATAGCCAAAATGTTGCTCTCGAAGAGTACATGAATTAAAAAAAAAAGGTGTCTCTCTAGGCCCAATAGGACCCGACATTAATATGGTCAAATTTCACGAATTTGACACATTTCGGCCGCGACAATTCCCTATAACCGTTGCACCGAATTTCAAACCGCTCACACAGTACTTCCCATTGAGACACATGAACAATCCCCCGCAAGCGTATTCTCGTAGCTCAATTTTTGACCCCGGCGCAAGCGTCCGAAATTTCGATGGGGTCACTGAAATGGTCACGGAAATGGGCCAAACTTTGACCCCCTAATATCTCGGGCCCTAATTGTCCGATCGACTTGAAATTTGAAACGTGGCCTAACAGGGTTTCGTCCTTCCTCCCCATGCTCGCCAATCGCGGCTCACCATGGGGTGTCCGGGCCTTTTCGCCGTAATGTTAGAACAAAAACCCGCGAATATCTCCGAAACGGTTCAATAGAATGTCGCAAATTTTGGTGTGAAAAAGCTACCTATTTTTACCTACAAACCCTCCAAATTTGGTGGTCCTAGCTTCCATAGTTTTTTTTATGGCGAATTTTTGAATGTTTAAAAAATAGGCAAAAATTCGAACGGAAATTCCGTACAGAAACTCCATTCGCGAATTTTAAAAATCCGAGATAGCCAAAATGTTGCTCTCGAAGAGTACATCAATTTAAAAAAAAAGGTGTCTCTCTAGGCCCAATAGGACCCGATATTAATATGGTCAAATTTCACGAATTTGACACATTTCGGCCGCGACAATGGCCTATAATTGTTGCACCGAATTTCAAACCGCTCACACAGTACTTCCCATTGAGACACATGAACAATCCCCCGCAAGCGTATTCTCGTAGCTCAATTTTTGACCCCGCCGCAAGCGTCCGAAATTTCGATGGGGGTCACCGAAATGGGCCAAACTTTGACCCCCCATATCTCGGGCCCTAAATGTCCGATCAACTTGAAATTTGAAACGTGGCCTAACAGGGTTTCGTCCTTCCTCCCCATGCTCGCCAATCGCGGCTCACCATGGGGGGTCCAGGCCTTTTCGCCGTAATGTTAAAACAAAAACTCGCGAATATCTCCGAAACGGTTCGATAGAATGTCGCAAATTTTGGTGTGAAAGAGCTCCCTATTTTTACCTACAAACCCTCCAAATTTGGTGGTCCTAGCTTCCACAGTTTTTTATGGCGAATTTTTGAAGTTTTAAAAAATAGCCCAAAAATCGAACGGAAATTTCCTACAGAAACTCCATTCGCGAATTTTAAAAATCCGAGATAGCCAAAATATTCCTCTCGAAGAGTACATCAGTTTTAAAAAAACGTTTCTCTGTAGGCCCAATAGGACCCGTCTTTCATAGGGTCAAAGTTCACGAATTTAACACATTTCGGCCGCGACAATGGCCTATAATTGTTGCACCGAATTTCAAACCGCTCACACAGTACTTCCCATTGAGACACACGAACAATCCCCCGCAAGCGTTTTCTCGTAGCTCAATTTTTGACCCCGGCGCAAGCGTTAGAAATTTCGATGGGGTCACGGAAATGGTCACGGAAATGGGCCAAATTTTGACCCCCCAATATCTCGGGCCCTAATTGTCCGATCGACTTGAAATTTCAAACGTGGCCTAACAGGGTTTCGGCCTTCCTCCCCATGCTCGCCAATCGCGGCTCACCATGGGGGGTCCGGGCCTTTTCGCCGTAATGTTAAAACAAAAACTCGCGAATATCTCCGAAACGGTTCCATAGAATGTCGCAAATTTTGGTGTGAAAGAGCTCCCTATTTTTACTTACAAACCCTCCAAATTTGGTGGTCCTAGCTTCCACAGTTTTTTTATGGCGAATTTTTGAAGGTTTAAAAAATAGCCCAAAAATCGAACGGAAATTTCCTACAGAAACTCCATTCGCGAATTTTAAAAATCCGAGATAGCCAAAATGTTCCTCTCGAAGAGTACATCAATTTTAAAAAAAAGTTTCTCTCTAGGCCCAATAGGACCCGTCTTTCATAGGGTCAAAGTTCACGAATTTGACACATTTCGGCCGCGACAATGGCCTATAATTGTTGCACCGAATTTCAAACCGCTCACACAGTACTTTCCATTGAGACACACGAACAATCCCCCGCAAGCGTTTTCTCGTAGCTCAATTTTTGACCCCGGCGCAAGCGTCCGAAATTTCGATGGGGTCACCGAAATGGGCCAAACTTTGACCCCCCATATCTCGGGCCTTAAATGTCCGATCGACTTGAAATTTGAAAGGTGGCCTAACAGAGTTTCGGCCTTCCTGCCCATGCTCGCCAATCGTTGCTCACCATGGGGGTCAAGGCCTTTTCGCCGTAATGTTAATACAAAAAATCGCGAATATCTCCGAAACAGTTCGATAGAATGCCGCAAATTTTGGTGTGAAAGGGCTCCCTATTTTTACCTACAAACACTCCAAATTTGGTGGTCCTAGCTTCCATAGTTTTGTTTATGGCGAATTTTTGAATGTTTAAAAAATAGCCCAAAAATCGAACGGAAATATCCTACAGAAACTCCATTCGCGAATTTTAAAAATCCGAGATAGCCAAAATGTTCCTCTCGAAGAGTACATCAATTTAAAAAAAAAGGTGTCTCTCTAGGCCCAATAGGACCCGACATTAATATGGTCAAATTTCACGAATTTGACACATTTCGGCCGCGAGAATTCCCTATAACCGTTGCACCGAATTTCAAACCGCTCACACAGTACTTCCCATTGAGACACATGAACAATCCCCCGCAAGCGTATTCTCGTAGCTCAATTTTTGACCCCGGCGCAAGCGTCCGAAATTTCGATGGGGTCACCGAAATGGGCCAAACTTTGACCCCCCATATCTCGGGCCCTAAATGTCCGATCGACTTGAAATTTGAAACGTGGCGTAACAGGGTTTCGGCCTTCCTCCCCATGCTCGCCAATCGCGGCTCACCATGGGGGGTCCAGCCGTTTTCGCCGTAATGTTAAAACAAAAACTCGCGAATATCTCCGAAACGGTTCGATAGAATGTCCCAAATTTTGGTGTGAAAGAGCTCCCTATTTTTACTTACAAACCCTCCAAATTTGGTGGTCCTAGCTTCCACAGTGTTTTTATGGCGAATTTTTGAATGTTTAAAAAATAGCCCAAAAATCGAACGGAAATTTCCTACAGAAACTCCATTCGCGAATTTTAAAAATCCGAGATAGCCAAAATATTCCTCTCGAAGAGTACATCAGTTTTAAAAAAACGTTTCTCTGTAGGCCCAATAGGACCCGTCTTTCATAGGGTCAAAGTTCACGAATTTAACACATTTCGGCCGCGACAATGGCCTATAATTGTTGCACCGAATTTCAAACCGCTCACACAGTACTTCCCATTGAGACACACGAACAATCCCCCGCAAGCGTTTTCTCGTAGCTCAATTTTTGACCCCGGCGCAAGCGTTAGAAATTTCGATGGGGTCACGGAAATGGTCACGGAAATGGGCCAAATTTTGACCCCCCAATATCTCGGGCCCTAATTGTCCGATCGACTTGAAATTTCAAACGTGGCCTAACAGGGTTTCGGCCTTCCTCCCCATGCTCGCCAATCGCGGCTCACCATGGGGGGTCCGGGCTTTTTCGTTGTAATTTTAGAACAAAAACCCGCGAATATCTCCGAAACGGTTCGATAGAATGTCGCAAATTTTCGTGTGAAAGAGCTCCCTATTTTTACTTACAAACCCTCCAAATTTGGTGGTCCTAGCTTCCACAGTGTTTTTATGGCGAATTTTTGAATGTTTAAAAAATAGCCCAAAAATCGAACGGAAATTTCCTACAGAAACTCCATTCGCGAATTTTAAAAATCCGAGATAGCCAAAATGTTCCTCTCGAAGAGTACATCAGTTTTAAAAAAAAGTTTCTCTGTAGGCCCAATAGGACCCGTCTTTCATAGGGTCAAAGTTCACGAATTTGACACATTTCGGCCGCGACAATGGCCTATAATTGTTGCACCGAATTTCAAACCGCTCACACAGTACTTCCCATTGAGACACACGAAAAATCCCCCGCAAGCGTTTTCTCGTAGCTCAATTTTTGACCCCGGCGCAAGAGTTCGAAATTTCGATGGGGTCACGGAAATGGGCCAAATTTTCACACCCCATATCTCGGGCCCTAATTGTCCGATCGACTTGAAATTTGAAACGTGGTCTAACAGGGTTTCGGCCTTCCTCCCCATGCTCGCCAATCGCGGCTCACCATGGGGGGTCCGGGCCTTTTCGCCGTAATGTTAAAACAAAAACTCGCGAATATCTCCGAAACGGTTCCATAGAATGTCGCAAATTTTGGTGTGAAAGAGCTCCCTATTTTTACCTACAAACCCTCCAAATTCGGTGGTCCTAGCTTCCACAGTTTTTTTATGGCGAATTTTTGAAGGTTTAAAAAATAGCCCAAAAATCGAACGGAAATTTCCTACAGAAACTCCATTCGCGAATTTTAAAAATCCGAGATAGCCAAAATGTTCCTCTCGAAGAGTACATCAATTTTAAGAAAAAGTTTCTCTCTAGGCCCAATAGGACCCGACTTTCATAGGGTCAAAATTCACGAATTTGAGACATTTCGGCCGCGACAATGGCCTATAATTGTTGCACCGAATTTCAAACCGCTCACGCAGTACTTCCCATTGAGACACACGAACAATCCCCCGCAAGCGTTTTCTCGTAGCTCAATTTTTGACCCCGGCGCAAGCGTTAGAAATTTCGATGGGGTCACGGAAATGGTCAAGGAAATGGGCCAAATTTTAACCGCCCAATATCTCGGGCCCTAATTGTCCGATCGACTTGAAATTTGAAACGTGGCCTAACAGGGTTTCGGCCTTCCTGCCCATGCTCGCCAATCGTGGCTCACCATGGGGGGTCCAGGCCGTTTCCCCGTAATTTTAAAACAAAACTCGCGAATATCTCCGAAACGGTTCGATAGAATGTCGCAAATTTTGGTGTGAAAGGGCTCCCTATTTTTATCTACAAACGCTCCAAATTTGGTGGTCCTAGCTTCCATAGTTTTTTATGGCGAATTTCTGAATGTTTAAAAAATAGGCAAAAATTCGAACAGAAATTCCGTACAGAAACTCCATTCGCGAATTTTAAAAATCCGAGATAGCCAAAATGTTGCTCTCGAAGAGTACATGAATTAAAAAAAAAAGGTGTCTCTCTAGGCCCAATAGGACCCGACATTAATATGGTCAAATTTCACGAATTTGACACATTTCGGCCGCGACAATTCCCTATAACCGTTGCACCGAATTTCAAACCGCTCACACAGTACTTCCCATTGAGACACATGAACAATCCCCCGCAAGCGTATTCTCGTAGCTCAATTTTTGACCCCGGCGCAAGCGTCCGAAATTTCGATGGGGTCACTGAAATGGTCACGGAAATGGGCCAAACTTTGACCCCCTAATATCTCGGGCCCTAATTGTCCGATCGACTTGAAATTTGAAACGTGGCCTAACAGGGTTTCGTCCTTCCTCCCCATGCTCGCCAATCGCGGCTCACCATGGGGTGTCCGGGCCTTTTCGCCGTAATGTTAGAACAAAAACCCGCGAATATCTCCGAAACGGTTCAATAGAATGTCGCAAATTTTGGTGTGAAAAAGCTACCTATTTTTACCTACAAACCCTCCAAATTTGGTGGTCCTAGCTTCCATAGTTTTTTTTATGGCGAATTTTTGAATGTTTAAAAAATAGGCAAAAATTCGAACGGAAATTCCGTACAGAAACTCCATTCGCGAATTTTAAAAATCCGAGATAGCCAAAATGTTGCTCTCGAAGAGTACATCAATTTAAAAAAAAAGGTGTCTCTCTAGGCCCAATAGGACCCGATATTAATATGGTCAAATTTCACGAATTTGACACATTTCGGCCGCGACAATGGCCTATAATTGTTGCACCGAATTTCAAACCGCTCACACAGTACTTCCCATTGAGACACATGAACAATCCCCCGCAAGCGTATTCTCGTAGCTCAATTTTTGACCCCGCCGCAAGCGTCCGAAATTTCGATGGGGGTCACCGAAATGGGCCAAACTTTGACCCCCCATATCTCGGGCCCTAAATGTCCGATCAACTTGAAATTTGAAACGTGGCCTAACAGGGTTTCGTCCTTCCTCCCCATGCTCGCCAATCGCGGCTCACCATGGGGGGTCCAGGCCTTTTCGCCGTAATGTTAAAACAAAAACTCGCGAATATCTCCGAAACGGTTCGATAGAATGTCGCAAATTTTGGTGTGAAAGAGCTCCCTATTTTTACCTACAAACCCTCCAAATTTGGTGGTCCTAGCTTCCACAGTTTTTTATGGCGAATTTTTGAAGTTTTAAAAAATAGCCCAAAAATCGAACGGAAATTTCCTACAGAAACTCCATTCGCGAATTTTAAAAATCCGAGATAGCCAAAATGTTCCTCTCGAAGAGTACATCAATTTTAAAAAAAAGTTTCTCTCTAGGCCCAATAGGACCTGACTTTCATAGGGTCAAGGTTCACGAATTTGACTCATTTCGGCCGCGACAATTCCCTATAAACGTTGCACCGAATTTCAAACCGCTCACACAGTACTTCCCATTGAGACACATGAACAATCCCCCGCAAGCGTTTTCTCGTAGCTCAATTTTTGACCCCGGCGCAAACGTCCGAAATTTCGATGGGGTCACTGAAGTGGTCACGGAAATGGGCCAAACTTTGACCCCCCAATATCTCGGGCCCTAATTGTCCGATCGACTTGAAATTTGAAACGTGGCCTAACAGGGTTTCGGCCTTCCTCCCCATGCTCGCCAATCGCGGCTCACCATGGGGTTTCCAGGCCTTTTCGCCGTAATGTTAAAACAAAAACTCGCGAATATCTCCGAAACGGTTCCATAGAATGTCGCAAATTTTGGTGTGAAAGAGCTCCCTATTTTTACTTACAAACCCTCCAAATTTGGTGGTCCTAGCTTCCACAGTTTTTTTATGGCGAATTTTTGAAGGTTTAAAAAATAGCCCAAAAATCGAACGGAAATTTCCTACAGAAACTCCATTCGCGAATTTTAAAAATCCGAGATAGCCAAAATGTTCCTCTCGAAGAGTACATCAATTTTAAAAAAAAAGTTTCTCTCTAGGCCCAATAGGACCCGTCTTTCATAGGGTCAAAGTTCACGAATTTGACACATTTCGGCCGCGACAATGGCCTATAATTGTTGCACCGAATTTCAAACCGCTCACACAGTACTTTCCATTGAGACACACGAACAATCCCCCGCAAGCGTTTTCTCGTAGCTCAATTTTTGACCCCGGCGCAAGCGTCCGAAATTTCGATGGGGTCACCGAAATGGGCCAAACTTTGACCCCCCATATCTCGGGCCTTAAATGTCCGATCGACTTGAAATTTGAAAGGTGGCCTAACAGAGTTTCGGCCTTCCTGCCCATGCTCGCCAATCGTTGCTCACCATGGGGGTCAAGGCCTTTTCGCCGTAATGTTAATACAAAAAATCGCGAATATCTCCGAAACAGTTCGATAGAATGCCGCAAATTTTGGTGTGAAAGGGCTCCCTATTTTTACCTACAAACACTCCAAATTTGGTGGTCCTAGCTTCCATAGTTTTGTTTATGGCGAATTTTTGAATGTTTAAAAAATAGCCCAAAAATCGAACGGAAATATCCTACAGAAACTCCATTCGCGAATTTTAAAAATCCGAGATAGCCAAAATGTTCCTCTCGAAGAGTACATCAATTTAAAAAAAAAGGTGTCTCTCTAGGCCCAATAGGACCCGACATTAATATGGTCAAATTTCACGAATTTGACACATTTCGGCCGCGAGAATTCCCTATAACCGTTGCACCGAATTTCAAACCGCTCACACAGTACTTCCCATTGAGACACATGAACAATCCCCCGCAAGCGTATTCTCGTAGCTCAATTTTTGACCCCGGCGCAAGCGTCCGAAATTTCGATGGGGTCACCGAAATGGGCCAAACTTTGACCCCCCATATCTCGGGCCCTAAATGTCCGATCGACTTGAAATTTGAAACGTGGCGTAACAGGGTTTCGGCCTTCCTCCCCATGCTCGCCAATCGCGGCTCACCATGGGGGGTCCAGCCGTTTTCGCCGTAATGTTAAAACAAAAACTCGCGAATATCTCCGAAACGGTTCGATAGAATGTCCCAAATTTTGGTGTGAAAGAGCTCCCTATTTTTACTTACAAACCCTCCAAATTTGGTGGTCCTAGCTTCCACAGTGTTTTTATGGCGAATTTTTGAATGTTTAAAAAATAGCCCAAAAATCGAACGGAAATTTCCTACAGAAACTCCATTCGCGAATTTTAAAAATCCGAGATAGCCAAAATATTCCTCTCGAAGAGTACATCAGTTTTAAAAAAACGTTTCTCTGTAGGCCCAATAGGACCCGTCTTTCATAGGGTCAAAGTTCACGAATTTAACACATTTCGGCCGCGACAATGGCCTATAATTGTTGCACCGAATTTCAAACCGCTCACACAGTACTTCCCATTGAGACACACGAACAATCCCCCGCAAGCGTTTTCTCGTAGCTCAATTTTTGACCCCGGCGCAAGAGTTAGAAATTTCGATGGGGTCACGGAAATGGGCCAAATTTTCACCCCCCATATCTCGGGCCCTAATTGTCCGATCGACTTGAAATTTGAAACGTGGTCTAACAGGGTTTCGGCCTTCCTCCCCATGCTCGCCAATCGCGGCTCACCATGGGGGGTCCGGGCCTTTTCGCCGTAATGTTAAAACAAAAACTCGCGAATATCTCCGAAACGGTTCCATAGAATGTCGCAAATTTTGGTGTGAAAGAGCTCCCTATTTTTATCTACAAACCCTCCAAATTCGGTGGTCCTAGCTTCCACAGTTTTTTTATGGCGAATTTTTGAAGGTTTAAAAAATAGCCCAAAAATCGAACGGAAATTTCCTACAGAAACTCCATTCGCGAATTTTAAAAATCCGAGATAGCCAAAATGTTCCTCTCGAAGAGTACATCAATTTTAAGAAAAAGTTTCTCTCTAGGCACAATAGGACCCGACTTTCATAGGGTCAAAATTCACGAATTTGAGACATTTCGGCCGCGACAATGGCCTATAATTGTTGCACCGAATTTCAAACCGCTCACGCAGTACTTCCCATTGAGACACACGAACAATCCCCCGCAAGCGTTTTCTCGTAGCTCAATTTTTGACCCCGGCGCAAGCGTTAGAAATTTCGATGGGGTCACGGAAATGGTCAAGGAAATGGGCCAAATTTTAACCCCCCAATATCTCGGGCCCTAATTGTCCGATCGACTTGAAATTTGAAACGTGGCCTAACAGGGTTTCGGCCTTCCTGCCCATGCTCGCCAATCGTGGCTCACCATGGGGGTCCAGACTTTTTCGCCGTAATGTTAAAACAAAAACTCGCGAATATCTCCGAAACGGTTCGATAGAATGTCGCAAATTTTGGTGTGAAAGGGCTCCCTATTTTTACCTACAAACCCTCCAAATTTGGTGGTGCTAGCTTCCATAGTTTTTTATGGCGAATTTTTGAATGTTTAAAAAATAGGCAAAAATTCGAACGGAAATTCCGTACAGAAACTCCATTCGCGAATTTAAAAAATCCGAGATAGCTAAAATGTTGCTCTCGAAGAGTACATCAATTTAAAAAAAAAAAGGTTTCTCTCTGGGCCCAATAGCACCCGACTTTCATAGGGTCAAAGTTCACGAATTTGACTCATTTCGGCCGCGACAATTCCCTATAACCGTTGCACCAAATTTCAAACCGCTCACACAGTACTTCCCATTGAGACACATGAACAATCTCCCGGAAGCGTTTTCTCGTAGCTCAATTTTTGACCCCGGCGCAAGAGTTAGAAATTTCGATGGGGTCACGGAAATGGGCCAAATTTTGACCCCCCATATCTCGGGCCCTAATTGTCCGATCGACTTGAAATTCGAAACGTGGCCTAACAGGGTTTCGGCCTTCCTCCCCATGCTCGCCAATCGCGGCTCACCATGGGGGGTCCGGGCCTTTTCGCCGTAATGTTAGAACAAAAACTCGCGAATATCTCCGAAACGGTTCGATAGAATGTCGCAAATTTTGGTGTGAAAGAGCTCCCTATTTTTACCTACAAACCCTCCAAATTTGGTGGTCCTAGCTTCCACAGATTTTTATGGCGAATTTTTGAAGGTTTAAAAAATAGCCCAAAAATCGAACGGAAATTTCCTACAGAAACTCCATTCGCGAATTTTAAAAATCCGAGATAGCCAAAATGTTCCTCTCGAAGAGTACATCAATTTTAAAAAAAAGTTTCTCTCTAGGCCCAATAGGACCTGACTTTCATAGGGTCAAAGTTCACGAATTTGACACATTTCGGCCGCGACAATGGCCTATAATTGTTGCACCGAATTTCAAACCGCTCACACAGTACTTCCCATTGAGACACACGAAAAATCCCCCGCAAGCGTTTTCTCGTAGCTCAATTTTTGACCCCGGCGCAAGAGTTAGAAATTTCGATGGGGTCACGGAAATGGGCCAAATTTTGACCCCCCATATCTCGGGCCCTAATTGTCCGATCGACTTGAAATTTGAAACGTGGCCTAACAGGGTTTCGGCCTTCCTCCCCATGCTCGCCAATCGCGGCTCACCATGGGGGGTCCGGGCCTTTTCGCCGTAATGTTAAAACAAAAACTCGCGAATATCTCCGAAACGGTTCGATAGAATGTCGCAAATTTTGGTGTGAAAGAGCTCCCTATTTTTACCTACAAACCCTCCAAATTTGGTGGTCCTAGCTTCCACAGTTTTTTTATGGCGAATTTTTGAAGGTTTAAAAAATAGCCCAAAAATCGAACGGAAATTTCCTACAGAAACTCCATTCGCGAATTTTAAAAATCCGAGATAGCCAAAATGTTCCTCTCGAAGAGTACATCAATTTTAAGAAAAAGTTTCTCTCTAGGCCCAATAGGACCTGACTTTCATAGGGTCAAAGTTCACGAATTTGAGACATTTCGGCCGCGACAATGGCCTATAATTGTTGCACCGAATTTCAAACCGCTCACACAGTACTTCCCATTGAGACACACGAAAAATCCCCCGCAAGCGTTTTCTCGTAGCTCAATTTTTGACCCCGGCGCAAGAGTTAGAAATTTCGATGGGGTCACGGAAATGGGCCAAACTTTAACCCCCCAATATCTCGGGCCCTAATTGTCCGATCGACTTGAAATTTGAAACGTGGCCTAACAGGGTTTCGGCCTTCCTGCCCATGCTCGCCAATCGTGGCTCACCATGGGGGTCCAGGCTTTTTCGCCGTAATGTTAAAACAAAAACTCGCGAATATCTCCGAAACGGTTCGATAGAATGTCGCAAATTTTGGTGTGAAAGGGCTCCATATTTTTACCTACAAACCCTCGAAATTTGGTGGTCCTAGCTTCCATAGTTTTTTAAGGCGAATTTTTGAATGTTTAAAAAATAGGCAAAAATTCGAACGGAAATTCCGTACAGAAACTCCATTCGCGAATTTAAAAAATCCGAGATAGCCAAAATGTTGCTCTCGAAGAGTACATCAATTTAAAAAAAAAAGGTTTCTCTCTGGGCCCAATAGCACCCGACTTTCATAGGGTCAAATTTCACGAATTTGACTCATTTTGGCCGCGACAATTCCCTATAACCGTTGCACCAAATTTCAAACCGCTCACACAGTACTTCCCATTGAGACACATGAACAATCCCCCGCAAGCGTTTTCTCGTAGCTCAATTTTTGACCCCGGCGCAAGAGTTAGAAATTTCGATGGGGTCACGGAAATGGGCCAAATTTCCCCCCCCATATCTCGGGCCCTAATTGTCCGATCGACTTGAAATTTGAAACGTGGCCTAACAGGGTTTCGGCCTTCCTCCCCATGCTCGCCAATCGCGGCTCACCATGGGGGGTCCGGACCTTTTCGCCGTAATGTTAAAACAAAAACTCGCGAATATCTCCGAAACGGTTCGATAGAATGTCGCAAATTTTTGTGTGAAAGAGCTCCCTATTTTTACCTACAAACCCTCCAAATTTGGTGGCCCTAGCTTCCACAGTTTTTTTATGGCGAATTTTTGAAGGTTTAAAAAATAGCCCAAAAATCGAACGGAAATTTCCTACAGAAACTCCATTCGCGAATTTTAAAAATCCGAGATAGCCAAAATGTTCCTCTCGAAGAGTACATCAATTTTAAGAAAAAGTTTCTCTCTAGGCCCAATAGGACCCGACTTTCATAGGGTCAAACTTCACGAATTTGAGACATTTCGGCCGCGACAATGGCCTATAATTGTTGCACCGAATTTCAAACCGCTCACACAGTACTTCCCATTGAGACACACGAACAATCCCCCGCAAGCGTTTTCTCGTAGCTCAATTTTTGACCCCGGCGCAAGCGTTAGAAATTTCGATGGGGTCACGGAAATGGGCCAAACTTTAACCCCCCAATATCTCGGGCCCTAATTGTCCGATCGACTTGAAATTTGAAACGTGGCCTAACAGGGTTTCGGCCTTCCTGCCCATGCTCGCCAATCGTGGCTCACCATGGGGGTCCAGGCTTTTTCGCCGTAATGTTAAAACAAAAACTCGCGAATATCTCCGAAACGGTTCGATAGAATGTCGCAAATTTTGGTGTGAAAGGGCTCCATATTTTTACCTACAAACCCTCCAAATTTGGTGGTCCTAGCTTCCATAGTTTTTTATGGCGAATTTTTGAATGTTTAAAAAATAGGCAAAAATTCGAACGGAAATTCCGTACAGAAACTCCATTCGCGAATTTAAAAAATCCGAGATAGCCAAAATGTTGCTCTCGAAGAGTACATCAATTTAAAAAAAAAGGTTTCTCTCTGGGCCCAATAGCACCCGACTTTCATAGGGTCAAATTTCACGAATTTGACTCATTTTGGCCGCGACAATTCCCTATAACCGTTGCACCAAATTTCAAACCGCTCACACAGTACTTCCCATTGAGACACATGAACAATCCCCCGCAAGCGTTTTCTCGTAGCTCAATTTTTGACCCCGGCGCAAGAGTTAGAAATTTCGATGGGGTCACGGAAATGGGCCAAATTTTGACCCCCCATATCTCGGGCCCTAATTGTCCGATCGACTTGAAATTTGAAACGTGGCCTAACAGGGTTTCGGCCTTCCTCCCCATGCTCGCCAATCGCGGCTCACCATGGGGGGTCCGGGCCTTTTCGCCGTAATGTTAGAACAAAAACCCGCGAATATCTCCGAAACGGTTCGATAGAATGTCGCACATTTTGGTGTGAAAGGGCTACCTATTTTTACCTACAAACCCTCCAAATTTCGTGGTCCTAGCTTCCATAGTTTTTTTATGGCGAATTTTTGAATGTTTAAAAAATAGGCAAAAATTCGAACGGAAATTCCGTACAGAAACTCCATTCGCGAATTTTAAAAATCCGAGATAGCCAAAATGTTCCTCTCGAAGAGTACATCAATTTTAAAAAAAAGTTTCTCTCTAGGCCGAATAGGACCTGACTTTCATAGGGTCAAACTTCACGAATTTGACACATTTCGGCCGCGACAATGGCCTATAATTGTTGCACCGAATTTCAAACCGCTCACACAGTACTTCCCATTGAGACACACGAACAATCCTCCGCAAGCGTTTTCTCGTAGTTCAATTTTTGACCCCGGCGCAAGCGTCCGAAATTTCGATGGGGTCACTGAAATGGTCACGGAAATGGGCTAAACTTTGACCCCCCAATATCTCGGGCCCTGGTTCTCCGATCGACTTGAAATTTGAAACGTGGCCTAACAGGGTTTCGGCCTTCCTGCCCATGCTCGCCAATCGCGGCTCACCATGGGGGGTCCGGGCCTTTTCGCCGTAATGTTAGAACAAAAACCCGCGAATATCTCCGAAACGGTTCGATAGAATGTCGCAAATTTTGGTGTGAAAGGGCTACCTATTTTTACCTACAAACCCTCCGAATTTGGTGGTCCTAGCTTCCATAGTTTTTTTTTATGGCGAATTTTTGAATGTTTAAAAAATAGGCAAAAATTCGAACGGAAATTCCGTACAGAAACTCCATTCGCGAATTTTAAAAATCCGAGATAGCCAAAATGTTGCTCTCGAAGAGTACATCAATTTAAAAAAAAGGTGTCTCTCTAGGCCCAATAGGACCCGACATTAATATGGTCAAATTTCACGAATTTGACACATTTCGGCCGCGACAATTCCCTATAACCGTTGCACCGAATTTCAAACCGCTCACACAGTACTTCCCATTGAGACATACGAACAATCCCCCGCAAGCATATTCTCGTAGCTCAATTTTTGACCCCGGCGCAAGCGTCCGAAATTTCGATGGGGTCACCGAAATGGGCCAAACTTTGACCCCCCCATATCTCGGGCCCTAATTGTCCGATCGACTTGAAATTTGAAACGTGGCCTAACAAGGTTTCGGCCTTCCTCCCCATGCTCGCCAATCGCGGCTCACCATGGGGGGTCCGGGCCTTTTCGCAGTAATGTTAAAACAAAAACTCGCGAATATCTCCGAAACGGTTCGATAGAATGCCGCAAATTTTAGTGTGAAAGGGCTCTCTATTTTTACCTACAAACCCTCCAAATTTGGTGGTCCTAGCTTCCATAGTTTTTTTATGGCCAATTTTTGAATGTTTAAAAAATAGGCAAAAATTCGAACGGAAATTCCGTACAGAAACTCCATTCGCGAATTTTAAAAATCCGAGATAGCCAAAATGTTGCTCTCGAAGAGTACATCAATTTAAAAAAAAAGGTTTCTCTCTGGGCCCAATAGGACCCGACTTTCATAGGGTCAAAGTTCACGAATTTGACTCATTTCGGCCGCGACTATTCCCTATAACCGTTGCACCGAATTTCAAACCGCTCACACAGTACTTCCCATTGAGACACATGAACAATCCCCCGCAAGCATATTCTCGTAGCTCAATTTTTGACCCCGGCGCAAGCGTCCGAAATTTCGATGGGGTCACCGAAATGGGCCAAACTTTGACCCCCCGATATCTCGGGCCCTAATTGTCCGATCGACTTGAAATTTGAAACGTGGCCTAACAGGGTTTCGGCCTTCCTCCCCATGCTCGCCAATCGCGGCTCACCATGGGGGGTCCAGGCCTTTTCAGCGTAATGTTAAAACGAAAACTCGCGAATATCTCCGAAACGGTTCGATAGAATGTCGCAAATTTTGGTGTGAAAGGGCTCCCTATTTTTACCTACAAACCCTCCAAATTTGTTGGTCCTAGCTTCCATAGTTTTTTTATGGCGAATTTTAGAATGTTTAAAAAATAGGCAAAAATTCGAACGGAAATTCCCTACAGAAACTCCATTCGCGAATTTTAAAAATCCGAGATAGCCAAAATGTTGCTCTCGAAGAGTACATCAATTTAAAAAAAAAAGGTGTGTCTCTAGGCCCAATAGGACCCGACATTAATATGCTCAATTTTCACGAATTTGACACATTTCGGCCGCGACAATTCCCTATAACCGTTGCACCGAATTTCAAACCGCTCACACAGTACTTCCCATTGAGACACATGAACAATCCCCCGCAAGCGTTTTCTCGTAGCTCAATTTTTGACCCCGGCGCAAGCGTCCGAAATTTCGATGGGGTCACGGAAATGGTTACGAAAATGGGCCAAACTTTGACCCCCAATATCTCGGGCCCTAATTGTCCGATCGACTTGAAATTTGAAACGTGGCCTAACAGGGTTTCGGCCTTCCTCCCCATGCTCGCCAATCGCGGCTCACCATGGGGGGTCCAGGCCTTTTCGCCGTAATGTTAAAACAAAAACTCGCAAATATCTCCGAAACGGTTCCATAGAATGTCGCAAATTTTGGTGTGAAAGAGCTCCCTATTTTTACCTACAAACCCTCCAAATTTGGTGGTCCTAGCTTCCACAGTTTTTTTATGGCGAATTTTAGAAGGTTTAAAAAAAAACCCAAAAATCGAACGGAAATTTCCTACAGAAACTCCATTCGCGAATTTTAAAAATCCGAGATAGCCAAAATGTTCCTCTCGAAGAGTACATCAATTTTGAAAAAAAGTTTCTCTCTAGCCCCAACAGGACCCGACTTTCATAGGGTCAAAGTTCACGAATTTGACACATTTCGGCCGCGACAATGGCCTATAACCCTTGCACCGAATTTCAAACCGGTCACACAGTACTTCCCATTGAGACACATGAACAATCCCCCGCAAGCGTATTCTCGTAGCTCAAATTTGACCCCGGCGCAAGCGTCCGAAATTTCGATGGGGTCACCGAAATGGGCCAAACTTTGACCCCCCGATATCTCGGGCCCTAATTGTCCGATCGACTTGAAATTTGAAACGTGGCCTAACAGGGTTTCGGCCTTCCTCTCCATGCTCGCCAATCGCGGCTCACCATGGGGGGTCCAGGCGTTTTCGCCGTAAAGTTAAAACAAAAACTCGCGAATATCTCCGAAACGGTTCCATAGAATGTCGCAAATTTTGGTGTGAAAGAGCTCCCTATTTTTACCTACAAACCCTCCAAATTTGGTGGTCCTAGCTTCCACAGTTTTTTTATGGCGAATTTTAGAAGGTTTAAAAAATAGGCAAAAATTCGAACGGAAATTCCCTACAGAAACTCCATTCGCGAATTTTAAAAATCCGAGATAGCCAAAATGTTGCTCTCGAAGAGTACATCAATTAAAAAAAAAAGGTTTCTCTCTGGGCCCAATAGGACCCGACTTTCATAGGGTCAAAGTTCACGAATTTGACTCATTTCGGCCGCGACTATTCCCTATAACCGTTGCACCGAATTTCAAACCGCTCACGCAGTACTTCCCATTGAGACACACGAACAATCCCCCGCAAGCGTTTTCTCGTAGTTCAATTTTTGACCCCGGCGCAAGCGTTAGAAATTTCGATGGGGTCACTGAAATGGTCACGGAAATGGGCCAAATTTTGACCCCCCAATATCTCGGGCCCTAATTGTCCGATCGACTTGAAATTTGAAACGTGGCCTAACAGGGTTTCGGCCTTCCTCCCCATGCTCGCCAATCGCGGCTCACCATGGGGGGTCCGGGCCTTTTCGCCGTAATGTTAGAACAAAAACCCGCGAATATCTCCGAAACGGTTCGATAGAATGTCGCAAATTTTGGTGTGAAAGGGCTACCTATTTTTACCTACAAACCCTCCAAATTTGGTGGTCCTAGCTTCCACAGTTTTTTTATGGCGAATTTTTGAATGTTTAAAAAATAGGCAAAAATTCGAACGGAAATTCCGTACAGAAACTCCATTCGCGAATTTTAAAAATCCGAGATAGCCAAAATGTTGCTCTCGAAGAGTACATCAATTTAAAAAAAAAGGTGTCTCTCTAGGCCCAATAGGACCCGACATTAATATGGTTAAATTTCACGAATTTGACACATTTCGGCCGCGACAATTCCCTATAACCGTTGCACCGAATTTCAAACCGCTCACACAGTACTTCCCATTGGGACACATGAACAATCCCCCGCAAGCATATTCTCGTAGCTCAATATTTGACTCCGGCGCAAGAGTTAGAAATTTCGATGGGGTCCCGGAAATGGGCCAAATTTTGCCCCCCATATCTCGGGCCCTAATTGTCCGATCGACTTGAAATTTGAAACGTGGCCTAACAGGGTTTCGGCCTTCCTCCCCATGCTCGCCAATCGCGGCTCACCATGGGTGGTCCAGGCCTTTTCACCGTAATGTTAAAACGAAAACTCGCGAATATCTCCGAAACGGTTCGATAGAATGTCGCAAATTTTGGTGTGAAAGGGCTCCCTATTTTTACCTACAAACCCTCCAAATTTGGTGGTCCTAGCTTCCATAGTTTTTTTATGGCGAATTTTAGAATGTTTAAAAAATAGGCAAAAATTCGAACGGAAATTCCCTACAGAAACTCCATTCGCGAATTTTAAAAATCCGAGATAGCCAAAATGTTGCTCTCGAAGAGTACATCAATTTAAAAAAAAGGTTTCTCTCTGGGCCCAATAGGACCCGACTTTCATAGGGTCAAAGTTCACGAATTTGACTCATTTCGGCCGCGACAATTCCCTATAACCGTTGCACCGAATTTCAAACCGCTCACACAGTACTTCCCATTGAGACACATGAACAATCCCCCGCAAGCGTATTCTCGTAGCTCAATTTTTGACCCCGGCGCAAGCGTCCGAAATTTCGATGGGGTCACGGAAATGGGCCAAACTTTGACCCCCCAATATCTCGGGCGCTAATTGTCCGATCGACTTGAAATTTGAAACGTGGCCTAACAGGGTTTCGGCCTTCCTCCCCATGCTCGCCAATCGCGGCTCACCATGGGGGGTCCAGGCCTTTTCACCGTAATGTTAGAACAAAAACCCGCGAATATCTCCGAAACGGTTCGATAGAATGTCGCAAATTTTGGTGTGAAAGGGCTACCTATTTTTACCTACAAACCCTTCAAATTTGGTGGTCCTAGCTTCCATAGTTTTTTATGGCGAATTTTTGAATGTTTAAAAAATAGGCAAAAAATCGAACGGAAATTTCCTACAGAAACTCCATTCGCGAATTTTAAAAATCCGAGATAGCCAAAATGTTCCTCTCGAAGAGTACATCAATTTTGAAAAAAAGTTTCTCTCCAGCCCCAACAGGACCCGAGTTTCATAGGGTCAAAGTTCACGAATTTGACACATTTCGGCCGCGACAATGGCCTATAACCGTTGCACCGAATTTCAAACCGCTCACACAGTACTTCCCATTGAGACACATGAACAATCCCCCGCAAGCGTTTTCTCGTAGCTCAATTTTTGACCCCGGCGCAAGCGTCCGAAATTTCGATGGGGTCACGGAAATGGTTACGGAAATGGGCCAAACTTTGACCCCCAATATCTCGGGCCCTAATTGTCCGATCGACTTGAAATTTGAAACGTGGCCTAACAGGGTTTCGGCCTTCCTCCCCATGCTCGCCAATCGCGGCTCACCATGGGGGGTCCAGGCCTTTTCGCCGTAATGTTAAAACAAAAACTCGCGAATATCTCCGAAACGGTTCCATAGAATGTCGCAAATTTTGGTGTGAAAGAGCTCCCTATTTTTACCTACAAACCCTCCAAATTTGGTGGTCCTAGCTTCCACAGTTTTTTTATGGCGAATTTTAGAAGGTTTAAAAAATAGCCCAAAAATCGAACGGAAATTTCCTACAGAAACTCCATTCGCGAATTTTAAAAATCCGAGATAGCCAAAATGTTCCTCTCGAAGAGTACATCAATTTTGAAAAAAAGTTTCTCTCTAGCCCCAACAGGACCCGACTTTCATAGGGTCAAAGTTCACGAATTTGACACATTTCGGCCGCGACAATGGCCTATAACCGTTGCACCGAATTTCAAACCGCTCACACAGTACTTCCCATTGAGAGACACGAACAATCCCCCGCAAGCGTTTTCTCGTAGCTCAATTTTTGACCCCGGCGCAAGCGTCCGAAATTTCGATGGGGTCATGGAAATGGGCCAAACTTTGACCCCCCATATCTCGGGCCCTAATTGTCCGATCGATTTTAAATTTGAAACGTGGCCTAACAGGGTTTCGGCCTTCCTCCCCATGCTCGCCAATCGCGGCTCACCATGGGGGGTCCGGGCCTTTTCGCCGTAATGTTAAAACAAAAACTCGCGAATATCTCCGAAACGGTTCGATAGAATGCCGCAAATTTTAGTGTGAAAGGGCTCCCTGTTTTTACCTACAAACCCTCCAAATTTGGTGGTCCTAGCTTCCATAGTTTTTTTATGGCGAATTTTTGAATGTTTAAAAAATAGGCAAAAATTCGAACGGAAATTCCGTACAGAAACTCCATTCGCGAATTTTAAAAATCCGAGATAGCCAAAATGTTGCTCTCGAAGAGTACATCAATTTAAAAAAAAAGGTTTCTCTCTGGGCCCAATAGGACCCGACTTTCATAGGGTCAAATTTCACGAATTTGACTCATTTCGGCCGCGACAATTCCCTATAACCGTTGCACCGAATTTCAAACCGCTCACACAGTACTTCCCATTGAGACACATGAACAATCCCCCGCAAGCGTTTTCTCGTAGCTCAATTTTTGACCCCGGCGCAAGAGTTAGAAATTTCGATGGGGTCACGGAAATGGGCCAAATTTTGACCCCCCATGTCTCGGGCCCTAATTGTCCGATCGACTTGAAATTTGAAACGTGGCCTAACAGGGTTTCGGCCTTCCTCCCCATGCTCGCCAATCGCGGCTCACCATGGGGGGTCCGGGCCTTTTCGCCGTAATGTTAGAACAAAAACCCGCGAATATCTCCGAAACGGTTCGATAGAATGTCGCAAATTTTGGTGTGAAAGGGCTACATATTTTTACCTACAAACCCTCCAAATTTGGTGGTCCTAGCTTCCATAGTTTTTTTATGGCGAATTTTTGAATGTTTAAAAAATAGGCAAAAATTCGAACGGAAATTCCGTACAGAAACTCCATTCGCGAATTTTAAAAATCCGAGATAGCCAAAATGTTGCTCTCGAAGAGTACATCAATTTAAAAAAAAAGGTGTCTCTCTAGGCCCAATAGGTCCCGACATTAATATGGTCAAATTTCACGAATTTGACACATTTCGGCCGCGACAATTCCCTATAACCGTTGCACCGAATTTCAAACCGCTCACACAGTACTTCCCATTGAGACACATGAACAATCCCCCGCAAGCGTATTCTCGTAGCTCAATTTTTGACCCCGCCGCAAGCGTCCGAAATTTCGATGGGGTCACCGATATGGGCCAAACTTTGACCCCCCATATCTCGGGCCCTAAATGTCCGATCGACTTGAAATTTGAAACGTGGCCTAACAGGGTTTCGTCCTTCCTCCCCATGCTCGCCAATCGCGGCTCACCATGGGGG
The DNA here is from genome assembly GCF_044657685.1 of Stegodyphus dumicola. Classification (NCBI taxonomy): domain Eukaryota; kingdom Metazoa; phylum Arthropoda; class Arachnida; order Araneae; family Eresidae; genus Stegodyphus; species Stegodyphus dumicola. The sequence goes on along the minus strand of NC_140780.1, from coordinate 5,743,852 downwards.
GTCCAGGCCTTTTCGCCGTAATGTTAAAACAAAAACTCGCGAATATCTCCGAAACGGTTCGATAGAATGTCGCAAATTTTGGTGTGAAAGAGCTCCCTATTTTTACCTACAAACCCTCCAAATTTGGTGGTCCCACCTTCCACAGTTTTTTTATGGCGAATTTTTGAATGTTTAAAAAATAGCCCAAAAATCGAACGGAAATTTCCTACAGAAACTCCATTTGCGAATTTTAAAAATCCGAGATAGCCAAAATGTTCCTCTCGAAGAGTACATCAATTTTAAAAAAAAGTTTCTCTCTAGGCCCAATAGGACCTGACTTTCATAGGGTCAAAGTTCACGAATTTGACACATTTCGGCCGCGACAATGGCCTATAATTGTTGCACCGAATTTCAAACCGCTCACACAGTACTTCCCATTGAGACACACGAACAATCCCCCGCGAGCGTTTTCTCGTAGTTCAAATTTGACCCCGGCGCAAGCGTCCGAAATTTCGATGGGGTCATTGAAATGGTCACGGAAATGGGCCAAACTTTGACCCCCCAATATCTCGGGCCCTAATTGTCCGATCGACTTGAAATTTGAAACGTGGCCTAACAGGGTTTCGGCCTTCCTCCCCATGCTCGCCAATCGCGGCTCACCATGGGGGGTCCGGGCCTTTTCGCCGTAATGTTAGAACAAAAACCCGCGAATATCTCCGAAACGGTTCGATAGAATGTCGCAAATTTTGGTGTGAAAGGGCTACCTATTTTTACCTACAAACCCTCCAAACTTGGTGGTCCTAGCTTCCATAGTTTTTTTATGGCGAATTTTTGAATGTTTAAAAAATAGGCAAAAATTCGAACGGAAATTCCGTACAGAAACTCCATTCGCGAATTTTAAAAATCCGAGATAGCCAAAATGTTGCTCTCGAAGAGTACATCAATTTAAAAAAAGAGGTGTCTCTCTAGGCCCAATAGGACCCGACATTAATATGGTCAAATTTCACGAATTTGACACATTTCGGCCGCGACAATTCCCTATAACCGTTGCACCGAATTTCAAACCGCTCACACAGTACTTCCCATTGAGACACATGAACAATCCCCCGCAAGCGTATTCTCGTAGCTCAATTTTTGACCCCGCCGCAAGCGTCCGAAATTTCGATGGGGTCACCGAAATGGGCCAAACTTTGACCCCCCATATCTCGGGCCCTAATTGTCCGATCGACTTGAAATTTGAAACGTGGCCTAACAGGGTTTCGTCCTTCCTCCCCATGCTCGCCAATCGCGGCTCACCATGGGGGGTCCAGGCCTTTTCGCCGTAATGTTAAAACAAAAACTCGCGAATATCTCCGAAACGGTTCAATAGAATGTCGCAAATTTTGGTGTGAAAGAGCTCCCTATTTTTACCTACAAACCCTCCAAATTTGGTGGTCCTAGCTTCCACAGTTTTTTCATGGCGAATTTTTGAATGTTTAAAAAATAGCCCAAAAATCGAACGGAAATTTCCTACAGAAACTCCATTGGCGAATTTTAAAAATCCGAGATAGCCAAAATGTTCCTCTCGAAGAGTACAGCAATTTTAAAAAAAAGTTTCTCTCTAGGCCCAATAGGACCCGACTTTCATAGGGTCAAAGTTCACGAATTTGACACATTTCGGCCGCGACAATGGCCTATAATTGTTGCACCGAATATGAAACCGCTCACACAGTACTTCCCATTGAGACACACGAACAATCCCCCGCAAGCGTTTTCTCGTAGCTCAATTTTTGACCCCGGCGCAAGCGTCCGAAATTTCGATGGGGTCACGGAAATGGGCCAAACTTTGACCCCCCAATATCTCGGGCCCTAATTGTCCGATCGACTTGAAATTTGAAACGTGGCCTAAGAGGGTTTCGGCCTTCCTCCCCATGCTCGCCAATCGCGGCTCACCATGGGGGGTCCGGGCCTTTTCGCCGTAATGTTAGAACAAAAACCCGCGAATATCTCCGAAACGGTTCGATAGAATGTCGCAAATTTTGGTGTGAAAGGGCTACCTATTTTTACCTACAAACCCTCCAAATTTGGTGGTCCTAGCTTCCATAGTTTTTTATGGCGAATTTTTGAATGTTTAAAAAATAGGCAAAAATTCGAACGGAAATTCCGTACAGAAACTCCATTCGCGAATTTTAAAAATCCGAGATAGCCAAAATGTTGCTCTCGAAGAGTACATCAATTTAAAAAAAAAAGGTGTCTCTCTAGGCCCAATAGGACCCGACATTAATATGGTCAAATTTCACGAATTTGACACATTTCGGCCGCGACAATTCCCTATAACCGTTGCACCGAATTTCAAACCGCTCACACAGTACTTCCCATTGAGACACATGAACAATCCCCCGCAAGCGTATTCTCGTAGCTCAATTTTTGACCCCGCCGCAAGCGTCCGAAATTTCGATGGGGTCACCGAAATGGGCCAAACTTTGACCCCCCATATCTCGGGCCCTAAATATCCGATCGACTTGAAATTTGAAACGTGGCCTAACAGGGTTTCGTCCTTCCTCCCCATGCTCGCCAATCGCGGCTCACCATGGGGGGTCCAGGCCTTTTCGCCGTAATGTTAAAACAAAAACTCGCGAATATCTCCGAAACGGTTCGATAGAATGTCGCAAATTTTGGTGTGAAAGAGCTCCCTATTTTTACCTACAAACCCTCCAAATTTGGTGGTCCTAGCTTCCACAGTTTTTTTATGGCGAATTTTTGAAGGTTTAAAAAATAGCCCAAAAATCGAACGGAAATTTCCTACAGAAACTCCATTTGCGAATTTTAAAAATCCGAGATAGCCAAAATGTTCCTCTCGAAGAGTACATCAATTTTAAAAAAAAGTTTCTCTCTAGGCCCAATAGGACCTGACTTTCATAGGGTCAAAGTTCACGAATTTGACTCATTTCGGCCGCGACAATTCCCTATAACCGTTGCACCGAATTTCAAACCGCTCACACAGTACTTCCCATTGAGACACATGAACAATCCCCCGCAAGCGTTTTCTCGTAGCTCAATTTTTGACCCCGGCGCAAGCGTTAGAAATTTCGATGGGGTCACGGAAATGGGCCACATTTTGACACCCCATATCTCGGGCCCTAATTGTCCGATCGACTTGAAATTTGAAACGTGGCCTAACAGGGTTTCGGCCTTCCTCCCCATGCTCGCCAATCGCGGCTCACCATGGGGGGTCCGGGCCTTTTCGCCGTAATGTTAGAACAAAAACCCGCGAATATCTCCGAAAGGGTTCGATAGAATGTCGCAAATTTTGGTGTGAAAGGGCTACCTATTTTTACCTACAAACCCTCCAAATTTGGTGGTCCTAGCTTCCATAGTTTTTTTTATGGCGAATTTTTGAATGTTTAAAAAATAGGCAAAAATTCGAACGGAAATTCCGTACAGAAACTCCATTCGCGAATTTTAAAAATCCGAGATAGCCAAAATGTTGCTCTCGAAGAGTACATCAATTTAAAAAAAAAGGTGTCTCTCTAGGCCCAATAGGACCCGACATTAATATGGTCAAATTTCACGAATTTGACACATTTCGGCCGCGACAATTCCCTATAACCGTTGCACCGAATTTCAAACCGCTCACACAGTACTTCCCATTGAGACACATGAACAATCCCCCGCAAGCATATTCTCGTAGCTCAATTTTTGACCCCGGCGCAAGCGTCCGAAATTTCGATGGGGTCACCGAAATGGGCCAAACTTTGACCCCCCCATATCTCGGGCCCTAATTGTGCGATCGACTTGAAATTTGAAACGTGTCCTAACAGGGTTTCGGCCTTCCTCCCCATGCTCGCCAAACGCGGCTCACCATGGCGGGTCCGGGCGTTTTCGCCGTAATGTTAGAAAAAAAACCCGCGAATATCTCCCAAACGGTTCGATAGAATGTCGCAAATTTTGGTGTGAAAGAGCTCCCTATTTTTACCTACAAACCCTCCAAATTTGGTGGTCCTAGCTTCCACAGTTTTTTTATGGCGAATTTTTGAAAGTTTAAAAAATAGCCCAAAAATGGAACGGAAATTTCCTACAGAAACTCCATTCGCGAATTTTAAAAATCCGAGATAGCCAAAATGTTGCTCTCGAAGAGTACATCCATTTAAAAAAAAAGGTTTCTCTCTAGGCCCAATAGGACCCGACTTTCATAGGGTCAAAGTTCACGAATTTGACTCATTTCGCCCGCGACAATTCCCTATAACCGTTGCACCGAATTTCAAACCGCTCACACAGTACTTCCCATTGAGACACCTGAACAATCCCCCGCAAGCGTTTTCTCGTAGCTCAATTTTTGACCCCGGCGCAAGCGTTAGAAATTTCGATGGGGTCACGGAAATGGGCCAAACTTTGACCCCCCATATCTCGGGCCCTAATTGTCCGATCGACTTGAAATTTGAAACGTGGCCTAACAGGGTTTCGGCCTTCCTCCCCATGCTCGCCAATCGCGGCTCACCATGGGGGGTCCAGGCCTTTTCGCCGTAATGTTAAAACAAAAACTCGCGAATATCTCCGAAACGCTTCGATAGAATGTCGCAAATTTTGGTGTGAAAGAGCTCTCTATTTTTACCTACAAACCCTCCAAATTTGGTGGTCCTAGCTTCCACAGTTTTTGTATGGCGAATTTTTGAATGTTTAAAAAATAGCCCAAAAATCGAACGGAAATTTCCTACAGAAACTCCATTCGCGAATTTTAAAAATCCGAGATAGCCAAAATGTTCCTCTCGAAGACTACATCAATTTTAAAAAAACGTTTCTCTCTAGGCCCAACAGGACCCGACATTCATAGGGTCAAAGTTCACGAATTTGACACATTTCGGCCGCGACAATGGCCTATAACCGTTGCACCGAATTAAAACCGCTCACACAGTACTTCCCATTGAGACACACGAACAATCCCCCTCAAGCGTTTTCTCGTAGCTCAATTTTTGACACCGTCGCAAGCGTTAGAAATTTCGATGGGGTCACGGAAATGGGCCAAACTTTGACCCCCCATATCTCGGGCCCTAATTGTCCGATCGACTTGAAATTTGAAACGTGGCCTAACAGGGTTTCGGCCTTCCTCCCCATGCTCGCCAATCGCGGCTCACCATGGGGGGTCCAGGCCTTTTCGCCGTAATGTTAAAACAAAAACTCGCGAATATCTCCGAAACGCTTCGATAGAATGTCGCAAATTTTGGTGTGAAAGAGCTCCCTATTTTTACCTACAAACCCTCCAAATTTGGTGGTCCTAGCTTCCACAGTTTTTGTATGGCGAATTTTTGAATGTTTAAAAAATAGCCCAAAAATCGAACGGAAATTTCCTACAGAAACTCCATTCGCGAATTTTAAAAATCCGAGATAGCCAAAATGTTCCTCTCGAAGACTACATCAATTTTAAAAAAACGTTTCTCTCTAGGCCCAACAGGACCCGACATTCATAGGGTCAAAGTTCACGAATTTGACACATTTCGGCCGCGACAATGGCCTATAACCGTTGCACCGAATTAAAACCGCTCACACAGTACTTCCCATTGAGACACACGAACAATCCCCCTCAAGCGTTTTCTCGTAGCTCAATTTTTGACACCGTCGCAAGCGTCCGAAATTTCGATGGGGTCACGGAAATGGGCCAAACTTTGACCCCCCATATCTCGGGCCCTAATTGTCCGATCGACTTGAAATTTGAAACGTGGCCTCACAGGGTTTCGGACTTCCTCCCCATGCTCGCCAATCGCGGCTCACCATGGGGGTCCAGGCCTTTTCGCCGTAATGTTAAAACAAAAACTCGCGAATATCTCCGAAACGGTTCGATAGAATGTCGCAAATTTTGGTGTGAAAGGGCTCCCTATTTTTACCTACAAACCCTCCAAATTTGTTGGTCCTAGCTTCCATAGTTTTTTTATGGCGAATTTTTGAATGTTTAAAAAATAGGCAAAAATTCGAACGGAAATTCCGTACAGAAACTCCATTCGCGAATTTTAAAAATCCGAGATAGCCAAAATGTTGCTCTCGAAGAGTACATCAATTTTAAAAAAAGGTTTCTCTCTGGGCCCAATAAGACCCGACTTTCATAGGGTCAAAGTTCACGAATTTGACTCATTTCGGCCGCGACAATTCCCTATAACCGTTGCACCGAATTTCAAACCGCTCATACAGTACTTCCCATTGAAACACATGAACAATCCCCCGCAAGCGTTTTCTCGTAGCTCAATGTTTGACCCCAGCGCAAGCGTTAGAAATTTCGATGGGGTCACGGAAATGGGCCAAACTTTGATCCCCCAATATCTCGGGCCCTAATTGTCCGATCGACTTGAAATTTGAAACGTGGCCTAACAGGGTTTCGGCCTTCCTCCCCATGCTCGCCAATCGCGGCTCACCATGGGGGTCCAGGCCTTTTCGCCGTAATGTTAAAACAAAATCCCGCGAATATCTCCGAAACGGTTCGATAGAATGTCGCAAATTTTGGTGTGAAAGGGCTACCTATTTTTACCTACAAACCCTCCAAATTTGGGGAGTCCTAGCTTCCATAATTTTTTTATGGCGAATTTTTGAATGTTTAAAAAATAGGCAAAAATTCAAACGGAAATTCCGTACAGAAACTCCATTCGCGAATTTTAAAAATCCGAGATAGCCAAAATGTTGCTCTCGAAGAGTACATCAATTTAAAAAAAAGGTTTCTCTCTAGGCCCAATAGGACCCGACTTTCATAGGGTCAAAGTTCACGAATTTGACTCATTTCGGCCGCGACAATTCCCTATAACCGTTGCACCGAATTTCAAACCGCTCACACAGTACTTCCCATTGAGACACATGAACAATCCCCCGCAAGCGTTTTCTGGTAGCTCAATTTTTGACCCCGGCGCAAGCGTTAGAAATTTCGATGGGATCACGGAAATGGGCCAAACTTTGATCCCCCAACATCTCGGGCCCTAATTGTCCGATCGACTTGAAATTTGAAACGTGGCCTAACAGGGTTTCGGCCTTCCTCCCCATGCTCGCCAATCGTGGCTCACCATGGGGGGTCCGGGCCTTTTCGCCGTAATGTTAAAACAAAAACTCGCGAATATCTCCGAAACGGTTCCATAGAATGCCGCAAATTTTGGTGTGATAGAGCTCCCTATTTTTACCTACAAACCCTCCAAATTTGGTGGTCCTAGCTTCCATAGTTTTTTTATGTCGAATTTTTGAATGTTTAAAAAATAGGTCAAAAATCGAACGGAAATTCGCTACAGAAACTCCATTCGCGAATTTTAAAAATCCGAGATAGACAAAATGTTGCTCTCGAAGAGTACATCAATTTAAAAAAAAGGTTACTCACTAGGCCCAATAGGACCCGACATTAATATGGTCAAAGTTCACGAATTTGACTCATTTCGGCCGCGACAATTTCCTATAACCGTTGCACCGAATTTGAAGCCGCTCACACAGTACTTCCCATTGAGACACATGAACAATCCCCCGCAAGCGTATTCTCGTAGCTCAATTTTTGACCCCGGCGCAAGCGTCCGAAATTTCGATGGGGTCACCGAAATGGGCCAAACTTTGACCCCCCATATCTCGGGCCCTAATTGTCCGATCGACTTGAAATTTGAAACGTGGACTAACAGGGTTTCCGCCTTTCTCCCCATTTACGCCAATCTCGGCTCACCATGGGGGGTCCAGGCCTTTTCGCCGTAATGTTAAAACAAAAACTCCTGAATATCTCCGAAACGGTTCGATAGAATGTCGCAAATTTTGGTGTGAATGGGCTCCCTATTTTTACCTACAAACCCTCCAAATTTGGTGGTCCTAGCTTTAACAGTTTTGTTATGGCGAATTTTTGAATGTTTAAAAAATAGCCCAAAAATCGAACGGAAATTTCCTACAGAAACTCCATTCGCGAATTTTAAAAATCCGAGATAGCCAAAATGTTCCTCTCGAAGAGTACATCAATTTTAAAAAAAGTTTCTCTCTAGGCCCAATAGGACCCGACTTTCATAGGGTCAAAGTTCACGAATTTGACACATCTCGGCCGCGACAATGGCCTATAACCGTTGCACCGAATTTCAAACCGCTCACACAGTACTTCCCATTGAGACACACGAACAATCCGCCGCAAGCGTTTTCTCGTAGCTCAATTTTTGACACCGGCGCAAGCGTCCGAAATTTCGATGGGGTCACGGAAATGGGCCAAACTTTGACCCCCCAATATCTCGGGCCCTAATTGTCCGATCGACTTGAAATTTGAAACGTGGCCTAACAGGGTTTCGGCTTTCCTCCCCATGCTCGCCAATAGCGGCTCACCATGGGGGGTCCAGGCCTTTTCGCCGTAATGTTAAAACAAAAACTCGCGAATATCTCCGAAACGGTTCGATAGAGTGTCGGAAATTTTGGTGTGAAAGGGCTCCCTATTTTTACCTACAAACCCTCCAAATTTGGTGGTCCTAGCTTCCACAGTTTTTTTATGGCGAATTTTTGAATGTTTAAAAAATAGCCCAAAAATCGAACGGAAATTACCTACAGAAACTCCATTCGCGAATTTTAAAAATCCGAGATAGCCAAAATGTTCCTCTCGAAGAGTACATCAATTTTAAAAAAAGTTTCTCTCTAGGCACAATAGGACCCGACTTTCATAGGGTCAAAGTTCACGAATTTGACACATTTCGGCCGCGACAATGGCCTATAACCGTTGCACCGAATTTCAAACCGCTCACCCAGTACTTCCCATTGAGACCCATGAACAATCCCCCGCAAGCGTTTTCTCGTAGCTCAATGTTTGACCCCGGCGCAAGCGTTAGAAATTTCGATGGGTTCACGGAAATGGGCCAAACTTTGACCCCCCATATGGGGGGCCAAACTTTGACCCCCCATATCTCGGGCCCTAATTGTCCGATCGACTTGAAATTTGAAACGTGGCCTAACAGGGTTTCGGCCTTCCTCCCCATGCTCGCCAATCGCGGCTCACCATGGGAGGTCCAGGCCGTTTCGCCGTAATTTTAAAACAATAACTCGCGAATATCTCCGAAACGGTTCGATAGAATGTCGCAAATTTTGGTGTGAAAGGGCTCCCTATTTTTACCTACAAACCCTCCAAATTTGGTGGTCCTAGCTTCCATAGTTTTTTATGGCAAATTTCTGAATATTTAAAAAATAGGCAAAAATTCGAACGGAAATTCCCTACAGAAACTCCATTCGCGAATTTTAAAAATCCGAGATAGCCAAAATGTTGCTCTCGAAGAGTACATCAATTTAAAAAAAAAGGTTTCTCTCTAGGCCCAATAGGACCCGACTTTCATAGGGTCAAAGTTCACGAATTTGACACATTTCGGCCGCGACAATTCACTATAACCGTTGCACCGAATTTCAAACCGCTCACACAGTACTTCCCATTGAGACACATGAACAATCCCCCGCAAGCGTTTTCTCGTAGCTCAATTTTTGACCCCGGCGCAAGCGTTAAAAATTTCGATGGGGTCACGGAAATGGGCCAAATTTTGACCCCCCATATCTCGGGCCCTAATTGTCCGATCGATTTTAAATTTTAAACGTGGCCTAACAGGGTTTCGGCCTTCTTCCCCATGCTCGCGAATCGCGTCTCACCATGGGGGGTCCGGGCCTTTTCGCCGTAATGTTAAAACAATAACTCGCGAATATCTCCGAAACGGTTCGATAGAATGTCGCAAATTTTGGTGTGAAAGGGCTCCCTATTTTTACCTACAAACCCTCCAAATTTGGTGGTCCTAGCTTCCATAGTTTTTTTATGGCGAATTTTTGAATGTTTAAAAAATAGGCAAAAATTCAAACGGAAATTCCGTACAGAAACTCCATTCGCGAATTTTAAAAATCCGAGATAGCCAAAATGTTGCTCTCGAAGAGTACATCAATTTAAAAAAAAGGTTTCTCTCTAGGCCCAATAGGACCCGACTTTCATAGGGTCAAAGTTCACGAATTTGACTCATTTCGGCCGCGACAATTCCCTATAACCGTTGCACCGAATTTCAAACCGCTCACACAGTACTTCCCATTGAGACACATGAACAATCCCCCGCAAGCGTTTTCTGGTAGCTCAATTTTTGACCCCGGCGCAAGCGTTAGAAATTTCGATGGGATCACGGAAATGGGCCAAACTTTGATCCCCCAATATCTCGGGCCCTAATTGTCCGATCGACTTGAAATTTGAAACGTGGCCTAACAGGGTTTCGGCCTTCCTCCCCATGCTCGCCAATCGTGGCTCACCATGGGGGGTCCGGGCTTTTTCGCCGTAATGTTAAAACAAAAACTCGCGAATATCTCCGAAACGGTTCCATAGAATGCCGCAAATTTTGGTGTGAAAGAGCTCCCTATTTTTACCTACAAACCCTCCAAATTTGGTGGTCCTAGCCTCCATAGTTTTTTTATGTCGAATTTTTGAATGTTTAAAAAATAGGTCAAAAATCGAACGGAAATTCCCTACAGAAACTCCATTCGCGAATTTTAAAAATCCGAGATAGACAAAATGTTGCTCTCGAAGAGTACATCAATTTAAAAAAAAGGTTACTCACTAGGCCCAATAGGACCCGACATTAATATGGTCAAAGTTCACGAATTTGACTCATTTCGGCCGCGACAATTACCTATAACCGTTGCACCGAATTTGAAGCCGCTCACACAGTACTTCCCATTGAGACACATTAACAATCCCCCGCAAGCGTATTCTCGTAGCTCAATTTTTGACCCCGGCGCAAGCGTCCGAAATTTCGATGGGGTCACCGAAATGGGCCAAACTTTGACCCCCCATATCTCGGGCCCTAATTGTCCGATCGACTTGAAATTTGAAACGTGGACTAACAGGGTTTCCGCCTTTCTCCCCATTTACGCCAATCTCGGCTCACCATGGGGGGTCCAGGCCTTTTCGCCGTAATGTTAAAACAAAAACTCCTGAATATCTCCGAAACGGTTCGATAGAATGTCGCAAATTTTGGTGTGAATGGGCTCCCTATTTTTACCTACAAACCCTCCAAATTTGGTGGTCCTAGCTTTAACAGTTTTGTTATGGCGAATTTTTGAATGTTTAAAAAATAGCCCAAAAATCGAACGGAAATTTCCTACAGAAACTCCATTCGCGAATTTTAAAAATCCGAGATAGCCAAAATGTTCCTCTCGAAGAGTACATCAATTTTAAAAAAAGTTTCTCTCTAGGCCCAATAGGACCCGACTTTCATAGGGTCAAAGTTCACGAATTTGACACATCTCGGCCGCGACAATGGCCTATAACCGTTGCACCGAATTTCAAACCGCTCACACAGTACTTCCCATTGAGACACACGAACAATCCGCCGCAAGCGTTTTCTCGTAGCTCAATTTTTGACACCGGCGCAAGCGTCCGAAATTTCGATGGGGTCACGGAAATGGGCCAAACTTTGATCCCCCAATATCTCGGGCCCTAATTGTCCGATCGACTTGAAATTTGAAACGTGGCCTAACAGGGTTTCGGCCTTCCTCCCCATGCTCGCCAATAGCGGCTCACCATGGGGGGTCCAGGCCTTTTCGCCGTAATGTTAAAACAAAAACTCGCGAATATCTCCGAAACGGTTCGATAGAGTGTCGGAAATTTTGGTGTGAAAGGGCTCCCTATTTTTACCTACAAACCCTCCAAATTTGGTGGTCCTAGCTTCCACAGTTTTTTTATGGCGAATTTTTGAATGTTTAAAAAATAGCCCAAAAATCGAACGGAAATTACCTACAGAAACTCCATTCGCGAATTTTAAAAATCCGAGATAGCCAAAATGTTGCTCTCGAAGAGTAGATCAATTTTAAAAAAAAGGTTTCTCTCTAGGCCCAATAGGACCCGACTTTCATAGGGTCAAAGTTCACGAATTTGACACATTTCGGCCGCGACAATTCCCTATAACCGTTGCACCGAATTTCAAACCGCTCACACAGTACTTCCCATTGAGACACGTGAACAATCCCCCGCAAGCGTTTTCTCGTAGCTCAAATTTTGACCCCGGCGCAAGCGTACGAAATTTCGATGGGGTCACGGAAATGGGCCAAACTTTGACCCCCCATATCTCGGGCCCTAATTGTCCGATCGACTTGAAATTTGAAACGTGGCCTAACAGGGTTTCGGCCTTCCTCCTCATGCTCCCCAATCGCGGCTCACCATGGGGGTCCAGGCCTTTTCGCCGTAATGTTGAATCAAAAACTCGCGAATATCTCCGAAACGGTTCGATAGAATGTCGCAAATTTTGGTGTGAAAGGGCTCCCTATTTTTACCTACAAACCCTCCAAATTTGGTGGTCCTGGCTTCCATAGTTTTTTTATGGCGAATTTTCGAATGTTTAAATAATAGGCAAAAATTCGAACGGAAATTCCGTACAGAAACTCCATTCGCGAATTTTAAAAATCCGAGATAGCCAAAATGTTGCTCTCGAAGAGTACATCAATTTAAATAAAAGGTTTCTCTCTAGGCCCAATAGGACCCGACTTTCATAGGGTCAAAGTTCACGAATTTGACTCATTTCGGCCGCGACAATTCCCTATAACCGTTGCACCGAATTTCAAGCCGATCACACAGTACTTCCCATTGAGACACATGAACAATCCCCCGCAAGCGTTTTCTCGTAGCTCAATTTTTGACCCCGGCGCAAGCATTAGAAATTTCGATGGGGTCACGGAAATGGGCCAAACTTTGACCCCCCATATCTCGGGCCCTAATTGTCCGATCGATTTTAAATTTGAAACGTGGCCTAACAGGGTTTCTGCCTTCCTCCCCATGCTCGCCAATCGCGTCTCACCATGGGTGGTCCGGGCCTTTTCGCCGTAATGTTAAAACAAAAACTCGCGAATATCTCCGAAACGGTTCGATAGAATGTCGCAAATTTTGGTGTGAAAGGGCTCCCTATTTTTACCTACAAACCCTCCAAATTTGGTGGTCCTAGCTTCCAAGGTTTGTTTATGGCGAATTTTTGAATGTTTAAAAAATAGCCCAAAAATCGAACGGAAATTCCGTACAGAAACTCCATTCGCGAATTTTAAAAATCCGAGATAGCCAAAATGTTCCTCTCGAAGAGTACATCAATTTTAAAAAAAGTTTCTCTCTAGGCACAATAGGACCCGACTTTCATAGGGTCAAAGTTCACGAATTTGACACATTTCGGCCGCGACAATGGCCTATAACCGTTGCACCGAATTTCAAACCGCTCACACAGTACTTCCCATTGAGACCCATGAACAATCCCCCGCAAGCGTTTTCTCGTAGCTCAAAGTTTGACCCCGGCGCAAGCGTTAGAAATTTCGATGGGTTCACGGAAATGGGCCAAACTTTGTCCCCCCATATCTCGGGCCCTAATTGTCCGATCGACTTGAAATTTGAAACGTGGCCTAACAGGGTTTCGGCCTTCTTCCCCATGCTCGCGAATCGCGTCTCACCATGGGGGGTCCGGGCCTTTTCGCCGTAATGTTAAATCAAAAACTCGCGAATATCTCCGAAACGGTTCGATAGAATGCCGCAAATTTTGGTGTGAAAGGGCTCCCTATTTTTACCTACAAACCCTCCAAGTTTGGTGGTCCTAGCTTCCATAGTTTTGTTTATGGCGAATTTTTGAATGTTTTAAAAATGGACCAAAAATCGAACGGAAATTCCCTACAGAAACTCCATTCGCGAATTTTAAAAATCCGAGATAGCCAAAATGTTGCTCTCGAAGAGTAGATCAATTTTAAAAAAAAGGTTTCTCTCTAGGCCCAATAGGACCCGACTTTCATAGGGTCAAAGTTCACGAATTTGACACATTTCGGCCGCGACAATTCCCTATAACCGTTGCACCGAATTTCAAACCGCTCACACAGTACTTCCCATTGAGACACGTGAACAATCCCCCGCAAGCGTTTTCTCGTAGCTCAAATTTTGACCCCGGCGCAAGCGTACGAAATTTCGATGGGGTCACGGAAATGGGCCAAACTTTGACCCCCCATATCTCGGGCCCTAATTGTCCGATCGACTTGAAATTTGAAACGTGGCCTAACACGGTTTCGGCCTTCCTCCTCATGCTCTCCAATCGCGGCTCACCATGGGGGTCCAGGCCTTTTCGCCGTAATGTTAAAACAAAAACTCGCGAATATCTCCGAAACGGTTCGATAGAATGTCGCAAATTTTGGTGTGAAAGGGCTCCCTATTTTTACCTACAAACCCTCCAGATTTGGTGGTCCTGGCTTCCATAGTTTTTTTATGGCGAATTTTCGAATGTTTAAATAATAGGCAAAAATTCGAACGGAAATTCCGTACAGAAACTCCATTCGCGAATTTTAAAAATCCGAGATAGCCAAAATGTTGCTCTCGAAGAGTACATCAATTTAAAAAAAAGGTTTCTCTCTAGGCCCAATAGGACCCGACTTTCATAGGGTCAAAGTTCACGAATTTGACACATTTCGGCAGCGACAATTCCCTATAACCGTTGCACCGAATTTCAAACCGCTCACACAGTACTTCCCATTGAGACACATGAACAATCCCCCGCAAGCGTTTTCTGGTAGCTCAATTTTTGACCCCGGCGCAAGCGTTAGAAATTTCGATGGGATCACGGAAATGGGCCAAACTTTGATCCCCCAATATCTCGGGCCCTAATTGTCCGATCGACTTGAAATTTGAAACGTGGCCTAACAGGGTTTCGGCCTTCCTCCCCATGCTCGCCAATCGTGGCTCACCATGGGGGGTCCGGGCCTTTTCGCCGTAATGTTAAAACAAAAACTCGCGAATATCTCCGAAACGGTTCCATAGAATGCCGCAAATTTTGGTGTGAAAGAGCTCCCTATTTTTACCTACAAACCCTCCAAATTTGGTGGTCCTAGCTTCCATAGTTTTTTTATGTCGAATTTTTGAATGTTTAAAAAATAGGTCAAAAATCGAACGGAAATTCCCTACAGAAACTCCATTCGCGAATTTTAAAAATCCGAGATAGACAAATTGTTGCTCTCGAAGAGTACATCAATTTAAAAAAAAGGTTACTCACTAGGCCCAATAGGACCCGACATTAATATGGTCAAAGTTCACGAATTTGACTCATTTCGGCCGCGACAATTACCTATAACCGTTGCACCGAATTTGAAGCCGCTCACACAGTACTTCCCATTGAGACACATGAACAATCCCCCGCAAGCGTATTCTCGTAGCTCAATTTTTGACCCCGGCGCAAGCGTCCGAAATTTCGATGGGGTCACCGAAATGGGCCAAACTTTGACCCCCCATATCTCGGGCCCTAATTGTCCGATCGACTTGAAATTTGAAACGTGGACTAACAGGGTTTCCGCCTTTCTCCCCATTTACGCCAATCTCGGCTCACCATGGGGGGTCCAGGCCTTTTCGCCGTAATGTTAAAACAAAAACTCCTGAATATCTCCGAAACGGTTCGATAGAATGTCGCAAATTTTGGTGTGAATGGGCTCCCTATTTTTACCTACAAACCCTCCAAATTTGGTGGTCCTAGCTTTAACAGTTTTTTTTATGGCGAATTTTTGAATGTTTAAAAAATAGCCCAAAAATCGAACGGACATTACCTACAGAAACTCCATTCGCGAATTTTAAAAATCCGAGATAGCCAAAATGTTCCTCTCGAAGAGTACATCAATTTTAAAAAAAGTTTCTCTCTAGGCACAATAGGACCCGACTTTCATAGGGTCAAAGTTCACGAATTTGACACATTTCGGCCGCGAGAATGGCCTATAACCGTTGCACCGAATTTCAAACCGCTCACCCAGTACTTCCCATTGAGACCCATGAACAATCCCCCGCAAGCGTTTTCTCGTAGCTCAATGTTTGACCCCGGCGCAAGCGTTAGAAATTTCGATGGGTTCACGGAAATGGGCCAAACTTTGACCCCCCATATGGGGGGCCAAACTTTGACCCCCCATATCTCGGGCCCTAATTGTCCGATCGACTTGAAATTTGAAACGTGGCCTAACAGGGTTTCGGCCTTCCTCCCCATGCTCGCCAATCGCGGCTCACCATGGGAGGTCCAGGCCGTTTCGCCGTAATTTTAAAACAATAACTCGCGAATATCTCCGAAACGGTTCGATAGAATATCGCAAATTTTGGTGTGAAAGGGCTCCCTATTTTTACCTACAAACCCTCCAAATTTGGTGGTCCTAGCTTCCATAGTTTTTTATGGCAAATTTCTGAATATTTAAAAAATAGGCAAAAATTCGAACGGAAATTCCCTACAGAAACTCCATTCGCGAATTTTAAAAATCCGAGATAGCCAAAATGTTGCTCTCGAAGAGTACATCAATTTAAAAAAAAAGGTTTCTCTCTAGGCCCAATAGGACCCGACTTTCATAGGGTCAAAGTTCACGAATTTGACACATTTCGGCCGCGACAATTCACTATAACCGTTGCACCGAATTTCAAACCGCTCACACAGTACTTCCCATTGAGACACATGAACAATCCCCCGCAAGCGTTTTCTCGTAGCTCAATTTTTGACCCCGGCGCAAGCGTTAGAAATTTCGATGGGGTCACGGAAATGGGCCAAACTTTGACCCCCCATATCTCGGGCCCTAATTGTCCGATCGATTTTAAATTTTAAACGTGGCCTAACAGGGTTTCGGCCTTCTTCCCCATGCTCGCGAATCGCGTCTCACCATGGGGGGTCCGGGCCTTTTCGCCGTAATGTTAAAACAATAACTCGCGAATATCTCCGAAACGGTTCGATAGAATGTCGCAAATTTTGGTGTGAAAGGGCTCCCTATTTTTACCTACAAACCCTCCAAATTTGGTGGTCCTGGCTTCCATAGTTTTTTTATGGCGAATTTTCGAATGTTTAAATAATAGGCAAAAATTCGAACGGAAATTCCCTACAGAAACTCCATTCGCGAATTTTAAAAATCCGAGATAGCCAAAATGTTGCTCTCGAAGAGTAGATCAATTTTAAAAAAAAGGTTTCTCTCTAGGCCCAATAGGACCCGACTTTCATAGGGTCAAAGTTCACGAATTTGACACATTTCGGCCGCGACAATTCCCTATAACCGTTGCACCGAATTTCAAACCGCTCACACAGTACTTCCCATTGAGACACGTGAACAATCCCCCGCAAGCGTTTTCTCGTAGCTCAAATTTTGACCCCGGCGCAAGCGTACGAAATTTCGATGGGGTCACGGAAATGGGCCAAACTTTGACCCCCCATATCTCGGGCCCTAATTGTCCGATCGACTTGAAATTTGAAACGTGGCCTAACAGGGTTTCGGCCTTCCTCCTCATGCTCCCCAATCGCGGCTCACCATGGGGGTCCAGGCCTTTTCGCCGTAATGTTGAAACAAAAACTCGCGAATATCTCCGAAACGGTTCGATAGAATGTCGCAAATTTTGGTGTGAAAGGGCTCCCTATTTTTACCTACAAACCCTCCAAATTTGGTGGTCCTGGCTTCCATAGTTTTTTTATGGCGAATTTTCGAATGTTTAAATAATATGCAAAAATTCGAACGGAAATTCCGTACAGAAACTCCATTCGCGAATTTTAAAATTCCGAGATAGCCAAAATGTTGCTCTCGAAGAGTACATCAATTTAAAAAAAAGGTTTCTCTCTAGGCCCAATAGGACCCGACTTTCATAGGGTCAAAGTTCACGAATTTGACTCATTTCGGCCGCGACAATTCCCTATAACCGTTGCACCGAATTTCAAGCCGATCACACAGTACTTCCCATTGAGACACATGAACAATCCCCCGCAAGCGTTTTCTCGTAGCTCAATTTTTGACCCCGGCGCAAGCATTAGAAATTTCGATGGGGTCACGGAAATGGGCCAAACTTTGACCCCCCATATCTCGGGCCCTAATTGTCCGATCGACTTGAAATTTGAAACGTGGCCTAACAGGGTTTCGGCCTTCCTCCTCATGCTCGCCAATCGCTGCTCACCATGGGGGTCCAGGCCTTTTCGCCGTAATGTTAAAACAAAAACTCGCGAATATCTCCGAAACGGTTCGATAGAATGTCGCAAATTTTGGTGTGAAAGAACTCCCTATTTTTACCTACAAACCCTCCAAATTTGGTGCTCCTAGCTTCCATAGTTTTGTTTATGGCGAATTTTTGAATGTTTAAAAAATAGACCAAAAATCGAACGGAAATTCCCTACAGAAACTCCATTCGCGAATTTTAAAAATCCGAGATAGCCAAAATGTTGCTCTCGAAGAGTACATCAATTTTAATAAAAAAGGTTTCTCTCTGGGCCCAATAGGACCCGACTTTCATAGGGTCAAAGTTCACGAATTTGACTCATTTCGGCCGCGACAATTCCCTATAACCGTTGCACCGAATTTCAAACCGCTCACACAGTACTTCCCATTGAGATACATGAACAATCCCTCGCAAGCGTTTTCTCGTAGCTCAATTTTTGACCCCGGCGCAAGCGTTAGAAATTTCGATGGGGTCACGGAAATGGGCCAAACTTTGACCCCCCATATCTCGGGCCCTAATTGTCCGATCGATTTTATATTTGAAACGTGGCCTAACAGGGTTTCGGCCTTCCTCCCCATGCTCGCCAATCGCGTCTCACCATGGGTGGTCCGGGCCTTTTCGCCGTAATGTTAAAACAAAAACTCGCGAATATCTCCGAAACGGTTCGATAGAATGTCGCAAATTTTGGTGTGAAAGGGCTCCCTATTTTTACCTACAAACCCTCCAAATTTGGTGGTCCTGGCTTCCATAGTTTTTTTATGGCGAATTTTTGAATGTTTAAAAAATAGCCCAAAAATCGAACGGAAATTCCCTACAGAAACTCCATTCGCGAATTTTAAAAATCCGAGATAGCCAAAATGTTGCTCTCGAAGAGTACATCAATTTTAATAAAAAAGGTTTCTCTCTGGGCCCAATAGGACCCGACTTTCATAGGGTCAAAGTTCACGAATTTGACTCATTTCGGCCGCGACAATTCCCTATAACCGTTGCACCGAATTTCAAACCGCTCACACAGTACTTCCCATTGAGATACATGAACAATCCCTCGCAAGCGTTTTCTCGTAGCTCAATTTTTGACCCCGGCGCAAGCGTTAGAAATTTCGATGGGGTCACGGAAATGGGCCAAACTTTGACCCCCCATATCTCGGGCCCTAATTGTCCGATCGATTTTAAATTTTAAACGTGGCCTAACAGGGTTTCTGCCTTCCTCCCCATGCTCGCCAATCGCGTCTCACCATGGGTGGTCCGGGCCTTTTCGCCGTAATGTTAAAACAAAAACTCGCGAATATCTCCGAAACGGTTCGATAGAATGTCGCAAATTTTGGTGTGAAAGGGCTCCCTATTTTTACCTACAAACCCTCCAAATTTGGTGGTCCTAGCTTCCAAGGTTTGTTTATGGCGAATTTTTGAATGTTTAAAAAATAGCCCAAAAATCGAACGGAAATTCCGTACAGAAACTCCATTCGCGAATTTTAAAAATCCGAGATAGCCAAAATGTTCCTCTCGAAGAGTACATCAATTTTAAAAAAAGTTTCTCTCTAGGCACAATAGGACCCGACTTTCATAGGGTCAAAGTTCACGAATTTGACACATTTCGGCCGCGACAATGGCCTATAACCGTTGCACCGAATTTCAAACCGCTCACACAGTACTTCCCATTGAGACCCATGAACAATCCCCCGCAAGCGTTTTCTCGTAGCTCAAAGTTTGACCCCGGCGCAAGCGTTAGAAATTTCGATGGGTTCACGGAAATGGGCCAAACTTTGTCCCCCCATATCTCGGGCCCTAATTGTCCGATCGACTTGAAATTTGAAACGTGGCCTAACAGGGTTTCGGCCTTCTTCCCCATGCTCGCGAATCGCGTCTCACCATGGGGGGTCCGGGCCTTTTCGCCGTAATGTTAAATCAAAAACTCGCGAATATCTCCGAAACGGTTCGATAGAATGCCGCAAATTTTGGTGTGAAAGGGCTCCCTATTTTTACCTACAAACCCTCCAAGTTTGGTGGTCCTAGCTTCCATAGTTTTGTTTATGGCGAATTTTTGAATGTTTTAAAAATGGACCAAAAATCGAACGGAAATTCCCTACAGAAACTCCATTCGCGAATTTTAAAAATCCGAGATAGCCAAAATGTTGCTCTCGAAGAGTAGATCAATTTTAAAAAAAAGGTTTCTCTCTAGGCCCAATAGGACCCGACTTTCATAGGGTCAAAGTTCACGAATTTGACACATTTCGGCCGCGACAATTCCCTATAACCGTTGCACCGAATTTCAAACCGCTCACACAGTACTTCCCATTGAGACACGTGAACAATCCCCCGCAAGCGTTTTCTCGTAGCTCAAATTTTGACCCCGGCGCAAGCGTACGAAATTTCGATGGGGTCACGGAAATGGGCCAAACTTTGACCCCCCATATCTCGGGCCCTAATTGTCCGATCGACTTGAAATTTGAAACGTGGCCTAACACGGTTTCGGCCTTCCTCCTCATGCTCTCCAATCGCGGCTCACCATGGGGGTCCAGGCCTTTTCGCCGTAATGTTAAAACAAAAACTCGCGAATATCTCCGAAACGGTTCGATAGAATGTCGCAAATTTTGGTGTGAAAGGGCTCCCTATTTTTACCTACAAACCCTCCAGATTTGGTGGTCCTGGCTTCCATAGTTTTTTTATGGCGAATTTTCGAATGTTTAAATAATAGGCAAAAATTCGAACGGAAATTCCGTACAGAAACTCCATTCGCGAATTTTAAAAATCCGAGATAGCCAAAATGTTGCTCTCGAAGAGTACATCAATTTAAAAAAAAGGTTTCTCTCTAGGCCCAATAGGACCCGACTTTCATAGGGTCAAAGTTCACGAATTTGACACATTTCGGCAGCGACAATTCCCTATAACCGTTGCACCGAATTTCAAACCGCTCACACAGTACTTCCCATTGAGACACATGAACAATCCCCCGCAAGCGTTTTCTGGTAGCTCAATTTTTGACCCCGGCGCAAGCGTTAGAAATTTCGATGGGATCACGGAAATGGGCCAAACTTTGATCCCCCAATATCTCGGGCCCTAATTGTCCGATCGACTTGAAATTTGAAACGTGGCCTAACAGGGTTTCGGCCTTCCTCCCCATGCTCGCCAATCGTGGCTCACCATGGGGGGTCCGGGCCTTTTCGCCGTAATGTTAAAACAAAAACTCGCGAATATCTCCGAAACGGTTCCATAGAATGCCGCAAATTTTGGTGTGAAAGAGCTCCCTATTTTTACCTACAAACCCTCCAAATTTGGTGGTCCTAGCTTCCATAGTTTTTTTATGTCGAATTTTTGAATGTTTAAAAAATAGGTCAAAAATCGAACGGAAATTCCCTACAGAAACTCCATTCGCGAATTTTAAAAATCCGAGATAGACAAATTGTTGCTCTCGAAGAGTACATCAATTTAAAAAAAAGGTTACTCACTAGGCCCAATAGGACCCGACATTAATATGGTCAAAGTTCACGAATTTGACTCATTTCGGCCGCGACAATTACCTATAACCGTTGCACCGAATTTGAAGCCGCTCACACAGTACTTCCCATTGAGACACATGAACAATCCCCCGCAAGCGTATTCTCGTAGCTCAATTTTTGACCCCGGCGCAAGCGTCCGAAATTTCGATGGGGTCACCGAAATGGGCCAAACTTTGACCCCCCATATCTCGGGCCCTAATTGTCCGATCGACTTGAAATTTGAAACGTGGACTAACAGGGTTTCCGCCTTTCTCCCCATTTACGCCAATCTCGGCTCACCATGGGGGGTCCAGGCCTTTTCGCCGTAATGTTAAAACAAAAACTCCTGAATATCTCCGAAACGGTTCGATAGAATGTCGCAAATTTTGGTGTGAATGGGCTCCCTATTTTTACCTACAAACCCTCCAAATTTGGTGGTCCTAGCTTTAACAGTTTTTTTTATGGCGAATTTTTGAATGTTTAAAAAATAGCCCAAAAATCGAACGGACATTACCTACAGAAACTCCATTCGCGAATTTTAAAAATCCGAGATAGCCAAAATGTTCCTCTCGAAGAGTACATCAATTTTAAAAAAAGTTTCTCTCTAGGCACAATAGGACCCGACTTTCATAGGGTCAAAGTTCACGAATTTGACACATTTCGGCCGCGAGAATGGCCTATAACCGTTGCACCGAATTTCAAACCGCTCACCCAGTACTTCCCATTGAGACCCATGAACAATCCCCCGCAAGCGTTTTCTCGTAGCTCAATGTTTGACCCCGGCGCAAGCGTTAGAAATTTCGATGGGTTCACGGAAATGGGCCAAACTTTGACCCCCCATATGGGGGGCCAAACTTTGACCCCCCATATCTCGGGCCCTAATTGTCCGATCGACTTGAAATTTGAAACGTGGCCTAACAGGGTTTCGGCCTTCCTCCCCATGCTCGCCAATCGCGGCTCACCATGGGAGGTCCAGGCCGTTTCGCCGTAATTTTAAAACAATAACTCGCGAATATCTCCGAAACGGTTCGATAGAATATCGCAAATTTTGGTGTGAAAGGGCTCCCTATTTTTACCTACAAACCCTCCAAATTTGGTGGTCCTAGCTTCCATAGTTTTTTATGGCAAATTTCTGAATATTTAAAAAATAGGCAAAAATTCGAACGGAAATTCCCTACAGAAACTCCATTCGCGAATTTTAAAAATCCGAGATAGCCAAAATGTTGCTCTCGAAGAGTACATCAATTTAAAAAAAAAGGTTTCTCTCTAGGCCCAATAGGACCCGACTTTCATAGGGTCAAAGTTCACGAATTTGACACATTTCGGCCGCGACAATTCACTATAACCGTTGCACCGAATTTCAAACCGCTCACACAGTACTTCCCATTGAGACACATGAACAATCCCCCGCAAGCGTTTTCTCGTAGCTCAATTTTTGACCCCGGCGCAAGCGTTAGAAATTTCGATGGGGTCACGGAAATGGGCCAAACTTTGACCCCCCATATCTCGGGCCCTAATTGTCCGATCGATTTTAAATTTTAAACGTGGCCTAACAGGGTTTCGGCCTTCTTCCCCATGCTCGCGAATCGCGTCTCACCATGGGGGGTCCGGGCCTTTTCGCCGTAATGTTAAAACAATAACTCGCGAATATCTCCGAAACGGTTCGATAGAATGTCGCAAATTTTGGTGTGAAAGGGCTCCCTATTTTTACCTACAAACCCTCCAAATTTGGTGGTCCTGGCTTCCATAGTTTTTTTATGGCGAATTTTCGAATGTTTAAATAATAGGCAAAAATTCGAACGGAAATTCCCTACAGAAACTCCATTCGCGAATTTTAAAAATCCGAGATAGCCAAAATGTTGCTCTCGAAGAGTAGATCAATTTTAAAAAAAAGGTTTCTCTCTAGGCCCAATAGGACCCGACTTTCATAGGGTCAAAGTTCACGAATTTGACACATTTCGGCCGCGACAATTCCCTATAACCGTTGCACCGAATTTCAAACCGCTCACACAGTACTTCCCATTGAGACACGTGAACAATCCCCCGCAAGCGTTTTCTCGTAGCTCAAATTTTGACCCCGGCGCAAGCGTACGAAATTTCGATGGGGTCACGGAAATGGGCCAAACTTTGACCCCCCATATCTCGGGCCCTAATTGTCCGATCGACTTGAAATTTGAAACGTGGCCTAACAGGGTTTCGGCCTTCCTCCTCATGCTCCCCAATCGCGGCTCACCATGGGGGTCCAGGCCTTTTCGCCGTAATGTTGAAACAAAAACTCGCGAATATCTCCGAAACGGTTCGATAGAATGTCGCAAATTTTGGTGTGAAAGGGCTCCCTATTTTTACCTACAAACCCTCCAAATTTGGTGGTCCTGGCTTCCATAGTTTTTTTATGGCGAATTTTCGAATGTTTAAATAATATGCAAAAATTCGAACGGAAATTCCGTACAGAAACTCCATTCGCGAATTTTAAAATTCCGAGATAGCCAAAATGTTGCTCTCGAAGAGTACATCAATTTAAAAAAAAGGTTTCTCTCTAGGCCCAATAGGACCCGACTTTCATAGGGTCAAAGTTCACGAATTTGACTCATTTCGGCCGCGACAATTCCCTATAACCGTTGCACCGAATTTCAAGCCGATCACACAGTACTTCCCATTGAGACACATGAACAATCCCCCGCAAGCGTTTTCTCGTAGCTCAATTTTTGACCCCGGCGCAAGCATTAGAAATTTCGATGGGGTCACGGAAATGGGCCAAACTTTGACCCCCCATATCTCGGGCCCTAATTGTCCGATCGACTTGAAATTTGAAACGTGGCCTAACAGGGTTTCGGCCTTCCTCCTCATGCTCGCCAATCGCTGCTCACCATGGGGGTCCAGGCCTTTTCGCCGTAATGTTAAAACAAAAACTCGCGAATATCTCCGAAACGGTTCGATAGAATGTCGCAAATTTTGGTGTGAAAGAACTCCCTATTTTTACCTACAAACCCTCCAAATTTGGTGCTCCTAGCTTCCATAGTTTTGTTTATGGCGAATTTTTGAATGTTTAAAAAATAGACCAAAAATCGAACGGAAATTCCCTACAGAAACTCCATTCGCGAATTTTAAAAATCCGAGATAGCCAAAATGTTGCTCTCGAAGAGTACATCAATTTTAATAAAAAAGGTTTCTCTCTGGGCCCAATAGGACCCGACTTTCATAGGGTCAAAGTTCACGAATTTGACTCATTTCGGCCGCGACAATTCCCTATAACCGTTGCACCGAATTTCAAACCGCTCACACAGTACTTCCCATTGAGATACATGAACAATCCCTCGCAAGCGTTTTCTCGTAGCTCAATTTTTGACCCCGGCGCAAGCGTTAGAAATTTCGATGGGGTCACGGAAATGGGCCAAACTTTGACCCCCCATATCTCGGGCCCTAATTGTCCGATCGATTTTATATTTGAAACGTGGCCTAACAGGGTTTCGGCCTTCCTCCCCATGCTCGCCAATCGCGTCTCACCATGGGTGGTCCGGGCCTTTTCGCCGTAATGTTAAAACAAAAACTCGCGAATATCTCCGAAACGGTTCGATAGAATGTCGCAAATTTTGGTGTGAAAGGGCTCCCTATTTTTACCTACAAACCCTCCAAATTTGGTGGTCCTGGCTTCCATAGTTTTTTTATGGCGAATTTTTGAATGTTTAAAAAATAGCCCAAAAATCGAACGGAAATTCCCTACAGAAACTCCATTCGCGAATTTTAAAAATCCGAGATAGCCAAAATGTTGCTCTCGAAGAGTACATCAATTTTAATAAAAAAGGTTTCTCTCTGGGCCCAATAGGACCCGACTTTCATAGGGTCAAAGTTCACGAATTTGACTCATTTCGGCCGCGACAATTCCCTATAACCGTTGCACCGAATTTCAAACCGCTCACACAGTACTTCCCATTGAGATACATGAACAATCCCTCGCAAGCGTTTTCTCGTAGCTCAATTTTTGACCCCGGCGCAAGCGTTAGAAATTTCGATGGGGTCACGGAAATGGGCCAAACTTTGACCCCCCATATCTCGGGCCCTAATTGTCCGATCG
Source organism: Stegodyphus dumicola (assembly GCF_044657685.1). Lineage (NCBI taxonomy): Eukaryota > Metazoa > Arthropoda > Arachnida > Araneae > Eresidae > Stegodyphus > Stegodyphus dumicola. The sequence continues at coordinate 5,718,420 of NC_140780.1, read as the reverse complement.
ATTTTAAATTTTAAACGTGGCCTAACAGGGTTTCGGCCTTCTTCCCCATGCTCGCGAATCGCGTCTCACCATGGGGGGTCCGGGCCTTTTCGCCGTAATGTTAAAACAATAACTCGCGAATATCTCCGAAACGGTTCGATAGAATGTCGCAAATTTTGGTGTGAAAGGGCTCCCTATTTTTACCTACAAACCCTCCAAATTTGGTGGTCCTGGCTTCCATAGTTTTTTTATGGCGAATTTTCGAATGTTTAAATAATAGGCAAAAATTCGAACGGAAATTCCCTACAGAAACTCCATTCGCGAATTTTAAAAATCCGAGATAGCCAAAATGTTGCTCTCGAAGAGTAGATCAATTTTAAAAAAAAGGTTTCTCTCTAGGCCCAATAGGACCCGACTTTCATAGGGTCAAAGTTCACGAATTTGACACATTTCGGCCGCGACAATTCCCTATAACCGTTGCACCGAATTTCAAACCGCTCACACAGTACTTCCCATTGAGACACGTGAACAATCCCCCGCAAGCGTTTTCTCGTAGCTCAAATTTTGACCCCGGCGCAAGCGTACGAAATTTCGATGGGGTCACGGAAATGGGCCAAACTTTGACCCCCCATATCTCGGGCCCTAATTGTCCGATCGACTTGAAATTTGAAACGTGGCCTAACAGGGTTTCGGCCTTCCTCCTCATGCTCCCCAATCGCGGCTCACCATGGGGGTCCAGGCCTTTTCGCCGTAATGTTGAAACAAAAACTCGCGAATATCTCCGAAACGGTTCGATAGAATGTCGCAAATTTTGGTGTGAAAGGGCTCCCTATTTTTACCTACAAACCCTCCAAATTTGGTGGTCCTGGCTTCCATAGTTTTTTTATGGCGAATTTTCGAATGTTTAAATAATAGGCAAAAATTCGAACGGAAATTCCGTACAGAAACTCCATTCGCGAATTTTAAAATTCCGAGATAGCCAAAATGTTGCTCTCGAAGAGTACATCAATTTAAAAAAAATGTTTCTCTCTAGGCCCAATAGGACCCGACTTTCATAGGGTCAAAGTTCACGAATTTGACTCATTTCGGCCGCGACAATTCCCTATAACCGTTGCACCGAATTTCAAGCCGATCACACAGTACTTCCCATTGAGACACATGAACAATCCCCCGCAAGCGTTTTCTCGTAGCTCAATTTTTGACCCCGGCGCAAGCATTAGAAATTTCGATGGGGTCACGGAAATGGGCCAAACTTTGACCCCCCATATCTCGGGCCCTAATTGTCCGATCGACTTGAAATTTGAAACGTGGCCTAACAGGGTTTCGGCCTTCCTCCTCATGCTCGCCAATCGCTGCTCACCATGGGGGTCCAGGCCTTTTCGCCGTAATGTTAAAACAAAAACTCGCGAATATCTCCGAAACGGTTCGATAGAATGTCGCAAATTTTGGTGTGAAAGAACTCCCTATTTTTACCTACAAACCCTCCAAATTTGGTGGTCCTAGCTTCCATAGTTTTGTTTATGGCGAATTTTTGAATGTTTAAAAAATAGACCAAAAATCGAACGGAAATTCCCTACAGAAACTCCATTCGCGAATTTTAAAAATCCGAGATAGCCAAAATGTTGCTCTCGAAGAGTACATCAATTTAAAAAAAAGGTTTCTCTCTAGGCCGAATAGGACCCGACTTTCATAGGGTCAAAGTTCACGAATTTGACACATTTCGGCCGCGACAATGGCCTATAACCGTTGCACCGAATTTCAAACCGCTCACACAGTACTTCCCATTGAGACACACGAACAATCCGCCGCAAGCGTTTTCTCGTAGCTCAATTTTTGACACCGGCGCAAGCGTCCGAAATTTCGATGGGGTCACGGAAATGGGCCAAACTTTGACCCCCCATATCTCGGGCCCTAATTGTCCGATCGACTTGAAATTTGAAACGTGGCCTAACACGGTTTCGGCCTTCCTCCTCATGCTCTCCAATCGCGGCTCACCATGGGGGTCCAGGCCTTTTCGCCGTAATGTTAAAACAAAAACTCGCGAATATCTCCGAAACGGTTCGATAGAATGTCGCAAATTTTGGTGTGAAAGGGCTCCCTATTTTTACCTACAAACCCTCCAGATTTGGTGGTCCTGGCTTCCATAGTTTTTTTATGGCGAATTTTCGAATGTTTAAATAATAGGCAAAAATTCGAACGGAAATTCCGTACAGAAACTCCATTCGCGAATTTTAAAAATCCGAGATAGCCAAAATGTTGCTCTCGAAGAGTACATCAATTTAAAAAAAAGGTTTCTCTCTAGGCCGAATAGGACCCGACTTTCATAGGGTCAAAGTTCACGAATTTGACACATTTCGGCCGCGACAATGGCCTATAACCGTTGCACCGAATTTCAAACCGCTCACACAGTACTTCCCATTGAGACACACGAACAATCCGCCGCAAGCGTTTTCTCGTAGCTCAGTTTTTGACACCGGCGCAAGCGTCCGAAATTTCGATGGGGTCACGGAAATGGGCCAAATTTTGACCCCCCAATATCTCGGGCCCTAATTGTCCGATCGACTTGAAATTTGAAACGTGGCCTAACAGGGTTTCGGCTTTCCTCCCCATGCTCGCCAATAGCGGCTCACCATGGGGGGTCCAGGCCTTTTCGCCGTAATGTTAAAACAAAAACTCGCGAATATCTCCGAAACGGTTCGATAGAGTGTCGGAAATTTTGGTGTGAAAGGGCTCCCTATTTTTACCTACAAACCCTCCAAATTTGGTGGTCCTAGCTTCCACAGTTTTTTTATGGCGAATTTTTGAATGTTTAAAAAATAGCCCAAAAATCGAACGGAAATTTCCTACAGAAACTCCATTCGCGAATTTTAAAAATCCGAGATAGCCAAAATGTTCCTCTCGAAGAGTACATCAATTTTAAAAAAAGTTTCTCTCTAGGCACAATAGGACCCGACTTTCATAGGGTCAAAGTTCACGAATTTGACACATTTCGGCCGCGACAATGGCCTATAACCGTTGCACCGAATTTCAAACCGCTCACCCAGTACTTCCCATTGAGACCCATGAACAATCCCCCGCAAGCGTTTTCTCGTAGCTCAATGTTTGACCCCGGCGCAAGCGTTAGAAATTTCGATGGGTTCACGGAAATGGGCCAAACTTTGACCCCCCATATCTCGGGCCCTAATTGTCCGATCGACTTGAAATTTGAAACGTGGCCTAACAGGGTTTCGGCCTTCCTCTCCATGCTCGCCAATCGCGGCTCACCATGGGAGGTCCAGGTCGTTTCGCCGTAATTTTAAAACAATAACTCGCGAATATCTCCGAAACGGTTCGATAGAATGTCGCAAATTTTGGTGTGAAAGGGCTCCCTATTTTTACCTACAAACCCTCCAAATTTGGTGGTCCTAGCTTCCATAGTTTTTTATGGCAAATTTCTGAATGTTTAAAAAATAGGCAAAAATTCGAACGGAAATTCCCTACAGAAACTCCATTCGCGAATTTTAAAAATCCGAGATAGCCAAAATGTTGCTCTCGAAGAGTACATCAATTTAAAAAAAAAGGTTTCTCTCTAGGCCCAATAGGACCCGACTTTCATAGGGTCAAAGTTCACGAATTTGACACATTTCGGCCGCGACAATTCACTATAACCGTTGCACCGAATTTCAAACCGCTCACACAGTACTTCCCATTGAGACACATGAACAATCCCCCGCAAGCGTTTTCTCGTAGCTCAATTTTTGACCCCGGCGCAAGCGTTAGAAATTTCGATGGGGTCACGGAAATGGGCCAAACTTTGACCCCCCATATCTCGGGCGCTAATTGTCCGATCGATTTTAAATTTTAAACGTGGCCTAACAGGGTTTCGGCCTTCTTCCCCATGCTCGCGAATCGCGTCTCACCATGGGGGGTCCGGGCCTTTTCGCCGTAATGTTAAATCAAAAACTCGCGAATATCTCCGAAACGGTTCGATAGAATGCCGCAAATTTTGGTGTGAAAGGGCTCCCTATTTTTACCTACAAACCCTCCAAATTTGGTGGTCCTAGCTTCCATAGTTTTGTTTATGGCGAATTTTTGAATGTTTAAAAAATAGCCCAAAAATCGAACGGAAATTCCCTACAGAAACTCCATTCGCGAATTTTAAAAATCCGAGATAGCCAAAATGTTCCTCTCGAAGAGTACATCAATTTTAAAAAAAGTTTCTCTCTAGGCACAATAGGACCCGACTTTCATAGGGTCAAAGTTCACGAATTTGACACATTTCGGCCGCGACAATGGCCTATAACCGTTGCACCGAATTTCAAACCGCTCACACAGTACTTCCCATTGAGACCCATGAACAATCCCCCGCAAGCGTTTTCTCGTAGCTCAATGTTTGACCCCGGCGCAAGCGTTAGAAATTTCGATGGGTTCACGGAAATGGGTCAAACTTTGTCCCCCCATATCTCGGGCCCTAATTGTCCGATCGACTTGAAATTTGAAACGTGGCCTAACAGGGTTTCGGCCTTCTTCCCCATGCTCGCGAGTCGCGTCTCACCATGGGGGGTCCGGGCCTTTTCGCCGTAATGTTAAATCAAAAACTCGCGAATATCTCCGAAACGGTTCGATAGAATGCCGCAAATTTTGGTGTGAAAGGGCTCCCTATTTTTACCTACAAACGCTCCAAGTTTGGTGGTCCTAGCTTCCATAGTTTTGTTTAAGGCGAATTTTTGAATGTTTTAAAAATAGACCAAAAATCGAACGGAAATTCCCTACAGAAACTCCATTCGCGAATTTTAAAAATCCGAGATAGCCAAAATGTTGCTCTCGAAGAGTAGATCAATTTTAAAAAAAAGGTTTCTCTCTAGGCCCAATAGGACCCGACTTTCATAGGGTCAAAGTTCACGAATTTGACACATTTCGGCCGCGACAATTCCCTATAACCGTTGCACCGAATTTCAAACCGCTCACACAGTACTTCCCATTGAAACACGTGAACAATCCCCCGCAAGCGTTTTCTCGTAGCTCAAATTTTGACCCCGGCGCAAGCGTACGAAATTTCGATGGGGTCACGGAAATGGGCCAAACTTTGACCCCCCATATCTCGGGCCCTAATTGTCCGATCGACTTGAAATTTGAAACGTGGCCTAACAGGGTTTCGGCCTTCCTCCTCATGCTCGCCAATCGCTGCTCACCATGGGGGTCCAGGCCTTTTCGCCGTAATGTTAAAACAAAAACTCGCGAATATCTCCGAAACGGTTCGATAGAATGTCGCAAATTTTGGTGTGAAAGGGCTCCCTATTTTTACCTACAAACCCTCCAGATTTGGTGGTCCTGGCTTCCATAGTTTTTTTATGGCGAATTTTCGAATGTTTAAAAAATAGACCAAAAATCGAACGGAAATTCCCTACAGAAACTCCATTCGCGAATTTTAAAAATCCGAGATAGCCAAAATGTTGCTCTCGAAGAGTACATCAATTTTAATAAAAAAGGTTTCTCTCTGGGCCCAATAGGACCCGACTTTCATAGGGTCAAAGTTCACGAATTTGACTCATTTCGGCCGCGACAATTCCCTATAACCGTTGCACCGAATTTCAAACCGCTCGCACAGTACTTCCCATTGAGATACATGAACAATCCCTCGCAAGCGTTTTCTCGTAGCTCAATTTTTGACCCCGGCGCAAGCGTTAGAAATTTCGATGGGGTCACGGAAATGGGCCAAACTTTGACCCCCCATATCTCGGGCCCTAATTGTCCGATCGATTTTAAATTTGAAACGTGGCCTAACAGGGTTTCGGCCTTCCTCCCCATGCTCGCCAATCGCGTCTCACCATGGGTGGTCCGGGCCTTTTCGCCGTAATGTTAAAACAAAAACTCGCGAATATCTCCGAAACGGTTCGATAGAATGTCGCAAATTTTGGTGTGAAAGGGCTCCCTATTTTTACCTACAAACCCTCCAAATTTGGTGGTCCTAGCTTCCATAGTTTTGTTTATGGCGAATTTTTGAATGTTTAAAAAATAGCCCAAAAATCGAACGGAAATTCCCTACAGAAACTCCATTCGCGAATTTTAAAAATCCGAGATAGCCAAAATGTTCCTCTCGAAGAGTACATCAATTTTAAAAAAAGGTTTCTCTCTAGGCCCAATAGGACCCGACTTTCATAGGGTCAAAGTTCACGAATTTGACTCATTTCGGCCGCGACAATTCCCTATAACCGTTGCACCGAATTTCAAGCCGATCACACAGTACTTCCCATTGAGACACATGAACAATCCCTCGCAAGCGTTTTCTCGTAGCTCAATTTTTGACCCCCTCGCAAGCGTTAGAAATTTCGATGGGGTCACGGAAATGGGCCAAACTTTGACCCCCCATATCTCGGGCCCTAATTGTCCGATCGACTTGAAATTTGAAACGTGGCCTAACAGGGTTTCGGCCTTCCTCCTCATGCTCGCCAATCGCTGCTCACCATGGGGGTCCAGGCCTTTTCGCCGTAATGTTAAAACAAAAACTCGCGAATATCTTCGAAACGGTTCGATAGAATGTCGCAACTTTTGGTGTGAAAGGGCTCCCTACTTTTACCTACAAACCCTCCAAATTTGGTGGTCCTAGCTTCCATAGTTTTTTTATGGCGAATTTTTGAATGTTTAAGAAATAGGCAAAAATTCGAACGGAAATTCCGTACAGAAACTCCATTCGCGAATTTTAAAAATCCGAGATAGCCAAAATGTTGCTCTCGAAGAGTACATCAATTTAAAAAAAAGGTTTCTCTCTAGGCCCAATAGGACCCGACTTTCATAGGGTCAAAGTTCACGAATTTGACTCATTTCGGCCGCGACAATTCCCTATAACCGTTGCACCGAATTTCAAACCGCTCACACAGTACTTCCCATTGAGATACATGAACAATCCCTCGCAAGCGTTTTCTCGTAGCTCAATTTTTGACCCCCTCGCAAGCGTTAGAAATTTCGATGGGGTCACGGAAATGGGCCAAACTTTGACCCCCAATATCTCGGGCCCTAATTGTCCGATCGATTTTAAATTTGAAACGTGGCCTAACAGGGTTTCGGCCTTCCTCCCCATGCTCGCCAATCGCGTCTCACCATGGGTGGTCCGGGCCTTTTCGCCGTAATGTTAAAACAAAAACTCGCGAATATCTCCGAAACGGTTCGATAGAATGTCGCAAATTTTGGTGTGAAAGGGCTCCCTATTTTTACCTACAAACCCTCCAAATTTGGTGGTCCTAGCTTCCATAGTTTTGTTTATGGCGAATTTTTGAATGTTTAAAAAATAGCCCAAAAATCGAACGGAAATTCCCTACAGAAACTCCATTCGCGAATTTTAAAAATCCGAGATAGCCAAAATGTTGCTCTCGAAGAGTACATCAATTTTAATAAAAAAGGTTTCTCTCTAGACCCAATAGGACCCGACTTTCATAGGGTCAAAGTTCACGAATTTGACTCATTTCGGCCGCGAAATTCCCTATAACCGTTGCACCGAATTTCAAACCGCTCACACAGTACTTCCCATTGAGACACATGAACAATCCCCCGCAAGCGTTTTCTCGTAGCTCAATTTTTGACCCCGGCGCAAGCGTTAAAAATTTCGATGGGGTCACGGAAATGGGCCAAATTTTGACCCCCCATATCTCGGGCCCTAATTGTCCGATCGACTTGAAATTTGAAACGTGGCCTAACAAGGTTTCGGCCTTCCTCCCCATGCTCGCCAATCGCGGATCACCATGGGGGGTCCGGGCCTTTTCGCCGTAATGTTAAAACAAAAACCCGCGAATATCTCCGAAACGGTTCGATAGAATGTCGCAAATTTTGGTGTGAAAGGGCTCCCTATTTTTACCTACAAACCCTCCAAATTTGGTGGTCCTAGCTTCCATAGTTTTGTTTATGGCGAATTTTTGAATGTTTAAAAAATAGACCAAAAATCGAACGCAAATTCCCTACAGAAACTCCATTCGCGAATTTTAAAAATCCGAGATAGCCAAAATGTTGCTCTCGAAGAGTACATCAATTTTAATAAAAAAGGTTTCTCTCTGGGCCCAATAGGACCCGACTTTCATAGGGTCAAAGTTCACGAATTTGACTCATTTCGGCTGCGACATTCCCTATAACCGTTGCACCGAATTTGAAGCCGCTCACACAGTACTTCCCATTGAGACACATGAACAATCCCCCGCAAGCGTTTTCTCGTAGCTCAATTTTTGACCCCGGCGCAAGCGTTAGAAATTTCGATGGGGTCACGGAAATGGGCCAAACTTTGACCCCCCATATCTCGGGCCCTAATTGTCCGATCGACTTGAAATTTGAAACGTGGCCTAACAGGGTTTCGGCCTTCCTCCTCATGCTCGCCAATCGCGGCTCACCATGGGGGTCCAGGCCTTTTCGCCGTAATGTTAAAACAAAAACTCGCGAATATCTTCGAAACGGTTCGATAGAATGTCGCAACTTTTGGTGTGAAAGGGCTCCCTACTTTTACCTACAAACCCTCCAAATTTGGTGGTCCTAGCTTCCATAGTTTTTTTATGGCGAATTTTTGAATGTTTAAGAAATAGGCAAAAATTCGAACGGAAATTCCGTACAGAAACTCCATTCGCGAATTTTAAAAATCCGAGATAGCCAAAATGTTGCTCTCGAAGAGTACATCAATTTAAAAAAAAGGTTTCTCTCTAGGCCCAATAGGACCCGACTTTCATAGGGTCAAAGTTCACGAATTTGACTCATTTCGGCCGCGACAATTCCCTATAACCGTTGCACCGAATTTCAAACCGCTCACACAGTACTTCCCATTGAGATACATGAACAATCCCTCGCAAGCGTTTTCTCGTAGCTCAATTTTTGACCCCCTCGCAAGCGTTAGAAATTTCGATGGGGTCACGGAAATGGGCCAAACTTTGACCCCCAATATCTCGGGCCCTAATTGTCCGATCGATTTTAAATTTGAAACGTGGCCTAACAGGGTTTCGGCCTTCCTCCCCATGCTCGCCAATCGCGTCTCACCATGGGTGGTCCGGGCCTTTTCGCCGTAATGTTAAAACAAAAACTCGCGAATATCTCCGAAACGGTTCGATAGAATGTCGCAAATTTTGGTGTGAAAGGGCTCCCTATTTTTACCTACAAACCCTCCAAATTTGGTGGTCCTAGCTTCCATAGTTTTGTTTATGGCGAATTTTTGAATGTTTAAAAAATAGCCCAAAAATCGAACGGAAATTCCCTACAGAAACTCCATTCGCGAATTTTAAAAATCCGAGATAGCCAAAATGTTGTTCTCGAAGAGTACATCAATTTTAATAAAAAAGGTTTCTCTCTAGACCCAATAGGACCCGACTTTCATAGGGTCAAAGTTCACGAATTTGACTCATTTCGGCCGCGAAATTCCCTATAACCGTTGCACCGAATTTCAAACCGCTCACACAGTACTTCCCATTGAGACACATGAACAATCCCCCGCAAGCGTTTTCTCGTAGCTCAATTTTTGACCCCGGCGCAAGCGTTAAAAATTTCGATGGGGTCACGGAAATGGGCCAAATTTTGACCCCCCATATCTCGGGCCCTAATTGTCCGATCGACTTGAAATTTGAAACGTGGCCTAACAAGGTTTCGGCCTTCCTCCCCATGCTCGCCAATCGCGGATCACCATGGGGGGTCCGGGCCTTTTCGCCGTAATGTTAAAACAAAAACCCGCGAATATCTCCGAAACGGTTCGATAGAATGTCGCAAATTTTGGTGTGAAAGGGCTCCCTATTTTTACCTACAAACCCACCAAATTTGGTGGTCCTAGCTTCCAGAGTTTTTTTATGGCGAATTTTTGAATGTTTAAAAAATAGGCAAAAATTCGAACGGAAATTCCGTACAGAAACTCCATTCGCGAATTTTAAAAATCCGAGATAGCCAAAATGTTGCTCTCGAAGAGTACATCAATTTAAAAAAAAGGTTTCTCTCTAGACCCAATAGGACCCGACTTTCATAGGGTCAAAGTTCACGAATTTGACTCATTTCGGCTGCGACAATTCCCTATAACCGTTGCACCGAATTTCAAACCGCTCACACAGTACTTCCCATTGAGACACATGAAGAATCCCTCGCAAGCGTTTTCTCGTAGCTCAATTTTTGACCCCGGCGCAAGCGTTAGAAATTTCGATGGGGTCACGGAAATGGGCCAAACTTTGACCCCCCATATCTCGGGCCCTAACTGTCCGATCGACTTGAAATTTGAAACGTGGCCTAACAGGGTTTCGGCCTTCCTCATGCTCGCCAATCGCGGCTCACCATGGGGGTCCAGGCCTTTTCGCCGTAATGTTAAAACAAAAACTCGCGAATATCTCCGAAACGGTTCGATAGAATGTCGCAAATTTTGGTGTGAAAGGGCTACTTATTTTTACCTACAAACCCTCCGAATTTGGTGGTCCTAGCTTCCATAGTTTTTTTATGGAGAATTTTTGAATGTTTAAAAAATAGACCAAAAATCGAACGGAAATTTCCTACAGAAACTCCATTCGCGAATTTTAAAAATCCGAGATAGCCAAAATGTTGCTCTCGAAGAGTACATCAATTTAAAAAAAATGTTTCTCTCTAGACCCAATAGGACCCGACTTTCATAGGGTCAAAGTTCACGAATTTGACTCATTTCCGCTGCGACAATTCCCTATAACCGTTGCACCGAATTTCAAACCGCTCACACAGTACTTCCCATTGTGACACATGAAGAATCCCTCGCAAGCGTTTTCTCGTAGCTCAATTTTTGACCCCGGCGCAAGCGTTAAAAATTTCGATGGGGTCACGGAAATGGGCCAAATTTTGACCCCCCATATCTCGGGCCCTAATTGTCCGATCGACTTGAAATTTGAAACGTGGCCTAACAAGGTTTCGGCCTTCCTCCCCATGCTCGCCAATCGCGGATCACCATGGGGGGTCCGGGCCTTTTCGCCGTAATGTTAAAACAAAAACCCGCGAATATCTCCGAAACGGTTCGATAGAATGTCGCAAATTTTGGTGTGAAAGGGCTCCCTATTTTTACCTACAAACCCACCAAATTTGGTGGTCCTAGCTTCCAGAGTTTTTTTATGGCGAATTTTTGAATGTTTAAAAAATAGGCAAAAATTCGAACGGAAATTCCGTACAGAAACTCCATTCGCGAATTTTAAAAATCCGAGATAGCCAAAATGTTGCTCTCGAAGAGTACATCAATTTAAAAAAAAGGTTTCTCTCTAGACCCAATAGGACCCGACTTTCATAGGGTCAAAGTTCACGAATTTGACTCATTTCGGCTGCGACAATTCCCTATAACCGTTGCACCGAATTTCAAACCGCTCACACAGTACTTCCCATTGAGACACATGAAGAATCCCTCGCAAGCGTTTTCTCGTAGCTCAATTTTTGACCCCGGCGCAAGCGTTAGAAATTTCGATGGGGTCACGGAAATGGGCCAAAATTTGACCCCCCATATCTCGGGCCCTAACTGTCCGATCGACTTGAAATTTGAAACGTGGCCTAACAGGGTTTCGGCCTTCCTCCTCATGCTCGCCAATCGCGGCTCACCATGGGGGTCCAGGCCTTTTCGCCGTAATGTTAAAACAAAAACTCGCGAATATCTCCGAAACGGTTCGATAGAATGTCGCAAATTTTGGTGTGAAAGGGCTACTTATTTTTACCTACAAACCCTCCGAATTTGGTGGTCCTAGCTTCCATAGTTTTTTTATGGAGAATTTTTGAATGTTTAAAAAATAGACCAAAAATCGAACGGAAATTTCCTACAGAAACTCCATTCGCGAATTTTAAAAATCCGAGATAGCCAAAATGTTGCTCTCGAAGAGTACATCAATTTAAAAAAAAGGTTTCTCTCTAGACCTAATAGGACCCGACTTTCATAGGGTCAAAGTTCACGAATTTGACTCATTTCGGCTGCGACAATTCCCTATAACCGTTGCACCGAATTTCAAACCGCTCACACAGTACTTCCCATTGTGACACATGAAGAATCCCTCGCAAGCGTTTTCTCGTAGCTCAATTTTTGACCCCGGCGCAAGCGTTAGAAATTTCGATGGGGTCACGGAAATGGGCCAAACTTTGACCCCCCATATCTCGGGCCCTAACTGTCCGATCGACTTGAAATTTGAAACGTGGCCTAACAGGGTTTCGGCCTTCCTCCTCATGCTCGCCAATCGCGGCTCACCATGGGGTCCAGGCCTTTTCGCCGTAATGTTAAAACAAAAACTCGCGAATATCTCCGAAACGGTTCGATAGAATGTCGCAAATTTTGGTGTGAAAGGGCTCCCTATTTTTACCTACAAACCCTCCAAATTTGGTGGTCCTAGCTTCCATAGTTTTTTTATGGAGAATTTTTGAATGTTTAAAAAATAGGCAAAAATTCGAACGGAAATTCCGTACAGAAACTCCATTCGCGAATTTTAAAAATCCGAGATAGCCAAAATGTTGCTCTCGAAGAGTACATCAATTTAAAAAAAAGGTTTCTTTCTAGGCCCAATAGGACCCGACTTTCATAGGGTCAAAGTTCACGAATTTGACTCATTTCGGCCGCGACAATTCCCTATAACCGTTGCACCGATTTTCAAACCGCTCACACAGTACTTCCCATTGAGACACATGAACAATCCCTCGCAAGCGTTTTCTCGTAGCTCAATTTTTGACCCCGGCGCAAGCGTTAGAAATTTCGATGGGGTCACGGAAATGGGCCAAACTTTGACCCCCCATATCTCGGGCCCTAATTGTCCGATCGACTTGAAATTTGAAACGTGGCCTAACAGGGTTTCGGCCTTCCTCCTCATGCTCGCCAATCGCGGCTCACCATGGGGGTCCAGGCCTTTTCGCCGTAATGTTAAAACAAAAACTCGCGAATATCTCCGAAACGGTTCGATAGAATGTCGCAAATTTTGGTGTGAAAGGGCTACTTATTTTTACCTACAAACCCTCCGAATTTGGTGGTCCTAGCTTCCATAGTTTTTTTATGGAGAATTTTTGAATGTTTAAAAAATAGACCAAAAATCGAACGGAAATTTCCTACAGAAACTCCATTCGCGAATTTTAAAAATCCGAGATAGCCAAAATGTTGCTCTCGAAGAGTACATCAATTTAAAAAAAAGGTTTCTTTCTAGGCCCAATAGGACCCGACTTTCATAGGGTCAAAGTTCACGAATTTGACACATTTCGGCCGCGACAATGGCCTATAACCGTTGCACCGAATTTCAAACCGCTCACACAGTACTTCCCATTGAGACCCATGAACAATCCCCCGCAAGCGTTTTCTCGTAGCTCAATGTTTGACCCCGGCGCAAGCGTTAGAAATTTCGATGGGTTCACGGAAATGGGTCAAACTTTGTCCCCCCATATCTCGGGCCCTAATTGTCCGATCGACTTGAAATTTGAAACGTGGCCTAACAGGGTTTCGGCCTTCTTCCCCATGCTCGCGAGTCGCGTCTCACCATGGGGGGTCCGGGCCTTTTCGCCGTAATGTTAAATCAAAAACTCGCGAATATCTCCGAAACGGTTCGATAGAATGCCGCAAATTTTGGTGTGAAAGGGCTCCCTATTTTTACCTACAAACGCTCCAAGTTTGGTGGTCCTAGCTTCCATAGTTTTGTTTAAGGCGAATTTTTGAATGTTTTAAAAATAGACCAAAAATCGAACGGAAATTCCCTACAGAAACTCCATTCGCGAATTTTAAAAATCCGAGATAGCCAAAATGTTGCTCTCGAAGAGTAGATCAATTTTAAAAAAAAGGTTTCTCTCTAGGCCCAATAGGACCCGACTTTCATAGGGTCAAAGTTCACGAATTTGACACATTTCGGCCGCGACAATTCCCTATAACCGTTGCACCGAATTTCAAACCGCTCACACAGTACTTCCCATTGAAACACGTGAACAATCCCCCGCAAGCGTTTTCTCGTAGCTCAAATTTTGACCCCGGCGCAAGCGTACGAAATTTCGATGGGGTCACGGAAATGGGCCAAACTTTGACCCCCCATATCTCGGGCCCTAATTGTCCGATCGACTTGAAATTTGAAACGTGGCCTAACAGGGTTTCGGCCTTCCTCCTCATGCTCGCCAATCGCTGCTCACCATGGGGTTCCAGGCCTTTTCGCCGTAATGTTAAAACAAAAACTCGCGAATATCTCCGAAACGGTTCGATAGAATGTCGCAAATTTTGGTGTGAAAGGGCTCCCTATTTTTACCTACAAACCCTCCAGATTTGGTGGTCCTGGCTTCCATAGTTTTTTTATGGCGAATTTTCGAATGTTTAAAAAATAGACCAAAAATCGAACGGAAATTCCCTACAGAAACTCCATTCGCGAATTTTAAAAATCCGAGATAGCCAAAATGTTGCTCTCGAAGAGTACATCAATTTTAATAAAAAAGGTTTCTCTCTGGGCCCAATAGGACCCGACTTTCATAGGGTCAAAGTTCACGAATTTGACTCATTTCGGCCGCGACAATTCCCTATAACCGTTGCACCGAATTTCAAACCGCTCGCACAGTACTTCCCATTGAGATACATGAACAATCCCTCGCAAGCGTTTTCTCGTAGCTCAATTTTTGACCCCGGCGCAAGCGTTAGAAATTTCGATGGGGTCACGGAAATGGGCCAAACTTTGACCCCCCATATCTCGGGCCCTAATTGTCCGATCGATTTTAAATTTGAAACGTGGCCTAACAGGGTTTCGGCCTTCCTCCCCATGCTCGCCAATCGCGTCTCACCATGGGTGGTCCGGGCCTTTTCGCCGTAATGTTAAAACAAAAACTCGCGAATATCTCCGAAACGGTTCGATAGAATGTCGCAAATTTTGGTGTGAAAGGGCTCCCTATTTTTACCTACAAACCCTCCAAATTTGGTGGTCCTAGCTTCCATAGTTTTGTTTATGGCGAATTTTTGAATGTTTAAAAAATAGCCCAAAAATCGAACGGAAATTCCCTACAGAAACTCCATTCGCGAATTTTAAAAATCCGAGATAGCCAAAATGTTCCTCTCGAAGAGTACATCAATTTTAAAAAAAGGTTTCTCTCTAGGCCCAATAGGACCCGACTTTCATAGGGTCAAAGTTCACGAATTTGACTCATTTCGGCCGCGACAATTCCCTATAACCGTTGCACCGAATTTCAAGCCGATCACACAGTACTTCCCATTGAGACACATGAACAATCCCTCGCAAGCGTTTTCTCGTAGCTCAATTTTTGACCCCCTCGCAAGCGTTAGAAATTTCGATGGGGTCACGGAAATGGGCCAAACTTTGACCCCCCATATCTCGGGCCCTAATTGTCCGATCGACTTGAAATTTGAAACGTGGCCTAACAGGGTTTCGGCCTTCCTCCTCATGCTCGCCAATCGCTGCTCACCATGGGGGTCCAGGCCTTTTCGCCGTAATGTTAAAACAAAAACTCGCGAATATCTCCGAAACGGTTCGATAGAATGTCGCAAATTTTGGTGTGAAAGGGCTCCCTATTTTTACCTACAAACCCTCCAAATTTGGTGGTCCTAGCTTCCATAGTTTTGTTTATGGCGAATTTTTGAATGTTTAAAAAATAGACCAAAAATCGAACGGAAATTCCCTACAGAAACTCCATTCGCGAATTTTAAAAATCCGAGATAGCCAAAATGTTGCTCTCGAAGAGTACATCAATTTTAATAAAAAAGGTTTCTCTCTGGGCCCAATAGGACCCGACTTTCATAGGGTCAAAGTTCACGAATTTGACTCATTTCGGCTGCGACATTCCCTATAACCGTTGCACCGAATTTGAAGCCGCTCACACAGTACTTCCCATTGAGACACATGAACAATCCCCCGCAAGCGTTTTCTCGTAGCTCAATTTTTGACCCCGGCGCAAGCGTTAGAAATTTCGATGGGGTCACGGAAATGGGCCAAACTTTGACCCCCCATATCTCGGGCCCTAATTGTCCGATCGACTTGAAATTTGAAACGTGGCCTAACAGGGTTTCGGCCTTCCTCCTCATGCTCGCCAATCGCGGCTCACCATGGGGGTCCAGGCCTTTTCGCCGTAATGTTAAAACAAAAACTCGCGAATATCTTCGAAACGGTTCGATAGAATGTCGCAACTTTTGGTGTGAAAGGGCTCCCTACTTTTACCTACAAACCCTCCAAATTTGGTGGTCCTAGCTTCCATAGTTTTTTTATGGCGAATTTTTGAATGTTTAAGAAATAGGCAAAAATTCGAACGGAAATTCCGTACAGAAACTCCATTCGCGAATTTTAAAAATCCGAGATAGCCAAAATGTTGCTCTCGAAGAGTACATCAATTTAAAAAAAAGGTTTCTCTCTAGGCCCAATAGGACCCGACTTTCATAGGGTCAAAGTTCACGAATTTGACTCATTTCGGCCGCGACAATTCCCTATAACCGTTGCACCGAATTTCAAACCGCTCACACAGTACTTCCCATTGAGATACATGAACAATCCCTCGCAAGCGTTTTCTCGTAGCTCAATTTTTGACCCCCTCGCAAGCGTTAGAAATTTCGATGGGGTCACGGAAATGGGCCAAACTTTGACCCCCAATATCTCGGGCCCTAATTGTCCGATCGATTTTAAATTTGAAACGTGGCCTAACAGGGTTTCGGCCTACCTCCCCATGCTCGCCAATCGCGTCTCACCATGGGTGGTCCGGGCCTTTTCGCCGTAATGTTAAAACAAAAACTCGCGAATATCTCCGAAACGGTTCGATAGAATGTCGCAAATTTTGGTGTGAAAGGGCTCCCTATTTTTACCTACAAACCCTCCAAATTTGGTGGTCCTAGCTTCCATAGTTTTGTTTATGGCGAATTTTTGAATGTTTAAAAAATAGCCCAAAAATCGAACGGAAATTCCCTACAGAAACTCCATTCGCGAATTTTAAAAATCCGAGATAGCCAAAATGTTGCTCTCGAAGAGTACATCAATTTTAATAAAAAAGGTTTCTCTCTAGACCCAATAGGACCCGACTTTCATAGGGTCAAAGTTCACGAATTTGACTCATTTCGGCCGCGAAATTCCCTATAACCGTTGCACCGAATTTCAAACCGCTCACACAGTACTTCCCATTGAGACACATGAACAATCCCCCGCAAGCGTTTTCTCGTAGCTCAATTTTTGACCCCGGCGCAAGCGTTAAAAATTTCGATGGGGTCACGGAAATGGGCCAAATTTTGACCCCCCATATCTCGGGCCCTAATTGTCCGATCGACTTGAAATTTGAAACGTGGCCTAACAAGGTTTCGGCCTTCCTCCCCATGCTCGCCAATCGCGGATCACCATGGGGGGTCCGGGCCTTTTCGCCGTAATGTTAAAACAAAAACCCGCGAATATCTCCGAAACGGTTCGATAGAATGTCGCAAATTTTGGTGTGAAAGGGCTCCCTATTTTTACCTACAAACCCACCAAATTTGGTGGTCCTAGCTTCCAGAGTTTTTTTATGGCGAATTTTTGAATGTTTAAAAAATAGGCAAAAATTCGAACGGAAATTCCGTACAGAAACTCCATTCGCGAATTTTAAAAATCCGAGATAGCCAAAATGTTGCTCTCGAAGAGTACATCAATTTAAAAAAAAGGTTTCTCTCTAGACCCAATAGGACCCGACTTTCATAGGGTCAAAGTTCACGAATTTGACTCATTTCGGCTGCGACAATTCCCTATAACCGTTGCACCGAATTTCAAACCGCTCACACAGTACTTCCCATTGAGACACATGAAGAATCCCTCGCAAGCGTTTTCTCGTAGCTCAATTTTTGACCCCGGCGCAAGCGTTAGAAATTTCGATGGGGTCACGGAAATGGGCCAAACTTTGACCCCCCATATCTCGGGCCCTAACTGTCCGATCGACTTGAAATTTGAAACGTGGCCTAACAGGGTTTCGGCCTTCCTCCTCATGCTCGCCAATCGCGGCTCACCATGGGGGTCCAGGCCTTTTCGCCGTAATGTTAAAACAAAAACTCGCGAATATCTCCGAAACGGTTCGATAGAATGTCGCAAATTTTGGTGTGAAAGGGCTCCCTATTTTTACCTACAAACCCTCCAAATTTGGTGGTCCTAGCTTCCATAGTTTTGTTTATGGCGAATTTTTGAATGTTTAAAAAATAGACCAAAAATCGAACGCAAATTCCCTACAGAAACTCCATTCGCGAATTTTAAAAATCCGAGATAGCCAAAATGTTGCTCTCGAAGAGTACATCAATTTTAATAAAAAAGGTTTCTCTCTGGGCCCAATAGGACCCGACTTTCATAGGGTCAAAGTTCACGAATTTGACTCATTTCGGCTGCGACATTCCCTATAACCGTTGCACCGAATTTGAAGCCGCTCACACAGTACTTCCCATTGAGACACATGAACAATCCCCCGCAAGCGTTTTCTCGTAGCTCAATTTTTGACCCCGGCGCAAGCGTTAGAAATTTCGATGGGGTCACGGAAATGGGCCAAACTTTGACCCCCCATATCTCGGGCCCTAATTGTCCGATCGACTTGAAATTTGAAACGTGGCCTAACAGGGTTTCGGCCTTCCTCCTCATGCTCGCCAATCGCGGCTCACCATGGGGGTCCAGGCCTTTTCGCCGTAATGTTAAAACAAAAACTCGCGAATATCTTCGAAACGGTTCGATAGAATGTCGCAACTTTTGGTGTGAAAGGGCTCCCTACTTTTACCTACAAACCCTCCAAATTTGGTGGTCCTAGCTTCCATAGTTTTTTTATGGCGAATTTTTGAATGTTTAAGAAATAGGCAAAAATTCGAACGGAAATTCCGTACAGAAACTCCATTCGCGAATTTTAAAAATCCGAGATAGCCAAAATGTTGCTCTCGAAGAGTACATCAATTTAAAAAAAAGGTTTCTCTCTAGGCCCAATAGGACCCGACTTTCATAGGGTCAAAGTTCACGAATTTGACTCATTTCGGCCGCGACAATTCCCTATAACCGTTGCACCGAATTTCAAACCGCTCACACAGTACTTCCCATTGAGATACATGAATAATCCCTCGCAAGCGTTTTCTCGTAGCTCAATTTTTGACCCCCTCGCAAGCGTTAGAAATTTCGATGGGGTCACGGAAATGGGCCAAACTTTGACCCCCAATATCTCGGGCCCTAATTGTCCGATCGATTTTAAATTTGAAACGTGGCCTAACAGGGTTTCGGCCTTCCTCCCCATGCTCGCCAATCGCGTCTCACCATGGGTGGTCCGGGCCTTTTCGCCGTAATGTTAAAACAAAAACTCGCGAATATCTCCGAAACGGTTCGATAGAATGTCGCAAATTTTGGTGTGAAAGGGCTCCCTATTTTTACCTACAAACCCTCCAAATTTGGTGGTCCTAGCTTCCATAGTTTTGTTTATGGCGAATTTTTGAATGTTTAAAAAATAGCCCAAAAATCGAACGGAAATTCCCTACAGAAACTCCATTCGCGAATTTTAAAAATCCGAGATAGCCAAAATGTTGTTCTCGAAGAGTACATCAATTTTAATAAAAAAGGTTTCTCTCTAGACCCAATAGGACCCGACTTTCATAGGATCAAAGTTCACGAATTTGACTCATTTCGGCCGCGAAATTCCCTATAACCGTTGCACCGAATTTCAAACCGCTCACACAGTACTTCCCATTGAGACACATGAACAATCCCCCGCAAGCGTTTTCTCGTAGCTCAATTTTTGACCCCAGCGCAAGCGTTAAAAATTTCGATGGGGTCACGGAAATGGGCCAAATTTTGACCCCCCATATCTCGGGCCCTAACTGTCCGATCGACTTGAAATTTGAAACGTGGCCTAACAGGGTTTCGGCCTTCCTCATGCTCGCCAATCGCGGCTCACCATGGGGGTCCAGGCCTTTTCGCCGTAATGTTAAAACAAAAACTCGCGAATATCTCCGAAACGGTTCGATAGAATGTCGCAAATTTTGGTGTGAAAGGGCTACTTATTTTTACCTACAAACCCTCCGAATTTGGTGGTCCTAGCTTCCATAGTTTTTTTATGGAGAATTTTTGAATGTTTAAAAAATAGATCAAAAATCGAACGGAAATTTCCTACAGAAACTCCATTCGCGAATTTTAAAAATCCGAGATAGCCAAAATGTTGCTCTCGAAGAGTACATCAATTTAAAAAAAATGTTTCTCTCTAGACCCAATAGGACCCGACTTTCATAGGGTCAAAGTTCACGAATTTGACTCATTTCGGCTGCGACAATTCCCTATAACCGTTGCACCGAATTTCAAACCGCTCACACAGTACTTCCCATTGTGACACATGAAGAATCCCTCGCAAGCGTTTTCTCGTAGCTCAATTTTTGACCCCGGCGCAAGCGTTAAAAATTTCGATGGGGTCACGGAAATGGGCCAAATTTTGACCCCCCATATCTCGGGCCCTAATTGTCCGATCGACTTGAAATTTGAAACGTGGCCTAACAAGGTTTCGGCCTTCCTCCCCATGCTCGCCAATCGCGGATCACCATGGGGGGTCCGGGCCTTTTCGCCGTAATGTTAAAACAAAAACCCGCGAATATCTCCGAAACGGTTCGATAGAATGTCGCAAATTTTGGTGTGAAAGGGCTCCCTATTTTTACCTACAAACCCACCAAATTTGGTGGTCCTAGCTTCCAGAGTTTTTTTATGGCGAATTTTTGAATGTTTAAAAAATAGGCAAAAATTCGAACGGAAATTCCGTACAGAAACTCCATTCGCGAATTTTAAAAATCCGAGATAGCCAAAATGTTGCTCTCGAAGAGTACATCAATTTAAAAAAAAGGTTTCTCTCTAGACCCAATAGGACCCGACTTTCATAGGGTCAAAGTTCACGAATTTGACTCATTTCGGCTGCGACAATTCCCTATAACCGTTGCACCGAATTTCAAACCGCTCACACAGTACTTCCCATTGAGACACATGAAGAATCCCTCGCAAGCGTTTTCTCGTAGCTCAATTTTTGACCCCGGCGCAAGCGTTAGAAATTTCGATGGGGTCACGGAAATGGGCCAAACTTTGACCCCCCATATCTCGGGCCCTAACTGTCCGATCGACTTGAAATTTGAAACGTGGCCTAACAGGGTTTCGGCCTTCCTCCTCATGCTCGCCAATCGCGGCTCACCATGGGGGTCCAGGCCTTTTCGCCGTAATGTTAAAAGAAAAACTCGCGAATATCTCCGAAACGGTTCGATAGAATGTCGCAAATTTTGGTGTGAAAGGGCTACTTATTTTTACCTACAAACCCTCCGAATTTGGTGGTCCTAGCTTCCATAGTTTTTTTATGGAGAATTTTTGAATGTTTAAAAAATAGACCAAAAATCGAACGGAAATTTCCTACAGAAACTCCATTCGCGAATTTTAAAAATCCGAGATAGCCAAAATGTTGCTCTCGAAGAGTACATCAATTTAAAAAAAAGGTTTCTCTCTAGACCCAATAGGACCCGACTTTCATAGGGTCAAAGTTCACGAATTTGACTCATTTCGGCTGCGACAATTCCCTATAACCGTTGCACCGAATTTCAAACCGCTCACACAGTACTTCCCATTGTGACACATGAAGAATCCCTCGCAAGCGTTTTCTCGTAGCTCAATTTTTGACCCCGGCGCAAGCGTTAGAAATTTCGATGGGGTCACGGAAATGGGCCAAACTTTGACCCCCCATATCTCGGGCCCTAACTGTCCGATCGACTTGAAATTTGAAACGTGGCCTAACAGGGTTTCGGCCTTCCTCCTCATGCTCGCCAATCGCGGCTCACCATGGGGTCCAGGCCTTTTCGCCGTAATGTTAAAACAAAAACTCGCGAATATCTCCGAAACGGTTCGATAGAATGTCGCAAATTTTGGTGTGAAAGGGCTCCCTATTTTTACCTACAAACCCTCCAAATTTGGTGGTCCTAGCTTCCATAGTTTTTTTATGGAGAATTTTTGAATGTTTAAAAAATAGGCAAAAATTCGAACGGAAATTCCGTACAGAAACTCCATTCGCGAATTTTAAAAATCCGAGATAGCCAAAATGTTGCTCTCGAAGAGTACATCAATTTAAAAAAAAGGTTTCTTTCTAGGCCCAATAGGACCCGACTTTCATAGGGTCAAAGTTCACGAATTTGACTCATTTCGGCCGCGACAATTCCCTATAACCGTTGCACCGATTTTCAAACCGCTCACACAGTACTTCCCATTGAGACACATGAACAATCCCTCGCAAGCGTTTTCTCGTAGCTCAATTTTTGACCCCGGCGCAAGCGTTAGAAATTTCGATGGGGTCACGGAAATGGGCCAAACTTTGACCCCCCATATCTCGGGCCCTAATTGTCCGATCGACTTGAAATTTGAAACGTGGCCTAACAGGGTTTCGGCCTTCCTCCTCATGCTCGCCAATCGCGGCTCACCATGGGGGTCCAGGCCTTTTCGCCGTAATGTTAAAACAAAAACTCGCGAATATCTCCGAAACGGTTCGATAGAATGTCGTAAATTTTGGTGTGAAAGGGCTACTTATTTTTACCTACAAACCCTCCGAATTTGGTGGTCCTAGCTTCCATAGTTTTTTTATGGAGAATTTTTGAATGTTTAAAAAATAGACCAAAAATCGAACGGAAATTTCCTACAGAAACTCCATTCGCGAATTTTAAAAATCCGAGATAGCCAAAATGTTGCTCTCGAAGAGTACATCAATTTAAAAAAAAGGTTTCTTTCTAGGCCCAATAGGACCCGACTTTCATAGGGTCAAAGTTCACGAATTTGACACATTTCGGCCGCGACAATGGCCTATAACCGTTGCACCGAATTTCAAACCGCTCACACAGTACTTCCCATTGAGACCCATGAACAATCCCCCGCAAGCGTTTTCTCGTAGCTCAATGTTTGACCCCGGCGCAAGCGTTAGAAATTTCGATGGGTTCACGGAAATGGGTCAAACTTTGTCCCCCCATATCTCGGGCCCTAATTGTCCGATCGACTTGAAATTTGAAACGTGGCCTAACAGGGTTTCGGCCTTCTTCCCCATGCTCGCGAGTCGCGTCTCACCATGGGGGGTCCGGGCCTTTTCGCCGTAATGTTAAATCAAAAACTCGCGAATATCTCCGAAACGGTTCGATAGAATGCCGCAAATTTTGGTGTGAAAGGGCTCCCTATTTTTACCTACAAACGCTCCAAGTTTGGTGGTCCTAGCTTCCATAGTTTTGTTTAAGGCGAATTTTTGAATGTTTTAAAAATAGACCAAAAATCGAACGGAAATTCCCTACAGAAACTCCATTCGCGAATTTTAAAAATCCGAGATAGCCAAAATGTTGCTCTCGAAGAGTAGATCAATTTTAAAAAAAAGGTTTCTCTCTAGGCCCAATAGGACCCGACTTTCATAGGGTCAAAGTTCACGAATTTGACACATTTCGGCCGCGACAATTCCCTATAACCGTTGCACCGAATTTCAAACCGCTCACACAGTACTTCCCATTGAAACACGTGAACAATCCCCCGCAAGCGTTTTCTCGTAGCTCAAATTTTGACCCCGGCGCAAGCGTACGAAATTTGGTTGGGGTCACGGAAATGGGCCAAACTTTGACCCCCCATATCTCGGGCCCTAATTGTCCGATCGACTTGAAATTTGAAACGTGGCCTAACAGGGTTTCGGCCTTCCTCCTCATGCTCGCCAATCGCTGCTCACCATGGGGGTCCAGGCCTTTTCGCCGTAATGTTAAAACAAAAACTCGCGAATATCTCCGAAACGGTTCGATAGAATGTCGCAAATTTTGGTGTGAAAGGGCTCCCTATTTTTACCTACAAACCCTCCAGATTTGGTGGTCCTGGCTTCCATAGTTTTTTTATGGCGAATTTTCGAATGTTTAAAAAATAGACCAAAAATCGAACGGAAATTCCCTACAGAAACTCCATTCGCGAATTTTAAAAATCCGAGATAGCCAAAATGTTGCTCTCGAAGAGTACATCAATTTTAATAAAAAAGGTTTCTCTCTGGGCCCAATAGGACCCGACTTTCATAGGGTCAAAGTTCACGAATTTGACTCATTTCGGCCGCGACAATTCCCTATAACCGTTGCACCGAATTTCAAACCGCTCGCACAGTACTTCCCATTGAGATACATGAACAATCCCTCGCAAGCGTTTTCTCGTAGCTCAATTTTTGACCCCGGCGCAAGCGTTAGAAATTTCGATGGGGTCACGGAAATGGGCCAAACTTTGACCCCCCATATCTCGGGCCCTAATTGTCCGATCGATTTTAAATTTGAAACGTGGCCTAACAGGGTTTCGGCCTTCCTCCCCATGCTCGCCAATCGCGTCTCACCATGGGTGGTCCGGGCCTTTTCGCCGTAATGTTAAAACAAAAACTCGCGAATATCTCCGAAACGGTTCGATAGAATGTCGCAAATTTTGGTGTGAAAGGGCTCCCTATTTTTACCTACAAACCCTCCAAATTTGGTGGTCCTAGCTTCCATAGTTTTGTTTATGGCGAATTTTTGAATGTTTAAAAAATAGCCCAAAAATCGAACGGAAATTCCCTACAGAAACTCCATTCGCGAATTTTAAAAATCCGAGATAGCCAAAATGTTCCTCTCGAAGAGTACATCAATTTTAAAAAAAGGTTTCTCTCTAGGCCCAATAGGACCCGACTTTCATAGGGTCAAAGTTCACGAATTTGACTCATTTCGGCCGCGACAATTCCCTATAACCGTTGCACCGAATTTCAAGCCGATCACACAGTACTTCCCATTGAGACACATGAACAATCCCTCGCAAGCGTTTTCTCGTAGCTCAATTTTTGACCCCCTCGCAAGCGTTAGAAATTTCGATGGGGTCACGGAAATGGGCCAAACTTTGACCCCCCATATCTCGGGCCCTAATTGTCCGATCGACTTGAAATTTGAAACGTGGCCTAACAGGGTTTCGGCCTTCCTCCTCATGCTCGCCAATCGCTGCTCACCATGGGGGTCCAGGCCTTTTCGCCGTAATGTTAAAACAAAAACTCGCGAATATCTCCGAAACGGTTCGATAGAATGTCGCAAATTTTGGTGTGAAAGGGCTCCCTATTTTTACCTACAAACCCTCCAAATTTGGTGGTCCTAGCTTCCATAGTTTTGTTTATGGCGAATTTTTGAATGTTTAAAAAATAGACCAAAAATCGAACGGAAATTCCCTACAGAAACTCCATTCGCGAATTTTAAAAATCCGAGATAGCCAAAATGTTGCTCTCGAAGAGTACATCAATTTTAATAAAAAAGGTTTCTCTCTGGGCCCAATAGGACCCGACTTTCATAGGGTCAAAGTTCACGAATTTGACTCATTTCGGCTGCGACATTCCCTATAACCGTTGCACCGAATTTGAAGCCGCTCACACAGTACTTCCCATTGAGACACATGAACAATCCCCCGCAAGCGTTTTCTCGTAGCTCAATTTTTGACCCCGGCGCAAGCGTTAGAAATTTCGATGGGGTCACGGAAATGGGCCAAACTTTGACCCCCCATATCTCGGGCCCTAATTGTCCGATCGACTTGAAATTTGAAACGTGGCCTAACAGGGTTTCGGCCTTCCTCCTCATGCTCGCCAATCGCGGCTCACCATGGGGGTCCAGGCCTTTTCGCCGTAATGTTAAAACAAAAACTCGCGAATATCTTCGAAACGGTTCGATAGAATGTCGCAACTTTTGGTGTGAAAGGGCTCCCTACTTTTACCTACAAACCCTCCAAATTTGGTGGTCCTAGCTTCCATAGTTTTTTTATGGCGAATTTTTGAATGTTTAAGAAATAGGCAAAAATTCGAACGGAAATTCCGTACAGAAACTCCATTCGCGAATTTTAAAAATCCGAGATAGCCAAAATGTTGCTCTCGAAGAGTACATCAATTTAAAAAAAAAGGTTTCTCTCTAGGCCCAATAGGACCCGACTTTCATAGGGTCAAAGTTCACGAATTTGACTCATTTCGGCCGCGACAATTCCCTATAACCGTTGCACCGATTTTCAAACCGCTCACACAGTACTTCCCATTGAGACACATGAACAATCCCTCGCAAGCGTTTTCTCGTAGCTCAATTTTTGACCCCGGCGCAAGCGTTAGAAATTTCGATGGGGTCACGGAAATGGGCCAAATTTTGACCCCCCATATCTCGGGCCCTAATTGTCCGATCGACTTGAAATTTGAAACGTGGCCTAACAGGGTTTCGGCCTTCTTCCCCATGCTCGCGAGTCGCGTCTCACCATGGGGGGTCCGGGCCTTTTCGCCGTAATGTTAAATCAAAAACTCGCGAATATCTCCGAAACGGTTCGATAGAATGCCGCAAATTTTGGTGTGAAAGGGCTCCCTATTTTTACCTACAAACGCTCCAAGTTTGGTGGTCCTAGCTTCCATAGTTTTGTTTAAGGCGAATTTTTGAATGTTTTAAAAATAGACCAAAAATCGAACGGAAATTCCCTACAGAAACTCCATTCGCGAATTTTAAAAATCCGAGATAGCCAAAATGTTGCTCTCGAAGAGTAGATCAATTTTAAAAAAAAGGTTTCTCTCTAGGCCCAATAGGACCCGACTTTCATAGGGTCAAAGTTCACGAATTTGACACATTTCGGCCGCGACAATTCCCTATAACCGTTGCACCGAATTTCAAACCGCTCACACAGTACTTCCCATTGAAACACGTGAACAATCCCCCGCAAGCGTTTTCTCGTAGCTCAAATTTTGACCCCGGCGCAAGCGTACGAAATTTGGTTGGGGTCACGGAAATGGGCCAAACTTTGACCCCCCATATCTCGGGCCCTAATTGTCCGATCGACTTGAAATTTGAAACGTGGCCTAACAGGGTTTCGGCCTTCCTCCTCATGCTCGCCAATCGCTGCTCACCATGGGGGTCCAGGCCTTTTCGCCGTAATGTTAAAACAAAAACTCGCGAATATCTCCGAAACGGTTCGATAGAATGTCGCAAATTTTGGTGTGAAAGGGCTCCCTATTTTTACCTACAAACCCTCCAGATTTGGTGGTCCTGGCTTCCATAGTTTTTTTATGGCGAATTTTCGAATGTTTAAAAAATAGACCAAAAATCGAACGGAAATTCCCTACAGAAACTCCATTCGCGAATTTTAAAAATCCGAGATAGCCAAAATGTTGCTCTCGAAGAGTACATCAATTTTAATAAAAAAGGTTTCTCTCTGGGCCCAATAGGACCCGACTTTCATAGGGTCAAAGTTCACGAATTTGACTCATTTCGGCCGCGACAATTCCCTATAACCGTTGCACCGAATTTCAAACCGCTCGCACAGTACTTCCCATTGAGATACATGAACAATCCCTCGCAAGCGTTTTCTCGTAGCTCAATTTTTGACCCCGGCGCAAGCGTTAGAAATTTCGATGGGGTCACGGAAATGGGCCAAACTTTGACCCCCCATATCTCGGGCCCTAATTGTCCGATCGATTTTAAATTTGAAACGTGGCCTAACAGGGTTTCGGCCTTCCTCCCCATGCTCGCCAATCGCGTCTCACCATGGGTGGTCCGGGCCTTTTCGCCGTAATGTTAAAACAAAAACTCGCGAATATCTCCGAAACGGTTCGATAGAATGTCGCAAATTTTGGTGTGAAAGGGCTCCCTATTTTTACCTACAAACCCTCCAAATTTGGTGGTCCTAGCTTCCATAGTTTTGTTTATGGCGAATTTTTGAATGTTTAAAAAATAGCCCAAAAATCGAACGGAAATTCCCTACAGAAACTCCATTCGCGAATTTTAAAAATCCGAGATAGCCAAAATGTTCCTCTCGAAGAGTACATCAATTTTAAAAAAAGGTTTCTCTCTAGGCCCAATAGGACCCGACTTTCATAGGGTCAAAGTTCACGAATTTGACTCATTTCGGCCGCGACAATTCCCTATAACCGTTGCACCGAATTTCAAGCCGATCACACAGTACTTCCCATTGAGACACATGAACAATCCCTCGCAAGCGTTTTCTCGTAGCTCAATTTTTGACCCCCTCGCAAGCGTTAGAAATTTCGATGGGGTCACGGAAATGGGCCAAACTTTGACCCCCCATATCTCGGGCCCTAATTGTCCGATCGACTTGAAATTTGAAACGTGGCCTAACAGGGTTTCGGCCTTCCTCCTCATGCTCGCCAATCGCTGCTCACCATGGGGGTCCAGGCCTTTTCGCCGTAATGTTAAAACAAAAACTCGCGAATATCTCCGAAACGGTTCGATAGAATGTCGCAAATTTTGGTGTGAAAGGGCTCCCTATTTTTACCTACAAACCCTCCAAATTTGGTGGTCCTAGCTTCCATAGTTTTGTTTATGGCGAATTTTTGAATGTTTAAAAAATAGACCAAAAATCGAACGGAAATTCCCTACAGAAACTCCATTCGCGAATTTTAAAAATCCGAGATAGCCAAAATGTTGCTCTCGAAGAGTACATCAATTTTAATAAAAAAGGTTTCTCTCTGGGCCCAATAGGACCCGACTTTCATAGGGTCAAAGTTCACGAATTTGACTCATTTCGGCTGCGACATTCCCTATAACCGTTGCACCGAATTTGAAGCCGCTCACACAGTACTTCCCATTGAGACACATGAACAATCCCCCGCAAGCGTTTTCTCGTAGCTCAATTTTTGACCCCGGCGCAAGCGTTAGAAATTTCGATGGGGTCACGGAAATGGGCCAAACTTTGACCCCCCATATCTCGGGCCCTAATTGTCCGATCGACTTGAAATTTGAAACGTGGCCTAACAGGGTTTCGGCCTTCCTCCTCATGCTCGCCAATCGCGGCTCACCATGGGGGTCCAGGCCTTTTCGCCGTAATGTTAAAACAAAAACTCGCGAATATCTTCGAAACGGTTCGATAGAATGTCGCAACTTTTGGTGTGAAAGGGCTCCCTACTTTTACCTACAAACCCTCCAAATTTGGTGGTCCTAGCTTCCATAGTTTTTTTATGGCGAATTTTTGAATGTTTAAGAAATAGGCAAAAATTCGAACGGAAATTCCGTACAGAAACTCCATTCGCGAATTTTAAAAATCCGAGATAGCCAAAATGTTGCTCTCGAAGAGTACATCAATTTAAAAAAAAGGTTTCTCTCTAGGCCCAATAGGACCCGACTTTCATAGGGTCAAAGTTCACGAATTTGACTCATTTCGGCCGCGACAATTCCCTATAACCGTTGCACCGAATTTCAAACCGCTCACACAGTACTTCCCATTGAGATACATGAACAATCCCTCGCAAGCGTTTTCTCGTAGCTCAATTTTTGACCCCCTCGCAAGCGTTAGAAATTTCGATGGGGTCACGGAAATGGGCCAAACTTTGACCCCCAATATCTCGGGCCCTAATTGTCCGATCGATTTTAAATTTGAAACGTGGCCTAACAGGGTTTCGGCCTTCCTCCCCATGCTCGCCAATCGCGTCTCACCATGGGTGGTCCGGGCCTTTTCGCCGTAATGTTAAAACAAAAACTCGCGAATATCTCCGAAACGGTTCGATAGAATGTCGCAAATTTTGGTGTGAAAGGGCTCCCTATTTTTACCTACAAACCCTCCAAATTTGGTGGTCCTAGCTTCCATAGTTTTGTTTATGGCGAATTTTTGAATGTTTAAAAAATAGCCCAAAAATCGAACGGAAATTCCCTACAGAAACTCCATTCGCGAATTTTAAAAATCCGAGATAGCCAAAATGTTGCTCTCGAAGAGTACATCAATTTTAATAAAAAAGGTTTCTCTCTAGACCCAATAGGACCCGACTTTCATAGGGTCAAAGTTAACGAATTTGACTCATTTCGGCCGCGAAATTCCTTATAACCGTTGCACCGAATTTCAAACCGCTCACACAGTACTTCCCATTGAGACACATGAACAATCCCCCGCAAGCGTTTTCTCGTAGCTCAATTTTTGACCCCGGCGCAAGCGTTAAAAATTTCGATGGGGTCACGGAAATGGGCCAAATTTTGACCCCCCATATCTCGGGCCCTAATTGTCCGATCGACTTGAAATTTGAAACGTGGCCTAACAAGGTTTCGGCCTTCCTCCCCATGCTCGCCAATCGCGGATCACCATGGGGGGTCCGGGCCTTTTCGCCGTAATGTTAAAACAAAAACCCGCGAATATCTCCGAAACGGTTCGATAGAATGTCGCAAATTTTGGTGTGAAAGGGCTCCCTATTTTTACCTACAAACCCACCAAATTTGGTGGTCCTAGCTTCCAGAGTTTTTTTATGGCGAATTTTTGAATGTTTAAAAAATAGGCAAAAATTCGAACGGAAATTCCGTACAGAAACTCCATTCGCGAATTTTAAAAATCCGAGATAGCCAAAATGTTGCTCTCGAAGAGTACATCAATTTAAAAAAAAGGTTTCTCTCTAGACCCAATAGGACCCGACTTTCATAGGGTCAAAGTTCACGAATTTGACTCATTTCGGCTGCGACAATTCCCTATAACCGTTGCACCGAATTTCAAACCGCTCACACAGTACTTCCCATTGAGACACATGAAGAATCCCTCGCAAGCGTTTTCTCGTAGCTCAATTTTTGACCCCGGCGCAAGCGTTAGAAATTTCGATGGGGTCACGGAAATGGGCCAAACTTTGACCCCCCATATCTCGGGCCCTAACTGTCCGATCGACTTGAAATTTGAAACGTGGCCTAACAGGGTTTCGGCCTTCCTCCTCATGCTCGCCAATCGCGGCTCACCATGGGGGTCCAGGCCTTTTCGCCGTAATGTTAAAACAAAAACTCGCGAATATCTCCGAAACGGTTCGATAGAATGTCGCAAATTTTGGTGTGAAAGGGCTCCCTATTTTTACCTACAAACCCTCCAAATTTGGTGGTCCTAGCTTCCATAGTTTTGTTTATGGCGAATTTTTGAATGTTTAAAAAATAGACCAAAAATCGAACGCAAATTCCCTACAGAAACTCCATTCGCGAATTTTAAAAATCCGAGATAGCCAAAATGTTGCTCTCGAAGAGTACATCAATTTTAATAAAAAAGGTTTCTCTCTGGGCCCAATAGGACCCGACTTTCATAGGGTCAAAGTTCACGAATTTGACTCATTTCGGCTGCGACATTCCCTATAACCGTTGCACCGAATTTGAAGCCGCTCACACAGTACTTCCCATTGAGACACATGAACAATCCCCCGCAAGCGTTTTCTCGTAGCTCAATTTTTGACCCCGGCGCAAGCGTTAGAAATTTCGATGGGGTCACGGAAATGGGCCAAACTTTGACCCCCCATATCTCGGGCCCTAATTGTCCGATCGACTTGAAATTTGAAACGTGGCCTAACAGGGTTTCGGCCTTCCTCCTCATGCTCGCCAATCGCGGCTCACCATGGGGGTCCAGGCCTTTTCGCCGTAATGTTAAAACAAAAACTCGCGAATATCTTCGAAACGGTTCGATAGAATGTCGCAACTTTTGGTGTGAAAGGGCTCCCTACTTTTACCTACAAACCCTCCAAATTTGGTGGTCCTAGCTTCCATAGTTTTTTTATGGCGAATTTTTGAATGTTTAAGAAATAGGCAAAAATTCGAACGGAAATTCCGTACAGAAACTCCATTCGCGAATTTTAAAAATCCGAGATAGCCAAAATGTTGCTCTCGAAGAGTACATCAATTTAAAAAAAAGGTTTCTCTCTAGGCCCAATAGGACCCGACTTTCATAGGGTCAAAGTTCACGAATTTGACTCATTTCGGCCGCGACAATTCCCTATAACCGTTGCACCGAATTTCAAACCGCTCACACAGTACTTCCCATTGAGATACATGAACAATCCCTCGCAAGCGTTTTCTCGTAGCTCAATTTTTGACCCCCTCGCAAGCGTTAGAAATTTCGATGGGGTCACGGAAATGGGCCAAACTTTGACCCCCAATATCTCGGGCCCAAATTGTCCGATCGATTTTAAATTTGAAACGTGGCCTAACAGGGTTTCGGCCTTCCTCCCCATGCTCGCCAATCGCGTCTCACCATGGGTGGTCCGGGCCTTTTCGCCGTAATGTTAAAACAAAAACTCGCGAATATCTCCGAAACGGTTCGATAGAATGTCGCAAATTTTGGTGTGAAAGGGCTCCCTATTTTTACCTACAAACCCTCCAAATTTGGTGGTCCTAGCTTCCATAGTTTTGTTTATGGCGAATTTTTGAATGTTTAAAAAATAGCCCAAAAATCGAACGGAAATTCCCTACAGAAACTCCATTCGCGAATTTTAAAAATCCGAGATAGCCAAAATGTTGTTCTCGAAGAGTACATCAATTTTAATAAAAAAGGTTTCTCTCTAGACCCAATAGGACCCGACTTTCATAGGGTCAAAGTTCACGAATTTGACTCATTTCGGCCGCGAAATTCCCTATAACCGTTGCACCGAATTTCAAACCGCTCACACAGTACTTCCCATTGAGACACATGAACAATCCCCCGCAAGCGTTTTCTCGTAGCTCAATTTTTGACCCCGGCGCAAGCGTTAAAAATTTCGATGGGGTCACGGAAATGGGCCAAATTTTGACCCCCCATATCTCGGGCCCTAACTGTCCGATCGACTTGAAATTTGAAACGTGGCCTAACAGGGTTTCGGCCTTCCTCATGCTCGCCAATCGCGGCTCACCATGGGGGTCCAGGCCTTTTCGCCGTAATGTTAAAACAAAAACTCGCGAATATCTCCGAAACGGTTCGATAGAATGTCGCAAATTTTGGTGTGAAAGGGCTACTTATTTTTACCTACAAACCCTCCGAATTTGGTGGTCCTAGCTTCCATAGTTTTTTTATGGAGAATTTTTGAATGTTTAAAAAATAGACCAAAAATCGAACGGAAATTTCCTACAGAAACTCCATTCGCGAATTTTAAAAATCCGAGATAGCCAAAATGTTGCTCTCGAAGAGTACATCAATTTAAAAAAAATGTTTCTCTCTAGACCCAATAGGACCCGACTTTCATAGGGTCAAAGTTCACGAATTTGACTCATTTCGGCTGCGACAATTCCCTATAACCGTTGCACCGAATTTCAAACCGCTCACACAGTACTTCCCATTGTGACACATGAAGAATCCCTCGCAAGCGTTTTCTCGTAGCTCAATTTTTGACCCCGGCGCAAGCGTTAAAAATTTCGATGGGGTCACGGAAATGGGCCAAATTTTGACCCCCCATATCTCGGGCCCTAATTGTCCGATCGACTTGAAATTTGAAACGTGACCTAACAAGGTTTCGGCCTTCCTCCCCATGCTCGCCAATCGCGGATCACCATGGGGGGTCCGGGCCTTTTCGCCGTAATGTTAAAACAAAAACCCGCGAATATCTCCGAAACGGTTCGATAGAATGTCGCAAATTTTGGTGTGAAAGGGCTCCCTATTTTTACCTACAAACCCACCAAATTTGGTGGTCCTAGCTTCCAGAGTTTTTTTATGGCGAATTTTTGAATGTTTAAAAAATAGGCAAAAATTCGAACGGAAATTCCGTACAGAAACTCCATTCGCGAATTTTAAAAATCCGAGATAGCCAAAATGTTGCTCTCGAAGAGTACATCAATTTAAAAAAAAGGTTTCTCTCTAGACCCAATAGGACCCGACTTTCATAGGGTCAAAGTTCACGAATTTGACTCATTTCGGCTGCGACAATTCCCTATAACCGTTGCACCGAATTTCAAACCGCTCACACAGTACTTCCCATTGAGACACATGAAGAATCCCTCGCAAGCGTTTTCTCGTAGCTCAATTTTTGACCCCGGCGCAAGCGTTAGAAATTTCGATGGGGTCACGGAAATGGGCCAAACTTTGACCCCCCATATCTCGGGCCCTAAC
The DNA here is from genome assembly GCF_044657685.1 of Stegodyphus dumicola. Taxonomy (NCBI): domain Eukaryota; kingdom Metazoa; phylum Arthropoda; class Arachnida; order Araneae; family Eresidae; genus Stegodyphus; species Stegodyphus dumicola. The sequence goes on along the minus strand of NC_140780.1, from coordinate 5,684,767 downwards.
TGTCCGATCGACTTGAAATTTGAAACGTGGCCTAACAGGGTTTCGGCCTTCCTCCTCATGCTCGCCAATCGCGGCTCACCATGGGGGTCCAGGCCTTTTCGCCGTAATGTTAAAACAAAAACTCGCGAATATCTCCGAAACGGTTCGATAGAATGTCGCAAATTTTGGTGTGAAAGGGCTACTTATTTTTACCTACAAACCCTCCGAATTTGGTGGTCCTAGCTTCCATAGTTTTTTTATGGAGAATTTTTGAATGTTTAAAAAATAGACCAAAAATCGAACGGAAATTTCCTACAGAAACTCCATTCGCGAATTTTAAAAATCCGAGATAGCCAAAATGTTGCTCTCGAAGAGTACATCAATTTAAAAAAAAGGTTTCTCTCTAGACCCAATAGGACCCGACTTTCATAGGGTCAAAGTTCACGAATTTGACTCATTTCGGCTGCGACAATTCCCTATAACCGTTGCACCGAATTTCAAACCGCTCACACAGTACTTCCCATTGTGACACATGAAGAATCCCTCGCAAGCGTTTTCTCGTAGCTCAATTTTTGACCCCGGCGCAAGCGTTAGAAATTTCGATGGGGTAACGGAAATGGGCCAAACTTTGACCCCCCATATCTCGGGCCCTAACTGTCCGATCGACTTGAAATTTGAAACGTGGCCTAACAGGGTTTCGGCCTTCCTCCTCATGCTCGCCAATCGCGGCTCACCATGGGGTCCAGGCCTTTTCGCCGTAATGTTAAAACAAAAACTCGCGAATATCTCCGAAACGGTTCGATAGAATGTCGCAAATTTTGGTGTGAAAGGGCTCCCTATTTTTACCTACAAACCCTCCAAATTTGGTGGTCCTAGCTTCCATAGTTTTTTTATGGAGAATTTTTGAATGTTTAAAAAATAGGCAAAAATTCGAACGGAAATTCCGTACAGAAACTCCATTCGCGAATTTTAAAAATCCGAGATAGCCAAAATGTTGCTCTCGAAGAGTACATCAATTTAAAAAAAAGGTTTCTTTCTAGGCCCAATAGGACCCGACTTTCATAGGGTCAAAGTTCACGAATTTGACTCATTTCGGCCGCGACAATTCCCTATAACCGTTGCACCGATTTTCAAACCGCTCACACAGTACTTCCCATTGAGACACATGAACAATCCCTCGCAAGCGTTTTCTCGTAGCTCAATTTTTGACCCCGGCGCAAGCGTTAGAAATTTCGATGGGGTCACGGAAATGGGCCAAACTTTGACCCCCCATATCTCGGGCCCTAATTGTCCGATCGACTTGAAATTTGAAACGTGGCCTAACAGGGTTTCGGCCTTCCTCCTCATGCTCGCCAATCGCGGATCACCATGGGGGTCCAGGCCTTTTCGCCGTAATGTTAAAACAAAAACTCGCGAATATCTCCGAAACGGTTCGATAGAATGTCGCAAATTTTGGTGTGAAAGGGCTCCCTATTTTTACCTACAAACCCTCCAAATTTGGTGGTCCTAGCTTCCATAGTTTTGTTTATGGCGAATTTTTGAATGTTTAAAAAATAACCAAAAATCGAACGGAAATTCCCTACAGAAACTCCATTCGCGAATTTTAAAAATCCGAGATAGCCAAAATGTTGCTCTCGAAGAGTACATCAATTTTAATAAAAAAGGTTTCTCTCTGGGCCCAATAGGACCCGTCTTTCATAGGTTCAAAGTTCACGAATTTGACTCATTTCGGCTGCGACTATAACCGTTGAACCGAATTTCAACCCGCTCACACAGTACTTCCCATTGAGACACATGAACAATCCCTCGCAAGCGTTTTCTCGTAGCTCAATTTTTGACCCCGGCGCAAGCGTTAAAAATTTCGATGGGGTCACAGAAATGGGCCAAATTTTGACCCCCCATATCTCGGGCCCTAATTGTCCGATCGACTTGAAATTTGAAACGTGGCCTAACAAGGTTTTGGCCTTCCTCCGCATGCTCGCCAATCGCGGATCACCATGGAGGGTCCGGGCCTTTTCGCCGTAATGTTAAAACAAAAACCCGCGAATATCTCCGAAACGGTTCGATAGAATGTCGCAAATTTTGGTGTGAAAGGGCTCCCTATTTTTACCTACAAACCCACCAAATTTGGTGGTCCTAGCTTCCATAGTTTTGTTTATGGCGAATTTTTGAATGTTTAAAAAATAGCCCAAAAATCGAACGGAAATTCCCTACAGAAACTCCATTCGCGAATTTTAAAAATCCGAGATAGCCAAAATGTTGCTCTCGAAGAGTACATCAATTTAAAAAAAAGGTTTCTCTCTAGGCCCAATAGGACCCGACTTTCATAGGGTCAAAGTTCACGAATTTGACTCATTTCGGCCGCGACAATTCCCTATAACCGTTGCACCGAATTTCAAACCGCTCACACAGTACTTCCCATTGAGATACATGAACAATCCCTCGCAAGCGTTTTCTCGTAGCTCAATTTTTGACCCCCTCGCAAGCGTTAGAAATTTCGATGGGGTCACGGAAATGGGCCAAACTTTGACCCCCAATATCTCGGGCCCTAATTGTCCGATCGATTTTAAATTTGAAACGTGGCCTAACAGGGTTTCGGCCTTCCTCCCCATGCTCGCCAATCGCGTCTCACCATGGGTGGTCCGGGCCTTTTCGCCGTAATGTTAAAACAAAAACTCGCGAATATCTCCGAAACGGTTCGATAGAATGTCGCAAATTTTGGTGTGAAAGGGCTCCCTATTTTTACCTACAAACCCTCCAAATTTGGTGGTCCTAGCTTCCATAGTTTTGTTTATGGCGAATTTTTGAATGTTTAAAAAATAGCCCAAAAATCGAACGGAAATTCCCTACAGAAACTCCATTCGCGAATTTTAAAAATCCGAGATAGCCAAAATGTTGCTCTCGAAGAGTACATCAATTTTAATAAAAAAGGTTTCTCTCTAGACCCAATAGGACCCGACTTTCATAGGGTCAAAGTTCACGAATTTGACTCATTTCGGCCGCGACAATTCCCTATAACCGTTGCACCGAATTTCAAACCGCTCACACAGTACTTCCCATTGAGACACATGAACAATCCCCCGCAAGCGTTTTCTCGTAGCTCAATTTTTGACCCCGGCGCAAGCGTTAAAAATTTCGATGGGGTCACGGAAATGGGCCAAATTTTGACCCCCCATATCTCGGGCCCTAATTGTCCGATCGACTTGAAATTTGAAACGTGGCCTAACAAGGTTTCGGCCTTCCTCCCCATGCTCGCCAATCGCGGATCACCATGGGGGGTCCGGGCCTTTTCGCCGTAATGTTAAAACAAAAACCCGCGAATATCTCCGAAACGGTTCGATAGAATGTCGCAAATTTTGGTGTGAAAGGGCTCCCTATTTTTACCTACAAACCCACCAAATTTGGTGGTCCTAGCTTCCAGAGTTTTTTTATGGCGAATTTTTGAATGTTTAAAAAATAGGCAAAAATTCGAACGGAAATTCCGTACAGAAACTCCATTCGCGAATTTTAAAAATCCGAGATAGCCAAAATGTTGCTCTCGAAGAGTACATCAATTTAAAAAAAAGGTTTCTCTCTAGACCCAATAGGACCCGACTTTCATAGGGTCAAAGTTCACGAATTTGACTCATTTCGGCTGCGACAATTCCCTATAACCGTTGCACCGAATTTCAAACCGCTCACACAGTACTTCCCATTGAGACACATGAAGAATCCCTCGCAAGCGTTTTCTCGTAGCTCAATTTTTGACCCCGGCGCAAGCGTTAGAAATTTCGATGGGGTCACGGAAATGGGCCAAACTTTGACCCCCCATATCTCGGGCCCTAACTGTCCGATCGACTTGAAATTTGAAACGTGGCCTAACAGGGTTTCGGCCTTCCTCCTCATGCTCGCCAATCGCGGCTCACCATGGGGGTCCAGGCCTTTTCGCCGTAATGTTAAAACAAAAACTCGCGAATATCTCCGAAACGGTTCGATAGAATGTCGCAAATTTTGGTGTGAAAGGGCTCCCTATTTTTACCTACAAACCCTCCAAATTTGGTGGTCCTAGCTTCCATAGTTTTTTTATGGAGAATTTTTGAATGTTTAAAAAATAGGCAAAAATTCGAACGGAAATTCCGTACAGAAACTCCATTCGCGAATTTTAAAAATCCGAGATAGCCAAAATGTTGCTCTCGAAGAGTACATCAATTTAAAAAAAAGGTTTCTCTCTAGGCCCAATAGGACCCGACTTTCATAGGGTCAAAGTTCACGAATTTGACTCATTTCGGCCGCGACAATTCCCTATAACCGTTGCACCGATTTTCAAACCGCTCACACAGTACTTCCCATTGAGACACATGAACAATCCCTCGCAAGCGTTTTCTCGTAGCTCAATTTTTGACCCCGGCGCAAGCGTTAGAAATTTCGATGGGGTCACGGAAATGGGCCAAACTTTGACCCCCCATATCTCGGGCCCTAATTGTCCGATCGACTTGAAATTTGAAACGTGGCCTAACAGGGTTTCGGCCTTCCTCCTCATGCTCGCCAATCGCGGCTCACCATGGGGGTCCAGGCCTTTTCGCCGTAATGTTAAAACAAAAACTCGCGAATATCTCCGAAACGGTTCGATAGAATGTCGCAAATTTTGGTGTGAAAGGGCTCCCTATTTTTACCTACAAACCCTCCAAATTTGGTGGTCCTAGCTTCCATAGTTTTGTTTATGGCGAATTTTTGAATGTTTAAAAAATAGACCAAAAATCGAACGGAAATTCCCTACAGAAACTCCATTCGGGAATTTTAAAAATCCGAGATAGCCAAAATGTTGCTCTCGAAGAGTACATCAATTTAAAAAAAAGGTTTCTCTCTAGGCCCAATAGGACCCGACTTTCATAGGGTCAAAGTTCACGAATTTGACTCATTTCGGCCGCGACAATTCCCTATAACCGTTGCACCGAATTTCAAACCGCTCACACAGTACTTCCCATTGAGATACATGAACAATCCCTCGCAAGCGTTTTCTCGTAGCTCAATTTTTGACCCCCTCGCAAGCGTTAGAAATTTCGATGGGGTCACGGAAATGGGCCAAACTTTGACCCCCAATATCTCGGGCCCTAATTGTCCGATCGATTTTAAATTTGAAACGTGGCCTAACAGGGTTTCGGCCTTCCTCCCCATGCTCGCCAATCGCGTCTCACCATGGGTGGTCCGGGCCTTTTCGCCGTAATGTTAAAACAAAAACTCGCGAATATCTCCGAAACGGTTCGATAGAATGTCGCAAATTTTGGTGTGAAAGGGCTCCCTATTTTTACCTACAAACCCTCCAAATTTGGTGGTCCTAGCTTCCATAGTTTTGTTTATGGCGAATTTTTGAATGTTTAAAAAATAGCCCAAAAATCGAACGGAAATTCCCTACGGAAACTCCATTCGCGAATTTTAAAAATCCGAGATAGCCAAAATGTTGCTCTCGAAGAGTACATCAATTTTAATAAAAAAGGTTTCTCTCTAGACCCAATAGGACCCGACTTTCATAGGGTCAAAGTTCACGAATTTGACTCATTTCGGCCGCGAAATTCCCTATAACCGTTGCACCGAATTTCAAACCGCTCACACAGTACTTCCCATTGAGACACATGAACAATCCCCCGCAAGCGTTTTCTCGTAGCTCAATTTTTGACCCCGGCGAAAGCGTTAAAAATTTCGATGGGGTCACGGAAATGGGCCAAATTTTGACCCCCCATATCTCGGGCCCTAATTGTCCGATCGACTTGAAATTTGAAACGTGGCCTAACAAGGTTTCGGCCTTCCTCCCCATGCTCGCCAATCGCGGATCACCATGGGGGGTCCGGGCCTTTTCGCCGTAATGTTAAAACAAAAACCCGCGAATATCTCCGAAACGGTTCGATAGAATGTCGCAAATTTTGGTGTGAAAGGGCTCCCTATTTTTACCTACAAACCCACCAAATTTGGTGGTCCTAGCTTCCAGAGTTTTTTTATGGCGAATTTTTGAATGTTTAAAAAATAGGCAAAAATTCGAACGGAAATTCCGTACAGAAACTCCATTCGCGAATTTTAAAAATCCGAGATAGCCAAAATGTTGCTCTCGAAGAGTACATCAATTTAAAAAAAAGGTTTCTCTCTAGACCCAATAGGACCCGACTTTCATAGGGTCAAAGTTCACGAATTTGACTCATTTCGGCTGCGACAATTCCCTATAACCGTTGCACCGAATTTCAAACCGCTCACACAGTACTTCCCATTGAGACACATGAAGAATCCCTCGCAAGCGTTTTCTCGTAGCTCAATTTTTGACCCCGGCGCAAGCGTTAGAAATTTCGACGGGGTCACGGAAATGGGCCAAACTTTGACCCCCCATATCTCGGGCCCTAACTGTCCGATCGACTTGAAATTTGAAACGTGGCCTAACAGGGTTTCGGCCTTCCTCCTCATGCTCGCCAATCGCGGCTCACCATGGGGGTCCAGGCCTTTTCGCCGTAATGTTAAAACAAAAACTCGCGAATATCTCCGAAACGGTTCGATAGAATGTCGCAAATTTTGGTGTGAAAGGGCTACTTATTTTTACCTACAAACCCTCCGAATTTGGTGGTCCTAGCTTCCATAGTTTTTTTATGGAGAATTTTTGAATGTTTAAAAAATAGACCAAAAATCGAACGGAAATTTCCTACAGAAAATGCATTCGCGAATTTTAAAAATCCGAGATAGCCAAAATGTTGCTCTCGAAGAGTACATCAATTTAAAAAAAATGTTTCTCTCTAGACCCAATAGGACCCGACTTTCATAGGGTCAAAGTTCACGAATTTGACTCATTTCGGCTGCGACAATTCCCTATAACCGTTGCACCGAATTTCAAACCGCTCACACAGTACTTCCCATTGTGACACATGAAGAATCCCTCGCAAGCGTTTTCTCGTAGCTCAATTTTTGACCCCGGCGCAAGCGTTAAAAATTTCGATGGGGTCACGGAAATGGGCCAAATTTTGACCCCCCATATCTCGGGCCCTAATTGTCCGATCGACTTGAAATTTGAAACGTGGCCTAACAAGGTTTCGGCCTTCCTCCCCATGCTCGCCAATCGCGGATCACCATGGGGGGTCCGGGCCTTTTCGCCGTAATGTTAAAACAAAAACCCGCGAATATCTCCGAAACGGTTCGATAGAATGTCGCAAATTTTGGTGTGAAAGGGCTCCCTATTTTTACCTACAAACCCACCAAATTTGGTGGTCCTAGCTTCCAGAGTTTTTTTATGGCGAATTTTTGAATGTTTAAAAAATAGGCAAAAATTCGAACGGAAATTCCGTACAGAAACTCCATTCGCGAATTTTAAAAATCCGAGATAGCCAAAATGTTGCTCTCGAAGAGTACATCAATTTAAAAAAAAGGTTTCTCTCTAGACCCAATAGGACCCGACTTTCATAGGGTCAAAGTTCACGAATTTGACTCATTTCGGCTGCGACAATTCCCTATAACCGTTGCACCGAATTTCAAACCGCTCACACAGTACTTCCCATTGAGACACATGAAGAATCCCTCGCAAGCGTTTTCTCGTAGCTCAATTTTTGACCCCGGCGCAAGCGTTAGAAATTTCGATGGGGTCACGGAAATGGGCCAAACTTTGACCCCCCATATCTCGGGCCCTAACTGTCCGATCGACTTGAAATTTGAAACGTGGCCTAACAGGGTTTCGGCCTTCCTCCTCATGCTCGCCAATCGCGGCTCACCATGGGGGTCCAGGCCTTTTCGCCGTAATGTTAAAACAAAAACTCGCGAATATCTCCGAAACGGTTCGATAGAATGTCGCAAATTTTGGTGTGAAAGGGCTACTTATTTTTACCTACAAACCCTCCGAATTTGGTGGTCCTAGCTTCCATAGTTTTTTTATGGAGAATTTTTGAATGTTTAAAAAATACACGAAAAATCGAACGGAAATTTCCTACAGAAACTCCATTCGCGAATTTTAAAAATCCGAGATAGCCAAAATGTTGCTCTCGAAGAGTACATCAATTTAAAAAAAAGGTTTCTCTCTAGACCCAATAGGACCCGACTTTCATAGGGTCAAAGTTCACGAATTTGACTCATTTCGGCTGCGACAATTCCCTATAACCGTTGCACCGAATTTCAAACCGCTCACACAGTACTTCCCATTGTGACACATGAAGAATCCCTCGCAAGCGTTTTCTCGTAGCTCAATTTTTGACCCCGGCGCAAGCGTTAGAAATTTCGATGGGGTCACGGAAATGGGCCAAACTTTGACCCCCCATATCTCGGGCCCTAACTGTCCGATCGACTTGAAATTTGAAACGTGGCCTAACAGGGTTTCGGCCTTCCTCCTCATGCTCGCCAATCGCGGCTCACCATGGGGGTCCAGGCCTTTTCGCCGTAATGTTAAAACAAAAACTCGCGAATATCTCCGAAACGGTTCGATAGAATGTCGCAAATTTTGGTGTGAAAGGGCTACTTATTTTTACCTACAAACCCTCCGAATTTGGTGGTCCTAGCTTCCATAGTTTTTTTATGGAGAATTTTTGAATGTTTAAAAAATAGACGAAAAATCGAACGGAAATTTCCTACAGAAACTCCATTCGCGAATTTTAAAAATCCGAGATAGCCAAAATGTTGCTCTCGAAGAGTACATCAATTTAAAAAAAAGGTTTCTCTCTAGACCCAATAGGACCCGACTTTCATAGGGTCAAAGTTCACGAATTTGACTCATTTCGGCTGCGACAATTCCCTATAACCGTTGCACCGAATTTCAAACCGCTCACACAGTACTTCCCATTGTGACACATGAAGAATCCCTCGCAAGCGTTTTCTCGTAGCTCAATTTTTGACCCCGGCGCAAGCGTTAGAAATTTCGATGGGGTAACGGAAATGGGCCAAACTTTGACCCCCCATATCTCGGGCCCTAACTGTCCGATCGACTTGAAATTTGAAACGTGGCCTAACAGGGTTTCGGCCTTCCTCCTCATGCTCGCCAATCGCGGCTCACCATGGGGTCCAGGCCTTTTCGCCGTAATGTTAAAACAAAAACTCGCGAATATCTCCGAAACGGTTCGATAGAATGTCGCAAATTTTGGTGTGAAAGGGCTCCCTATTTTTACCTACAAACCCTCCGAATTTGGTGGTCCTAGCTTCCATAGTTTTTTTATGGAGAATTTTTGAATGTTTAAAAAATAGGCAAAAATTCGAACGGAAATTCCGTACAGAAACTCCATTCGCGAATTTTAAAAATCCGAGATAGCCAAAATGTTGCTCTCGAAGAGTACATCAATTTAAAAAAAAGGTTTCTTTCTAGGCCCAATAGGACCCGACTTTCATAGGGTCAAAGTTCACGAATTTGACTCATTTCGGCCGCGACAATTCCCTATAACCGTTGCACCGATTTTCAAACCGCTCACACAGTACTTCCCATTGAGACACATGAACAATCCCTCGCAAGCGTTTTCTCGTAGCTCAATATTTGACCCCGGCGCAAGCGTTAGAAATTTCGATGGGGTCACGGAAATGGGCCAAACTTTGACCCCCCATATCTCGGGCCCTAATTGTCCGATCGACTTGAAATTTGAAACGTGGCCTAACAGGGTTTCGGCCTTCCTCCTCATGCTCGCCAATCGCGGATCACCATGGGGGTCCAGGCCTTTTCGCCGTAATGTTAAAACAAAAACTCGCGAATATCTCCGAAACGGTTCGATAGAATGTCGCAAATTTTGGTGTGAAAGGGCTCCCTATTTTTACCTACAAACCCTCCAAATTTGGTGGTCCTAGCTTCCATAGTTTTGTTTATGGCGAATTTTTGAATGTTTAAAAAATAACCAAAAATCGAACGGAAATTCCCTACAGAAACTCCATTCGCGAATTTTAAAAATCCGAGATAGCCAAAATGTTGCTCTCGAAGAGTACATCAATTTTAATAAAAAAGGTTTCTCTCTGGGCCCAATAGGACCCGTCTTTCATAGGTTCAAAGTTCACGAATTTGACTCATTTCGGCTGCGACTATAACCGTTGAACCGAATTTCAACCCGCTCACACAGTACTTCCCATTGAGACACATGAACAATCCCTCGCAAGCGTTTTCTCGTAGCTCAATTTTTGACCCCGGCGCAAGCGTTAAAAATTTCGATGGGGTCACGGAAATGGGCCAAATTTTGACCCCCCATATCTCGGGCCCTAATTGTCCGATCGACTTGAAATTTGAAACGTGGCCTAACAAGGTTTTGGCCTTCCTCCGCATGCTCGCCAATCGCGGATCACCATGGAGGGTCCGGGCCTTTTCGCCGTAATGTTAAAACAAAAACCCGCGAATATCTCCGAAACGGTTCGATAGAATGTCGCAAATTTTGGTGTGAAAGGGCTCCCTATTTTTACCTACAAACCCACCAAATTTGGTGGTCCTAGCTTCCATAGTTTTGTTTATGGCGAATTTTTGAATGTTTAAAAAATAGCCCAAAAATCGAACGGAAATTCCCTACAGAAACTCCATTCGCGAATTTTAAAAATCCGAGATAGCCAAAATGTTGCTCTCGAAGAGTACATCAATTTAAAAAAAAGGTTTCTCTCTAGGCCCAATAGGACCCGACTTTCATAGGGTCAAAGTTCACGAATTTGACTCATTTCGGCCGCGACAATTCCCTATAACCGTTGCACCGAATTTCAAACCGCTCACACAGTACTTCCCATTGAGATACATGAACAATCCCTCGCAAGCGTTTTCTCGTAGCTCAATTTTTGACCCCCTCGCAAGCGTTAGAAATTTCGATGGGGTCACGGAAATGGGCCAAACTTTGACCCCCAATATCTCGGGCCCTAATTGTCCGATCGATTTTAAATTTGAAACGTGGCCTAACAGGGTTTCGGCCTTCCTCCCCATGCTCGCCAATCGCGTCTCACCATGGGTGGTCCGGGCCTTTTCGCCGTAATGTTAAAACAAAAACTCGCGAATATCTCCGAAACGGTTCGATAGAATGTCGCAAATTTTGGTGTGAAAGGGCTCCCTATTTTTACCTACAAACCCTCCAAATTTGGTGGTCCTAGCTTCCATAGTTTTGTTTATGGCGAATTTTTGAATGTTTAAAAAATAGCCCAAAAATCGAACGGAAATTCCCTACAGAAACTCCATTCGCGAATTTTAAAAATCCGAGATAGCCAAAATGTTGCTCTCGAAGAGTACATCAATTTAAAAAAAAGGTTTCTCTCTAGGCCCAATAGGACCCGACTTTCATAGGGTCAAAGTTCACGAATTTGACTCATTTCGGCCGCGACAATTCCCTATAACCGTTGCACCGAATTTCAAACCGCTCACACAGTACTTCCCATTGAGACACATGAACAATCCCCCGCAAGCGTTTTCTCGTAGCTCAATTTTTGACCCCGGCGCAAGCGTTAAAAATTTCGATGGGGTCACGGAAATGGGCCAAATTTTGACCCCCCATATCTCGGGCCCTAATTGTCCGATCGACTTGAAATTTGAAACGTGGCCTAACAAGGTTTCGGCCTTCCTCCCCATGCTCGCCAATCGCGGATCACCATGGGGGGTCCGGGCCTTTTCGCCGTAATGTTAAAACAAAAACCCGCGAATATCTCCGAAACGGTTCGATAGAATGTCGCAAATTTTGGTGTGAAAGGGCTCCCTATTTTTACCTACAAACCCACTAAATTTGGTGGTCCTAGCTTCCAGAGTTTTTTTATGGCGAATTTTTGAATGTTTAAAAAATAGGCAAAAATTCGAACGGAAATTCCGTACAGAAACTCCATTCGCGAATTTTAAAAATCCGAGATAGCCAAAATGTTGCTCTCGAAGAGTACATCAATTTAAAAAAAAGGTTTCTCTCTAGACCCAATAGGACCCGACTTTCATAGGGTCAAAGTTCACGAATTTGACTCATTTCGGCTGCGACAATTCCCTATAACCGTTGCACCGAATTTCAAACCGCTCACACAGTACTTCCCATTGAGACACATGAAGAATCCCTCGCAAGCGTTTTCTCGTAGCTCAATTTTTGACCCCGGCGCAAGCGTTAGAAATTTCGATGGGGTCACGGAAATGGGCCAAACTTTGACCCCCCATATCTCGGGCCCTAACTGTCCGATCGACTTGAAATTTGAAACGTGGCCTAACAGGGTTTCGGCCTTCCTCCTCATGCTCGCCAATCGCGGCTCACCATGGGGGTCCAGGCCTTTTCGCCGTAATGTTAAAACAAAAACTCGCGAATATCTCCGAAACGGTTCGATAGAATGTCGCAAATTTTGGTGTGAAAGGGCTCCCTATTTTTACCTACAAACCCTCCAAATTTGGTGGTCCTAGCTTCCATAGTTTTTTTATGGAGAATTTTTGAATGTTTAAAAAATAGGCAAAAATTCGAACGGAAATTCCGTACAGAAACTCCATTCGCGAATTTTAAAAATCCGAGATAGCCAAAATGTTGCTCTCGAAGAGTACATCAATTTAAAAAAAAGGTTTCTCTCTAGGCCCAATAGGACCCGACTTTCATAGGGTCAAAGTTCACGAATTTGACTCATTTCGGCCGCGACAATTCCCTATAACCGTTGCACCGATTTTCAAACCGCTCACACAGTACTTCCCATTGAGACACATGAACAATCCCTCGCAAGCGTTTTCTCGTAGCTCAATTTTTGACCCCGGCGCAAGCGTTAGAAATTTCGATGGGGTCACGGAAATGGGCCAAACTTTGACCCCCCATATCTCGGGCCCTAATTGTCCGATCGACTTGAAATTTGAAACGTGGCCTAACAGGGTTTCGGACTTCCTCCTCATGCTCGCCAATCGCGGATCACCATGGGGGTCCAGGCCTTTTCGCCGTAATGTTAAAACAAAAACTCGCGAATATCTCCGAAACGGTTCGATAGAATGTCGCAAATTTTGGTGTGAAAGGGCTCCCTATTTTTACCTACAAACCCTCCAAATTTGGTGGTCCTAGCTTCCATAGTTTTGTTTATGGCGAATTTTTGAATGTTTAAAAAATAACCAAAAATCGAACGGAAATTCCCTACAGAAACTCCATTCGCGAATTTTAAAAATCCGAGATAGCCAAAATGTTGCTCTCGAAGAGTACATCAATTTTAATAAAAAAGGTTTCTCTCTGGGCCCAATAGGACCCGTCTTTCATAGGTTCAAAGTTCACGAATTTGACTCATTTCGGCTGCGACTACAACCGTTGCACCGAATTTCAACCCGCTCACACAGTACTTCCCATTGAGACACATGAACAATCCCCCGCAAGCGTTTTCTCGTAGCTCAATTTTTGACCCCGGCGCAAGCGTTAAAAATTTCGATGGGGTCACGGAAATGGGCCAAATTTTGACCCCCCATATCTCGGGCCCTAATTGTCCGATCGACTTGAAATTTGAAACGTGGCCTAACAAGGTTTTGGCCTTCCTCCGCATGCTCGCCAATCGCGGATCACCATGCGGGGTCCGGGCCTTTTCGCCGTAATGTTAAAACAAAAACCCGCGAATATCTCCGAAACGGTTCGATAGAATGTCGCAAATTTTGGTGTGAAAGGGCTCCCTATTTTTACCTACAAACCCACCAAATTTGGTGGTCCTAGCTTCCATAGTTTTGTTTATGGCGAATTTTTGAATGTTTAAAAAATAGCCCAAAAATCGAACGGAAATTCCCTACAGAAACTCCATTCGCGAATTTTAAAAATCCGAGATAGCCAAAATGTTGCTCTCGAAGAGTACATCAATTTTAATAAAAAAGGTTTCTCTCTAGACCCAATAGGACCCGATTTTCATAGGGTCAAAGTTCACGAATTTGACTCATTTCGGCCGCGACAATTCCCTATAACCGTTGCACCGAATTTCAAACCGCTCACACAGTACTTCCCATTGAGACACATGAACAATCACCCGCAAGCGTTTTCTCGTAGCTCAATTTTTGACCCCGGCGCAAGCGTTAAAAATTTCGATGGGGTCACGGAAATGGGCCAAATTTTGACCCCCCATATCTCGGGCCCTAATTGTCCGATCGACTTGAAATTTGAAACGTGGCCTAACAAGGTTTCGGCCTTCCTCCCCATGCTCGCCAATCGCGGATCACCATGGGGGGTCCGGGCCTTTTCGCCGTAATGTTAAAACAAAAACCCGCGAATATCTCCGAAACGGTTCGATAGAATGTCGCAAATTTTGGTGTGAAAGGGCTCCCTATTTTTACCTACAAACCCACCAAATTTGGTGGTCCTAGCTTCCAGAGTTTTTTTATGGCGAATTTTTGAATGTTTAAAAAATAGGCAAAAATTCGAACGGAAATTCCGTACAGAAACTCCATTCGCGAATTTTAAAAATCCGAGATAGCCAAAATGTTGCTCTCGAAGAGTACATCAATTTAAAAAAAAGGTTTCTCTCTAGACCCAATAGGACCCGACTTTCATAGGGTCAAAGTTCACGAATTTGACTCATTTCGGCTGCGACAATTCCCTATAACCGTTGCACCGAATTACAAACCGCTCACACAGTACTTCCCATTGAGACACATGAAGAATCCCTCGCAAGCGTTTTCTCGTAGCTCAATTTTTGACCCCGGCGCAAGCGTTAGAAATTTCGATGGGGTCACGGAAATGGGCCAAACTTTGACCCCCCATATCTCGGGCCCTAACTGTCCGATCGACTTGAAATTTGAAACGTGGCCTAACAGGGTTTCGGCCTTCCTCCTCATGCTCGCCAATCGCGGCTCACCATGGGGGTCCAGGCCTTTTCGCCGTAATGTTAAAACAAAAACTCGCGAATATCTCCGAAACGGTTCGATAGAATGTCGCAAATTTTGGTGTGAAAGGGCTACTTATTTTTACCTACAAACCCTCCGAATTTGGTGGTCCTAGCTTCCATAGTTTTTTTATGGAGAATTTTTGAATGTTTAAAAGATAGGCAAAAATTCGAACGGAAATTCCGTACAGAAACTCCATTCGCGAATTTTAAAAATCCGAGATAGCCAAAATGTTGCTCTCGAAGAGTACATCAATTTAAAAAAAAGGTTTCTCTCTAGGCCCAATAGGACCCGACTTTCATAGGGTCAAAGTTCACGAATTTGACTCATTTCGGCCGCGACAATTCCCTATAACCGTTGCACCGATTTTCAAACCGCTCACACAGTACTTCCCATTGAGACACATGAACAATCCCTCGCAAGCGTTTTCTCGTAGCTCAATTTTTGACCCCGGCGCAAGCGTTAGAAATTTCGATGGGGTCACGGAAATGGGCCAAACTTTGACCCCCCATATCTCGGGCCCTAATTGTCCGATCGACTTGAAATTTGAAACGTGGCCTAACAGGGTTTCGGCCTTCCTCCTCATGCTCGCCAATCGCGGATCACCATGGGGGTCCAGGCCTTTTCGCCGTAAAGTTAAAACAAAAACTCGCGAATATCTCCGAAACGGTTCGATAGAATGTCGCAAATTTTGGTGTGAAAGGGCTCCCTATTTTTACCTACAAACCCTCCAAATTTGGTGGTCCTAGCTTCCATAGTTTTGTTTATGGCGAATTTTTGAATGTTTAAAAAATAGACCAAAAATCGAACGGAAATTTCCTACAGAAACTCCATTCGCGAATTTTAAAAATCCGAGATAGCCAAAATGTTGCTCTCGAAGAGTACATCAATTTAAAAAAAAGGTTTCTCTCTAGACCCAATAGGACCCGACTTTCATAGGGTCAAAGTTCACGAATTTGACTCATTTCGGCTGCGACAATTCCCTATAACCGTTGCACCGAATTTCAAACCGCTCACACAGTACTTCCCATTGTGACACATGAAGAATCCCTCGCAAGCGTTTTCTCGTAGCTCAATTTTTGACCCCGGCGCAAGCGTTAGAAATTTCGATGGGGTCACGGAAATGGGCCAAACTTTGACCCCCCATATCTCGGGCCCTAACTGTCCGATCGACTTGAAATTTGAAACGTGGCCTAACAGGGTTTCGGCCTTCCTCCTCATGCTCGCCAATCGCGGCTCACCATGGGGTCCAGGCCTTTTCGCCGTAATGTTAAAACAAAAACTCGCGAATATCTCCGAAACGGTTCGATAGAATGTCGCAAATTTTGGTGTGAAAGGGCTCCCTATTTTTACCTACAAACCCTCCAAATTTGGTGGTCCTAGCTTCCATAGTTTTTTTATGGAGAATTTTTGAATGTTTAAAAAATAGGCAAAAATTCGAACGGAAATTCCGTACAGAAACTCCATTCGCGAATTTTAAAAATCCGAGATAGCCAAAATGTTGCTCTCGAAGAGTACATCAATTTAAAAAAAAGGTTTCTCTCTAGGCCCAATAGGACCCGACTTTCATAGGGTCAAAGTTCACGAATTTGACTCATATCGGCCGCGACAATTCCCTATAACCGTTGCACCGATTTTCAAACCGCTCACACAGTACTTCCCATTGAGACACATGAACAATCCCTCGCAAGCGTTTTCTCGTAGCTCAATTTTTGACCCCGGCGCAAGCGTTAGAAATTTTGATGGGGTCACGGAAATGGGCCAAACTTTGACCCCCCATATCTCGGGCCCTAATTGTCCGATCGACTTGAAATTTGAAACGTGGCCTAACAGGGTTTCGGCCTTCCTCCTCATGCTCGCCAATCGCGGATCACCATGGGGGTCCAGGCCTTTTCGCCGTAATGTTAAAACAAAAACTCGCGAATATCTCCGAAACGGTTCGATAGAATGTCGCAAATTTTGGTGTGAAAGGGCTCCCTATTTTTACCTACAAACCCTCCAAATTTGGTGGTCCTAGCTTCCATAGTTTTGTTTATGGCGAATTTTTGAATGTTTAAAAAATAACCAAAAATCGAACGGAAATTCCCTACAGAAACTCCATTCGCGAATTTTAAAAATCCGAGATAGCCAAAATGTTGCTCTCGAAGAGTACATCAATTTTAATAAAAAAAGGTTTCTCTCTGGGCCCAATAGGACCCGTCTTTCATAGGTTCAAAGTTCACGAATTTGACTCATTTCTGCTGCGACTATAACCGTTGCACCGAATTTCAACCCGCTCACACAGTACTTCCCATTGAGACACATGAACAATCCCCCGCAAGCGTTTTCTCGTAGCTCAATTTTTGACCCCGGCGCAAGCGTTAAAAATTTCGATGGGGTCACGGAAATGGGCCAAATTTTGACCCCCCATATCTCGGGCCCTAATTGTCCGATCGACTTGAAATTTGAAACGTGGCCTAACAAGGTTTTGGCCTTCCTCCGCATGCTCGCCAATCGCGGATCACCATGGGGGGTCCGGGCCTTTTCGCCGTAATGTTAAAACAAAAACCCGCGAATATCTCCGAAACGGTTCGATAGAATGTCGCAAATTTTGGTGTGAAAGGGCTCCCTATTTTTACCTACAAACCCACCAAATTTGGTGGTCCTAGCTTCCATAGTTTTTTTATGGCGAATTTTTGAATGTTTAAAAAATAGGCAAAAATTCGAACGGAAATTCCGTACAGAAACTCCATTCGCGAATTTTAAAAATCCGAGATAGCCAAAAGTTGCTCTCGAAGAGTACATCAATTTAAAAAAAAGGTTTCTCTCTAGACCCAATAGGACCCGACTTTCATAGGGTCAAAGTTCACGAATTTGACTCATTTCGGCTGCGACAATGCCCTATAACCGTTGCACCGAATTTCAAACCGCTCACACAGTACTTCCCATTGAGACACATGAAGAATCCCTCGCAAGCGTTTTCTCGTAGCTCAATTTTTGACCCCGGCGCAAGCGTTAGAAATTTCGATGGGGTCACGGAAATGGGCCAAACTTTGACCCCCCATATCTCGGGCCCTAACTGTCCGATCGACTTGAAATTTGAAACGTGGCCTAACAGGGTTTCGGCCTTCCTCCTCATGCTCGCCAATCGCGGCTCACCATGGGGGTCCAGGCCTTTTCGCCGTAATGTTAAAACAAAAACTCGCGAATATCTCCGAAACGGTTCGATAGAATGTCGCAAATTTTGGTGTGAAAGGGCTCCCTATTTTTACCTACAAACCCTCCAAATTTGGTGGTCCTAGCTTCCATAGTTTTGTTTATGGCGAATTTTTGAATGTTTAAAAAATAGACCAAAAATCGAACGGAAATTCCCTACAGAAACTCCATTCGCGAATTTTAAAAATCCGAGATAGCCAAAATGTTGCTCTCGAAGAGTACATCAATTTTAATAAAAAAGGTTTCTCTCTGGGCCCAATAGGACCCGTCTTTCATAGGTTCAAAGTTCACGAATTTGACTCATTTCGGCCGCGACAATTCCCTATAACCGTTGCACCGATTTTCAAACCGCTCACACAGTACTTCCCATTGAGACACATGAACAATCCCTCGCAAGCGTTTTCTCGTAGCTCAATTTTTGACCCCGGCGCAAGCGTTAGAAATTTCGATGGGGTCACGGAAATGGGCCAAACTTTGACCCCCCATATCTCGGGCCCTAATTGTCCGATCGACTTGAAATTTGAAACGTGGCCTAACAGGGTTTCGGCCTTCCTCCTCATGCTCGCCAATCGCGGATCACCATGGGGGTCCAGGCCTTTTCGCCGTAATGTTAAAACAAAAACTCGCGAATATCTCCGAAACGGTTCGATAGAATGTCGCAAATTTTGGTGTGAAAGGGCTCCCTATTTTTACCTACAAACCCTCCAAATTTGGTGGTCCTAGCTTCCATAGTTTTGTTTATGGCGAATTTTTGAATGTTTAAAAAATAGACCAAAAATCGAACGGAAATTCCCTACAGAAACTCCATTCGCGAATTTTAAAAATCCGAGATAGCCAAAATGTTGCTCTCGAAGAGTACATCAATTTTAATAAAAAAGGTTTCTCTCTGGGCCCAATAGGACCCGTCTTTCATAGGTTCAAAGTTCACGAATTTGACTCATTTCGGCTGCGACTATAACCGTTGCACCGAATTTCAACCCGCTCATACAGTACTTCCCATTGAGACACATGAACAATCCCCCGCAAGCGTTTTCTCGTAGCTCAATTTTTGACCCCGGCGCAAGCGTTAAAAATTTCGATGGGGTCACGGAAATGGGCCAAATTTTGACCCCCCATATCTCGGGCCCTAACTGTCCGATCGACTTGAAATTTGAAACGTGGCCTAACAGGGTTTCGGCCTTCCTCCTCATGCTCGCCAATCGCGGCTCACCATGGGGGTCCAGGCCTTTTCGCCGTAATGTTAAAACAAAAACTCGCGAATATCTCCGAAACGGTTCGATAGAATGTCGCAAATTTTGGTGTGAAAGGGCTCCCTATTTTTACCTACAAACCCTCCAAATTTGGTGGTCCTAGCTTCCATAGTTTTTTTATGGAGAATTTTTGAATGTTTAAAAAATAGGCAAAAATTCGAACGGAAATTCCGTACAGAAACTCCATTCGCGAATTTTAAAAATCCGAGATATCCAAAATGTTGCTCTCGAAGAGTACATCAATTTTAAAAAAAAGGTTTCTCTCTGGGCCCAATAGGACCCGACTTTCATAGGGTCAAAGTTCACGAATTTGACTCATTTCGGCCGCGACAATTCCCTATAACCGTTGCACCGAATTTCAAACCGCTCACACAGTACTTCCCATTGAGACACATGAACAATCCCTCGCAAGCGTTTTCTCGTAGCTCAATTTTTGACCCCGGCGCAAGCGTTAGAAATTTTTATGGGGTCACGGAAATGGGCCAAATTTTGACCCCCCATATCTCGGGCCCTAATTGTCCGATCGACTTGAAATTTGAAACGTGGCCTAACAAGGTTTCGGCCTTCCTCCCCATGCTCGCCAATCGCACATCACCATGGGGGGTCATATCACCATAGGCACATCACCATAGTTTTTTTATGGCGAATTTTTGAATGTTTAAAAAATAGGCAAAAATTCGAACGGAAATTCCGTACAGAAACTCCATTCGCGAATTTTAAAAATCCGAGATAGCCAAAATGTTGCTCTCGAAGAGTACATCAATTTACAAAAAAGGTTTCTCTCTAGGCCCAATAGGACCCGACTTTCATAGGGTCAAAGTTCACGAATTTGACTCATTTCGGCCGCGACAATTCCCTATAACCGTTGCACCGAATTTCAAACCGCTCACACAGTACTTCCCATTGAGACACATGAACAATCCCTCGCAAGCGTTTTCTCGTAGCTCAATTTTTGACCCCGGCGCAAGCGTTAGAAATTTCTATGGGGTCACGGAAATGGGCCAAATTTTGACCCCCCATATCTCGGGCCCTAATTGTCCGATCGACTTGAAATTTGAAACGTGGCCTAACAAGGTTTCGGCCTTCCTCCCCATGCTCGCCAATCGCACATCACCATGGGGGGTCATATCACCATAGGCACATCACCATAGTTTTTTTATGGCGAATTTTTGAATGTTTAAAAAATAGGCAAAAATTCGAACGGAAATTCCGTACAGAAACTCCATTCGCGAATTTTAAAAATCCGAGATAGCCAAAATGTTGCTCTCGAAGAGTACATCAATTTTAATAAAAAAGGTTTCTCTCTGGGCCCAATAGGACCCGTCTTTCATAGGTTCAAAGTTCACGAATTTGACTCATTTCGGCTGCGACTATAACCGTTGCACCGAATTTCAAACCGCTCACACAGTACTTCCCATTGAGACACATGAAGAATCCCTCGCAAGCGTTTTCTCGTAGCTCAATTTTTGACCCCCGAGCAAGCGTTAGAAATTTCGATGGGGTCACGGAAATGGGCCAAACTTTGACCCCCCCATATCTCGGGCCCTAACTGTCCGATCGACTTGAAATTTGAAACGTGGCCTAACAGGGTTTCGGCCTTCCTCCTCATGCTCGCCAATCGCGGCTCACCATGGGGTCCAGGCCTTTTCGCCGTAATGTTAAAACAAAAACTCGCGAATATCTCCGAAACGGTTCGATAGAATGTCGCAAATTTTGGTGTGAAAGGGCTCCCTATTTTTACCTACAAACCCTCCAAATTTGGTGGTCCTAGCTTCCATAGTTTTTTTATGGAGAATTTTTGAATGTTTAAAAAATAGGCAAAAATTCGAACGGAAATTCCGTACAGAAACTCCATTCGCGAATTTTAAAAATCCGAGATAGCCAAAATGTTGCTCTCGAAGAGTACATCAATTTAAAAAAAAGGTTTCTCTCTAGGCCCAATAGGACCCGACTTTCATAGGGTCAAAGTTCACGAATTTGACTCATTTCGGCCGCGACAATTCCCTATAACCGTTGCACCGATTTTCAAACCGCTCACACAGTACTTCCCATTGAGACACATGAACAATCCCTCGCAAGCGTTTTCTCGTAGCTCAATTTTTGACCCCGGCGCAAGCGTTAGAAATTTTGATGGGGTCACGGAAATGGGCCAAACTTTGACCCCCCATATCTCGGGCCCTAATTGTCCGATCGACTTGAAATTTGAAACGTGGCCTAACAGGGTTTCGGCCTTCCTCCTCATGCTCGCCAATCGCGGATCACCATGGGGGTCCAGGCCTTTTCGCCGTAATGTTAAAACAAAAACTCGCGAATATCTCCGAAACGGTTCGATAGAATGTCGCAAATTTTGGTGTGAAAGGGCTCCCTATTTTTACCTACAAACCCTCCAAATTTGGTGGTCCTAGCTTCCATAGTTTTGTTTATGGCGAATTTTTGAATGTTTAAAAAATAACCAAAAATCGAACGGAAATTCCCTACAGAAACTCCATTCGCGAATTTTAAAAATCCGAGATAGCCAAAATGTTGCTCTCGAAGAGTACATCAATTTTAATAAAAAAGGTTTCTCTCTGGGCCCAATAGGACCCGTCTTTCATAGGTTCAAAGTTCACGAATTTGACTCATTTCTGCTGCGACTATAACCGTTGCACCGAATTTCAACCCGCTCACACAGTACTTCCCATTGAGACACATGAACAATCCCCCGCAAGCGTTTTCTCGTAGCTCAATTTTTGACCCCGGCGCAAGCGTTAAAAATTTCGATGGGGTCACGGAAATGGGCCAAATTTTGACCCCCCATATCTCGGGCCCTAATTGTCCGATCGACTTGAAATTTGAAACGTGGCCTAACAAGGTTTTGGCCTTCCTCCGCATGCTCGCCAATCGCGGATCACCATGGGGGGTCCGGGCCTTTTCGCCGTAATGTTAAAACAAAAACCCGCGAATATCTCCGAAACGGTTCGATAGAATGTCGCAAATTTTGGTGTGAAAGGGCTCCCTATTTTTACCTACAAACCCACCAAATTTGGTGGTCCTAGCTTCCATAGTTTTTTTATGGCGAATTTTTGAATGTTTAAAAAATAGGCAAAAATTCGAACGGAAATTCCGTACAGAAACTCCATTCGCGAATTTTAAAAATCCGAGATAGCCAAAAGTTGCTCTCGAAGAGTACATCAATTTAAAAAAAAGGTTTCTCTCTAGACCCAATAGGACCCGACTTTCATAGGGTCAAAGTTCACGAATTTGACTCATTTCGGCTGCGACAATGCCCTATAACCGTTGCACCGAATTTCAAACCGCTCACACAGTACTTCCCATTGAGACACATGAAGAATCCCTCGCAAGCGTTTTCTCGTAGCTCAATTTTTGACCCCGGCGCAAGCGTTAGAAATTTCGATGGGGTCACGGAAATGGGCCAAACTTTGACCCCCCATATCTCGGGCCCTAACTGTCCGATCGACTTGAAATTTGAAACGTGGCCTAACAGGGTTTCGGCCTTCCTCCTCATGCTCGCCAATCGCGGCTCACCATGGGGGTCCAGGCCTTTTCGCCGTAATGTTAAAACAAAAACTCGCGAATATCTCCGAAACGGTTCGATAGAATGTCGCAAATTTTGGTGTGAAAGGGCTCCCTATTTTTACCTACAAACCCTCCAAATTTGGTGGTCCTAGCTTCCATAGTTTTGTTTATGGCGAATTTTTGAATGTTTAAAAAATAGACCAAAAATCGAACGGAAATTCCCTACAGAAACTCCATTCGCGAATTTTAAAAATCCGAGATAGCCAAAATGTTGCTCTCGAAGAGTACATCAATTTTAATAAAAAAGGTTTCTCTCTGGGCCCAATAGGACCCGTCTTTCATAGGTTCAAAGTTCACGAATTTGACTCATTTCGGCTGCGACTATAACCGTTGCACCGAATTTCAACCCGCTCACACAGTACTTCCCATTGAGACACATGAACAATCCCCCGCAAGCGTTTTCTCGTAGCTCAATTTTTGACCCCGGCGCAAGCGTTAAAAATTTCGATGGGGTCACGGAAATGGGCCAAATTTTGACCCCCCATATCTCGGGCCCTAATTGTCCGATCGACTTGAAATTTGAAACGTGGCCTAACAAGGTTTCGGCCTTCCTCCCCATGCTCGCCAATCGTGGATCACCATGGGGGGTCCGGGCCTTTTCGCCGTAATGTTAAAACAAAAACCCGCGAATATCTCCGAAACGGTTCGATAGAATGTCGCAAATTTTGGTGTGAAAGGGCTCCCTATTTTTACCTACAAACCCACCAAATTTGGTGGTCCTAGCTTCCATAGTTTTTTTATGGCGAATTTTTGAATGTTTAAAAAATAGGCAAAAATTCGAACGGAAATTCCGTACAGAAACTCCATTCGCGAATTTTAAAAATCCGAGATAGCCAAAATGTTGCTCTCGAAGAGTACATCAATTTAAAAAAAAGGTTTCTCTCTAGACCCAATAGGACCCGACTTTCATAGGGTCAAAGTTCACGAATTTGACTCATTTCGGCTGCGACAATTCCCTATAACCGTTGCACCGAATTTCAAACCGCTCACACAGTACTTCCCATTGAGACACATGAAGAATCCCTCGCAAGCGTTTTCTGGTAGCTCAATTTTTGACCCCGGCGCAAGCGTTAGAAATTTCGATGGGGTCACGGAAATGGGCCAAACTTTGCCCCCCATATCTCGGGCCCTAACTGTCCGATCGAGTTGAAATTTGAAACGTGGCCTAACAGGGTTTCGGCCTTCCTCCTCATGCTCGCCAATCGCGGCTCACCATGGGGGTCCAGGCCTTTTCGCCGTAATGTTAAAACAAAAACTCGCGAATATCTCCGAAACGGTTCGATAGAATGTCGCAAATTTTGGTGTGAAAGGGCTCCCTATTTTTACCTACAAACCCTCCAAATTTGGTGGTCCTAGCTTCCATAGTTTTTTTATGGAGAATTTTTGAATGTTTAAAAAATAGGCAAAAATTCGAACGGAAATTCCGTACAGAAACTCCATTCGCGAATTTTAAAAATCCGAGATAGCCAAAATGTTGCTCTCGAAGAGTACATCAATTTAAAAAAAAGGTTTCTCTCTAGGCCCAATAGGACCCGACTTTCATAGGGTCAAAGTTCACGAATTTGACTCATTTCGGCCGCGACAATTCCCTATAACCGTTGCACCGATTTTCAAACCGCTCACACAGTACTTCCCATTGAGACACATGAACAATCCCTCGCAAGCGTTTTCTCGTAGCTCAATTTTTGACCCCGGCGCAAGCGTTAGAAATTTCGATGGGGTCACGGAAATGGGCCAAACTTTGACCCCCCATATCTCGGGCCCTAATTGTCCGATCGACTTGAAATTTGAAACGTGGCCTAACAGGGTTTCGGCCTTCCTCCTCATGCTCGCCAATCGCGGATCACCATGGGGGTCCAGGCCTTTTCGCCGTAATGTTAAAACAAAAACTCGCGAATATCTCCGAAACGGTTCGATAGAATGTCGCAAATTTTGGTGTGAAAGGGCTCCCTATTTTTACCTACAAACCCTCCAAATTTGGTGGTCCTAGCTTCCATAGTTTTGTTTATGGCGAATTTTTGAATGTTTAAAAAATAGACCAAAAATCGAACGGAAATTCCCTACAGAAACTCCATTCGCGAATTTTAAAAATCCGAGATAGCCAAAATGTTGCTCTCGAAGAGTACATCAATTTTAATAAAAAAGGTTTCTCTCTGGGCCCAATAGGACCCGTCTTTCATAGGTTCAAAGTTCACGAATTTGACTCATTTCGGCTGCGACTATAACCGTTGCACCGAATTTCAACCCGCTCATACAGTACTTCCCATTGAGACACATGAACAATCCCCCGCAAGCGTTTTCTCGTAGCTCAATTTTTGACCCCGGCGCAAGCGTTAAAAATTTCGATGGGGTCACGGAAATGGGCCAAATTTTGACCCCCCATATCTCGGGCCCTAACTGTCCGATCGACTTGAAATTTGAAACGTGGCCTAACAGGGTTTCGGCCTTCCTCCTCATGCTCGCCAATCGCGGCTCACCATGGGGGTCCAGGCCTTTTCGCCGTAATGTTAAAACAAAAACTCGCGAATATCTCCGAAACGGTTCGATAGAATGTCGCAAATTTTGGTGTGAAAGGGCTCCCTATTTTTACCTACAAACCCTCCAAATTTGGTGGTCCTAGCTTCCATAGTTTTTTTATGGCGAATTTTTGAATGTTTAAAAAATAGGCAAAAATTCGAACGGAAATTCCGTACAGAAACTCCATTCGCGAATTTTAAAAATCCGAGATATCCAAAATGTTGCTCTCGAAGAGTACATCAATTTTAAAAAAAAGGTTTCTCTCTGGGCCCAATAGGACCCGACTTTCATAGGGTCAAAGTTCACGAATTTGACTCATTTCGGCCGCGACAATTCCCTATAACCGTTGCACCGAATTTCAAACCGCTCACACAGTACTTCCCATTGAGACACATGAACAATCCCTCGCAAGCGTTTTCTCGTAGCTCAATTTTTGACCCCGGCGCAAGCGTTAGAAATTTCGATGGGGTCACGGAAATGGGCCAAATTTTGACCCCCCATATCTCGGGCCCTAATTGTCCGATCGACTTGAAATTTGAAACGTGGCCTAACAAGGTTTCGGCCTTCCTCCCCATGCTCGCCAATCGCACATCACCATGGGGGGTCATATCACCATAGGCACATCACCATAGTTTTTTTATGGCGAATTTTTGAATGTTTAAAAAATAGGCAAAAATTCGAACGGAAATTCCGTACAGAAACTCCATTCGCGCATTTTAAAAATCCGAGATAGCCAAAATGTTGCTCTCGAAGAGTACATCAATTTACAAAAAAGGTTTCTCTCTAGGCCCAATAGGACCCGACTTTCATAGGGTCAAAGTTCACGAATTTGACTCATTTCGGCCGCGACAATTCCCTATAACCGTTGCACCGAATTTCAAACCGCTCACACAGTACTTCCCATTGAGACACATGAACAATCCCTCGCAAGCGTTTTCTCGTAGCTCAATTTTTGACCCCGGCGCAAGCGTTAGAAATTTCTATGGGGTCACGGAAATGGGCCAAATTTTGACCCCCCATATCTCGGGCCCTAATTGTCCGATCGACTTGAAATTTGAAACGTGGCCTAACAAGGTTTCGGCCTTCCTCCCCATGCTCGCCAATCGCACATCACCATGGGGGGTCATATCACCATAGGCACATCACCATAGTTTTTTTATGGCGAATTTTTGAATGTTTAAAAAATAGGCAAAAATTCGAACGGAAATTCCGTACAGAAACTCCATTCGCGAATTTTAAAAATCCGAGATAGCCAAAATGTTGCTCTCGAAGAGTACATCAATTTTAATAAAAAAGGTTTCTCTCTGGGCCCAATAGGACCCGTCTTTCATAGGTTCAAAGTTCACGAATTTGACTCATTTCGGCTGCGAATATAACCGTTGCACCGAATTTCAAACCGCTCACACAGTACTTCCCATTGAGACACATGAAGAATCCCTCGCAAGCGTTTTCTCGTAGCTCAATTTTTGACCCCGGAGCAAGCGTTAGAAATTTCGATGGGGTCACGGAAATGGGCCAAACTTTGACCCCCCATATCTCGGGCCCTAACTGTCCGATCGACTTGAAATTTGAAACGTGGCCTAACAGGGTTTCGGCCTTCCTCCTCATGCTCGCCAATCGCGGCTCACCATGGGGGTCCAGGCCTTTTCGCCGTAATGTTAAAACAAAAACTCGCGAATATCTCCGAAACGGTTCCATAGAATGTCGCAAATTTTGGTGTGAAAGGGCTCCCTATTTTTACCTACAAACCCTCCAAATTTGGTGGTCCTAGCTTCCATAGTTTTGTTTATGGCGAATTTTTGAATGTTTAAAAAATAGACCAAAAATTGAACGGAAATTCCCTACAGAAACTCTATTCGCGAATTTTAAAAATCCGAGATAGCCAAAATGTTGCTCTCGAAGAGTACATCAATTTTAATAAAAAAGGTTTCTCTCTGGGCCCAATAGGACCCGTCTTTCATAGGTTCAAAGTTCACGAATTTGACTCATTTCGGCTGCGACTATAACCGTTGCACCGAATTTCAAACCGCTCACACAGTACTTCCCATTGAGACACATGAACAATCCCCCGCAAGCGTTTTCTCGTAGCTCAATTTTTGACCCCGCCGCAAGCGTTGGAAATTTCGATAGGGTCACGGAAATGGGCCAAATTTTGACCCCCCATATCTCGGGCCCTAATTGTCCGATCGACTTGAAATTTGAAACGTGGCCTAACAAGGTTTCGGCCTTCCTCCCCATGCTCGCCAATCGCACATCACCATGGGGGGTCATATCACCATAGGCACATCACCATAGTTTTTTTATGGCGAATTTTTGAATGTTTAAAAAATAGGCAAAAATTCGAACGGAAATTCCGTACAGAAACTCCATTCGCGAATTTTAAAAATCCGAGATAGCCAAAATGTTGCTCTCGAAGAGTACATCAATTGAAAAAAAAGGTTTCTCTCTAGGCCCAATAGGACCCGACTTTCATAGGGTCAAAGTTCACGAATTTGACTCATTTCGGCCGCGACAATTCCCTATAACCGTTGCACCGAATTTCAAACCGCTCACACAGTACTTCCCATTGAGACACATGAACAATCCCTCGCAAGCGTTTTCTCGTAGCTCAATTTTTGACCCCGGCGCAAGCGTTAGAAATTTCTATGGGGTCACGGAAATGGGCCAAATTTTGACCCCCCATATCTCGGGGCCTAATTGTCCGATCGACTTGAAATTTGAAACGTGGCCTAACAGGGTTTCGGCCTTCCTCCTCATGCTCGCCAATCGCGGCTCACCATGGGGGTCCAGGCCTTTTCGCCGTAATGTTAAAACAAAAACTCGCGAATATCTCCGAAACGGTTCGATAGAATGTCGCAAATTTTGGTGTGAAAGGGCTCCCTATTTTTACCTACAAACCCTCCAAATTTGGTGGTCCTAGCTTCCATAGTTTTTTTATGGCGAATTTTTGAATGTTTAAAAAATAGGCAAAAATTCGAACGGAAATTCCATACAGAAACTCCATTCGCGAATTTTAAAAATCCGAGATAGCCAAAATGTTGCTCTCGAAGAGTACATCAATTTAAAAAAAAGGTTTCTCTCTAGGCCCAATAGGACCCGACTTTCATAGGGTCAAAGTTCACGAATTTGACTCATTTCGGCCGCGACAATTCCCTATAACCGTTGCACCGAATTTCAAACCGCTCACACAGTACTTCCCATTGAGACACATGAACAATCCCTCGCAAGCGTTTTCTCGTAGCTCAATTTTTGACCCCGGCGCAAGCGTTAGAAATTTCTGTGGGGTCACGGAAATGGGCCAAATTTTGACCCCCCATATCTCGGGCCCTAATTGTCCGATCGACTTGAAATTTATAACGTGGCCTAACAAGGTTTCGGCCTTCCTCCCCATGCTCGCCAATCGCACATCACCATGGGGGGTCATATCACCATAGGCACATCACCATAGTTTTTTTATGGCGAATTTTTGAATGTTTAAAAAATAGGCAAAAATTCGAACGGAAATTCCGTACAGAAACTCTATTCGCGAATTTTAAAAATCCGAGATAGCCAAAATGTTGCTCTCGAAGAGTACATCAATTTAAAAAAAAAGGTTTCTCTCTAGGCCCAATAGGACCCGACTTTCATAGGGTCAAAGTTCACGAATTTGACTCATTTCGGCCGCGACAATTCCCTATAACCGTTGCACCGAATTTCAAACCGCTCACACTGTACTTCCCATTGAGACACATGAACAATCCCTCGCAAGCGTTTTCTCGTAGCTCAATTTTTGACCCCGGCGCAAGCGTTAGAAATTTCTATGGGGTCACGGAAATGGGCCAAATTTTGACCCCCCATATCTCGGGGCCTAATTGTCCGATCGACTTGAAATTTGAAACGTGGCCTAACAGGGTTTCGGCCTTCCTCCTCATGCTCGCCAATCGCGGCTCACCATGGGGGTCCAGGCCTTTTCGCCGTAATGTTAAAACAAAAACTCGCGAATATCTCCGAAACGGTTCGATAGAATGTCGCAAATTTTGGTGTGAAAGGGCTCCCTATTTTTACCTACAAACCCTCCAAATTTGGTGGTCCTAGCTTCCATAGTTTTTTTATGGGGAATTTTTGAATGTTTAAAAAATAGGCAAAAATTCGAACGGAAATTCCGTACAGAAACTCCATTCGCGAATTTTATAAATCCGAGATAGCCAAAATGTTGCTCTCGAAGAGTACATCAATTTAAAAAAAAGGTTTCTCTCTAGGCCCAATGGGACCCGACTTTCATAGGGTCAAAGTTCACGAATTTGACTCATTTCGGCCGCGACAATTCCCTATAACCGTTGCACCGAATTTCAAACCGCTCACACAGTACTTCCCATTGAGACACATGAACAATCCCCCGCAAGCGTTTTCTCGTAGCTCAATTTTTGACCCCGGCGCAAGAGTTAGAAATTTCGATGGGGTCACGGAAATGGGCCAAATTTTGACCCCCCATATCTCGGGCCCTAATTGTCCGATCGACTTCAAATTTGAAACGTGGCCTAACAGGGTTTCGGCCTTCCTCCTCATGCTCGCCAATCGCGGATCACCATGGGGGTCCAGGCCTTTTCGCCGTAATGTTAAAACAAAAACTCGCGAATATCTCCGAAACGGTTCGATAGAATGTCGCAAATTTTGGTGTGAAAGGGCTCCCTATTTTTACCTACAAACCCTCCAAATTTGGTGGTCCTAGCTTCCATAGTTTTGTTTACGGCGAATTTTTGAATGTTTAAAAAATAGACCAAAAATCGAACGGAAATTCCCTACAGAAACTCTATTCGCGAATTTTAAAAATCCGAGATAGCCAAAATGTTGCTCTCGAAGAGTACATCAATTTTAATAAAAAAGGTTTCTCTCTGGGCCCAATAGGACCCGTCTTTCATAGGTTCAAAGTTCACGAATTTGACTCATTTCGGCTGCGACTATAACCGTTGCACCGAATTTCAAACCGCTCACACAGTACTTCCCATTGAGACACATGAAGAATCCCCCGCAAGCGTTTTCTCGTAGCTCAATTTTTGACCCCGGCGCAAGCGTTAGAAATTTCTATGGGGTCACGGAAATGGGCCAAATTTTGACCCCCATATCTCGGGGCCTAATTGTCCGATCGACTTGAAATTTGAAACGTGGCCTAACAGGGTTTCGGCCTTCCTCCTCATGCTCGCCAATCGCGGCTCACCATGGGGGTCCAGGCCTTTTCGCCGTAATGTTAAAACAAAAACTCGCGAATATCTCCGAAACGGTTCGATAGAATGTCGCAAATTTTGGTGTGAAAGGGCTCCCTATATTTACCTACAAACCCTCCAAATTTGGTGGTCCTAGCTTCCATAGTTTTTTTATGGCGAATTTTTGAATGTTTAAAAAATAGGCAAAAATTCGAACGGAAATTCCGTACAGAAACTCCATTCGCGAATTTTAAAAATCCGAGATAGCCAAAATGTTGCTCTCGAAGAGTACATCAATTTAAAAAAAAGGTTTCTCTCTAGGCCCAATAGGACCCGACTTTCATAGGGTCAAAGTTCACGAATTTGACTCATTTCGGCCGCGACAATTCCCTATAACCGTTGCACCGAATTTCAAACCGCTCACACAGTACTTCCCATTGAGACACATGAACAATCCCTCGCAAGCGTTTTCTCGTAGCTCAATTTTTGACCCCGGCGCAAGCGTTAGAAATTTCTATGGGGTCACGGAAATGGGCCAAATTTTGACCCCCCATATCTCGGGCCCTAATTGTCCGATCGACTTGAAATTTATAACGTGGCCTAACAAGGTTTCGGCCTTCCTCCCCATGCTCGCCAATCGCACATCACCATGGGGGGTCATATCACCATAGGCACATCACCATAGTTTTTTTATGGCGAATTTTTGAATGTTTAAAAAATAGGCAAAAATTCGAACGGAAATTCCGTACAGAAACTCCATTCGCGAATTTTAAAAATCCGAGATATCCAAAATGTTGCTCTCGAAGAGTACATCAATTTTAAAAAAAAGGTTTCTCTCTGGGCCCAATAGGACCCGACTTTCATAGGGTCAAAGTTCACGAATTTGACTCATTTCGGCCGCGACAATTCCCTATAACCGTTGCACCGAATTTCAAACCGCTCACACAGTACTTCCCATTGAGACACATGAACAATCCCTCGCAAGCGTTTTCTCGTAGCTCAATTTTTGACCCCGGCGCAAGCGTTAGAAATTTCGATGGGGTCACGGAAATGGGCCAAATTTTGACCCCCCATATCTCGGGCCCTAATTGTCCGATCGACTTGAAATTTGAAACGTGGCCTAACAAGGTTTCGGCCTTCCTCCCCATGCTCGCCAATCGCACATCACCATGGGGGGTCATATCACCATAGGCACATCACCATAGTTTTTTTATGGCGAATTTTTGAATGTTTAAAAAATAGGCAAAAATTCGAACGGAAATTCCGTACAGAAACTCCATTCGCGCATTTTAAAAATCCGAGATAGCCAAAATGTTGCTCTCGAAGAGTACATCAATTTACAAAAAAGGTTTCTCTCTAGGCCCAATAGGACCCGACTTTCATAGGGTCAAAGTTCACGAATTTGACTCATTTCGGCCGCGACAATTCCCTATAACCGTTGCACCGAATTTCAAACCGCTCACACAGTACTTCCCATTGAGACACATGAACAATCCCTCGCAAGCGTTTTCTCGTAGCTCAATTTTTGACCCCGGCGCAAGCGTTAGAAATTTCTATGGGGTCACGGAAATGGGCCAAATTTTGACCCCCCATATCTCGGGCCCTAATTGTCCGATCGACTTGAAATTTGAAACGTGGCCTAACAAGGTTTCGGCCTTCCTCCCCATGCTCGCCAATCGCACATCACCATGGGGGGTCATATCACCATAGGCACATCACCATAGTTTTTTTATGGCGAATTTTTGAATGTTTAAAAAATAGGCAAAAATTCGAACGGAAATTCCGTACAGAAACTCCATTCGCGAATTTTAAAAATCCGAGATAGCCAAAATGTTGCTCTCGAAGAGTACATCAATTTTAATAAAAAAGGTTTCTCTCTGGGCCCAATAGGACCCGTCTTTCATAGGTTCAAAGTTCACGAATTTGACTCATTTCGGCTGCGAATATAACCGTTGCACCGAATTTCAAACCGCTCACACAGTACTTCCCATTGAGACACATGAAGAATCCCTCGCAAGCGTTTTCTCGTAGCTCAATTTTTGACCCCGGAGCAAGCGTTAGAAATTTCGATGGGGTCACGGAAATGGGCCAAACTTTGACCCCCCATATCTCGGGCCCTAACTGTCCGATCGACTTGAAATTTGAAACGTGGCCTAACAGGGTTTCGGCCTTCCTCCTCATGCTCGCCAATCGCGGCTCACCATGGGGGTCCAGGCCTTTTCGCCGTAATGTTAAAACAAAAACTCGCGAATATCTCCGAAACGGTTCCATAGAATGTCGCAAATTTTGGTGTGAAAGGGCTCCCTATTTTTACCTACAAACCCTCCAAATTTGGTGGTCCTAGCTTCCATAGTTTTGTTTATGGCGAATTTTTGAATGTTTAAAAAATAGACCAAAAATTGAACGGAAATTCCCTACAGAAACTCTATTCGCGAATTTTAAAAATCCGAGATAGCCAAAATGTTGCTCTCGAAGAGTACATCAATTTTAATAAAAAAGGTTTCTCTCTGGGCCCAATAGGACCCGTCTTTCATAGGTTCAAAGTTCACGAATTTGACTCATTTCGGCTGCGACTATAACCGTTGCACCGAATTTCAAACCGCTCACACAGTACTTCCCATTGAGACACATGAACAATCCCCCGCAAGCGTTTTCTCGTAGCTCAATTTTTGACCCCGCCGCAAGCGTTGGAAATTTCGATAGGGTCACGGAAATGGGCCAAATTTTGACCCCCCATATCTCGGGCCCTAATTGTCCGATCGACTTGAAATTTGAAACGTGGCCTAACAAGGTTTCGGCCTTCCTCCCCATGCTCGCCAATCGCACATCACCATGGGGGGTCATATCACCATAGGCACATCACCATAGTTTTTTTATGGCGAATTTTTGAATGTTTAAAAAATAGGCAAAAATTCGAACGGAAATTCCGTACAGAAACTCCATTCGCGAATTTTAAAAATCCGAGATAGCCAAAATGTTGCTCTCGAAGAGTACATCAATTGAAAAAAAAGGTTTCTCTCTAGGCCCAATAGGACCCGACTTTCATAGGGTCAAAGTTCACGAATTTGACTCATTTCGGCCGCGACAATTCCCTATAACCGTTGCACCGAATTTCAAACCGCTCACACAGTACTTCCCATTGAGACACATGAACAATCCCTCGCAAGCGTTTTCTCGTAGCTCAATTTTTGACCCCGGCGCAAGCGTTAGAAATTTCTATGGGGTCACGGAAATGGGCCAAATTTTGACCCCCCATATCTCGGGGCCTAATTGTCCGATCGACTTGAAATTTGAAACGTGGCCTAACAGGGTTTCGGCCTTCCTCCTCATGCTCGCCAATCGCGGCTCACCATGGGGGTCCAGGCCTTTTCGCCGTAATGTTAAAACAAAAACTCGCGAATATCTCCGAAACGGTTCGATAGAATGTCGCAAATTTTGGTGTGAAAGGGCTCCCTATTTTTACCTACAAACCCTCCAAATTTGGTGGTCCTAGCTTCCATAGTTTTTTTATGGCGAATTTTTGAATGTTTAAAAAATAGGCAAAAATTCGAACGGAAATTCCATACAGAAACTCCATTCGCGAATTTTAAAAATCCGAGATAGCCAAAATGTTGCTCTCGAAGAGTACATCAATTTAAAAAAAAGGTTTCTCTCTAGGCCCAATAGGACCCGACTTTCATAGGGTCAAAGTTCACGAATTTGACTCATTTCGGCCGCGACAATTCCCTATAACCGTTGCACCGAATTTCAAACCGCTCACACAGTACTTCCCATTGAGACACATGAACAATCCCTCGCAAGCGTTTTCTCGTAGCTCAATTTTTGACCCCGGCGCAAGCGTTAGAAATTTCTGTGGGGTCACGGAAATGGGCCAAATTTTGACCCCCCATATCTCGGGCCCTAATTGTCCGATCGACTTGAAATTTATAACGTGGCCTAACAAGGTTTCGGCCTTCCTCCCCATGCTCGCCAATCGCACATCACCATGGGGGGTCATATCACCATAGGCACATCACCATAGTTTTTTTATGGCGAATTTTTGAATGTTTAAAAAATAGGCAAAAATTCGAACGGAAATTCCGTACAGAAACTCTATTCGCGAATTTTAAAAATCCGAGATAGCCAAAATGTTGCTCTCGAAGAGTACATCAATTTAAAAAAAAAGGTTTCTCTCTAGGCCCAATAGGACCCGACTTTCATAGGGTCAAAGTTCACGAATTTGACTCATTTCGGCCGCGACAATTCCCTATAACCGTTGCACCGAATTTCAAACCGCTCACACTGTACTTCCCATTGAGACACATGAACAATCCCTCGCAAGCGTTTTCTCGTAGCTCAATTTTTGACCCCGGCGCAAGCGTTAGAAATTTCTATGGGGTCACGGAAATGGGCCAAATTTTGACCCCCCATATCTCGGGGCCTAATTGTCCGATCGACTTGAAATTTGAAACGTGGCCTAACAGGGTTTCGGCCTTCCTCCTCATGCTCGCCAATCGCGGCTCACCATGGGGGTCCAGGCCTTTTCGCCGTAATGTTAAAACAAAAACTCGCGAATATCTCCGAAACGGTTCGATAGAATGTCGCAAATTTTGGTGTGAAAGGGCTCCCTATTTTTACCTACAAACCCTCCAAATTTGGTGGTCCTAGCTTCCATAGTTTTTTTATGGGGAATTTTTGAATGTTTAAAAAATAGGCAAAAATTCGAACGGAAATTCCGTACAGAAACTCCATTCGCGAATTTTATAAATCCGAGATAGCCAAAATGTTGCTCTCGAAGAGTACATCAATTTAAAAAAAAGGTTTCTCTCTAGGCCCAATGGGACCCGACTTTCATAGGGTCAAAGTTCACGAATTTGACTCATTTCGGCCGCGACAATTCCCTATAACCGTTGCACCGAATTTCAAACCGCTCACACAGTACTTCCCATTGAGACACATGAACAATCCCCCGCAAGCGTTTTCTCGTAGCTCAATTTTTGACCCCGGCGCAAGAGTTAGAAATTTCGATGGGGTCACGGAAATGGGCCAAATTTTGACCCCCCATATCTCGGGCCCTAATTGTCCGATCGACTTCAAATTTGAAACGTGGCCTAACAGGGTTTCGGCCTTCCTCCTCATGCTCGCCAATCGCGGATCACCATGGGGGTCCAGGCCTTTTCGCCGTAATGTTAAAACAAAAACTCGCGAATATCTCCGAAACGGTTCGATAGAATGTCGCAAATTTTGGTGTGAAAGGGCTCCCTATTTTTACCTACAAACCCTCCAAATTTGGTGGTCCTAGCTTCCATAGTTTTGTTTACGGCGAATTTTTGAATGTTTAAAAAATAGACCAAAAATCGAACGGAAATTCCCTACAGAAACTCTATTCGCGAATTTTAAAAATCCGAGATAGCCAAAATGTTGCTCTCGAAGAGTACATCAATTTTAATAAAAAAGGTTTCTCTCTGGGCCCAATAGGACCCGTCTTTCATAGGTTCAAAGTTCACGAATTTGACTCATTTCGGCTGCGACTATAACCGTTGCACCGAATTTCAAACCGCTCACACAGTACTTCCCATTGAGACACATGAAGAATCCCCCGCAAGCGTTTTCTCGTAGCTCAATTTTTGACCCCGGCGCAAGCGTTAGAAATTTCTATGGGGTCACGGAAATGGGCCAAATTTTGACCCCCATATCTCGGGGCCTAATTGTCCGATCGACTTGAAATTTGAAACGTGGCCTAACAGGGTTTCGGCCTTCCTCCTCATGCTCGCCAATCGCGGCTCACCATGGGGGTCCAGGCCTTTTCGCCGTAATGTTAAAACAAAAACTCGCGAATATCTCCGAAACGGTTCGATAGAATGTCGCAAATTTTGGTGTGAAAGGGCTCCCTATATTTACCTACAAACCCTCCAAATTTGGTGGTCCTAGCTTCCATAGTTTTTTTATGGCGAATTTTTGAATGTTTAAAAAATAGGCAAAAATTCGAACGGAAATTCCGTACAGAAACTCCATTCGCGAATTTTAAAAATCCGAGATAGCCAAAATGTTGCTCTCGAAGAGTACATCAATTTAAAAAAAAGGTTTCTCTCTAGGCCCAATAGGACCCGACTTTCATAGGGTCAAAGTTCACGAATTTGACTCATTTCGGCCGCGACAATTCCCTATAACCGTTGCACCGAATTTCAAACCGCTCACACAGTACTTCCCATTGAGACACATGAACAATCCCTCGCAAGCGTTTTCTCGTAGCTCAATTTTTGACCCCGGCGCAAGCGTTAGAAATTTCTATGGGGTCACGGAAATGGGCCAAATTTTGACCCCCCATATCTCGGGCCCTAATTGTCCGATCGACTTGAAATTTATAACGTGGCCTAACAAGGTTTCGGCCTTCCTCCCCATGCTCGCCAATCGCACATCACCATGGGGGGTCATATCACCATAGGCACATCACCATAGTTTTTTTATGGCGAATTTTTGAATGTTTAAAAAATAGGCAAAAATTCGAACGGAAATTCCGTACAGAAACTCCATTCGCGAATTTTAAAAATCCGAGATAGCCAAAATGTTGCTCTCGAAGAGTACATCAATTTAAAAAAAAGGTTTCTCTCTAGGCCCAATAGGACCCGACTTTCATAGGGTCAAAGTTCACGAATTTGACTCATTTCGGCCGCGACAATTCCCTATAACCGTTGCACCGAATTTCAAACCGCTCACACTGTACTTCCCATTGAGACACATGAACAATCCCTCGCAAGCGTTTTCTCGTAGCTCAATTTTTGACCCCGGCGCAAGCGTTAGAAATTTCTATGGGGTCACGGAAATGGGCCAAATTTTGACCCCCCATATCTCGGGGCCTAATTGTCCGATCGACTTGAAATTTGAAACGTGGCCTAACAGGGTTTCGGCCTTCCTCCTCATGCTCGCCAATCGCGGCTCACCATGGGGGTCCAGGCCTTTTCGCCGTAATGTTAAAACAAAAACTCGCGAATATCTCCGAAACGGTTCGATAGAATGTCGCAAATTTTGGTGTGAAAGGGCTCCCTATTTTTACCTACAAACCCTCCAAATTTGGTGGTCCTAGCTTCCATAGTTTTGTTTATGGCGAATTTTTGAATGTTTAAAAAATAGACCAAAAATCGAACGGAAATTCCCTACAGAAACTCTATTCGCGAATTTTAAAAATCCGAGATAGCCAAAATGTTGCTCTCGAAGAGTACATCAATTTTAATAAAAAAGGTTTCTCTCTGGGCCCAATAGGACCCGTCTTTCATAGGTTCAAAGTTCACGAATTTGACTCCTTTCGGCTGCGACTATAACCGTTGCACCGAATTTCAAACCGCTCACACAGTACTTCCCATTGAGACACATGAACAATCCCCCGCAAGCGTTTTCTCGTAGCTCAATTTTTGACCCCGCCGCAAGCGTTAGAAATTTCGATAGGGTCACGGAAATGGGCCAAATTTTGACCCCCCATATCTCGGGCCCTAATTGTCCGATCGACTTGAAATTTGAAACGTGGCCTAACAAGGTTTCGGCCTTCCTCCCCATGCTCGCCAATCGCACATCACCATGGGGGGTCATATCACCATAGGCACATCACCATAGTTTTTTTATGGCGAATTTTTTAATGTTTAAAAATTAGGCAAAAATTCGAACGGAAATTCCGTACAGAAACTCCATTCGCGAATTTTAAAAATCCGAGATAGCCAAAATGTTGCTCTCGAAGAGTACATCAATTTAAAAAAAAGGTTTCTCTCTAGGCCCAATAGGACCCGACTTTCATAGGGTCAAAGTTCACGAATTTGACTCATTTCGGCCGCGACAATTCCCTATAACCGTTGCACCGAATTTCAAACCGCTCACACACTACTTCCCATTGAGACACATGAACAATCCCTCGCAAGCGTTTTCTCGTAGCTCAATTTTTGACCCCGGCGCAAGCGTTAGAAATTTCTATGGGGTCACGGAAATGGGCCAAATTTTGACCCCCCATATCTCGGGGCCTAATTGTCCGATCGACTTGAAATTTGAAACGTGGCCTAACAGGGTTTCGGCCTTCCTCCTCATGCTCGCCAATCGCGGCTCACCATGGGGGTCCAGGCCTTTTCGCCGTAATGTTAAAACAAAAACTCGCGAATATCTCCGAAACGGTTCGATAGAATGTCGCAAATTTTGGTGTGAAAGGGCTCCCTATTTTTACCTACAAACCCTCCAAATTTGGTGGTCCTAGCTTCCATAGTTTTTTTATGGCGAATTTTTGAATGTTTAAAAAATAGGCAAAAATTCGAACGGAAATTCCGTACAGAAACTCCATTCGCGAATTTTAAAAATCCGAGATAGCCAAAATGTTGCTCTCGAAGAGTACATCAATTTAAAAAAAAGGTTTCTCTCTAGGCCCAATAGGACCCGACTTTCATAGGGTGAAAGTTCACGAATTTGACTCATTTCGGCCGCGACAATTCCCTATAACCGTTGCACCGAATTTCAAACCGCTCACACAGTACTTCCCATTGAGACACATGAACAATCCCCCGCAAGCGTTTTCTCGTAGCTCAATTTTTGACCCCGGCGCAAGAGTTAGAAATTTCGATGGGGTCACGGAAATGGGCCAAATTTTGACCCCCCATATCTCGGGCCCTAATTGTCCGATCGACTTGAAATTTGAAACGTGGCCTAACAGGGTTTCGGCCTTCCTCCTCATGCTCGCCAATCGCGGATCACCATGGGGGTCCAGGCCTTTTCGCCGTAATGTTAAAACAAAAACTCGCGAATATCTCCGAAACGGTTCGATAGAATGTCGCAAATTTTGGTGTGAAAGGGCTCCCTATTTTTACCTACAAACCCTCCAAATTTGGTGGTCCTAGCTTCCATAGTTTTTTTATGGCGAATTTTTGAATGTTTAAAAAATAGGCAAAAATTCGAACGGAAATTCCGTACAGAAACTCCATTCGCGAATTTTAAAAATCCGACATAGCCAAAATGTTGCTCTCGAAGAGTACATCAATTTTAATAAAAAAGGTTTCTCTCTGGGCCCAATAGGACCCGTCTTTCATAGGTTCAAAGTTCACGAATTTGACTCATTTCGGCTGCGACTATAACCGTTGCACCGAATTTCAAACCGCTCACACAGTACTTCCCATTGAGACACATGAAGAATCCCCCGCAAGCGTTTTCTCGTAGCTCAATTTTTGACCCCGGCGCAAGCGTTAGAAATTTCTATGGGGTCACGGAAATGGGCCAAATTTTGACCCCCCATATCTCGGGGCCTAATTGTCCGATCGACTTGAAATTTGAAACGTGGCCTAACAGGGTTTCGGCCTTCCTCCTCATGCTCGCCAATCGCGGCTCACCATGGGGGTCCAGGCCTTTTCGCCGTAATGTTAAAACAAAAACTCGCGAATATCTCCGAAACGGTTCGATAGAAAGTCGCAAATTTTGGTGTGAAAGGGCTCCCTATTTTTACCTACAAACCCTCCAAATTTGGTGGTCCTAGCTTCCATAGTTTTTTTATGGCGAATTTTTGAATGTTTAAAAAATAGGCAAAAATTCGAACGGAAATTCCGTACAGAAACTCCATTCGCGAATTTTAAAAATCCGAGATAGCCAAAATGTTGCTCTCGAAGAGTACATCAATTTAAAAAAAAGGTTTCTCTCTAGGCCCAATAGGACCCGACTTTCATAGGGTCAAAGTTCACGAATTTGACTCATTTCGGCCGCGACAATTCCCTATAACCGTTGCACCGAATTTCAAACCGCTCACACAGTACTTCCCATTGAGACACATGAACAATCCCTCGCAAGCGTTTTCTCGTAGCTCAATTTTTGACCCCGGCGCAAGCGTTAGAAATTTCTATGGGGTCACGGAAATGCGCCAAATTTTGACCCCCCATATCTCGGGCCCTAATTGTCCGATCGACTTGAAATTTATAACGTGGCCTAACAAGGTTTCGGCCTACCTCCCCATGCTCGCCAATCGCACATCACCATGGGGGGTCATATCACCATAGGCACATCACCATAGTTTTTTTATGGCGAATTTTTGAATGTTTAAAAAATAGGCAAAAATTCGAACGGAAATTCCGTACAGAAACTCCATTCGCGAATTTTAAAAATCCGAGATAGCCAAAATGTTGCTCTCGAAGAGTACATCAATTTAAAAAAAAGGTTTCTCTCTAGGCCCAATAGGACCCGACTTTCATAGGGTCAAAGTTCACGAATTTGACTCATTTCGGCCGCGACAATTCCCTATAACCGTTGCACCGAATTTCAAACCGCTCACACTGTACTTCCCATTGAGACACATGAACAATCCCTCGCAAGCGTTTTCTCGTAGCTCAATTTTTGACCCCAGCGCAAGCGTTAGAAATTTCTATGGGGTCACGGAAATGGGCCAAATTTTGACCCCCCATATCTCGGGGCCTAATTGTCCGATCGACTTGAAATTTGAAACGTGGCCTAACAGGGTTTCGGCCTTCCTCCTCATGCTCGCCAATCGCGGCTCACCATGGGGGTCCAGGCCTTTTCGCCGTAATGTTAAAACAAAAACTCGCGAATATCTCCGAAACGGTTCGATAGAATGTCGCAAATTTTGGTGTGAAAGGGCTCCCTATTTTTACCTACAAACCCTCCAAATTTGGTGGTCCTAGCTTCCATAGTTTTTTTATGGGGAATTTTTGAATGTTTAAAAAATAGGCAAAAATTCGAACGGAAATTCCGTACAGAAACTCCATTCGCGAATTTTAAAAATCCGAGATAGCCAAAATGTTGCTCTCGAAGAGTACATCAATTTAAAAAAAAGGTTTCTCTCTAGGCCCAATAGGACCCGACTTTCATAGGGTCAAAGTTCACGAATTTGACTCATTTCGGCCGCGACAATTCCCTATAACCGTTGCACCGAATTTCAAACCGCTCACACAGTACTTCCCATTGAGACACATGAACAATCCCCCGCAAGCGTTTTCTCGTAGCTCAATTTTTGACCCCGGCGCAAGAGTTAGAAATTTCGATGGGGTCACGGAAATGGGCCAAATTTTGACCCCCCATATCTCGGGCCCTAATTGTCCGATCGACTTGAAATTTGAA
The DNA here is from genome assembly GCF_044657685.1 of Stegodyphus dumicola. NCBI lineage: Eukaryota > Metazoa > Arthropoda > Arachnida > Araneae > Eresidae > Stegodyphus > Stegodyphus dumicola. The sequence continues at coordinate 5,643,290 of NC_140780.1, read as the reverse complement.
ACGTGGCCTAACAGGGTTTCGGCCTTCCTCCTCATGCTCGCCAATCGCGGATCACCATGGGGGTCCAGGCCTTTTCGCCGTAATGTTAAAACAAAAACTCGCGAATATCTCCGAAACGGTTCGATAGAATGTCGCAAATTTTGGTGTGAAAGGGCTCCCTATTTTTACCTACAAACCCTCCAAATTTGGTGGTCCTAGCTTCCATAGTTTTGTTTATGGCGAATTTTTGAATGTTTAAAAAATAGACCAAAAATCGAACGGAAATTCCCTACAGAAACTCTATTCGCGAATTTTAAAAATCCGAGATAGCCAAAATTTTGCTCTCGAAGAGTACATCAATTTTAATGAAAAAGGTTTCTCTCTGGGCCCAATAGGACCCGACTTTCATAGGTTCAAAGTTCACGAATTTGACTCATTTCGGCTGCGACTATAACCGTTGCACCGAATTTCAAACCGCTCACACAGTACTTCCCATTGAGACACATGAAGAATCCCTCGCAAGCGTTTTCTCGTAGCTCAATTTTTGACCCCGGAGCAAGCGTTAGAAATTTCGATGGGGTCACGGAAATGGGCCAAACTTTGACCCCCCATATCTCGGGCCCTAACTGTCCGAACGACTTGAAATTTGAAACGTGGCCTAACAGGGTTTCGGCCTTCCTCCTCATGCTCGCCAATCGCGGCTCACCATGGGGGTCCAGGCCTTTTCGCCGTAATGTTAAAACAAAAACTCGCGAATATCTCCGAAACGGTTCGATAGAATGTCGCAAATTTTGGTTTGAAAGGGCTCCCTATTTTTACCTACAAACCCTCCAAATTTGGTGGTCCTAGCTTGCATAGTTTTTTTATGGAGAATTTTTGAATGTTTAAAAAATAGGCAAAAATTCGAACGGAAATTCCGTACAGAAACTCCATTCGCGAATTTTAAAAATCCGAGATAGCCAAAATGTTGCTTTCGAAGAGTACATCAATTTAAAAAAAAGGTTTCTCTCTAGGCCCAATAGGACCCGACTTTCATAGGGTCAAAGTTCACGAATTTGACTCATTTCGGCCGCGACAATTCCCTATAACCGTTGCACCGAATTTCAAACCGCTCACACAGTACTTCCCATTGAGACACATGAACAATCCCTCGCAAGCGTTTTCTCGTAGCTCAATTTTTGACCCCGGCGCAAGCGTTAGAAATTTCGATGGGGTCACGGAAATGGGCCAAACTTTGACCCCCCATATCTCGGGCCCTAATTGTCCGATCGACTTGAAATTTGAAACGTGGCCTAACAGGGTTTCGGCCTTCCTCCTCATGCTCGCCAATCGCGGATCACCATGGGGGTCCAGGCCTTTTCGCCGTAATGTTAAAACAAAAACTCGCGAATATCTCCGAAACGGTTCGATAGAATGTCGCAAATTTTGGTGTGAAAGGGCTCCCTATTTTTACCTACAAACCCTCCAAATTTGGTGGTCCTAGCTTCCATAGTGTTTTTATGGCGAATTTTTGAATGTTTAAAAAATAGGCAAAAATTCGAACGGAAATTCCGTACAGAAACTCCATTCGCGAATTTTAAAAATCCGACATAGCCAAAATGTTGCTCTCGAAGAGTACATCAATTTTAATAAAAAAGGTTTCTCTCTGGGCCCAATAGGACCCGTCTTTCATAGGTTCAAAGTTCACGAATTTGACTCATTTCGGCTGCGACTATAACCGTTGCACCGAATTTCAAACCGCTCACACAGTACTTCCCATTGAGACACATGAAGAATCCCCCGCAAGCGTTTTCTCGTAGCTCAATTTTTGACCCCGGCGCAAGCGTTAGAAATTTCTATGGGGTCACGGAAATGGGCCAAATTTTGACCCCCCATATCTCGGGGCCTAATTGTCCGATCGACTTGAAATTTGAAACGTGGCCTAACAGGGTTTCGGCCTTCCTCCTCATGCTCGCCAATCGCGGCTCACCATGGGGGTCCAGGCCTTTTCGCCGTAATGTTAAAACAAAAACTCGCGAATATCTCCGAAACGGTTCGATAGAAAGTCGCAAATTTTGGTGTGAAAGGGCTCCCTATTTTTACCTACAAACCCTCCAAATTTGGTGGTCCTAGCTTCCATAGTTTTTTTATGGCGAATTTTTGAATGTTTAAAAAATAGGCAAAAATTCGAACGGAAATTCCGTACAGAAACTCCATTCGCGAATTTTAAAAATCCGAGATAGCCAAAATGTTGCTCTCGAAGAGTACATCAATTTAAAAAAAAGGTTTCTCTCTAGGCCCAATAGGACCCGACTTTCATAGGGTCAAAGTTCACGAATTTGACTCATTTCGGCCGCGACAATTCCCTATAACCGTTGCACCGAATTTCAAACCGCTCACACAGTACTTCCCATTGAGACACATGAACAATCCCTCGCAAGCGTTTTCTCGTAGCTCAATTTTTGACCCCGGCGCAAGCGTTAGAAATTTCTATGGGGTCACGGAAATGCGCCAAATTTTGACCCCCCATATCTCGGGCCCTAATTGTCCGATCGACTTGAAATTTATAACGTGGCCTAACAAGGTTTCGGCCTTCCTCCCCATGCTCGCCAATCGCACATCACCATGGGGGGTCATATCACCATAGGCACATCACCATAGTTTTTTTATGGCGAATTTTTGAATGTTTAAAAAATAGGCAAAAATTCGAACGGAAATTCCGTACAGAAACTCCATTCGCGAATTTTAAAAATCCGAGATAGCCAAAATGTTGCTCTCGAAGAGTACATCAATTTAAAAAAAAGGTTTCTCTCTAGGCCCAATAGGACCCGACTTTCATAGGGTCAAAGTTCACGAATTTGACTCATTTCGGCCGCGACAATTCCCTATAACCGTTGCACCGAATTTCAAACCGCTCACACTGTACTTCCCATTGAGACACATGAACAATCCCTCGCAAGCGTTTTCTCGTAGCTCAATTTTTGACCCCAGCGCAAGCGTTAGAAATTTCTATGGGGTCACGGAAATGGGCCAAATTTTGACCCCCCATATCTCGGGGCCTAATTGTCCGATCGACTTGAAATTTGAAACGTGGCCTAACAGGGTTTCGGCCTTCCTCCTCATGCTCGCCAATCGCGGCTCACCATGGGGGTCCAGGCCTTTTCGCCGTAATGTTAAAACAAAAACTCGCGAATATCTCCGAAACGGTTCGATAGAATGTCGCAAATTTTGGTGTGAAAGGGATCCCTATTTTTACCTACAAACCCTCCAAATTTGGTGGTCCTAGCTTCCATAGTTTTTTTATGGGGAATTTTTGAATGTTTAAAAAATAGGCAAAAATTCGAACGGAAATTCCGTACAGAAACTCCATTCGCGAATTTTAAAAATCCGAGATAGCCAAAATGTTGCTCTCGAAGAGTACATCAATTTAAAAAAAAGGTTTCTCTCTAGGCCCAATAGGACCCGACTTTCATAGGGTCAAAGTTCACGAATTTGACTCATTTCGGCCGCGACAATTCCCTATAACCGTTGCACCGAATTTCAAACCGCTCACACAGTACTTCCCATTGAGACACATGAACAATCCCCCGCAAGCGTTTTCTCGTAGCTCAATTTTTGACCCCGGCGCAAGAGTTAGAAATTTCGATGGGGTCACGGAAATGGGCCAAATTTTGACCCCCCATATCTCGGGCCCTAATTGTCCGATCGACTTGAAATTTGAAACGTGGCCTAACAGGGTTTCGGCCTTCCTCCTCATGCTCGCCAATCGCGGATCACCATGGGGGTCCAGGCCTTTTCGCCGTAATGTTAAAACAAAAACTCGCGAATATCTCCGAAACGGTTCGATAGAATGTCGCAAATTTTGGTGTGAAAGGGCTCCCTATTTTTACCTACAAACCCTCCAAATTTGGTGGTCCTAGCTTCCATAGTTTTGTTTATGGCGAATTTTTGAATGTTTAAAAAATAGACCAAAAATCGAACGGAAATTCCCTACAGAAACTCTATTCGCGAATTTTAAAAATCCGAGATAGCCAAAATTTTGCTCTCGAAGAGTACATCAATTTTAATGAAAAAGGTTTCTCTCTGGGCCCAATAGGACCCGACTTTCATAGGTTCAAAGTTCACGAATTTGACTCATTTCGGCTGCGACTATAACCGTTGCACCGAATTTCAAACCGCTCACACAGTACTTCCCATTGAGACACATGAAGAATCCCTCGCAAGCGTTTTCTCGTAGCTCAATTTTTGACCCCGGAGCAAGCGTTAGAAATTTCGATGGGGTCACGGAAATGGGCCAAACTTTGACCCCCCATATCTCGGGCCCTAACTGTCCGAACGACTTGAAATTTGAAACGTGGCCTAACAGGGTTTCGGCCTTCCTCCTCATGCTCGCCAATCGCGGCTCACCATGGGGGTCCAGGCCTTTTCGCCGTAATGTTAAAACAAAAACTCGCGAATATCTCCGAAACGGTTCGATAGAATGTCGCAAATTTTGGTTTGAAAGGGCTCCCTATTTTTACCTACAAACCCTCCAAATTTGGTGGTCCTAGCTTGCATAGTTTTTTTATGGAGAATTTTTGAATGTTTAAAAAATAGGCAAAAATTCGAACGGAAATTCCGTACAGAAACTCCATTCGCGAATTTTAAAAATCCGAGATAGCCAAAATGTTGCTTTCGAAGAGTACATCAATTTAAAAAAAAGGTTTCTCTCTAGGCCCAATAGGACCCGACTTTCATAGGGTCAAAGTTCACGAATTTGACTCATTTCGGCCGCGACAATTCCCTATAACCGTTGCACCGAATTTCAAACCGCTCACACAGTACTTCCCATTGAGACACATGAACAATCCCTCGCAAGCGTTTTCTCGTAGCTCAATTTTTGACCCCGGCGCAAGCGTTAGAAATTTCGATGGGGTCACGGAAATGGGCCAAACTTTGACCCCCCATATCTCGGGCCCTAATTGTCCGATCGACTTGAAATTTGAAACGTGGCCTAACAGGGTTTCGGCCTTCCTCCTCATGCTCGCCAATCGCGGATCACCATGGGGGTCCAGGCCTTTTCGCCGTAATGTTAAAACAAAAACTCGCGAATATCTCCGAAAGGGTTCGATAGAATGTCGCAAATTTTGGTGTGAAAGGGCTCCCTATTTTTACCTACAAACCCTCCAAATTTGGTGGTCCTAGCTTCCATAGTTTTGTTTATGGCGAATTTTTGAATGTTTAAAAAATAGACCAAAAATCGAACGGAAATTCCCTACAGAAACTCTATTCGCGAATTTTAAAAATCCGAGATAGCGAAAATGTTGCTCTCGAAGAGTACATCAATTTTAATAAAAAAGGTTTCTCTCTGGGCCCACTAGGACCCGTCTTTCATAGGTTCAAAGTTCACGAATTTGACTCATTTCGGCTGCGACTATAACCGTTGCACCGAATTTCAAACCGCTCACACAGTACTTCCCATTGAGACACATGAACAATCCCCCGCAAGCGTTTTCTCGTAGCTCAATTTTTGACCCCGCCGCAAGCGTTAGAAATTTCGATAGGGTCACGGAAATGGGCCAAATTTTGACCCCCCATATCTCGGGCCCTAATTGTCCGATCGACTTGAAATTTGAAACGTGGCCTAACAAGGTTTCGGCCTTCCTCCCCATGCTCGCCAATCGCACATCACCATGGGGGGTCATATCACCATAGGCACATCACCATAGTTTTTTTATGGCGAATTTTTGAATGTTTAAAAAATAGGCAAAAATTCGAACGGAAATTCCGTACAGAAACTCCATTCGCGAATTTTAAAAATCCGAGATAGCCAAAATGTTGCTCTCGAAGAGTACATCAATTTAAAAAAAAGGTTTCTCTCTAGGCCCAATAGGACCCGACTTTCATAGGGTCAAAGTTCACGAATTTGACTCATTTCGGCCGCGACAATTCCCTATAACCGTTGCACCGAATTTCAAACCGCTCACACAGTACTTCCCATTGAGACACATGAACAATCCCTCGCAAGCGTTTTCTCGTAGCTCAATTTTTGACCCCGGCGCAAGCGTTAGAAATTTCTATGGGGTCACGGAAATGGGCCAAATTTTGACCCCCCATATCTCGGGGCCTAATTGTCCGATCGACTTGAAATTTGAAACGTGGCCTAACAGGGTTTCAGCCTTCCTCCTCATGCTCGCCAATCGCGGCTCACCATGGGGGTCCAGGCCTTTTCGCCGTAATGTTAAAACAAAAACTCGCGAATATCTCCGAAACGGTTCGATAGAATGTCGCAAATTTTGGTGTGAAAGGGCTCCCTATTTTTACCTACAAACCCTCCAAATTTGGTGGTCCTAGCTTCCATAGTTTTTTTATGGCGAATTTTTGAATGTTTAAAAAATAGGCAAAAATTCGAACGGAAATTCCGTACAGAAACTCCATTCGCGAATTTTAAAAATCCTAGATAGCCAAAATGTTGCTCTCGAAGAGTACATCAATTTAAAGAAAAGGTTTCTCTCTAGGCCCAATAGGACCCGACTTTCATAGGGTCAAAGTTCACGAATTTGACTCATTTCGGCCGCGACAATTCCCTATAACCGTTGCACCGAATTTCAAACCGCTCACACAGTACTTCCCATTGAGACACATGAACAATCCCTCGCAAGCGTTTTCTCGTAGCTCAATTTTTGACCCCGGCGCAAGCGTTAGAAATTTCTATGGGGTCACGGAAATGGGCCAAATTTTGACCCCCCATATCTCGGGCCCTAATTGTCCGATCGACTTGAAATTTGAAACGTGGCCTAACAAGGTTTCGGCCTTCCTCCCCATGCTCGCCAATCGCGGATCACCATGGGGGGTCCGGGCCTTTTCGCCGTAATGTTAAAACAAAAACTCGCGAATATCTCCGAAACGATTCGATAGAATGTCGCAAATTTTGGTGTGAAAAGGCTCCCTATTTTTACCTACAAACCCTCCAAATTTGGTGGTCCTAGCTTCCATAGTTTTTTTATGGCGAATTTTTGAATGTTTAAAAAATAGGCAAAAATTCGAACGGAAATTCCGTACAGAAACTCCATTCGCGAATTTTAAAAATCCTAGATAGCCAAAATGTTGCTCTCGAAGAGTACATCAATTTAAAGAAAAGGTTTCTCTCTAGGCCCAATAGGACCCGACTTTCATAGGGTCAAAGTTCACGAATTTGACTCATTTCGGCCGCGACAATTCCCTATAACCGTTGCACCGAATTTCAAACCGCTCACACAGTACTTCCCATTGAGACACATGAACAATCCCTCGCAAGCGTTTTCTCGTAGCTCAATTTTTGACCCCGGCGCAAGCGTTAAAAATTTCGATGGGGTCACGGAAATGGGCCAAATTTTGACCCCCCATATCTCGGGCCCTAATTGTCCGATCGACTTGAAATTTGAAACGTGGCCTAACAAGGTTTCGGCCTTCCTCCCCATGTTCGCCAATCGCGGATCACCATGGGGGGTCCGGGCCTTTTCGCCGTAATGTTAAAACAAAAACCCGCGAATATCTCCGAAACGGTTCGATAGAATGTCGCAAATTTTGGTGTGAAAGGGCTCCCTATTTTTACCTACAAACCCTCCAAATTTGGTGGTCCTAGCTTCCATAGTTTTTTTATGGCGAATTTTTGAATGTTTAAAAAATAGGCAAAAATTCGAACGGAAATTCCCTACAGAAACTCCATTCGCGAATTTTAAAAATCCGAGATAGCCAAAATGTTGCTCTCGAAGAGTACATCAATTTAAAAGAAAGGTTTCTCTCTAGACCCAATAGGACCCGACTTTCATAGGGTCAAAGTTCACGAATTTGACTCATTTCGGCCGCGACAATTCCCTATAACCGTTGCACCGAATTTCAAACCGCTCCCACAGTACTTCCCATTGAGACACATGAAGAATCCCTCGCAAGCGTTTTCTCGTAGCTCAATTTTTGACCCCGGCGCAAGCGTTAGAAATTTCGATGGGGTCACGGAAATGGGCCAAACTTTGACCCCCATATCTCGGGCCCTAACTGTCCGATCGACTTGAAATTTGAAACGTGGCCTAACAGGGTTTCGGCCTTCCTCCTCATGCTCGCCAATCGCGGCTCACCATGGGGGTCCAGGCCTTTTCGCCGTAATGTTAAAACAAAACCTCGCGAATATCTCCGAAACGGTTCGATAGAATGTCGCAAATTTTGGTGTGAAAGGGCTCCCTATTTTTACCTACAAACCCTCCAAATTTGGTGGTCCTAGCTTCCATAGTTTTTTTATGGCGAATTTTTGAATGTTTAAAAAATAGGCAAAAATTCGAACGGAAATTCCGTACAGAAACTCCATTCGCGAATTTTAAAAATCCGAGATAGCCAAAATGTTGCTCTCGAAGAGTACATCAATTTAAAAAAAAGGTTTCTCTCTAGGCCCAATAGGACCCGACTTTCATAGGGTCAAAGTTCACGAATTTGACTCATTTCGGCCGCGACAATTCCCTATAACCGTTGCACCGAATTTCAAACCGCTCACACAGTACTTCCCATTGAGACACATGAACAATCCCTCGCAAGCGTTTTCTCGTAGCTCAATTTTTGACCCCGGCGCAAGCGTTAGAAATTTCTATGGGGTCACGGAAATGGGCCAAATTTTGACCCCCCATATCTCGGGGCCTAATTGTCCGATCGACTTGAAATTTGAAACGTGGCCTAACAGGGTTTCGGCCTTCCTCCTCATGCTCGCCAATCGCGGCTCACCATGGGGGTCCAGGCCTTTTCGCCGTAATGTTAAAACAAAAACTCGCGAATATCTCCGAAACGGTTCGATAGAATGTCGCAAATTTTGGTGTGAAAGGGCTCCCTATTTTTACCTACAAACCCTCCAAATTTGGTGGTCCTAGCTTCCATAGTTTTTTTATGGCGAATTTTTGAATGTTTAAAAAATAGGCAAAAATTCGAACGGAAATTCCGTACAGAAACTCCATTCGCGAATTTTAAAAATCCGACATAGCCAAAATGTTGCTCTCGAAGAGTACATCAATTTAAAAAAAAGGTTTCTCTCTAGGCCCAATAGGACCCGACTTTCATAGGGTCAAAGTTCACGAATTTGACTCATTTCGGCCGCGACAATTCCCTATAACCGTTGCACCGAATTTCAAACCGCTCACACAGTACTTCCCATTGAGACACATGAACAATCCCTCGCAAGCGTTTTCTCGTAGCTCAATTTTTGACCCCGGCGCAAGCGTTAGAAATTTCTATGGGGTCACGGAAATGGGCCAAATTTTGACCCCCCATATCTCGGGGCCTAATTGTCCGATCGACTTGAAACGTGGCCTAACAGGGTTTCGGCCTTCCTCCTCATGCTCGCCAATCGCGGCTCACCATGGGGGTCCAGGCCTTTTCGTCGTAATGTTAAAACAAAAACTCGCGAATATCTCCGAAACGGTTCGATAGAATGTCGCAAATTTTGGTGTGAAAGGGCTCCCTATTTTTACCTACAAACCCTCCAAATTTGGTGGTCCTAGCTTCCATAGTTTTTTTATGGCGAATTTTTGAATGTTTAAAAAATAGGCAAAAATTCGAACGGAAATTCCGTACAGAAACTCCATTCGCGAATTTTAAAAATCCGAGATACCCAAAATGTTGCTCTCGAACAGTACATCAATTTAAAAAAAAGGTTTCTCTCTAGGCCCAATAGGACCCGACTTTCATAGGGTCAAAGTTCACGAATTTGACTCATTTCGCCCGCGACAATTCCCTATAACCGTTGCACCTGAATTTCAAACCGCTCACACAGTACTTCCCATTGAGACACATGAACAATCCCTCGCAAGCGTTTTCTCGTAGCTCAATTTTTGACCCCGGCGCAAGCGTTAGAAATTTCTATGGGGTCACGGAAATGGGCCAAATTTTGACCCCCCATATCTCTGGCCCTAATTGTCCGATCGACTTGAAATTTATAATGTGGCCTAACAAGGTTTCGGCCTTCCTCCCCATGCTCGCCAATCGCACATCACCATGGGGGGTCATATCACCATAGGCACATCACCATAGTTTTTTTATGGCGAATTTTTGAATGTTTAAAAATTAGGCAAAAATTCGAACGGAAATTCCGTACAGAAACTCCATTCGCGAATTTTAAAAATCCGAGATAGCCAAAATGTTGCTCTCGAAGAGTACATCAATTTAAAAAAAAGGTTTCTCTCTAGGCCCAATAGGACCCGACTTTCATAGGGTCAAAGTTCACGAATTTGACTCATTTCGCCCGCGACAATTCCCTATAACCGTTGCACCGAATTTCAAACCGCTCACACTGTACTTCCCATTGAGACACATGAACAATCCCTCGCAAGCGTTTTCTCGTAGCTCAATTTTTGACCCCGGCGCAAGCGTTAGAAATTTCTATGGGGTCACGGAAATGGGCCAAATTTTGACCCCCCATATCTCGAAGCCTAATTGTCCGATCGACTTGAAATTTGAAACGTGGCCTAACAGGGTTTCGGCCTTCCTCCTCATGCTCGCCAATCGCGGCTCACCATGGGGGTCCAGGCCTTTTCGCCGTAATGTTAAAACAAAAACTTGCGAATATCTCCGAAACGGTTCGATAGAATGTCGCAAATTTTGGTGTGAAAGGGCTCCCTATTTTTACCTACAAACCCTCCAAATTTGGTGGTCCTAGCTTCCATAGTTTTTTTATGGGGAATTTTTGAATGTTTAAAAAATAGGCAAAAATTCGAACGGAAATTCCGTACAGAAACTCCATTCGCGAATTTTAAAAATCCGAGATAGCCAAAATGTTGCTCTCGAAGAGTACATCAATTTAAAAAAAAGGTTTCTCTCTAGGCGCAATAGGACCCGACTTTCATAGGGTCAAAGTTCACGAATTTGACTCATTTCGGCCGCGACAATTCCCTATAACCGTTGCACCGAATTTCAAACCGCTCACACAGTACTTCCCATTGAGACACATGAACAATCCCCCGCAAGCGTTTTCTCGTAGCTCAATTTTTGACCCCGGCGCAAGAGTTAGAAATTTCTATGGGGTCACGGAAATGGGCCAAATTTTGACCCCCCATATCTCGGGGCCTAATTGTCCGATCGACTTGAAACGTGGCCTAACAGGGTTTCGGCCTTCCTCCTCATGCTCGCCAATCGCGGCTCACCATGGGGGTCCAGGCCTTTTCGTCGTAATGTTAAAACAAAAACTCGCGAATATCTCCGAAACGGTTCGATAGAATGTCGCAAATTTTGGTGTGAAAGGGCTCCCTATTTTTACCTACAAACCCTCCAAATTTGGTGGTCCTAGCTTCCATAGTTTTTTTATGGCGAATTTTTGAATGTTTAAAAAATAGGCAAAAATTCGAACGGAAATTCCGTACAGAAACTCCATTCGCGAATTTTAAAAATCCGAGATACCCAAAATGTTGCTCTCGAACAGTACATCAATTTAAAAAAAAGGTTTCTCTCTAGGCCCAATAGGACCCGACTTTCATAGGGTCAAAGTTCACGAATTTGACTCATTTCGCCCGCGACAATTCCCTATAACCGTTGCACCTGAATTTCAAACCGCTCACACAGTACTTCCCATTGAGACACATGAACAATCCCTCGCAAGCGTTTTCTCGTAGCTCAATTTTTGACCCCGGCGCAAGCGTTAGAAATTTCTATGGGGTCACGGAAATGGGCCAAATTTTGACCCCCCATATCTCTGGCCCTAATTGTCCGATCGACTTGAAATTTATAATGTGGCCTAACAAGGTTTCGGCCTTCCTCCCCATGCTCGCCAATCGCACATCACCATGGGGGGTCATATCACCATAGGCACATCACCATAGTTTTTTTATGGCGAATTTTTGAATGTTTAAAAATTAGGCAAAAATTCGAACGGAAATTCCGTACAGAAACTCCATTCGCGAATTTTAAAAATCCGAGATAGCCAAAATGTTGCTCTCGAAGAGTACATCAATTTAAAAAAAAGGTTTCTCTCTAGGCCCAATAGGACCCGACTTTCATAGGGTCAAAGTTCACGAATTTGACTCATTTCGGCCGCGACAATTCCCTATAACCGTTGCACCGAATTTCAAACCGCTCACACTGTACTTCCCATTGAGACACATGAACAATCCCTCGCAAGCGTTTTCTCGTAGCTCAATTTTAGACCCCGGCGCAAGCGTTAGAAATTTCTATGGGGTCACGGAAATGGGCCAAATTTTGACCCCCCATATCTCGAAGCCTAATTGTCCGATCGACTTGAAATTTGAAACGTGGCCTAACAGGGTTTCGGCCTTCCTCCTCATGCTCGCCAATCGCGGCTCACCATGGGGGTCCAGGCCTTTTCGCCGTAATGTTAAAACAAAAACTTGCGAATATCTCCGAAACGGTTCGATAGAATGTCGCAAATTTTGGTGTGAAAGGGCTCCCTATTTTTACCTACAAACCCTCCAAATTTGGTGGTCCTAGCTTCCATAGTTTTTTTATGGGGAATTTTTGAATGTTTAAAAAATAGGCAAAAATTCGAACGGAAATTCCGTACAGAAACTCCATTCGCGAATTTTAAAAATCCGAGATAGCCAAAATGTTGCTCTCGAAGAGTACATCAATTTAAAAAAAAGGTTTCTCTCTAGGCGCAATAGGACCCGACTTTCATAGGGTCAAAGTTCACGAATTTGACTCATTTCGGCCGCGACAATTCCCTATAACCGTTGCACCGAATTTGAAACCGCTCACACAGTACTTCCCATTGAGACACATGAACAATCCCCCGCAAGCGTTTTCTCGTAGCTCAATTTTTGACCCCGGCGCAAGAGTTAGAAATTTCTATGGGGTCACGGAAATGGGCCAAATTTTGACCCCCCATATCTCGGGGCCTAATTGTCCGATCGACTTGAAACGTGGCCTAACAGGGTTTCGGCCTTCCTCCTCATGCTCGCCAATCGCGGCTCACCATGGGGGTCCAGGCCTTTTCGTCGTAATGTTAAAACAAAAACTCGCGAATATCTCCGAAACGGTTCGATAGAATGTCGCAAATTTTGGTGTGAAAGGGCTCCCTATTTTTACCTACAAACCCTCCAAATTTGGTGGTCCTAGCTTCCATAGTTTTTTTATGGCGAATTTTTGAATGTTTAAAAAATAGGCAAAAATTCGAACGGAAATTCCGTACAGAAACTCCATTCGCGAATTTTAAAAATCCGAGATACCCAAAATGTTGCTCTCGAACAGTACATCAATTTAAAAAAAAGGTTTCTCTCTAGGCCCAATAGGACCCGACTTTCATAGGGTCAAAGTTCACGAATTTGACTCATTTCGCCCGCGACAATTCCCTATAACCGTTGCACCTGAATTTCAAACCGCTCACACAGTACTTCCCATTGAGACACATGAACAATCCCTCGCAAGCGTTTTCTCGTAGCTCAATTTTTGACCCCGGCGCAAGCGTTAGAAATTTCTATGGGGTCACGGAAATGGGCCAAATTTTGACCCCCCATATCTCTGGCCCTAATTGTCCGATCGACTTGAAATTTATAATGTGGCCTAACAAGGTTTCGGCCTTCCTCCCCATGCTCGCCAATCGCACATCACCATGGGGGGTCATATCACCATAGGCACATCACCATAGTTTTTTTATGGCGAATTTTTGAATGTTTAAAAATTAGGCAAAAATTCGAACGGAAATTCCGTACAGAAACTCCATTCGCGAATTTTAAAAATCCGAGATAGCCAAAATGTTGCTCTCGAAGAGTACATCAATTTAAAAAAAAGGTTTCTCTCTAGGCCCAATAGGACCCGACTTTCATAGGGTCAAAGTTCACGAATTTGACTCATTTCGGCCGCGACAATTCCCTATAACCGTTGCACCGAATTTCAAACCGCTCACACTGTACTTCCCATTGAGACACATGAACAATCCCTCGCAAGCGTTTTCTCGTAGCTCAATTTTAGACCCCGGCGCAAGCGTTAGAAATTTCTATGGGGTCACGGAAATGGGCCAAATTTTGACCCCCCATATCTCGAAGCCTAATTGTCCGATCGACTTGAAATTTGAAACGTGGCCTAACAGGGTTTCGGCCTTCCTCCTCATGCTCGCCAATCGCGGCTCACCATGGGGGTCCAGGCCTTTTCGCCGTAATGTTAAAACAAAAACTTGCGAATATCTCCGAAACGGTTCGATAGAATGTCGCAAATTTTGGTGTGAAAGGGCTCCCTATTTTTACCTACAAACCCTCCAAATTTGGTGGTCCTAGCTTCCATAGTTTTTTTATGGGGAATTTTTGAATGTTTAAAAAATAGGCAAAAATTCGAACGGAAATTCCGTACAGAAACTCCATTCGCGAATTTTAAAAATCCGAGATAGCCAAAATGTTGCTCTCGAAGAGTACATCAATTTAAAAAAAAGGTTTCTCTCTAGGCGCAATAGGACCCGACTTTCATAGGGTCAAAGTTCACGAATTTGACTCATTTCGGCCGCGACAATTCCCTATAACCGTTGCACCGAATTTCAAACCGCTCACACAGTACTTCCCATTGAGACACATGAACAATCCCCCGCAAGCGTTTTCTCGTAGCTCAATTTTTGACCCCGGCGCAAGAGTTAGAAATTTCGATGGGGTCACGGAAATGGGCCAAATTTTGACCCCCCATATCTCGGGCCCTAATTGTCCGATCGACTTGAAATTTGAAACGTGGCCTAACAGGGTTTCGGCCTTCCTCCTCATGCTCGCCAATCGCGGATCACCATGGGGGTCCAGGCCTTTTCGCCGTAATGTTAAAACAAAAACTCGCGAATATCTCCGAAACGGTTCGATAGAATGTCGCAAATTTTGGTGTGAAAGGGCTCCCTATTTTTACCTACAAACCCTCCAAATTTGGTGGTCCTAGCTTCCATAGTTTTGTTTATGGCGAATTTTTGAATGTTTAAAATATAGACCAAAATTCGAACGGAAATTCCCTACAGAAACTCTATTCGCGAATTTTAAAAATCCGAGATAGCCAAAATGTTGCTCTCGAAGAGTACATCAATTTTAATAAAAAAGGTTTCTCTCTGGGCCCAATAGGACCCGTCTTTCATAGGTTCAAAGTTCACGAATTTGACTCATTTCGGCTGCGACTATAACCGTTGCACCGAATTTCAAACCGCTCACACAGTACTTCCCATTGAGACACATGAAGAATCCCCCGCAAGCGTTTTCTCGTAGCTCAATTTTTGACCCCGGCGCAAGCGTTAGAAATTTCTATGGGGTCACGGAAATGGGCCAAATTTTGACCCCCCATATCTCGGGCCCTAATTGTCCGATCGACTTGAAATTTGAAACGTGGCCTAACAGGGTTTCGGCCTTCCTCCTCATGCTCGCCAATCGCGGATCACCATGGGGGTCCAGGCCTTTTCGCCGTAATGTTAAAACAAAAACTCGCGAATATCTCCGAAACGGTTCGATAGAATGTCGCAAATTTTGGTGTGAAAGGGCTCCCTATTTTTACCTACAAACCCTCCAAATTTGGTGGTCCTAGCTTCCATAGTTTTTTTATGGCGAATTTTTGAATGTTTAAAAAATAGGCAAAAATTCGAACGGAAATTCCGTACAGAAACTCCATTCGCGAATTTTAAAAATCCGAGATAGCCAAAATGTTGCTCTCGAAGAGTACATCAATTTAAAAAAAAGGTTTCTCTCTAGGCCCAATAGGACCCGACTTTCATAGGGTCAAAGTTCACGAATTTGACTCATTTCGGCCGCGACAATTCCCTATAACCGTTGCACCGAATTTCAAACCGCTCACACAGTACTTCCCATTGAGACACATGAACAATCCCTCGCAAGCGTTTTCTCGTAGCTCAATTTTTGACCCCGGCGCAAGCGTTAGAAATTTCTATGGGGTCACGGAAATGGGCCAAATTTTGACCCCCCATATCTCGGGCCCTAATTGTCCGATCGACTTGAAATTTATAACGTGGCCTAACAAGGTTTCGGCCTTCCTCCCCATGCTCGCCAAACGCACATCACCATGGGGGGTCATATCACCATAGGCACATCACCATAGTTTTTTTATGGCGAATTTTTGAATGTTTAAAAAATAGGCAAAAATTCGAACGGAAATTCCGTACAGAAACTCCATTCGCGAATTTTAAAAATCCGAGATAGCCAAAATGTTGCTCTCGAAGAGTACATCAATTTTAATAAAAAAGGTTTCTCTCTAGGCCCAATAGGACCCGACTTTCATAGGGTCAAAGTTCACGAATTTGACTCATTTCGGCCGCGACAATTCAATATAACCGTTGCACCGAATTTCAAACCGCTCACACTGTACTTCCCATTGAGACACATGAACAATCCCTCGCAAGCGTTTTCTCGTAGCTCAATTTTTGACCCCGGCGCAAGCGTTAGAAATTTCTATGGGGTCACGGAAATGGGCCAAATTTTGACCCCCCATATCTCGGGGCCTAATTGTCCGATCGACTTGAAATTTGAAACGTGGCCTAACAGGGTTTCGGCCTTCCTCCTCATGCTCGCCAATCGCGGCTCAACATGGGGGTCCAGGCCTTTTCGCCGTAATGTTAAAACAAAAACTCGCGAATATCTCCGAAACGGTTCGATAGAATGTCGCAAATTTTGGTGTGAAAGGGCTCCCTATTTTTACCTACAAACCCTCCAAATTTGGTGGTCCTAGCTTCCATAGTTTTTTTATGGCAAATTTTTGAATGTTTAAAAAATAGGCAAAAATTCGAACGGAATTTCCCTACAGAAACTCCATTCGCGAATTTTAAAAATCTGAGATAGCCAAAATGTTGCTCTCGAAGAGTACATCAATTTAAGAAAAAACGTTTCTCTCTAGGCCCAATAGGACCCGACTTTCATAGGGTCAAAGTTCACGAATTTGACACATTTCGGCCGCGACAATTCCCTATAACCGTTGCACCGAATTTCAAACCGCTCACACAGTACTTCCCATTGAGACACATGAACAATCCCCCGCAAGCGTTTTCTCGTAGCTCAATTTTTGACCCCGGCGCAAGCGTTAGAAATTTCGATGGGGTCACGGAAATGGGCCAAACTTTGACCCCCCATATCTCGGGCCCTAACTGTCCGATCGACTTGAAATTTGAAACGTGGCCTAACAGGGTTTCGGCCTTCCTCCTCATGCTCGCCAATCGCGGCTCACCATGGGGGTCCAGGCCTTTTCGCCGTAATGTTAAAACAAATCCTCGCGAATATCTCCGAAACGGTTCGATAGAATGTCGCAAATTTTGGTGTGAAAGGGCTCCCTATTTTTACCTACAAACCCTCCAAATTTGGTGGTCCTAGCTTCCATAGTTTTTTTATGGCGAATTTTTGAATGTTTAAAAACTAGGCAAAATTTCGAACGGAAATTCCGTACAGAAACTCCATTCGCGAATTTTAAAAATCCGAGATAGCCAAAATGTTGCTCTCGAAGAGTACATCAATTTTAAAAAAAAGGTTTCTCTCTGGGCCCAATAGGACCCGACTTTCATAGGTTCACACTTCACGAATTTGACTCATTTCGGCTGCGACAATTCCCTATAACCGTTGCACCGAATTTCAAACCGCTCACACAGTACTTCCCATTGAGACACATGAACAATCCCCCGCAAGCGTTTTCTCGTAGCTCAATTTTTGACCCCGCCGCAAGCGTTAGAAATTTCGATAGGGTCACGGAAATGGGCCAAATTTTGACCCCCCATATCTCGGGCCCTAATTGTCCGATCGACATGAAATTTGAAACGTGGCCTAACAAGGTTTCGGCCTTCCTCCCCATGCTCGCCAATCGCACATCACCATGGGGGGTCATATCACCATAGGCACATCACCATAGTTTTTTTATGGCGAATTTTTGAATGTTTAAAAAATAGGCAAAAATTCGAATGGAAATTCCGTACAGAAACTCCATTCGCGAATTTTAAAAATCCGAGATAGCCAAAATGTTGCTCTCGAAGAGTACATCAATTTAAAAAAAAGGTTTCTCTCTAGGCCCAATAGGACCCGACTTTCATAGGGTCAAAGTTCACGAATTTGACTCATTTCGGCCGCGACAATTTCCTATAACCGTTGCACCGAATTTCAAACCGCTCACACAGTACTTCCCATTGAGACACATGAACAATCCCTCGCAAGCGTTTTCTCGTAGCTCAATTTTTGACCCCGGCGCAAGCGTTAGAAATTTCTATGGGGTCACGGAAATGGGCCAAATTTTGACCCCCCATATCTCGGGGCCTAATTGTCCGATCGACTTGAAATTTGAAACGTGGCCTAACAGAGTTTCGGCCTTCCTCCTCATGCTCGCCAATCGCGGCTCACCATGGGGGTCCAGGCCTTTTCGCCGTAATGTTAAAACAAAAACTCGCGAATATCTCCGAAACGGTTCGATAGAATGTCGCAAATTTTGGTGTGAAAGGGCTCCCTATTTTTACCTACAAACCCTCCAAATTTGGTGGTCCTAGCTTCCATAGTTTTTTTTATGGCGAATTTTTGAATGTTTAAAAAATAGGCAAAAATTCGAACGGAAATTCCGTACAGAAACTCCATTCGCGAATTTTAAAAATCCGACATAGCCAAAATGTTGCTCTCGAAGAGTACATCAATTTAAAAAAATGGTTTCTCTCTAGGCCCAATAGGACCCGACTTTCATAGGGTCAAAGTTCACGAATTTGACTCATTTCGGCTGCGACTATAACCGTTGCACCGAATTTCAAACCGCTCACACAGTACTTCCCATTGAGACACATGAACAATCCCCCGCAAGCGTTTTCTCGTAGCTCAATTTTTGACCCCAGCGCAAGCGTTAGAAATTTCTATGGGGTCACGGAAATGGGCCAAATTTTGACCCCCCATATCTCGGGCCCTAATTGTCCGATCGACTTGAAATTTGAAACGTGGCCTAACAGGGTTTAGGCCTTCCTCCTCATGCTCGCCAATCGCGGCTCACCATGGGGGTCCAGGCCTTTTCGCCGTAATGTTAAAACAAAAACTCGCGAATACTCCGAAACGGTTCGATAGAATGTCGGAAATTTTGGTGTGAAAGGGCTCCCTATTTTTACCTACAAACCCTCCAAATTTGGTGGTCCTAGCTTCCATAGTTTTTTTATGGCGAATTTTTGAATGTTTAAAAAATAGGCAAAAATTCGAACGGAAATTCCGTACAGAAACTCCATTCGCGAATTTTAAAAATCCGAGATAGCCAAAATGTTGCTCTCGAAGAGTACATCAATTTAAAAAAAAGGTTTCTCTCTAGACCCAATAGGACCCGACTTTCATAGGTTCAAACTTCACGAATTTGACTCATTTCGGCCGCGACAATTCCCTATAACCGTTGCACCAAATTTCAAACCGCTCACACAGTACTTCCCATTGAGACACATGAACAATCCCCCGCAAGCGTTTTCTCGTAGCTCAATTTTTGACCCCGCCGCAAGCGTTAGAAATTTCGATAGGGTCACGGAAATGGGCCAAATTTTGACCCCCCATATCTCGGGCCCTAATTGTCCGATCGACATGAAATTTGAAACGTGGCCTAACAAGGTTTCGGCCTTCCTCCTCATGCTCGCCAATCGCGGCTCACCATGGGGGTCCAGGCCTTTTCGCCGTAATGTTAAAACAAAAACTCGCGAATATCTCCGAAGCGATTCGATAGAATGTCGCAAATTTTGGTGTGAAAGGGCTCCCTATTTTTTCCTACAACCCTCCAAATTTGGTGGTCCTAGCTTCCACAGTTTTTTTATGGCGAATTTTTGAAGGTTTAAAAAATAGCCCAAAAATCGAACGGAAATTTCCTACAGAAACTCCATTCGCGAATTTTAAAAATCCGAGATAGACTAAATGTTCCTCTCGAAGAGTACATCAATTTTAAAAAAAAGTTTCTCTCTAGGCCCAATAGGACCCGACTTTCATAGGGTCAAAGTTCACGAATTTGACACATTTCGGCCGCGACAATGGCCTATAACCGTTGCACCGAATTTCAAACCGCTCACACAGTACTTCCCATTGAGACATACGAACAATCCCCCGCAAGCGTTTTCTCGTAGCTCAATTTTTGACCCCGGCGCAAGCGTCCGATATTTCGATGGGGTCACGGAAATGGTCACGGAAATGGGCCAAACATTTACACCCCCATATCTCGGGCCCTAATTCTCCGATCGACTTGAAATTTGAAACGTGGCCTAACAGGGTTTCGGCCTTCCTCCTCATGCTCGCCAATCGCGGCTCACCATGGGGGTCCAGGCCTTTTCGCCGTAATGTTAAAACAAAAACTCGCGAATATCTCCGAAACGGTTCGATAGAATGTCGCAAATTTTGGTGTGAAAGGGCTCCCTATTTTTACATACAAACCCTCCAAATTTGGTGGTCCTAGCTTCCATAGTTTTTTTATGGCAAATTTTTGAATGTTTAAAAAATAGGCAAAAATTCGAACGGAAATTCCCTACAGAAACTCCATTCGCGAATTTTAAAAATCCGAGATAGCCAAAATGTTGCTCTCGAAGACTACATCAATTTAAAAAAAAGGTTTCTCTCTAGACCCAATAGGACCCGAGTTTCATAGGGTCAAAGTTCACGAATTTGACTCATTTCGGCCGCGACAATTCCCTATAACCGTTGCACCGAATTTCAAACCGCTCACACAGTACTTCCCATTGAGACACATGAACAATCCCCCGCAAGCGTTTTCTCGTAGCTCAATTTTTTGACCCCGCCGCAAGCGTTAGAAATTTCGATAGGGTCACGGAAATGGGCCAAACTTTGACCCCCAATATCTCGGGCCCTAATTGTCCGATCGACATGAAATTTGAAACGTGGCCTAACAAGGTTTCGGCCCTCCTCCCCATGCTCGCCAATCGCGTCTCACCATGGGGGTCCAGGCCTTTTCGCCGTAATGTTAAAACAAAAACCCGCGAATATCTCCGAAACGGTTCGATAGAATGTCGCAAATTCTGGTGTGAAAGGGCTCCCTATTTTTACCTACAAACCCTCCAAATTTGGTGGTCCTAGCTTCTATAGTTTTTTTATGGCGAATTTTTGAATGTTTAAAAAATAGGCAAAAATTCGAACGGAAATTCCGTACAGAAACTCCATTCGCGAATTTTAAAAATCCGAGATAGCCAAAATGTTGCTCTCGAAGAGTACATCAATTTAAAAAAAAGGTTTCTCTCTAGGCCCAATAGGATCCGAGTTTCATAGGGTCAAAGTTCACGAATTTGACACATTTCGGCCGCGACAATTCCCTATAACCGTTGCACCGAATTTCAAACCGCTCACACAGTACTTCCCATTGAGACACATGAACAATCCCCCGCAAGAGTTTTCTCGTAGCTCAATTTTTGACCCCGGCGCAAGCGTACGAAATTTCGATGGGGTCACGGAAATGTGCCAAACTTTGACCCCCCATATCTCGGGCCCTAATTGTCCGATCGACTTGAAATTTTAAACGTGGCCTAACAGGGTTTCGGCCTTCCTCCCCATGCTCGCCAATCGCGGCTCACCATGGGGGGTCCAGGCCTTTTCGCCGTAATGTTAAAACAAAAACTCGCGAATATCTCCGAAACGGTTCGATAGAATGTCGCAAATTTTGGTGTGAAAGGGCTCCCTATTTTTACATACAAACCCTCCAAATTTGGTGGTCCTAGCTTCCACAGTTTTTTATGGCGAATTTGTGAAGTTTTAAAAAATAGCCCAAAAATCGAACGGAAATTTCCTACAGAAACTCCCTTCGCGAATTTTAAAAATCCGAGATAGCCTAAATGTTCCTCTCGAAGAGTACATCAATTTTAAAAAAAAGTTTCTCTCTAGGCCCAATAGGACCCGACTTTCATAGGGTCAAAGTTCACGAATTTGACACATTTCGGCCGCGACAATGGCCTATAACCGTTGCACCGAATTTCAAACCGCTCACACAGTACTTCCCATTGAGACATACGAACAATCCCCCGCAAGCGTTTTCTCGTAGCTCAATTTTTGACCCCGGCGCAAGCGTCCGAAATTTCGATGGGGTCACGGAAATGGTCACGGAAATGGGCCAAACATTTACACCCCCATATCTCGGGCCCTAATTCTCCGATCGACTTGAAATTTGAAACGTGGCCTAACAGGGTTTCGGCCTTCCTCCTCATGCTCGCCAATCGCGGCTCACCATGGGGGTCCAGGCCTTTTCGCCGTAATGTTAAAACAAAAACTCGCGAATATCTCCGAAACGGTTCGATAGAATGTCGCAAATTTTGGTGTGAAAGGGCTCCCTATTTTTACATACAAACCCTCCAAATTTGGTGGTCCTAGCTTCCATAGTTTTTTTATGGCAAATTTTTGAATGTTTAAAAAATAGGCAAAAATTCGAACGGAAATTCCCTACAGAAACTCCATTCGCGAATTTTAAAAATCCGAGATAGCCAAAATGTTGCTCTCGAAGACTACATCAATTTAAAAAAAAGGTTTCTCTCTAGACCCAATAGGACCCGAGTTTCATAGGGTCAAAGTTCACGAATTTGACTCATTTCGGCCGCGACAATTCCCTATAACCGTTGCACCGAATTTCAAACCGCTCACACAGTACTTCCCATTGAGACACATGAACAATCCCCCGCAAGCGTTTTCTCGTAGCTCAATTTTTTGACCCCGCCGGAAGCGTTAGAAATTTCGATAGGGTCACGGAAATGGGCCAAACTTTGACCCCCCATATCTCGGGCCCTAATTGTCCGATCGACATGAAATTTGAAACGTGGCCTAACAAGGTTTCGGCCCTCATCCCCATGCTCGCCAATCGCGTCTCACCATGGGGGTCCAGGCCTTTTCGCCGTAATGTTAAAACAAAAACCCGCGAATATCTCCGAAACGGTTCGATAGAATGTCGCAAATTCTGGTGTGAAAGGGCTCCCTATTTTTACCTACAAACCCTCCAAATTTGGTGGTCCTAGCTTCCACAGTTTTTTATGGCGAATTTGTGAAGTTTTAAAAAATAGCCCAAAAATCGAACGGAAATTTCCTACAGAAACTCCCTTCGCGAATTTTAAAAATCCGAGATAGCCTAAATGTTCCTCTCGAAGAGTACATCAATTTTAAAAAAAAGTTTCTCTCTAGGCCCAATAGGACCCGACTTTCATAGGGTCAAAGTTCACGAATTTGACACATTTCGGCCGCGACAATGGCCTATAACCGTTGCACCGAATTTCAAACCGCTCACACAGTACTTCCCATTGAGACATACGAACAATCCCCCGCAAGCGTTTTCTCGTAGCTCAATTTTTGACCCCGGCGCAAGCGTCCGAAATTTCGATGGGGTCACGGAAATGGTCACGGAAATGGGCCAAACTTTTACACCTCCATATCTCGGGCCCTAATTCTCCGATCGACTTGAAATTTGAAACGTGGCCTAACAGGGTTTCGGCCTTCCTCCGCATGCTCGCCAATCGCGGCTCACCATGGGGGGTCCAGGCCTTTTCGCCGTAATGTTAAAAAAAAACTCGCGAATATCTCCGAAACGGTTCGATAGAATGTCGCAAATTTTGGTGTGAAAGGGCTCCCTATTTTTACCTACAAACCCTCCAAATTTGGTGGTCCTACCTTCCATAGTTTTTTTATGGCGAATATTTGAATGTTTAAAAAATAGGCAAAAATTCGAACGGAAATTCCGTACAGAAACTCCATTCGCGAATTTTAAAAATCCGAGATAGCCAAAATGTTCCTCTCGAAGAGTACATCAATTTTAAAGAAAAAGGTTTCTCTCTGGGCCCAATAGGACCCGACTTTCATAGGGTCAAAGTTCACGAATTTGACTCATTTCGGCCGCGACAATTCCCTATAACCGTTGCACCGAATTTCAAACCGCTCACACAGTACTTCCCATTGAGACACATGAACAATCCCCCGCAAGCATTTTCTCGTAGCTCAATTTTTGACCCCGGCGCAAGCGTTAGAAATTTCGATAGGGTCACGGAAATGGGCCAAACTTTGACCCCCCATATCTCGGGCCCTAATTGTCCGATCGACTTGAAATTTGAAACGTGGCCTAACAAGGTTTCGGCCTTCCTCCCCATGCTCGCCAATCGCACATCACCATGGGGGGTCCGGGCCTTTTCGCCGTAATGTTAAAACAAAAACCCGCGAATATCTCCGAAAAGGTTCGATAGAATGTCGCAAATTTTGGTGTGAAAGGTCTCCCTATTTTTACCTACAAACCCTCCAAATTTGGTGGTCCTAGCTTCCATAGTTTTTTTATGGCGAATTTTTGAATGTTTAAAAAATAGGCAAAAATTCGAACGGAAATTCCGTACAGAAACTCCATTCGCGAATTTTAAAAATCCGAGATAGCCAAAATGTTGCTCTCGAAGAGTACATCAATTTTAAAAAAAATTTCTCTCTAGGCCCAATAGGACCCGACTTTCATAGGGTCAAAGTTCACGAATTTAACACATTTCGGCCGCGACAATTCCCTATAACCGTTGCACCGAATTTCAAACCGCTCACACAGTACTTCCCATTGAGACATACGAACAATCCCCCGCAAGCGTTTTCTCGTAGCTCAATTTTTGACCCCGGCGCAAGCGTGCGAAATTTCGATGGGGTCACGGAAATGGTCACGGAAATGGGCCAAACTTTTACACCTCCATATCTCGGGCCCTAATTCTCCGATCGACTTGAAATTTGAAACGTGGCCTAACAGGGTTTCGGCCTTCCTCCGCATGCTCGCCAATCGCGGCTCACCATGGGGGGTCCAGGCCTTTTCGCCGTAATGTTAAAAAAAAACTCGCGAATATCTCCGAAACGGTTCGATAGAATGTCGCAAATTTTGGTGTGAAAGGGCTCCCTATTTTTACCTACAAACCCTCCAAATTTGGTGGTCCTACCTTCCATAGTTTTTTTATGGCGAATATTTGAATGTTTAAAAAATAGGCAAAAATTCGAACGGAAATTCCGTACAGAAACTCCATTCGCGAATTTTAAAAATCCGAGATAGCCAAAATGTTCCTCTCGAAGAGTACATCAATTTTAAAAAAAAAGGTTTCTCTCTGGGCCCAATAGGACCCGACTTTCATAGGGTCAAAGTTCACGAATTTGACTCATTTCGGCCGCGACAATTCCCTATAACCGTTGCACCGAATTTCAAACCGCTCACACAGTACTTCCCATTGAGACACATGAACAATCCCCCGCAAGCATTTTCTCGTAGCTCAATTTTTGACCCCGGCGCAAGCGTTAGAAATTTCGATAGGGTCACGGAAATGGGCCAAACTTTGACCCCCCATATCTCGGGCCCTAATTGTCCGATCGACTTGAAATTTGAAACGTGGCCTAACAAGGTTTCGGCCTTCCTCCCCATGCTCGCTAATCGCACATCACCATGGGGGGTCCGGGCCTTTTCGCCGTAATGTTAAAACAAAAACCCGCGAATATCTCCGAAAAGGTTCGATAGAATGTCGCAAATTTTGGTGTGAAAGGGCTCCCTATTTTTACATACAAACCCTCCAAATTTGGTGGTCCTAGCTTCCATAGTTTTTTTATGGCGAATTTTTGAATGTTTAAAAAATAGGCAAAAATTCGAACTGAAATTCCCTACAGAAACTCCATTCGCGAATTTTAAAAATCCGAGATAGCCAAAATGTTCCTCTCGAAGAGTACATCAATTTTAAAAAAAAGTTTCTCTCTAGGCCCAATAGGACCCGACTTTCATAGGGTCAAAGTTCACGAATTTGACACATTTCGGCCGCGACAATGGCCTATAACCGTTGCACCGAATTTCAAACCGCTCACACAGTACTTCCCATTGAGACATACGAACAATCCCCCGCAAGCGTTTTCTCGTAGCTCAATTTTTGACCCCGGCGCAAGCGTCCGAAATTTCGATGGGGTCACGGAAATGGGCCAAATTTTGACCCCCCATATCTCGGGCCCTAATTGTCCGATCGACTTGAAATTTGAAACGTGGCCTAACAAGGTTTCGGCCTTCCTCCCCATGCTCGCCAATCGCGGATCGCCATGGGGAGTCCGGGGCTTTTCGCCGTAATGTTAAAACAAAAACCCGCGAATATCTCCAAAACGGTTCGATAGAATGTCGCAAATTTTGGTGTGAAAGGGCTCCCTATTGTTACCTACAAACCCTCCAAATTTGCTGGTCCTAGCTTCCATAGTTTTTTATGGCGAATTTTTGAATGTTTAAAAAATAGGCAAAAAATCGAACGGAAATTCCCTACAGAAACTCCATTCGCGAATTTTAAAAATCCGAGATAGCCAAAATGTTGTTCTCGAAGAGTACATCAATTTTAAAAAAAAAGATTTCTCTCTGGGCCCAATAGGACCCGACTTTCATAGGTTCAAAGTTCACGAATTTGACTCATTTCGGCCGCGACAATTCCCTATAACCGTTGCACCGAATTTCAAACCGCTCACACAGTACTTCCCATTGAGACACATGAACAATCCCCCGCAAGCGTTTTCTGGTAGCTCAATTTTTGACCCCGGCGCAAGCGTTAGAAATTTCGATGGGGTCACGGAAATGGGCCAAATTTTGACCCCCCATATCTCAGGCCCTAATTGTCCGATCGACTTGAAATTTGAAACGTGGCCTAACAAGGTTTCGGCCTTCCTCCCCATGCTCGCCAATCGCGGATCACCATGGGGGTTCCGGGCCTTTTCGCCGTAATGTTCAAACAAAAACCCGCGAATATCTCCGAAACGGTTCGATAGAATGTCGCAAATTTTGGTGTGAAAGGGCTCCCTATTTTTACATACAAACCCTCCAAATTTGGTGGTCCTAGCTTCCATAGTTTTTTTATGGCGAATTTTTGAATGTTTAAAAAATAGCCCAAAAATCGAACGGAAATTTCCTACAGAAACTAGATTCGCGAAATTTAAAAATCCGAGATAGACAAAATGTTCCTCTCGAAGAGTACATGAATTTTAAAAAAAAGTTTCTCTCTAGGCCCAATAGGACCCGACTTTCATAGGGTCAAAGTTCACGAATTTGACACATTTCGGCCGCGACAATGGCCTATAACCGTTGCACCGAATTTCAAACCGCTCACACAGTACTTCCCATTGAGACATACGAACAATCCCCCGCAAGCGTTTTCTCGTAGCTCAATTTTTGACCCCGGCGCAAGCGTCCGAAATTTCGATGGGGTCACGGAAATGGGCCAAATTTTCACCCCCCATATCTCGGGCCCTAATTGTCCGATCGAATTGGAATTTGAAACGTGGCCTAACAAGGTTTCGGCCTTCCTCCCCATGCTCGCCAATCGCGGATCGCCATGGGGGGTCCGGGCCTTTTCGCCGTAATGTTAAAACAAAAACCCGCGAATATCTCCAAAACGGTTCGATAGAATGTCGCAAATTTTGGTGTGAAAGGGCTCCCTATTGTTACCTACAAACCCTCCAAATTTGCTGGTCCTAGCTTCCATAGTTTTTTTATGGCGAATTTTTGAATGTTTAAAAAATAGGCAAAAATTCGAAAGGAAATTCCCTACAGAAATTCCATTCGCGAATTTTAAAAATCCGAGATAGCCAAAATGTTGCTCTCGAAGCGTACATCAATTTAAAAAAAAGTTTTCTCTCTAGGCCAATTGGACCCGACTTTCATAGGGTCAAAGTTCACGAATTTGACTCATTTCGGCCGCGACAATTCCCTATAACCGTTGCACCGAATTTCAAACCGCTCCCACAGTACTTCTCATTGAGACACATGAACAATCCCCCGCAAGCGTTTTCTCGTAGCTCAATTTTTGACCCCGGCGCAAGCGTCCGAAATTTCGATGGAGTCACGGAAATGGTCCCGGAAATGGGCCAAACTTTTAAACCCCCATATCTCGGGCCCTAATTCTCCGATCGACTTGAAATTTGAAACGTGGCCTAACAGGGTTTCGGCCTTCCTCCGCATGCTCGCCAATCGCGGCTCACCATGGGGGGTCCAGGCCTTTTCGCCGTAATGTTAAAACAAAAACTCGCGAATAACTCCGAAACGGTTCGATAGAATGTCGCAAATTTTGGTGTGAAAGGGCTCCCTATTTTTACGTACAATCCCTCCAAATTTGGTGGTCCTAGCTTCCATAGTTTTTTATGGCGAATTTTTGAATGTTTAAAAAATAGGCAAAAATTCGAACGGAAATTCCGTACAGAAACTCCATTCGCGAATTTTAAAAATCCGAGATAGCCAAAATGTTGCTCTCGAAGAGTACATCAATTTAAAAAAAAGGTTTCTCTCTAGGCCCAATAGGATCCGACTTTCATAGGGTCAAATGTCACTAATTTGACACATTTCGGCCGCGACAATTCCCTATAACCGTTGCACCGAATTTCAAACCGCCCACACAGTACTTCCCATTGAGACACATGAACAATCCCCCGCAAGCGTTTTCTCGTAGCTCAATGTTTGACCCCGGCGCAAGCGTTAGAAATTTCGATGGGGTCACGGAAATGGGCCAAACTTTGACCCCCCATATCTCGGGCCCTAATTGTCCGATCGACTTGAAATTTGAAACGTGGCCTAACAGGGTTTCGGCCTTCCTCCCCATGCTCGCCAATCGCGGCTCACCATGGGGGGTCCAGGCCTTTTCGCCGTAATGTTAAAACAAAAACTCGCGAATATCTCCGAAACGGTTCGATAGAATGTCGCAAATTTTGGTGTGAAAGGGCTCCCTATTTTTACCTACAAACCCTCGAAATTTGGTGGTCCTAGCTTCCATAGTTTTTTTATGGCGAATTTTTGAATATTTAAAAAATAGGCAAAAATTCGAACGGAAATTCCGTACAGAAACTCCATTCGCGAATTTTAAAAATCCGAGATAGCCAAAATGTTGCTCTCGAAGAGTACATCAATATTAAAAAAAAGGTTTCTTTCTGGGCCCAATAGGACCCGACTTTCATAGGGTCAAAGTTCACGAATTTGACTCATTTCGGCCGCGACAATTCCCTATAACCGTTGCACCGAATTTCAAACCGCTCACACAGTACTTCCCATTGAGACACATGAACAATCCCCCGCAAGCGTTTTCTCGTAGCTCAATTTTTGACCCCGGCGCAAGCGTTAGAAATTTCGATGGGGTCACGGAAACGGGCCAAATTTTGACCCCCCATATCTCGGGCCCTAATTGTCCGATCGACTTGAAATTTGAAACGTGGCCTAACAAGGTTTCGGCCTTCCTCCCCATGCTCGCCAATCGCGGATCACCATGGGGGGTCCGGGCCTTTTCGCCGTAATGTTAAAACAAAAACCCTCGAATATCTCCGAAACGGTTCGATAGAATGTCGCAAATTTTGGTGTGAAAGGGCTCCCTATTTTTACCTACAAACCCTCCAAATTTGGTGGTCCTAGCTTCCATAGTTCTTTTATGGCAAATTTTTGAATGTTTAAAAAATAGGCAAAAATTCGAACGGAAATTCCGTACAGAAACTCCATTCACGAATTTTAAAAATCCGAGATAGCCAAAATGTTGCTCTCGAAGAGTACATCAATTTAAAAAAAAGTTTTCTCTCTAGGCCCAATAGGACCCGACTTTCATAGGGTCAAAATTCACGAATTTGACTCATTTCGGCCGCGACAATTCCCTATAACCGTTGCACCGAATTTCAAACCGCTCACACAGTACTTCCCATTGAGACACATGAACAATCCCCCGCAAGCGTTTTCTCGTAGCTCAATTTTTGACCCCGGCGCAAGCGTTAGAAATTTCGATGGGGTCACGGAAATGGGCCAAATTTTGACCCCCCATATCTCGGGCCCTAATTGTCCGATCGACTTGAAATTTGGAACGTGGCCTAACAAGGTTTCGGCCTTCCTCCACATGCTCGCCAATCGCGGATCACCATGGGGGGTCCGGGCCTTTTCGCCGTAATGTTAAAACAAAAACCCGCGAAAATCTCCGAAACGGTTCGATAGAATGTCGCAAATTTTGGTGTGAAAAAGCTCCCTATATTTACCTACAAACCCTCGAAATTTGGTGGTCCTAGCTTCCATAGTTTTTTTATGGCGAATTTTTGAATGTTTAAAAAATAGGCAAAAATTCGAACGGAAATTCCGTACAGAAACTCCATTCGCGAATTTTAAAAATCCGAAATAGCCAAAATGTTGCTCTCGAAGAGTACATCAATTTAAAAAAACGTTTTCTCTCTAGGTTCAATAGGACCCGACTTTCATAGGGTCAAAGTTCACGAATTTGACACATTTCGGCCGCGACAATGGCCTATAACCGTTGCACCGAATTTCAAACCGCTCACACAGTACTTCCCATTGAGACATACGAACAATCCCCCGCAAGCGTTTTCTCGTAGCTCAATTTTTGACCCCGGCGCAAGCGTCCGAAATTTCGATGGAGTCACGGAAATGGTCCCGGAAATGGGCCAAACTTTTAAACCCCCATATCTCGGGCCCTAATTCTCCGATCGACTTGAAATTTGAAACGTGGCCTAACAGGGTTTCGGCCTTCCTCCGCATGCTCGCCAATCGCGGCTCACCATGGGGGGTCCAGGCCTTTTCGCCGTAATGTTAAAACAAAAACTCGCGAATAACTCCGAAACGGTTCGATAGAATGTCGCAAATTTTGGTGTGAAAGGGCTCCCTATTTTTACGTACAATCCCTCCAAATTTGGTGGTCCTAGCTTTCATAGTTTTTTATGGCGAATTTTTGAATGTTTAAAAAATAGGCAAAAATTCGAACGGAAATTCCGTACAGAAACTCCATTCGCGAATTTTAAAAATCCGAGATAGCCAAAATGTTGCTCTCGAAGAGTACATCAATTTAAAAAAAAGGTTTCTCTCTAGGCCCAATAGGATCCGACTTTCATAGGGTCAAATGTCACTAATTTGACACATTTCGGCCGCGACAATTCCCTATAACCGTTGCACCGAATTTCAAACCGCCCACACAGTACTTCCCATTGAGACACATGAACAATCCCCCGCAAGCGTTTTCTCGTAGCTCAATGTTTGACCCCGGCGCAAGCGTTAGAAATTTCGATGGGGTCACGGAAATGGGCCAAACTTTGACCCCCCATATCTCGGGCCCTAATTGTCCGATCGACTTGAAATTTGAAACGTGGCCTAACAGGGTTTCGGCCTTCCTCCCCATGCTCGCCAATCGCGGCTCACCATGGGGGGTCCAGGCCTTTTCGCCGTAATGTTAAAACAAAAACTCGCGAATATCTCCGAAACGGTTCGATAGAATGTCGCAAATTTTGGTGTGAAAGGGCTCCCTATTTTTACCTACAAACCCTCGAAATTTGGTGGTCCTAGCTTCCATAGTTTTTTTATGGCGAATTTTTGAATATTTAAAAAATAGGCAAAAATTCGAACGGAAATTCCGTACAGAAACTCCATTCGCGAATTTTAAAAATCCGAGATAGCCAAAATGTTGCTCTCGAAGAGTACATCAATTTTAAAAAAAAGGTTTCTTTCTGGGCCCAATAGGACCCGACTTTCATAGGGTCAAAGTTCACGAATTTGACTCATTTCGGCCGCGACAATTCCCTATAACCGTTGCACCGAATTTCAAACCGCTCACACAGTACTTCCCATTGAGACACATGAACAATCCCCCGCAAGCGTTTTCTCGTAGCTCAATTTTTGACCCCGGCGCAAGCGTTAGAAATTTCGATGGGGTCACGGAAACGGGCCAAATTTTGACCCCCCATATCTCGGGCCCTAATTGTCCGATCGACTTGAAATTTGAAACGTGGCCTAACAAGGTTTCGGCCTTCCTCCCCATGCTCGCCAATCGCGGATCACCATGGGGGGTCCGGGCCTTTTCGCCGTAATGTTAAAACAAAAACCCTCGAATATCTCCGAAACGGTTCGATAGAATGTCGCAAATTTTGGTGTGAAAGGGCTCCCTATTTTTACCTACAAACCCTCCAAATTTGGTGGTCCTAGCTTCCATAGTTCTTTTATGGCAAATTTTTGAATGTTTAAAAAATAGGCAAAAATTCGAACGGAAATTCCGTACAGAAACTCCATTCACGAATTTTAAAAATCCGAGATAGCCAAAATGTTGCTCTCGAAGAGTACATCAATTTAAAAAAAAGTTTTCTCTCTAGGCCCAATAGGACCCGACTTTCATAGGGTCAAATTTCACGAATTTGACTCATTTCGGCCGCGACAATTCCCTATAACCGTTGCACCGAATTTCAAACCGCTCACACAGTACTTCCCATTGAGACACATGAACAATCCCCCGCAAGCGTTTTCTCGTAGCTCAATATTTGACCCCGGCGCAAGCGTTAGAAATTTCGATGGGGTCACGGAAATGGGCCAAATTTTGACCCCCCATATCTCGGGCCCTAATTCTCCGATCGACTTGAAATTTGGAACGTGGCCTAACAAGGTTTCGGCCTTCCTCCACATGCTCGCCAATCGCGGATCACCATGGGGGGTCCGGGCCTTTTCGCCGTAATGTTAAAACAAAAACCCGCGAAAATCTCCGAAACGGTTCGATAGAATGTCGCAAATTTTGGTGTGAAAAAGCTCCCTATATTTACCTACAAACCCTCGAAATTTGGTGGTCCTAGCTTCCATAGTTTTTTTATGGCGAATTTTTGAATGTTTAAAAAATAGGCAAAAATTCGAACGGAAACTCCGTACAGAAACTCCATTCGCGAATTTTAAAAATCCGAAATAGCCAAAATGTTGCTCTCGAAGAGTACATCAATTTAAAAAAACGTTTTCTCTCTAGGTTCAATAGGACCCGACTTTCATAGGGTCAAAGTTCACGAATTTGACACATTTCGGCCGCGACAATGGCCTATAACCGTTGCACCGAATTTCAAACCGCTCACACAGTACTTCCCATTGAGACATACGAACAATCCCCCGCAAGCGTTTTCTCGTAGCTCAATTTTTGACCCCGGCGCAAGCGTCCGAAATTTCGATGGGGTCACGGAAATGGGCCAAATTTTGACCCCCCATATCTCGGGCCCTAATTGTCCGATCGACTTGAAATTTGAAACGTGGCCTAACAAGGTTTCGGCCTTCCTCCCCATGCTCGCCAATCGCGGATCGCCATGGGGAGTCCGGGGCTTTTCGCCGTAATGTTAAAACAAAAACCCGCGAATATCTCCAAAACGGTTCGATAGAATGTCGCAAATTTTGGTGTGAAAGGGCTCCCTATCTTTAGATACAAACCCTCCAAATTTGCTGGTCCTAGCTTCCATAGTTTTTTATGGCGAATTTTTGAATGTTTAAAAAATAGGCAAAAAATCGAACGGAAATTCCCTACAGAAACTCCATTCGCGAATTTTAAAAATCCGAGATAGCCAAAATGTTGTTCTCGAAGAGTACATCAATTTTAAAAAAAAAGATTTCTCTCTGGGCCCAATAGGACCCGACTTTCATAGGTTCAAAGTTCACGAATTTGACTCATTTCGGCCGCGACAATTCCCTATAACCGTTGCACCGAATTTCAAACCGCTCACACAGTACTTCCCATTGAGACACATGAACAATCCCCCGCAAGCGTTTTCTGGTAGCTCAATTTTTGACCCCGGCGCAAGCGTTAGAAATTTCGATGGGGTCACGGAAATGGGCCAAATTTTGACCCCCCATATCTCAGGCCCTAATTGTCCGATCGACTTGAAATTTGAAACGTGGCCTAACAAGGTTTCGGCCTTCCTCCCCATGCTCGCCAATCGCGGATCACCATGGGGGTTCCGGGCCTTTTCGCCGTAATGTTCAAACAAAAACCCGCGAATATCTCCGAAACGGTTCGATAGAATGTCGCAAATTTTGGTGTGAAAGGGCTCCCTATTTTTACATACAAACCCTCCAAATTTGGTGGTCCTAGCTTCCATAGTTTTTTTATGGCGAATTTTTGAATGTTTAAAAAATAGCCCAAAAATCGAACGGAAATTTCCTACAGAAACTAGATTCGCGAAATTTAAAAATCCGAGATAGACAAAATGTTCCTCTCGAAGAGTACATGAATTTTAAAAAAATGTTTCTCTCTAGGCCCAATAGGACCCGACTTTCATAGGGTCAAAGTTCACGAATTTGACACATTTCGGCCGCGACAATGGCCTATAACCGTTGCACCGAATTTCAAACCGCTCACACAGTACTTCCCATTGAGACATACGAACAATCCCCCGCAAGCGTTTTCTCGTAGCTCAATTTTTGACCCCGGCGCAAGCGTCCGAAATTTCGATGGGGTCACGGAAATGGGCCAAATTTTGACCCCCCATATCTCAGGCCCTAATTGTCCGATCGACTTGAAATTTGAAACGTGGCCTAACAAGGTTTCGGCCTTCCTCCCCATGCTCGCCAATCGCGGATCGCCATGGGGGGTCCGGGCCTTTTCGCCGTAATGTTAAAACAAAAACCCGCGAATATCTCCAAAACGGTTCGATAGAATGTCGCAAATTTTGGTGTGAAAGGGCTCCCTATTGTTACCTACAAACCCTACAAATTTGCTGGTCCTAGCTTCCATAGTTTTTTTATGGCGAATTTTTGAATGTTTAAAAAATAGGCAAAAATTCGAAAGGAAATTCCCTACAGAAATTCCATTCGCGAATTTTAAAAATCCGAGATAGCCAAAATGTTGCTCTCGAAGCGTACATCAATTTAAAAAAAAGTTTTCTCTCTAGGCCAATTGGACCCGACTTTCATAGGGTCAAAGTTCACGAATTTGACTCATTTCGGCCGCGACAATTCCCTATAACCGTTGCACCGAATTTCAAACCGCTCACACAGTACTTCTCATTGAGACACATGAACAATCCCCCGCAAGCGTTTTCTCGTAGCTCAATTTTTGACCCCGGCGCAAGCGTCCGAAATTTCGATGGAGTCACGGAAATGGTCCCGGAAATGGGCCAAACTTTTAAACCCCCATATCTCGGGCCCTAATTCTCCGATCGACTTGAAATTTGAAACGTGGCCTAACAGGGTTTCGGCCTTCCTCCGCATGCTCGCCAATCGCGGCTCACCATGGGGGGTCCAGGCCTTTTCGCCGTAATGTTAAAACAAAAACTCGCGAATAACTCCGAAACGGTTCGATAGAATGTCGCAAATTTTGGTGTGAAAGGGCTCCCTATTTTTACGTACAATCCCTCCAAATTTGGTGGTCCTAGCTTCCATAGTTTTTTATGGCGAATTTTTGAATGTTTAAAAAATAGGCAAAAATTCGAACGGAAATTCCGTACAGAAACTCCATTCGCGAATTTTAAAAATCCGAGATAGCCAAAATGTTGCTCTCGAAGAGTACATCAATTTAAAAAAAAGGTTTCTCTCTAGGCCCAATAGGATCCGACTTTCATAGGGTCAAATGTCACTAATTTGACACATTTCGGCCGCGACAATTCCCTATAACCGTTGCACCGAATTTCAAACCGCCCACACAGTACTTCCCATTGAGACACATGAACAATCCCCCGCAAGCGTTTTCTCGTAGCTCAATGTTTGACCCCGGCGCAAGCGTTAGAAATTTCGATGGGGTCACGGAAATGGGCCAAACTTTGACCCCCCATATCTCGGGCCCTAATTGTCCGATCGACTTGAAATTTGAAACGTGGCCTAACAGGGTTTCGGCCTTCCTCCCCATGCTCGCCAATCGCGGATCACCATGGGGGGTCCGGGCCTTTTCGCCGTAATGTTAAAACAAAAACCCGCGAAAATCTCCGAAACGGTTCGATAGAATGTCGGAAATTTTGGTGTGAAAGGGCTCCCTATTTTTACCTACAAACCCTCCAAATTTGGTGGTCCTAGCTTCCATAGTTCTTTTATGGCAAATTTTTGAATGTTTAAAAAATAGGCAAAAATTCGAACGGAAATTCCGTACAGAAACTCCATTCGCGAATTTTAAAAATCCGAGATAGCCAAAATGTTGCTCTCGAAGAGTACATCAATTTTAAAATAAGGTTTCTCTCTGGGCCCAATAGGACCCGACTTTCATAGGGTCAAAGTTCACGAATTTGACTCATTTCGGCCGCGACAATTCCCTATAACCGTTGCACCGAATTTCAAACCGCTCACACAGTACTTCCCATTGAGAAACATGAACAATCCCCCGCAAGCGTTTTCTCGTAGCTCAATTTTTGACCCCGGCGCATGCGTTAGAAATTTCGATGGGGTCACGGAAATGGGCCAAATTTTGACCCCCGATATCTCGGGCCCTAATTGTCCGATCGACTTGAAATTTGAAACGTGGCCTAACAAGGTTTCGGCCTTCCTCCACATGCTCGCCAATCGCGGATCACCATGGGGGGTCCGGGCCTTTTCGCCGTAATGTTAAAACAAAAACCCGCGAAAATCTCCGAAACGGTTCGATAGAATGTCGCAAATTTTGGTGTGAAAGGGCTCCCTATTTTTACCTACAAACCCTCCAAATTTGGTGGTCCTAGCTTCCATAGTTTTTTTATGGCGAATATTTGAATGTTTAAAAAATAGGCAAAAATTCGAACGGAAATTCCGTACAGAAACTCCATTCGCGAATTTTAAAAATCCGAGATAGCCAAAATGTTGCTCTCGAAGAGTACATCAATTTAAAAAAACGTTTTCTCTCTAGGCCCAATAGGACCCGACTTTCATAGGGTCAAAGTTCACGAATTTGACTCATTTCGGCCGCGACAATTCCCTATAACCGTTGCACCGAATTTCAAACCGCTCACACAGTACTTCCCATTGAGACACATGAACAATCCCCCGCAAGCGTTTTCTCGTAGCTCAATTTTTGACCCCGGCGCAAGCGTTAGAAATTTCGATGGGGTCACGGAAATGGGCCAAATTTTGACCCCCCATATCTCGGGCCCTAATTGTCCGATGGACTTGAAATTTGAAACGTGGCCTAACAAGGTTTCGGCCTTCCTCCCCATGCTCGCGAATCGCGGATCACCATGGGGGGTCCGGGCCTTTTCGCCGTAATATTAAAACAAAAACCCGCGAATATCTCCGAAACGGTTCGATAGAATGTCGGAAATTTTGGTGTGAAAGGGCTCCCTATTTTTACCTACAAACCCTCCAAATTTGGTTGTCCTAGCTTCCATAGTTCTTTTATGGCAAATTTTTGAATGTTTAAAAAATAGGCAAAAATTCGAACGGAAATTCCGTACAGAAACTCCATTCGCGAATTTTAAAAATCCGAGATAGCCAAAATGTTGCTCTCGAAGAGTACATCAATTTAAAAAAAAAGTTTTCTCTCTAGGCCCAATAGGACCCGACTTTCATAGGGTCAAAGTTCACGAATTTGACTCATTTCGGCCGCGACAATTCCCTATAACCGTTGCACCGAATTTCAAACCGCTCACACAGTACTTCCCATTGAGACACATGAACAATCCCCCGCAAGCGTTTTCTCGTAGCTCAATTTTTGACCCCGGCGCAAGCGTTAGAAATTTCGATGGGGTCACGGAAATGGGCCAAATTTTGACCCCCCATATCTCGGGCCCTAATTGTCCGATCGACTTGAAATTTGAAACGTGGCCTAACAAGGTTTCGGCCTTCCTCCACATGCTCGCCAATCGCGGATCACCATGGGGGGTCCGGGCCTTTTCGCCGTAATGTTAAAACAAAAACCCGCGAAAATCTCCGAAACGGTTCGATAGAATGTCGCAACTTTTGGTGTGAAAGTGCTCCCTATTTTTACCTACAAACCCTCCAAATTTGGTGGTCCTAGCCTCCATAGTTTTGTTTATGGCGAATTTTTGAAAATTTAAAAAATAGACCAAAAATCGAACGGAAATTCCCTACAGAAACTCCATTCGCGAATTTTAAAAATCCGAGATAGCCAAAATGTTGCTCTCGAAGAGTAGATCAATTTTAAAAAAAAGGTTACTCTCTAGGCCCAATAGGACCCGACTTTCATAGGGTCAAAGTTCACGAATTTGACGAATTTCGGCCGCGACAATTCCCTATAACCGTTGCACCGAATTTCAAACCGCTCACACGGTACTTCCCATTGAGACATACGAACAATCCCCCGCAAGCGTTTTCTCGTAGCTCAATTTTTGACCCCGGCGCAAGCGTCCGAAATTTCGATGGGGTCACGGAAATGGTCACGGAAATGGGCCAAACATTTACACCCCCATATCTCGGGCCCTAATTGTCCGATCGATTTTAAATTTGAAACGTGGCCTAACAGGGTTTCGGCCTTCCTCCCTATGCTCGCCAATCGCCGCTCACCATGGGGGGTCCAGGCCTTTTCCCCGTAATGTTAAAGCAAAAACTCGCGTATATCTCCGAAACGGTTCGATAGAATGTCGCAAATTTTGGTGAGAAAGGGCTCCCTATTTTTACCTACAAACCCTCCAAATTTGGTGGTCCTAGCTTCCATAGTTTTGTTTATGGCAAATTTTTGAATGTTTAAAAAATAGACCAAAAATCGAACGGAAATTCCCTACAGGAACTCCATTCGCGAATTTTAAAAATCCGAGATAGCCAAAATGTTGCTCTCGAAGAGTAGATCAATTTTAAAAAAAAAGGTTTCTCTCTAGGCCCAATAGGACCCGACTTTCATAGGGTCAAAGTTCACGAATTTTACTCATTTCGGCCGCGACAATTCCCTATAACCGTTGCACCGAATTTCAAACCGCTCACACAGTACTTCCCATTGAGACATACGAACAATCCCCCGCAAGCGTTTTCTCGTAGCTCAATTTTTGACCCCGGCGCAAGCGTCCGAAATTTCGATGGGGTCACGGAAATGGTCACGGAAATGGGCCAAACTTTTACACCTCCATATCTCGGGCCCTAATTCTCCGATCGACTTGAAATTTGAAACGTGGCCTAACAGGGTTTCGGCCTTCCTCCGCATGCTCGCCAATCGCGGCTCACCATGGGGGGTCCAGGCCTTTTCGCCGTAATGTTAAAAAAAACTCGCGAATATCTCCGAAACGGTTCGATAGAATGTCGCAAATTTTGGTGTGAAAGGGCTCCCTATTTTTACCTACAAACCCTCCAAATTTGGTGGTCCTACCTTCCATAGTTTTTTTATGGCGAATATTTGAATGTTTAAAAAATAGGCAAAAATTCGAACGGAAATTCCGTACAGAAACTCCATTCGCGAATTTTAAAAATCCGAGATAGCCAAAATGTTCCTCTCGAAGAGTACATCAATTTTAAAAAAAAAGGTTTCTCTCTGGGCCCAATAGGACCCGACTTTCATAGGGTCAAAGTTCACGAATTTGACTCATTTCGGCCGCGACAATTCCCTATAACCGTTGCACCGAATTTCAAACCGCTCACACAGTACTTCCCATTGAGACACATGAACAATCCCCCGCAAGCATTTTCTCGTAGCTCAATTTTTGACCCCGGCGCAAGCGTTAGAAATTTCGATAGGGTCACGGAAATGGGCCAAACTTTGACCCCCCATATCTCGGGCCCTAATTGTCCGATCGACTTGAAATTTGAAACGTGGCCTAACAAGGTTTCGGCCTTCCTCCCCATGCTCGCCAATCGCACATCACCATGGGGGGTCCGGGCCTTTTCGCCGTAATGTTAAAACAAAAACCCGCGAATATCTCCGAAAAGGTTCGATAGAATGTCGCAAATTTTGGTGTGAAAGGGCTCCCTATTTTTACATACAAACCCTCCAAATTTGGTGGTCCTAGCTTCCATAGTTTTTTTATGGCGAATTTTTGAATGTTTAAAAAATAGGCAAAAATTCGAACTGAAATTCCCTACAGAAACTCCATTCGCGAATTTTAAAATTCCGAGATAGCCAAAATGTTCCTCTCGAAGAGTACATCAATTTTAAAAAAAAGTTTCTCTCTAGGCCCAATAGGACCCGACTTTCATAGGGTCAAAGTTCACGAATTTGACACATTTCGGCCGCGACAATGGCCTATAACCGTTGCACCGAATTTCAAACCGCTCACACAGTACTTCCCATTGAGACATACGAACAATCCCCCGCAAGCGTTTTCTCGTAGCTCAATTTTTGACCCCGGCGCAAGCGTCCGAAATTTCGATGGGGTCACGGAAATGGGCCAAATTTTGACCCCCCATATCTCGGGCCCTAATTGTCCGATCGACTTGAAATTTGAAACGTGGCCTAACAAGGTTTCGGCCTTCCTCCCCATGCTCGCCAATCGCGGATCGCCATGGGGAGTCCGGGGCTTTTCGCCGTAATGTTAAAACAAAAACCCGCGAATATCTCCAAAAAGGTTCGATAGAATGTCGCAAATTTTGGTGTGAAAGGGCTCCCTATTGTTACCTACAAACCCTCCAAATTTGCTGGTCCTAGCTTCCATAGTTTTTTATGGCGAATTTTTGAATGTTTAAAAAATAGGCAAAAAATCGAACGGAAATTCCCTACAGAAACTCCATTCGCGAATTTTAAAAATCCGAGATAGCCAAAATGTTGTTCTCGAAGAGTACATCAATTTTAAAAAAAAAGATTTCTCTCTGGGCCCAATAGGACCCGACTTTCATAGGTTCAAAGTTCACGAATTTGACTCATTTCGGCCGCGACAATTCCCTATAACCGTTGCACCGAATTTCAAACCGCTCACACAGTACTTCCCATTGAGACACATGAACAATCCCCCGCAAGCGTTTTCTGGTAGCTCAATTTTTGACCCCGGCGCAAGCGTTAGAAATTTCGATGGGGTCACGGAAATGGGCCAAATTTTGACCCCCCATATCTCAGGCCCTAATTGTCCGATCGACTTGAAATTTGAAACGTGGCCTAACAAGGTTTCGGCCTTCCTCCCCATGCTCGCCAATCGCGGATCACCATGGGGGTTCCGGGCCTTTTCGCCGTAATGTTCAAACAAAAACCCGCGAATATCTCCGAAACGGTTCGATAGAATGTCGCAAATTTTGGTGTGAAAGGGCTCCCTATTTTTACATACAAACCCTCCAAATTTGGTGGTCCTAGCTTCCATAGTTTTTTTATGGCGAATTTTTGAATGTTTAAAAAATAGCCCAAAAATCGAACGGAAATTTCCTACAGAAACTAGATTCGCGAAATTTAAAAATCCGAGATAGACAAAATGTTCCTCTCGAAGAGTACATGAATTTTAAAAAAAAGTTTCTCTCTAGGCCCAATAGGACCCGACTTTCATAGGGTCAAAGTTCACGAATTTGACACATTTCGGCCGCGACAATGGCCTATAACCGTTGCACCGAATTTCAAACCGCTCACACAGTACTTCCCATTGAGACATACGAACAATCCCCCGCAAGCGTTTTCTCGTAGCTCAATTTTTGACCCCGGCGCAAGCGTCCGAAATTTCGATGGGGTCACGGAAATGGGCCAAATTTTCACCCCCCATATCTCGGGCCCTAATTGTCCGATCGAATTGGAATTTGAAACGTGGCCTAACAAGGTTTCGGCCTTCCTCCCCATGCTCGCCAATCGCGGATCGCCATGGGGGGTCCGGGCCTTTTCGCCGTAATGTTAAAACAAAAACCCGCGAATATCTCCAAAACGGTTCGATAGAATGTCGCAAATTTTGGTGTGAAAGGGCTCCCTATTGTTACCTACAAACCCTCCAAATTTGCTGGTCCTAGCTTCCATAGTTTTTTTATGGCGAATTTTTGAATGTTTAAAAAATAGGCAAAAATTCGAAAGGAAATTCCCTACAGAAATTCCATTCGCGAATTTTAAAAATCCGAGATAGCCAAAATGTTGCTCTCGAAGCGTACATCAATTTAAAAAAAAGTTTTCTCTCTAGGCCAATTGGACCCGACTTTCATAGGGTCAAAGTTCACGAATTTGACTCATTTCGGCCGCGACAATTCCCTATAACCGTTGCACCGAATTTCAAACCGCTCACACAGTACTTCTCATTGAGACACATGAACAATCCCCCGCAAGCGTTTTCTCGTAGCTCAATTTTTGACCCCGGCGCAAGCGTCCGAAATTTCGATGGAGTCACGGAAATGGTCCCGGAAATGGGCCAAACCTTTAAACCCCCATATCTCGGGCCCTAATTCTCCGATCGACTTGAAATTTGAAACGTGGCCTAACAGGGTTTCGGCCTTCCTCCGCATGCTCGCCAATCGCGGCTCACCATGGGGGGTCCAGGCCTTTTCGCCGTAATGTTAAAACAAAAACTCGCGAATAACTCCGAAACGGTTCGATAGAATGTCGCAAATTTTGGTGTGAAAGGGCTCCCTATTTTTACGTACAATCCCTCCAAATTTGGTGGTCCTAGCTTCCATAGTTTTTTATGGCGAATTTTTGAATGTTTAAAAAATAGGCAAAAATTCGAACGGAAATTCCGTACAGAAACTCCATTCGCGAATTTTAAAAATCCGAGATAGCCAAAATGTTGCTCTCGAAGAGTACATCAATTTAAAAAAAAGGTTTCTCTCTAGGCCCAATAGGATCCGACTTTCATAGGGTCAAATGTCACTAATTTGACACATTTCGGCCGCGACAATTCCCTATAACCGTTGCACCGAATTTCAAACCGCCCACACAGTACTTCCCATTGAGACACATGAACAATCCCCCGCAAGCGTTTTCTCGTAGCTCAATGTTTGACCCCGGCGCAAGCGTTAGAAATTTCGATGGGGTCACGGAAATGGGCCAAACTTTGACCCCCCATATCTCGGGCCCTAATTGTCCGATCGACTTGAAATTTGAAACGTGGCCTAACAGGGTTTCGGCCTTCCTCCCCATGCTCGCCAATCGCGGCTCACCATGGGGGGTCCAGGCCTTTTCGCCGTAATGTTAAAACAAAAACTCGCGAATATCTCCGAAACGGTTCGATAGAATGTCGCAAATTTTGGTGTGAAAGGGCTCCCTATTTTTACCTACAAACCCTCGAAATTTGGTGGTCCTAGCTTCCATAGTTTTTTTATGGCGAATTTTTGAATATTTAAAAAATAGGCAAAAATTCGAACGGAAATTCCGTACAGAAACTCCATTCGCGAATTTTAAAAATCCGAGATAGCCAAAATGTTGCTCTCGAAGAGTACATCAATTTTAAAAAAAAAGGTTTCTTTCTGGGCCCAATAGGACCCGACTTTCATAGGGTCAAAGTTCACGAATTTGACTCATTTCGGCCGCGACAATTCCCTATAACCGTTGCACCGAATTTCAAACCGCTCACACAGTACTTCCCATTGAGACACATGAACAATCCCCCGCAAGCGTTTTCTCGTAGCTCAATTTTTGACCCCGGCGCAAGCGTTAGAAATTTCGATGGGGTCACGGAAACGGGCCAAATTTTGACCCCCCATATCTCGGGCCCTAATTGTCCGATCGACTTGAAATTTGAAACGTGGCCTAACAAGGTTTCGGCCTTCCTCCCCATGCTCGCCAATCGCGGATCACCATGGGGGGTCCGGGCCTTTTCGCCGTAATGTTAAAACAAAAACCCTCGAATATCTCCGAAACGGTTCGATAGAATGTCGCAAATTTTGGTGTGAAAGGGCTCCCTATTTTTACCTACAAACCCTCCAAATTTGGTGGTCCTAGCTTCCATAGTTCTTTTATGGCAAATTTTTGAATGTTTAAAAAATAGGCAAAAATTCGAACGGAAATTCCGTACAGAAACTCCATTCACGAATTTTAAAAATCCGAGATAGCCAAAATGTTGCTCTCGAAGAGTACATCAATTTAAAAAAAAGTTTTCTCTCTAGGCCCAATAGGACCCGACTTTCATAGGGTCAAAGTTCACGAATTTGACTCATTTCGGCCGCGACAATTCCCTATAACCGTTGCACCGAATTTCAAACCGCTCACACAGTACTTCCCATTGAGACACATGAACAATCCCCCGCAAGCGTTTTCTCGTAGCTCAATTTTTGACCCCGGCGCAAGCGTTAGAAATTTCGATGGGGTCACGGAAATGGGCCAAATTTTGACCCCCCATATCTCGGGCCCTAATTGTCCGATCGACTTGAAATTTGGAACGTGGCCTAACAAGGTTTCGGCCTTCCTCCACATGCTCGCCAATCGCGGATCACCATGGGGGGTCCGGGCCTTTTCGCCGTAATGTTAAAACAAAAACCCGCGAAAATCTCCGAAACGGTTCGATAGAATGTCGCAAATTTTGGTGTGAAAAAGCTCCCTATATTTACCTACAAACCCTCGAAATTTGGTGGTCCTAGCTTCCATAGTTTTTTTATGGCGAATTTTTGAATGTTTAAAAAATAGGCAAAAATTCGAACGGAAATTCCGTACAGAAACTCCATTCGCGAATTTTAAAAATCCGAAATAGCCAAAATGTTGCTCTCGAAGAGTACATCAATTTAAAAAAACGTTTTCTCTCTAGGTTCAATAGGACCCGACTTTCATAGGGTCAAAGTTCACGAATTTGACTCATTTCGGCCGCAACAATTCCCTATAACCGTTGCACCGAATTTCAAACCGCTCACACAGTACTTCCCATTGAGACACATGAACAATCCCCCGCAAGCGTTTTCTCGTAGCTCAATTTTTGACCCCGGCGCAAGCGTTAGAAATTTCGATGGGGTCACGGAAATGGGCCAAATTTTGACCCCCGATATCTCGGGCCCTAATTGTCCGATCGACTTGAAATTTGAAACGTGGCCTAACAAGGTTTCGGCCTTCCTCCACATGCTCGCCAATCGCGGATCACCATGGGGGGTCCGGGCCTTTTCGCCGTAATGTTAAAACAAAAACCCGCGAAAATCTCCGAAACGGTTCGATAGAATGTCGCAAATTTTGGTGTGAAAGGGCTCCCTATTTTTACCTACAAACCCTCCAAATTTGGTGGTCCTAGCTTCCATAGTTCTTTTATGGCAAATTTTTGAATGTTTAAAAAATAGGCAAAAATTCGAACGGAAATTCCGTACAGAAACTCCATTCGCGAATTTTAAAAATCCGAGATAGCCAAAATGTTGCTCTCGAAGAGTACATCAATTTTAAAATAAGGTTTCTCTCTGGGCCCAATAGGACCCGACTTTCATAGGGTCAAAGTTCACGAATTTGACTCATTTCGGCCGCGACAATTCCCTATAACCGTTGCACCGAATTTCAAACCGCTCACACAGTACTTCCCATTGAGAAACATGAACAATCCCCCGCAAGCGTTTTCTCGTAGCTCAATTTTTGACCCCGGCGCATGCGTTAGAAATTTCGATGGGGTCACGGAAATGGGCCAAATTTTGACCCCCGATATCTCGGGCCCTAATTGTCC
The DNA here is from genome assembly GCF_044657685.1 of Stegodyphus dumicola. Classification (NCBI taxonomy): domain Eukaryota; kingdom Metazoa; phylum Arthropoda; class Arachnida; order Araneae; family Eresidae; genus Stegodyphus; species Stegodyphus dumicola. Next base: position 5,598,336 of record NC_140780.1, on the reverse strand, counting down.
GATCGACTTGAAATTTGAAACGTGGCCTAACAAGGTTTCGGCCTTCCTCCACATGCTCGCCAATCGCGGATCACCATGGGGGGTCCGGGCCTTTTCGCCGTAATGTTAAAACAAAAACCCGCGAAAATCTCCGAAACGGTTCGATAGAATGTCGCAAATTTTGGTGTGAAAGGGCTCCCTATTTTTACCTACAAACCCTCCAAATTTGGTGGTCCTAGCTTCCATAGTTTTTTTATGGCGAATTTTTGAATGTTTAAAAAATAGGCAAAAATTCGAACGGAAATTCCGTACAGAAACTCCATTCGCGAATTTTAAAAATCCGAGATAGCCAAAATGTTGCTCTCGAAGAGTACATCAATTTAAAAAAACGTTTTCTCTCTAGGCCCAATAGGACCCGACTTTCATAGGGTCAAAGTTCACGAATTTGACTCATTTCGGCCGCGACAATTCCCTATAACCGTTGCACCGAATTTCAAACCGCTCACACAGTACTTCCCATTGAGACACATGAACAATCCCCCGCAAGCGTTTTCTCGTAGCTCAATTTTTGACCCCGGCGCAAGCGTTAGAAATTTCGATGGGGTCACGGAAATGGGCCAAATTTTGACCCCCCATATCTCGGGCCCTAATTGTCCGATGGACTTGAAATTTGAAACGTGGCCTAACAAGGTTTCGGCCTTCCTCCCCATGCTCGCGAATCGCGGATCACCATGGGGGGTCCGGGCCTTTTCGCCGTAATATTAAAACAAAAACCCGCGAATATCTCCGAAACGGTTCGATAGAATGTCGGAAATTTTGGTGTGAAAGGGCTCCCTATTTTTACCTACAAACCCTCCAAATTTGGTGGTCCTAGCTTCCATAGTTCTTTTATGGCAAATTTTTGAATGTTTAAAAAATAGGCAAAAATTCGAACGGAAATTCCGTACAGAAACTCCATTCGCGAATTTTAAAAATCCGAGATAGCCAAAATGTTGCTCTCGAAGAGTACATCAATTTAAAAAAAAAGTTTTCTCTCTAGGCCCAATAGGACCCGACTTTCATAGGGTCAAAGTTCACGAATTTGACTCATTTCGGCCGCGACAATTCCCTATAACCGTTGCACCGAATTTCAAACCGCTCACACAGTACTTCCCATTGAGACACATGAACAATCCCCCGCAAGCGTTTTCTCGTAGCTCAATTTTTGACCCCGGCGCAAGCGTTAGAAATTTCGATGGGGTCACGGAAATGGGCCAAATTTTACCCCCCATATCTCGGGCCCTAATTGTCCGATCGACTTGAAATTTGAAACGTGGCCTAACAAGGTTTCGGCCTTCCTCCACATGCTCGCCAATCGCGGATCACCATGGGGGGTCCGGGCCTTTTCGCCGTAATGTTAAAACAAAAACCCGCGAAAATCTCCGAAACGGTTCGATAGAATGTCGCAACTTTTGGTGTGAAAGTGCTCCCTATTTTTACCTACAAACCCTCCAAATTTGGTGGTCCTAGCCTCCATAGTTTTGTTTATGGCGAATTTTTGAAAATTTAAAAAATAGACCAAAAATCGAACGGAAATTCCCTACAGAAACTCCATTCGCGAATTTTAAAAATCCGAGATAGCCAAAATGTTGCTCTCGAAGAGTAGATCAATTTTAAAAAAAAGGTTACTCTCTAGGCCCAATAGGACCCGACTTTCATAGGGTCAAAGTTCACGAATTTGACGAATTTCGGCCGCGACAATTCCCTATAACCGTTGCACCGAATTTCAAACCGCTCACACGGTACTTCCCATTGAGACATACGAACAATCCCCCGCAAGCGTTTTCTCGTAGCTCAATTTTTGACCCCGGCGCAAGCGTCCGAAATTTCGATGGGGTCACGGAAATGGTCACGGAAATGGGCCAAACATTTACACCCCCATATCTCGGGCCCTAATTGTCCGATCGATTTTAAATTTGAAACGTGGCCTAACAAGGTTTCGGCCTTCCTCCCTATGCTCGCCAATCGCCGCTCACCATGGGGGGTCCAGGCCTTTTCCCCGTAATGTTAAAGCAAAAACTCGCGTATATCTCCGAAACGGTTCGATAGAATGTCGCAAATTTTGGTGAGAAAGGGCTCCCTATTTTTACCTACAAACCCTCCAAATTTGGTGGTCCTAGCTTCCATAGTTTTGTTTATGGCAAATTTTTGAATGTTTAAAAAATAGACCAAAAATCGAACGGAAATTCCCTACAGGAACTCCATTCGCGAATTTTAAAAATCCGAGATAGCCAAAATGTTGCTCTCGAAGAGTAGATCAATTTTAAAAAAAAAGGTTTCTCTCTAGGCCCAATAGGACCCGACTTTCATAGGGTCAAAGTTCACGAATTTTACTCATTTCGGCCGCGACAATTCCCTATAACTGTTGCACCGAATTTCAAACCGCTCACACAGTACTTCCCATTGACACACATGAACAACCCCCGCAAGCGTTTTCTCGTAGCTCAATTTTTGACCCCGGCGCAAGCGTTCGAAATTTCGATGGGGTCACGGAAATGTGCCAAACTTTGACCCCCCATATCTCGGGCCCCAATTGTCCGATCGACTTGAAATTTGAAACGTGGCCTAGCAGGGTTTCGGCCTTCCTCCCCATCCTCGCCAATCGCGGCTCACCATGGGGGTCCAGGCCTTTTCGCCGTAATGTTAAAACAAAAACTCGCGAATATCTCCGAAACGGTTCGATAGAATGTCGCAAATTTTGGTGAGAAAGGGCTCCCTATTTTTACCTACAAACCCTCCAAATTTGGTGGTCCTAGCTTCCATAGTTTTTTATGGCGAATTTCCGAATGTTTAAAAAATAGGCAAAAATTCGAACGGAAATTCCCTACAGAAACTCCATTCGCGAATTTTAAAAATCCGAGATAGCCAAAATGTTGCTCTCGAAGAGTACATCAATTTTAAAAAAAAGGTTTCTCTCTAGGCCCAATAGGACCCGATTTTCATAGGGTCAAAGTTCACGACTTTGACACATTTCTGCCGCGACAATGGCCTATAACCGTTGCACCGAATTTCAAACCGCTCACACAGTACTTCCCATTGAGACATACGAACAATCCCCCGCAAGCGTTTTCTCGTAGCTCAATATTTGACCCCGGCGCAAGCGTCCGAAATTTCGATGGGGTCACGGAAATGGGCCAGACTTTTACACCCCCATATCTCGGGCCCTAATTCTCCGATCGACTTGAAATTTGAAACGTGGCCTAACAGGGTTTCGGCCTTTCTCCCCATGCTCGCCAATCGCGGCTCACCATGGGGGGTCCAGGCCTTTTCGCCGTAATGTTAATACAAAAACTCGCGAATATCGCCGAAACGGTTCGATAGAATGTCGCAAATTTTGGTGTGAAAGGGCTCCCTATTGTTACCTACAAACCCTCCAAATTTGCTGGTCCTAGCTTCCATAGTTTTTTTATGGCGAATTTTTGAATGTTTAAAAAATAGGCAAAAATTCGAAAGGAAATTCCCTACAGAAATTCCATTCGCGAATTTTAAAAATCCGAGATAGCCAAAATGTTGCTCTCGAAGCGTACATCAATTTAAAAAAAAGTTTTCTCTCTAGGCCAATTGGACCCGACTTTCATAGGGTCAAAGTTCACGAATTTGACTCATTTCGGCCGCGACAATTCCCTATAACCGTTGCACCGAATTTCAAACCGCTCACACAGTACTTCTCATTGAGACACATGAACAATCCCCCGCAAGCGTTTTCTCGTAGCTCAATTTTTGACCCCGGCGCAAGCGTCCGAAATTTCGATGGAGTCACGGAAATGGTCCCGGAAATGGGCCAAACCTTTAAACCCCCATATCTCGGGCCCTAATTCTCCGATCGACTTGAAATTTGAAACGTGGCCTAACAGGGTTTCGGCCTTCCTCCGCATGCTCGCCAATCGCGGCTCACCATGGGGGGTCCAGGCCTTTTCGCCGTAATGTTAAAACAAAAACTCGCGAATAACTCCGAAACGGTTCGATAGAATGTCGCAAATTTTGGTGTGAAAGGGCTCCCTATTTTTACGTACAATCCCTCCAAATTTGGTGGTCCTAGCTTCCATAGTTTTTTATGGCGAATTTTTGAATGTTTAAAAAATAGGCAAAAATTCGAACGGAAATTCCGTACAGAAACTCCATTCGCGAATTTTAAAAATCCGAGATAGCCAAAATGTTGCTCTCGAAGAGTACATCAATTTAAAAAAAAGGTTTCTCTCTAGGCCCAATAGGATCCGACTTTCATAGGGTCAAATGTCACTAATTTGACACATTTCGGCCGCGACAATTCCCTATAACCGTTGCACCGAATTTCAAACCGCCCACACAGTACTTCCCATTGAGACACATGAACAATCCCCCGCAAGCGTTTTCTCGTAGCTCAATGTTTGACCCCGGCGCAAGCGTTAGAAATTTCGATGGGGTCACGGAAATGGGCCAAACTTTGACCCCCCATATCTCGGGCCCTAATTGTCCGATCGACTTGAAATTTGAAACGTGGCCTAACAAGGTTTCGGCCTTCCTCCCCATGCTCGCCAATCGCGGATCACCATGGGGGTTCCGGGCCTTTTCGCCGTAATGTTCAAACAAAAACCCGCGAATATCTCCGAAACGGTTCGATAGAATGTCGCAAATTTTGGTGTGAAAGGGCTCCCTATTTTTACATACAAACCCTCCAAATTTGGTGGTCCTAGCTTCCATAGTTTTTTTATGGCGAATTTTTGAATGTTTAAAAAATAGCCCAAAAATCGAACGGAAATTTCCTACAGAAACTAGATTCGCGAAATTTAAAAATCCGAGATAGACAAAATGTTCCTCTCGAAGAGTACATGAATTTTAAAAAAAAGTTTCTCTCTAGGCCCAATAGGACCCGACTTTCATAGGGTCAAAGTTCACGAATTTGACACATTTCGGCCGCGACAATGGCCTATAACCGTTGCACCGAATTTCAAACCGCTCACACAGTACTTCCCATTGAGACATACGAACAATCCCCCGCAAGCGTTTTCTCGTAGCTCAATTTTTGACCCCGGCGCAAGCGTCCGAAATTTCGATGGGGTCACGGAAATGGGCCAAATTTTCACCCCCCATATCTCGGGCCCTAATTGTCCGATCGAATTGGAATTTGAAACGTGGCCTAACAAGGTTTCGGCCTTCCTCCCCATGCTCGCCAATCGCGGATCGCCATGGGGGGTCCGGGCCTTTTCGCCGTAATGTTAAAACAAAAACCCGCGAATATCTCCAAAACGGTTCGATAGAATGTCGCAAATTTTGGTGTGAAAGGGCTCCCTATTGTTACCTACAAACCCTCCAAATTTGCTGGTCCTAGCTTCCATAGTTTTTTTATGGCGAATTTTTGAATGTTTAAAAAATAGGCAAAAATTCGAAAGGAAATTCCCTACAGAAATTCCATTCGCGAATTTTAAAAATCCGAGATAGCCAAAATGTTGCTCTCGAAGCGTACATCAATTTAAAAAAAAGTTTTCTCTCTAGGCCAATTGGACCCGACTTTCATAGGGTCAAAGTTCACGAATTTGACTCATTTCGGCCGCGACAATTCCCTATAACCGTTGCACCGAATTTCAAACCGCTCACACAGTACTTCTCATTGAGACACATGAACAATCCCCCGCAAGCGTTTTCTCGTAGCTCAATTTTTGACCCCGGCGCAAGCGTCCGAAATTTCGATGGAGTCACGGAAATGGTCCCGGAAATGGGCCAAACCTTTAAACCCCCATATCTCGGGCCCTAATTCTCCGATCGACTTGAAATTTGAAACGTGGCCTAACAGGGTTTCGGCCTTCCTCCGCATGCTCGCCAATCGCGGCTCACCATGGGGGGTCCAGGCCTTTTCGCCGTAATGTTAAAACAAAAACTCGCGAATAACTCCGAAACGGTTCGATAGAATGTCGCAAATTTTGGTGTGAAAGGGCTCCCTATTTTTACGTACAATCCCTCCAAATTTGGTGGTCCTAGCTTCCATAGTTTTTTATGGCGAATTTTTGAATGTTTAAAAAATAGGCAAAAATTCGAACGGAAATTCCGTACAGAAACTCCATTCGCGAATTTTAAAAATCCGAGATAGCCAAAATGTTGCTCTCGAAGAGTACATCAATTTAAAAAAAAGGTTTCTCTCTAGGCCCAATAGGATCCGACTTTCATAGGGTCAAATGTCACTAATTTGACACATTTCGGCCGCGACAATTCCCTATAACCGTTGCACCGAATTTCAAACCGCCCACACAGTACTTCCCATTGAGACACATGAACAATCCCCCGCAAGCGTTTTCTCGTAGCTCAATGTTTGACCCCGGCGCAAGCGTTAGAAATTTCGATGGGATCACGGAAATGGGCCAAACTTTGACCCCCCATATCTCGGGCCCTAATTGTCCGATCGACTTGAAATTTGAAACGTGGCCTAACAGGGTTTCGGCCTTCCTCCCCATGCTCGCCAATCGCGGCTCACCATGGGGGGTCCAGGCCTTTTCGCCGTAATGTTAAAACAAAAACTCGCGAATATCTCCGAAACGGTTCGATAGAATGTCGCAAATTTTGGTGTGAAAGGGCTCCCTATTTTTACCTACAAACCCTCGAAATTTGGTGGTCCTAGCTTCCATAGTTTTTTTATGGCGAATTTTTGAATATTTAAAAAATAGGCAAAAATTCGAACGGAAATTCCGTACAGAAACTCCATTCGCGAATTTTAAAAATCCGAGATAGCCAAAATGTTGCTCTCGAAGAGTACATCAATTTTAAAAAAAAAGGTTTCTTTCTGGGCCCAATAGGACCCGACTTTCATAGGGTCAAAGTTCACGAATTTGACTCATTTCGGCCGCGACAATTCCCTATAACCGTTGCACCGAATTTCAAACCGCTCACACAGTACTTCCCATTGAGACACATGAACAATCCCCCGCAAGCGTTTTCTCGTAGCTCAATTTTTGACCCCGGCGCAAGCGTTAGAAATTTCGATGGGGTCACGGAAACGGGCCAAATTTTGACCCCCCATATCTCGGGCCCTAATTGTCCGATCGACTTGAAATTTGAAACGTGGCCTAACAAGGTTTCGGCCTTCCTCCCCATGCTCGCCAATCGCGGATCACCATGGGGGGTGCGGGCCTTTTCGCCGTAATGTTAAAACAAAAACCCTCGAATATCTCCGAAACGGTTCGATAGAATGTCGCAAATTTTGGTGTGAAAGGGCTCCCTATTTTTACCTACAAACCCTCCAAATTTGGTGGTCCTAGCTTCCATAGTTCTTTTATGGCAAATTTTTGAATGTTTAAAAAATAGGCAAAAATTCGAACGGAAATTCCGTACAGAAACTCCATTCACGAATTTTAAAAATCCGAGATAGCCAAAATGTTGCTCTCGAAGAGTACATCAATTTAAAAAAAAGTTTTCTCTCTAGGCCCAATAGGACCCGACTTTCATAGGGTCAAAGTTCACGAATTTGACTCATTTCGGCCGCGACAATTCCCTATAACCGTTGCACCGAATTTCAAACCGCTCACACAGTACTTCCCATTGAGACACATGAACAATCCCCCGCAAGCGTTTTCTCGTAGCTCAATTTTTGACCCCGGCGCAAGCGTTAGAAATTTCGATGGGGTCACGGAAATGGGCCAAATTTTGACCCCCCATATCTCGGGCCCTAATTGTCCGATCGACTTGAAATTTGGAACGTGGCCTAACAAGGTTTCGGCCTTCCTCCACATGCTCGCCAATCGCGGATCACCATGGGGGGTCCGGGCCTTTTCGCCGTAATGTTAAAACAAAAACCCGCGAAAATCTCCGAAACGGTTCGATAGAATGTCGCAAATTTTGGTGTGAAAAAGCTCCCTATATTTACCTACAAACCCTCGAAATTTGGTGGTCCTAGCTTCCATAGTTTTTTTATGGCGAATTTTTGAATGTTTAAAAAATAGGCAAAAATTCGAACGGAAATTCCGTACAGAAACTCCATTCGCGAATTTTAAAAATCCGAAATAGCCAAAATGTTGCTCTCGAAGAGTACATCAATTTAAAAAAACGTTTTCTCTCTAGGTTCAATAGGACCCGACTTTCATAGGGTCAAAGTTCACGAATTTGACTCATTTCGGCCGCAACAATTCCCTATAACCGTTGCACCGAATTTCAAACCGCTCACACAGTACTTCCCATTGAGACACATGAACAATCCCCCGCAAGCGTTTTCTCGTAGCTCAATTTTTGACCCCGGCGCAAGCGTTAGAAATTTCGATGGGGTCACGGAAATGGGCCAAATTTTGACCCCCGATATCTCGGGCCCTAATTGTCCGATCGACTTGAAATTTGAAACGTGGCCTAACAAGGTTTCGGCCTTCCTCCACATGCTCGCCAATCGCGGATCACCATGGGGGGTCCGGGCCTTTTCGCCGTAATGTTAAAACAAAAACCCGCGAAAATCTCCGAAACGGTTCGATAGAATGTCGCAAATTTTGGTGTGAAAGGGCTCCCTATTTTTACCTACAAACCCTCCAAATTTGGTGGTCCTAGCTTCCATAGTTCTTTTATGGCAAATTTTTGAATGTTTAAAAAATAGGCAAAAATTCGAACGGAAATTCCGTACAGAAACTCCATTCGCGAATTTTAAAAATCCGAGATAGCCAAAATGTTGCTCTCGAAGAGTACATCAATTTTAAAATAAGGTTTCTCTCTGGGCCCAATAGGACCCGACTTTCATAGGGTCAAAGTTCACGAATTTGACTCATTTCGGCCGCGACAATTCCCTATAACCGTTGCACCGAATTTCAAACCGCTCACACAGTACTTCCCATTGAGAAACATGAACAATCCCCCGCAAGCGTTTTCTCGTAGCTCAATTTTTGACCCCGGCGCATGCGTTAGAAATTTCGATGGGGTCACGGAAATGGGCCAAATTTTGACCCCCGATATCTCGGGCCCTAATTGTCCGATCGACTTGAAATTTGAAACGTGGCCTAACAAGGTTTCGGCCTTCCTCCACATGCTCGCCAATCGCGGATCACCATGGGGGGTCCGGGCCTTTTCGCCGTAATGTTAAAACAAAAACCCGCGAAAATCTCCGAAACGGTTCGATAGAATGTCGCAAATTTTGGTGTGAAAGGGCTCCCTATTTTTACCTACAAACCCTCCAAATTTGGTGGTCCTAGCTTCCATAGTTTTTTTATGGCGAATTTTTGAATGTTTAAAAAATAGGCAAAAATTCGAACGGAAATTCCGTACAGAAACTCCATTCGCGAATTTTAAAAATCCGAGATAGCCAAAATGTTGCTCTCGAAGAGTACATCAATTTAAAAAAACGTTTTCTCTCTAGGCCCAATAGGACCCGACTTTCATAGGGTCAAAGTTCACGAATTTGACTCATTTCGGCAGCGACAATTCCCTATAACCGTTGCACCGAATTTCAAACCGCTCACACAGTACTTCCCATTGAGACACATGAACAATCCCCCGCAAGCGTTTTCTCGTAGCTCAATTTTTGACCCCGGCGCAAGCGTTAGAAATTTCGATGGGGTCACGGAAATGGGCCAAATTTTGACCCCCCATATCTCGGGCCCTAATTGTCCGATGGACTTGAAATTTGAAACGTGGCCTAACAAGGTTTCGGCCTTCCTCCCCATGCTCGCGAATCGCGGATCACCATGGGGGGTCCGGGCCTTTTCGCCGTAATATTAAAACAAAAACCCGCGAATATCTCCGAAACGGTTCGATAGAATGTCGGAAATTTTGGTGTGAAAGGGCTCCCTATTTTTACCTACAAACCCTCCAAATTTGGTGGTCCTAGCTTCCATAGTTCTTTTATGGCAAATTTTTGAATGTTTAAAAAATAGGCAAAAATTCGAACGGAAATTCCGTACAGAAACTCCATTCGCGAATTTTAAAAATCCGAGATAGCCAAAATGTTGCTCTCGAAGAGTACATCAATTTAAAAAAAAAGTTTTCTCTCTAGGCCCAATAGGACCCGACTTTCATAGGGTCAAAGTTCACGAATTTGACTCATTTCGGCCGCGACAATTCCCTATAACCGTTGCACCGAATTTCAAACCGCTCACACAGTACTTCCCATTGAGACACATGAACAATCCCCCGCAAGCGTTTTCTCGTAGCTCAATTTTTGACCCCGGCGCAAGCGTTAGAAATTTCGATGGGGTCACGGAAATGGGCCAAATTTTGACCCCCCATATCTCGGGCCCTAATTGTCCGATCGACTTGAAATTTGAAACGTGGCCTAACAAGGTTTCGGCCTTCCTCCACATGCTCGCCAATCGCGGATCACCATGGGGGGTCCGGGCCTTTTCGCCGTAATGTTAAAACAAAAACCCGCGAAAATCTCCGAAACGGTTCGATAGAATGTCGCAACTTTTGGTGTGAAAGTGCTCCCTATTTTTACCTACAAACCCTCCAAATTTGGTGGTCCTAGCCTCCATAGTTTTGTTTATGGCGAATTTTTGAAAATTTAAAAAATAGACCAAAAATCGAACGGAAATTCCCTACAGAAACTCCATTCGCGAATTTTAAAAATCCGAGATAGCCAAAATGTTGCTCTCGAAGAGTAGATCAATTTTAAAAAAAAGGTTACTCTCTAGGCCCAATAGGACCCGACTTTCATAGGGTCAAAGTTCACGAATTTGACGAATTTCGGCCGCGACAATTCCCTATAACCGTTGCACCGAATTTCAAACCGCTCACACGGTACTTCCCATTGAGACATACGAACAATCCCCCGCAAGCGTTTTCTCGTAGCTCAATTTTTGACCCCGGCGCAAGCGTCCGAAATTTCGATGGGGTCACGGAAATGGTCACGGAAATGGGCCAAACATTTACACCCCCATATCTCGGGCCCTAATTGTCCGATCGATTTTAAATTTGAAACGTGGCCTAACAGGGTTTCGGCCTTCCTCCCTATGCTCGCCAATCGCCGCTCACCATGGGGGGTCCAGGCCTTTTCCCCGTAATGTTAAAGCAAAAACTCGCGTATATCTCCGAAACGGTTCGATAGAATGTCGCAAATTTTGGTGAGAAAGGGCTCCCTATTTTTACCTACAAACCCTCCAAATTTGGTGGTCCTAGCTTCCATAGTTTTGTTTATGGCAAATTTTTGAATGTTTAAAAAATAGACCAAAAATCGAACGGAAATTCCCTACAGGAACTCCATTCGCGAATTTTAAAAATCCGAGATAGCCAAAATGTTGCTCTCGAAGAGTAGATCAATTTTAAAAAAAAAGGTTTCTCTCTAGGCCCAATAGGACCCGACTTTCATAGGGTCAAAGTTCACGAATTTTACTCATTTCGGCCGCGACAATTCCCTATAACTGTTGCACCGAATTTCAAACCGCTCACACAGTACTTCCCATTGACACACATGAACAACCCCCGCAAGCGTTTTCTCGTAGCTCAATTTTTGACCCCGGCGCAAGCGTTCGAAATTTCGATGGGGTCACGGAAATGTGCCAAACTTTGACCCCCCATATCTCGGGCCCCAATTGTCCGATCGACTTGAAATTTGAAACGTGGCCTAGCAGGGTTTCGGCCTTCCTCCCCATCCTCGCCAATCGCGGCTCACCATGGGGGTCCAGGCCTTTTCGCCGTAATGTTAAAACAAAAACTCGCGAATATCTCCGAAACGGTTCGATAGAATGTCGCAAATTTTGGTGAGAAAGGGCTCCCTATTTTTACCTACAAACCCTCCAAATTTGGTGGTCCTAGCTTCCATAGTTTTTTATGGCGAATTTCCGAATGTTTAAAAAATAGGCAAAAATTCGAACGGAAATTCCCTACAGAAACTCCATTCGCGAATTTTAAAAATCCGAGATAGCCAAAATGTTGCTCTCGAAGAGTACATCAATTTTAAAAAAAAGGTTTCTCTCTAGGCCCAATAGGACCCGATTTTCATAGGGTCAAAGTTCACGAATTTGACACATTTCTGCCGCGACAATGGCCTATAACCGTTGCACCGAATTTCAAACCGCTCACACAGTACTTCCCATTGAGACATACGAACAATCCCCCGCAAGCGTTTTCTCGTAGCTCAATATTTGACCCCGGCGCAAGCGTCCGAAATTTCGATGGGGTCACGGAAATGGGCCAGACTTTTACACCCCCATATCTCGGGCCCTAATTCTCCGATCGACTTGAAATTTGAAACGTGGCCTAACAGGGTTTCGGCCTTTCTCCCCATGCTCGCCAATCGCGGCTCACCATGGGGGGTCCAGGCCTTTTCGCCGTAATGTTAATACAAAAACTCGCGAATATCGCCGAAACGGTTCGATAGAATGTCGCAAATTTTGGTGTGAAAGGGCTCCCTATCTTTAGATACAAAACCTCCAAATTTGGTGGTCCTAGCTTCCATAGTTTTTTATGGCGAATTTTTGAATGTTTAAAAAATAGGCAAAAATTCGAACGGAAATTCCCTACAGAAACTCCATTCGCGAATTTTAAAAATCCGAGATAGCCAAAATGTTGATCTCGAAGAGTACATCAATTTTAAAAAAAAGGTTTCTCTCTAGGCCCAATAGGACCCGACTTTCATAGGGTCAAAGTTCACGAATTTGAATCATTTCGACCGCGACAATTCCCTATAACGTTGCACCGAATTTCAAACTGCTCACACAGTACTTCCCATTGAGACACATGAACAACCCCCACAAGCGTTTTCTCGTAGCTCAATGTTTCACACCGGCGCAAGCGTTAGAAATTTCGATGGGGTCACGGAAATGGGCCAAACTTTGAACCCCCATATCTCGGGCCCTATTTGTCCGATCGACTTGAAATTTGAAACGTGGCCTAACAGGGTTTCGGCCTTCCTCCCCATGCTCGCCAATCGCGGATCACCGTGGGGGTTCCGGGGCTTTTCGCCGTAATGTTAAAACAAAAACCCGCGAATATCTCCGAAACGGTTCGATAGAATGTCGCAAATTTTGGTGTGAAAGGGCTCCCTATTTTTACCTACAAACTCTCCAAATTTGGTGGTCCTAGCTTCCATAGTTTTGTTTATGGCAAATTTTTGAATGTTTAAAAAATAGACAAAAAATCGAACGGAAATTCCCTACAGAAACTCTATTCGCGAATTTTAAAAATCCGAGATAGCCAAAATGTTGCTCTCGAAGAGTACATCAATTTAAAAAAAAAGGTTTCTCTCTAGGCCCAATAGGACCCGACTTTCATAGGGTCAAATTTCACGAATTTGACTCATTTCGGCCGCGACAATTCCCTATAACCGTTGCACCGAATTTCAAACCGCTCACACAGTACTCCCCATTGACACACATGAACAATCCCCCGCAAGCGTTTTCTCGTAGCTCAATTTTTGACCCCGGCGCAAGCGTTCGAAATTTCGATGGGGTCACGGAAATGTGCCAAACTTTGACCCCCCATATCTCGGGCCCCAATTGTCCGATCGACTTGAAATTTGAAACGTGGCCTAGCAGGGTTTCGGCCTTCCTCCCCATCCTCGCCAATCGCGGCTCACCATGGGGGTCCAGGCCTTTTCGCCGTAATGTTAAAACAAAAACTCGCGAATATCTCCGAAACGGTTCGATAGAATGTCGCAAATTTTGGGGAGAAAGGGGTCCCTATTTTTACCTACAAACCCTCCAAATTTGGTGGTCCTAGGTTCCATAGTTTTGTTTATGGCAAATTTTTGAATGTTTAAAAAATAGACCAAAAATCGAACGGAAATTCCCTACAGGAACTCCATTCGCGAATTTTAAAAATCCGAGATAGCCAAAATGTTGCTCTCGAAGAGTAGATCAATTTAAAAAAAAAAGGTTTCTCTCTAGGCCCAATAGGACCCGACTTTCATAGGGTCAAAGTTCACGAATTTTACTCATTTCGGCCGCGACAATTCCCTATAACTGTTGCACCGAATTTCAAACCGCTCACACAGTACTTCCCATTGACACACATGAACAACCCCCGCAAGCGTTTTCTCGTAGCTCAATTTTTGACCCCGGCGCAAGCGTTCGAAATTTCGATGGGGTCACGGAAATGTGCCAAACTTTGACCCCCCATATCTCGGGCTCTAATTGTCCGATCGACTTGAAATTTGAAACGTGGCCTAACAGGGTTTCGGCCTTCCTCCCCATGCTCGCCAATCGCGGCTCACCATGGGGGTCCAGACCTTTTCGCCGTAATTTTAAAACAAAAACTCGCGAATATCTCCGAAACGGTTCGATAGAATGTCGCAAATTTTGGTGAGAAAGGGCTCCCTATTTTTACCTACAAACCCTCCAAATTTGGTGGTCCTAGCTTCCATAGTTTTTTATGGCGAATTTCTGAATGTTTAAAAAATAGGCAAAAATTCGAACGGAAATTCCCTACAGAAACTCCATTCGCGAATTTTAAAAATCCGAGATAGCCAAAATGTTGCTCTCGAAGAGTACATCAATTTTAAAAAAAAGGTTTCTCTCTAGGCCCAATAGGACCCGACTTTCATAGGGTCAAAGTTCACGAATTTGACGCATTTCGACCGCGACAATTCCCTATAACGTTGCACCGAATTTCAAACTGCTCACACAGTACTTCCCATTGAGACACATGAACAACCCCCGCAAGCGTTTTCTCGTAGCTCAATGTTTGACACCGGCGCAAGCGTTAGAAATTTCGATGGGGTCACGGAAATGGGCCAAACGTTGAACCCCCATATCTCGGGCCCTATTTGTCCGATCGACTTGAAATTTGAAACGTGGCCTAACAGGGTTTCGGCCTTCTTCCCCATGCTCGCCAATCGCGGATCACCATGGGGGTTCCGGGGCTTTTCGCCGTAATGTTAATACAAAAACCCGCGAATATCTCCGAAACGGTTCGATAGAATGTCGCAAATTTTGGTATGAAAGGGCTCCCTATTTTTACCTACAAACTCTCCAAATTTAGTGGTCCTAGCTTCCATAGTTTTGTTTATGGCAAATTTTTGAATGTTTAAAAAATAGACCAAAAATCGAACGGAAATTCCCTACAGAAACTCTATTCGCGAATTTTAAAAATCCGAGATAGCCAAAATGTTGCTCTCGAAGAGTACATCAATTTTAAAAAAAACGTTTCTCTCTAGGCCCAATAGGACCCGACTTTCATAGGGTCAAATTTCACGAATTTGACTCATTTCGGCCGCGACAATTCCCTATAACCGTTGCACCGAATTTCAAACCGCTCACACAGTACTCCCCATTGACACACATGAACAAGCCCCCGCAAGCGTTTTCTCGTAGCTCAATTTTTGACCCCGGCGCAAGCGTTCGAAATTTCGATGGGGTCACGGAAATGTGCCAATCTTTGACCCCCCATATCTCGGGCCCCAATTGTCCGATCGACTTGAAATTTGAAACGTGGCCTAGCAGGGTTTCGGCCTTCCTCCCCATCCTCGCCAATCGCGGCTCACCATGGGGGTCCAGGCCTTTTCGCCGTAATGTTAAAACAAAAACTCGCGAATATCTCCGAAACGGTTCGATAGAATGTCGCAAATTTCGGTGAGAAAGGGCTCCCTATTTTTACCTACAAACCCTCCAAATTTGGTGGTCCTAGCTTCCATAGTTTTTTATGGCGAATTTCTGAATGTTTAAAAAATAGGCAAAAATTCGAACGGAAATTCCCTACAGAAACTCCATTCGCGAATTTTAAAAATCCGAGATAGCCAAAATGTTGCTCTCGAAGAGTACATCAATTTTAAAAAAAAGGTTTCTCTCTAGGCCCAATAGGACCCGATTTTCATAGGGTCAAATTTCACGAATTTGACACATTTCTGCCGCGACAATGGCCTATAACCATTGCACCGAATTTCAAACCGCTAACACAGTACTTCCCATTGAGACATACGAACAATCCCCCGCAAGCGTTTTCTCGTAGCTCAATATTTGACCCCGGCGCAAGCGTCCGAAATTTCGATGGGGTCACGGAAATGGGCCAAACTTTTACACCCCCATATCTCGGGCCCTAATTCTCCGATCGACTTGAAATTTGAAACGTGGCCTAACAGGGTTTCGGCCTTCCTCCCCATGCTCGCCAATCGCGGCTCACCATGGGGGGTCCAGGCCTTTTCGCCGTAATGTTAATACAAAAACTCGCGAATATCGCCGAAACGGTTCGATAGAATGTCGCAAATTTTGGTGTGAAAGGGCTCCCTATTTTTAGATACAAACCCTCCAAATTTGGTGGTCCTAGCTTCCATAGTTTTTTATGGCGAATTTTTGAATGTTTAAAAAATAGGCAAAAATTCGAACGGAAATTCCCTACAGAAACTCCATTCGCGAATTTTAAAAATCCGAGATAGCCAAAATGTTGCTCTCGAAGAGTACATCAATTTTAAAAAAAAGGTTTCTCTCTAGGCCCAATAGGACCCGACTTTCATAGGGTCAAAGTTCACGAATTTGAATCATTTCGACCGCGACAATTCCCTATAACGTTGCACCGAATTTCAAACTGCTCACACAGTACTTCCCATTGAGACACATGAACAACCCCCACAAGCGTTTTCTCGTAGCTCAATGTTTCACACCGGCGCAAGCGTTAGAAATTTCGATGGGGTCACGGAAATGGGCCAAACTTTGAACCCCCATATCTCGGGCCCTATTTGTCCGATCGACTTGAAATTTGAAACGTGGCCTAACAGGGTTTCGGCCTTCCTCCCCATGCTCGCCAATCGCGGATCAGCATGGGGGTTCCGGGGCTTTTCGCCGTAATGTTAAAACAAAAACCCGCGAATATCTCCGAAACGGTTCGATAGAATGTCGCAAATTTTGGTGTGAAAGGGCTCCCTATTTTAACATACAAACTCTCCAAATTTGGTGGTCCTAGCTTCCATAGATTTGTTTATGGCGAATTTTTTAATGTTTAAAAAATAGACCAAAAATCGAACGGAAATTCCCTACAGAAACTCTATTCGCGAATTTTAAAATCCGAGATAGCCAAAATGTTGCTCTCGAAGAGTACATCAATTTAAAAAAAAGGTTTCTCTCTACGCCCAATAGGACCCGACTTTCATAGGGTCAAATTTCACGAATTTGACTCATTTCGGCCGCGACAATTCCCTATAACCGTTGCACCGAATTTCAAACCGCTCACACAGTACTCCCCATTGACACACATGAACAATCCCCCGCAAGCGTTTTCTCGTAGCTCAATTTTTGACCCCGGCGCAAGCGTTCGAAATTTCGATGGGGTCACGGAAATGTGCCAAATTTTGACCCCCCATATCTCGGGCCCCAATTGTCCGATCGACTTGAAATTTGAAACGTGGCCTAGCAGGGTTTCGGCCTTCCTCCCCATCCTCGCCAACCGCGGCTCACCATGGGGGTCCAGGCCTTTTCGCCGTAATGTTAAAACAAAAACTCGCGGATATCTCCGAAACGGTTCGATAGAATGTCGCAAATTTTGGTGAGAAAGGGCTCCCTATTTTTACCTACAAACCCTCGAAATTTGGTGGTCCTAGCTTCCATAGTTTTTTTATGGCGAATTTTTGAATGTTTAAAAAATAGGCAAAAATTCGAACGGAAATTCCCTACAGAAACTCCATTCGCGAATTTTAAAAATCCGAGATAGCCAAAATGTTGCTCTCGAAGAGTAGATCAATTTTAAAAAAAAGGTTTCTCTCTAGGCCCAATAGGACCCGACTTTCATAGGGACAAAGTTCACGAATTTGACGAATTTGACTCATTTCGGCCGCGACAATTCCCTATAACCGTTGCACCGAATTTCAAACCGCTCACACAGTACTTCCCATTGACACACATGAACAATCCCCCGCAAGCGTTTTCTCGTAGCTCAATTTTTGACCCCGGCGCAAGCGTTCGAAATTTCGATGGGGTCACGGAAATGTGCCAAACTTTGACCCCCCATATCTCGGGCCCTAATTGTCCGATCGACTTGAAATTTGAAACGTGGCCTAACAAGGTTTCGGCCTTCCTCCACATGCTCGCCAATCGCGGATCACCATGGGGGGTCCGGGCCTTTTCGCCGTAATGTTAAAACAAAAACCCGCGAAAATCTCCGAAACGGTTCGATAGAATGTCGCAACTTTTGGTGTGAAAGGGCTCCCTATTTTTACCTACAAACCCTCCAAATTTGGTGGTCCTAGCTTCCATAGTTTTTTTATGGCGAATTTTTGAATGTTTAAAAAATAGGCAAAAATTCGAACGGAAATTCCCTACAGAAACTCCATTCGCGAATTTTAAAAATCCGAGATAGCCAAAATGTTGCTCTCGAAGGGTACATCAATTTAAAAAAACGTTTTCTTTCTAGGCCCAATAGGACCCGACTTTCATAGGGTCAAAGTTCACGAATTTGACTCATTTCGGCCGCGACAATTCCCTATAACCGTTGCACCGAATTTCAAACCGCTCACACAGTACTTCCCATTGTGTCACATGAACAATCCCCCGCAAGCGTTTTCTCGTAGCTCAATTTTTGACCCCAGCGCAAGCGTTAGAAATTTCGATGGGGTCACGGAAATGGGGCAAACTTTGACCCCCCATATCTCGGACCCTAATTGTCCGATCGATTTTAAATTTGAAACGTGGCCTAACAGGGTTTCGGCCTTCTCCCCATGCTCGCCAATCGCGTCTCACCATGGGGGGTCCGGGCCTTTTCGCCGTAATATTAAAACAAAAACTCGCGAATATCTCCGAAATGGTTCGATAGAATGTCGCAAATTTTGGTGTGAAAGGGCTCCCTATTTTTACCTACAAACCCTCCAAATTTGGTGGTCCTAGCGTCCATAGTTTTGTTTATGGCGAATTTTTGAAAATTTAAAAAATAGACCAAAAATCGAACGGAAATTCCCTACAGAAACTCCATTCGCGAATTTTAAAAATCCGAGATAGCCAAAATGTTGCTCTCGAAGAGTACATCAATTTTAAAAAAAAGGTTTCTCTCTAGGCCCAATAGGACCCGACTTTCATAGGGTCAAAGTTCACGAATTTGACGAATTTCGGCCGCGACAATTCCCTATAACCGTTGCACCGAATTTCAAACCGCTCACACAGTACTTCCCATTGACACACATGAACAATCCCCCGCAAGCGTTTTCTCGTAGCTCAATTTTTGACCCCGGCGCAAGCGTTCGAAATTTCGATGGGGTCACGGAAATGTGCCAAACTTTGACCCCCCATATCTCGGGCTCTAATTGTCCGATCGACTTGAAATTTGAAACGTGGCCTAACAGGGTTTCGGCCTTCCTCCCGATGCTCGCCAATCGCGGCTCACCATGGGGGTCCAGGCCTTTTCGCCGTAATGTTAAAACAAAAACTCGCGAATATCTCCGAAACGGTTCGATAGAATGTCGCAAATTTTGGTGAGAAAGGGCTCCCTATTTTTACCTACAAACCCTCCAAATTTGGTGGTCCTAGCTTCCATAGTTTTTTATGGCGAATTTCTGAATGTTTAAAAAATAGGCAAAAATTCGAACGGAAATTCCCTACAGAAACTCCATTCGCGAATTTTAAAAATCCGAGATAGCCAAAATGTTGCTCTCGAAGAGTACATCAATTTTAAAAAAAAGGTTTCTCTCTAGGCCCAATAGGACCCGATTTTCATAGGGTCAAAGTTCACGAATTTGACACATTTCTGCCGCGACAATGGCTAATAACCGTTGCACCGAATTTCAAACCGCTCACACAGTACTTCCCATTGAGACATACGAACAATCCCCCGCAAGCGTTTTCTCGTAGCTCAATATTTGACCCCGGCGCAAGCGTCCGAAATTTCGATGGGGTCACGGAAATGGGCCAAACTTTTACACCCCCATATCTCGGGCCCTAATTCTCCGATCGACTTGAAATTTGAAATGTGGCCTAACAGGGTTTCGGCCTTCCTCCCCATGCTCGCCAATCGCGGCTCACCATGGGGGGTCCAGGCCTTTTCGCCGTAATGTTAATAAAAAAACTCGCGAATATCGCCGAAACGGTTCGATAGAATGTCGCAAATTTTGGTGTGAAAGGGCTCCCTATTTTTAGATACAAACCCTCCAAATTTGGTGGTCCTAGCTTCCATAGTTTTTTATGGCGAATTTTTGAATGTTTAAAAAATAGGCAAAAATTCGAACGGAAATTCCCTACAGAAACTCCATTCGCGAATTTTAAAAATCCGAGATAGCCAAAATGTTGCTCTCGAAGAGTACATCAATTTTAAAAAAAAGGTTTCTCTCTAGGCCCAATAGGACCCGACTTTCATAGGGTCAAAGTTCACGAATTTGAATCATTTCGACCGCGACAATTCCCTATAACGTTGCACCGAATTTCAAACTGCTCACACAGTACTTCCCATTGAGACACATGAACAACCCCCACAAGCGTTTTCTCGTAGCTCAATGTTTCACACCGGCGCAAGCGTTAGAAATTTCGATGGGGTCACGGAAATGGGCCAAACTTTGAACCCCCATATCTCGGGCCCTATTTGTCCGATCGACTTGAAATTTGAAACGTGGCCTAACAGGGTTTCGGCCTTCCTCCCCATGCTCGCCAATCGCGGATCACCATGGGGGTTCCGGGGCTTTTCGCCGTAATGTTAAAACAAAAACCCGCGAATATCTCCGAAACGGTTCGATAGAATGTCGCAAATTTTGGTGTGAAAGGGCTCCCTATTTTAACATACAAACTCTCCAAATTTGGTGGTCCTAGCTTCCATAGATTTGTTTATGGCGAATTTTTTAATGTTTAAAAAATAGACCAAAAATCGAACGGAAATTCCCTACAGAAACTCTATTCGCGAATTTTAAAATCCGAGATAGCCAAAATGTTGCTCTCGAAGAGTACATCAATTTAAAAAAAAGGTTTCTCTCTACGCCCAATAGGACCCGACTTTCATAGGGTCAAATTTCACGAATTTGACTCATTTCGGCCGCGACAATTCCCTATAACCGTTGCACCGAATTTCAAACCGCTCACACAGTACTCCCCATTGACACACATGAACAATCCCCCGCAAGCGTTTTCTCGTAGCTCAATTTTTGACCCCGGCGCAAGCGTTCGAAATTTCGATGGGGTCACGGAAATGTGCCAAATTTTGACCCCCCATATCTCGGGCCCCAATTGTCCGATCGACTTGAAATTTGAAACGTGGCCTAGCAGGGTTTCGGCCTTCCTCCCCATCCTCGCCAACCGCGGCTCACCATGGGGGTCCAGGCCTTTTCGCCGTAATGTTAAAACAAAAACTCGCGGATATCTCCGAAACGGTTCGATAGAATGTCGCAAATTTTGGTGAGAAAGGGCTCCCTATTTTTACCTACAAACCCTCGAAATTTGGTGGTCCTAGCTTCCATAGTTTTTTTATGGCGAATTTTTGAATGTTTAAAAAATAGGCAAAAATTCGAACGGAAATTCCCTACAGAAACTCCATTCGCGAATTTTAAAAATCCGAGATAGCCAAAATGTTGCTCTCGAAGAGTAGATCAATTTTAAAAAAAAGGTTTCTCTCTAGGCCCAATAGGACCCGACTTTCATAGGGACAAAGTTCACGAATTTGACGAATTTGACTCATTTCGGCCGCGACAATTCCCTATAACCGTTGCACCGAATTTCAAACCGCTCACACAGTACTTCCCATTGACACACATGAACAATCCCCCGCAAGCGTTTTCTCGTAGCTCAATTTTTGACCCCGGCGCAAGCGTTCGAAATTTCGATGGGGTCACGGAAATGTGCCAAACTTTGACCCCCCATATCTCGGGCCCTAATTGTCCGATCGACTTGAAATTTGAAACGTGGCCTAACAAGGTTTCGGCCTTCCTCCACATGCTCGCCAATCGCGGATCACCATGGGGGGTCCGGGCCTTTTCGCCGTAATGTTAAAACAAAAACCCGCGAAAATCTCCGAAACGGTTCGATAGAATGTCGCAACTTTTGGTGTGAAAGGGCTCCCTATTTTTACCTACAAACCCTCCAAATTTGGTGGTCCTAGCTTCCATAGTTTTTTTATGGCGAATTTTTGAATGTTTAAAAAATAGGCAAAAATTCGAACGGAAATTCCCTACAGAAACTCCATTCGCGAATTTTAAAAATCCGAGATAGCCAAAATGTTGCTCTCGAAGAGTAGATCAATTTTAAAAAAAAGGTTTCTCTCTAGGCCCAATAGGACCCGACTTTCATAGGGACAAAGTTCACGAATTTGACGAATTTGACTCATTTCGGCCGCGACAATTCCCTATAACCGTTGCACCGAATTTCAAACCGCTCACACAGTACTTCCCATTGACACACATGAACAATCCCCCGCAAGCGTTTTCTCGTAGCTCAATTTTTGACCCCGGCGCAAGCGTTCGAAATTTCGATGGGGTCACGGAAATGTGCCAAACTTTGACCCCCCATATCTCGGGCCCTAATTGTCCGATCGACTTGAAATTTGAAACGTGGCCTAACAAGGTTTCGGCCTTCCTCCACATGCTCGCCAATCGCGGATCACCATGGGGGGTCCGGGCCTTTTCGCCGTAATGTTAAAACAAAAACCCGCGAAAATCTCCGAAACGGTTCGATAGAATGTCGCAACTTTTGGTGTGAAAGGGCTCCCTATTTTTACCTACAAACCCTCCAAATTTGGTGGTCCTAGCTTCCATAGTTTTTTTATGGCGAATTTTTGAATGTTTAAAAAATAGGCAAAAATTCGAACGGAAATTCCCTACAGAAACTCCATTCGCGAATTTTAAAAATCCGAGATAGCCAAAATGTTGCTCTCGAAGGGTACATCAATTTAAAAAAACGTTTTCTTTCTAGGCCCAATAGGACCCGACTTTCATAGGGTCAAAGTTCACGAATTTGACTCATTTCGGCCGCGACAATTCCCTATAACCGTTGCACCGAATTTCAAACCGCTCACACAGTACTTCCCATTGTGTCACATGAACAATCCCCCGCAAGCGTTTTCTCGTAGCTCAATTTTTGACCCCAGCGCAAGCGTTAGAAATTTCGATGGGGTCACGGAAATGGGGCAAACTTTGACCCCCCATATCTCGGACCCTAATTGTCCGATCGATTTTAAATTTGAAACGTGGCCTAACAGGGTTTCGGCCTTCTCCCCATGCTCGCCAATCGCGTCTCACCATGGGGGGTCCGGGCCTTTTCGCCGTAATATTAAAACAAAAACTCGCGAATATCTCCGAAATGGTTCGATAGAATGTCGCAAATTTTGGTGTGAAAGGGCTCCCTATTTTTACCTACAAACCCTCCAAATTTGGTGGTCCTAGCGTCCATAGTTTTGTTTATGGCGAATTTTTGAAAATTTAAAAAATAGACCAAAAATCGAACGGAAATTCCCTACAGAAACTCCATTCGCGAATTTTAAAAATCCGAGATAGCCAAAATGTTGCTCTCGAAGAGTACATCAATTTTAAAAAAAAGGTTTCTCTCTAGGCCCAATAGGACCCGACTTTCATAGGGTCAAAGTTCACGAATTTGACGAATTTCGGCCGCGACAATTCCCTATAACCGTTGCACCGAATTTCAAACCGCTCACACAGTACTTCCCATTGACACACATGAACAATCCCCCGCAAGCGTTTTCTCGTAGCTCAATTTTTGACCCCGGCGCAAGCGTTCGAAATTTCGATGGGGTCACGGAAATGTGCCAAACTTTGACCCCCCATATCTCGGGCTCTAATTGTCCGATCGACTTGAAATTTGAAACGTGGCCTAACAGGGTTTCGGCCTTCCTCCCGATGCTCGCCAATCGCGGCTCACCATGGGGGTCCAGGCCTTTTCGCCGTAATGTTAAAACAAAAACTCGCGAATATCTCCGAAACGGTTCGATAGAATGTCGCAAATTTTGGTGAGAAAGGGCTCCCTATTTTTACCTACAAACCCTCCAAATTTGGTGGTCCTAGCTTCCATAGTTTTTTATGGCGAATTTCTGAATGTTTAAAAAATAGGCAAAAATTCGAACGGAAATTCCCTACAGAAACTCCATTCGCGAATTTTAAAAATCCGAGATAGCCAAAATGTTGCTCTCGAAGAGTACATCAATTTTAAAAAAAAGGTTTCTCTCTAGGCCCAATAGGACCCGATTTTCATAGGGTCAAAGTTCACGAATTTGACACATTTCTGCCGCGACAATGGCTAATAACCGTTGCACCGAATTTCAAACCGCTCACACAGTACTTCCCATTGAGACATACGAACAATCCCCCGCAAGCGTTTTCTCGTAGCTCAATATTTGACCCCGGCGCAAGCGTCCGAAATTTCGATGGGGTCACGGAAATGGGCCAAACTTTTACACCCCCATATCTCGGGCCCTAATTCTCCGATCGACTTGAAATTTGAAATGTGGCCTAACAGGGTTTCGGCCTTCCTCCCCATGCTCGCCAATCGCGGCTCACCATGGGGGGTCCAGGCCTTTTCGCCGTAATGTTAATAAAAAAACTCGCGAATATCGCCGAAACGGTTCGATAGAATGTCGCAAATTTTGGTGTGAAAGGGCTCCCTATTTTTAGATACAAACCCTCCAAATTTGGTGGTCCTAGCTTCCATAGTTTTTTATGGCGAATTTTTGAATGTTTAAAAAATAGGCAAAAATTCGAACGGAAATTCCCTACAGAAACTCCATTCGCGAATTTTAAAAATCCGAGATAGCCAAAATGTTGCTCTCGAAGAGTACATCAATTTTAAAAAAAAGGTTTCTCTCTAGGCCCAATAGGACCCGACTTTCATAGGGTCAAAGTTCACGAATTTGAATCATTTCGACCGCGACAATTCCCTATAACGTTGCACCGAATTTCAAACTGCTCACACAGTACTTCCCATTGAGACACATGAACAACCCCCACAAGCGTTTTCTCGTAGCTCAATGTTTCACACCGGCGCAAGCGTTAGAAATTTCGATGGGGTCACGGAAATGGGCCAAACTTTGAACCCCCATATCTCGGGCCCTATTTGTCCGATCGACTTGAAATTTGAAACGTGGCCTAACAGGGTTTCGGCCTTCCTCCCCATGCTCGCCAATCGCGGATCACCATGGGGGTTCCGGGGCTTTTCGCCGTAATGTTAAAACAAAAACCCGCGAATATCTCCGAAACGGTTCGATAGAATGTCGCAAATTTTGGTGTGAAAGGGCTCCCTATTTTAACATACAAACTCTCCAAATTTGGTGGTCCTAGCTTCCATAGATTTGTTTATGGCGAATTTTTTAATGTTTAAAAAATAGACCAAAAATCGAACGGAAATTCCCTACAGAAACTCTATTCGCGAATTTTAAAATCCGAGATAGCCAAAATGTTGCTCTCGAAGAGTACATCAATTTAAAAAAAAGGTTTCTCTCTACGCCCAATAGGACCCGACTTTCATAGGGTCAAATTTCACGAATTTGACTCATTTCGGCCGCGACAATTCCCTATAACCGTTGCACCGAATTTCAAACCGCTCACACAGTACTTCCCATTGACACACATGAACAATCCCCCGCAAGCGTTTTCTCGTAGCTCAATTTTTGACCCCGGCGCAAGCGTTCGAAATTTCGATGGGGTCACGGAAATGTGCCAAACTTTGACCCCCCATATCTCGGGCCCTAATTGTCCGATCGACTTGAAATTTGAAACGTGGCCTAACAAGGTTTCGGCCTTCCTCCACATGCTCGCCAATCGCGGATCACCATGGGGGGTCCGGGCCTTTTCGCCGTAATGTTAAAACAAAAACCCGCGAAAATCTCCGAAACGGTTCGATAGAATGTCGCAACTTTTGGTGTGAAAGGGCTCCCTATTTTTACCTACAAACCCTCCAAATTTGGTGGTCCTAGCTTCCATAGTTTTTTTATGGCGAATTTTTGAATGTTTAAAAAATAGGCAAAAATTCGAACGGAAATTCCCTACAGAAACTCCATTCGCGAATTTTAAAAATCCGAGATAGCCAAAATGTTGCTCTCGAAGGGTACATCAATTTAAAAAAACGTTTTCTTTCTAGGCCCAATAGGACCCGACTTTCATAGGGTCAAAGTTCACGAATTTGACTCATTTCGGCCGCGACAATTCCCTATAACCGTTGCACCGAATTTCAAACCGCTCACACAGTACTTCCCATTGTGTCACATGAACAATCCCCCGCAAGCGTTTTCTCGTAGCTCAATTTTTGACCCCAGCGCAAGCGTTAGAAATTTCGATGGGGTCACGGAAATGGGGCAAACTTTGACCCCCCATATCTCGGACCCTAATTGTCCGATCGATTTTAAATTTGAAACGTGGCCTAACAGGGTTTCGGCCTTCTCCCCATGCTCGCCAATCGCGTCTCACCATGGGGGGTCCGGGCCTTTTCGCCGTAATATTAAAACAAAAACTCGCGAATATCTCCGAAATGGTTCGATAGAATGTCGCAAATTTTGGTGTGAAAGGGCTCCCTATTTTTACCTACAAACCCTCCAAATTTGGTGGTCCTAGCGTCCATAGTTTTGTTTATGGCGAATTTTTGAAAATTTAAAAAATAGACCAAAAATCGAACGGAAATTCCCTACAGAAACTCCATTCGCGAATTTTAAAAATCCGAGATAGCCAAAATGTTGCTCTCGAAGAGTACATCAATTTTAAAAAAAAGGTTTCTCTCTAGGCCCAATAGGACCCGACTTTCATAGGGTCAAAGTTCACGAATTTTACTCATTTCGGCCGCGACAATTCCCTATAACCGTTGCACCGAATTTCAAACCGCTCACACAGTACTTCCCATTGACACACATGAACAATCCCCCGCAAGCGTTTTCTCGTAGCTCAATTTTTGACCCCGGCGCAAGCGTTCGAAATTTCGATGGGGTCACGGAAATGTGCCAAACTTTGACCCCCCATATCTCGGGCTCTAATTGTCCGATCGACTTGAAATTTGAAACGTGGCCTAACAGGGTTTCGGCCTTCCTCCCGATGCTCGCCAATCGCGGCTCACCATGGGGGTCCAGGCCTTTTCGCCGTAATGTTAAAACAAAAACTCGCGAATATCTCCGAAACGGTTCGATAGAATGTCGCAAATTTTGGTGAGAAAGGGCTCCCTATTTTTACCTACAAACCCTCCAAATTTGGTGGTCCTAGCTTCCATAGTTTTTTATGGCGAATTTCTGAATATTTAAAAAATAGGCAAAAATTCGAACGGAAATTCCCTACAGAAACTCCATTCGCGAATTTTAAAAATCCGAGATAGCCAAAATGTTGCTCTCGAAGAGTACATCAATTTTAAAAAAAAGGTTTCTCTCTAGGCCCAATAGGACCCGATTTTCATAGGGTCAAAGTTCACGAATTTGACACATTTCTGCCGCGACAATGGCTAATAACCGTTGCACCGAATTTCAAACCGCTCACACAGTACTTCCCATTGAGACATACGAACAATCCCCCGCAAGCGTTTTCTCGTAGCTCAATATTTGACCCCGGCGCAAGCGTCCGAAATTTCGATGGGGTCACGGAAATGGGCCAAACTTTTACACCCCCATATCTCGGGCCCTAATTCTCCGATCGACTTGAAATTTGAAATGTGGCCTAACAGGGTTTCGGCCTTCCTCCCCATGCTCGCCAATCGCGGCTCACCATGGGGGGTCCAGGCCTTTTCGCCGTAATGTTAATAAAAAAACTCGCGAATATCGCCGAAACGGTTCGATAGAATGTCGCAAATTTTGGTGTGAAAGGGCTCCCTATTTTTAGATACAAACCCTCCAAATTTGGTGGTCCTAGCTTCCATAGTTTTTTATGGCGAATTTTTGAATGTTTAAAAAATAGGCAAAAATTCGAACGGAAATTCCCTACAGAAACTCCATTCGCGAATTTTAAAAATCCGTGATAGCCAAAATGTTGCTCTCGAAGAGTACATCAATTTTAAAAAAAAGGTTTCTCTCTAGGCCCAATAGGACCCGACTTTCATAGGGTCAAAGTTCACGAATTTGAATCATTTCGACCGCGACAATTCCCTATAACGTTGCACCGAATTTCAAACTGCTCACACAGTACTTCCCATTGAGACACATGAACAACCCCCACAAGCGTTTTCTCGTAGCTCAATGTTTCACACCGGCGCAAGCGTTAGAAATTTCGATGGGGTCACGGAAATGGGCCAAACTTTGAACCCCCATATCTCGGGCCCTATTTGTCCGATCGACTTGAAATTTGAAACGTGGCCTAACAGGGTTTCGGCCTTCCTCCACATGCTCGCCAATCGCGGATCACCATGGGGGTTCCGGGGCTTTTCGCCGTAATGTTAAAACAAGAACCCGCGAATATCTCCGAAACGGTTCGATAGAATGTCGCAAATTTTGGTGTGAAAGGGCTCCCTATTTTAACATACAAACTCTCCAAATTTGGTGGTCCTAGCTTCCATAGATTTGTTTATGGCGAATTTTTTAATGTTTAAAAAATAGACCAAAAATCGAACGGAAATTCCCTACAGAAACTCTATTCGCGAATTTTAAAAATCCGAGATAGCCAAAATGTTGCTCTCGAAGAGTACATCAATTTAAAAAAAAGGTTTCTCTCTACGCCCAATAGGACCCGACTTTCATAGGGTCAAATTTCACGAATTTGACTCATTTCGGCCGCGACAATTCCCTATAACCGTTGCACCGAATTTCAAACCGCTCACACAGTACTCCCCATTGACACACATGAACAATCCCCCGCAAGCGTTTTCTCGTAGCTCAATTTTTGACCCCGGCGCAAGCGTTCGAAATTTCGATGGGGTCACGGAAATGGGCCAAACTTTGACTCCCCATATCTCGGGCCCTAATTGTCCGATCGACTTGAAATTTGAAACGTGGCCTAGCAGGGTTTCGGCCTTCCTCCCCATCCTCGCCAACCGCGGCTCACCATGGGGGTCCAGGCCTTTTCGCCGTAATGTTAAAACAAAAACTCGCGAATATCTCCGAAACGGTTCGATAGAATGTCGCAAATTTTGGTGAGAAAAGGCTCCCTATTTTTACCTACAAACCCTCGAAATTTGGTGGTCCTAGCTTCCATAGTTTTTTTATGGCGAATTTTTGAATGTTTAAAAAATAGGCAAAAATTCGAACGGAAATTCCCTACAGAAACTCCATTCGCGAATTTTAAAAATCCGAGATAGCCAAAATGTTGCTCTCGAAGAGTAGATCAATTTTAAAAAAAAGGTTTCTCTCTAGGCTAAATAGGACCCGACTTTCATAGGGACAAAGTTCACGAATTTGACGAATTTGACTCATTTCGGCCGCGACAATTCCCTATAACCGTTGCACCGAATTTCAAACCGCTCACACAGTACTTCCCATTGAGACACATGAACAATCCCCCGCAAGCGTTTTCTCGTAGCTCAATTTTTGACCCCGGCGCAAGCGTTAGAAATTTCGATGGGGTCACGGAAACGGGCCAAATTTTGACCCCCCATATCTCGGGCCCTAATTGTCCGATCGACTTGAAATTTGAAACGTGGCCTAACAAGGTTTCGGCCTTCCTCCCCATGCTCGCCAATCGCGGATCACCATGGGGGGTCCGGGCCTTTTCGCCGTAATGTTAAAACAAAAACCCTCGAATATCTCCGAAACGGTTCGATAGAATGTCGCAAATTTTGGTGTGAAAGGGCTCCCTATTTTTACCTACAAACCCTCCAAATTTGGTGGTCCTAGCTTCCATAGTTCTTTTATGGCAAATTTTTGAATGTTTAAAAAATAGGCAAAAATTCGAACGGAAATTCCGTACAGAAACTCCATTCACGAATTTTAAAAATCCGAGATAGCCAAAATGTTGCTCTCGAAGAGTACATCAATTTAAAAAAAAGTTTTCTCTCTAGGCCCAATAGGACCCGACTTTCATAGGGTCAAAGTTCACGAATTTGACTCATTTCGGCCGCGACAATTCCCTATAACCGTTGCACCGAATTTCAAACCGCTCACACAGTACTTCCCATTGAGACACATGAACAATCCCCCGCAAGCGTTTTCTCGTAGCTCAATTTTTGACCCCGGCGCAAGCGTTAGAAATTTCGATGGGGTCACGGAAATGGGCCAAATTTTGACCCCCCATATCTCGGGCCCTAATTGTCCGATCGACTTGAAATTTGGAACGTGGCCTAACAAGGTTTCGGCCTTCCTCCACATGCTCGCCAATCGCGGATCACCATGGGGGGTCCGGGCCTTTTCGCCGTAATGTTAAAACAAAAACCCGCGAAAATCTCCGAAACGGTTCGATAGAATGTCGCAAATTTTGGTGTGAAAAAGCTCCCTATATTTACCTACAAACCCTCGAAATTTGGTGGTCCTAGCTTCCATAGTTTTTTTATGGCGAATTTTTGAATGTTTAAAAAATAGGCAAAAATTCGAACGGAAATTCCGTACAGAAACTCCATTCGCGAATTTTAAAAATCCGAAATAGCCAAAATGTTGCTCTCGAAGAGTACATCAATTTAAAAAAACGTTTTCTCTCTAGGTTCAATAGGACCCGACTTTCATAGGGTCAAAGTTCACGAATTTGACTCATTTCGGCCGCAACAATTCCCTATAACCGTTGCACCGAATTTCAAACCGCTCACACAGTACTTCCCATTGAGACACATGAACAATCCCCCGCAAGCGTTTTCTCGTAGCTCAATTTTTGACCCCGGCGCAAGCGTTAGAAATTTCGATGGGGTCACGGAAATGGGCCAAATTTTGACCCCCGATATCTCGGGCCCTAATTGTCCGATCGACTTGAAATTTGAAACGTGGCCTAACAAGGTTTCGGCCTTCCTCCACATGCTCGCCAATCGCGGATCACCATGGGGGGTCCGGGCCTTTTCGCCGTAATGTTAAAACAAAAACCCGCGAAAATCTCCGAAACGGTTCGATAGAATGTCGCAAATTTTGGTGTGAAAGGGCTCCCTATTTTTACCTACAAACCCTCCAAATTTGGTGGTCCTAGCTTCCATAGTTCTTTTATGGCAAATTTTTGAATGTTTAAAAAATAGGCAAAAATTCGAACGGAAATTCCGTACAGAAACTCCATTCGCGAATTTTAAAAATCCGAGATAGCCAAAATGTTGCTCTCGAAGAGTACATCAATTTTAAAATAAGGTTTCTCTCTGGGCCCAATAGGACCCGACTTTCATAGGGTCAAAGTTCACGAATTTGACTCATTTCGGCCGCGACAATTCCCTATAACCGTTGCACCGAATTTCAAACCGCTCACACAGTACTTCCCATTGAGAAACATGAACAATCCCCCGCAAGCGTTTTCTCGTAGCTCAATTTTTGACCCCGGCGCATGCGTTAGAAATTTCGATGGGGTCACGGAAATGGGCCAAATTTTGACCCCCGATATCTCGGGCCCTAATTGTCCGATCGACTTGAAATTTGAAACGTGGCCTAACAAGGTTTCGGCCTTCCTCCACATGCTCGCCAATCGCGGATCACCATGGGGGGTCCGGGCCTTTTCGCCGTAATGTTAAAACAAAAACCCGCGAAAATCTCCGAAACGGTTCGATAGAATGTCGCAAATTTTGGTGTGAAAGGGCTCCCTATTTTTACCTACAAACCCTCCAAATTTGGTGGTCCTAGCTTCCATAGTTTTTTTATGGCGAATTTTTGAATGTTTAAAAAATAGGCAAAAATTCGAACGGAAATTCCGTACAGAAACTCCATTCGCGAATTTTAAAAATCCGAGATAGCCAAAATGTTGCTCTCGAAGAGTACATCAATTTAAAAAAACGTTTTCTCTCTAGGCCCAATAGGACCCGACTTTCATAGGGTCAAAGTTCACGAATTTGACTCATTTCGGCCGCGACAATTCCCTATAACCGTTGCACCGAATTTCAAACCGCTCACACAGTACTTCCCATTGAGACACATGAACAATCCCCCGCAAGCGTTTTCTCGTAGCTCAATTTTTGACCCCGGCGCAAGCGTTAGAAATTTCGATGGGGTCACGGAAATGGGCCAAATTTTGACCCCCCATATCTCGGGCCCTAATTGTCCGATGGACTTGAAATTTGAAACGTGGCCTAACAAGGTTTCGGCCTTCCTCCCCATGCTCGCGAATCGCGGATCACCATGGGGGGTCCGGGCCTTTTCGCCGTAATATTAAAACAAAAACCCGCGAATATCTCCGAAACGGTTCGATAGAATGTCGGAAATTTTGGTGTGAAAGGGCTCCCTATTTTTACCTACAAACCCTCCAAATTTGGTGGTCCTAGCTTCCATAGTTCTTTTATGGCAAATTTTTGAATGTTTAAAAAATAGGCAAAAATTCGAACGGAAATTCCGTACAGAAACTCCATTCGCGAATTTTAAAAATCCGAGATAGCCAAAATGTTGCTCTCGAAGAGTACATCAATTTAAAAAAAAAGTTTTCTCTCTAGGCCCAATAGGACCCGACTTTCATAGGGTCAAAGTTCACGAATTTGACTCATTTCGGCCGCGACAATTCCCTATAACCGTTGCACCGAATTTCAAACCGCTCACACAGTACTTCCCATTGAGACACATGAACAATCCCCCGCAAGCGTTTTCTCGTAGCTCAATTTTTGACCCCGGCGCAAGCGTTAGAAATTTCGATGGGGTCACGGAAATGGGCCAAATTTTGACCCCCCATATCTCGGGCCCTAATTGTCCGATCGACTTGAAATTT
Organism: Stegodyphus dumicola; assembly: GCF_044657685.1. Taxonomy (NCBI): domain Eukaryota; kingdom Metazoa; phylum Arthropoda; class Arachnida; order Araneae; family Eresidae; genus Stegodyphus; species Stegodyphus dumicola. The sequence continues at coordinate 5,565,842 of NC_140780.1, read as the reverse complement.
GAAACGTGGCCTAACAAGGTTTCGGCCTTCCTCCACATGCTCGCCAATCGCGGATCACCATGGGGGGTCCGGGCCTTTTCGCCGTAATGTTAAAACAAAAACCCGCGAAAATCTCCGAAACGGTTCGATAGAATGTCGCAACTTTTGGTGTGAAAGTGCTCCCTATTTTTACCTACAAACCCTCCAAATTTGGTGGTCCTAGCCTCCATAGTTTTGTTTATGGCGAATTTTTGAAAATTTAAAAAATAGACCAAAAATCGAACGGAAATTCCCTACAGAAACTCCATTCGCGAATTTTAAAAATCCGAGATAGCCAAAATGTTGCTCTCGAAGAGTAGATCAATTTTAAAAAAAAGGTTACTCTCTAGGCCCAATAGGACCCGACTTTCATAGGGTCAAAGTTCACGAATTTGACGAATTTCGGCCGCGACAATTCCCTATAACCGTTGCACCGAATTTCAAACCGCTCACACGGTACTTCCCATTGAGACATACGAACAATCCCCCGCAAGCGTTTTCTCGTAGCTCAATTTTTGACCCCGGCGCAAGCGTCCGAAATTTCGATGGGGTCACGGAAATGGTCACGGAAATGGGCCAAACATTTACACCCCCATATCTCGGGCCCTAATTGTCCGATCGATTTTAAATTTGAAACGTGGCCTAACAGGGTTTCGGCCTTCCTCCCTATGCTCGCCAATCGCCGCTCACCATGGGGGGTCCAGGCCTTTTCCCCGTAATGTTAAAGCAAAAACTCGCGTATATCTCCGAAACGGTTCGATAGAATGTCGCAAATTTTGGTGAGAAAGGGCTCCCTATTTTTACCTACAAACCCTCCAAATTTGGTGGTCCTAGCTTCCATAGTTTTGTTTATGGCAAATTTTTGAATGTTTAAAAAATAGACCAAAAATCGAACGGAAATTCCCTACAGGAACTCCATTCGCGAATTTTAAAAATCCGAGATAGCCAAAATGTTGCTCTCGAAGAGTAGATCAATTTTAAAAAAAAAGGTTTCTCTCTAGGCCCAATAGGACCCGACTTTCATAGGGTCAAAGTTCACGAATTTTACTCATTTCGGCCGCGACAATTCCCTATAACTGTTGCACCGAATTTCAAACCGCTCACACAGTACTTCCCATTGACACACATGAACAACCCCCGCAAGCGTTTTCTCGTAGCTCAATTTTTGACCCCGGCGCAAGCGTTCGAAATTTCGATGGGGTCACGGAAATGTGCCAAACTTTGACCCCCCATATCTCGGGCCCCAATTGTCCGATCGACTTGAAATTTGAAACGTGGCCTAGCAGGGTTTCGGCCTTCCTCCCCATCCTCGCCAATCGCGGCTCACCATGGGGGTCCAGGCCTTTTCGCCGTAATGTTAAAACAAAAACTCGCGAATATCTCCGAAACGGTTCGATAGAATGTCGCAAATTTTGGTGAGAAAGGGCTCCCTATTTTTACCTACAAACCCTCCAAATTTGGTGGTCCTAGCTTCCATAGTTTTTTATGGCGAATTTCCGAATGTTTAAAAAATAGGCAAAAATTCGAACGGAAATTCCCTACAGAAACTCCATTCGCGAATTTTAAAAATCCGAGATAGCCAAAATGTTGCTCTCGAAGAGTACATCAATTTTAAAAAAAAGGTTTCTCTCTAGGCCCAATAGGACCCGATTTTCATAGGGTCAAAGTTCACGAATTTGACACATTTCTGCCGCGACAATGGCCTATAACCGTTGCACCGAATTTCAAACCGCTCACACAGTACTTCCCATTGAGACATACGAACAATCCCCCGCAAGCGTTTTCTCGTAGCTCAATATTTGACCCCGGCGCAAGCGTCCGAAATTTCGATGGGGTCACGGAAATGGGCCAGACTTTTACACCCCCATATCTCGGGCCCTAATTCTCCGATCGACTTGAAATTTGAAACGTGGCCTAACAGGGTTTCGGCCTTTCTCCCCATGCTCGCCAATCGCGGCTCACCATGGGGGGTCCAGGCCTTTTCGCCGTAATGTTAATACAAAAACTCGCGAATATCGCCGAAACGGTTCGATAGAATGTCGCAAATTTTGGTGTGAAAGGGCTCCCTATCTTTAGATACAAAACCTCCAAATTTGGTGGTCCTAGCTTCCATAGTTTTTTATGGCGAATTTTTGAATGTTTAAAAAATAGGCAAAAATTCGAACGGAAATTCCCTACAGAAACTCCATTCGCGAATTTTAAAAATCCGAGATAGCCAAAATGTTGATCTCGAAGAGTACATCAATTTTAAAAAAAAGGTTTCTCTCTAGGCCCAATAGGACCCGACTTTCATAGGGTCAAAGTTCACGAATTTGAATCATTTCGACCGCGACAATTCCCTATAACGTTGCACCGAATTTCAAACTGCTCACACAGTACTTCCCATTGAGACACATGAACAACCCCCACAAGCGTTTTCTCGTAGCTCAATGTTTCACACCGGCGCAAGCGTTAGAAATTTCGATGGGGTCACGGAAATGGGCCAAACTTTGAACCCCCATATCTCGGGCCCTATTTGTCCGATCGACTTGAAATTTGAAACGTGGCCTAACAGGGTTTCGGCCTTCCTCCCCATGCTCGCCAATCGCGGATCACCGTGGGGGTTCCGGGGCTTTTCGCCGTAATGTTAAAACAAAAACCCGCGAATATCTCCGAAACGGTTCGATAGAATGTCGCAAATTTTGGTGTGAAAGGGCTCCCTATTTTTACCTACAAACTCTCCAAATTTGGTGGTCCTAGCTTCCATAGTTTTGTTTATGGCAAATTTTTGAATGTTTAAAAAATAGACAAAAAATCGAACGGAAATTCCCTACAGAAACTCTATTCGCGAATTTTAAAAATCCGAGATAGCCAAAATGTTGCTCTCGAAGAGTACATCAATTTAAAAAAAAAGGTTTCTCTCTAGGCCCAATAGGACCCGACTTTCATAGGGTCAAATTTCACGAATTTGACTCATTTCGGCCGCGACAATTCCCTATAACTGTTGCACCGAATTTCAAACCGCTCACACAGTACTTCCCATTGACACACATGAACAACCCCCGCAAGCGTTTTCTCGTAGCTCAATTTTTGACCCCGGCGCAAGCGTTCGAAATTTCGATGGGGTCACGGAAATGTGCCAAACTTTGACCCCCCATATCTCGGGCTCTAATTGTCCGATCGACTTGAAATTTGAAACGTGGCCTAACAGGGTTTCGGCCTTCCTCCCCATGCTCGCCAATCGCGGCTCACCATGGGGGTCCAGACCTTTTCGCCGTAATTTTAAAACAAAAACTCGCGAATATCTCCGAAACGGTTCGATAGAATGTCGCAAATTTTGGTGAGAAAGGGCTCCCTATTTTTACCTACAAACCCTCCAAATTTGGTGGTCCTAGCTTCCATAGTTTTTTATGGCGAATTTCTGAATGTTTAAAAAATAGGCAAAAATTCGAACGGAAATTCCCTACAGAAACTCCATTCGCGAATTTTAAAAATCCGAGATAGCCAAAATGTTGCTCTCGAAGAGTACATCAATTTTAAAAAAAAGGTTTCTCTCTAGGCCCAATAGGACCCGACTTTCATAGGGTCAAAGTTCACGAATTTGACGCATTTCGACCGCGACAATTCCCTATAACGTTGCACCGAATTTCAAACTGCTCACACAGTACTTCCCATTGAGACACATGAACAACCCCCGCAAGCGTTTTCTCGTAGCTCAATGTTTGACACCGGCGCAAGCGTTAGAAATTTCGATGGGGTCACGGAAATGGGCCAAACGTTGAACCCCCATATCTCGGGCCCTATTTGTCCGATCGACTTGAAATTTGAAACGTGGCCTAACAGGGTTTCGGCCTTCTTCCCCATGCTCGCCAATCGCGGATCACCATGGGGGTTCCGGGGCTTTTCGCCGTAATGTTAATACAAAAACCCGCGAATATCTCCGAAACGGTTCGATAGAATGTCGCAAATTTTGGTATGAAAGGGTCCCTATTTTTACCTACAAACTCTCCAAATTTAGTGGTCCTAGCTTCCATAGTTTTGTTTATGGCAAATTTTTGAATGTTTAAAAAATAGACCAAAAATCGAACGGAAATTCCCTACAGAAACTCTATTCGCGAATTTTAAAAATCCGAGATAGCCAAAATGTTGCTCTCGAAGAGTACATCAATTTTAAAAAAAACGTTTCTCTCTAGGCCCAATAGGACCCGACTTTCATAGGGTCAAAGTTCACGAATTTGAATCATTTCGACCGCGACAATTCCCTATAACGTTGCACCGAATTTCAAACTGCTCACACAGTACTTCCCATTGAGACACATGAACAACCCCCACAAGCGTTTTCTCGTAGCTCAATGTTTCACACCGGCGCAAGCGTTAGAAATTTCGATGGGGTCACGGAAATGGGCCAAACTTTGAACCCCCATATCTCGGGCCCTATTTGTCCGATCGACTTGAAATTTGAAACGTGGCCTAACAGGGTTTCGGCCTTCCTCCCCATGCTCGCCAATCGCGGATCACCATGGGGGTTCCGGGGCTTTTCGCCGTAATGTTAAAACAAAAACCCGCGAATATCTCCGAAACGGTTCGATAGAATGTCGCAAATTTTGGTGTGAAAGGGCTCCCTATTTTAACATACAAACTCTCCAAATTTGGTGGTCCTAGCTTCCATAGATTTGTTTATGGCGAATTTTTTAATGTTTAAAAAATAGACCAAAAATCGAACGAAAATTCCCTACAGAAACTCTATTCGCGAATTTTAAAATCCGAGATAGCCAAAATGTTGCTCTCGAAGAGTACATCAATTTAAAAAAAAGGTTTCTCTCTACGCCCAATAGGACCCGACTTTCATAGGGTCAAATTTCACGAATTTGACTCATTTCGGCCGCGACAATTCCCTATAACCGTTGCACCGAATTTCAAACCGCTCACACAGTACTCCCCATTGACACACATGAACAATCCCCCGCAAGCGTTTTCTCGTAGCTCAATTTTTGACCCCGGCGCAAGCGTTCGAAATTTCGATGGGGTCACGGAAATGTGCCAAATTTTGACCCCCCATATCTCGGGCCCCAATTGTCCGATCGACTTGAAATTTGAAACGTGGCCTAGCAGGGTTTCGGCCTTCCTCCCCATCCTCGCCAACCGCGGCTCACCATGGGGGTCCAGGCCTTTTCGCCGTAATGTTAAAACAAAAACTCGCGGATATCTCCGAAACGGTTCGATAGAATGTCGCAAATTTTGGTGAGAAAGGGCTCCCTATTTTTACCTACAAACCCTCGAAATTTGGTGGTCCTAGCTTCCATAGTTTTTTTATGGCGAATTTTTGAATGTTTAAAAAATAGGCAAAAATTCGAACGGAAATTCCCTACAGAAACTCCATTCGCGAATTTTAAAAATCCGAGATAGCCAAAATGTTGCTCTCGAAGAGTAGATCAATTTTAAAAAAAAGGTTTCTCTCTAGGCCCAATAGGACCCGACTTTCATAGGGACAAAGTTCACGAATTTGACGAATTTGACTCATTTCGGCCGCGACAATTCCCTATAACCGTTGCACCGAATTTCAAACCGCTCACACAGTACTTCCCATTGACACACATGAAAAATCCCCCGCAAGCGTTTTCTCGTAGCTCAATTTTTGACCCCGGCGCAAGCGTTCGAAATTTCGATGGGGTCACGGAAATGTGCCAAACTTTGACCCCCCATATCTCGGGCCCTAATTGTCCGATCGACTTGAAATTTGAAACGTGGCCTAACAAGGTTTCGGCCTTCCTCCACATGCTCGCCAATCGCGGATCACCATGGGGGGTCCGGGCCTTTTCGCCGTAATGTTAAAACAAAAACCCGCGAAAATCTCCGAAACGGTTCGATAGAATGTCGCAACTTTTGGTGTGAAAGGGCTCCCTATTTTTACCTACAAACCCTCCAAATTTGGTGGTCCTAGCTTCCATAGTTTTTTTATGGCGAATTTTTGAATGTTTAAAAAATAGGCAAAAATTCGAACGGAAATTCCCTACAGAAACTCCATTCGCGAATTTTAAAAATCCGAGATAGCCAAAATGTTGCTCTCGAAGGGTACATCAATTTAAAAAAACGTTTTCTTTCTAGGCCCAATAGGACCCGACTTTCATAGGGTCAAAGTTCACGAATTTGACTCATTTCGGCCGCGACAATTCCCTATAACCGTTGCACCGAATTTCAAACCGCTCACACAGTACTTCCCATTGTGTCACATGAACAATCCCCCGCAAGCGTTTTCTCGTAGCTCAATTTTTGACCCCAGCGCAAGCGTTAGAAATTTCGATGGGGTCACGGAAATGGGGCAAACTTTGACCCCCCATATCTCGGACCCTAATTGTCCGATCGATTTTAAATTTGAAACGTGGCCTAACAGGGTTTCGGCCTTCTCCCCATGCTCGCCAATCGCGTCTCACCATGGGGGGTCCGGGCCTTTTCGCCGTAATATTAAAACAAAAACTCGCGAATATCTCCGAAATGGTTCGATAGAATGTCGCAAATTTTGGTGTGAAAGGGCTCCCTATTTTTACCTACAAACCCTCCAAATTTGGTGGTCCTAGCGTCCATAGTTTTGTTTATGGCGAATTTTTGAAAATTTAAAAAATAGACCAAAAATCGAACGGAAATTCCCTACAGAAACTCCATTCGCGAATTTTAAAAATCCGAGATAGCCAAAATGTTGCTCTCGAAGAGTACATCAATTTTAAAAAAAAGGTTTCTCTCTAGGCCCAATAGGACCCGACTTTCATAGGGTCAAAGTTCACGAATTTTACGAATTTCGGCCGCGACAATTCCCTATAACCGTTGCACCGAATTTCAAACCGCTCACACAGTACTTCCCATTGACACACATGAACAATCCCCCGCAAGCGTTTTCTCGTAGCTCAATTTTTGACCCCGGCGCAAGCGTTCGAAATTTCGATGGGGTCACGGAAATGTGCCAAACTTTGACCCCCCATATCTCGGGCTCTAATTGTCCGATCGACTTGAAATTTGAAACGTGGCCTAACAGGGTTTCGGCCTTCCTCCCGATGCTCGCCAATCGCGGCTCACCATGGGGGTCCAGGCCTTTTCGCCGTAATGTTAAAACAAAAACTCGCGAATATCTCCGAAACGGTTCGATAGAATGTCGCAAATTTTGGTGAGAAAGGGCTCCCTATTTTTACCTACAAACCCTCCAAATTTGGTGGTCCTAGCTTCCATAGTTTTTTATGGCGAATTTCTGAATGTTTAAAAAATAGGCAAAAATTCGAACGGAAATTCCCTACAGAAACTCCATTCGCGAATTTTAAAAATCCGAGATAGCCAAAATGTTGCTCTCGAAGAGTACATCAATTTTAAAAAAAAGGTTTCTCTCTAGGCCCAATAGGACCCGATTTTCATAGGGTCAAAGTTCACGAATTTGACACATTTCTGCCGCGACAATGGCTAATAACCGTTGCACCGAATTTCAAACCGCTCACACAGTACTTCCCATTGAGACATACGAACAATCCCCCGCAAGCGTTTTCTCGTAGCTCAATATTTGACCCCGGCGCAAGCGTCCGAAATTTCGATGGGGTCACGGAAATGGGCCAAACTTTTACACCCCCATATCTCGGGCCCTAATTCTCCGATCGACTTGAAATTTGAAATGTGGCCTAACAGGGTTTCGGCCTTCCTCCCCATGCTCGCCAATCGCGGCTCACCATGGGGGGTCCAGGCCTTTTCGCCGTAATGTTAATAAAAAAACTCGCGAATATCGCCGAAACGGTTCGATAGAATGTCGCAAATTTTGGTGTGAAAGGGCTCCCTATTTTTAGATACAAACCCTCCAAATTTGGTGGTCCTAGCTTCCATAGTTTTTTATGGCGAATTTTTGAATGTTTAAAAAATAGGCAAAAATTCGAACGGAAATTCCCTACAGAAACTCCATTCGCGAATTTTAAAAATCCGTGATAGCCAAAATGTTGCTCTCGAAGAGTACATCAATTTTAAAAAAAAGGTTTCTCTCTAGGCCCAATAGGACCCGACTTTCATAGGGTCAAAGTTCACGAATTTGAATCATTTCGACCGCGACAATTCCCTATAACGTTGCACCGAATTTCAAACTGCTCACACAGTACTTCCCATTGAGACACATGAACAACCCCCACAAGCGTTTTCTCGTAGCTCAATGTTTCACACCGGCGCAAGCGTTAGAAATTTCGATGGGGTCACGGAAATGGGCCAAACTTTGAACCCCCATATCTCGGGCCCTATTTGTCCGATCGACTTGAAATTTGAAACGTGGCCTAACAGGGTTTCGGCCTTCCTCCACATGCTCGCCAATCGCGGATCACCATGGGGGTTCCGGGGCTTTTCGCCGTAATGTTAAAACAAGAACCCGCGAATATCTCCGAAACGGTTCGATAGAATGTCGCAAATTTTGGTGTGAAAGGGCTCCCTATTTTAACATACAAACTCTCCAAATTTGGTGGTCCTAGCTTCCATAGATTTGTTTATGGCGAATTTTTTAATGTTTAAAAAATAGACCAAAAATCGAACGGAAATTCCCTACAGAAACTCTATTCGCGAATTTTAAAAATCCGAGATAGCCAAAATGTTGCTCTCGAAGAGTACATCAATTTAAAAAAAAAGGTTTCTCTCTAGGCCCAATAGGACCCGACTTTCATAGGGTCAAATTTCACGAATTTGACTCATTTCGGCCGCGACAATTCCCTATAACTGTTGCACCGAATTTCAAACCGCTCACACAGTACTTCCCATTGACACACATGAACAACCCCCGCAAGCGTTTTCTCGTAGCTCAATTTTTGACCCCGGCGCAAGCGTTCGAAATTTCGATGGGGTCACGGAAATGTGCCAAACTTTGACCCCCCATATCTCGGGCTCTAATTGTCCGATCGACTTGAAATTTGAAACGTGGCCTAACAGGGTTTCGGCCTTCCTCCCCATGCTCGCCAATCGCGGCTCACCATGGGGGTCCAGACCTTTTCGCCGTAATTTTAAAACAAAAACTCGCGAATATCTCCGAAACGGTTCGATAGAATGTCGCAAATTTTGGTGAGAAAGGGCTCCCTATTTTTACCTACAAACCCTCCAAATTTGGTGGTCCTAGCTTCCATAGTTTTTTATGGCGAATTTCTGAATGTTTAAAAAATAGGCAAAAATTCGAACGGAAATTCCCTACAGAAACTCCATTCGCGAATTTTAAAAATCCGAGATAGCCAAAATGTTGCTCTCGAAGAGTACATCAATTTTAAAAAAAAGGTTTCTCTCTAGGCCCAATAGGACCCGACTTTCATAGGGTCAAAGTTCACGAATTTGACGCATTTCGACCGCGACAATTCCCTATAACGTTGCACCGAATTTCAAACTGCTCACACAGTACTTCCCATTGAGACACATGAACAACCCCCGCAAGCGTTTTCTCGTAGCTCAATGTTTGACACCGGCGCAAGCGTTAGAAATTTCGATGGGGTCACGGAAATGGGCCAAACGTTGAACCCCCATATCTCGGGCCCTATTTGTCCGATCGACTTGAAATTTGAAACGTGGCCTAACAGGGTTTCGGCCTTCTTCCCCATGCTCGCCAATCGCGGATCACCATGGGGGTTCCGGGGCTTTTCGCCGTAATGTTAATACAAAAACCCGCGAATATCTCCGAAACGGTTCGATAGAATGTCGCAAATTTTGGTATGAAAGGGTCCCTATTTTTACCTACAAACTCTCCAAATTTAGTGGTCCTAGCTTCCATAGTTTTGTTTATGGCAAATTTTTGAATGTTTAAAAAATAGACCAAAAATCGAACGGAAATTCCCTACAGAAACTCTATTCGCGAATTTTAAAAATCCGAGATAGCCAAAATGTTGCTCTCGAAGAGTACATCAATTTTAAAAAAAACGTTTCTCTCTAGGCCCAATAGGACCCGACTTTCATAGGGTCAAATTTCACGAATTTGACTCATTTCGGCCGCGACAATTCCCTATAACCGTTGCACCGAATTTCAAACCGCTCACACAGTACTCCCCATTGACACACATGAACAATCCCCCGCAAGCGTTTTCTCGTAGCTCAATTTTTGACCCCGGCGCAAGCGTTCGAAATTTCGATGGGGTCACGGAAATGTGCCAAACTTTGACCCCCCATATCTCGGGCCCCAATTGTCCGATCGACTTGAAATTTGAAACGTGGCCTAACAGGGTTTCGGCCTTCCTCCCCATCCTCGCCAATCGCGGCTCACCATGGGGGTCCAGGCCTTTTCGCCGTAATGTTAAAACAAAAACTCGCGAATATCTCCGAAACGGTTCGATAGAATGTCGCAAATTTTGGTGAGAAAGGGCTCCCTATTTTTACCTACAAACCCTCCAAATTTGGTGGTCCTAGCTTCCATAGTTTTTTATGGCGAATTTCTGAATGTTTAAAAAATAGGCAAAAATTCGAACGGAAATTCCCTACAGAAACTCCATTCGCGAATTTTAAAAATCCGAGATAGCCAAAATGTTGCTCTCGAAGAGTACATCAATTTTAAAAAAAAGGTTTCTCTCTAGGCCCAATAGGACCCGATTTTCATACGGTCAAAGTTCACGAATTTGACACATTTCTGCCGCGACAATGGCCTATAACCATTGCACCGAATTTCAAACCGCTCACACACTACTTCCCATTGAGACATACGAACAATCCCCCGCAAGCGTTTTCTCGTAGCTCAATATTTGACCCCGGCGCAAGCGTCCGAAATTTCGATGGGGTCACGGAAATGGGCCAAACTTTTACACCCCCATATCTCGGGCCCTAATTCTCCGATCGACTTGAAATTTGAAACGTGGCCTAACAGGGTTTCGGCCTTCCTCCCCATGCTCGCCAATCGCGGCTCACCATGGGGGGTCCAGGCCTTTTCGCCGTAATGTTAATACAAAAACTCGCGAATATCGCCGAAAGGGTTCGATAGAATGTCGCAAATTTTGGTGTGAAAGGGCTCCCTATTTTTAGATACAAACCCTCCAAATTTGGTGGTCCTAGCTTCCATAGTTTTTTATGGCGAATTTTTGAATGTTTAAAAAATAGGCAAAAATTCGAACGGAAATTCCCTACAGAAACTCCATTCGCGAATTTTAAAAATCCGAGATAGCCAAAATGTTGCTCTCGAAGAGTACATCAATTTTAAAAAAAAGGTTTCTCTCTAGGCCCAATAGGACCCGACTTTCATAGGGTCAAAGTTCACGAATTTGAATCATTTCGACCGCGACAATTCCCTATAACGTTGCACCGAATTTCAAACTGCTCACACAGTACTTCCCATTGAGACACATGAACAACCCCCACAAGCGTTTTCTCGTAGCTCAATGTTTCACACCGGCGCAAGCGTTAGAAATTTCGATGGGGTCACGGAAATGGGCCAAACTTTGAACCCCCATATCTCGGGCCCTATTTGTCCGATCGACTTGAAATTTGAAACGTGGCCTAACAGGGTTTCGGCCTTCCTCCCCATGCTCGCCAATCGCGGATCACCATGGGGGTTCCGGGGCTTTTCGCCGTAATGTTAAAACAAAAACCCGCGAATATCTCCGAAACGGTTCGATAGAATGTCGCAAATTTTGGTGTGAAAGGGCTCCCTATTTTAACATACAAACTCTCCAAATTTGGTGGTCCTAGCTTCCATAGATTTGTTTATGGCGAATTTTTTAATGTTTAAAAAATAGACCAAAAATCGAACGAAAATTCCCTACAGAAACTCTATTCGCGAATTTTAAAATCCGAGATAGCCAAAATGTTGCTCTCGAAGAGTACATCAATTTAAAAAAAAGGTTTCTCTCTACGCCCAATAGGACCCGACTTTCATAGGGTCAAATTTCACGAATTTGACTCATTTCGGCCGCGACAATTCCCTATAACCGTTGCACCGAATTTCAAACCGCTCACACAGTACTCCCCATTGACACACATGAACAATCCCCCGCAAGCGTTTTCTCGTAGCTCAATTTTTGACCCCGGCGCAAGCGTTCGAAATTTCGATGGGGTCACGGAAATGTGCCAAATTTTGACCCCCCATATCTCGGGCCCCAATTGTCCGATCGACTTGAAATTTGAAACGTGGCCTAGCAGGGTTTCGGCCTTCCTCCCCATCCTCGCCAACCGCGGCTCACCATGGGGGTCCAGGCCTTTTCGCCGTAATGTTAAAACAAAAACTCGCGGATATCTCCGAAACGGTTCGATAGAATGTCGCAAATTTTGGTGAGAAAGGGCTCCCTATTTTTACCTACAAACCCTCGAAATTTGGTGGTCCTAGCTTCCATAGTTTTTTTATGGCGAATTTTTGAATGTTTAAAAAATAGGCAAAAATTCGAACGGAAATTCCCTACAGAAACTCCATTCGCGAATTTTAAAAATCCGAGATAGCCAAAATGTTGCTCTCGAAGAGTAGATCAATTTTAAAAAAAAGGTTTCTCTCTAGGCCCAATAGGACCCGACTTTCATAGGGACAAAGTTCACGAATTTGACGAATTTGACTCATTTCGGCCGCGACAATTCCCTATAACCGTTGCACCGAATTTCAAACCGCTCACACAGTACTTCCCATTGACACACATGAAAAATCCCCCGCAAGCGTTTTCTCGTAGCTCAATTTTTGACCCCGGCGCAAGCGTTCGAAATTTCGATGGGGTCACGGAAATGTGCCAAACTTTGACCCCCCATATCTCGGGCCCTAATTGTCCGATCGACTTGAAATTTGAAACGTGGCCTAACAAGGTTTCGGCCTTCCTCCACATGCTCGCCAATCGCGGATCACCATGGGGGGTCCGGGCCTTTTCGCCGTAATGTTAAAACAAAAACCCGCGAAAATCTCCGAAACGGTTCGATAGAATGTCGCAACTTTTGGTGTGAAAGGGCTCCCTATTTTTACCTACAAACCCTCCAAATTTGGTGGTCCTAGCTTCCATAGTTTTTTTATGGCGAATTTTTGAATGTTTAAAAAATAGGCAAAAATTCGAACGGAAATTCCCTACAGAAACTCCATTCGCGAATTTTAAAAATCCGAGATAGCCAAAATGTTGCTCTCGAAGGGTACATCAATTTAAAAAAACGTTTTCTTTCTAGGCCCAATAGGACCCGACTTTCATAGGGTCAAAGTTCACGAATTTGACTCATTTCGGCCGCGACAATTCCCTATAACCGTTGCACCGAATTTCAAACCGCTCACACAGTACTTCCCATTGTGTCACATGAACAATCCCCCGCAAGCGTTTTCTCGTAGCTCAATTTTTGACCCCAGCGCAAGCGTTAGAAATTTCGATGGGGTCACGGAAATGGGGCAAACTTTGACCCCCCATATCTCGGACCCTAATTGTCCGATCGATTTTAAATTTGAAACGTGGCCTAACAGGGTTTCGGCCTTCTCCCCATGCTCGCCAATCGCGTCTCACCATGGGGGGTCCGGGCCTTTTCGCCGTAATATTAAAACAAAAACTCGCGAATATCTCCGAAATGGTTCGATAGAATGTCGCAAATTTTGGTGTGAAAGGGCTCCCTATTTTTACCTACAAACCCTCCAAATTTGGTGGTCCTAGCGTCCATAGTTTTGTTTATGGCGAATTTTTGAAAATTTAAAAAATAGACCAAAAATCGAACGGAAATTCCCTACAGAAACTCCATTCGCGAATTTTAAAAATCCGAGATAGCCAAAATGTTGCTCTCGAAGAGTACATCAATTTTAAAAAAAAGGTTTCTCTCTAGGCCCAATAGGACCCGACTTTCATAGGGTCAAAGTTCACGAATTTTACGAATTTCGGCCGCGACAATTCCCTATAACCGTTGCACCGAATTTCAAACCGCTCACACAGTACTTCCCATTGACACACATGAACAATCCCCCGCAAGCGTTTTCTCGTAGCTCAATTTTTGACCCCGGCGCAAGCGTTCGAAATTTCGATGGGGTCACGGAAATGTGCCAAACTTTGACCCCCCATATCTCGGGCTCTAATTGTCCGATCGACTTGAAATTTGAAACGTGGCCTAACAGGGTTTCGGCCTTCCTCCCGATGCTCGCCAATCGCGGCTCACCATGGGGGTCCAGGCCTTTTCGCCGTAATGTTAAAACAAAAACTCGCGAATATCTCCGAAACGGTTCGATAGAATGTCGCAAATTTTGGTGAGAAAGGGCTCCCTATTTTTACCTACAAACCCTCCAAATTTGGTGGTCCTAGCTTCCATAGTTTTTTATGGCGAATTTCTGAATGTTTAAAAAATAGGCAAAAATTCGAACGGAAATTCCCTACAGAAACTCCATTCGCGAATTTTAAAAATCCGAGATAGCCAAAATGTTGCTCTCGAAGAGTACATCAATTTTAAAAAAAAGGTTTCTCTCTAGGCCCAATAGGACCCGATTTTCATAGGGTCAAAGTTCACGAATTTGACACATTTCTGCCGCGACAATGGCTAATAACCGTTGCACCGAATTTCAAACCGCTCACACAGTACTTCCCATTGAGACATACGAACAATCCCCCGCAAGCGTTTTCTCGTAGCTCAATATTTGACCCCGGCGCAAGCGTCCGAAATTTCGATGGGGTCACGGAAATGGGCCAAACTTTTACACCCCCATATCTCGGGCCCTAATTCTCCGATCGACTTGAAATTTGAAATGTGGCCTAACAGGGTTTCGGCCTTCCTCCCCATGCTCGCCAATCGCGGCTCACCATGGGGGGTCCAGGCCTTTTCGCCGTAATGTTAATAAAAAAACTCGCGAATATCGCCGAAACGGTTCGATAGAATGTCGCAAATTTTGGTGTGAAAGGGCTCCCTATTTTTAGATACAAACCCTCCAAATTTGGTGGTCCTAGCTTCCATAGTTTTTTATGGCGAATTTTTGAATGTTTAAAAAATAGGCAAAAATTCGAACGGAAATTCCCTACAGAAACTCCATTCGCGAATTTTAAAAATCCGTGATAGCCAAAATGTTGCTCTCGAAGAGTACATCAATTTTAAAAAAAAGGTTTCTCTCTAGGCCCAATAGGACCCGACTTTCATAGGGTCAAAGTTCACGAATTTGAATCATTTCGACCGCGACAATTCCCTATAACGTTGCACCGAATTTCAAACTGCTCACACAGTACTTCCCATTGAGACACATGAACAACCCCCACAAGCGTTTTCTCGTAGCTCAATGTTTCACACCGGCGCAAGCGTTAGAAATTTCGATGGGGTCACGGAAATGGGCCAAACTTTGAACCCCCATATCTCGGGCCCTATTTGTCCGATCGACTTGAAATTTGAAACGTGGCCTAACAGGGTTTCGGCCTTCCTCCACATGCTCGCCAATCGCGGATCACCATGGGGGTTCCGGGGCTTTTCGCCGTAATGTTAAAACAAGAACCCGCGAATATCTCCGAAACGGTTCGATAGAATGTCGCAAATTTTGGTGTGAAAGGGCTCCCTATTTTAACATACAAACTCTCCAAATTTGGTGGTCCTAGCTTCCATAGATTTGTTTATGGCGAATTTTTTAATGTTTAAAAAATAGACCAAAAATCGAACGGAAATTCCCTACAGAAACTCTATTCGCGAATTTTAAAAATCCGAGATAGCCAAAATGTTGCTCTCGAAGAGTACATCAATTTAAAAAAAAGGTTTCTCTCTACGCCCAATAGGACCCGACTTTCATAGGGTCAAATTTCACGAATTTGACTCATTTCGGCCGCGACAATTCCCTATAACCGTTGCACCGAATTTCAAACCGCTCACACAGTACTCCCCATTGACACACATGAACAATCCCCCGCAAGCGTTTTCTCGTAGCTCAATTTTTGACCCCGGCGCAAGCGTTCGAAATTTCGATGGGGTCACGGAAATGGGCCAAACTTTGACTCCCCATATCTCGGGCCCTAATTGTCCGATCGACTTGAAATTTGAAACGTAGCCTAGCAGGGTTTCGGCCTTCCTCCCCATCCTCGCCAACCGCGGCTCACCATGGGGGTCCAGGCCTTTTCGCCGTAATGTTAAAACAAAAACTCGCGAATATCTCCGAAACGGTTCGATAGAATGTCGCAAATTTTGGTGAGAAAAGGCTCCCTATTTTTACCTACAAACCCTCGAAATTTGGTGGTCCTAGCTTCCATAGTTTTTTTATGGCGAATTTTTGAATGTTTAAAAAATAGGCAAAAATTCGAACGGAAATTCCCTACAGAAACTCCATTCGCGAATTTTAAAAATCCGAGATAGCCAAAATGTTGCTCTCGAAGAGTAGATCAATTTTAAAAAAAAGGTTTCTCTCTAGGCTAAATAGGACCCGACTTTCATAGGGACAAAGTTCACGAATTTGACGAATTTGACTCATTTCGGCCGCGACAATTCCCTATAACCGTTGCACCGAATTTCAAACCGCTCACACAGTACTTCCCATTGACACACATGAACAATCCCCCGCAAGCGTTTTCTCGTAGCTCAATTTTTGACCCCGGCGCAAGCGTTCGAAATTTCGATGGGGTCACGGAAATGTGCCAAACTTTGACCCCCCATATCTCGGGCTCTAATTGTCCGATCGACTTGAAATTTGAAACGTGGCCTAACAGGGTTTCGGCCTTCCTCCCGATGCTCGCCAATCGCGGCTCACCATGGGGGTCCAGGCCTTTTCGCCGTAATTTTAAAACAAAAACTCGCGAATATCTCCGAAACGGTTCGATAGAATGTCGCAAATTTTGGTGAGAAAGGGCTCCCTATTTTTACCTACAAACCCTCCAAATTTGGTGGTCCTAGCTTCCATAGTTTTTTATGGCGAATTTCTGAATGTTTAAAAAATAGGCAAAAATTCGAACGGAAATTTCCTACAGAAACTCCATTCGCGAATTTTAAAAATCCGAGATAGCCAAAATGTTGCTCTCGAAGAGTACATCAATTTAAAAAAAAAGGTTTCTCTCTAGGCCCAATAGGACCCGATTTTCATAGGGTCAAAGTTCACGAATTTGACACATTTCTGCCGCGACAATGGCCTATAACCGTTGCACCGAATTTCAAACCGCTCACACAGTACTTCCCATTGAGACATACGAACAATCCCCCGCAAGCGTTTTCTCGTACCTCAATTTTTCACCCCGGCGCAAGCGTCCGAAATTTCGATGGGGTCACGGAAATGGGCCAAACTTTTACACCCCCATATCTCGGGCCCTAATTCTCCGATCGACTTGAAATTTGAAACGTGGCCTAACAGGGTTTCGGCCTTCCTCCCCATGCTCGCCAATCGCGGCTCACCATGGGGGGTCCAGGCCTTTTCGCCGTAATGTTAATACAAAAACTCGCGAATATCGCCGAAACGGTTCGATAGAATGCCGCAAATTTTGGTGTGAAAGGGCTCCCTATTTTTAGATACAAACCCTCCAAATTTGGTGGTCCTAGCTTCCATAGTTTTTTATGGCGAATTTTTGAATGTTTAAAAAATAGGCAAAAATTCGAACGGAAATTCCCTACAGAAACTCCATTCGCGAATTTTAAAAATCCGAGATAGCCAAAATGTTGCTCTCGAAGAGTACATCAATTTTAAAAAAAAGGTTTCTCTCTAGGCCCAATAGGACCCGACTTTCATAGGGTCAAAGTTCACGAATTTGAATCATTTCGACCGCGACAATTCCCTATAACGTTGCACCGAATTTCAAACTGCTCACACAGTACTTCCCATTGAGACACATGAACAACCCCCACAAGCGTTTTCTCGTAGCTCAATGTTTCACACCGGCGCAAGCGTTAGAAATTTCGATGGGGTCACGGAAATGGGCCAAACTTTGAACCCCCATATCTCGGGCCCTATTTGTCCGATCGACTTGAAATTTGAAACGTGGCCTAACAGGGTTTCGGCCTTCCTCCACATGCTCGCCAATCGCGGATCACCATGGGGGTTCCGGGGCTTTTCGCCGTAATGTTAAAACAAGAACCCGCGAATATCTCCGAAACGGTTCGATAGAATGTCGCAAATTTTGGTGTGAAAGGGCTCCCTATTTTAACATACAAACTCTCCAAATTTGGTGGTCCTAGCTTCCATAGTTTTTTATGGCGAATTTCTGAATGTTTAAAAAATAGGCAAAAATTCGAACGGAAATTCCCTACAGAAACTCCATTCGCGAATTTTAAAAATCCGAGATAGCCAAAATGTTGCTCTCGAAGAGTACATCAATTTAAAAAAAAAGGTTTCTCTCTAGGCCCAATAGGACCCGATTTTCATAGGGTCAAAGTTCACGAATTTGACACATTTCTGCCGCGACAATGGCCTATAACCGTTGCACCGAATTTCAAACCGCTCACACAGTACTTCCCATTGAGACATACGAACAATCCCCCGCAAGCGTTTTCTCGTACCTCAATTTTTGACCCCGGCGCAAGCGTCCGAAATTTCGATGGGGTCACGGAAATGGGCCAAACGTTTACACCCCCATATCTCGGGCCCTAATTCTCCGATCGACTTGAAATTTGAAACGTGGCCTAACAGGGTTTCGGCCTTCCTCCCCATGCTCGCCAATCGCGGCTCACCATGGGGGGTCCAGGCCTTTTCGCCGTAATGTTAATACAAAAACTCGCGAATATCGCCGAAACGGTTCGATAGAATGCCGCAAATTTTGGTGTGAAAGGGCTCCCTATTTTTAGATACAAACCCTCCAAATTTGGTGGTCCTAGCTTCCATAGTTTTTTATGGCGAATTTTTGAATGTTCAAAAAAATAGACAAAAATTCGAACGGAAATTCCCTACAGAAACTCCATTCGCGAATTTTAAAAATCCGAGATAGCCAAAATGTTGCTCTCGAAGAGTACATCAATTTTAAAAAAAAGGTTTCTCTCTAGGCCCAATAGGACCCGACTTTCATAGGGTCAAAGTTCACGAATTTGACTCATTTCGACCGCGACAATTCCCTATAACGTTGCACCGAATTTCAAACTGCTCACACAGTACTTCCCATTGAGACACATGAACAACCCCCGCAAGCGTTTTCTCGTAGCTCAATGTTTGAGACCGGCGCAAGCGTTAGAAATTTCGATGGGGTCACGGAAATGGGCCAAACTTTGAACCCCCATATCTCGGGCCCTATTTGTCCGATCGACTTGAAATTTGAAACGTGGCCTAACAGGGTTTCGGCCTTCCTCCCCATGCTCGCCAATCGCGGATCACCATGGGGGTTCCGGGGCTTTTCGCCGTAATGTTAAAACAAAAACCCGCGAATATCTCCGAAACGGTTCGATAGAATGTCGCAAATTTTGGTGTGAAAGGGCTCCCTATTTTTACATACAAACTCTCCAAATTTGGTGGTCCTAGCTTCCATAGTTTTGTTTATGGCGAATTTTTGAATTTTTAAAATATAGACCAAAAATCGAACGGAAATTCCCTACAGAAACTCTATTCGCGAATTTTAAAAATCCGAGATAGCCAAAATGTTGCTCTCGAAGAGTACATCAATTTAAAAAAAAGGTTTCTCTCTAGGCCCAATAGGACCCGACTTTCATAGGGTCAAATTTCACGAATTTGACTCATTTCGGCCGCGACAATTCCCTATAACCGTTGCACCGAATTTCAAACCGCTCACACAGTACTCCCCATTGACACACATGAACAATCCCCCGCAGGCGTTTTCTCGTAGCTCAATTTTTGACCCCGGCGCAAGCGTTCGAAATTTCGATGGGGTCACGGAAATGTGCCAAACTTTGACCCCCCATATCTCGGGCCCCAATTGTCCGATCGACTTGAAATTTGAAACGTGGCCTAGCAGGGTTTCGGCCTTCCTCCCCATCCTCGCCAATCGCGGCTCACCATGGGGGTCCAGGCCTTTTCGCCGTAATGTTAAAACAAAAACTCGCGAATATCTCCGAAACGGTTCGATAGAATGTCGCAAATTTTATTGAGAAAGGGCTCCATATTTTTACCTACAAACCCTCGAAATTTGGTGGTCCTAGCTTCCATAGTTTTTTTATGGCGAATTTTTGAATGTTTAAAAAATAGGCAAAAATTCGAACGGAAATTCCCTACAGAAACTCCATTCGCGAATTTTAAAAATCCGAGATAACCAAAATGTTGCTCTCGAAGAGTAGATCAATTTTAAAAAAAAGGTTTCTCTCTAGGCCCAATAGGACCCGACTTTCATAGGGTCAAAGTTCACGAATTTGACGAATTTGACTCATTTCGGCCGCGACAATTCCCTATAACCGTTGCACCGAATTTCAAACCGCTCACACACTACTTCCCATTGACACACATGAACAATCCCCCGCAAGCGTTTTCTCGTAGCTCAATTTTTGACCCCGGCGCAAGCGTTCGAAATTTCGATGGGGTCACGGAAATGTGCCAAACTTTGACCCCCCATATCTCGGGCCCTAATTGTCCGATCGACTTGAAATTTGAAACGTGGCCTAACAGGGTTTCGGCCTTCCTCCCCATGCTCGCCAATCGCGGCTCACCATGGGGGTCCAGGCCTTTTCGCCGTAATTTTAAAACAAATACTCGCGAATATCTCCGAAACGGTTCGATAGAATGTCGCAAATTTTGGTGAGAAAGGGCTCCCTATTTTTACCTACAAACCCTCCAAATTTGGTGGTCCTAGCTTCCATAGTTTTTTATGGCGAATTTCTGAATTTTTAAAAAATAGGCAAAAATTCGAACGGAAATTCCCTACAGAAACTCCATTCGCGAATTTTAAAAATCCGAGATAGCCAAAATGTTGCTCTCGAAGAGTACATCAATTTAAAAAAAAAGGTTTCTCTCTAGGCCCAATAGGACCCGACTTTCATAGGGTCAAAGTTCACGAATTTGACACATTTCGGCCGCGAGAAATCCCTATAACCGTTGCACCGAATTTCAAACCGCTCACACAGTACTTCCCATTGAGACATACGAACAATCCCCCGCAAGCGTTTTCTCGTAGCTCAATTTTTGACCCCCCGCAAGCGTCCGAAATTTCGATGGGGTCACGGAAATGGGCCAAACTATTACACCCCCATATCTCGGGCCCTAATTCTCCGATCGACTTGAAATTTGAAACGTGGCCTAACAGGGTTTCGGCCTTCCTCCCCATGCTCGCCAATCGCGGCTCACCATGGGGGGTCCAGGCCTTTTCGCCGTAATGTTAAAACAAAAACTCGCGAATATCTCCGAAACGGTTCGATAGAATGTCGCAAATTTTGGTGTGAAAGGGCTCCCTATTTTTAGATACAAACCCTCCAAATTTGGTGGTCCTAGCTTCCATAGTTTTTTATGGCGAATTTTTGAATGTTTAAAAAATAGGCAAAAATTCGAACGGAAATTCCCTACAGAAACTCCATTCGCGAATTTTAAAAATCCGAGATAGCCAAAATGTTGCTCTCGAAGAGTACATCAATTTTAAAAAAAAGGTTTCTCTCTAGGCCCAATAGGACCCGACTTTCATAGGGTCAAAGTTCACGAATTTGACACATTTCGGCCGCGACAATTCCCTATAACCGTTGCACCGAATTTCAAACCGCTCACACAGTACTTCCCATTGAGACACATGAACAATCCCCCGCAAGCGTGTTCTCGTAGCTCAATGTTTGACACCGGCGCAAGCGTTAGAAATTTCGATGGGGTCACGGAAATGGGCCAAACTTTGATCCCCCATATCTCGGGCCCTAATTGTCCGATCGACTTGAATTTTGAAACGTGGCCTAACCGGGTTTCGGCCCTCCTCCCCATGCTCGCCAAGCGCGGATCACCATGGGGGTTCCGGGGCTTTTCGCCGTAATGTTAAAACAAAATCCCGGGAATATCTCCGAAACGGTTCGATAGAATGTCGCAAATTTTGGTGTGAAAGGGCTCCCTATTTTTACCTACAAACCCTCCAAATTTGGTTGTCCTAGCTTCCACAGTTTTTTTATGGCGAATTTTTGAAGGTTTAAAAAATAGCCCAAAAATCGAACGGAAATTTCCTACAGAAACTCCATTCGCGAATTTTAAAAATCCGAGATAGCCAAAATGATTCTCTCGAAGAGTACATCAATTTTAAAAAAAAGTTTCTCCCTAGGCCCAATAGGACCCGACTTTCATAGGGTCAAAGTCCATGAATTTGACTCATTTCGGCCGTGACAATTCCCTATAACCGTTGCACCGAATTTCAAACCGCTCACATTGAGACACATGAACAATCCCCCGCAAGCGTTTTCTGGTAGCTCAATTTTTGACCCCGGCGCAAGCGTCCGAAATTTCGATGGGGTCACCGAAATGGGCCAAACATTGACCCCCCATATCTCGGGCCCTAATTGTCCGATCGACTTGAAATTTGAAACGTGTCCTAACAGGGTTTCGGCCTTCCTCCCCATGCTCCGCAGTCGCCGCTCACCATGGGGCGTCCGACCCTTTTCGCCGTAATGCTAAAACAAAAACTCGCGAATATCTCAGAAACGGTTCGATAGAATGTCGCAAATTTTGGTGTGAAAGGGTCCCTATTTTTTCCTACAAACCCTCCAAATTTCGTGTTCCTAGCTTCCATAGTTTTTTATGGCGAATTTTTGAAGGTTTAAAGAATAGGCCAAAAATCGAACGGAAATTCCCTGCAGAAACTCCATTCGCGAATTTTAAAAATCCGAGATAGCCAAAATGTTGCTCTCGAAGAGTACATCAATTTAAAAAAAAAGTTTCCCTCTAGGCCCAATAGGATCCGACTTTCATAGGGTCAAAGTTCACGAATTTGACACATTTCGGCCGCGAGAAATCC
Source organism: Stegodyphus dumicola (assembly GCF_044657685.1). Taxonomy (NCBI): domain Eukaryota; kingdom Metazoa; phylum Arthropoda; class Arachnida; order Araneae; family Eresidae; genus Stegodyphus; species Stegodyphus dumicola. The sequence continues at coordinate 5,543,154 of NC_140780.1, read as the reverse complement.
CTATAACCGTTGCACCGAATTTCAAACCGCTCACACAGTACTTCCCATTGAGACATACGAACAATCCCCCGCAAGCGTTTTCTCGTAGCTCAATTTTTGATCCCGGCGCAAGCGTCCGAAATTTCGATGGGGTCACGGAAATGGTCACGGAAATGGGCCAAATTTTACACCCCCATATCTCGGGCCCTAATTCTCCGATCGACTTGAAATTTGAAACGTGGCCTAACAGGGTTTCGGCCTTCCTCCCCATGCTCGCCAATCGGGGCTCACCATGGGGGTCCAGGCCTTTTCGCCGTAATGTTAAAACAAAAACTCGCGAATATCTCCGAAACGGTTCGATAGAATGTCGCAAATTTTGGTGTGAAAGGGCTCCCTATTTTTACATACAAACCCTCAAAATTTGGTGGTCCTAGCTTCCATAGTTTTTTTATGGCGAATTTTTGAATGTTTAAAAAATAGGCAAAAATTCGAACGGAAATTCCCTACAGAAACTCCATTCGCGAATTTTAAAAATCCGAGATTACCAAAATGTTGCTCTCGAAGAGTACATCAATTTTAAAAAAAAAGGTTTCTCTCTAGGCCCAATAGGACCCGACTTTCATAGGGTCAAAGTTCACGAATTTGACTCATTTCGGCCGCGACAATTCCCTATAACGTTGCACCGAATTTCAAACTGCTCACACAGTACTTCCCTTTGAGACACATGAATTATCCCCCGCAAGCGTTTTCTCGTAGCTCAATTTTTGACCCCGGCGCAAGCGTTAGAAATTTCGATGGGGTCACGGAAATGGGCCAAACTTTGACCCCCCATATCTCGGGCAATAATTGTCCGATCGACTTGAAATTTGAAACGTGGCCTAACAGGGTTTCGGCCTTCCTCCCCATGCTCGCCAATCACGGCTCACCATGGGGCGTCCAGGCATTTTCGACGTAATGTTAAAACAAAAACTCGCGAATATCTCCGAAACGGTTCGATAGAATGTCGGAAATTTTGGTGTGAAAGGGCTCCCTATTTTTACATACAAACCCTCCAAATTTGGTGGTCCTAGCTTCCATAGTTTTTTATGGCGAATTTCTGAATTTTTAAAAAATAGGCAAAAATTCGAACGGAAATTCCCTACAGAAACTCCATTCGCGAATTTTAAAAATCCGAGATAGCCAAAATGTTGCTCTCGAAGAGTACATCAATTTAAAAAAAAAGGTTTCTCTCTAGGCCCAATAGGACCCGACTTTCATAGGGTCAAAGTTCACGAATTTGACACATTTCGGCCGCGACAATGGCTTATAACCGTTGCACCGAATTTCAAACCGCTCACACAGTACTCCCCATTGAGACATACGAACAATCCCCCGCAAGCGTTTTCTCGTAGCTCAATTTTTGACCCCCCGCAAGCGTCCGAAATTTCCATGGGGTCACGGAAATGGTCACGGAAATGGGCCAAACTTTCACACCCCCATATCTCGGGCCCTAATTCTCCGATCGACTTGAAATTTGAAACGTGGCCTAACAGGGTTTCGGCCTTCCTCCCCATGCTCGCCAATCGCGGCTCACCATGGGGGGTCCAGGCCTTTTCGCCGTAATGTTAAAACAAAAACTCGCGAATATCTCCGAAACGGTTCGATAGAATGTCGCAAATTTTGGTGTGAAAGGGCTCCCTATTTTTAGATACAAACCCTCCAAATTTGGTGGTCCTAGCTTCCATAGTTTTTTATGGCGAATTTTTGAATGTTTAAAAAATAGGCAAAAATTCGAACGGAAATTCCCTACAGAAACTCCATTCGCGAATTTTAAAAATCCGAGATAGCCAAAATGTTGCTCTCGAAGAGTACATCAATTTTAAAAAAAAGGTTTCTCTCGAGGCCCAATAGGACCCGACTTTCATAGGGTCAAAGTTCACGAATTTGACACATTTCGGCCGCGACAATTCCCTATAACCGTTGCACCGAATTTCAAACCGCTCACACAGTACTTCCCATTGAGACACATGAACAATCCCCCGCAAGCGTGTTCTCGTAGCTCAATGTTTGACACCGGCGCAAGCGTTAGAAATTTCGATGGGGTCACGGAAATGGGCCAAACTTTGATCCCCCATATCTCGGGCCCTAATTGTCCGATCGACTTGAATTTTGAAACGTGGCCTAACCGGGTTTCGGCCCTCCTCCCCATGCTCGCCAAGCGCGGATCACCATGGGGGGTCCAGGCCTTTTCACCGTAATGTTAAAACAAAAACTCGCGAATATCTCCGAAACGGTTCGATAGAATGTCGCAAATTTTGGTGTGAAAGGGCTCCCTATTTTTACCTACAAACACTCCAAATTTGGTTGTCCTAGCTTCCACAGTTTTTTTATGGCGAAGTTTTGAAGGTTTAAAAAATAGCCCAAAAATCGAACGGAAATTTCCTACAGAAACTCCATTCGCGAATTTTAAAAATCCGAGATAGCCAAAATGTTTCTCTCGAAGAGTACATCAATTTTAAAAAAAAATTTCTCCCTAGGCCCAATAGGACCCGACTTTCATAGGGTCAAAGTCCACGAATTTGACTCATTTCGGCCGTGACAATTCCCTATAACCGTTGCACCGAATTTCAAACCGCTCACATTGAGACACATGAACAATCCCCCGCAAGCGTTTTCTGGTAGCTCAATTTTTGACCCCGGCGCAAGCGTCCGAAATTTCGATGGGGTCACCGAAATGGGCCAAACATTGACCCCCCATATCTCGGGCCCTAATTGTCCGATCGACTTGAAATTTGAAACGTGTCCTAACAGGGTTTCGGCCTTCCTCCCCATGCTCCGCAGTCGCCGCTCACCATGGGGCGTCCGACCCTTTTCGCCGTAATGCTAAAACAAAAACTCGCGAATATCTCAGAAACGGTTCGATAGAATGTCGCAAATTTTGGTGTGAAAGGGTCCCTATTTTTTCCTACAAACCCTCCAAATTTCGTGGTCCTAGCTTCCATAGTTTTTTATGGCGAATTTTTGAAGGTTTAAAGAATAGGCCAAAAATCGAACGGAAATTCCCTGCAGAAACTCCATTCGCGAATTTTAAAAATCCGAGATAGCCAAAATGTTGCTCTCGAAGAGTACATCAATTTAAAAAAAAAGTTTCCCTCTAGGCCCAATAGGATCCGACTTTCATAGGGTCAAAGTTCACGAATTTGACACATTTCGGCCGCGAGAAATCCCTATAACCGTTGCACCGAATTTCAAACCGCTCACACAGTACTTCCCATTGAGACATACGAACAATCCCCCGCAAGCGTTTTCTCGTAGCTCAATTTTTGATCCCGGCGCAAGCGTCCGAAATTTCGTTGCGTCACGGAAATGGTCACGGAAATGGGCCAAATTTTACACCCCCATATCTCGGGCCCTAATTCTCCGATCGACTTGAAATTTGAAACGTGGCCTAACAGGGTTTCGGCCTTCCTCCCCATGCTCGCCAATCGCGGCTCACCATGGGGGGTCCAGGCCTTTTCGCCGTAATGTTAAAACAAAAACTCGCGAATATCTCCGAAACGGTTCGATAGAATGTCGCAAATTTTGGTGTGAAAGGGCTCCCTATTTTTAGATACAAACCCTCCAAATTTGGTGGTCCTAGCTTCCATAGTTTTTTATGGCGAATTTTTGAATGTTTAAAAAATAGGCAAAAATTCGAACGGAAATTCCCTACAGAAACTCCATTCGCGAATTTTAAAAATCCGAGATAGCCAAAATGTTGCTCTCGAAGAGTACATCAATTTTAAAAAAAAGGTTTCTCTCGAGGCCCAATAGAACCCGACTTTCATAGGGTCAAAGTTCACGAATTTGACACATTTCGGCCGCGACAATTCCCTATAACCGTTGCACCGAATTTCAAACCGCTCACACAGTACTTCCCATTGAGACACATGAACAATCCCCCGCAAGCGTGTTCTCGTAGCTCAATGTTTGACACCGGCGCAAGCGTTAGAAATTTCGATGGGGTCACGGAAATGGGCCAAACTTTGATCCCCCATATCTCGGGCCCTAATTGTCCGATCGACTTGAATTTTGAAACGTGGCCTAACCGGGTTTCGGCCCTCCTCCCCATGCTCGCCAAGCGCGGATCACCATGGGGGGTCCAGGCCTTTTCACCGTAATGTTAAAACAAAAACTCGCGAATATCTCCGAAACGGTTCGATAGAATGTCGCAAATTTTGGTGTGAAAGGGCTCCCTATTTTTACCTACAAACCCTCCAAATTTGGTTGTCCTAGCTTCCACAGTTTTTTTATGGCGAAGTTTTGAAGGTTTAAAAAATAGCCCAAATATCGAACGGAAATTTCCTACAGAAACTCCATTCGCGAATTTTAAAAATCCGAGATAGCCAAAATGTTTCTCTCGAAGAGTACATCAATTTTAAAAAAAAGTTTCTCCCTAGGCCCAATAGGACCCGACTTTCATAGGGTCAAAGTCCACGAATTTGACTCATTTCGGCCGTGACAATTCCCTATAACCGTTGCACCGAATTTCAAACCGCTCACATTGAGACACATGAACAATCCCCCGCAAGCGTTTTCTGGTAGCTCAATTTTTGACCCCGGCGCAAGCGTCCGAAATTTCGATGGGGTCACCGAAATGGGCCAAACATTGACCCCCCATATCTCGGGCCCTAATTGTCCGATCGACTTGAAATTTGAAACGTGTCCTAACAGGGTTTCGGCCTTCCTCCCCATGCTCCGCAGTCGCCGCTCACCATGGGGCGTCCGACCCTTTTCGCCGTAATGCTAAAACAAAAACTCGCGAATATCTCAGAAACGGTTCGATAGAATGTCGCAAATTTTGGTGTGAAAGGGTCCCTATTTTTTCCTACAAACCCTCCAAATTTAGTGGTCCTAGCTTCCATAGTTTTTTATGGCGAATTTTTGAAGGTTTAAAGAATAGGCCAAAAATCGAACGGAAATTCCCTGCAGAAACTCCATTCGCGAATTTTAAAAATCCGAGATAGCCAAAATGTTGCTCTCGAAGAGTACATCAATTTAAAAAAAAAGTTTCCCTCTAGGCCCAATAGGATCCGACTTTCATAGGGTCAAAGTTCACGAATTTGACACATTTCGGCCGCGAGAAATCCCTATAACCGTTGCACCGAATTTCAAACCGCTCACACAGTACTTCCCATTGAGACATACGAACAATCCCCCGCAAGCGTTTTCTCGTAGCTCAATTTTTGATCCCGGCGCAAGCGTCCGAAATTTCGATGGGGTCACGGAAATGGTCACGGAAATGGGCCAAATTTTACACCCCCATATCTCGGGCCCTAATTCTCCGATCGACTTGAAATTTGAAACGTGGCCTAACAGGCTTTCGGCCTTCCTCCCCATGCTCGCCAATCGGGGCTCACCATGGGGGTCCAGGCCTTTTCGCCGTAATGTTAAAACAAAAACTCGCGAATATCTCCGAAACGGTTCGATAGAATGTCGCAAATTTTGGTGTGAAAGGGCTCCCTATTTTTACATACAAACCCTCAAAATTTGGTGGTCCTAGCTTCCATAGTTTTTTTATGGCGAATTTTTGAATGTTTAAAAAATAGGCAAAAATTCGAACGGAAATTCCCTACAGAAACTCCATTCGCGAATTTTAAAAATCCGAGATTACCAAAATGTTGCTCTCGAAGAGTACATCAATTTTAAAAAAAAAAGGTTTCTTTCTAGGCCCAATAGGACCCGACTTTCATAGGGTCAAAGTTCACGAATTTGACACATTTCGGCCGCGACAATTCCCTATAACCGTTTCACCGAATTTCAAACTGCTCACACAGTACTTCCCTTTGAGACACATGAATTATCCCCCGCAAGCGTTTTCTCGTAGCTCAATTTTTGACCCCGGCGCAAGCGTTAGAAATTTCGATGGGGTCACGGAAATGGGCCAAACTTTGACCCCCCATATCTCGGGCAATAATTGTCCGATCGACTTGAAATTTGAAACGTGGCCTAACAGGGTTTCGGCCTTCCTCCCCATGCTCGCCAATCACGGCTCACCATGGGGCGTCCAGGCATTTTCGACGTAATGTTAAAACAAAAACTCGCGAATATCTCCGAAACGGTTCGATAGAATGTCGCAAATTTTGGTGTGAAAGGGCTCCCTATTTTTACATACAAACCCTCCAAATTTGGTGGTCCTAGCTGCCATAGTTTTTTTATGGCGAAATTTTGAATGTTTAAAAAATAGGTAAAAATTCGAACGGAAATTCCCTACAGAAACTCCATTCGCGAATTTTAAAAATCCGAGATTACCAAAATGTTGCTCTCGAAGAGTACATCAATTTTAAAAAAAAAAGGTTTCTTTCTAGGCCCAATAGGACCCGACTTTCATAGGGTCAAAGTTCACGAATTTGACACATTTCGGCCGCGACAATTCCTTATAACCGTTTCACCGAATTTCGAACCGCTCACACAGTACTTCCCATTGAGACACAGGAACAATCCCCCGCAAGCGTTTTCTCGTAGCTCAATTTTTGACCCCGGCGCAAGCGTCCGAAATTTCGATGGGGTCACGGAAATGGGCCAAACTTTGACCCCTCATATCTCGGGCCCTAATTGTCCGATCGACTTGAAATTTGAAACGTGGCCTAACAGGGTTTCGGCCTTCCTCCCCATGCTCCGCTGTCGCCGCTCACCATGGGGGGTCCGACCCTTTTCGCCGTAATGCTAAAACAAAAACTCGCGAATATCTCCGAAACGGTTAGATAGAATGTCGCAAATTTTCGTGTGAAAGGGCTCTCTATTTTTTCCTACAAACCCTCCAAATTTCGTGGTCCTAGCTTCAATAGTTTTTTTATGGCGAATTTTTGAAAGTTTAAAGAATAGGCCAAAAATTGAACGGAAATTCCCTGCAGAAACTCCATTCGCGAATTTTAAAAATCCGAGATAGCCAAAATGTTGCTCTCGAAGAGTACATCAATTTAAAAAAAAAGTTTCTCTCTAGGCCCAATAGGACCCGACTTTCATAGGGTCAAAGTTCACGAATTTGACACATTTCGGCCGCGAGAATTCCCTATAAGCGTTGCACCGAATTTCAAACCGCTCACACAGCACTTGCCATTCGGAAACATAAACAATCACCCGCAAGCGTTTTCTCGTAGCTCAATTTTTGACCCCGTCGCAAGCGACCGAAATTTCGATGGGGTCACGGAAATGGTTACGGAAATGGGCCAAACTTTGACCCCCCATATCTCGGGCCCTATTTGTCCGATCGACTTGAAATTTGAAACGTGGCCTAACAGGGTTTCGGCCTTCCTCCCCATGCTCCGCAGTCGCCGCTCACCATGGGGGGTCCGACCCTTTTCGCCGTAATGCTAAAACAAAAACTCGCGAATATCTCAGAAACGGTTCGATAGAATGTCGCAAATTTTGGTGTGAAAGGGCTCCCTATTTTTTCCTACAAACCCTCTAAATTTCGTGGTCCTAGCTTCCATAGTTTTTTTATGGCGAATTTTTGAAAGTTTAAAGAAAAGGCCAAAAATCGAACGGAAATTCCCTGCAGAAACTCCATTCGCGAATTTTAAAAATCCGAGATAGCCAAAATGTTGCTCTCGAAGAGTACATCAATTTAAAAAAAAAGTTTCCCTCTGGCCCAATAGGATCCGACTTTCATAGGGTCAAAGTTCACGAATTTGACACATTTCGGCCGCGAGAAATCCCTATAAGCGTTGCACCGAATTTCAAACCGCTCACACAGAACTTCCCATTCGGACACATAAACAATCCCCCGCAAGCGTTTTCTCGTAGCTCAATTTTTGACCCCGGCGCAAGCGTCCGAAATTTCGATGGGGTCACGGAAATGGGCCAAACTTTTACGCCCCCATATCTCGGGCCATAACTCTCCGATCGACTTGAAATTTGAAACGTGGCCTAACAGGGTTTCGGCCTTCCTCCCCATGCTCGCCAATCGCGGCTCACCATGGGGGGTCCAGGCCTTTTCGCCGTAATGTTAAAACAAAAACTCGCGAATATCTCCGAAACGGTTCGATAGAATGTCGCAAATTTTGGTGTGAAAGGGCTCCCTATTTTTAGATACAAACCCTCCAAATTTGGTGGTCCTAGCTTGCATAGTTTTTTATGGCGAATTTTTGAATATTTAAAAAATAGGCAAAAATTCGAACGGAAATTCCCTACCGAAACTCCATTCGCGAATTTTAAAAATCCGAGATATCCAAAATGTTGCTCTCGAAGAGTACACCAATTTAAAAAACAGTTTTCTCTCTAGGCCCAATAGGACCCGACTTTCATAGGGTCAAAGTCCACGAATTTGACTCATTTCGGCCGCGACAATTCCCTATAACCGTTGCACCGAATTTCAAACCGCTCACATTGAGACACATGAACAATCCCCCGCAAGCGTTTTCTGGTAGCTCAATTTTTGACCCCGGCGCAAGCGTCCGAAATTTCGATGGGGTCACCGAAATGGGCCAAACATTGACCCCCCATATCTCGGGCCCTAATTGTCCGATCGACTTGAAATTTGAAACGTGTCCTAACAGGGTTTCGGCCTTCCTCCCCATGCTCCGCATGCGCCGCTTCTCATGGGGCGTCCGACCCTTTTCGCCGTAATGCTAAAACAAAAACTCGCGAATATCTCAGAAACGGTTCGATAGAATGTCGCAAATTTTGGTGTGAAAGGGCTCCCTATTGTTTCCTACAAACCCTCCAAATTTCGTGGTCCTAGCTTCCATAGTTTTTTTATGGCGAATTTTTGAATGTTTAAAGAATAGGCCAAAAATCGAACGGAAATTCCCTGCAGAAACTCCATTCGCGAATTTTAAAAATCCGAGATAGCCAAAATGTTGCTCTCGAAGAGTACATGAATTTAAAAAAAAAGTTTCCCTCTAGGCCCACTAGGATCCGACTTTCATAGGGTCAAAGTTCACGAATTTGACACATTTCGGCCGCGAGAAATCCCTATAACCGTTGCACCGAATTTCAAACCGCTCACACAGTACTTCCCATTGAGACATACGAACAATCCCCCGCAAGCGTTTTCTCGTACCTCAATTTTTGATTCCGGCGCAAGCGTCCGAAATTTCGATGGGGTCACGGAAATGGTCACGGAAATGGGCCAAACTTTTACACCCCCATATCTCGGGCCCTAATTCTCCGATCGACTTGAAATTTGAAACGTGGCCTAACAGGGTTTCGGCCTTCCTCCCCATGCTCCGCATTCGCCGCTTACCATGGGGCGTCCGACCCTTTTCGCCGTAATGCTAAAACAAAAACTCGCGAATATCTCCGAAACGGTTCGATAGAATGTCGCAAATTTTGGTGTGAAAGGGCTCCCTATTTTTACATACAAACTCTCCAAATTTGGTGGTCCTAGCTTCCATAGTTTTTTTATGGCGAATTTTTGAATGTTTAAAAAATAGGCAAAAATTCGAACGGAAATTCCCTACAGAAACTCCATTCGCGAATTTTAAAAATCCGAGATAGCCAAAATGTTGCTCTCGAAGAGTACATCAATTTAAAAAAAAAGTTTCTCTCTAGGCCCAATAGGACCCGACTTTCATAGGGTCAAAGTTCACGAATTTGACACATTTCGGCCGCGAGAATTCCCTATAAGCGTTGCACTGAATTTCAAACCGCTCACACAGCACTTGCCATTCGGAAACATAAAGAATCACCCGCAAGCGTTTTCTCGTAACTCAATTTTTGACCCCGTCGCAAGCGTCCGAAATTTCGATGGGGTCACGGAAATGGTTACGGAAATGGGCCAAACTTTGACCCCCCATATCTCGGGCCCTAATTGTCCGATCGACTTGAAATTTGAAACGTGGCCTAACAGGGTTTCGGCCTTCCTCCCCATGCTCCGCAGTCGCCGCTCACCATGGGGGGTCCGACCCTTTTCGCCGTAATGCTAAAACAAAAACTCGCGAATATCTCAGAAACGGTTCGATAGAATGTCGCAAATTTTGGTGTGAAAGGGCTCCCTATTTTTTCCTACAAACCCACCAAATTTCGTGGTCCTAGCTTCCATAGTTTTTTTATGGCGAATTTTTGAATGTTTAAAGAATAGGCCAAAAATCGAACGGAAATTCCCTGCAGAAACTCCATTCGCGAATTTTAAAAATCCGAGATAGCCAAAATGTTGCTCTCGAAGAGTACATCAATTTAAAAAAAAAGTTTCCCTCTAGGCCCAATAGGATCCGACTTTCATAGGGTCAAAGTTCAGGAATTTGACACATTTCGGCCGCGAGAAATCCCTATAAGCGTTGCACCGAATTTCAAACCGCTCACACAGAACTTCCCATTCGGACACATAAACAATCCCCCGCAAGCGTTTTCTCGTAGCTCAATTTTTGACCCCGGCGCAAGCGTCCGAAATTTCGATGGGGTCACGGAAATGGGCCAAACTTTTACACCCCCATATCTCGGGCCATAACTCTCCGATCGACTTGAAATTTGAAACGTGGCCTAACAGGGTTTCGGCCGTCCTCCCCATGCTCGCGAATCGCGGCTCACCATGGGGGGTCCAGGCCTTTTCGCCGTAATGTTAAAACAAAAACTCGCGAATATCTCCGAAACGGTTCGATAGAATGTCGCAAATTTTGGTGTGAAAGGGCTCCCTATTTTTAGATACAAACCCTCAAAATTTGGTGGTCCTAGCTTGCATAGTTTTTTATGGCGAATTTTTGAATATTTAAAAAATAGGCAAAAATTCGAACGGAAATTCCCTACAGAAACTCCATTCGCGAATTTTAAAAATCCGAGATAGCCAAAATGTTGCTCTCGAAGAGTACATCAATTTAAAAAAAAAGTTTCCCTCTAGGCCCAATAGGATCCGACTTTCATAGGGTCAAAGTTCACGAATTTGACACATTTCGGCCGCGAGAAATCCCTATAACCGTTGCACCGAATTTCAAACCGCTCACACAGTACTTCCCATTGAGACATACGAACAATCCCCCGCAAGCGTTTTCTCGTAGCTCAATTTTTGATCCCGGCGCAAGCGTCCGAAATTTCGATGGGGTCACGGAAATGGTCACGGAAATGGGCCAAATTTTACACCCCCATATCTCGGGCCCTAATTCTCCGATCGACTTGAAATTTGAAACGTGGCCTAACAGGGTTTCGGCCTTCCTCCCCATGCTCGCCAATCGCGGCTCACCATGGGGGGTCCAGGCCTTTTCGCCGTAATGTTAAAACAAAAACTCGCGAATATCTCCGAAACGGTTCGATAGAATGTCGCAAATTTTGGTGTGAAAGGGCTCCCTATTTTTAGATACAAACCCTCCAAATTTGGTGGTCCTAGCTTCCATAGTTTTTTATGGCGAATTTTTGAATGTTTAAAAAATAGGCAAAAATTCGAACGGAAATTCCCTACAGAAACTCCATTCGCGAATTTTAAAAATCCGAGATAGCCAAAATGTTGCTCTCGAAGAGTACATCAATTTTAAAAAAAAGGTTTCTCTCGAGGCCCAATAGGACCCGACTTTCATAGGGTCAAAGTTCACGAATTTGACACATTTCGGCCGCGACAATTCCCTATAACCGTTGCACCGAATTTCAAACCGCTCACACAGTACTTCCCATTGAGACACATGAACAATCCCCCGCAAGCGTGTTCTCGTAGCTCAATGTTTGACACCGGCGCAAGCGTTAGAAATTTCGATGGGGTCACGGAAATGGGCCAAACTTTGATCCCCCATATCTCGGGCCCTAATTGTCCGATCGACTTGAATTTTGAAACGTGGCCTAACCGGGTTTCGGCCCTCCTCCCCATGCTCGCCAAGCGCGGATCACCATGGGGGGTCCAGGCCTTTTCACCGTAATGTTAAAACAAAAACTCGCGAATATCTCCGAAACGGTTCGATAGAATGTCGCAAATTTTGGTGTGAAAGGGCTCCCTATTTTTACCTACAAACCCTCCAAATTTGGTTGTCCTAGCTTCCACAGTTTTTTTATGGCGAAGTTTTGAAGGTTTAAAAAATAGCCCAAAAATCGAACGGAAATTTCCTACAGAAACTCCATTCGCGAATTTTAAAAATCCGAGATAGCCAAAATGTTTCTCTCGAAGAGTACATCAATTTTAAAAAAAAGTTTCTCCCTAGGCCCAATAGGACCCGACTTTCATAGGGTCAAAGTCCACGAATTTGACTCATTTCGGCCGTGACAATTCCCTATAACCGTTGCACCGAATTTCAAACCGCTCACATTGAGACACATGAACAATCCCCCGCAAGCGTTTTCTGGTAGCTCAATTTTTGACCCCGGCGCAAGCGTCCGAAATTTCGATGGGGTCACCGAAATGGGCCAAACATTGACCCCCCATATCTCGGGCCCTAATTGTCCGATCGACTTGAAATTTGAAACGTGTCCTAACAGGGTTTCGGCCTTCCTCCCCATGCTCCGCAGTCGCCGCTCACCATGGGGCGTCCGTCCCTTTTCGCCGTAATGCTAAAACAAAAACTCGCGAATATCTAAGAATCGGTTCGATAGAATGTCGCAAATTTTGGTGTGAAAGGGTCCCTATTTTTTCCTACAAACCCTCCAAATTTAGTGGTCCTAGCTTCCATAGTTTTTTATGGCGAATTTTTGAAGGTTTAAAGAATAGGCCAAAAATCGAACGGAAATTCCCTGCAGAAACTCCATTCGCGAATTTTAAAAATCCGAGATAGCCAAAATGTTGCTCTCGAAGAGTACATCAATTTAAAAAAAAGTTTCCCTCTAGGCCCAATAGGATCCGACTTTCATAGGGTCAAAGTTCACGAATTTGACACATTTCGGCCGCGAGAAATCCCTATAACCGTTGCACCGAATTTCAAACCGCTCACACAGTACTTCCCATTGAGACATACGAACAATCCCCCGCAAGCGTTTTCTCGTAGCTCAATTTTTGATCCCGGCGCAAGCGTCCGAAATTTCGATGGGGTCACGGAAATGGTCACGGAAATGGGCCAAATTTTACACCCCCATATCTCGGGCCCTAATTCTCCGATCGACTTGAAATTTGAAACGTGGCCTAACAGGGTTTCGGCCTTCCTCCCCATGCTCGCCAATCGGGGCTCACCATGGGGGTCCAGGCCTTTTCGCCGTAATGTTAAAACAAAAACTCGCGAATATCTCCGAAACGGTTCGATAGAATGTCGCAAATTTTGGTGTGAAAGGGCTCCCTATTTTTACATACAAACCCTCAAAATTTGGTGGTCCTAGCTTCCATAGTTTTTTTATGGCGAATTTTTGAATGTTTAAAAAATAGGCAAAAATTCGAACGGAAATTCCCTACAGAAACTCCATTCGCGAATTTTAAAAATCCGAGATTACCAAAATGTTGCTCTCGAAGAGTACATCAATTTTAAAAAAAAAAGGTTTCTTTCTAGGCCCAATAGGACCCGACTTTCATAGGGTCAAAGTTCACGAATTTGACTCATTTCGGCCGCGACAATTCCCTATAACGTTGCACCGAATTTCAAACTGCTCACACAGTACTTCCCTTTGAGACACATGAATTATCCCCCGCAAGCGTTTTCTCGTAGCTCAATTTTTGACCCCGGCGCAAGCGTTAGAAATTTCGATGGGGTCACGGAAATGGGCCAAACTTTGACCCCCCATATCTCGGGCAATAATTGTCCGATCGACTTGAAATTTGAAACGTGGCCTAACAGGGTTTCGGCCTTCCTCCCCATGCTCGCCAATCACGGCTCACCATGGGGCGTCCAGGCATTTTCGACGTAATGTTAAAACAAAAACTCGCGAATATCTCCGAAACGGTTCGATAGAATGTCGCAAATTTTGGTGTGAAAGGGCTCCCTATTTTTACATACAAACCCTCCAAATTTGGTGGTCCTAGCTGCCATAGTTTTTTTATGGCGAAATTTTGAATGTTTAAAAAATAGGCCAAAAATCGAACGGAAATTCCCTACAGAAACTCCTTTCGCGAATTTTAAAAATCCGAGATAGCCAAAATGTTCCTCTCGAAGAGTACATCAATTTTAAAAAAAAAAGTTTCTCTCTAGGCCCATTAGGACCCGACTTTCATAGGGTCAAAGTTCACGAATTTGACACATTTCGGCCGCGACAATTCCTTATAACCGTTTCACCGAATTTCGAACCGCTCACACAGTACTTCCCATTGAGACACAGGAACAATCCCCCGCAAGCGTTTTCTCGTAGCTCAATTTTTGACCCCGGCGCAAGCGTCCGAAATTTCGATGGGGTCACGGAAATGGGCCAAACTTTGACCCCTCATATCTCGGGCCCTAATTGTCCGATCGACTTGAAATTTGAAACGTGGCCTAACAGGGTTTCGGCCTTCCTCCCCATGCTCCGCTGTCGCCGCTCACCATGGGGGGTCCGACCCTTTTCGCCGTAATGCTAAAACAAAAACTCGCGAATATCTCCGAAACGGTTAGATAGAATGTCGCAAATTTTCGTGTGAAAGGGCTCCCTATTTTTTCCTACAAACCCTCCAAATTTCGTGGTCCTAGCTTCAATAGTTTTTTTATGGCGAATTTTTGAAAGTTTAAAGAATAGGCCAAAAATTGAACGGAAATTCCCTGCAGAAACTCCATTCGCGAATTTTAAAAATCCGAGATAGCCAAAATGTTGCTCTCGAAGAGTACATCAATTTAAAAAAAAAGTTTCTCTCTAGGCCCAATAGGACCCGACTTTCATAGGGTCAAAGTTCACGAATTTGACACATTTCGGCCGCGAGAATTCCCTATAAGCGTTGCACCGAATTTCAAACCGCTCACACAGCACTTGCCATTCGGAAACATAAACAATCACCCGCAAGCGTTTTCTCGTAGCTCAATTTTTGACCCCGTCGCAAGCGACCGAAATTTCGATGGGGTCACGGAAATGGTCACGGAAATGGGCCAAATTTTACACCCCCATATCTCGGGCCCTAATTCTCCGATCGACTTGAAATTTGAAACGTGGCCTAACAGGGTTTCGGCCTTCCTCCCCATGCTCGCCAATCGGGGCTCACCATGGGGGTCCAGGCCTTTTCGCCGTAATGTTAAAACAAAAACTCGCGAATATCTCCGAAACGGTTCGATAGAATGTCGCAAATTTTGGTGTGAAAGGGCTCCCTATTTTTACATACAAACCCTCAAAATTTGGTGGTCCTAGCTTCCATAGTTTTTTTATGGCGAATTTTTGAATGTTTAAAAAATAGGCAAAAATTCGAACGGAAATTCCCTACAGAAACTCCATTCGCGAATTTTAAAAATCCGAGATTACCAAAATGTTGCTCTCGAAGAGTACATCAATTTTAAAAAAAAAAGGTTTCTTTCTAGGCCCAATAGGACCCGACTTTCATAGGGTCAAAGTTCACGAATTTGACTCATTTCGGCCGCGACAATTCCCTATAACGTTGCACCGAATTTCAAACTGCTCACACAGTACTTCCCTTTGAGACACATGAATTATCCCCCGCAAGCGTTTTCTCGTAGCTCAATTTTTGACCCCGGCGCAAGCGTTAGAAATTTCGATGGGGTCACGGAAATGGGCCAAACTTTGACCCCCCATATCTCGGGCAATAATTGTCCGATCGACTTGAAATTTGAAACGTGGCCTAACAGGGTTTCGGCCTTCCTCCCCATGCTCGCCAATCACGGCTCACCATGGGGCGTCCAGGCATTTTCGACGTAATGTTAAAACAAAAACTCGCGAATATCTCCGAAACGGTTCGATAGAATGTCGCAAATTTTGGTGTGAAAGGGCTCCCTATTTTTACATACAAACCCTCCAAATTTGGTGGTCCTAGCTGCCATAGTTTTTTTATGGCGAAATTTTGAATGTTTAAAAAATAGGCCAAAAATCGAACGGAAATTCCCTACAGAAACTCCTTTCGCGAATTTTAAAAATCCGAGATAGCCAAAATGTTCCTCTCGAAGAGTACATCAATTTTAAAAAAAAAAGTTTCTCTCTAGGCCCATTAGGACCCGACTTTCATAGGGTCAAAGTTCACGAATTTGACACATTTCGGCCGCGACAATTCCTTATAACCGTTTCACCGAATTTCGAACCGCTCACACAGTACTTCCCATTGAGACACAGGAACAATCCCCCGCAAGCGTTTTCTCGTAGCTCAATTTTTGACCCCGGCGCAAGCGTCCGAAATTTCGATGGGGTCACGGAAATGGGCCAAACTTTGACCCCTCATATCTCGGGCCCTAATTGTCCGATCGACTTGAAATTTGAAACGTGGCCTAACAGGGTTTCGGCCTTCCTCCCCATGCTCCGCTGTCGCCGCTCACCATGGGGGGTCCGACCCTTTTCGCCGTAATGCTAAAACAAAAACTCGCGAATATCTCCGAAACGGTTAGATAGAATGTCGCAAATTTTCGTGTGAAAGGGCTCCCTATTTTTTCCTACAAACCCTCCAAATTTCGTGGTCCTAGCTTCAATAGTTTTTTTATGGCGAATTTTTGAAAGTTTAAAGAATAGGCCAAAAATTGAACGGAAATTCCCTGCAGAAACTCCATTCGCGAATTTTAAAAATCCGAGATAGCCAAAATGTTGCTCTCGAAGAGTACATCAATTTAAAAAAAAAGTTTCTCTCTAGGCCCAATAGGACCCGACTTTCATAGGGTCAAAGTTCACGAATTTGACACATTTCGGCCGCGAGAATTCCCTATAAGCGTTGCACCGAATTTCAAACCGCTCACACAGCACTTGCCATTCGGAAACATAAACAATCACCCGCAAGCGTTTTCTCGTAGCTCAATTTTTGACCCCGTCGCAAGCGACCGAAATTTCGATGGGGTCACGGAAATGGTTACGGAAATGGGCCAAACTTTGACCCCCCATATCTCGGGCCCTATTTGTCCGATCGACTTGAAATTTGAAACGTGGCCTAACAGGGTTTCGGCCTTCCTCCCCATGCTCCGCAGTCGCCGCTCACCATGGGGGGTCCGACCCTTTTCGCCGTAATGCTAAAACAAAAACTCGCGAATATCTCAGAAACGGTTCGATAGAATGTCGCAAATTTTGGTGTGAAAGGGCTCCCTATTTTTTCCTACAAACCCTCTAAATTTCGTGGTCCTAGCTTCCATAGTTTTTTTATGGCGAATTTTTGAAAGTTTAAAGAATAGGCCAAAAATCGAACGGAAATTCCCTGCAGAAACTCCATTCGCGAATTTTAAAAATCCGAGATAGCCAAAATGTTGCTCTCGAAGAGTACATCAATTTAAAAAAAAAGTTTCCCTCTGGCCCAATAGGATCCGACTTTCATAGGGTCAAAGTTCACGAATTTGACACATTTCGGCCGAGAGAAATCCCTATAAGCGTTGCACCGAATTTCAAACCGCTCACACAGAACTTCCCATTCGGACACATAAACAATCCCCCGCAAGCGTTTTCTCGTAGCTCAATTTTTGACCCCGGCGCAAGCGTCCGAAATTTCGATGGGGTCACGGAAATGGGCCAAACTTTTACGCCCCCATATCTCGGGCCATAACTCTCCGATCGACTTGAAATTTGAAACGTGGCCTAACAGGGTTTCGGCCTTCCTCCCCATGCTCGCCAATCGCGGCTCACCATGGGGGGTCCAGGCCTTTTCGCCGTAATGTTAAAACAAAAACTCGCGAATATCTCCGAAACGGTTCGATAGAATGTCGCAAATTTTGGTGTGAAAGGGCTCCCTATTTTTAGATACAAACCCTCCAAATTTGGTGGTCCTAGCTTGCATAGTTTTTTATGGCGAATTTTTGAATATTTAAAAAATAGGCAAAAATTCGAACGGAAATTCCCTACCGAAACTCCATTCGCGAATTTTAAAAATCCGAGATATCCAAAATGTTGCTCTCGAAGAGTACACCAATTTAAAAAACAGTTTTCTCTCTAGGCCCAATAGGACCCGACTTTCATAGGGTCAAAGTCCACGAATTTGACTCATTTCGGCCGCGACAATTCCCTATAACCGTTGCACCGAATTTCAAACCGCTCACATTGAGACACATGAACAATCCCCCGCAAGCGTTTTCTGGTAGCTCAATTTTTGACCCCGGCGCAAGCGTCCGAAATTTCGATGGGGTCACCGAAATGGGCCAAACATTGACCCCCCATATCTCGGGCCCTAATTGTCCGATCGACTTGAAATTTGAAACGTGTCCTAACAGGGTTTCGGCCTTCCTCCCCATGCTCCGCAGTCGCCGCTTCTCATGGGGCGTCCGACCCTTTTCGCCGTAATGCTAAAACAAAAACTCGCGAATATCTCAGAAACGGTTCGATAGAATGTCGCAAATTTTGGTGTGAAAGGGCTCCCTATTGTTTCCTCCAAACCCTCCAAATTTCGTGGTCCTAGCTTCCATAGTTTTTTTATGGCGAATTTTTGAAGGTTTAAAGAATAGGCCAAAAATCGAACGGAAATTCCCTGCAGAAACTCCATTCGCGAATTTTAAAAATCCGAGATAGCCAAAATGTTGCTCTCGAAGAGTACATCAATTTAAAAAAAAAGTTTCCCTCTAGGCCCAATAGGATCCGACTTTCATAGGGTCAAAGTTCACGAATTTGACACATTTCGGCCGCGAGAAATCCCTATAACCGTTGCACCGAATTTCAAACCGCTCACACAGTACTTCCCATTGAGACATACGAACAATCCCCCGCAAGCGTTTTCTCGTACCTCAATTTTTGATCCCGGCGCAAGCGTCCGAAATTTCGATGGGGTCACGGAAATGGTCACGGAAATGGGCCAAACTTTTACACCCCCATATCTCGGGCCCTAATTCTCCGATCGACTTGAAATTTGAAACGTGGCCTAACAGGGTTTCGGCCTTCCTCCCCATGCTCCGCATTCGCCGCTTACCATGGGGCGTCCGACCCTTTTCGCCGTAATGCTAAAACAAAAACTCGCGAATATCTCCGAAACGGTTCGATAGAATGTCGCAAATTTTGGTGTGAAAGGGCTCCCTATTTTTACATACAAACTCTCCAAATTTGGTGGTCCTAGCTTCCATAGTTTTTTTATGGCGAATTTTTGAATGTTTAAAAAATAGGCAAAAATTCGAACGGAAATTCCCTACAGAAACTCCATTCGCGAATTTTAAAAATCCGAGATAGCCAAAATGTTGCTCTCGAAGAGTACATCAATTTAAAAAAAAGGTTTCTCTCTAGGCCCAATAGGACCCGACTTTCATAGGGTCAAAGTTCACGAATTTGACTCATTTCGGCCGCGACAATTCGCTATAACCGTTGCACCGAATTTCAAACCGCTCACACAGTACTTCCCATTGAGACACATGAACAATCCCCCGCAAGCGTTTTCTGGTAGCTCAATTTTTGACCCCGGCGCAAGCGTCCGAAATTTCGATGGGGTCACCGAAATGGGCCAAACATTGACCCCCCCCCCATATCTCGGGCCCTAATTGTCCGATCGACTTGAAATTTGAAACGTGTCCTAACAGGGTTTCGGCCTTCCTCCCCATGCTCCGCTGTCGCCGCTCACCATGGGGGGTCCGACCCTTTTCGCCGTAATGCTAAAACAAAAACTCGCGAATATCTCCGAAACGGTTCGATAGAATTTCGCAAATTTTCGTGTGAAAGGGCTCCCTATTTTTTCCTACAAACCCTCCAAATTTCGTGGTCCTAGCTTCCATACTTTTTTTATGGCGAATTTTTGAAAGTTTAAAGAATAGGCCAAAAATTGAACGGAAATTCCCTGCAGAAACTCCATTCGCGAATTTTAAAAATCCGAGATAGCCAAAATGTTGCTCTCGAAGAGTACATCAATTTAAAAAAAAAGTTTCTCTCTAGGCCCAATAGGACCCGACTTTCATAGGGTCAAAGTTCACGAATTTGACACATTTCGGCCGCGAGAATTCCCTATAAGCGTTGCACTGAATTTCAACACGCTCACACAGCACTTGCCATTCGGAAACATAAAGAATCACCCGCAAGCGTTTTCTCGTAGCTCAATTTTTGACCCCGTCGCAAGCGTCCGAAATTTCGATGGGGTCACGGAAATGGTTACGGAAATGGGCCAAACTTTGACCCCCCATATCTCGGGCCCTAATTGTCCGATCGACTTGAAATTTGAAACGTGGCCTAACAGGGTTTCGGCCTTCCTCCCCATGCTCCGCAGTCGCCGCTCACCATGGGGGGTCCGACCCTTTTCGCCGTAATGCTAAAACAAAAACTCGCGAATATCTCAGAAACGGTTCGATAGAATGTCGCAAATTTTGGTGTGAAAGGGCTCCCTAGTTTTTCCTACAAACCCACCAAATTTCGTGGTCCTAGCTTCCATAGTTTTTTTATGGCGAATTTTTGAATGTTTAAAGAATAGGCCAAAAATCGAACGGAAATTCCCTGCAGAAACTCCATTCGCGAATTTTAAAAATCCGAGATAGCCAAAATGTTGCTCTCGAAGAGTACATCAATTTAAAAAAAAAGTTTCCCTCTAGGCCCAATAGGATCCGACTTTCATAGGGTCAAAGTTCAGGAATTTGACACATTTCGGCCGCGAGAAATCCCTATAAGCGTTGCACCGAATTTCAAACCGCTCACACAGAACTTCCCATTCGGACACATAAACAATCCCCCGCAAGCGTTTTCTCGTAGCTCAATTTTTGACCCCGGCGCAAGCGTCCGAAATTTCGATGGGGTCACGGAAATGGGCCAAACTTTTACACCCCCATATCTCGGGCCATAACTCTCCGATCGACTTGAAATTTGAAACGTGGCCTAACAGGGTTTCGGCCTTCCTCCCCATGCTCGCCAATCGCGGCTCACCATGGGGGGTCCAGGCCTTTTCGCCGTAATGTTAAATCAAAAACTCGCGAATATCTCCGAAACGGTTCGATAGAATGTCGCAAATTTTGGTGTGAAAGGGCTCCCTATTTTTAGATACAAACCCTCAAAATTTGGTGGTCCTAGCTTGCATAGTTTTTTATGGCGAATTTTTGAATATTTAAAAAATAGGCAAAAATTCGAACGGAAATTCCCTACAGAAACTCCATTCGCGAATTTTAAAAATCCGAGATAGCCAAAATGTTGCTCTCGAAGAGTACATCAATTTTAAAAAAAAAGGTTTCTCTCTAGGCCCAATAGGAACCGACTTTCATAGGGTCAAAGTTCACGAATTTGACACATTTCGGCCGCGACAATTCCCTATAACCGTTGCACCGAATTTCAAACCGCTCACACAGTACTTCCCATTGAGACACATGAACAATCCCCCGCAAGCGTTTTCTCGTAGCTCAATGTTTGACACCGGCGCAAGCGTTAGAAATTTCGATGGGGTCACGGAAATGGGCCAAACTTTGACCCCCCATATCCCGGGCCCTAATTGTCCGATCGACTTGAAATTTGAAACGTGGCCTAACAGGGTTTAGGCCTTCCTTCCCATGCTCGCCAATCGCGGATCACCATGGGAGTTCCGGGGCTTTTCGCCGTAATGTTAAAACAAAAACCCGCGAATATCTCCGAAACGGTTCGATAGAATGTCGCAAATTTTGGTATGAAAGGGCTCCCTATTTTTACATACAAACTCTCTAAATTTGGTGGTCCTAGCTTCCATAGTTTTTTTATGGCGAATTTTTGAATGTTTAAAAAATAGGTAAAAATTCGAACGGAAATTCCCTACAGAAACTCCATTCGCGAATTTTAAAAATCCGAGATAGCCAAAATGTTGCTCTCGAAGAGTACATCAATTTTAAAAAAAAGCTTTCTCTCTAGGCCCAATAGGACCCGACTTTCATAGGGTCAAAGTTCACGAATTTGACACATTTCGGCCGCGACAATTCCCTATAACCGTTGCACCGAATTTCAAACCGCTCACACAGTACTTCCCATTGAGACACATGAACAATCCCCCGCAAGCGTTTTCTCGTAGCTCAATGTTTGACACCGGCGCAAGCGTTAGAAATTTCGATGGGGTCACGGAAATGGGCCAAACTTTGACCCCCCATATCTCGGGCCTTAATTGTCCGATCGACTTGAAATTTGAAACGTGGCCTAACAGGGTTTCGGCCTTCCTCCCCATGCTCGCCAATCGGGGCTCACCATGTTGGGTCCAGTCCTTTTCGCCGTAATGTTAAAACAAAAACTCGCGAATATCTCCGAAACGGTTCGATAGAATGTCGCAAATTTTGGTGGGAAAGGGCTCCCTATTTTTACATACAAACCCTCAAAATTTGGTGGTCCTAGCTTCCATAGTTTTTTTATGGCGAATTTTTGAATGTTTAAAAAATAGGCAAAAATTCGAACGGAAATTCCCTACAGAAACTCCATTCGCGAATTTTAAAAATCCGAGATAGCCAAAATGTTGCTCTCGAAGAGTACATCAATTTTAAAAAAAAAGGTTTCTCTCTAGGCCCAATAGGACCCGACTTTCATAGGGTCAAATTTCACGAATTTGACTCATTTCGGCCGCGACAATTCCCTATAACGTTGCACCGAATTTCAAACTGCTCACACAGTACTTCCCTTTGAGACACATGAACACTCCCCCGCAAGCGTTTTCTCGTAGCTCAATTTTTGACCCCGGCGCAAGCGACCGAAATTTCGATGGGGTCACGGAAATGGTTACGGAAATGGGCCAAACTTTGACCCCCCATATCTCGGGCCCTAATTGTCCGATCGACTTGAAATTTGAAACGTGGCCTAACAGGGTTTCGGCCTTCCTCCCCATGCTCTGCAGTCGCCGCTCACCATGGGGGGTCCGACCCTTTTCGCCGTAATGTTAAAACAAAAACTCGCGAATATCTCAGAAACGGTTCGATAGAATGTCGCAAATTTTGGTGGGAAAGGGCTCCCTATTTTTACATACAAACCCTCAAAATTTGGTGGTCCTAGCTTCCATAGTTTTTTTATGGCGAATTTTTGAATGTTTAAAAAATAGGCAAAAATTCGAACGGAAATTCCCTACAGAAACTCCATTCGCGAATTTTAAAAATCCGAGATAGCCAAAATGTTGCTCTCGAAGAGTACATCAATTTAAAAAAAAGGTTTCTCTCTAGGCCCAATAGGACCCGACTTTCATAGGGTCAAAGTTCACGAATTTGACTCATTTCGGCCGCGACAATTCGCTATAACCGTTGCACCGAATTTCAAACCGCTCACACAGTACTTCCCATTGAGACACATGAACAATCCCCCGCAAGCGTTTTCTGGTAGCTCAATTTTTGACCCCGGCGCAAGCGTCCGAAATTTCGATGGGGTCACGGAAATGGGCCAAACATTTACGCCCCCATATCTCGGGCCATAACTCTCCGATCGACTTGAAATTTGAAACGTGGCCTAACAGGGTTTCGGCCTTCCTCCCCATGCTCGCCAATCGCGGCTCACCATGGGGGGTCCAGGCCTTTTCACCGTAATGTTAAAACAAAAACTCGCGAATATCTCCGAAACGGTTCGATAGAATGTCGCAAATTTTGGTGTGAAAGGGCTCCCTATTTTTAGATACAAACCCTCCAAATTTGGTGGTCCTAGCTTCCATAGTTTTTTATGGCGAATTTTTGAATATTTAAAAAATAGCCAAAAATTCGAACGGAAATTCCCTACAGAAACTCCATTCGCGAATTTTAAAAATCCGAGATAGCCAAAATGTTGCTCTCGAAGAGTACACCAATTTAAAAAACAGTTTTCTCTCTAGGCCCAATAGGACCCGACTTTCATAGGGTCAAAGTCCACGAATTTGACTCATTTCGGCCGCGACAATTCCCTATAACCGTTGCACCGAATTTCAAACCGCTCACATTGAGACACATGAACAATCCCCCGCAAGCGTTTTCTGGTAGCTCAATTTTTGACCCCGGCGCAAGCGTCCGAAATTTCGATGGGGTCACCGAAATGGGCCAAACATTGACCCCCCATATCTCGGGCCCTAATTGTCCGATCGACTTGAAATTTGAAACGTGTCCTAACAGGGTTTCGGCCTTCCTCCCCATGCTCCGCAGTCGCCGCTTACCATGGGGCGTCCGACCCTTTTCGCCGTAATGCTAAAACAAAAACTCGCGAATATCTCAGAAACGGTTCGATAGAATGTCGCAAATTTTGGTGTGAAAGGGCTCCCTATTGTTTCCTACAAACCCTCCAAATTTCGTGGTCCTAGCTTCCATAGTTTTTTTATGGCGAATTTTTGAAGGTTTAAAGAATAGGCCAAAAATCGAACGGAAATTCCCTGCAGAAACTCCATTCGCGAATTTTAAAAATCCGAGATAGCCAAAATGTTGCTCTCGAAGAGTACATCAATTTAAAAAAAAAGTTTCCCTCTAGGCCCAATAGGATCCGACTTTCATAGGGTCAAAGTTCACGAATTTGACACATTTCGGCCGCGAGAAATCCCTATAACCGTTGCACCGAATTTCAAACCGCTCACACAGTACTTCCCATTGAGACATACGAACAATCCCCCGCAAGCGTTTTCTCGTAGCTCAATTTTTGATCCCGGCGCAAGCGTCCGAAATTTCGATGGGGTCACGGAAATGGTCACGGAAATGGGCCAAACTTTTACACCCCCATATCTCGGGCCCTAATTCTCCGATCGACTTGAAATTTGAAACGTGGCCTAACAGGGTTTCGGCCTTCCTCCCCATGCTCGCCAATCGGGGCTCACCATGTTGGGTCCAGTCCTTTTCGCCGTAATGTTAAAACAAAAACTCGCGAATATCTCCGAAACGGTTCGATAGAATGTCGCAAATTTTGGTGTGAAAGGGCTCCCTATTTTTACATACAAACTCTCCAAATTTGGTGGTCCTAGCTTCCATAGTTTTTTTATGGCGAATTTTTGAATGTTTAAAAAATAGGCAAAAATTCGAACGGAAATTCCCTACAGAAACTCCATTCGCGAATTTTAAAAATCCGACATAGCCAAAATGTTGCTCTCGAAGAGTACATCAATTTAAAAAAAAGGTTTCTCTCTAGGCCCAATAGGACCCGACTTTCATAGGGTCAAAGTTCACGAATTTCACTCATTTCGGCCGCGACAATTCGCTATAACCGTTGCACCGAATTTCAAACCGCTCACACAGTACTTCCCATTGAGACACATGAACAATCCCCCGCAAGCGTTTTCTGGTAGCTCAATTTTTGACCCCGGCGCAAGCGTCCGAAATTTCGATGGGGTCACCGAAATGGGCCAAACATTGACCCCCCCATATCTCGGGCCCTAATTGTCCGATCAACTTGAAATTTGAAACGTGTCCTAACAGGGTTTCGGCCTTCCTCCCCATGCTCCGCTGTCGCCGCTCACCATGGGGGGTCCGACCCTTTTCGCCGTAATGCTAAAACAAAAACTCGCGAATATCTCCGAAACGGTTCGATAGAATTTCGCAAATTTTCGTGTGAAAGGGCTCCCTATTTTTTCCTACAAACCCTCCAAATTTCGTGGTCCTAGCTTCCATACTTTTTTTATGGCGAATTTTTGAATGTTTAAAGAATAGGCCAAAAATTGAACGGAAATTCCCTGTAGAAACTCCATTCGCGAATTTTAAAAATCCGAGATAGCCAAAATGTTGCTCTCGAAGAGTACATCAATTTAAAAAAAAAGTTTCTCTCTAGCCCCAATAGGACCCGACTTTCATAGGGTCAAAGTTCACGAATTTGACACATTTCGGCCGCGAGAATTCCCTATAAGCGTTGCACCGAATTTCAAACCGCTCACACAGCACTTGCCATTCGGAAACATAAACAATCACCCGCAAGCGTTTTCTCGTAGCTCAATTTTTGACCCCGTCGCAAGCGTCCGAAATTTCGATGGGGTCACGGAAATGGGCCAAACTTTTACACCCCCATATCTCGGGCCATAACTCTCCGATCGACTTGAAATTTGAAACGTGGCCTAACAGGGTTTCCGCCTTCCTCCCCATGCTCGCCAATCGCGGATCACCATGGGAGTTCCGGGGCTTTTCGCCGTAATGTTAAAACAAAAACCCGCGAATATCTCCGAAACGGTTCGATAGAATGTCGCAAATTTTGGTGTGAAAGGGCTCCCTATTTTTACATACAAACTCTCCAAATTTGGTGGTCCTAGCTTCCATAGTTTTTTTATGGCGAATTTTTGAATGTTTAAAAAATAGGTAAAAATTCGAACGGAAATTCCCTACAGAAACTCCATTCGCGAATTTTAAAAATCCGAGATAGCCAAAATGTTGCTCTCGAAGAGTACATCAATTTTAAAAAAAAGGTTTCTCTCTAGGCCCAATAGGACCCGACTTTCATAGGGTCAAAGTTCACGAATTTGACACATTTCGGCCGCGACAATTCCCTATAACCGTTGCACCGAATTTCAAACCGCTCACACAGTACTTCCCATAGAGACACATGAACAATCCCCCGCAAGCGTTTTCTCGTAGCTCAATGTTTGACACCGGCGCAAGCGTTAGAAATTTCGATGGGGTCACGGAAATGGGCCAAACTTTGACCCCCCATATCTCGGGCCTTAATTGTCCGATCGACTTGAAATTTGAAACGTGGCCTAACAGGGTTTCGGCCTTCCTCCCCATGCTCGCCAAGCGCGGATCACCATGGGGGTTCCGGGGCTTTTCGCCGTAATGTTAAAACAAAAACCCGCGAATATCTCCGAAACTGTTCGATAGAATGTCGCAAATTTTGGTGTGAAAGGGCTCCCTATTTTTACATACAAACTCTCCAAATTTGGTGGTCCTAGCTTCCATAGTTTTTTTATGGCGATTTTTTGAATGTTTAAAAATTAGGCAAAAATTCGAACGGAAATTCCCTACAGAAACTCCATTCGCGAATTTTAAAAATCCGAGATAGCCAAAATGTTGCTCTCGAAGAGTACACCAATTTAAAAAACAGTTTTCTCTCTAGGCCCAATAGGACCCGACTTTCATAGGGTCAAAGTCCACGAATTTGACTCATTTCGGCCGCGACAAATCCCTATAACCGTTGCACCGAATTTCAAACCGCTCACATTGAGACACATGAACAATCCCCCGCAAGCGTTTTCTGGTAGCTCAATTTTTGACCCCGGCGCAAGCGTCCGAAATTTCGATGGGGTCACCGAAATGGGCCAAACATTGACCCCCCATATCTCGGGCCCTAATTGTCCGATCGACTTGAAATTTGAAACGTGTCCTAACAGGGTTTCGGCCTTCCTCCCCATGGTCCGCAGTCGCCGCTCACCATGGGGCGTCCGACCCTTTTCGCCGTAATGCTAAAACAAAAACTCGCGAATATCTCAGAAACGGTTCGATAGAATGTCGCAAATTTTGGTGTGAAAGGGCTCCCTATTGTTTCCTAGAAACCCTCCAAATTTCGTGGTCCTAGCTTCCATAGTTTTTTTATGGCGAATTTTTGAAGGTTTAAAGAATAGGCCAAAAATCGAACGGAAATTCCCTGCAGAAACTCCATTCGCGAATTTTAAAAATCCGAGATAGCCAAAATGTTGCTCTCGAAGAGTACACCAATTTAAAAAACAGTTTTCTCTCTAGGCCCAATAGGACCCGACTTTCATAGGGTCAAAGTCCACGAATTTGACTCATTTCGGCCGCGACAATTCCCTATAACCGTTGCACCGAATTTCAAACCGCTCACATTGAGACACATGAACAATCCCCCGCAAGCGTTTTCTGGTAGCTCAATTTTTGACCCCGGCGCAAGCGTCCGAAATTTCGATGGGGTCACCGAAATGGGCCAAACATTGACCCCCCATATTTCGGGCCCTAATTGTCCGATCGACTTGAAATTTGAAACGTGTCCTAACAGGGTTTCGGCCTTCCTCCCCATGGTCCGCAGTCGCCGCTCACCATGGGGCGTCCGACCCTTTTCGCCGTAATGCTAAAACAAAAACTCGCGAATATCTCAGAAACGGTTCGATAGAATGTCGCAAATTTTGGTGTGAAAGGGCTCCCTATTGTTTCCTAGAAACCCTCCAAATTTCGTGGTCCTAGCTTCCATAGTTTTTTTATGGCGAAATTTTGAAGGTTTAAAGAATAGGCCAAAAATCGAACGGAAATTCCCTGCAGAAACTCCATTCGCGAATTTTAAAAATCCGAGATAGCCAAAATGTTGCTCTCGAAGAGTACACCAATTTTAAAAAAAAGGTTTCTCTCTAGGCCCAATAGGACCCGACTTTCATAGGGTCAAAGTTCACGAATTTGACACATTTCGGCCGCGACAATTCCCTATAACCGTTGCACCGAATTTCAAACCGCTCACATTGAGACACATGAACAATCCCCCGCAAGCGTTTTCTGGTAGCTCAATTTTTGACCCCGGCGCAAGCGTCCGAAATTTCGATGGGGTCACGGAAATGGTCACGGAAATGGGCCAAACATTTACACCCCCATATCTCGGGCCCTAATTCTCCGATCGACTTGAAATTTGAAACGTGGCCTAACAGGGTTTCGGCCTTCCTCCCCATGCTCGCCAATCGGGGCTCACCATGTTGGGTCCAGTCCTTTTCGCCGTAATGTTAAAACAAAAACTCGCGAATATCTCCGAAACGGTTCGATAGAATGTCGCAAATTTTGGTGTGAAAGGGCTCCCTTTTTTTACATACAAACCCTCCAAATTTGGTGGTCCTAGCTTCCAAAGTTTTTTTATGGCGAAATTTTGAATGTTTAAAAAATAGGCCAAAAATCGAACGGAAATTCCCTACAGAAACTCCATTCGCGAATTTTAAAAATCCGAGATAGCCAAAATGTTCCTCTCGAAGAGTACATCAATTTAAAAAAAAAAGTTTCTCTCTAGGCCCATTAGGACCCGACTTTCATAGGGTCAAAGTTCACGAATTTGACACATTTCGGCCGCGAGAATTCCCTATAAGCGTTGCACCGAATTTCAAACCGCTCACACAGCACTTCCCATTCGGACACATAAAAAATCACCCGCAAGCGTTTTCTCGTAGCTCAATTTTTGACCCCGGCGCAAGCGTCCGAAATTTCGATGGGGTCACGGAAATGGGCCAAACATTTACACCCCCATATCTCGGGCCCTAATTCTCCGATCGACTTGAAATTTGAAACGTGGCCTAACAGGGTTTCGGCCTTCCTCCCCATGCTCGCCAATCGCGGCTCACCATGGGGGGGTCCAGGCCTTTTCGCCGTAATGTTAAAACAAAAACTCGCGAATATCTCCGAAACGGTTCGATAGAATGTCGCAAATTTTGGTGAGAAAGGGCTCCCTATTTTTACCTACAAACCCTCCAAATTTGGTGGTCCTAGATTCCATAGTTTTTTATGGCGAATTTCTGAATGTTTAAAAAATAGGCAAAAATTCGAACGGAAATTCCCTACAGAAACTCCATTCGCGAATTTTAAAAATCCGAGATAGCCAAAATGTTGCTCTCGAAGAGTACATCAATTTAAAAAAAAAGGTTTCTCTCTAGGCCCAATAGGACCCGACTTTCATAGGGTCAAAGTTCACGAATTTGACTCATTTCGGCCGCGACAATTCCCTATAACCGTTGCACCGAATTTCAAACCGCTCACACAGTACTTCCCATTGAGACACATGAACAATCCCCCGCAAGCGTTTTCTCGTAGCTCAATGTTTGACACCGGCGCAAGCGTTAGAAATTTCGATGGGGTCACGGAAATGGGCCAAACTTTGACCCCCCATATCTCGGGCCCTATTTGTCCGATCGACTTGAAATTTGAAACGTGGCCTAACAGGGTTTCGGCCTTCCTCCCCATGCTCGCCAATCGCGGATCACCATGGGGGTTCCGGGGCTTTTCGCCGTAATGTTAAAACAAAAACCCGCGAATATCTCCGAAACGGTTCGATAGAATGTCGCAAATTTTGGTGTGAAAGGGCTCCCTATTTTTACATACAAACTCTCCAAATTTGGTGGTCCTAACTTCCATAGTTTTTTTATGGCGAATTTTTGAATGTTTAAAAAGTAGGCAAAAATTCTAACGGAAATTCCCTACAGAAACTCCATTCGCGAATTTTAAAAATCCCAGATAGCCAAAATGTTGCTCTCGAAGAGTACATCAATTTTAAAAAAAAGGTTTCTCTCTAGGCCCAATAGGACCCGACTTTCATAGGGTCAAAGTTCACGAATTTGACACATTTCGGCCGCGACAATTCCCTATAACCGTTGCACCGAATTTCAAACCGCTCACACAGTACTTACCATTGAGACACATGAACAATCCCCCGCAAGCGTTTTCTCGTAGCTCAATGTTTGACAACGGCGCAAGCGTTAGAACTTTCGATGGGGTCACGGAAATGGGCCAAACTTTGACCCCTCATATCTCGAGCCCTAATTGTCCGATCGACTTGAAATTTGAAACGTGGCCTAACAGGGTTTCCGCCTTCCTCCCCATGCTCGCCAAGCGCGGATCACCATGGGGGTTCCGGGACTTTTCGCCGTAATGTTAAAACAAAAACCCGCGAATATCTCCGAAACGGTTCGATAGAATGTCGCAAATTTTGGTGTGAAAGAGCTCCCTATTTTTACATACAAACTCTCCAAATTTGGTGGTCCTAGCTTCCATAGTTTTTTATGGCGAATTTTTGAATGTTTAAAAAATAGGCAAAAATTCGAACGGAAATTCCCTACAGAAACTCCATTCGCGAATTATAAAAATCCGAGATAGCCAAAATGTTGCTCTCGAAGAGTACATCAATTTTAAAAAAAAGGTTTCTCTCTAGGCCCAATAGGACCCGACTTTCATAGGGTCAAAGTTCACGAATTTGACACATTTCGGCCGCGACAATTCCCTATAACCGTTGCACCGAATTTCAAACCGCTCACACAGTACTTACCATTGAGACACATGAACAATCCCCCGCAAGCGTTTTCTCGTAGCTCAATGTTTGACAACGGCGCAAGCGTTAGAACTTTCGATGGGGTCACGGAAATGGGCCAAACTTTGACCCCTCATATCTCGAGCCCTAATTGTCCGATCGACTTGAAATTTGAAACGTGGCCTAACAGGGTTTCCGCCTTCCTCCCCATGCTCGCCAAGCGCGGATCACCATGGGGGTTCCGGGACTTTTCGCCGTAATGTTAAAACAAAAACCCGCGAATATCTCCGAAACGGTTCGATAGAATGTCGCAAATTTTGGTGTGAAAGGGCTCCCTATTTTTACATACAAATTCTCCAAATTTGGTGGTCCTAGCTTCCATAGTTTTTTTAGGCGAATTTTTGAATGTTTAAAAAATAGGCAAAAATTCGAACGGAAATTCCCTACAGAAACTCCATTCGCGAATTATAAAAATCCGAGATAGCCAAAATGTTGCTCTCGAAGAGTACATCAATTTTAAAAAAAAGGTTTCTCTCTAGGCCCAATAGGACCCGACTTTCATAGGGTCAAAGTTCACGAATTTGACACATTTCGGCCGCGACAATTCCCTATAACCGTTGCACGGAATTTCAAACCGCTCACACAGTACTTCCCATTGAGACACATGAAGAATCCGCCGCAAGCGTTTTCTGGTAGCTCAATATTTAACCCCGGCGCAAACGTCCGAAATTTCGATGGGGTCACCGAAATGGGCCAAACATTGACCCCCCATATCTCGGGCCCTAATTGTCCGATCGACTTGAAATTTGAAACGTGTCCTAACAGGGTTTCGGCCTTCCTCCCCATGCTCCGCAGTCGCCGCTCACCATGGGGCGTCCGACCCTTTTCGCCGTAATGCTAAAACAAAAACACGCGAATATCTCAGAAACGGTTCGATAGAATGTCGCAAATTTTGGTGTGAAAGGGCTCCCTATTTTTACATACAAACCGTCAAAATTTGGTGGTCCTAGTTTCCATAGTTTTTTTATGGCGAATTTTTGAATGTTTAAAAAATAGGCAAAAATTCGAACGGAAATTCCCTACAGAAACTCCATTCGCGAATTTTAAAAATCCGAGATAGCCAAAATGTTCCTCTCGAAGAGTACATCAATTTTAAAAAAAAAAAAGTTTCTCTCTAGGCCCATTAGGACCCGACTTTCATAGGGTCAAAGTTCACGAATTTGACACATTTCGGCCGCGACAATTCCTTATAACCGTTTCACCGAATTTCGAACCGCTCACACAGTACTTCCCATTGAGACACAGGAACAATCCCCCGCAAGCGTTTTCTCGTAGCTCAATTTTTGACCCCGGCGCAAGCGTCCGAAATTTCGATGGGGTCACGGAAATGGGCCAAACTTTGACCCCCCATATCTCGGGCCCTAATTGTCCGATCGACTTGAAATTTGAAACGTGGCCTAACAGGGTTTCGGCCTTCCTCCCCATGCTCGCCAAGCGCGGATCACCATGGGGGTTCCGGGGCTTTTCGCCGTAATGTTAAAACAAAAACCCGCGAATATCTCCGAAACGGTTCCATAGAATGTCGCAAATTTTGGTGTGAAAGGGCTCCCTATTTTTACATACAAACTCTCCAAATTTGGTGGTCCTAGCTTCCATAGTTTTTTTATGGCGAATTTTTGAATGTTTAAAGAATAAGCCAAAAATCGGACGGAAATTCCCTGCAGAAACTCCATTCGCGAATTTTAAAAATCCGAGCTATCGAAAATGTTGCTCTCGAAGAGTAGATCAATTTAAAAAAAAAGGTTTCTCTCTAGGCCCAATAGGACCCGACTTTCATAGGGTCAAAGTTCACGAATTTGACTCATTTCGGCCGCGACAATTCCCTATAACCGTTGCACCGAATTTCAAACCGCTCACACAGTACTTCCCATTGAGACATACGAACAATCCCCCGCAAGCGTTTTCTCGTAGCTCAATTTTTGACCCCGGCGCAAGCGTCCGAAATTTCGATGGGGTCACGAAATGGTCACGGAAATGGGCCAAACTTTTACACCCCCATATCTCGGGCCCTAATTGTCCGATCGACTTGAAATTTGAAACGTGGCCTAACAGGGTTTTGGCCTTCCTCCCCATGCTCGCCAATCGCGGCTCACCATGGGGGGTCCAGGCCTTTTCGCCGTAATGTTAAAGCAAAAACTCGCGAATATCTCCGAAACGGTTCGATAGAATGTCGCAAATTTTGGTGTGAAAGGGTTCCCTATTTTTAGATACAAACCCTCCAAATTTGGTGGTCCTAGCTTCCATAGTTTTGTTTATGGCAAATTTTTGAATGTTTAAAAAATAGACCAAAAATCGAACGGAAATTCCCTACAGAAACTCCATTCGCGAATTTTAAAAATCCGAGATAGCCAAAATGTTGCTCTCGAAGAGTAGATCAATTTTAAAAAAAAAGGTTTCTCTCTAGGCCCAATAGGACCCGACTTTCATAGGGTCAAATTTCACGAATTTGACGAATTTGACTCATTTCGGCCGCGACAATTCCCTATAACTGTTGCACCGAATTTCAAACCGCTCACACAGTACTTCCCATTGAGACACATGAACAATCCCCCCAAGCGTTTTCTCGTAGCTTAATGTTTGACACCGGCGCAAGCGTTAGAAATTTCGATGGGGTCACGGAAATGGGCCAAACTTTGAACCCCCATATCTCGGGCCCTATTTGTCCGATCGACTTGAAATTTGAAACGTGGCCTAACAGGGTTTCGGCCTTCCTCCCCATGCTCGCCAATCGCGGATCACCATGGGGGTTCCGGGGCTTTTCGCCGTAATGTTAAAACAAAAACCCGCGAATATCTCCGAAACGGTTCGATAGAATGTCGCAAATTTTGGTGAGAAAGGGCTCCCTATTTTTACCTACAAACCCTCCAAATTTGGTGGTCCTAGCTTCCATAGTTTTTTATGGCGAATTTCTGAATGTTTAAAAAATAGGCAAAAATTCGAACGGAAATTCCCTACAGAAACTCCATTCGCGAATTTTAAAAATCCGAGATAGGCAAAATGTTGCTCTCGAAGAGTACATCAATTTAAAAAAAAAGGTTTCTCTCTAGGCCCAATAGGACCCGACTTTCATAGGGTCAAAGTTCACGAATTTGACACATTTCGGCCGCGACAATGGCCTATAACCGTTGCACCGAATTTCAAACCGCTCACACAGTACTTCCCATTGAGACATACGAACAATCCCCCGCAAGCGTTTTCTCGTAGCTCAATTTTTGACCCCGGCGCAAGCGTCCGAAATTTCGATGGGGTCACGGTAATGGGCCAAACATTTACACCCCCATATCTGGGGCCCTATTTGTCCGATCGACTTGAAATTTGAAACGTGGCCTAACAGGGTTTCGGCCTTCCTCCCCATGCTCGCCAATCGCGGATCACCATGGGGGTTCCGGGGCTTTTCGCCGTAATGTTAAAACAAAAACCCGCGAATATCTCCGAAACAGTTCGATAGAATGTCGCAAATTTTGGTGTGAAAGGGCTCCCTATTTTTACATACAAACTCTCCAAATTTCGTGGTCCTAGCTTCCATAGTTTTTTTATGGCGAAATTTTGAAGGTTTAAAGAATAGGCCAAAAATCGAACGGAAATTCCCTGCAGAAACTCCATTCGCGAATTTTAAAAATCCGAGATAGCCAAAATGTTGCTCTCGAAGAGTACACCAATTTTAAAAAAAAGGTTTCTCTCTAGGCCCAATAGGACCCGACTTTCATAGGGTCAAAGTTCACGAATTTGACACATTTCGGCCGCGACAATTCCCTATAACCGTTGCACCGAATTTCAAACCGCTCACATTGAGACACATGAACAATCCCCCGCAAGCGTTTTCTGGTAGCTCAATTTTTGACCCCGGCGCAAGCGTCCGAAATTTCGATGGGGTCACGGAAATGGTCACGGAAATGGGCCAAACATTTACACCCCCATATCTCGGGCCCTAATTCTCCGATCGACTTGAAATTTGAAACGTGGCCTAACAGGGTTTCGGCCTTCCTCCCCATGCTCGCCAATCGGGGCTCACCATGTTGGGTCCAGTCCTTTTCGCCGTAATGTTAAAACAAAAACTCGCGAATATCTCCGAAACGGTTCGATAGAATGTCGCAAATTTTGGTGTGAAAGGGCTCCCTTTTTTTACATACAAACCCTCCAAATTTGGTGGTCCTAGCTTCCAAAGTTTTTTTATGGCGAAATTTTGAATGTTTAAAAAATAGGCCAAAAATCGAACGGAAATTCCCTACAGAAACTCCATTCGCGAATTTTAAAAATCCGAGATAGCCAAAATGTTCCTCTCGAAGAGTACATCAATTTAAAAAAAAAAGTTTCTCTCTAGGCCCATTAGGACCCGACTTTCATAGGGTCAAAGTTCACGAATTTGACACATTTCGGCCGCGAGAATTCCCTATAAGCGTTGCACCGAATTTCAAACCGCTCACACAGCACTTCCCATTCGGACACATAAAAAATCACCCGCAAGCGTTTTCTCGTAGCTCAATTTTTGACCCCGGCGCAAGCGTCCGAAATTTCGATGGGGTCACGGAAATGGGCCAAACATTTACACCCCCATATCTCGGGCCCTAATTCTCCGATCGACTTGAAATTTGAAACGTGGCCTAACAGGGTTTCGGCCTTCCTCCCCATGCTCGCCAATCGCGGCTCACCATGGGGGGGTCCAGGCCTTTTCGCCGTAATGTTAAAACAAAAACTCGCGAATATCTCCGAAACGGTTCGATAGAATGTCGCAAATTTTGGTGAGAAAGGGCTCCCTATTTTTACCTACAAACCCTCCAAATTTGGTGGTCCTAGCTTCCATAGTTTTTTATGGCGAATTTCTGAATGTTTAAAAAATAGGCAAAAATTCGAACGGAAATTCCCTACAGAAACTCCATTCGCGAATTTTAAAAATCCGAGATAGCCAAAATGTTGCTCTCGAAGAGTACATCAATTTAAAAAAAAAGGTTTCTCTCTAGGCCCAATAGGACCCGACTTTCATAGGGTCAAAGTTCACGAATTTGACTCATTTCGGCCGCGACAATTCCCTATAACCGTTGCACCGAATTTCAAACCGCTCACACAGTACTTCCCATTGAGACACATGAACAATCCCCCGCAAGCGTTTTCTCGTAGCTCAATGTTTGACACCGGCGCAAGCGTTAGAAATTTCGATGGGGTCACGGAAATGGGCCAAACTTTGACCCCCCATATCTCGGGCCCTATTTGTCCGATCGACTTGAAATTTGAAACGTGGCCTAACAGGGTTTCGGCCTTCCTCCCCATGCTCGCCAATCGCGGATCACCATGGGGGTTCCGGGGCTTTTCGCCGTAATGTTAAAACAAAAACCCGCGAATATCTCCGAAACGGTTCGATAGAATGTCGCAAATTTTGGTGTGAAAGGGCTCCCTATTTTTACATACAAACTCTCCAAATTTGGTGGTCCTAACTTCCATAGTTTTTTTATGGCGAATTTTTGAATGTTTAAAAAGTAGGCAAAAATTCTAACGGAAATTCCCTACAGAAACTCCATTCGCGAATTTTAAAAATCCCAGATAGCCAAAATGTTGCTCTCGAAGAGTACATCAATTTTAAAAAAAAGGTTTCTCTCTAGGCCCAATAGGACCCGACTTTCATAGGGTCAAAGTTCACGAATTTGACACATTTCGGCCGCGACAATTCCCTATAACCGTTGCACCGAATTTCAAACCGCTCACACAGTACTTACCATTGAGACACATGAACAATCCCCCGCAAGCGTTTTCTCGTAGCTCAATGTTTGACAACGGCGCAAGCGTTAGAACTTTCGATGGGGTCACGGAAATGGGCCAAACTTTGACCCCTCATATCTCGAGCCCTAATTGTCCGATCGACTTGAAATTTGAAACGTGGCCTAACAGGGTTTCCGCCTTCCTCCCCATGCTCGCCAAGCGCGGATCACCA
This sequence comes from Stegodyphus dumicola, assembly GCF_044657685.1. Lineage (NCBI taxonomy): Eukaryota > Metazoa > Arthropoda > Arachnida > Araneae > Eresidae > Stegodyphus > Stegodyphus dumicola. Next base: position 5,506,559 of record NC_140780.1, on the reverse strand, counting down.
TGGGGGTTCCGGGACTTTTCGCCGTAATGTTAAAACAAAAACCCGCGAATATCTCCGAAACGGTTCGATAGAATGTCGCAAATTTTGGTGTGAAAGAGCTCCCTATTTTTACATACAAACTCTCCAAATTTGGTGGTCCTAGCTTCCATAGTTTTTTATGGCGAATTTTTGAATGTTTAAAAAATAGGCAAAAATTCGAACGGAAATTCCCTACAGAAACTCCATTCGCGAATTATAAAAATCCGAGATAGCCAAAATGTTGCTCTCGAAGAGTACATCAATTTTAAAAAAAAGGTTTCTCTCTAGGCCCAATAGGACCCGACTTTCATAGGGTCAAAGTTCACGAATTTGACACATTTCGGCCGCGACAATTCCCTATAACCGTTGCACCGAATTTCAAACCGCTCACACAGTACTTACCATTGAGACACATGAACAATCCCCCGCAAGCGTTTTCTCGTAGCTCAATGTTTGACAACGGCGCAAGCGTTAGAACTTTCGATGGGGTCACGGAAATGGGCCAAACTTTGACCCCTCATATCTCGAGCCCTAATTGTCCGATCGACTTGAAATTTGAAACGTGGCCTAACAGGGTTTCCGCCTTCCTCCCCATGCTCGCCAAGCGCGGATCACCATGGGGGTTCCGGGACTTTTCGCCGTAATGTTAAAACAAAAACCCGCGAATATCTCCGAAACGGTTCGATAGAATGTCGCAAATTTTGGTGTGAAAGGGCTCCCTATTTTTACATACAAATTCTCCAAATTTGGTGGTCCTAGCTTCCATAGTTTTTTTAGGCGAATTTTTGAATGTTTAAAAAATAGGCAAAAATTCGAACGGAAATTCCCTACAGAAACTCCATTCGCGAATTATAAAAATCCGAGATAGCCAAAATGTTGCTCTCGAAGAGTACATCAATTTTAAAAAAAAGGTTTCTCTCTACGCCCAATAGGACCCGACATTCATAGGGTCAAAGTTCACGAATTTGACACATTTCGGCCGCGACAATTCCCTATAACCGTTGCACGGAATTTCAAACCGCTCACACAGTACTTCCCATTGAGACACATGAAGAATCCGCCGCAAGCGTTTTCTGGTAGCTCAATATTTAACCCCGGCGCAAACGTCCGAAATTTCGATGGGGTCACCGAAATGGGCCAAACATTGACCCCCCATATCTCGGGCCCTAATTGTCCGATCGACTTGAAATTTGAAACGTGTCCTAACAGGGTTTCGGCCTTCCTCCCCATGCTCCGCAGTCGCCGCTCACCATGGGGCGTCCGACCCTTTTCGCCGTAATGCTAAAACAAAAACACGCGAATATCTCAGAAACGGTTCGATAGAATGTCGCAAATTTTGGTGTGAAAGGGCTCCCTATTTTTACATACAAACCGTCAAAATTTGGTGGTCCTAGTTTCCATAGTTTTTTTATGGCGAATTTTTGAATGTTTAAAAAATAGGCAAAAATTCGAACGGAAATTCCCTACAGAAACTCCATTTGCGAATTTTAAAAATCCGAGATAGCCAAAATGTTGCTCTCGAAGAGTACATCAATTTTAAAAAAAAAAGGTTTCTCTCTAGGCCCAATAGGTCCCGACTTTCATAGGGTCAAAGTTCACGAATTTGACTCATTTCGGCCGCGACAATTCCCTATAACGTTGCACCGAATTTCAAACTGCTCACACAGTACTTCCCTTTGAGACACATGAATTATCCCCCGCAAGCGTTTTCTCGTAGCTCAATTTTTGACCCCGGCGCAAGCGTTAGAAATTTCGATGGGGTCACGGAAATGGGCCAAACTTTGACCCCCCATATCTCGGGCAATAATTGTCCGATCGACTTGAAATTTGAAACGTGGCCTAACAGGGTTTCTGCCTTCCTCCCCATGCTCGCCAATCACGGCTCACCATGGTGGGTCCAGGCATTTTCGCCGTAATGTTAAAACAAAAACTCGCGAATATCTCCGAAACGGTTCGATAGAATGTCGCAAATTTTGGTGTGAAAGGGCTCCCTATTTTTACATACAAACCCTCCAAATTTGGTGGTTCTAGCTTCCATAGTTTTTTTATGGCAAAATTTTGAATGTTTAAAAAATATGCCAAAAATCGAACGGAAATTCCCTACAGAAACTCCATTCGCGAATTTTAAAAATCCGAGATAGCCAAAATGTTCCTCTCGAAGAGTACATCAATTTTAAAAAAAAAAAAGTTTCTCTCTAGGCCCATTAGGACCCGACTTTCATAGGGTCAAAGTTCACGAATTTGACACATTTCGGCCGCGACAATTCCTTATAACCGTTTCACCGAATTTCGAACCGCTCACACAGTACTTCCCATTGAGACACAGGAACAATCCCCCGCAAGCGTTTTCTCGTAGCTCAATTTTTGACCCCGGCGCAAGCGTCCGAAATTTCGATGGGGTCACGGAAATGGGCCAAACTTTGACCCCCCATATCTCGGGCCCTAATTGTCCGATCGACTTGAAATTTGAAACGTGGCCTAACAGGGTTTCGGCCTTCCTCCCCATGCTCGCCAAGCGCGGATCACCATGGGGGTTCCGGGGCTTTTCGCCGTAATGTTAAAACAAAAACCCGCGAATATCTCCGAAACGGTTCCATAGAATGTCGCAAATTTTGGTGTGAAAGGGCTCCCTATTTTTACATACAAACTCTCCAAATTTGGTGGTCCTAGCTTCCATAGTTTTTTTATGGCGAATTTTTGAATGTTTAAAGAATAAGCCAAAAATCGGACGGAAATTCCCTGCAGAAACTCCATTCGCGAATTTTAAAAATCCGAGCTATCGAAAATGTTGCTCTCGAAGAGTAGATCAATTTAAAAAAAAAGGTTTCTCTCTAGGCCCAATAGGACCCGACTTTCATAGGGTCAAAGTTCACGAATTTGACTCATTTCGGCCGCGACAATTCCCTATAACCGTTGCACCGAATTTCAAACCGCTCACACAGTACTTCCCATTGAGACATACGAACAATCCCCCGCAAGCGTTTTCTCGTAGCTCAATTTTTGACCCCGGCGCAAGCGTCCGAAATTTCGATGGGGTCACGAAATGGTCACGGAAATGGGCCAAACTTTTACACCCCCATATCTCGGGCCCTAATTGTCCGATCGACTTGAAATTTGAAACGTGGCCTAACAGGGTTTTGGCCTTCCTCCCCATGCTCGCCAATCGCGGCTCACCATGGGGGGTCCAGGCCTTTTCGCCGTAATGTTAAAGCAAAAACTCGCGAATATCTCCGAAACGGTTCGATAGAATGTCGCAAATTTTGGTGTGAAAGGGTTCCCTATTTTTAGATACAAACCCTCCAAATTTGGTGGTCCTAGCTTCCATAGTTTTGTTTATGGCAAATTTTTGAATGTTTAAAAAATAGACCAAAAATCGAACGGAAATTCCCTACAGAAACTCCATTCGCGAATTTTAAAAATCCGAGATAGCCAAAATGTTGCTCTCGAAGAGTAGATCAATTTTAAAAAAAAAGGTTTCTCTCTAGGCCCAATAGGACCCGACTTTCATAGGGTCAAATTTCACGAATTTGACGAATTTGACTCATTTCGGCCGCGACAATTCCCTATAACTGTTGCACCGAATTTCAAACCGCTCACACAGTACTTCCCATTGAGACACATGAACAATCCCCCCAAGCGTTTTCTCGTAGCTTAATGTTTGACACCGGCGCAAGCGTTAGAAATTTCGATGGGGTCACGGAAATGGGCCAAACTTTGAACCCCCATATCTCGGGCCCTATTTGTCCGATCGACTTGAAATTTGAAACGTGGCCTAACAGGGTTTCGGCCTTCCTCCCCATGCTCGCCAATCGCGGATCACCATGGGGGTTCCGGGGCTTTTCGCCGTAATGTTAAAACAAAAACCCGCGAATATCTCCGAAACGGTTCGATAGAATGTCGCAAATTTTGGTGAGAAAGGGCTCCCTATTTTTACCTACAAACCCTCCAAATTTGGTGGTCCTAGCTTCCATAGTTTTTTATGGCGAATTTCTGAATGTTTAAAAAATAGGCAAAAATTCGAACGGAAATTCCCTACAGAAACTCCATTCGCGAATTTTAAAAATCCGAGATAGGCAAAATGTTGCTCTCGAAGAGTACATCAATTTAAAAAAAAAGGTTTCTCTCTAGGCCCAATAGGACCCGACTTTCATAGGGTCAAAGTTCACGAATTTGACACATTTCGGCCGCGACAATGGCCTATAACCGTTGCACCGAATTTCAAACCGCTCACACAGTACTTCCCATTGAGACATACGAACAATCCCCCGCAAGCGTTTTCTCGTAGCTCAATTTTTGACCCCGGCGCAAGCGTCCGAAATTTCGATGGGGTCACGGTAATGGGCCAAACATTTACACCCCCATATCTGGGGCCCTATTTGTCCGATCGACTTGAAATTTGAAACGTGGCCTAACAGGGTTTCGGCCTTCCTCCCCATGCTCGCCAATCGCGGATCACCATGGGGGTTCCGGGGCTTTTCGCCGTAATGTTAAAACAAAAACCCGCGAATATCTCCGAAACAGTTCGATAGAATGTCGCAAATTTTGGTGTGAAAGGGCTCCCTATTTTTACATACAAACTCTCCAAATTTGGTGGTCCTAACTTCCATAGTTTTTTTATGGCGAATTTTTGAATGTTTAAAAAGTAGGCAAAAATTCGAACGGAAATTCCCTACAGAAACTCCATTCGCGAATTTTAAAAATCCGAGATAGCCAAAATGTTGCTCTCGAAGAGTACATCAATTTTAAAAAAAAGGTTTCTCTCTAGGCCCAATAGGACCCGACTTTCATAGGGTCAAAGTTCACGTATTTGACACATTTCGGCCGCGACAATTCCCTATAACCGTTGCACCGAATTTCAAACCGCTCACACAGTACTTACCATTGAGACACATGAACAATCCCCCACAAGCGTTTTCTCGTAGCTCAATGTTTGACACCGGCGCAAGCGTTAGAAATTTCGATGGGGTCACGGAAATGGGCCAAACTTTGACCCCCCATATCTCGGGCCCTAATTGTCCGATCGACTTGAAATTTGAAACGTGGCCTAACAGGGTTTCTGCCTTCCTCCCCATGCTCGCCAATCACGGCTCACCATGGTGGGTTCAGGCATTTTCGCCGTAATGTTAAAACAAAAACTCGCGAATATCTCCGAAACGGTTCGATAGAATGTCGCAAATTTTGGTGTGAAAGGGCTCCCTATTTTTACATACAAACCCTCCAAATTTGGTGGTCCTAGCTTCCATAGTTTTTTTATGGCAAAATTTTGAATGTTTAAAAAATATGCCAAAAATCGAACGGAAATTCCCTACAGAAACTCCATTCGCGAATTTTAAAAATCCGAGATAGCCAAAATGTTCCTCTCGAAGAGTACATCAATTTTAAAAAAAAAAAAAGTTTCTCTCTAGGCCCATTAGGACCCGACTTTCATAGGGTCAAAGTTCACGAATTTGACACATTTCGGCCGCGACAATTCCTTATAACCGTTTCACCGAATTTCGAACCGCTCACACAGTACTTCCCATTGAGACACAGGAACAATCCCCCGCAAGCGTTTTCTCGTAGCTCAATTTTTGACCCCGGCGCAAGCGTCCGAAATTTCGATGGGGTCACGGAAATGGGCCAAACTTTGACCCCCCATATCTCGGGCCCTAATTGTCCGATCGACTTGAAATTTGAAACGTGGCCTAACAGGGTTTCGGCCTTCCTCCCCATGCTCGCCAAGCGCGGATCACCATGGGGGTTCCTGGGCTTTTCGCCGTAATGTTAAAACAAAAACCCGCGAATATCTCCGAAACGGTTCCATAGAATGTCGCAAATTTTGGTGTGAAAGGGCTCCCTATTTTTACCTACAAACCCTCCAAATTTGGTGGTCCTAGCTTCCATAGTTTTTTATGGAGAATTTCTGAATGTTTAAAAAATAGGCAAAAATTCGAACAGAAATTCCCTACAGAAACTCCATTCGCGAATTTTAAAAATCCGAGATAGCCAAAATGTTGCTCTCGAAGAGTACATCAATTTTAAAAAAAAGGTTTCTCTCTAGGCCCAATAGGACCCGACTTTCATAGGGTCAAAGTTCACGAATTTGACACATTTCGGCCGCGACAATTCCCTATAACCGTTGCACCGAATTTCAAACCGCTCACACAGTACTTCCCATTGAGACACATGAACAATCCCCCCAAGCGTTTTCTCGTAGCTCAATGTTTGACACCGGCGCAAGCGTTAGAAATTTCGATGGGGTCACGGAAATGGGCCAAACTTTGAACCCCCATATCTCGGGCCCTATTTGTCCGATCGACTTGACATTTGAAACGTGGCCTAACAGGGTTTCGGCCTTCCTCCCCATGCTCGCCAATCGCGGATCACCATGGGGGTTCCGGGGCTTTTCGCCGTAATGTTAAAACAAAAACCCGCGAATATCTCCGAAACGGTTCGATAGAATGTCGCAAATTTTGGTGAGAAAGGGCTCCCTATTTTTACCTACAAACCCTCCAAATTTGGTGGTCCTAGCTTCCATAGTTTTTTATGGCGAATTTCTGAATGTTTAAAAAATAGGCAAAAATTCGAACGGAAATTCCCTACAGAAACTCCATTCGCGAATTTTAAAAATCCGAGATAGGCAAAATGTTGCTCTCGAAGAGTACATCAATTTAAAAAAAAAGGTTTCTCTCTAGGCCCAATAGGACCCGACTTTCATAGGGTCAAAGTTCACGAATTTGACACATTTCGGCCGCGACAATGGCCTATAACCGTTGCACCGAATTTCAAACCGCTCACACAGTACTTCCCATTGAGACATACGAACAATCCCCCGCAAGCGTTTTCTCGTAGCTCAATTTTTGACCCCGGCGCAAGCGTCCGAAATTTCGATGGGGTCACGGAAATGGGCCAAACATTTACACCCCCATATCTCGGGCCCTAATTCTCCGATCGACTTGAAATTTGAAACGTGGCCTAACAGTGTTTTGGTATTCCTCCCCATGCTCGCCAATCGCGGCTCACCATGGGGGGGTCCAGGCCTTTTCGCCGTAATGTTGAAACAAAAACTTGCGAATATCTCCGAAACGGTTCGATAGAATGTCGCAAATTTTGGTGAGAAAGGGCTCCCTATTTTTACCTACAAACCCTCCAAATTTGGTGGTCCTAGCTTCCATAGTTTTTTATGGCGAATTTCTGAATGTTTAAAAAATAGGCAAAAATTCGAACGGAAATTCCCTACAGAAACTCCATTCGCGAATTTTAAAAATCCGAGATAGCCAAAATGTTGCTCTCGAAGAGTACATCAATTAAAAAAAAAGGTTTCTCTCTAGGCCCAATAGGACCCGACTTTCATAGGGTCAAAGTTCACGAATTTGACTCATTTCGGCCGCGACAATTCCCTATAACCGTTGCACCGAATTTCAAACCGCTCACACAGTACTTCCCATTGAGACACATGAACAATCCCCCGCAAGCGTTTTCTCGTAGCTCAATGTTTGACACCGGCGCAAGCGTTAGAAATTTCGATGGGGTCACGGAAATGGGCCAAACTTTGACCCCCCATATCTCGGGCCCTATTTGTCCGATCGACTTAAAATTTGAAACGTGGCCTAACAGGGTTTCGGCCTTCCTCCCCATGCTCGCCAATCGCGGATCACCATGGGGGTTCCGGGGCTTTTCGCCGTAATGTTAAAACAAAAACCCGCGAATATCTCCGAAACGGTTCGATAGAATGTCGCAAATTTTGGTGTGAAAGGGCTCCCTATTTTTACATACAAACTCTCCAAATTTGGTGGTCCTAACTTCCATAGTTTTTTTATGGCGAATTTTTGAATGTTTAAAAAGTAGGCAAAAATTCGAACGGAAATTCCCTACAGAAACTCCATTCGCGAATTTTAAAAATCCGAGATAGCCAAAATGTTGCTCTCGAAGAGTACATCAATTTTAAAAAAAAGCTTTCTCTCTAGGCCCAATAGGACCCGACTTTCATAGGGTCAAAGTTCACGTATTTGACACATTTCGGCCGCGACAATTCCCTATAACCGTTGCACCGAATTTCAAACCGCTCACACAGTACTTACCATTGAGACACATGAACAATCCCCCACAAGCGTTTTCTCGTAGCTCAATGTTTGACACCGGCGCAAGCGTTAGAAATTTCGATGGGGTCACGGAAATGGGCCCAAACTTTGACCCCCCATATCTCGGGCCCTAATTGTCCGATCGACTTGAAATTTGAAACGTGGCCTAACAGGGTTTCCGCCTTCCTCCCCATGCTCGCCAAGCGCGGATCACCATGGGGGTTCCGGGGCTTTTCGCCGTAATGTTAAAACAAAAACCCGCGAATATCTCCGAAACGGTTCGATAGAATGTCGCAAATTTTGGTGTGAAAGGGCTCCCTATTTTTACATACAAACTCTCCAAATTTGGTGGTCCTAGCTTCCATAGTTTTTTATGGCGAATTTTTGAATGTTTAAAAAATAGGCAAAAATTCGAACGGAAATTCCCTACAGAAACTCCATTCGCGAATTATAAAAATCCGAGATAGCCAAAATGTTGCTCTCGGAGAGTACATCAATTTTAAAAAAAAAGGTTTCTCTCTAGGCCCAATAGGACCCGACTTTCATAGGGTCAAAGTTCACGAATTTGACACATTTCGGCCGCGACAATTCCCTATAACCGTTGCACCGAATTTCAAACCGCTCACACAGTACTTCCCATTGAGACACATGAACAATCCCCCGCAAGCGTTTTCTGGTAGCTCAATTTTTAACCCCGGCGCAAGCGTCCGAAATTTCGATGGGGTCACCGAAATGGGCCAAACATTGACCCCCCATATCTCGGGCCCTAATTGTCCGATCGACTTGAAATTTGAAACGTGTCCTAACAGGGTTTCGGCCTTCCTCCCCATGCTCCGCAGTCGCCGCTCACCATGGGGCGTCCGACCCTTTTCGCCGTAATGCTAAAATTAAAACTCGCGAATATCTCAGAAACGGTTCGATAGAATGTCGCAAATTTTGGTGTGAAAGGGCTCCCTATTTTTTCCTACAATCCCTCCAAATTTCGTGGTCCTAGCTTCCATAGTTTTTTTATGGCGAATTTTTGAATGTTTAAAGAATAGGCCAAAAATCGAACGGAAATTCCCTGCAGAAACTCCATTCGCGAATTTTAAAAATCCGAGATAGCCAAAATGTTGCTCTCGAAGAGTACATCAATTTAAAAAAAAAGTTTCCCTCTAGGCCCAATAGGATCCGACTTTCATAGTGTCAAAGTTCACGAATTTGACACATTTCGGCCGCGAGAAATCCCTATAAACGTTGCACCGAATTTCAAACCGCTCACACAGTACTTCCCATTGAGACATACGAACAATCCCCCGCAAGCGTTTTCTCGTAGCTCAATTTTTGATCCCGGCACAAGCGTCCGAAATTTCGATGGGGTCACGGAAATGGGCCAAACTTCTACACCCCCATATCTCGGGCCCTAATTCTCCGATCGACTTGAAATTTGAAACGTGGCCTAACAGGGTTTCGGCCTTCCTCCCCATGCTCGCCAATCGGGGCTCACCATGGGGGGTCCAGGCCTTTTCGCCGTAATGTTAAAACAAAAACTCGCGAATATCTCCGAAACGGTTCGATAGAATGTCGCAAATTTTGGTGTGAAAGGGCTCCCTATTTTTTCCTACAAACCCTCCAAATTTCGTGGTCCTAGCTTCCATAGTTTTTTTATGGCGAATTTTTGAATGTTTAAAAAATAGGCAAAAATTCGAACGGAAATTCCCTACAGAAACTCCATTTGCGAATTTTAAAAATCCGAGATAGCCAAAATGTTGCTCTCGAAGAGTACATCAATTTTAAAAAAAAAAGGTTTCTCTCTAGGCCCAATAGGACCCGAATTTCATAGGGTCAAAGTTCACGAATTTGACTCATTTCGGCCGCGACAATTCCCTATAACGTTGCACCGAATTTCAAACTGCTCACACAGTACTTCCCTTTGAGACACATGAATTACCCCCGCAAGCGTTTTCTCGTAGCTCAATTTTTGACCCCGGCGCAAGCGTTAGAAATTTCGATGGGGTCACGGAAATGGGCCAAAGTTTGACCCCCATATCTCGGGCAATAATTGTCCGATCGACTTGAAATTTGAAACGTGGCCTAACAGGGTTTCTGCCTTCCTCCCCATGCTCGCCAATCACGGCTCACCATGGTGGGTCCAGGCATTTTCGCCGTAATGTTAAAACAAAAACTCGCGAATATCTCCGAAACGGTTCGATAGAATGTCGCAAATTTTGGTGTGAAATGGCTCCCTATTTTTACATACAAACCCTCCAAATTTGGTGGTCCTAGCTTCCATAGTTTTTTTATGGCGAAATTTTGAATGTTTAAAAAATATGCCAAAAATCGAACGGAAATTCCCTACAGAAACTCCATTCGCGAATTTTAAAAATCCGAGATAGCCAAAATGTTCCTCTCGAAGAGTACATCAATTTAAAAAAAAAAAGTTTCTCTCTAGGCCCATTAGGACCCGACTTTCATAGGGTCAAAGTTCACGAATTTGACACATTTCGGCCGCGACAATTCCTTATAACCGTTTCACCGAATTTCGAACCGCTCACACAGTACTTCCCATTGAGACACAGGAACAATCCCCCGCAAGCGTTTTCTCGTAGCTCAATTTTTGACCCCGGCGCAAGCGTCCGAAATTTCGATGGGGTCACGGAAATGGGCCAAACTTTGACCCCCCATATCTCGGGCCCTAATTGTCCGATCGACTTGAAATTTGAAACGTGGCCTAACAGGGTTTCGGCCTTCCTCCCCATGCTCGCCAAGCGCGGATCACCATGGGGGTTCCGGGGCTTTTCGCCGTAATGTTAAAACAAAAACCCGCGAATATCTCCGAAACGGTTCGATAGAATGTCGCAAATTTTGGTGTGAAAGGGCTCCCTATTTTTACATACAAACTCTCCAAATTTGGTGGTCCTAGCTTCCATAGTTTTTTTATGGCGAATTTTTGAAAGTTTAAAGAATAAGCCAAAAATCGGACGGAAATTCCCTGCAGAAACTCCATTCGCGAATTTTAAAAATCCGAGCTAGCGAAAATGTTGCTCTCCAAGAGTACATCAATTTAAAAAAAAAGTTTCTCTCTAGGCCCAATAGGACCCGACTTTCATAGGGTCAAAGTTCACGAATTTGACACATTTCGGCCGCGAGAATTCCCTATAAGCGTTGCACCGAATTTCAAACCGCTCACACAGCACTTCCCATTCGGACACATAAAAAATCACCCGCAAGCGTTTTCTCGTAGCTCAATTTTTGACCCCGTCGCAAGCGACCGAAATTTCGATGGGGTCACGGAAATGGTCACGGAAATGGGCCAAACTTTGACCCCCCATATCTCGGGCCCTAATTGGCCGATCGACTTGAAATTTGAAACGTGGCCTAACAGGGTTTCGGCCTTCCTCCCCATGCTCCGCAGTCGCCGCTCACCATGGGGGGTCCGACCCATTTCGCCATAATGCTAAAACAAAAACTCGCGAATATCTCCGAAAGGGTTCGATAGAATGTCGCAAATTTTGGTGTGAAAGGGCTCCCTATTTTTTACTACAAACCCTCCAAATTTCGTGGTCCTAGCTTCCATAGTTTTTTTATGGCGAATTTTTGTAGGTTTAAAGAATAGGCAGAAAATCGAACGGAAATTCCCTGCAGAAACTCCATTCGCGAATTTTAAAAATCCGAGATAGCCAAAATGTTGCTTTAGAAGAGTACATCAATTTAAAAAAAAAGTTTCTCTCTAGACCCAATAGGATCCGACTTTCATAGGGTCAAAGTTCACGAATTTGACACATTTCGGCCGCGAGAATTCCCTATAAGCGTTGCACCGAATTTCAAACCGCTCACACAGCACTTCCCATTCGGACACATAAACAATCCCCCGCAAGCGTTTTCTCGTAGCTCAATTTTTGACCCCGTCGCATGCGACCGAAATTTCGATGGGGTCACGGAAATGGTCACGGAAATGGGCCAAACTTTGACCCCCCATATCTCGGGCCCTAATTGTCCGATCGACTTGAAATTTAAAACGTGGCCTAACAGGGTTTCGGCCTTCCTCCCCATGCTCCGCAGTCGCCGCTCACCATGGGCGGTCCGACCCTTTTCGCCGTAATGCTAAAACAAAAACTCGCGAATATCTCCGAAACGGTTCGATAGAATGTCGCAAATTTTGGTGTGAAAGGGCTCCCTATTTTTTCCTACAAACCCTCCAAATTTCGTGGTCCTAGCTTCCATAGTTTTTTTATGGCGAACTTTTGAAGGTTTAAAGATTAGGCCAAAAATCGAACGGAAATTCCCTGCAGAAACTCCATTCGCGAATTTTAAAAATCCGAGATAGCCAAAATGTTGCTTTAGAAGAGTACATCAATTTAAAAAAAAACGTTTCTCTCTAGGCCCAATAGGACCCGACTTTCATAGGGTCAAACTTCACGAATTTGACACATTTCGGCCGCGAGAATTCCCTATAAGCGTTGCACCGAATTTCAAACCGCTCACACAGCACTTCCCATTCGGACACATAAAGAATCACCCGCAAGCGTTTTCTCGTATCTCAATTTTTGACCACGTCGCAAGCGACCGAAATTTCGATGGGGTCACGGAAATGGGTCAAACTTTGACCCCCCATATCTCGGGCCCTAATTGTCCGATCGACTTGAAATTTGAAACGTGGGCTAACAGGGTTTCGGCCTTCCTCCCCTACTCCGCAGTCGCCACTCACCATGGGGGGTCCGACCCTTTTCGCCGTAATGCTAAAACAAAAACTCGCGAATATCTCCGAAACGGTTCGATAGAATGTCGCAAATTTTGGTGTGAACGAGCTCCCTATTTTTTCCTACAAACCCTCCAAATTTGGTGGTCCTAGCTTCCATAGTTTTTTTATGGCGAATTTTTGAAGGTTTAAAGAATAGGCCAAAAATCGAACGGAAATTCCCTGCAGAAACTCCATTCGCGAATTTTAAAAATCCGAGATAGCCAAAATGTTGCCCTCGAAGAGTACATCAATTTTAAAAAAAATAGTTTCTCTCTAGGCCCAATAGGACCCGACTTTCATAGGGTCAAACTTCACGAATTTGACACATTTCGGCCGCGAGAATTCCCTATAAGCGTTGCACCGAATTTCAAACTGCTCACACAGCACTTCGCATTCGGAAACATAAACAATCACCCGCAAGCGTTTTCTCGTATCTCAATTTTTGACCCCGTCGCAAGCGACCGAAATTTCGATGGGGTCACGAAAATGGGCCAAATTTTGACCCCCCATATCTCGGGCCCTAATTGTCCGATCGACTTGAAATTTGAAACGTGGCCTAACAGGGTTTCGACCTTCCGCCCCATGCTCCGCAGTCGCCGCTCACCATGGGGGGTCCGACCGTTTTCGCCGTAATGCTAAAACAAAAACTCGCGAATATCTCCGAAACGGTTCGATAGAATGTCGCAAATTTTGGTGTGAAAGGGCTCCCTATTGTTTCCTACAAACCCTCCAAATTTCGTGGTCCTAGCTTCCATAGTTTTTTTATGGCGAATTTTTGAAGGTTTAAAGGTTAGGCCAAAAATCGAACGGAAATTCGCTGCAGAAACTCCATTCGCGAATTTTAAAAATCCGAGATAGCCAAAATGTTGCTCTCGAAGAGTACATCAATTTAAAAAAAAAGGTTTCTCTCTAGGCCCAATAGAACCCGACTTTCATAGGGTCAAAATTCACGAATTTGACACATTTCGGCCGCGAGAATTCCCTATAAGCGTTGCACCGAATTTCAAACCGCTAACACAGCACTTCTCATTCGGACACATAAACAATCACCCGCAACCGTTTTCTCGCAGCTCAATTTTTGACACCGTCGCAAGCGACCGAAATTTCGATGGGATCACGGAAATGGTCACGGAAATGGGCCAAACTTTGACCCCCCATATCTCGGGCCCTAATTGTCCGATCGACTTGAAATTTGAAACGTGGTCTAACAGGGTTTCGGCCTTCCTCCCCATGCTCCGCAGTCGCCGCTCACCATGGGCGGTCCGACCCTTTTCGCCGTAATGCTAAAACAAAAACTCGCGAATATCTCCGAAACGGTTCGATAGAATGTCGCAAATTTTGGTGTGAAAGGGCTCCCTATTTTTTCCTACAAACCCTCCAAATTTCGTGGTCCTAGCTTCCATAGTTTTTTTATGGCGAACTTTTGAAGGTTTAAAGATTAGGCCAAAAATCGAACGGAAATTCCCTGCAGAAACTCCATTCGCGAATTTTAAAAATCCGAGATAGCCAAAATGTTGCTTTAGAAGAGTACATCAATTTAAAAAAAAACGTTTCTCTCTAGGCCCAATAGGACCCGACTTTCATAGGGTCAAACTTCACGAATTTGACACATTTCGGCCGCGAGAATTCCCTATAAGCGTTGCACCGAATTTCAAACCGCTCACACAGCACTTCCCATTCGGACACATAAAAAATCACCCGCAAGCGTTTTCTCGTAGCTCAACTTTTGACCCCGTCGCAAGCGACCGAAATTTCGATGGGGTCACGGAAATGGGCCAAACTTTGACCCCCCATATCTCGGGCCCTAATTGTCCGATCGACTTGAAATTTGAAACGTGGGCTAACAGGGTTTCGGCCTTCCTCCCCATGCTCCGCAGTTTCCGCTCGGCATGGGGGGTCCGACCCTTTTCGCCGTAATGCTAAAACAAAAACTCGCGAATATCTCCGAAACGGTTCGATAGAATGTCGCAAATTTTGGTGTGAAAGGGCTCCCTATTTTTTCATACAAACCCTCCAAATTTCGTGGTCCTAGCTTCCATAGTTTTTTTATGGCGAATTTTTGAAGGTTTAAAGAATAGGCCAAAAATCGAACGGAAATTCCCTGCAGAAACTCCATTCGCGAATTTTAATAATCCGAGATAGCCAAAATGTTGCTCTCGAAGAGTACCTCAATTTAAAAAAAAAGTTTCTCTGTAGGCCCAATAGGACCCGACTTTCATAGGGTCAAATTTCACGAATTTGACACATTTCGGCCGCGAGAATTCCCTATAAGCGTTGCACCGAATTTCAAACCGCTCACACAGCACTTCCCATTCGGACACATGAACGATCCCCCGCAAGCGTTTTCTTGTAGCTCAATTTTTGACCCCGGCGCAAGCGACCGAAATTTCGATGGGGTCACGGAAATGGGCCTAAATTTGACCCCCTATATCTCGGGCCCTAATTGTCCGATCGACTTGAAATTTGAAACGTGGCCTAACAGGGTTTCGGCCTTCCTCCTCATGCTCCGCAGTCGCCGCTCACCATGGGGGGTCCGACCCTATTCGCCGTAATGCTAAAACAAAAACTCGCGAATATCTCCGAAACGGTTCGATAGAATGTCGCAAATTTTGGTGTGAAAGGGCTCCCTATTTTTTCCTACAAACCTTCCAAATTTCGTGGTCCTAGCTTCCATAGTTTTTTTATGGCGAATTTTTGAAGGTTTAAAGGTTAGGCCAAAAATCGAACGGAAATTCGCTGCAGAAACTCCATTCGCGAATTTTAAAAATCCGAGATAGCCAAAATGTTGCTCTCGAAGAGTACATCAATTTAAAAAAAAAGGTTTCTCTCTAGGCCCAATAGAACCCGACTTTCATAGGGTCAAAATTCACGAATTTGACACATTTCGGCCGCGAGAATTCCCTATAAGCGTTGCACCGAATTTCAAACCGCTAACACAGCACTTCTCATTCGGACACATAAACAATCACCCGCAACCGTTTTCTCGCAGCTCAATTTTTGACACCGTCGCAAGCGACCGAAATTTCGATGGGATCACGGAAATGGTCACGGAAATGGGCCAAACTTTGACCCCCCATATCTCGGGCTCTAATTGTCCGATCGACTTGAAATTTGAAACGTGGCCTAACAGGGTTTCGGCCTTCCTCCGCATGCTCCGCAGTCGCCGCTCACCATGGGGGGTCCGACCCTTTTCGCCGTAATGCTAAAACAAAAACTCGCGAATATCTCCTAAACGGTTCGATAGAATGTCGCAAATTTTGGTGTGAAAGGGCTCCCTATTTTTTCCTACAAACCCTCCAAATTTCGTGGTCCTAGCTTCCATAGTTTTTTTATGGCGAATTTTTGAAGGTTTAAAGAATAGGCCAAAAATCGAACGGAAATTCCCTGCAGAAACTCCATTCGCGAATTTTAAAAATCCGAGATAGCCAAAATGTTGCTCTCGAAGAGTACATCAATTTAAAAAAAAAGTTTCTCTCTAGGCCCAATAGGACCCGACTTTCATAGGGTCAAAGTTCACGAATTTGACACATTTCGGCCGCGAGAATTCCCTATAACCGTTGCACCGAATTTCAAACCGCTCACACAGCACTTCCCATTCGGACACATAAACAATCACCCGCAAGCGTTTTCTCGTAGCTCAATTTTTGACCCCGTCGCAAGCGACCGAAATTTCGATGGGGTCACGGAAATGGGCCAAAATTTGACCCCCTATATCTCGGGCCCTAATTGTCCGATCGACTTGAAATTTGAAACGTGGCCTAACAGGGTTTCGGCCTTCCTCCCCATGCTCCTCAGTCGCCGCTCACCATGGGGGGTCCGACCCTTTTCACCGTAATGCTAAAACAAATACTCGCGAATATCTCCGAAACGGTTCGATAGAATGTCGCAAATTTTGGAGTAAAAGGGCTCCCTATTTTTTCCTACAAACCTTCCAAATTTCGTGGTCCTAGCTTCCATAGTTTTTTTATGGCGAATTTTTGAATGTTTAAAGAATAGGCCAAAAATCGAACGGAAATTCCCTGCAGAAACTCCATTCGCGAATTTTAAAAATCCGAAATAGCCAAAATGTTGCTCTCGAAGAGTACATCAATTTAAAAAAAAAGTTTCTCTCTAGGCCCAATAGGACCCGACTTTCATAGGGTCAAAGTTCACGAATTTGACACATTTCGGCCGCGAGAATTCCCTATAAGCGTTGCACCGAATTTCAAACCGCTCACACAGCACTTCCCATTCGGAAACATAAACAATCACCCGCAAGCCTTTTCTCGTAGCTCAATTTTTGACCCCGTCGCAAGCGACCGAAATTTCGATGGGGTCACGGAAATGGGCCAAACTTTGACCCCCATATCTCGGGCCCTAATTGTCCGATCGACTTGAAATTTGAAACGTGGCCTAACAGGATTTCGAGCTTCCTCCCCATGCTCCGCAGTCGCCGCTCACCATGGGGGGTCCGACCCTTTTCGCCGTAATGCTAAAACAAAAACTCGCGAATATCTCCGAAACGGTTCGATAGAATGTCGCAAATTTTGGAGTGAAAGGGCTCCCTATTTTTTCCTACAAACCCTCCAAATTTCGTGGTCCTAGCTTCCATAGTTTTTTATGGCGAATTTTTGAAGGTTTAAAGAATAGGCCAAAAATCGAACGGAAATTCCCTGCAGAAACTCCATTCGCGAATTTTAAAAATCCGAGATAGCCAAAATGTTGCTCTCGAAGAGTACATCAATTTAAAAAAAAAATTTTCTCTCTAGGCCCAATAGGACCCGACTTTCATAGGGTCAAAGTTCACGAATTTGACACATTTCGGCCGCGAGAATTCCCTATAAGCGTTGCACCGAATTTCAATTCGCTCACACAGAACTTCCCATTCGGACACATAAACAATCACCCGCAAGCGTTTTCTCGTAGCTCAATTTTTGACCCCGGCGCAAGCGACCGAAATTTCGATGGGGTCACGGAAATGGGCCAAACTTTGACCCCCCGTATCTCGGGCCCTAATTGTCCGATCGACTTGAAATTTGAAACGTGGCCTAACAGGGTTTCGGCCTTCCTCCCCATGCTCCGCAGTCGCCGCTCACCATGGGGGGTCCGACCCTTTTCGCCGTAATGCTAAAACAAAAACTCGCGAATATCTCCGAAACGGTTCGATAGAATGTCGCAAATTTTGGTGTGAAAGGGCTCCCTATTTTTTCCTACAAACCCTCCAAATTTCGTTGTCCTAGCTTCCATAGTTTTTTTATCTGGAATTTTTGAAGGTTTAAAGAATAGGCCAAAAATCGAACGGAAATTCCCTGCAGAAACTCCATTCGCGAATTTTAAAAATCCGAGATAGCCAAAATGTTGCTCTCGAAGAGTACATCAATTTAAAAAAAAAAGTTTCTCTCTAGGCCCAATAGGACCCGACTTTCATAGGGTCAAATTTCACGAATTTGACACATTTCGGCCGCGAGAATTCCCTATAAGCGTTGCACCGAATTTCAAACCGCTCACACAGCACTTGCCATTCGGACACATAAACAGTCACCCGCAAGCGTTTTCTCGTAGCTCAATTTTTGACCCCGGCGCAAGCGACCGAAATTTCGATGGGGTCACGGAAATGGGCCAAACTTTGACCCCCCATATCTCGGGCCCTAATTGTCCGATCGACTTGAAATTTGAAACTTGGCCTAACAGGGTTTCGGCCTTCCTCCCCATGCTCCGCAGTCGCCGCTCACCATGGGGGGTCCGACCCTTTTCGCCGTAATGCTAAAACAAAAACTCGCGAATATCTCCGAAACGGTTCGATACAATTTCGCAAATTTTGGTGTGAAAGGGCTCCCTATCTTTTCCTACAAACCCTCAAAATTTTGTGGTCCTAGCTTCCATAGTTTTTTTATGGCGAATTTTTGAAGGTTTAAAGAATAGGCCAAAAATCGAACGGAAATTCCCTGCAGAAACTCCATTCGCGAATTTTAAAAATCCGAGATAGCCAAAATGTTGCTCTCGAAGAGTACATCAATTTAAAAAAAAAGTTTCTCTCTAGGCCCAATAGGACCCGACTTTCATAGGGTCAAAATTCACGAATTTGACACATTTCGGCCGCGAGAATTCCCTATAAGCGTTGCACCGAATTTCAAACCGCTCACACAGCACTTGCCATTCGGACACATAAACAGTCACCCGCAAGCGTTTTCTCGTAGCTCAATTTTTGACCCCGGCGCAAGCGACCGAAATTTCGATGGGGTCACGGAAATGGGCCAAACTTTGACCCCCCATATCTCGGGCCCTAATTGTCCGATCGACTTGAAATTTGAAACTTGGCCTAACAGGGTTTCGGCCTTCCTCCCCATGCTCCGCAGTCGCCGCTCACCATGGGGGGTCCGACCCTTTTCGCCGTAATGCTAAAACAAAAACTCGCGAATATCTCCGAAACGGTTCGATACAATTTCGCAAATTTTGGTGTGAAAGGGCTCCCTATCTTTTCCTACAAACCCTCAAAATTTTGTGGTCCTAGCTTCCATAGTTTTTTTATGGCGAATTTTTGAAGGTTTAAAGAATAGGCCAAAAATCGAACGGAAATTCCCTGCAGAAACTCCATTCGCGAATTTTAAAAATCCGAGATAGCCAAAATGTTGCTCTCGAAGAGTACATCAATTTAAAAAAAAAGTTTCTCTCTAGGCCCAATAGGACCCGACTTTCATAGGGTCAAAATTCACGAATTTGACACATTTCGGCCGCGAGAATTCCCTATAAGCGTCGCACCGAATTTCAAACCGCTCACACAGCACTTCCCATTCGGACACATAAACAATCACCCGCAAGCGTTTTCTCGTAGCTCAATTTTTGACCCCCGGCGCAAGCGACCGAAATTTCGATGGGGTCACGGAAATGGGCCAAACTTCTACCCCCATATCTCGGGCCCTAATTGTCCGATCGACTTGAAATTTGAAACGTGGCCTAACAGGGTTTCGGCCTTCCTCCCCATGCTCCGCAGTCGCCGCTCACCATGGGGGGTCCGACCCTTTTCGCCGTAATGCTAAAACAAAAACTCGCGAATATCTCCGAAACCGTTCGATAGAATGTCGCAAATTTTGGTGTGAAAGGGCTCCCTATTTTTTCCTACAAACCCTCCAAATTTCGTGGTCCTAGCTTCCATAGTTTTTTTATCTGGAATTTTTGAAGGTTTAAAGAATAGGCCAAAAATCGAACGGAAATTCCCTGCAGAAACTCCATTCGCGAATTTTAAAAATCCGAGATAGCCAAAATGTTGCTCTCGAAGAGTACATCAATTTAAAAAAAAAAAGTTTCTCTCTAGGCCCAATAGGACCCGACTTTCATAGGGTCAAATTTCACGAATTTGACACATTTCGGCCGCGAGAATTCCCTATAAGCGTTGCACCGAATTTCAAACCGCTCACACAGCACTTGCCATTCGGACACATAAACAGTCACCCGCAAGCGTTTTCTCGTAGCTCAATTTTTGACCCCGGCGCAAGCGACCGAAATTTCGATGGGGTCACGGAAATGGGCCAAACTTTGACCCCCCATATCTCGGGCCCTAATTGTCCGATCGACTTGAAATTTGAAACTTGGCCTAACAGGGTTCCGGCCTTCCTCCCCATGCTCCGCAGTCGCCGCTCACCATGGGGGGTCCGACCCTTTTCGCCGTAATGCTAAAACAAAAACTCGCGAATATCTCCGAAACGGTTCGATACAATTTCGCAAATTTTGGTGTGAAAGGGCTCCCTATCTTTTCCTACAAACCCTCAAAATTTTGTGGTCCTAGCTTCCATAGTTTTTTTATGGCGAATTTTTGAAGGTTTAAAGAATAGGCCAAAAATCGAACGGAAATTCCCTGCAGAAACTCCATTCGCGAATTTTAAAAATCCGAGATAGCCAAAATGTTGCTCTCGAAGAGTACATCAATTTAAAAAAAAAGTTTCTCTCTAGGCCCAATAGGACCCGACTTTCATAGGGTCAAAATTCACGAATTTGACACATTTCGGCCGCGAGAATTCCCTATAAGCGTCGCACCGAATTTCAAACCGCTCACACAGCACTTCCCATTCGGACACATAAACAATCACCCGCAAGCGTTTTCTCGTAGCTCAATTTTTGACCCCCGGCGCAAGCGACCGAAATTTCGATGGGGTCACGGAAATGGGCCAAACTTCTACCCCCATATCTCGGGCCCTAATTGTCCGATCGACTTGAAATTTTAAACGTGGCCTAACAGGGTTTCGGCCTTCCTCCCCATGCTCCGCAGTCGCCGCTCACCATGGGGGGTCCGACCCTTTTCGCCGTAATGCTAAAACAAAAACTCGCGAATATCTCCGAAACCGTTCGATAGAATGTCGCAAATTTTGGTGTGAAAGGGCTCCCTATTTTTTCCTACAAACCCTCCAAATTTCGTGGTCCTAGCTTCCATAGTTTTTTTATGGCGAATTTTTGAATGTTTATAGAATAAGCCAAAAATCGAACGGAAATTCCCTGCAGAAACTCCATTCGCGAATTTTAAAAATCCGAGATAGCCAAAATGTTGCTCTCGAAGAGTATATCTATTTAAAAAAAAAGTTTCTCTCTAGGCCCAATAGGACCCGACTTTCATAGCGTCAAAGTTCACGAATTTGACACATTTTGGCCGCGAGAATTCCCTATAAGCGTTGCACCGAATTTCAAACCGCTCACACAGCACTTCCCATTCGGACACATAAACAATCACCCGCAAGCGTTTTCTCGTAGCTCAATTTTTGACCCCGGCGCAAGCGACCGAAATTTCGATGGGGTCACGGAAATGGGCCAAACTTTGACCCCCATATCTCGGGCCCTAATTGTCCGATCGACTTGAAATTTGAAACGTGGCCTAACAGGGTTTCGGCCTTCCTCCCCATGCTCCGCAGTCGCCGCTCACCATGGGGGGTCCGACCCTTTTCGCCGTAATGCTAAACAAAAACTCGCGAATATCTCCGAAACGGTTCGATAGAATGTCGCAAATTTTGGTGTGAAAGGGCTCCCTATTTTTTCCTACAAACCCTCCAAATTTCGTTGTCCTAGCTTCCATAGTTTTTTTATCTGGAATTTTTGAAGGTTTAAAGAATAGGCCAAAAATCGAACGGAAATTCCCTGCAGAAACTCCATTCGCGAATTTTAAAAATCCGAGATAGCCAAAATGTTGCTCTCGAAGAGTACATCAATTTAAAAAAAAAAGTTTCTCTCTAGGCCAAATAGGACCCGACATTCATAGGGTCAAAAGTCACGAATTTGACACATTTCGGCCGCGAGAATTCCCTATAAGCGTTGCACCGAATTTCAAACCGCTCACACAGCACTTCCCATTCGGACACATAAACAGTCACCCGCAAGCGTTTTCTCGTAGCTCAATTTTTGACCCCGGCGCAAGCGACCGAAATTTCGATGGGGTCACGGAAATGGGCCAAACTTTGACCCCCCATATCTCGGGCCCTAATTGTCCGATCGACTTGAAATTTGAAACGTGGCCTAACAGGGTTTCGGCCTTCCTCCCCATGCTCCGCAGTCGCCGCTCACCATGGGGGGTCCGACCCTTTTCGCCGTAATGCTAAAACAAAAACTCGCGAATATCTCCGAAACGGTTCGATAGAATTTCGCAAATTTTGGTGTGAAAGGGCTCCCTATTTTTTCCTACAAACCCTCCAAATTTCGTTGTCCTAGCTTCCATAGTTTTTTTATCTGGAATTTTTGAAGGTTTAAAGAATAGGCCAAAAATCGAACGGAAATTCCCTGCAGAAACTCCATTCGCGAATTTTAAAAATCCGAGATAGCCAAAATGTTGCTCTCGAAGTGTACATCAATTTAAAAAAAAAAGTTTCTCTCTAGGCCCAATAGGACCCGACTTTCATAGGGTCAAATTTCACGAATTTGACACATTTCGGCCGCGAGAATTCCCTATAAACGTTGCACCGAATTTCAAACCGCTCACACAGCACTTCCCATTCGGACACATAAACAGTCACCCGCAAGCGTTTTCTCGTAGCTCAATTTTTGACCCCGGCGCAAGCGACCGAAATTTCGATGGGGTCACGGAAATGGGCCAAACTTTGACCCCCCATATCTCGGGCCCTAATTGTCCGATCGACTTGAAATTTGAAACGTGGCCTAACAGGGTTTCGGCCTTCCTCCCCATGCTCCGCAGTCGCCGCTCACCATGGGGGGTCCGACCCTTTTCGCCGTAATGCTAAAACAAAAACTCGCGAATATCTCCGAAACGGTTCGATAGAATTTCGCAAATTTTGGTGTGAAAGGGCTCCCTATCTTTTCCTACAAACCCTCAAAATTTTGTGGTCCTAGCTTCCATAGTTTTTTTATGGCGAATTTTTGAAGTTTAAAGAATAGGCCAAAAATCGAACGGAAATTCCCTGCAGAAACTCCATTCGCGAATTTTAAAAATCCGAGATAGCCAAAATGTTGCTCTCGAAGAGTACATCAATTTAAAAAAAAAGTTTCTCTCTAGGCCCAATAGGACCCGCCTTTCATAGGGTCAAAATTCACGAATTTGACACATTTCGGCCGCGAGAATTCCCTATAAGCGTCGCACCGAATTTCAAACCGCTAACACAGCACTTCCCATTCGGACACATAAACAATCACCCGGAAGCGTTTTCTCGTAGCTCAATTTTTGACCCCCGGCGCAAGCGACCGAAATTTCGATGGGGTCACGGAAATGGGCCAAACTTCTACCCCCATATCTCGGGCCCTAATTGTCCGATCGACTTGAAATTTGAAACGTGGCCTAACAGGGTTTCGGCCTTCCTCCCCATGCTCCGCAGTCCACGCTCACCATGGGGGGTCCGACCCTTTTCGCCGTAATGCTAAAACAAAAACTCGCGAATATCTCCGAAACGGTTCGATAGAATTTTGCAAATTTTGGTGTGAAAGGGCTCCCTATCTTTTTCTACAAACCCTCAAAATTTTGTGGTCCTAGCTTCCATAGTTTTTTTATGGCGAATTTTTGAATGTTTAAAGAGTAGGCCAAAAATCGAACGGAAATTCCCTGCAGAAACTCCATTCGCGAATTTTAAAAATCCGAGATAGCCAAAATGTTGCTCTCGAAGAGTACATCAATTTAAAAAAAAAGTTTCTCTCTAGGCCCAATAGGACCCGACTTTCATAGGGTCAAAGTTCACGAATTTGACACATTTCGGCCGCGAGAATTCCCTATAAGCGTCGCACCGAATTTCAAACCGCTCACACAGCACTTCCCATTCGGACACATAAACAATCAACCGCAAGCGTTTTGTCGTAGCTCAATTTTTTAACCCCGGCGCAAGCGACCGAAATTTCGATGGGGTCACGGAAATGGTCACGGTAATGGGCCAAATTTTGACTCCCCATATCTCGGGCCCTAATTGTCCGATCGACTTGAAATTTGAAACGTGGCCTAACAGGGTTTCGGCCTTCCTCCCCAAGCTCCGCTGTCGCCGCTCACCATGGGGGGTCCGACCCTTTTCGCCGTAATGCTAAAACAAAAACGCGCAAATATCTCCGAAACGGTTCAATAGAATGTCGCAAATTTTGGTGTGAAAGGGCTCCCTATTTTTTCCTACAAACCCTCCAAATTTCGTGGTCCTAGCTTCCATTGTTTTTTTATGGCGAATTTTTGAAAGTTTAAAGAATAGGCCAAAAATCCAACGAAAATTCCCTGCAGAAGCTCCATTCGCGAATTTTAAAAATCCGAGATAGCCAAAATGTTGCTCTCGAAGAGTACATCAATTTAAAAAAAAAGTTTCTCTCTAGGCCCAATAGGACCCGACTTTCATAGGGTCAAAGTTCACGAATTTGACACATTTCGGCCGCGAGAATTCCCTATAACCGTTGCACCGAATTTCAAACCGCTCACACAGCACTTCCCATTCGGACACATAAACAATCACCCGCAAGCCTTTTCTCGTAGCTCAATTTTTGACCCCGTCGCAAGCGACCGAAATTTCGATCGGGTCACGGAAATGGGCCAAACTTTGACCCCCATATCTCGGGGCCTAATTGTCCGATCGACTTGAAATTTGAAACGTGGCCTAACAGGATTTCGAGCTTCCTCCCCATGCTCCGCAGTCGCCGCTCACCATGGGGGGTCCGACCCTTTTCGCCGTAATGCTAAAACAAAAACTCGCGAATATCTCCGAAACGGTTCGATAGAATGTCGCAAATTTTGGAGTGAAAGGGCTCCCTATTTTTTCCTACAAACCCTCCAAATTTCGTGGTCCTAGCTTCCATAGTTTTTTATGGCGAATTTTTGAAGGTTTAAAGAATAGGCCAAAAATCGAACGGAAATTCCCTGCAGAAACTCCATTCGCGAATTTTAAAAATCCGAGATAGCCAAAATGTTGCTCTCGAAGAGTACATCAATTTAAAAAAAAAAGTTTCTCTCTAGGCCCAATAGGACCCGACTTTCATAGGGTCAAAGTTCACGAATTTGACACATTTCGGCCGCGAGAATTCCCTATAAGCGTTGCACCGAATTTCAATTCGCTCACACAGAACTTCCCATTCGGACACATAAACAATCACCCGCAAGCGTTTTCTCGTAGCTCAATTTTTGACCCCGGCGCAAGCGACCGAAATTTCGATGGGGTCACGGAAATGGTCACGGAAATGGGCCAAACTTTGACTCCCCATATCTCGGGCCCTAATTGTCCGATCGACTTGAAATTTGAAACGTGGCCTACCAGGGTTTCGGCCTTCCTCCCCATGCTCCGCAGTCGCCGCTCACCATGGGGTGTCCGACCCTTTTCGCCGTAATGCTAAAACAAAAACTCGCGAATATCTCCGAAACCGTTCGATAGAATGTCGCAAATTTTGGTGTGAAAGGGCTCCCTATTTTTTCCTACAAACCCTCCAAATTTCGTGGTCCTAGCTTCCATAGTTTTTTTATGGCGAATTTTTGAATGTTTATAGAATAAGCCAAAAATCGAACGGAAATTCCCTGCAGAAACTCCATTCGCGAATTTTAAAAATCCGAGATAGCCAAAATGTTGCTCTCGAAGAGTATATCTATTTAAAAAAAAAGTTTCTCTCTAGGCCCAATAGGACCCGACTTTCATAGGGTCAAATTTCACGAATTTGACACATTTTGGCCGCGAGAATTCCCTATAAGCGTTGCACCGAATTTCAAACCGCTCACACAGCACTTCCCATTTGGACACATAAACAATCACCCGCAAGCGTTTTCTCGTAGCTCAATTTTTGACCCCGGCGCAAGCGACCGAAATTTCGATGGGGTCACGGAAATGGGCCAAACTTTGACCCCCATATCTCGGGCCCTAATTGTCCGATCGACTTGAAATTTGAAACGTGGCCTAACAGGGTTTCGGCCTTCCTCCCCATGCTCCGCAGTCGCCGCTCACCATGGGGGGTCCGACCCTTTTCGCCGTAATGCTAAAACAAAAACTCGCGAATATCTCCGAAACGGTTCGATAGAATGTCGCAAATTTTGGTGTGAAAGGGCTCCCTATTTTTTCCTACAAACCCTCCAAATTTCGTGGTCCTAGCTTCCATAGTTTTTTATGGCGAATTTTTGAAGGATTAAAGAATAGACCAAAAATGGAACGGAAATTCCCTGCAGAAACTCCATTCGCGAATTTTAAAAATCCGAGATAGCCAAAATGTTGCTCTCGAAGAGTACATCAATTTAAAAAAAAAGTTTCTCCCTAGGCCAAATAGGACCCGACATTCATAGGGTCAAAAGTCACGAATTTGACACATTTCGGCCGCGAGAATTCCCTATAAGCGTTGCACCGAATTTCAAACCGCTCACACAGCACTTCCCATTCGGACACATAAACAATCACCCGCAAGCGTTTTCTCGAAGCTCAATTTTTGACCCCGTCGCAAGCGACCGAAATTTCGATGGGGTCACGGAAATGGGCCAAACTTTGACCCCCCATATCTCGGGCCCTAATTGTCCGATCGACTTGAAATTTGAAACGTGGCCTAACAGGGTTTCGGCCTTCCTCCCCATGCTCCGCAGTCGCCGCTCACCATGGGGGGTCCGACCCTTTTCGCCGTAATGCTAAAACAAAAACTCGCGAATGTCTCCGAAACGGTTCGATAGAATGTCGCAAATTTTGGTGTGAAAGGGCTCCCTATTTTTTCCGAAAAACGCTCCAAATTTCGTAGTCCTAGCTTCCAGAGTTTTTTTATGGCGAATTTTTGAACGTTTAAAGAATAGGCCAAAAATCGAACGGAAATTCCCTGCAGAAACTCCATTCGCGAATTTTAAAAATCCGAGATAGCCAAAATGTTGCTCTCGAAGAGTACATCAATTTAAAAAAAAAAGTTTCTCTCTAGGCCCAATAGGACCCGACTTTCATAGGGTCAAAGTTCACTAATTTGACACATTTCGGCCGCGAGAATTCCCTATAAGCGTTGCACCGAATTTCAATTCGCTCACACAGAACTTCCCATTCGGACACATAAACAATCACCCGCAAGCGTTTTCTCGTAGCTCAATTTTTGACCCCGGCGCAAGCGACCGAAATTTCGATGGGGTCACGGAAATGGGCCAAACTTTGACTCCCCATATCTCGGGCCCTAATTGTCCGATCGACTTGAAATTTGAAACGTGGCCTACCAGGGTTTCGGCCTTCCTCCCCATGCTCCGCAGTCGCCGCTCACCATGGGGTGTCCGAACCTTTTCGCCGTAATGCTAAAACAAAAACTCGCAAATATCTCCGAAACCGTTCGATAGAATGTCGCAAATTTTGGTGTGAAAGGGCTCCCTATTTTTTCCTACAAACCCTCCAAATTTCGTGGTCCTAGCTTCCATAGTTTTTTTATGGCGAATTTTTGAATGTTTATAGAATAAGCCAAAAATCGAACGGAAATTCCCTGCAGAAACTCCATTCGCGAATTTTAAAAATCCGAGATAGCCAAAATGTTGCTCTCGAAGAGTACATCAATTTAAAAAAAAAGTTTCTCCCTAGGCCAAATAGGACCCGACATTCATAGGGTCAAAAGTCACGAATTTGACACATTTCGGCCGCGAGAATTCCCTATAAGCGTTGCACCGAATTTCAAACCGCTCACACAGCACTTCCCATTCGGACACATAAACAATCACCCGCAAGCGTTTTCTCGAAGCTCAATTTTTGACCCCGTCGCAAGCGACCGAAATTTCGATGGGGGTCACGGAAATGGGCCAAACTTTGACCCCCCATATCTCGGGCCTTAATTGTCCGATCGACTTGAAATTTGAAACGTGGCCTAACAGGGTTTCGGCCTTCCTCCCCATGCTCCGCCGTCGCCGCTCACCATGGGGGGTCCGACCCTTTTCGCCGTAATGCTAAAACAAAAACTCGCGAATATCTCCGAAACGGTTCGATAGAATGTCGCAAATTTTGGTGTGAAAGGGCTCCCTATTTTTTCCGACAAACCCTCCAAATTTCGTGGTCCTAGCTTCCAGAGTTTTTTTATGGCGAATTTTTGAATGTTTAAAGAATAGGCCAAAAATCGAACGGAAATTCCCTGCAGAGACTCCACTCGCGAATTTTAAAAATCCGAGATAGCCAAAATGTTGCTCTCGAAGAGTACATCAATTTAAAAAAAAAGTTTCTCTCTAGGCCCAATAGGACCCGACATTCATAGAGTCAAAGTTCACGAATTTGACACATTTCGGCCGCGAGAATTCCCTATAAGCGTTGCACCGAATTTCAAACCGCTCACACAGCACTTCCCATTCGGACACATAAACAATCACCCGCAAGCGTTTTCTCGTAGCTCAATTTTTGACCCCGGCGCAAGCGACCGAAATTTCGATGGGGTCACGGAAATGGGCCAAACATTGACCCCCATATCTCGGGTCCTAATTGTCCGATCGACTTGAAATTTGAAACGTGGCCTAACAAAGTTTCGGCCTTCCTCCCCATGCTCCGCAGTCGCCGCTCACCATGGGGGGTCCGACCCTTTTCGCCGTAATGCTAAAACAAAAACTCGCGAATATCTCCGAAACGGTTCGATAGAATGTCGCAAATTTTGGTGTGAAAGGGCTCCCTATTTTTTCCTACAAACCCTCCAAATTTCGTGGTCCTAGCTTCCATAGTTTTTTTATGGCGAATTTTTGAATGTTTAAAGAATAGGCCAAAAATCGAACGGAAATTCCCTGCAGAAACTCCATTCGCGAATTTTAAAAATCCGAGATAGCCAAAATGTTGCTCTCGAAGAGTACATCTATTTAAAAAAAAAGTTTCTCTCTAGGCCCAATAGGACCCGACTTTCATAGGGTCAAAGTTCACGAATTTGACACATTTCGGCCTCGAGAATTCCCTATAAGCGTTGCACCGAATTTCAAACCGCTCACACAGCACTTCCCATTCGGACACATAAACAATCACCCGCAAGCGTTTTCTCGTAGCTCAATTTTTGACCCCGGCGCAAGCGACCGAAATTTCGATGGGGTCACGGAAATGGGCCAAACATTGACCCCCATATCTCGGGCCCTAATTGTCCGATCGACTTGAAATTTGAAATGTGGCCTAACAAAGTTTCGGCCTTCCTCCCCATGCTCCGCAGTCGCCGCTCACCATGGGGGGTCCGACCCTTTTCGCCGTAATGCTAAAACAAAAACTCGCGAATATCTCCGAAACGGTTCGATAGAATGTCGCAAATTTTGGTGTGAAAGGGCTCCCTATTTTTTCCTACAAACCCTCCAAATTTCGTGGTCCTAGCTTCCATAGTTTTTTTATGGCGAATTTTTGAATGTTTAAAGAATAGGCCAAAAATCGAACGGAAATTCCCTGCAGAAACTCCATTCGCGAATTTTAAAAATCCGAGATAGCCAAAATTTTGCTCTCGAAGAGTACACCTATTTAAAAAAAAAGTTTCTCTGTAGGCCCAATAGGACCCGACGTTCATAGGGTCAAAGTTCACGAATTTGACACATTTCGGCCGCGAGAATTCCCTATAAGCGTTGCACCGAATTTCAAACCGCTCACACAGAACTTCCCATTCGGACACATAAACAATCACCCGCAAGCGTTTTCTCGTAGCTCAATTTTTGACCCCGGCGCAAGCGACCGAAATTTCGATGGGGTCACGGAAATGGGCCAAACATTGACCCCCATATCTCGGGTCCTAATTGTCCGATCGACTTGAAATTTGAAACGTGGCCTACCAGGGTTTCGGCCTTCCTCCCCATTCCCCGCAGTCGCCGCTCACCATGGGGTGTCCGACCCTTTTCGCCGTAATGCTAAAACAAAAACTCGCGAATATCTCCGAAACGGTTCGATAGAATGTCGCAAATTTTGGTGTGAAAGGGCTCCCTATTTTTTCCTACAAACCCTCCAAATTTCGTGGTCCTAGCTTCCATAGTTTTTTTATGGCGAATTTTTGAATGTTTAAAGAATAGGCCAAAAATCGAACGGAAATTCCCTGCAGAAACTCCATTCGCGAATTTTAAAAATCCGAGATAGCCAAAATGTTGCTCTCGAAGAGTACATCTATTTAAAAAAAAAGTTTCTCTCTAGGCCCAATAGGACCCGACTTTCATAGGGTCAAAGTTCACGAATTTCACACATTTCGGCCGCGAGAATTCCCTATAACCGTTGCACCGAATTTCAAACCGCTCACACAGCACTTCCCATTCGGACACATAAACAATCACCCGCAAGTGTTTTCTCGTAGCTCAATTTTTGTCCCCGGCACAAGCGACCGAAATTTCGATGGGGTCACGGAAATGGGCCAAACTTTGACCCCTATATCTCGGGCCCTAAGTGTCCGATCGACTTGAAATTTGAAACGTGGCCTAACAGGGTTTCGGCCTTCCTCCCCATGCTCCGCAGTCGCCGCTCACCATGGGGGGTCCGACCCTTTTCGCCGTAATGCTAAAACAAAAACTCGCGAATATCTCCGAAACGGTTCGATAGAATGTCGCAAATTTTGGTGTGAAAGGGCTCCCTATTTTTTCCTACAAACCCTCCAAATTTCGTGGTCCTAGCTTCCATAGTTTTTTTATGGCGAATTTTTGAATGTTTAAAGAATAGGCCAAAAATCGAACGGAAATTCCCTGCAGAAACTGCATTCGCGAATTTTAAAAATCCGAGATAGCCAAAATGTTGCTCTCGAAGAGTACATCTATTTAAAAAAAAAGGTTCTCTCTAGGCCCAATAGGACCCGACTTTCATAGGGTCAAATTTCACGAATTTGACACATTTAGGCCGCGAGAATTCCCTATAAGCGTTGCACCGAATTTCAAACCGCTCACACAGCACTTCTCATTCGGACACATAAACAATCACCCGCAAGCGTTTTCTCGTAGCTCAATTTTTGACCCCGGCGCAAGCGACCGAAATTTCGATGGGGTCACGGAAATGAGCCAAACTTTGACCCCCATATCTCGGGCCCTAATTGTCCGATCGACTTGAAATTTGAAACGTGGCCTAACAAAGTTTCGGCCTTCCTCCCCATGCTCCGCAGTCGCCGCTCACCATGGGGGGTCCGACCCTTTTCACCGTAATGCTAAAACAAAAACTCGCGAATATCTCCGAAACGGTTCGATAGAATGTCGCAAATTTTGGTGTGAAAGGGCTCCCTATTTTTTCCTACAAACCCTCCAAATTTCGTGGTCCTAGCTTCCATAGTTTTTTTATGGCGAATTTTTGAAGGTTTAAAGAATAGGCCAAAAATTGAACGGAAATTCCCTGCAGAAACTCCATTCGCGAATTTTAAAAATCCGAGATAGCCAAAATGTTGCTCTCGAAGAGTACATCTATTTAAAAAAAAGTTTCTCTCTAGGCCCAATAGGACCCGACTTTCATAGGGTCAAAGTTCACGAATTTGACACATTTCGGCCGCGAGAATTCCCTATAACCGTTGCACCGAATTTCAAACCGCTCACACAGCACTTCCCATTCGGACACATAAACAATCACCCGCAAGCGTTTTCTCGTAGCTCAATTTTTGACCCCGTCGCAAGCGACGGAAATTTCGATGGGGTCACGGAAATGGGCCAAACTTTGACCCCCCATATCTCGGGCCCTAATTGTCCGATCGACTTGAAATTTGAAACGTGGCCTAACAAAGTTTCGGCCTTTCTCCCCATGCTCCGCAGTCGCCGCTCACCATGGGGGGTCCGACCCTTTTCGCCGTAATGCTAAAACAAGAACTCGCGAATATCTCCGAAACGGTTCGATAAAATGTCGCAAATTTTGGTGTGAAAGGGCTCCCTATTTTTTCCTACAAACCCTCCAAATTTCGTGGTCCTAGCTTCCATAGTTTTTTTATGGCGAATTTTTGAATGTTTAAAGAATAGGCCAAAAATCGAACGGAATTTCCCTGCAGAAACTCCATTCGCGAATTTTAAAAATCCGAGATATCCAAAATGTTGCTCTCGAAGAGTACATCAATTTAAAAAAAAGTTTCTCTCTAGGCCCAATAGGACCCGACTTTCATAGGGTCAAAGTTCACGAATTTGACACATTTCGGCCGCGAGAATTCCCTATAAGCGTTCCACCGAATTTCAAACCGCTCACACAGAACTTCCCATTCGGACACATAAACAATCACCCGCAAGCGTTTTCTCGTAGCTCAATTTTTGACCCCGGCGCAAGCGACCGAAATTTCGATGGGGTCACGGAAATGGTCACGGAAATGGGCCAAATTTTGACTCCCCATATCTCGGGCCCTAATTGTCCGATCGACTTGAAATTTGGAACGTGGCCTACCAGGGTTTCGGCCTTCGTCCCCATGCTCCGCAGTCGCCGCTCACCATGGGGTGTCCGACCCTTTTCGCCGTAATGCTAAAACAAAAACTCGCGAATATCTCCGAAACCGTTCGATAGAATGTCGCAAATTTTGGTGTGAAAGGGCTCCCTATTTTTTCCTACAAACCCTCCAAATTTCGTGGTCCTAGCTTCCATAGTTTTTTTATGGCGAATTTTTGAATGTTTATAGAATACGCCAAAAATCGAACGGAAATTCCCTGCAGAAACTCTATTCGCGAATTTTAAAAATCCGAGATAGCCAAAATGTTACTCTCGAAGAGTACATCTATTTAAAAAAAAAGTTTCTCTCTAGGCCCAATAGGACCCGACTTTCATAGAGTCAAAGTTCACGAATTTGACACATTTCGGCCGCGAGAATTCCCTATAAGCGTTGCACCGAATTTCAAACCGCTCACACAGCACTTCCCATTCGGACACATAAACAATCACCCGCAAGCGTTTTCTCGTAGCTCAATTTTTGACCCCGTCGCAAGCGACCGAAATTTCGATGGGGTCACGGAAATGGGCCAAACATTGACCCCCATATCTCGGGCCCTAATTGTCCGATCGACTTGAAATTTGAAACGTGGCCTAACAAAGTTTCGACCTTCCTCCCCATGCTCCGCAGTCGCCGCTCACCATGGGGGGTCCAACCCTTTTCGCCGTAATGCTAAAACAAAAACTCGCGAATATCTCCGAAACGGTTCGATAGAATGTCGCAAATTTTGGTGTGAAAGGGCTCCCTATTTTTTCCTACAAACCCTCCAAATTTCGTGGTCCTAGCTTCCATAGTTTTTTTATGGCGAATTTTTGAATGTTTAAAGAATAGGCCAAAAATCGAACGGAAATACCCTGCAGAAACTCCATTCGCGAATTTTAAAAATCCGAGATAGCCAAAATGTTGCTCTCGAAGAGTACATCTATTTAAAAAAGAAGTTTCTCTCTAGGCCCAATAGGACCCGACGTTCATAGGGTCAAATTTCACGAATTTGACACATTTCGGCCGCGAGAATTCCCTATAAGCGTTGCACCGAATTTCAAACCGCTCACACAGAACTTCCCATTCGGACACATAAACAATCACCCGAAAGCGTTTTCTCGTAGCTCAAATTTAACCCCGGCGCAAGCGACCGAAATTTCGATGGGGTCACGGAAATGGTCACGGAAATGGGCCAAACTTTGACTCCCCAAATCTCGGGCCCTAATTGTCCGATCGACTTGAAATTTGAAACGTGGCCTACCAGGGTTTCGGCCTTCCTCCCCATGTTCCGCAGTCGCCGCTCACCATGGGGGTCCGACCCTTTTCGCCGTAATGCTAAAACAAAAACTCGCCAATATCTCCGAAACGGTTCGATAGAATGTCGCAAATTTTGGTGTGAAAGGGCTCCCTATTTTTTCCTACAAACCCTCCAAATTTCGTGGTCCTAGCTTCCATAGTTTTTTTATCGCGAATTTTTGAATGTTTAAAGAATAGGCCAAAAATCGAACGGAAATTCCCTGCAGAAACTCCATTCGCGAATTTTAAAAATCCGAGATAGCCAAAATGTTGCTCTCGAAGAGTACATCAATTTAAAAAAAAAGTTTCTCTCTAGGCCCAATAGGACCCGACTTTCACAGGGTCAAATTTCACGAATTTGACACATTTAGGCCGCGAGAATTCCCTATAACCGTTGCACTGAATTTCAAACCGCTCACACAGCACTTCCCATTCGGACACATAAACAATCACCCGCAAGTGTTTTCTCGTAGCTCAATTTTTGTCCCCGGCGCAAGCGACCGAAATTTCGATGGGGTCACGGAAATGGGCCAAACTTTGACCCCCATATCTCGGGCCCTAAGTGTCCGATCGACTTGAAATTTGAAACGTGGCCTAACAGGGTTTCGGCCTTCCTCCCCATGCTCCGCAGTCGCCGCTCACCATGGGGGGTCCGACCCTTTT
Source organism: Stegodyphus dumicola (assembly GCF_044657685.1). Lineage (NCBI taxonomy): Eukaryota > Metazoa > Arthropoda > Arachnida > Araneae > Eresidae > Stegodyphus > Stegodyphus dumicola. The sequence goes on along the minus strand of NC_140780.1, from coordinate 5,472,116 downwards.
CGCCGTAATGCTAAAACAAAAACTCGAGAATATCTCCGAAACGGTTCGATAGAATGTCGCAAATTTTGGTGTGAAAGGGCTCCCTATTTTTTGCTACAAACCCTCCAAATTTCGTGGTCCTAGCTTCCATAGTTTTTTTATGGCGAATTTTTGAATGTTTAAAGAATAGGCCAAAAATCGAACGGAAATTCCCTGCAGAAACTCCATTCGCGAATTTTAAAAATCCGAGATAGCCGAAATGTTGCTCTCGAAGAGTACATCAATTTAAAAAAAAGTTTCTCTCTAGGCCCAATAGGACCCGACTTTCATAGGGTCAAAGTTCACGAATTTGACACATTTCGGCCGCGAGAATTCCCTATAAGCGTTGCACCGAATTTCAAACCGCTCACACAGCACTTCCCATTCAGACACATAAACAATCACCCGCAAGCGTTTTCTCGTAGCTCAATTTTTGACCCCGGCGCAAGCGACCGAAATTTCGATGGGGTCACGGAAATGGGCCAAACTTTGACCCCCATATCTCGGGCCCTAATTGTCCGATCGACTTGAAATTTGAAACGTGGTCTAACAGGGTTTCGGCCTTCCTCCCCATGCTCCGCAGTCGCCGCCCACCATGGGGGGTCCGACCCTTTTCGCCGTAATGCTAAAACAAAAACTCGCGAATATCTCCGAAACGGTTCGATAGAATGTCGCAAATTTTGGTGTGAAAGGGCTCCCTATTTTTTCCTACAAACCCTCCAAATTTCGTGGTCCTAGCTTCCATAGCTTTTTTATGGCGAATTTTTGAAGGTTTAATGAATAGGCCAAAAATCGAACGGAAACTCCCTGCAGAAACTCCATTCGCGAATTTTAAAAATCCGAGATAGCCAAAATGTTGCTCTCGAAGAGTACATCTATTTAAAAAAAAAGTTTCTCTCTAGGCCCAATAGGACCCGACTTTCATAGAGTCAAAGTTCACGAATTTGACACATTTCGGCCGCGAGAAATCCCTATAAGCGTTGCACCGAATTTCAAACCGCTCACACAGCACTTCCCATTCGGACACATAAACAATCACCCGCAAGCGTTTTCTCGTAGCTCAATTTTTGACCCCGTCGCAAGCGACCGAAATTTCGATGGGGTCACGGAAATGGGCCAAACTTTGACCCCCCATATCTCGGGCCCTAATTGTCCGATCGACTTGAAATTTGAAACGTGGCCTAACAGGGTTTCGGCCTTCCTCCCCATGCTCCGCAGTCGCCGCTCACCATGGGGGGTCCGACCCTTTTCGCCGTAATGCTAAAACAAAAACTCGCGAATATCTCCGAAACGGTTCGATAGAATGTCGCAAATTTTGGTGTGAAAGGGCTCCCTATTTTTTCCGACAAACCCTCCAAATTTCGTGGTCCTAGCTTCCAGAGTTTTTTTATGGCGAATTTTTGAATGTTTAAAGAATAGGCCAAAAATCGAACGGAAATTCCCTGCAGAAACTCCATTCGCGAATTTTAAAAATCCGAGATAGCCAAAATGTTGCTCTCGAAGAGTACATCAATTTAAAAAAAAAGTTTCTCTCTAGGCCCAATAGGACCCGACATTCATAGAGTCAAAGTTCACGAATTTGACACGTTTCGGCCGCGAGAATTCCCTATAAGCGTTGCACCGAATTTCAAACCGCTCACACAGCACTTACCATTCGGACTCATAAACAATCACCCGCAAGCGTTTTCTCGTAGCTCAATTTTTGACCCCGGCGCAAGCGACCGAAATTTCGATGGGGTCACGGAAATGGGCCAAACATTGACCCCCATATCTCGGGCCCTAATTGTCCGATCGACTTGAAATTTGAAACGTGGCCTAACAAAGTTTCGGCCTTCCTCCCCATGCTCCGCAGTCGCCGCTCACCATGGGGGGTCCGACCCTTTTCGCCGTAATGCTAAAACAAAAACTCGCGAATATCTCCGAAACGGTTCGATAGAATGTCGCAAATTTTGGTGTGAAAGGGCTCCCTATGTTTTCCTACAAACCCTCCAAATTTCCTGGTTCTAGCTTCCATAGTTTTTTTATGGCGAATTTTTGAATGTTTAAAGAATAGGCCAAAAATCGAACAGAAATTCCCTGCAGAAACTCCATTCGCGAATTTTAAAAATCCGAGATAGCCAAAATGTTGCTCTCGAAGAGTACATCTATTTAAAAAAACAGTTTCTCTCTAGGCCCAATAGGACCCGACGTTCATAGGGTCAAATTTCACGAATTTGACACATTTCGGCCGCGAGAATTCCCTATAAGCGTTGCACCGAATTTCAAACCGCTCACACAGAACTTCCCATTCGGACACATAAACAATCACCCGCAAGCGTTTTCTCGTAGCTCAAATTTAACCCCGGCGCAAGCGACCGAAATTTCGATGGGGTCACGGAAATGGGCCAAACTTTGACTCCCCAAATCTCGGGCCCTAATTGTCCGATCGACTTGAAATTTGAAACGTGGCCTACCAGGGTTTCGGCCTTCCTCCCCATGCTCCGCAGTCGCCGCTCACCATGGGGGGTCCGACCCTTTTCGCCGTAATGCTAAAACAAAAACTCGCGAATATCTCCGAAACGGTTCGATAGAATGTCGCAAATTTTGGTGTGAAAGGGCTCCCTATTTTTTCCTACAAACCCTCCAAATTTCGTGGTCCTAGCTTCCATAGTTTTTTTATGGCGAATTTTTGAATGTTTAAAGAATAGGCCAAAAATCGAACGGAAATTCCCTGCAGAAACTGCATTCGCGAATTTTAAAAATCCGAGATAGCCAAAATGTTGCTCTCGAAGAGTACATCTATTTAAAAAAAAAGGTTCTCTCTAGGCCCAACAGGACCCGACTTTCATAGGGTCAAAGTTCACGAATTTGACACATTTCGGCCGCGAGAATTCCCTATAACCGTTGCACCGAATTTCAAACCGCTCACACAGCACTTCCCATTCGGACACATAAACATTTACCCGCAAGCGTTTTCTCGTAGCTCAAATTTAACCCCGGCGCAAGCGACCGAAATTTCGATGGGGTCACGGAAATGGGCCAAACTTTGACTCCCCAAATCTCGAGCCCTAATTGTCCGATCGACTTGAAATTTGAAACGTGGCCTACCAGGGTTTCGGCCTTCCTCCCCATGCTCCGCAGTCGCCGCTCACCATGGGGGGTCCGACCCTTTTCGCCGTAATGCTAAAACAAAAACTCGCGAATATCTCCGAAACGGTTCGATAGAATGTCGCAAATTTTGGTGTGAAAGGGCTCCCTATTTTTTCCTACAAACCCTCCAAATTTCGTGGTCCTAGCTTCCATAGTTTTTTTATGGCGAATTTTTGAATGTTTAAAGAATAGGCCAAAAATCGAACGGAAATTCCCTGCAGAAACTGCATTCGCGAATTTTAAAAATCCGAGATAGCCAAAATGTTGCTCTCGAAGAGTACATCTATTTAAAAAAAAAGGTTCTCTCTAGGCCCAACAGGACCCGACTTTCATAGGGTCAAAGTTCACGAATTTGACACATTTCGGCCGCGAGAATTCCCTATAACCGTTGCACCGAATTTCAAACCGCTCACACAGCACTTCCCATTCGGACACATAAACATTCACCCGCAAGTGTTTTCTCGTAGCTCAATTTTTGTCCCCGGCGCAAGCGACCGAAATTTCGATGGGGTCACGGAAATGGGCCAAACTTTGACCCCCATATCTCGGGCCCTAAGTGTCCGATCGACTTGAAATTTGAAACGTGGCCTAACAGGGTTTCGGCCTTCCTCCCCATGCTCTGCAGTCGCCGCTCACCATGGGGTGTCCGACCCTTTTCGCCGTAATGCTAAAACAAAAACTCGCGAATATCTCCGAAACGGTTCGATAGAATGTCGCAAATTTTGGTGTGAAAGGGCTCCCTATTTTTTCCGACAAACCCTCCAAATTTCGTGGTCCTAGCTTCCAGAGTTTTTTTATGGCGAATTTTTGAATGTTTAAAGAATAGGCCAAAAATCGAACGGAAATTCCCTGCAGAAACTCCATTCGCGAATTTTAAAAATCCGAGATATCCAAAATGTTGCTCTCGAAGAGTACATCAATTTAAAAAAAAAGTTTCTCTCTAGGCCCAATAGGACCCGACATTCATAGAGTCAAAGTTCACGAATTTGACACATTTCGGCCGCGAGAATTCCCTATAAGCGTTGCACCGAATTTCAAACCGCTCACACAGCACTTACCATTCGGACACATAAACAATCACCCGCAAGCGTTTTCTCGTAGCTCAATTTTTGACCCCGGCGCAAGCGACCGAAATTTCGATGGGGTCACGTAAATTGGCCAAACATTGACCCCCATATCTCGGGCCCTAATTGTCCGATCGACTTGAAATTTGAAACGTGGCCTAACAAAGTTTCGACCTTCCTCCCCATGCTCCGCAGTCGCCGCTCACCATGGGGGGTCCGACCCTTTTCGCCGTAATGCTAAAACAAAAACTCGCGAATATCTCCGAAACGGTTCGATAGAATGTCGCAAATTTTGGTGTGAAAGGGTTCCCTATTTTTTCCTACAAACCCTCCAAATTTCGTGGTCCTAGCTTCCATAGTTTTTTATGGCGAATTTTTGAATGTTTAAAGAATAGGCCAAAAATCGAACGGAAATACCCTGCAGAAACTCCATTCGCGAATTTTAAAAATCCGAGATAGCCAAAATGTTGCTCTCGAAGAGTACATCTATTTAAAAAAGAAGTTTCTCTCTAGGCCCAATAGGACCCGACGTTCATAGGGTCAAATTTCACGAATTTGACACATTTCGGCCGCGAGAATTCCCTATAAGCGTTGCACCGAATTTCAAACCGCTCACACAGAACTTCCCATTCGGACACATAAACAATCACCCGAAAGCGTTTTCTCGTAGCTCAAATTTAACCCCGGCGCAAGCGACCGAAATTTCGATGGGGTCACGGAAATGGTCACGGAAATGGGCCAAACTTTGACTCCCCAAATCTCGGGCCCTAATTGTCCGATCGACTTGAAATTTGAAACGTGGCCTAACAGGGTTTCGGCCTTCCTCCCCATGCTCCGCAGTCGCCGCTCACCATGGGGGGTCCGACCCTTTTCGCCGTAATGCTAAAACAAAAACTCGCGAATATCTCCGAAACGGTTCGATAGAATGTCGCAAATTTTGGTGTGAAAGGGCTCCCTATTTTTTCCGACAAACCCTCCAAATTTCGTGGTCCTAGCTTCCAGAGTTTTTTTATGGCGAATTTTTGAATGTTTAAAGAATAGGCCAAAAATCGAACGGAAATTCCCTGCAGAAACTCCATTCGCGAATTTTAAAAATCCGAGATAGCCAAAATGTTGCTCTCGAAGAGTACATCAATTTAAAAAAAAAGTTTCTCTCTAGGCCCAATAGGACCCGACATTCATAGAGTCAAAGTTCACGAATTTGACACGTTTCGGCCGCGAGAATTCCCTATAAGCGTTGCACCGAATTTCAAACCGCTCACACAGCACTTACCATTCGGACACATAAACAATCACCCGCAAGCGTTTTCTCGTAGCTCAATTTTTGACCCCGGCGCAAGCGACCGAAATTTCGATGGGGTCACGGAAATGGGCCAAACATTGACCCCCATATCTCGGGCCCTAATTGTCCGATCGACTTGAAATTTGAAACGTGGCCTAACAAAGTTTCGGCCTTCCTCCCCATGCTCCGCAGTCGCCGCTCACCATGGGGGGTCCGACCCTTTTCGCCGTAATGCTAAAACAAAAACTCGCGAATATCTCCGAAACGGTTCGATAGAATGTCGCAAATTTTGGTGTGAAAGGGCTCCCTATGTTTTCCTACAAACCCTCCAAATTTCGTGGTTCTAGCTTCCATAGTTTTTTTATGGCGAATTTTTGAATGTTTAAAGAATAGGCCAAAAATCGAACAGAAATTCCCTGCAGAAACTCCATTCGCGAATTTTAAAAATCCGAGATAGCCAAAATGTTGCTCTCGAAGAGTACATCTATTTCAAAAAACAGTTTCTCTCTAGGCCCAATAGGACCCGACGTTCATAGGGTCAAATTTCACGAATTTGACACATTTCGGCCGCGAGAATTCCCTATAAGCGTTGCACCGAATTTCAAACCGCTCACACAGAACTTCCCATTCGGACACATAAACAATCACCCGCAAGCGTTTTCTCGTAGCTCAATTTTTGACCCCGTCGCAAGCGACCGAAATTTCGATGGGGTCACGGAAATGGGCCAAACTTTGACCCCCCATATCTCGGGCCCTAATTGTCCGATCGACTTGAAATTTGAAACGTGGCCTAACAGGGTTTCGGCCTTCCTCCCCATGCTCTGCAGGTGCCGCTCACCATGGGGGGTCCGACCCTTTTCGCCGTAATGCTAAAACAAAAACTCGCGAATATCTCCGAAACGGTTCGATAGAATGTCGCAAATTTTGGTGTGAAAGGGCTCCCTATTTTTTCCGACTAACCCTCCAAATTTCGTGGTCCTAGCTTCCATAGTTTTTTATGGCGAATTTTTGAATGTTTAAAGAATAGGCCAAAAATCGAACGGAAATACCCTGCAGAAACTCCATTCGCGAATTTTAAAAATCCGAGATAGCCAAAATGTTGCTCTCGAAGAGTACATCTATTTAAAAAAGAAGTTTCTCTCTAGGCCCAATAGGACCCGACGTTCATAGGGTCAAATTTCACGAATTTGACACATTTCGGCCGCGAGAATTCCCTATAAGCGTTGCACCGAATTTCAAACCGCTCACACAGAACTTCCCATTCGGACACATAAACAATCACCCGAAAGCGTTTTCTCGTAGCTCAAATTTAACCCCGGCGCAAGCGACCGAAATTTCGATGGGGTCACGGAAATGGTCACGGAAATGGGCCAAACTTTGACTCCCCAAATCTCGGGCCCTAATTGTCCGATCGACTTGAAATTTGAAACGTGGCCTAACAGGGTTTCGGCCTTCCTCCCCATGCTCCGCAGTCGCCGCTCACCATGGGGGGTCCGACCCTTTTCGCCGTAATGCTAAAACAAAAACCCGCGAATATCTCCGAAACGGTTCGATAGAATGTCGCAAATTTTGGTGTGAAAGGGCTCCCTATGTTTTCCTACAAACCCTCCAAATTTCGTGGTTCTAGCTTCCATAGTTTTTTTATGGCGAATTTTTGAATGTTTAAAGAATAGGCCAAAAATCGAACAGAAATTCCCTGCAGAAACTCCATTCGCGAATTTTAAAAATCCGAGATAGCCAAAATGTTGCTCTCGAAGAGTACATCTATTTCAAAAAACAGTTTCTCTCTAGGCCCAATAGGACCCGACGTTCATAGGGTCAAATTTCACGAATTTGACACATTTCGGCCGCGAGAATTCCCTATAAGCGTTGCACCGAATTTCAAACCGCTCACACAGAACTTCCCATTCGGACACATAAACAATCACCCGCAAGCGTTTTCTCGTAGCTCAATTTTTGACCCCGTCGCAAGCGACCGAAATTTCGATGGGGTCACGGAAATGGGCCAAACTTTGACCCCCCATATCTCGGGCCCTAATTGTCCGATCGACTTGAAATTTGAAACGTGGCCTAACAGGGTTTCGGCCTTCCTCCCCATGCTCTGCAGGTGCCGCTCACCATGGGGGGTCCGACCCTTTTCGCCGTAATGCTAAAACAAAAACTCGCGAATATCTCCGAAACGGTTCGATAGAATGTCGCAAATTTTGGTGTGAAAGGGCTCCCTATTTTTTCCGACTAACCCTCCAAATTTCGTGGTCCTAGCTTCCAGAGTTTTTTTATGGCGAATTTTTGAATGTTTAAAGAATAGGCCAAAAATCGAACGGAAATTCCCTGCAGAAACTCCATTCGCGAATTTTAAAAATCCGAGATATCCAAAATGTTGCTCTCGAAGAGTACATCAATTTAAAAAAAAAGTTTCTCTCTAGGCCCAATAGGACCCGACATTCATAGAGTCAAAGTTCACGAATTTGACACATTTCGGCCGCGAGAATTCCCTATAAGCGTTGCACCGAATTTCAAACCGCTCACACAGCACTTACCATTCGGACACATAAACAATCACCCGCAAGCGTTTTCTCGTAGCTCAATTTTTGACCCCGGCGCAAGCGACCGAAATTTCGATGGGGTCACGGAAATGGGCCAAACATTGACCCCCATATCTCGGGCCCTAATTGTCCGATCGACTTGAAATTTGAAACGTGGCCTACCAGGGTTTCGGCCTTCCTCCCCATGTTCCGCAGTCGCCGCTCACCATGGGGGTCCGACCCTTTTCGCCGTAATGCTAAAACAAAAACTCGCCAATATCTCCGAAACGGTTCGATAGAATGTCGCAAATTTTGGTGTGAAAGGGCTCCCTATTTTTTCCTACAAACCCTCCAAATTTCGTGGTCCTAGCTTCCATAGTTTTTTTATCGCGAATTTTTGAATGTTTAAAGAATAGGCCAAAAATCGAACGGAAATTCCCTGCAGAAACTCCATTCGCGAATTTTAAAAATCCGAGATAGCCAAAATGTTGCTCTCGAAGAGTACATCAATTTAAAAAAAAAGTTTCTCTCTAGGCCCAATAGGACCCGACTTTCACAGGGTCAAATTTCACGAATTTGACACATTTAGGCCGCGAGAATTCCCTATAACCGTTGCACCGAATTTCAAACCGCTCACACAGCACTTCCCATTCGGACACATAAACAATCACCCGCAAGTGTTTTCTCGTAGCTCAATTTTTGTCCCCGGCGCAAGCGACCGAAATTTCGATGGGGTCACGGAAATGGGCCAAACTTTGACCCCCATATCTCGGGCCCTAAGTGTCCGATCGACTTGAAATTTGAAACGTGGCCTAACAGGGTTTCGGCCTTCCTCCCCATGCTCCGCAGTCGCCGCTCACCATGGGGGGTCCGACCCTTTTCGCCGTAATGCTAAAACAAAAACTCGAGAATATCTCCGAAACGGTTCGATAGAATGTCGCAAATTTTGGTGTGAAAGGGCTCCCTATTTTTTGCTACAAACCCTCCAAATTTCGTGGTCCTAGCTTCCATAGTTTTTTTATGGCGAATTTTTGAAGGTTTAAAGAATAGGCCAAAAATCGAACGGAAATTCCCTGCAGAAACTCCATTCGCGAATTTTAAAAATCCGAGATAGCCGAAATGTTGCTCTCGAAGAGTACATCAATTTAAAAAAAAGTTTCTCTCTAGGCCCAATAGGACCCGACTTTCATAGGGTCAAAGTTCACGAATTTGACACATTTCGGCCGCGAGAATTCCCTATAAGCGTTGCACCGAATTTCAAACCGCTCACACAGCACTTCCCATTCAGACACATAAACAATCACCCGCAAGCGTTTTCTCGTAGCTCAATTTTTGACCCCGGCGCAAGCGACCGAAATTTCGATGGGGTCACGGAAATCGGCCAAACATTGACCCCCATATCTCGGGCCCTAATTGTCCGATCGACTTGAAATTTGAAACGTGGCCTAACAAAGTTTCGGCCTTCCTCCCCATGCTCCGCAGTCGCCGCTCACCATGGGGGGTCCGACCCTTTTCGCCGTAATGCTAAAACAAAAACTCGCGAATATCTCCGAAACGGTTCGATAGAATGTCGCAAATTTTGGTGTGAAAGGGCTCCCTATGTTTTCCTACAAACCCTCCAAATTTCGTGGTTCTAGCTTCCATAGTTTTTTTATGGCGAATTTTTGAATGTTTAAAGAATAGGCCAAAAATCGAACAGAAATTCCCTGCAGAAACTCCATTCGCGAATTTTAAAAATCCGAGATAGCCAAAATGTTGCTCTCGAAGAGTACATCTATTTAAAAAAACAGTTTCTCTCTAGGCCCAATAGGACCCGACGTTCATAGGGTCAAATTTCACGAATTTGACACATTTCGGCCGCGAGAATTCCCTATAAGCGTTGCACCGAATTTCAAACCGCTCACACAGAACTTCCCATTCGGACACATAAACAATCACCCGCAAGCGTTTTCTCGTAGCTCAAATTTAACCCCGGCGCAAGCGACCGAAATTTCGATGGGGTCACGGAAATGGGCCAAACTTTGACTCCCCAAATCTCGGGCCCTAATTGTCCGATCGACTTGAAATTTGAAACGTGGCCTACCAGGGTTTCGGCCTTCCTCCCCATGCTCCGCAGTCGCCGCTCACCATGGGGGGTCCGACCCTTTTCGCCGTAATGCTAAAACAAAAACTCGCGAATATCTCCGAAACGGTTCGATAGAATGTCGCAAATTTTGGTGTGAAAGGGCTCCCTATTTTTTCCTACAAACCCTCCAAATTTCGTGGTCCTAGCTTCCATAGTTTTTTTATGGCGAATTTTTGAATGTTTAAAGAATAGGCCAAAAATCGAACGGAAATTCCCTGCAGAAACTGCATTCGCGAATTTTAAAAATCCGAGATAGCCAAAATGTTGCTCTCGAAGAGTACATCTATTTAAAAAAAAAGGTTCTCTCTAGGCCCAACAGGACCCGACTTTCATAGGGTCAAAGTTCACGAATTTGACACATTTCGGCCGCGAGAATTCCCTATAACCGTTGCACCGAATTTCAAACCGCTCACACAGCACTTCCCATTTGGACACATAAACATTCACCCGCAAGCGTTTTCTCGTAGCTCAAATTTAACCCCGGCGCAAGCGACCGAAATTTCGATGGGGTCACGGAAATGGGCCAAACTTTGACTCCCCAAATCTCGAGCCCTAATTGTCCGATCGACTTGAAATTTGAAACGTGGCCTACCAGGGTTTCGGCCTTCCTCCCCATGCTCCGCAGTCGCCGCTCACCATGGGGGGTCCGACCCTTTTCGCCGTAATGCTAAAACAAAAACTCGCGAATATCTCCGAAACGGTTCGATAGAATGTCGCAAATTTTGGTGTGAAAGGGCTCCCTATTTTTTCCTACAAACCCTCCAAATTTCGTGGTCCTAGCTTCCATAGTTTTTTTATGGCGAATTTTTGAATGTTTAAAGAATAGGCCAAAAATCGAACGGAAATTCCCTGCAGAAACTGCATTCGCGAATTTTAAAAATCCGAGATAGCCAAAATGTTGCTCTCGAAGAGTACATCTATTTAAAAAAAAAGGTTCTCTCTAGGCCCAACAGGACCCGACTTTCATAGGGTCAAAGTTCACGAATTTGACACATTTCGGCCGCGAGAATTCCCTATAACCGTTGCACCGAATTTCAGACCGCTCACACAGCACTTCCCATTCGGACACATAAACATTCACCCGCAAGTGTTTTCTCGTAGCTCAATTTTTGTCCCCGGCGCAAGCGACCGAAATTTCGATGGGGTCACGGAAATGGTCCAAACTTTGACCCCCATATCTCGGGCCCTAAGTGTCCGATCGACTTGAAATTTGAAACGTGGCCTAACAGGGTTTCGGCCTTCCTCCCCATGCTCTGCAGTCGCCGCTCACCATGGGGGGTCCGACCCTTTTCGCCGTAATGCTAAAACAAAAACTCGCGAATATCTCCGAAACGGTTCGATAGAATGTCGCAAATTTTGGTGTGAAAGGGCTCCCTATTTTTTCCGACAAACCCTCCAAATTTCGTGGTCCTAGCTTCCAGAGTTTTTTTATGGCGAATTTTTGAATGTTTAAAGAATAGGCCAAAAATCGAACGGAAATTCCCTGCAGAAACTCCATTCGCGAATTTTAAAAATCCGAGATATCCAAAATGTTGCTCTCGAAGAGTACATCAATTTAAAAAAAAAGTTTCTCTCTAGGCCCAATAGGACCCGACATTCATAGAGTCAAAGTTCAGGAATTTGACACATTTCGGCCGCGAGAATTCCCTATAAGCGTTGCACCGAATTTCAAACCGCTCACACAGCACTTACCATTCGGACACATAAACAATCACCCGCAAGCGTTTTCTCGTAGCTCAATTTTTGACCCCGTCGCAAGCGACCGAAATTTCGATGGGGTCACGGAAATGGGCCAAACTTTGACCCCCCATATCTCGGGCCCTAATTGTCCGATCGACTTGAAATTTGAAACGTGGCCTAACAGGGTCTCGGCCTTCCTCCCCATGCTCCGCAGTCGCCGCTCACCATGGGGGGTCCGACCCTTTTCGCCGTAATGCTAAAACAAAAACTCGCGAATATCTCCGAAACGGTTCGATAGAATGTCGCAAATTTTGGTGTGAAAGGGCTCCCTATTTTTTCCGACAAACCCTCCAAATTTCGTGGTCCTAGCTTCCAGAGTTTTTTTATGGCGAATTTTTGAATGTTTAAAGAATAGGCCAAAAATCGAACGGAAATTCCCTGCAGAAACTCCATTCGCGAATTTTAAAAATCCGAGATATCCAAAATGTTGCTCTCGAAGAGTACATCAATTTAAAAAAAAAGTTTCTCTCTAGGCCCAATAGGACCCGACATTCATAGAGTCAAAGTTCAGGAATTTGACACATTTCGGCCGCGAGAATTCCCTATAAGCGTTGCACCGAATTTCAAACCGCTCACACAGCACTTACCATTCGGACACATAAACAATCACCCGCAAGCGTTTTCTCGTAGCTCAATTTTTGACCCCGGCGCAAGCGACCGAAATTTCGATGGGGTCACGGAAATGGGCCAAACATTGACCCCCATATCTCGGGCCCTAATTGTCCGATCGACTTGAAATTTGTAACGTGGCCTAACAAAGTTTCGACCTTCCTCCCCATGCTCCGCAGTCGCCGCTCACCATGGGGGGTCCGACCCTTTTCGCCGTAATGCTAAAACAAAAACTCGCGAATATCTCCGAAACGGTTCGATAGAATGTCGCAAATTTTGGTGTGAAAGGGCTCCCTATTTTTTCCTACAAACCCTCCAAATTTCGTGGTCCTAGCTTCCATAGTTTTTTATGGCGAATTTTTGAATGTTTAAAGAATAGGCCAAAAATCGAACGGAAATACCCTGCAGAAACTCCATTCGCGAATTTTAAAAATCCGAGATAGCCAAAATGTTGCTCTCGAAGAGTACATCTATTTAAAAAAGAAGTTTCTCTCTAGGCCCAATAGGACCCGACGTTCATAGGGTCAAATTTCACGAATTTGACACATTTCGGCCGCGAGAATTCCCTATAAGCGTTGCACCGAATTTCAAACCGCTCACACAGAACTTCCCATTCGGACACATAAACAATCACCCGAAAGCGTTTTCTCGTAGCTCAAATTTAACCCCGGCGCAAGCGACCGAAATTTCGATGGGGTCACGGAAATGGTCACGGAAATGGGCCAAACTTTGACTTCCCAAATCTCGGGCCCTAATTGTCCGATCGACTTGAAATTTGAAACGTGGCCTACCAGGGTTTCGGCCTTCCTCCCCATGTTCCGCAGTCGCCGCTCACCATGGGGGTCCGACCCTTTTCGCCGTAATGCTAAAACAAAAACTCGCCAATATCTCCGAAACGGTTCGATAGAATGTCGCAAATTTTGGTGTGAAAGGGCTCCCTATTTTTTCCTACAAACCCTCCAAATTTCGTGGTCCTAGCTTCCATAGTTTTTTTATCGCGAATTTTTGAATGTTTAAAGAATAGGCCAAAAATCGAACGGAAATTCCCTGCAGAAACTCCATTCGCGAATTTTAAAAATCCGAGATAGCCAAAATGTTGCTCTCGAAGAGTACATCAATTTAAAAAAAAAGTTTCTCTCTAGGCCCAATAGGACCCGACTTTCACAGGGTCAAATTTCACGAATTTGACACATTTAGGCCGCGAGAATTCCCTATAACCGTTGCACCGAATTTCAAACCGCTCACACAGCACTTCTCATTCGGACACATAAACAATCACCCGCAAGTGTTTTCTCGTAGCTCAATTTTTGTCCCCGGCGCAAGCGACCGAAATTTCGATGGGGTCACGGAAATGGGCCAAACTTTGACCCCCATATCTCGGGCCCTAAGTGTCCGATCGACTTGAAATTTGAAACATGGCCTAACAGGGTTTCGGCCTTCCTCCCCATGCTCCGCAGTCGCCGCTCACCATGGGGGGTCCGACCCTTTTCGCCGTAATGCTAAAACAAAAACTCGAGAATATCTCCGAAACGGTTCGATAGAATGTCGCAAATTTTGGTGTGAAAGGGCTCCCTATTTTTTGCTACAAACCCTCCAAATTTCGTGGTCCTAGCTTCCATAGTTTTTTTATGGCGAATTTTTGAAGGTTTAAAGAATAGGCCAAAAATCGAACGGAAATTCCCTGCAGAAACTCCATTCGCGAATTTTAAAAATCCGAGATAGCCGAAATGTTGCTCTCGAAGAGTACATCAATTTAAAAAAAAGTTTCTCTCTAGGCCCAATAGGACCCGACTTTCATAGGGTCAAAGTTCACGAATTTGACACATTTAGGCCGCGAGAATTCCCTATAAGCGTTGCACCGAATTTCAAACCGCTCACACAGCACTTCCCATTCAGACACATAAACAATCACCCGCAAGCGTTTTCTCGTAGCTCAATTTTTGACCCCGGCGCAAGCGACCGAAATTTCGATGGGGTCACGGAAATGGGCCAAACTTTGACCCCCATATCTCGGGCCCTAATTGTCCGATCGACTTGAAATTTGAAACGTGGTCTAACAGGGTTTCGGCCTTCCTCCCCATGCTCCGCAGTCGCCGCCCACCATGGGGGGTCCGACCCTTTTCGCCGTAATGCTAAAACAAAAACTCGCGAATATCTCCGAAACGGTTCGATAGAATGTCGCAAATTTTGGTGTGAAAGGGCTCCCTATTTTTTCCTACAAACCCTCCAAATTTCGTGGTCCTAGCTTCCATAGTTTTTTTATGGCGAATTTTTGAAGGTTTAATGAATAGGCCAAAAATCGAACGGAAACTCCCTGCAGAAACTCCATTCGCGAATTTTAAAAATCCGAGATAGCCAAAATGTTGCTCTCGAAGAGTACATCTATTTAAAAAAAAAGTTTCTCTCTAGGCCCAATAGGACCCGACTTTCATAGAGTCAAAGTTCACGAATTTGACACATTTCGGCCGCGAGAATTCCCTATAAGCGTTGCACCGAATTTCAAACCGCTCACACAGCACTTCCCATTCGGACACATAAACAATCACCCGCAAGCGTTTTCTCGTAGCTCAATTTTTGACCCCGTCGCAAGCGACCGAAATTTCGATGGGGTCACGGAAATGGGCCAAACTTTGACCCCCCATATCTCGGGCCCTAATTGTCCGATCGACTTGAAATTTGAAACGTGGCCTAACAGGGTTTCGGCCTTCCTCCCCATGCTCCGCAGTCGCCGCTCACCATGGGGGGTCCGACCCTTTTCGCCGTAATGCTAAAACAAAAACTCGCGAATATCTCCGAAACGGTTCGATAGAATGTCGCAAATTTTGGTGTGAAAGGGCTCCCTATTTTTTCCGACAAACCCTCCAAATTTCGTGGTCCTAGCTTCCAGAGTTTTTTTATGGCGAATTTTTGAAGGTTTAAAGAATAGGCCAAAAATCGAACGGAAATTCCCTGCAGAAACTCCATTCGCTAATTTTAAAAATCCGAGATAGCCAAAATGTTGCTCTCGAAGAGTACATCAATTTAAAAAAAAAGTTTCTCTCTAGGCCCAATAGGACCCGACATTCATAGAGTCAAAGTTCACGAATTTGACACGTTTCGGCCGCGAGAATTCCCTATAAGCGTTGCACCGAATTTCAAACCGCTCACACAGCACTTACCATTCGGACACATAAACAATCACCCGCAAGCGTTTTCTCGTAGCTCAATTTTTGACCCCGGCGCAAGCGACCGAAATTTCGATGGGGTCACGGAAATGGGCCAAACATTGACCCCCATATCTCGGGCCCTAATTGTCCGATCGACTTGAAATTTGAAACGTGGCCTAACAAAGTTTCGGCCTTCCTCCCCATGCTCCGCAGTCGCCGCTCACCATGGGGGGTCCGACCCTTTTCGCCGTAATGCTAAAACAAAAACTCGCGAATATCTCCGAAACGGTTCGATAGAATGTCGCAAATTTTGGTGTGAAAGGGCTCCCTATGTTTTCCTACAAACCCTCCAAATTTCGTGGTTCTAGCTTCCATAGTTTTTTTATGGCGAATTTTTGAATGTTTAAAGAATAGGCCAAAAATCGAACAGAAATTCCCTGCAGAAACTCCATTCGCGAATTTTAAAAATCCGAGATAGCCAAAATGTTGCTCTCGAAGAGTACATCTATTTAAAAAAACAGTTTCTCTCTAGGCCCAATAGGACCCGACGTTCATAGGGTCAAATTTCACGAATTTGACACATTTCGGCCGCGAGAATTCCCTATAAGCGTTGCACCGAATTTCAAACCGCTCACACAGAACTTCCCATTCGGACACATAAACAATCACCCGCAAGCGTTTTCTCGTAGCTCAAATTTAACCCCGGCGCAAGCGACCGAAATTTCGATGGGGTCACGGAAATGGGCCAAACTTTGACTCCCCAAATCTCGGGCCCTAATTGTCCGATCGACTTGAAATTTGAAACGTGGCCTACCAGGGTTTCGGCCTTCCTCCCCATGCTCCGCAGTCGCCGCTCACCATGGGGGGTCCGACCCTTTTCGCCGTAATGCTAAAACAAAAACTCGCGAATATCTCCGAAACGGTTCGATAGAATGTCGCAAATTTTGGTGTGAAAGGGCTCCCTATTTTTTCCTACAAACCCTCCAAATTTCGTGGTCATAGCTTCCATAGTTTTTTTATGGCGAATTTTTGAATGTTTAAAGAATAGGCCAAAAATCGAACGGAAATTCCCTGCAGAAACTGCATTCGCGAATTTTAAAAATCCGAGATAGCCAAAATGTTGCTCTCGAAGAGTACATCTATTTAAAAAAAAAGGTTCTCTCTAGGCCCAACAGGACCCGACTTTCATAGGGTCAAAGTTCACGAATTTGACACATTTCGGCCGCGAGAATTCCCTATAACCGTTGCACCGAATTTCAAACCGCTCACACAGCACTTCCCATTCGGACACATAAACATTCACCCGCAAGCGTTTTCTCGTAGCTCAAATTTAACCCCGGCGCAAGCGACCGAAATTTCGATGGGGTCACGGAAATGGGCCAAACTTTGACTCCCCAAATCTCGGGCCCTAATTGTCCGATCGACTTGAAATTTGAAACGTGGCCTACCAGGGTTTCGGCCTTCCTCCCCATGCTCCGCAGTCGCCGCTCACCATGGGGGGTCCGACCCTTTTCGCCGTAATGCTAAAACAAAAACTCGCGAATATCTCCGAAACGGTTCGATAGAATGTCGCAAATTTTGGTGTGAAAGGGCTCCCTATTTTTTCCTACAAACCCTCCAAATTTCGTGGTCCTAGCTTCCATAGTTTTTTTATGGCGAATTTTTTAATGTTTATAGAATAAGCCAAAAATCGAACGGAAATTCCCTGCAGAAACTCCATTCGCGAATTTTAAAAATCCGAGATAGCCAAAATGTTGCTCTCGAAGAGTACATCTATTTAAAAAAAAAGTTTCTCTCTAGGCCCAATAGGACCCGACTTTGATAGGGTGAAAGTTCACGAATTTGACACATATCGGCCGCGAGAATTGCCTATAAGCGTTGCACCGAATTTCAAACCGCTCACACAGCACTTCCCATTCGGACACATAAACAATCACCCGCAAGCGTTTTCTCGTAGCTCAATTTTTGACCCCGGCGCAAGCGACCGAAATTTCGATGGGGTCACGGAAATGGCCAAACTTTGACCCCCATATCTCGGGCCCTAATTGTCCGATCGACTTGAAATTTGAAACGTGTCCTAACAGGGTTTCGGCCTTCCTCCCCATGCTCCGCAGTCGCCGCTCACCATGGGGGGTCCGACCCTTTTCGCCGTAATGCTAAAACAGAAACTCGCGAATATCTCCGAAACGGTTCGATAGAATGTCGCAAATTTTGGCGTGAAAGGGCTCCCTATCTTTTGCTACAAACCCTCCAAATTTCGTGGTCCTAGCTTCCATAGTTTTTTTATGGCGAATTTTTGAAGGTTTAAAGAATAGGCCAAAAATCGAACGGAAATTCCCTGCAGAAACTCCATTCGCGAATTTTAAAAATCCGAGATAGCCAAAATGTTGCTCTCGAAGAGTACATCTATTTAAAAAAAAGTTTCTCTCTAGGCCCAATAGGACCCGACTTTCATAGGGTCAAAGTTCACGAATTTGACACATTTCGGCCGTGAGAATTCCCTATAAGCGTTGCACCGAATTTCAAACCGATCACACAGCACTTCCCATTCGGACACATAAACAATCACCCGCAAGCGTTTTCTCGTAGCTCAATTTTTGACACCGTCGCAAGCGACCGAAATTTCAATGGGGTCACGGAAATGGGCCATACTTTGACCCCCCATATCTCGGGCCCTAATTGTCCGATCGACTTGAAATTTGAAACGTGGCCTAACAGGGTTTCGGCCTTCCTCCCCATGCTCCGCAGTCGCCGCTCACCATGGGGAGTCCGACCCTTTTCGCCGTAATGCTAAAACAAAAACTCGCGAATATCTCCGAAACGGTTCGATAGAATGTCGCAAATTTTGGTGTGAAAGGGCTCCCTATTTTTTCCGACAAACCCTCCAAATTTCGTGGTCCTAGCTTCCAGAGTTTTTTTATGGCGAATTTTTGAATGTTTAAAGAATAGGCCAAAAATCGAACGGAAATTCCCTACAGAAACTCCATTCGCGAATTTTAAAAATCCGAGATAGCCAAAATGTTGCTCTCGAAGAGTACATCAATTTAAAAAAAAGTTTCTCTCTAGGCCCAATAGGACCCGACATTCATAGAGTCAAAGTTCACGAATTTGACACATTTCGGCCGCGAGAATTCCCTATAAGCGTTGCACCGAATTTCAAACCGCTCACACAGCACTTCCCATTCGGACACATAAACAATCACCCGCAAGCGTTTTCTCGTAGCTCAATTTTTGACCCCGTCGCAAGCGACCGAAATTTCGATGGGGTCACGGAAATGGGCCAAACTTTGACCCCCCATATCTCGGGCCCTAATTGTCCGATCGACTTGAAATTTGAAACGTGGCCTAACAGGGTTTCGGCCTTCCTCCCCATGCTCCGCAGTCGCCGCTCACCATGGGGGGTCCGACCTGTTTCGCCGTAATGCTAAAACAAAAACTCGCGAATATCTCCGAAACCGTTCGATAGAAGGTCGCAAATTTTGGTGTGAAAGGGCTCCCTATTTTTTCCTACAAACCCTCCAAATTTCGTGGTCCTAGCTTCCAAAGTTTTTTTATGGCGAATTTTTGAATGTTTATAGAATAAGCAAAAAATCGAACGGAAATTCCCTGCAGAAACTCCATTCGCGAATTTTAAAAATCCGAGATAGCCAAAATGTTGCTCTCGAAGAGTATATGTATTTAAAAAAAAAGTTTCTCTCTAGGCCCAATAGGACCCGACTTTCATAGGGTCAAAGTTCACGAATTTGACACAATTCGGCCGCGAGAATTGCCTATAAGCGTTGCACCGAATTTCAAACCGCTCACACAGCACTTCCCATTCGGACACATAAACAATCACCCGCAAGCGTTTTCTCGTAGCTCAATTTTTGACCCCGGCGCAAGCGACCGAAATTTCGATGGGGTCACGGAAATGGGCCAAACTTTGACCCCCATATCTCGGGCCCTCATTGTCCGATCGACTTGAAATTTGAAACGTGGCCTAACAGGGTTTCGGCCTTCCTCCCCATGCTCCGCAGTCGCCGCTCACCATGGGGGGTCCGACCCTTTTCGCCGTAATGCTAAAACAAAAACTCGCGAATATCTCCGAAACGGTTCGATAGAAGGTCGCAAATTTTGGTGTGAAAGGGCTCCCTATTTTTTCCTACAAACCCTCCAAATTTCGTGTTCCTAGCTTCCATAGTTTTTTTATGGCGAATTTTTGAAGGTTTAATGAATAGGCCAAAAATCGAACGGAAATTCCCTGCAGAAACTCCATTCGCGAATTTTAAAAATCCGAGATAGCCAAAATGTTGCTCTCGAAGAGTATATGTATTTAAAAAAAAAGTTTCTCTCTAGGCCCAATAGGACCCGACTTTCATAGGGTCAAAGTTCACGAATTTGACACATTTCGGCCGCGAGAATTCCCTATAAACGTTGCACCGAATTTCAAACCGCTCACACAGAACTTCCCATTCGGACACATAAACAATCACCCGCAAGCGTTTTCTCGTAGCTCAATTTTTTACCCCGGCGCAAGCGACCGAAATTTCGATGGGGTCACGGAAATGGGCCAAACTTTGACTCCCCATATCTCGGGCCCTAATTGTCCGATCGACTTGAAATTTGAAACGTGGCCTACCAGGGTTTCGGCCTTCCTCCCCATGCTCCGCAGTCGCCGCTCACCATGGGGTGTCCGACCCTTTTCGCCGTAATGCTAAAACAAAAACTCGCGAATATCTCCGAAACCGTTCGATAGAATGTCGCAAATTTTGGTGTGAAAGGGCTCCCTATTTTTTCCTACAAACCCTCCAAATTTCGTGGTCCTAGCTTCCAAAGTTTTTTTATGGCGAATTTTTGAATGTTTATAGAATAAGCCAAAAATCGAACGGAAATTCCCTGCAGAAACTCCATTCGCGAATTTTAAAAATCCGAGATAGCCAAAATGTTGCTCTCGAAGAGTATATGTATTTAAAAAAAAAGTTTCTCTCTAGGCCCAATAGGACCCGACTTTCATAGGGTCAAAGTTCACGAATTTGACACATTTCGGCCGCGAGAATTGCCTATAAGCGTTGCACCGAATTTCAAACCGCTCACACAGCACTTCCCATTCGGACACATAAACAATCACCCGCAAGCGTTTTCTCGTAGCTCAATTTTTGACCCCGGCGCAAGCGACCGAAATTTCGATGGGGTCACGGAAATGGGCCAAACTTTGACCCCCATATCTCGGGCCCTAATTGTCCGATCGACTTGAAATTTGAAACGTGGCCTAACAGGGTTTCGGCCTTCCTCCCCATGCTCCGCAGTCGCCGCTCACCATGGGGGGTCCGACCCTTTTCGCCGTAATGCTAAAACAAAAACTCGCGAATATCTCCGAAACGGTTCGATAGAAGGTCGCAAATTTTGGTGTGAAAGGGCTCCCTATTTTTTCCTACAAACCCTCCAAATTTCGTGTTCCTAGCTTCCATAGTTTTTTTATGGCGAATTTTTGAAGGTTTAATGAATAGGCCAAAAATCGAACGGAAATTCCCTGCAGAAACTCCATTCGCGAATTTTAAAAATCCGAGATAGCCAAAATGTTGCTCTCGAAGAGTACATCTATTTAAAAAAAAAGTTTCTCTCTAGGCCTAATAGGACCCGACTTTCATAGGGTCAAAGTTCACGAATTTGACACATTTCGGCCGCGAGAATTCCCTATAACCGTTGCACCGAATTTCAAACCGCTCACACAGCACTTCCCATTCGGACACATAAACAATCACCCGCAAGCGTTTTCTCGTAGCTCAATTTTTGACCCCGTCGCAAGCGACCGAAATTTCGATGGGCTCACGGAAATGGGCCAAACTTTGACCCCCCATATCTCGGGCCCTAATTGTCCGATCGACTTGAAATTTGAAACGTGGCCTAACAGGGTTTCGGCCTTCCTCCCCATGCTCCGCAGTCGCCGCTCACCATGGGGGGTCCCACCCTTTTCGCCGTAATGCTAAAACAGAAACTCGCGAATATCTCTGAAACGGTTCGATAGAATGTCGCAAATTTTGGTGTGAAAGGGCTCCTTATTTTTTGCTACAAACCCTCCAAATTTCGTGGTCCTAGCTTCCATAGTTTTTTTATGGCGAATTTTTGAAGGTTTAAAGAATAGGCCAAAAATCGAACGGAAATTCCCTGCAGAAACTCCATTCGCGAATTTTAAAAATCCGAGATAGCCAAAATGTTGCTCTCGAAGAGTACATCTATTTAAAAAAAAGTTTCTCTCTAGGCCCAATAGGACCCGACTTTCATAGCGTCAAAGTTCACGAATTTGACACATTTCGGCCGCGAGAATTCCCTATAACCGTTGCACCGAATTTCAAACCGCTCACACAGCACTTCCCATTCGGACACATAAACAATCACCCGCAAGCGTTTTCTCGTAGCTCAATTTTTGACACCGTCGCAAGCGACCGAAATTTCAATGGGGTCACGGAAATGGGCCATACTTTGACCCCCCATATCTCGGGCCCTAATTGTCCGATCGACTTGAAATTTGGAAAGTGGCCTAACAGGGTTTCGGCCTTCCTCCCCATGCTCCGCAGTCGCCGCTCACCATGGGGGGTCCGACGCTTTTCGCCGTAATGCTAAAACAAAAACTCGCGAATATCTCCGAAACGGTTCGATAGAATGACGCAAATTTTGGTGTGATACGGCTCCCTATTTTTTCCGACAAACCCTCCAAATTTCGTGGTCCTAGCTTCCAGAGTTTTTTTATGGCGAATTTTTGAATGTTTAAAGAATAGGCCAAAAATCGAACGGAAATTCCCTGCAGAAACTCCATTCGCGAATTTTAAAAATCCGAGATAGCCAAAATGTTGCTCTCGAAGAGTACATCAATTTAAAAAAAAGTTTCTCTCTAGGCCCAATAGGACCCGACATTCATAGAGTCAAAGTTCACGAATTTGACACATTTCGGCCGCTAGAATTCCCTATAAGCGTTGCACCGAATTTCAAACCGCTCACACAGCACTTCCCATTCGGACACATAAACAATCACCCGCAAGCGTTTTCTCGTAGCTCAAATGTTGACCCCGTCGCAAGCGACAGAAATTTCGATGGGGTCACGGAAATGGGCCAAACTTTGACCCCCCATATCTCGGGCCCTAATTGTCCGATCGACTTGAAATTTGAAACGTGGCCTAACAGGGTTTCGGCCTTCCTCCCCATGCTCTGCAGTCGCCGCTCACCATGGGGGGGTCCGACCCGTTTCGCCGTAATGCTAAAACAAAAACTCGCGAATATCTCCGAAACGGTTCGATAGAATGTCGCAAATTTTGGTGTGAAAGGGCTCAATATTTTTGCCGACAAACCCTCCAAATTTCGTGGTCCTAGCTTCCATAGATTTTTTATGGCGAATTTTTGAATGTTTAAAGAATAGGCCAAAAATCGAACGGAAATTCCCTGCAGAAACTCCATTCGCGAATTTTAAAAATCCGAGATAGCCAAAATGTTTCTCTCGAAGAGCACATCAATTTAAAAAAAAGTTTCTCTCTAGGCCCAATAGGACCCGACTTTCATAGGGTCAAAGTTCACGAATTTGACACATTTCGGCCGCGAGAATTCCCTATAAACGTTGCACCGAATTTCAAACCGCTCACACAGAACTTCCCATTCGGACACATAAACAATCACCCGCAAGCGTTTTCTCGTAGCTCAAATTTGACCCCGGCGCAAGCGACCGAAATTTCGATGGGGTCACGGAAATGGCCAAACTTTGACCCCCATATCTCGGGCCCTAATTGTCCGATCGACTTGAAATTTGAAACGTGTCCTAACAGGGTTTCGGCCTTCCTCCCCATGCTCCGCAGTCGCCGCTCACCATGGGGGGTCCGACCCTTTTCGCCGTAATTCTAAACAAAATTCTCGCGAATATCTCCGAAACGGTTCGATAGAATGTCGCAAATTTTGGTGTGAAAGGGCTCCCTATTTTTTCCTACAAACCCTCCAAATTTCGTGGTCCTAGCTTCCATAGTTTTTTTATGGCGAATTTTGGAAGGTTTAATGAATAGGCCAAAAATCGAACGGAAATTCCCTGCAGAAACTCCATTCGCGAATTTTAAAAATCCGAGATAGCCAAAATGTTGCTCTCCAAGAGTACATCTATTTAAAAAAAAAGTTTCTCTCTAGGCCCAATAGGACCCGAATTTCATAGGATCAAAGTTCACGAATTTGACACATTTCGGCCGCGAGAATTCCCTATAAGTGTTGCACCGAATTTCAAACCGCTCACACAGCACTTCCCATTCGGACACATAAACAATCACCCGCAAGCGTTTTCTCGTAGCTCAATTTTTGACCCCGTCGCAAGCGACCGAAATTTCGATGAGGTCACGGAAATGGGCCAAACTTTGACCCCCCATATCTCGGGCCCTAATTGTCCGATCGACTTGAAATTTGAAACGTGGCCTAACAGCGTTTCGGCCTTCCTCCCCATGCTCCGCAGTCGCCGCTCACCATGGGGGGTCCGACCTGTTTCGCCGTAATGCTAAAACAAAAACTCGCGAATATCTCCGAAACGGTTCGATAGAATGTCGCAAATTTTGGTGTGAAAAGGCTCAATATTTTTTCCGACAAATCCTCCAAATTTCGTGGTCCTAGCTTCCATAGTTTTTTTATGGCGAATTTTTGAATGTTTAAAGAATAGGCCAAAAATCGAACAAAAATTCCCTACAGAAACTCCATTCGCGAATTTTAAAAATCCGAGATAGCCAAAATGTTACTCTCGAAGAGTACATCAATTTAAAAAATAGTTTCTCTCTAGGCCCAATAGGACCCGACTTTCATAGGGTCAAAGTTCACGAATTTGACACATTTCGGCCGCGAGAATTCCCTATAAGCGTTGCACCGAATTTCAAACCGCTCACACAGAACTTCCCATTCGGACACATAAACAATCACCCGCAAGCGTTTCGTCGTAGCTCAATTTTTTACCCCGGCGCAAGCGACCGAAATTTCGATGGGGTCACGGAAATGGTCACGGAAATGGGCCAAACTTTGACTCCCCATATCTCGGGCCCTAATTGTCCGATCGACTTGAAATTTGAAACGTGGCCTACCAGGGTTTCGGCCTTCCTCCCCATGCTCCGCAGTCGCCGCTCACCATGGGGTGTCCGACCCTTTTCGCCGTAATGCTAAAACAAAAACTCGCGAATATCTCCGAAACCGTTCGATAGAATGTCGCAAATTTTGGTGTGAAAGGGCTCCCTATTTTTTCCTACAAACCCTCCAAATTTCGTGTTCCTAGCTTCCATAGTTTTTTTATGGCGAATTTTTGAATGTTTATAGAATAAGCCAAAAATCGAACGGAAATTCCCTGCAGAAACTCCATTCGCGAATTTTAAAAATCCGAGATAGCCAAAATGTTGCTCTCGAAGAGTATATGTATTTAAAAAAAAGTTTCTCTCTAGGCCCAATAGGACCCGACTTTCATAGGGTCAAAGTTCACGAATTTGACACATTTCGGCCGCGAGAATTGCCTATAAGCGTTGCACCGAATTTCAAACCGCTCACACAGCACTTCCCATTTGGACACATAAACAATCACCCGCAAGCGTTTTCTCGTAGCTCAATTTTTGACCCCGGCGCAAGCGACCGAAATTTCGATGGGGTCACGGAAATGGGCCAAACTTTGACCCCCATATCTCGGGCCCTAATTGTCCGATCGACTTGAAATTTGAAACGTGGCCTAACAGGGTTTCGGCCTTCCTCCCCATGCTCCGCAGTCGCCGCTCACCATGGGGGGTCCGACCCTTTTTGCCGTAATGCTAAAACAAAAACTCGCGAATATCTCCGAAACGGTTCGATAGAATGTCGCAAATTTTGGTGTGAAAGGGCTCCCTATTTTTTCCTACAAACCCTCCAAATTTCGTGGTACTAGCTTCCATAGTTTTTTTATGGCGAATTTTTGAATGTTTAATGAATAGGCCAAAAATCGAACGGAAATTCCCTGCAGAAACTCCATTCGCGAATTTTAAAAATCCGAGATAGCCAAAATGTTGCTCTCGAAGAGTACATCAATTTTTAAAAAAAGGTTTCTCTCTAAACCCAATAGGACCCGACTTTCATAGGATCAAAGTTCACGAATTTGACACATTTCGGCCGCGAGAATTCCCTATAAGCGTTGCACCGAATTTCAAACCGCTCACACAGCACTTCCCATTCGGACACACAAACAATCACCCGCAAGTGTTGTCTCGTAGCTCAATTTTTGACCCCGGCGCAAGCGACCGAAATTTCGATGGGGTCATGGAAATGGTCACGGAAATGGGCCAAACTTTGACCCCCCCATATCTCGGGCCCTAATTGTCCGATCGACTTGAAATTTGAAACGTGGCCTAACAGGGTTTTGGCCTTCCTCCCCATGCTCCGCAGTCGCCGCTCACCATGGGGGGTCCGACCCTTTTCGCCGTAATGCTAAAACAAAAAGTCGCGAATATCTCCGAAACGGTTCGATAGAATGTCGCAAATTTTGGTGTGAAAGGGCTCCCTATTGTTTCCTATAAACCCTCCAAATTTCGTGGTCCTAGCTTCCATAGTTTTTTTATGGCGAATTTTTTAATGTTTAAAGAATAGGCCAAAAATCGAACGGAAATTCCCTGCAGAAACTCCATTCGCGAATTTTAAAAATCCGAGATAGCCAAAATGTTGCTCTCGAAGAGTACATCTATTTAAAAAAAAAGTTTCTCTCTAGGCCCAATAGGAACCGACTTTCATAGGGTCAAAGTTCACGAATTTGACACATTTCGGCCGCGAGAATTCCCTATAACCGTTGCACCGAATTTCAAACCGCTCACACAGCACTTCCCATTCGGACACATAAACAATCACCCGCAAGCGTTTTCTCGTAGCTCAATTTTTGACCCCGTCGCAAGCGACCGAAATTTCGATGGTGTCACGGAAATGGGCCAAACTTTGACCCCCCATATCTCGGGCCCTAATTGTCCGATCGACTTGAAATTTGAAACGTGGCCTAACAGGGTTTCGGCCTTCCTCCCCATGCTCCGCAGTCGCCGCTCACCATGGGGGGTCCGACCCTTTTCGCCGTAATGCTAAAACAAAAACTCGCGAATATCTCCGAAACGGTTCGATAGAATGACGCAAATTTTGGTGTGATACGGCTCCCTATTTTTTCCGACAAACCCTCCAAATTTCGTGGTCCTAGCTTCCAGAGTTTTTTTATGGCGAATTTTTGAATGTTTAAAGAATAGGCCAAAAATCGAACGGAAATTCCCTGCAGAAACTCCATTCGCGAATTTTAAAAATCCGAGATAGCCAAAATGTTGCTCTCGAAGAGTACATCAATTTAAAAAAAAAGTTTCTCTCTAGGCCCAATAGGACCCGACATTCATAGAGTCAAAGTTCACGAATTTGACACAATTCGGCCGCTAGAATTCCCTATAAGCGTTGCACCGAATTTCAAACCGCTCACACAGCACTTCCCATTCGGACACATAAACAATCACCCGCAAGCGTTTTCTCGTAGCTCAATTTTTGACCCCGTCGCAAGCGACAGAAATTTCGATGGGGTCACGGAAATGGGCCAAACTTTGACCCCCCATATATCGGGCCCTAATTGTCCGATCGACTTGAAATTTGAAACGTGGCCTAACAGGGTTTCGGCCTTCCTCCCCATGCTCTGCAGTCGCCGCTCACCATGGGGGGGTCCGACCCGTTTCTCCGTAATGCTAAAACAAAAACTCGCGAATATCTCCGAAACGGTTCGATAGAATGTCGCAAATTTTGGTGTGAAAGGGCTCAATATTTTTGCCGACAAACCCTCCAAATTTCGTGGTCCTAGCTTCCATAGATTTTTTATGGCGAATTTTTGAATGTTTAAAGAGTAGGCCAAAAATCGAACGGAAATTCCCTGCAGAAACTCCATTCGCGAATTTTAAAAATCCGAGATAGCCAAAATGTTGCTCTCGAAGAGCACATCAATTTAAAAAAAAGTTTCTCTCTAGGCCCAATAGGACCCGACTTTCATAGGGTCAAAGTTCACGAATTTGACACATTTCGGCCGCGAGAATTCCCTATAAACGTTGCACCGAATTTCAAACCGCTCACACAGAACTTCCCATTCGGACACATAAACAATCACCCGCAAGCGTTTTCTCGTAGCTCAATTTTTTACCCCGGCGCAAGCGACCGAAATTTCGATGGGGTCACGGAAATGGTCACGGAAATGGGCCAAACTTTGACTCCCCATATCTCGGGCCCTAATTGTCCGATCGACTTGAAATTTGAAACGTGGCCTACCAGGGTTTCGGCCTTCCTCCCCATGCTCCGCAGTCGCCGCTCACCATGGGGTGTCCGACCCTTTTCGCCGTAATGCTAAAACAAAAACTCGCGAATATCTCCGAAACCGTTCGATAGAATGTCGCAAATTTTGGTGTGAAAGGGCTCCCTATTTTTTCCTACAAACACTCCAAATTTCGTGGTCCTAGCTTCCATAGTTTTTTTATGGCGAATTTTTTAATGTTTATAGAATAAGCCAAAAATCGAACGGAAATTCCCTGCAGAAACTCCATTCGCGAATTTTAAAAATCCGAGATAGCCAAAATGTTGCTCTCGAAGAGTATATGTATTTAAAAAAAAAGTTTCTCTCTAGGCCCAATAGGACCCGACTTTCATAGGGTCAAAGTTCAGGAATTTGACACATATCGGCCGCGAGAATTGCCTATAAGCGTTGCACCGAATTTCAAACCGCTCACACAGCACTTCCCATTCGGACACATAAACAATCACCCGCAAGCGTTTTCTCGTAGCTCAAATTTGACCCCGGCGCAAGCGACCGAAATTTCGATGGGGTCACGGAAATGGCCAAACTTTGACCCCCATATCTCGGGCCGTAATTGTCCGATCGACTTGAAATTTGAAACGTGTCCTAACAGGGTTTCGGCCTTCCTCCCCATGCTCCGCAGTCGCCGCTCACCATGGGGGGTCCGACCCTTTTCGCCGTAATTCTAAACAAAATTCTCGCGAATATCTCCGAAACGGTTCGATAGAATGTCGCAAATTTTGGTGTGAAAGGGCTCCCTATTTTTTCCTACAAACCCTCCAAATTTCGTGGTCCTAGCTTCCATAGTTTTTTTATGGCGAATTTTGGAAGGTTTAATGAATAGGCCAAAAATCGAACGGAAATTCCCTGCAGAAACTCCATTCGCGAATTTTAAAAATCCGAGATAGCCAAAATGTTGCTCTCCAAGAGTACATCTATTTAAAAAAAAAGTTTCTCTCTAGGCCCAATAGGACCCGAATTTCATAGGATCAAAGTTCACGAATTTGACACATTTCGGCCGCGAGAATTCCCTATAAGTGTTGCACCGAATTTCAAACCGCTCACACAGCACTTCCCATTCGGACACATAAACAATCACCCGCAAGCGTTTTCTCGTAGCTCAATTTTTGACCCCGTCGCAAGCGACCGAAATTTCGATGAGGTCACGGAAATGGGCCAAACTTTGACCCCCCATATCTCGGGCCCTAATTGTCCGATCGACTTGAAATTTGAAACGTGGCCTAACAGGGTTTCGGCCTTCCTCCCCATGCTCCGCAGTCGCCGCTCACCATGGGGGGTCCGACCCTTTTTGCCGTAATGCTAAAACAAAAACTCGCGAATATCTCTGAAACGGTTCGATAGAATGTCGCAAATTTTGGTGTGAAAGGGCTCCCTATTTTTTCCTACAAACCCTCCAAATTTCGTGGTACTAGCTTCTATAGTTTTTTTATGGCGAATTTTTGAAAGTTTAATGAATAGGCCAAAAATCGAACGGAAATTCCCTGCAGAAACTCCATTCGCGAATTTTAAAAATCCGAGATAGCCAAAATGTTGCTCTCGAAGAGTACATCAATTTTTAAAAAAAGGTTTCTCTCTAAACCCAATAGGACCCGACTTTCATAGGATCAAAGTTCACGAATTTGACACATTTCGGCCGCGAGAATTCCCTATAAGCGTTGCACCGAATTTCAAACCGCTCACACAGCACTTCCCATTCGGACACACAAACAATCACCCGCAAGTGTTGTCTCGTAGCTCAATTTTTGACCCCGGCGCAAGCGACCGAAATTTCGATGGGGTCATGGAAATGGTCACGGAAATGGGCCAAACTTTGACCCCCCCATATCTCGGGCCCTAATTGTCCGATCGACTTGAAATTTGAAACGTGGCCTACCAGGGTTTCGGCCTTCCTCCCCATGCTCCGCAGTCGCCGCTCACCATGGGGTGTCCGACCCTTTTCGCCGTAATGCTAAAACAAAAACTCGCGAATATCTCCGAAACCGTTCGATAGAATGTCGCAAATTTTGGTGTGAAAGGGCTCCCTATTTTTTCCTACAAACCCTCCAAATTTCGTGTTCCTAGCTTCCATAGTTTTTTTATGGCGAATTTTTGAATGTTTATAGAATAAGCCAAAAATCGAACGGAAATTCCCTGCAGAAACTCCATTCGCGAATTTTAAAAATCCGAGATAGCCAAAATGTTGCTCTCGAAGAGTATATGTATTTAAAAAAAAAGTTTCTCTCTAGGCCCAATAGGACCCGAATTTCATAGGATCAAAGTTCACGAATTTGACACATTTCGGCCGCGAGAATTCCCTATAAGCGTTGCACCGAATTTCAAACCGCTCACACAGAACTTCCCATTCGGACACATAAACAATCACCCGCAAGCGTTTCGTCGTAGCTCAATTTTTTACCCCGGCGCAAGCGACCGAAATTTCGATGGGGTCACGGAAATGGTCACGGAAATGGGCCAAACTTTGACTCCCCATATCTCGGGCCCTAATTGTCCGATCGACTTGAAATTTGAAACGTGGCCTACCAGGGTTTCGGCCTTCCTCCCCATGCTCCGCAGTCGCCGCTCACCATGGGGTGTCCGACCCTTTTCGCCGTAATGCTAAAACAAAAACTCGCGAATATCTCCGAAACCGTTCGATAGAATGTCGCAAATTTTGGTGTGAAAGGGCTCCCTATTTTTTCCTACAAACCCTCCAAATTTCGTGTTCCTAGCTTCCATAGTTTTTTTATGGCGAATTTTTGAATGTTTATAGAATAAGCCAAAAATCGAACGGAAATTCCCTGCAGAAACTCCATTCGCGAATTTTAAAAATCCGAGATAGCCAAAATGTTGCTCTCGAAGAGTATATGTATTTAAAAAAAAGTTTCTCTCTAGGCCCAATAGGACCCGACTTTCATAGGGTCAAAGTTCACGAATTTGACACATTTCGGCCGCGAGAATTGCCTATAAGCGTTGCACCGAATTTCAAACCGCTCACACAGCACTTCCCATTTGGACACATAAACAATCACCCGCAAGCGTTTTCTCGTAGCTCAATTTTTGACCCCGGCGCAAGCGACCGAAATTTCGATGGGGTCACGGAAATGGGCCAAACTTTGACCCCCATATCTCGGGCCCTAATTGTCCGATCGACTTGAAATTTGAAACGTGGCCTAACAGGGTTTCGGCCTTCCTCCCCATGCTCCGCAGTCGCCGCTCACCATGGGGGGTCCGACCCTTTTTGCCGTAATGCTAAAACAAAAACTCGCGAATATCTCTGAAACGGTTCGATAGAATGTCGCAAATTTTGGTGTGAAAGGGCTCCCTATTTTTTCCTACAAACCCTCCAAATTTCGTGGTACTAGCTTCCATAGTTTTTTTATGGCGAATTTTTGAAAGTTTAATGAATAGGCCAAAAATCGAACGGAAATTCCCTGCAGAAACTCCATTCGCGAATTTTAAAAATCCGAGATAGCCAAAATGTTGCTCTCGAAGAGTACATCAATTTTTAAAAAAAGGTTTCTCTCTAAACCCAATAGGACCCGACTTTCATAGGATCAAAGTTCACGAATTTGACACATTTCGGCCGCGAGAATTCCCTATAAGCGTTGCACCGAATTTCAAACCGCTCACACAGCACTTCCCATTCGGACACACAAACAATCACCCGCAAGTGTTGTCTCGTAGCTGAATTTTTGACCCCGGCGCAAGCGACCGAAATTTCGATGGGGTCATGGAAATGGTCACGGAAATGGGCCAAACTTTGACCCCCCCATATCTCGGGCCCTAATTGTCCGATCGACTTGAAATTTGAAACGTGGCCTAACAGGGTTTTGGCCTTCCTCCCCATGCTCCGCAGTCGCCGCTCACCATGGGGGGTCCGACCCTTTTCGCCGTAATGCTAAAACAAAAAGTCGCGAATATCTCCGAAACGGTTCGATAGAATGTCGCAAATTTTGGTGTGAAAGGGCTCCCTATTGTTTCCTATAAACCCTCCAAATTTCGTGGTCCTAGCTTCCATAGTTTTTTTATGGCGAATTTTTGAATGTTTAAAGAATAGGCCAAAAATCGAACGGAAATTCCCTGCAGAAACTCCATTCGCGAATTTTAAAAATCCGAGATAGCCAAAATGTTGCTCTCGAAGAGTACATCTATTTAAAAAAAAAGTTTCTCTCTAGGCCCAATAGGAACCGACTTTCATAGGGTCAAAGTTCACGAATTTGACACATTTCGGCCGCGAGAATTCCCTATAACCGTTGCACCGAATTTCAAACCGCTCACACAGCACTTCCCATTCGGACACATAAACAATCACCCGCAAGCGTTTTCTCGTAGCTCAATTTTTGACCCCGTCGCAAGCGACCGAAATTTCGATGGTGTCACGGAAATGGGCCAAACTTTGACCCCCCATATCTCGGGCCCTAATTGTCCGATCGACTTGAAATTTGAAACGTGGCCTAACAGGGTTTCGGCCTTCCTCCCCATGCTCCGCAGTCGCCGCTCACCATGGGGGGTCCGACCCTTTTTGCCGTAATGCTAAAACAAAAACTCGCGAATATCTCCGAAACGGTTCGATAGATTGTCGCAAATTTTGGTGTGAAAGGGCTCCCTATTTTTTCCTACAAACCCTCCAAATATCGTGGTCCTATCTTCCATAGTTTTTATATGGCGAATTTTTGAAAGTTTAAAGAATAGGCCAAAAATTGAACGGAAATTCCCTGCAGAAACTCCATTCGCGAATTTTAAAAATCCGAGATAGCCAAAATATTGCTCTCGAAGAGTACATCAATTTTTAAAAAAAGGTTTCTCTCTAGGCCCAATAGGACCCGACTTTCACAGTGTCAAAGTTCACGAATTTGACACATTTCCGCAGCGAGAATTCCCTATAAGCATTGCACCGAATTTCAAACCGCTCACACAGCACTTCCATTCCGACACATAAACAATCACCCGCAAGCCTTTTCTCGTAGCTCAATTTTTGATCCCGTCGCAAGCGACCGAAATTTCGATGGGGTGACGGAAATGGGCCAAATTTTGACCCCCCATATCTCGGGCCCTAATTGTCCGATCGACTTGAAATTTGAAACGTGGAATAACAGGGTTTTGGCCTTCATCCCCATGCTCCGCAGTCGCCGCTCACCATGGAGGGTCCGACCCTTTTCGCCGTAATGCTAAAACAAAAACTTGCGAATATCACCGAAACGGTTCGATAGAATGTCGCAAATTTTGGTGTGAAAGGGCTCCCTATTTTTTCCTACAAACCCTCCAAATTTCGTGGTCCTAGCTTCCATAGTTTTTTTATGGCGAATTTTTGAATGTTTAAAGAATAGGCCAAAAATCGAACGGAAATTCCCTGCAGAAACTCCATTCGCGAATTTTAAAAATCCGAGATAGCCAAAATGTTGCTCTCGAAGAGTACATCTATTTAAAAAAAAAGTTTCTCTCTAGGCCCAATAGGACCCGACTTTCATAGGGTCAAAGTTCACGAATTTGACACATTTCGGCCGCGAGAATTCCCTATAACCGTTGCACCGAATTTCAAACCGCTCACACAGCACTTCCCATTCGGACACATAAACAATCACCCGCAAGCGTTTTCTCGTAGCTCAATTTTTGACCCCGTCGCAAGCGACCGAAATTTCGATGGTGTCACGGAAATGGGCCAAACTTTGACCCCCCATATCTAGGGCCCTAATTGTCCGATCGACTTGAAATTTGAAACGTGGCCTAACAGGGTTTCGGCCTTCCTCCCCATGCTCCGCAGTCGCCGCTCACCATGGGGGGGGTCCGACCATTTTCGCCGTAATGCTAAAACAAAAACTCGCGAATATCTCCGAAACGGTTCGATAGAATGTCGCAAATTTTGGTGTGAAAGGGCTCCCTATTTTTTCCGACAAACCCTCCAAATTTCGTGGTCCTAGCTTCCATAGTTCTTTTATGGCGAATTTTTGAATGTTTAAAGAATAGGCCAAAAATCGAACGGAAATTCCCTGCAGAAACTCCATTCGCGAATTTTAAAAATCCGAGATAGCCAAAATGTTGCTCTCGAAGAGTACATCTATTTAAAAAAAAAGTTTCTCTCTAGGCCCAATAGGATCCGACTTTCATAGGGTCAAAGTTCACGAATTTGACACATTTCGGCCGCGAGAATTGCCTATAAGCGTTGCACCGAATTTCAAACCGCTCACACAGCACTTCCCATTCGGACACATAAACAATCACCCGCAAGCGTTTTCTCGTAGCTCAATTTTTGAACCCGTCGCAAGCGACCGAAATTTCGATGGGGTCACGGAAATAGGCCAAACTTTGACCCCCCATATCTCGGGCCCTAATTGTCCGATCGACTTGAAATTTGAAACGTGGCCTAACAGGGTTTCGGCCTTCCTCCCCATGCTCCGCAGTCGCCGCTCACCATGGGGGGTCCGACCCTTTTCGCCGTAATGCTAAAACAAAAACTCGCGAATATCTCCGAAACGGTTCGATAGAATGACGCAAATTTTGGTGTGATACGGCTCCCTATTTTTTCCGACAAACCTTCCAAATTTCGTGGTCCTAGCTTCCAGAGTTTTTTTATGGCGAATTTTTGAATGTTTAAAGAATAGGCCAAAAATCGAACGGAAATTCCCTGCAGAAACTCCATTCGCGAATTTTAAAAATCCGAGATAGCCAAAATGTTGCTCTCGAAGAGTACATCAATTTAAAAAAAAAGTTTCTCTCTAGGCCCAATAGGACCCGACATTCATAGAGTCAAAGTTCACGAATTTGACACATTTCGGCCGCGAGAATTCCCTATAAGCGTTGCACCGAATTTCAAACCGCTCACACAGCACTTCCCATTCGGACACATAAACAATCACCCGCAAGCGTTTTCTCGTAGCTCAATTTTTGACCCCGTCGCAAGCGACAGAAATTTCGATGGGGTCACGGAAATGGGCCAAACTTTGACCCCCCATATCTCGGGCCCTAATTGTCCGATCGACTTGAAATTTGAAACGTGGCCTAACAGGGTTTTGGCCTTCCTCCCCATGCTCCGCAGTCGCCGCTCACCATGGGGGGTCCGACCCTTTTCGCCGTAATGCTAAAACAAAAACTCGCGAATATCTCCGAAACGGTTCGATAGAATGTCGCAAATTTTGGTGTGAAAGGGCTCCCTATTTTTTCCGACAAACCCTCCAAATTTCGTGGTCCTAGCTTCCATAGATTTTTTATGGCGAATTTTTGAATGTTTAAAGAATAGGCCAAAAATCGAACGGAAATTCCCTGCAGAAACTCCATTCGCGAATTTTAAAAATCCGAGATAGCCAAAATGTTGCTCTCGAAGAGTACATCAATTTAAAAAAAAGTTTCTCTCTAGGCCCAATAGGACCCGACTTTCATAGGGTCAAAGTTCACGAATTTGACAAATTTCGGCCGCGAGAATTCCCTATAAACGTTGCACCGAATTTCAAACCGCTCACACAGAACTTCCCATTCGGACACATAAACAATCACCCGCAAGCGTTTTCTCGTAGCTCAATTTTTTACCCCGGCGCAAGCGACCGAAATTTCGATGGGGTCACGGAAATGGTCACGGAAATGGGCCAAACTTTGACTCCCCATATCTCGGGCCCTAATTGTCCGATCGACTTGAAATTTGAAACGTGGCCTACCAGGGTTTCGGCCTTCCTCCCCATGCTCCGCAGTCGCCTCTCACCATGGGGTGTCCGACCCTTTTCGCCGTAATGCTAAAACAAAAACTCGCGAATATCTCCGAAACCGTTCGATAGAATGTCGCAAATTTTGGTGTGAAAGGGCTCCCTATTTTTTCCTACAAACACTCCAAATTTCGTGGTCCTAGCTTCCATAGTTTTTTTATGGCGAATTTTTTAATGTTTATAGAATAAGCCAAAAATCGAACGGAAATTCCCTGCAGAAACTCCATTCGCGAATTTTAAAAATCCGAGATAGCCAAAATGTTGCTCTCGAAGAGTATATGTATTTAAAAAAAAAGTTTCTCTCTAGGCCCAATAGGACCCGACTTTCATAGGGTCAAAGTTCACGAATTTGACACATATCGGCCGCGAGAATTGCCTATAAGCGTTGCACCGAATTTCAAACCGCTCACACAGCACTTCCCATTCGGACACATAAACAATCACCCGCAAGCGTTTTCTCGTAGCTCAATTTTTGACCCCGGCGCAAGCGACCGAAATTTCGATGGGGTCACGGAAATGGCCAAACTTTGACCCCCATATCTCGGGCCCTAATTGTCCGATCGACTTGAAATTTGAAACGTGTCCTAACAGGGTTTCGGCCTTCCTCCCCATGCTCCGCAGTCGACGCTCACCATGGGGGGTCCGACCCTTTTCGCCGTAATTCTAAACAAAATACTCGCGAATATCTCCGAAACGGTTCGATAGAATGTCGCAAATTTTGGTGTGAAAGGGCTCCCTATTTTTTCCTACAAACCCTCCAAATTTCGTGGTCCTAGCTTCCATAGTTTTTTTATGGCGAATTTTGGAAGGTTTAATGAATAGGCCAAAAATCGAACGGAAATTCCCTGCAGAAACTCCATTCGCGAATTTTAAAAATCCGAGATAGCCAAAATGTTGCTCTCCAAGAGTACATCTATTTTAAAAAAAAGTTTCTCTCTAGGCCCAATAGGACCCGACTTTCATAGGGTCAAAGTTCACGAATTTGACACATTTCGGCCGCGAGAATTCCCTATAACCGTTGCACCGAATTTCAAACCGCTCACACAGCACTTCCCATTCGGACACATAAACAATCACCCGCAAGCGTTTTCTCGTAGCTCAATTTTTGACCCCGTCGCAAGCGACCGAAATTTCGATGGGGTCACGGAAATGGGCCAAACTTTGACCCCCCATATCTCGGGCCCTAATTGTCCGATCGACTTGAAATTTGAAAAGTGGCCTAACAGGGTTTCGGCCTTCCTCCCCATGCTCCGCAGTCGCCGCTCACCATGGGGGGTCCCACCCTTTTCGCCGTAATGCTAAAACAGAAACTCGCGAATATCTCCGAAACGGTTCGATAGAATGTCGCAAATTTTGGCGTGAAAGGGCTCCCTATTTTTTGCTACAAACCCTCCAAATTTCGTGGTCCTAGCTTCCATAGTTTTTTTATGGCGAATTTTTGAAGGTTTAAAGAATAGGCCAAAAATCGAACGGAAATTCCCTGCAGAAACTCCATTCGCGAATTTTAAAAATCCGAGATAGCCAAAATGTTGCTCTCGAAGAGTACATCTATTTAAAAAAAATTTCTCTCTAGGCCCAATAGGACCCGACTTTCATAGGGTCAAAGTTCACGAATTTGACACATTTCGGCCGTGAGAATTCCCTATAACCGTTGCACCGAATTTCAAACCGCTCACACAGCACTTCCCATTCGGACACATAAACAATCACCCGCAAGCGTTTTCTCGTAGCTCAATTTTTGACACCGTCGCAAGCGACCGAAATTTCAATGGGGTCACGGAAGTGGGCCATACTTTGACCCCCCATATCTCGGGCCCTAATTGTCCGATCGACTTGAAATTTGAAACGTGGCCTAACAGGGTTTCGGCATTCCTCCCCATGCTCCGCAGTCGCCGCTCACCATGGGGGGTCCGACCCTTTTCGCCGTAATGCTAAAACAAAAACTCGCGAATATCTCCGAAACGGGGTGATAGAATGTCGCAAATTTTGGTGTGAAAGGGCTCCCTATTTTTTCCGACAAACCCTCCAAATTTCGTGGTCCTAGCTTCCAGAGTTTTTTTATGGCGAATTTTTGAATGTTTAAAGAATAGGCCAAAAATCGAACGGAAATTCCCTACAGAAACTCCATTCGCGAAATTTAAAAATCCGAGATAGCCAAAATGTTGCTCTCGAAGAGTACATCAATTTAAAAAAAAGTTTCTCTCTAGGCCCAATAGGACCCGACATTCATAGAGTCAAAGTTCACGAATTTGACACATTTCGGCCGCGAGAATTCCCTATAAGCGTTGCACCGAATTTCAAACCGCTCACACAGCACTTCCCATTCGGACACATAAACAATCACCCGCAAGCGTTTTCTCGTAGCTCAATTTTTGACCCCGTCGCAAGCGACCGAAATTTCGATGGGGTCACGGAAATGGGCCAAACTTTGACCCCCCATATCTCGGGCCCTAATTGTCCGATCGACTTGAAATTTGAAACGTGGCCTAACAGGGTTTCGGCCTTCCTCCCCATGCTCCGCAGTCGCCGCTCACCATGGGGGGTCCGACCTGTTTCGCCGTAATGCTAAAACAAAAACTCGCGAATATCTCCGAAACGGTTCGATAGAATGTCGCAAATTTTGGTGTGAAAGGGCTCCCTATTTTTTCCGACAAACCCTCCAAATTTCGTGGTCCTAGCTTCCATAGATTTTTTATGGCGAATTTTTGAATGTTTAAAGAATAGGCCAAAAATCGAACGGAAATTCCCTGCAGAAACTCCATTCGCGAATTTTAAAAATCCGAGATAGCCAAAATGTTACTCTCGAAGAGTACATCAATTTAAAAAATTGTTTCTCTCTAGGCCCAATAGGACCCGACTTTCATCGGGTCAAAGTTCACGAATTTGACACATTTCGGCCGCGAGAATTCCCTATAAGCGTTGCACCGAATTTCAAACCGCTCACACAGCACTTCCCATTCGGACACATAAACAATCACCCGCAAGCGTTTTCTCGTAGCTCAATTTTTGACCCCGTCGCAAGCGACCGAAATTTCGATGGGGTCACGGAAATGGGCCAAACTTTGACTCCCCATATCTCGGGCCCTAATTGTCCGATCGACTTGAAATTTGAAACGTGGCCTACCAGGGTTTCGGCCTTCCTCCCCATTCCCCGCAGTCGCCGCTCACCATGGGGTGTCCGACCCTTTTCGCCGTAATGCTAAAACAAAAACTCGCGAATATCTCCGAAACCGTTCGATAGAATGTCGCAAATTTTGGTGTGAAAGGGCTCCCTATTTTTTCCTACAAACCCTCCAAATTTCGTGGACCTAGCTTCCATAGTTTTTTTATGGCGAATTTTTGAATGTTTATAGAATAAGCCAAAAATCGAACGGAAATTCCCTGCAGAAACTCCATTCGCGAATTTTAAAAATCCGAGATAGCCAAAATGTTGCTCTCGAAGAGTATATGTATTTAAAAAAAAAGTTTCTCTCTAGGCCCAATAGGACCCGACTTTCATAGGGTCAAAGTTCACGAATTTGACACATTTCGGCCGCGAGAATTGCCTATAAGCGTTGCACCGAATTTCAAACCGCTCACACAGCACTTCCCATTTGGACACATAAACAATCACCCGCAAGCGTTTTCTCGTAGCTCAATTTTTGACCCCGGCGCAAGCGACCGAAATTTCGATGGGGTCACGGAAATGGGCCAAACTTTGACCCCCATATCTCGGGCCCTAATTGTCCGATCGACTTGAAATTTGAAACGTGGCCTAACAGGGTTTCGGCCTTCCTCCCCATGCTCCGCAGTCCCCGCTCACCATGGGGGGTCCGACCCTTTTTGCCGTAATGCTAAAACAAAAACTCGCGAATATCTCCGAAACGGTTCGATAGAATGTCGCAAATTTTGGTGTGAAAGGGCTCCCTATTTTTTCCTACAAACCCTCCAAATTTCGTGGTCCTAGCTTCCATAGTTTTTTTTATGGCGAATTTTTGAAAGTTTAATGAATAGGCCAAAAATCGAACGGAAATTCCCTGCAGAAACTCCACTCGCGAATTTTAAAAATCCGAGATAGCCAAAATGTTGCTCTCGAAGAGTACATCAATTTTTAAAAAAAGGTTTCTCTCTAAACCCAATAAGACCCGACTTTCATAGGATCAAAGTTCACGAATTTGACACATTTCGGCCGCGAGAATTCCCTAAAAGCGTTGCACCGAATTTCAAACCGCTCACACAGCACTTCCCATTCGGACACACAAACAATCACCCGCAAGTGTTGTCTCGTAGCTCAATTTTTGACCCCGGCGCAAGCGACCGAAATTTCGATGGGGTCATGGAAATGGTCACGGAAATGGGCCAAACTTTAACCCCCCCATATCTCGGGCCCTAATTGTCCGATCGACTTGAAATTTGAAACGTGGCCTAACAGGGTTTTGGCCTTCCTCCCCATGCTCCGCAGTCGCCGCTCACCATGGGGGGTCCGACCCTTTTCGCCGTAATGCTAAAACAAAAACTCGCGAATATCTCCGAAACGGTTCGATAGAATGTCGCAAATTTTGGTGTGAAAGGGCTCCCTATTTTTTCCTATAAACCCTCCAAATTTCGTGGTCCTAGCTTCCATAGTTTTTTTATGGCGAATTTTTGAATGTTTAAAGAATAGGCCAAAAATCGAACGGAAATTCCCTGCAGAAACTCCATTCGCGAATTTTAAAAATCCGAGATAGCCAAAATGTTGCTCTCGAAGAGTACATCTATTTAAAAAAAAAGTTTCTCTCTAGGCCCAATAGGACCCGACTTTCATAGGGTCAAAGTTCACGAATTTGACACATTTCGGCCGCGAGAATTCCCTATAACCGTTGCACCGAATTTCAAACCGCTCACACAGCACTTCCCATTCGGACACATAAACAATCACCCGCAAGCGTTTTCTCGTAGCTCAATTTTTGACCCCGTCGCAAGCGACCGAAATTTCGATGGTGTCACGGAAATGGGCCAAACTTTGACCCCCCATATCTCGGGCCCTAATTGTCCGATCGACTTGAAATTTGAAACGTGGCCTAACAGGGTTTCGGCCTTCCTCCCCATGCTCCGCAGTCGCCGCTCACCATGGGGGGTCCGACCCTTTTTGCCGTAATGCTAAAACAAAAACTCGCGAATATCTCCGAAACGGTTCGATAGAATGTCGCAAATTTTGGTGTGAAAGGGCTCCCTATTTTTTCCTACAAACCCTCCAAATTTCGTGGTCCTAGCTTCCATAGTTTTTATATGGCGAATTTTTGAATGTTTAAAGAATAGGCCAAAAATCGAACGGAAATTCCCTGCAGAAACTCCATTCGCGAATTTTAAAAATCCGAGATAGCCAAAATATTGCTCTCGAAGAGTACATCAATTTTTAAAAAAAGGTTTCTCTCTAGGCCCAATAGGACCCGACTTTCACAGTGTCAAAGTTCACGAATTTGACACATTTCCGCAGCGAGAAAGCCTTATAAGCATTGCACCGAATTTCAAACCGCTCACACAGCACTTCCATTCAGACACATAAACAATCACCCGCAAGCGTTTTCTCGTAGCTCAATTTTTGATCCCGTCGCAAGCGACCGAAATTTCGATGGGGTCACGGAAATGGGCCAAACTTTGACCCCCCATATCTCGGGCCCTAATTGTCCGATCGACTTGAAATTTGAAACGTGGAATAACAGGGTTTCGGCCTTCCTACCCATGCTCCGCAGTCGCCGCTCACCATGGGGGGTCCGACCCTTTTCGCCGTAATACTAAAACAAAAACTCGCGAATATCTCCGAAACGGTTCGATAGAATGTCGCAAATTTTGGTGTGAAAGGGCTCCCTATTTTTTCCAACAAACGCTCCAAATTTCGTGGTCCTAGCTTCCAGAGTTTTTTTATGGCGAATTTTTGAACGTTTAAAGAATAGGCCAAAAATCGAACGGAAATTCCCTACAGAAACTCCATTCGCGAATTTTAAAAATCCGAGATAGCCAAAATGTTGCTCTCGAAGAGTACATCAATTTTTAAAAAAAGGTTTCTCTCTAGGCCCAATAGGACCCGACTTTCATAGGGTCAAAGTTCACGAATTTGACACATTTCGGCCGCGAGAATTCCCTATAAGCGTTGCACCGAATTTCAAACCGCTCACACAGCACTTCCCATTCGGACACATAAACAATCACCCGCAAGCGTTTTCGCGTAGGTCAATTTTTGACCCCGTCGCAAGCGACCGAAATTTCGATGGGGTCACGGAAATGGGCCAAACTTTGACCCCCCATATCTCGGGTCCTAATTGTCCGATCGACTTGAAATTTGAAACGTGGCCTAACAGGGTTTCGGCCTTCCTCCCCATGCTCCGCAGTCGCCGCTCACCATGGGGGGGGGTCCGACCCTTTTCGCCGTAATGCTAAAACAAAAACTCGCGAATATCTCCGAAACCGTTCGATAGAATGTCGCAAATTTTGGTGTGAAAGGGCTCCCTATTTTTTCCTACAAACCCTCCAAATTTCGTGGTCCTAGCTTCCATAGTTTTTTTATGGCGAATTTTTGAATGTTTATAGAATAAGCCAAAAATCGAACGGAAATTCCCTGCAGAAACTCCATTCGCGAATTTTAAAAATCCGAGATAGCCAAAATGTTGCTCTCGAAGAGTATATGTATTTAAAAAAAAAGTTTCTCTCTAGGCCCAATAGGACCAGACTTTCATAGGGTCAAAGTTCACGAATTTGACACATTTCGGCCGCGAGAATTGCCTATAAGCGTTGCACCGAATTTCAAACCGCTCACACAGCACTTCCCATTTGGACACATAAACAATCACCCGCAAGCGTTTTCTCGTAGCTCAATTTTTGACCCCGGCGCAAGCGACCGAAATTTCGATGGGGTCACGGAAATGGGCCAAACTTTGACCCCCATATCTCGGGCCCTAATTGTCCGATCGACTTGAAATTTGAAACGTGGCCTAACAGGGTTTCGGCCTTTCTCCCCATGCTCCGCAGTCGCCGCTCACCATGGGGGGTCCGACCCTTTTTGCCGTAATGCTAAAACAAAAACTCGCGAATATCTCCAAAACGGTTCGATAGAATGTCGCAAATTTTGGTGTGAAAGGGCTCCCTATTTTTTCCTACAAACCCTTCAAATTTCGTGGTCCTAGCTTCCATAGTTTTTTTATGGCGAATTTTTGAAAGTTTAATGAATAGGCCAAAAATCGAACGGAAACTCCCTGCAGAAACTCCATTCGCGAATTTTAAAAATCCGAGATAGCCAAAATGTTGCTCTCGAAGAGTACATCAATTTTTAAAAAAAGGTTTCTCTCTAAACCCAATAGGACCCGACTTTCATAGGATCAAAGTTCACGAATTTGACACATTTCGGCCACGAGAATTCCCTATAAGCGTTGCACCGAATTTCAAACCGCTCACACAGCACTTCCCATTCGGACACACAAACAATCACCCGCAAGTGTTGTCTCGTAGCTCAATTTTTGACCCCGGCGCAAGCGACCGAAATTTCGATGGGGTCATGGAAATGGTCACGGAAATGGGCCAAACTTTGACCC
Organism: Stegodyphus dumicola; assembly: GCF_044657685.1. Taxonomy (NCBI): domain Eukaryota; kingdom Metazoa; phylum Arthropoda; class Arachnida; order Araneae; family Eresidae; genus Stegodyphus; species Stegodyphus dumicola. The sequence continues at coordinate 5,428,954 of NC_140780.1, read as the reverse complement.
CCCCATATCTCGGGCCCTAATTGTCCGATCGACTTGAAATTTGAAACGTGGCCTAACAGGGTTTTGGCCTTCCTCCCCATGCTCCGCAGTCGCCGCTCACCATGGGGGGTCCGACCCTTTTCGCCGTAATGCTAAAACAAAAACTCGCGAATATCTCCGAAACGGTTCGATAGAATGTCGCAAATTTTGGTGTGAAAGGGCTCCCTATTTTTTCCTATAAACCCTCCAAATTTCGTGGTCCTAGCTTCCATAGTTTTTTTATGGCGAATTTTTGAAGGTTTAAAGAATAGGCCAAAAATCGAACGGAAATTCCCTGCAGAAACTCCATTCGCGAATTTTAAAAATCCGAGATAGCCAAAATGTTGCTCTCGAAGAGTACATCAATTTTTAAAAAAAGGTTTCTCTCTAAACCCAATAGGACCCGACTTTCATAGGATCAAAGTTCACGAATTTGACACATTTCGGCCGCGAGAATTCCCTATAAGCGTTGCACCGAATTTCAAACCGCTCACACAGCACTTCCCATTCGGACACACAAACAGTCACCCGCAAGTGTTGTCTCGTAGCTCAATTTTTGACCCCGGCGCAAGCGACCGAAATTTCGATGGGGTCATGGAAATGGTCACGGAAATGGGCCAAACTTTGACCCCCCCATATCTCGGGCCCTAATTGTCCGATCGACTTGAAATTTGAAACGTGGCCTAACAGGGTTTTGGCCTTCCTCCCCATGCTCCGCAGTCGCCGCAGACCATGGGGGGTCCGACCCTTTTCGCCGTAATGCTAAAACAAAAACTCGCGAATATCTCCGAAACGGTTCGATAGAATGTCGCAAATTTTGGTGTGAAAGGGCTCCCTATTTTTTCCTATAAACCCTCCAAATTTCGTGGTCCTAGCTTCCATAGTTTTTTTATGGCGAATTTTTGAAGGTTTAAAGAATAGGCCAAAAATCGAACGGAAATTCCCTGCAGAAACTCCATTCGCGAATTTTAAAAATCCGAGATAGCCAAAATGTTGCTCTCGAAGAGTACATCTATTTAAAAAAAAAGTTTCTCTCTAGGCCCAATAGGACCCGACTTTCATAGGGTCAAAGTTCACGAATTTGACACATTTCGGCCGCGAGAATTCCCTATAACCGTTGCACCGAATTTCAAACCGCTCACACAGCACTTCCCATTCGGACACATAAACAATCACCCGCAAGCGTTTTCTCGTAGCTCAATTTTTGACCCCGTCGCAAGCGACCGAAATTTCGATGGTGTCACGGAAATGGGCCAAACTTTGACCCCCCATATCTCGTGCCCTAATTGTCCGATCGACTTGAAATTTGAAACGTGGCCTAACAGGGTTTCGGCCTTCCTCCCCATGCTCCGCAGTCGCCGCTCACCATGGGGGGTCCGACCCTTTTCGCCGTAATGCTAAAACAAAAACTCGCGAATATCTCCGAAACGGTTCGATAGAATGTCGCAAATTTTGGTGTGAAAGGGCTCCCTATTTTTTCCTACAAACCCTCCAAATTTCGTGGTCCTAGCTTCCATAGTTTTTTTATGGCGAATTTTTGAACGTTTAAAGAATAGGCCAAAAATCGAACGGAAATTCCCTGCAGAAACTCCATTCGCGAATTTTAAAAATCCGAGATAGCCAAAATGTTGCTCTCGAAGAGTACATCTATTTAAAAAAAAAGTTTCTCTCTAGGCCCAATAGGACCCGACTTTCATAGGGTCAAAGTTCACGAATTTGACACATTTCGGCCGCGAGAATTCCCTATAAGCGTTGCACCGAATTTCAAACCGCTCACACAGCACTTCCCATTCGGACACATAAACAATCACCCGCAAGCGTTTTCTCGTAGGTCAATTTTTGACCCCGTCGCAAGCGACCGAAATTTCGATGGGGTCACGGAAATGGGCCAAACTTTGACCCCCCATATATCGGGTCCTAATTGTCCGATCGACTTGAAATTTGAAACGTGGCCTAACAGGGTTTCGGCCTTCCTCCCCATTCTCCGCAGTCGCCGCTCACCATGGGGGGGTCCGACCCTTTTCACCGTAATGCTAAAACAAAAACTCGCGAATATCTCCGAAACGGTTCGATAGAATGTCGCAAATTTTGGTGTGAAAGGGCTCCCTATTTTTTCCGACAAACCCTCCAAATTTCGTGGTCCTAGCTTCCATAGTTTTTTTATGGCGAATTTTTGAATGTTTAAAGAATAGGCCAAAAATCGAACGGAAATTCCCTGCAGAAACTCCATTCGCGAATTTTAAAAATCCGAGATAGCCAAAATGTTGCTCTCGAAGAGTACATCTATTTAAAAAAAAAGTTTCTCTCTAGGCCCAATAGGATCCGACTTTCATAGGGTCAAAGTTCACGAATTTGACACATTTCGGCCGCGAGAATTCCCTATAAGCGTTGCACCGAATTTCAAACCGCTCACACAGCACTTCCCATTCGGACACACAAACAATCACCCGCAAGTGTTGTCTCGTAGCTCAATTTTTGACCCCGGCGCAAGCGTCCGAATTTTCGATGGGGTCACGGAAATGGTCACGGAAATGGGCCAAACTTTGACCCCCATATCTCGGGCCCTAATTGTCCGATCGACTTGAAATTTGAAACGTGGCCTAACAGGTTTCGGCCTTCCTCCCCATGCTCGCCAATCGCGGCTCACCATGGGAGGGTCCGGGCCTTTTCGCCGTAATATTAAAACAAAAACTCGCGAATATCTCCGAAATGGTTCGATAGAATGTCGCAAATTTTGGTGTGAAAGGGCTCCCTATTTTTACCTACAAACCCACTAAATTTCGTGGTCCTAGCTTCCATCGTTTTTTTTATGGCGAATTTTTGAAAGTTTAAAGAATAGGCCAAAAATCGAACGGAAATTCCCTGCAGAAACTCCATTCGCGAATTTTAAAAATCCGAGATAGCTAAATGTTGCTCTCGAAGAGTACATCAATTTTTAAAAAAAGGTTTCTCTCTAAACCCAATAGGACCCGACTTTCATAGGATCAAAGTTCACGAATTTGACACATTTCGGCCGCGAGAATTCCCTATAAGCGTTGCACCGAATTTCAAACCGCTCACACAGCACTTCCCATTCGGACACATAAACAATCACCCGCAAGCGTTTTCTCGTAGCTCAATTTTTGATCCCGTCGCAAGCGACCGAAATTTCGATGGGGTCACGGAAATGGGCCAAACTTTGACCCCCCATATCTCGGGCCCTAATTGTCCGATCGACTTGAAATTTGAAACGTGGAATAACAGGGTTTTGGCCTTCATCCCCATGCTCCGCAGTCGCCGCTCACCATGGGGGGTCCGACCCTTTTCGTCGTAATGCTAAAACAAAAACTCGCGAATATCTCCGAAACGGTTCGATAGAATGTCGCAAATTTTGGTGTGAAAGGGCTCCCTATTTTTTCCTACAAACCCTCCAAATTTCGTGGTCCTAGCTTCCATAGTTTTTTTTATGGCGAATTTTTGAAAGTTTAATGAATAGGCCAAAAATCGAACGGAAATTCCCTGCAGAAACTCCATTCGCGAATTTTAAAAATCCGAGATAGCCAAAATGTTGCTCTCGAAGAGTACATCAATTTTTAAAAAAAGGTTTCTCTCTAAACCCAATAGGACCCGACTTTCATAGGATCAAAGTTCACGAATTTGACACATTTCGGCCGCGAGAATTCCCTATAAGCGTTGCACCGAATTTCAAACCGCTCACACAGCACTTCCCATTCGGACACACAAACAATCACCCGCAAGTGTTGTCTCGTAGCTCAATTTTTGACCCCGGCGCAAGCGACCGAAATTTCGATGGGGTCATGGAAATGGTCACGGAAATGGGCCAAACTTTGACCCCCCCCATATCTCGGGCCCTAATTGTCCGATCGACTTGAAATTTGAAACGTGGCCTAACAGGGTTTTGGCCTTCCTCCCCATGCTCCGCAGTCGCCGCTCACCATGGGGGGTCCGACCCTTTTCGCCGTAATGCTAAAACAAAAACTCGCGAATATCTCCGAAACGGTTGGATAGAATGTCGCAAATTTTGGTGTGAAAGGGCTCCCTATTTTTTCCTATAAACCCTCCAAATTTCGTGGTCCTAGCTTCCATAGTTTTTTTATGGCGAATTTTTGAATGTTTAAAGAATAGGCCAAAAATCGAACGGAAATTCCCTGCAGAAACTCCATTCGCGAATTTTAAAAATCCGAGATAGCCAAAATGTTGCTCTCGAAGAGTACATCTATTTAAAAAAAAAGTTTCTCTCTAGGCCCAATAGGACCCGACTTTCATAGGGTCAAAGTTCACGAATTTGACACATTTCGGCCGCGAGAATTCCCTATAACCGTTGCACCGAATTTCAAACCGCTCACACAGCACTTCCCATTCGGACACATAAACAATCACCCGCAAGCGTTTTCTCGTAGCTCAATTTTTGACCCCGTCGCAAGCGACCGAAATTTCGATGGTGTCACGGAAATGGGCCAAACTTTGACCCCCCATATCTCGGGCCCTAATTGTCCGATCGACTTGAAATTTGAAACGTGGCCTAACAGGGTTTCGGCCTTCCTCCCCATGCTCCGCAGTCGCCGCTCACCATGGGGGGTCCGACCCTTTTTGCCGTAATGCTAAAACAAAAACTCGCGAATATCTCCGAAACGGTTCGATAGAATGTCGCAAATTTTGGTGTGAAAGGGCTCCCTATTTTTTCCTACAAACCCTCCAAATTTCGTGGTCCTAGCTTCCATAGTTTTTATATGGCGAATTTTTGAATGTTTAAAGAATAGGCCAAAAATCGAACGGAAATTCCCTGCAGAAACTCCATTCGCGAATTTTAAAAATCCGAGATAGCCAAAATATTGCTCTCGAAGAGTACATCAATTTTTAAAAAAAGGTTTCTCTCTAGGCCGAATAGGACCCGACTTTCACAGTGTCAAAGTTCACGAATTTGACACATTTCCGCAGCGAGAAAGCCCTATAAGCATTGCACCGAATTTCAAACCGCTCACACAGCACTTCCATTCAGACACATAAACAATCACCCGCAAGCGTTTTCTCGTAGCTCAATTTTTGATCCCGTCGCAAGCGACCGAAATTTCGATGGGGTCACGGAAATGGGCCAAACTTTGACCCCCCATATCTCGGGCCCTAATTGTCCGATCGACTTGAAATTTGAAACGTGGAATAACAGGGTTTTGGCCTTCATCCCCATGCTCCGCAGGCGCCGCTCACCATGGGGGGTCCGACGCTTTTCGCCGTAATGCTAAAACAAAAACTCGCGAATATCTCCGAAACGGTTCGATAGAATGTCGCAAATTTTGGTGTGAAAGGGCTCCCTATTTTTTCCTACAAACCCTCCAAATTTCGTGGTCCTAGCTTCCATAGTTTTTTTATGGCGAATTTTTGAATGTTTAAAGAATAGGCCAAAAATCGAACAAAAATTCCCTGCAGAAACTCCATTCGCGAATTTTAAAAATCCGAGATAGCCAAAATGTTGCTCTCGAAGAGTACATCTATTTAAAAAAAAAGTTTCTCTCTAGGCCCAATAGGACCCGACTTTCATAGGGTCAAATTTCACGAATTTGACACATTTCGGCCGCGAGAATTCCCTATAACCGTTGCACCGAATTTCAAACCGCTCACACAGCACTTCCCATTCGGACACATAAACAATCACCCGCAAGCGTTTTCTCGTAGCTCAATTTTTGACCCCGTCGCAAGCGACCGAAATTTCGATGGTGTCACGGAAATGGGCCAAACTTTGACCCCCCATATCTAGGGCCCTAATTGTCCGATCGACTTGAAATTTGAAACGTGGCCTAACAGGGTTTCGGCCTTCCTACCCATGCTCCGCAGTCGCCGCTCACCATGGGGGGTCCGACCCTTTTCGCCGTAATACTAAAACAAAAACTCGCGAATATCTCCGAAACGGTTCGATAGAATGTCGCAAATTTTGGTGTGAAAGGGCTCCCTATTTTTTCCAACAAACGCTCCAAATTTCGTGGTCCTAGCTTCCAGAGTTTTTTTATGGCGAATTTTTGAACGTTTAAAGAATAGGCCAAAAATCGAACGGAAATTCCCTACAGAAACTCCATTCGCGAATTTTAAAAATCCGAGATAGCCAAAATGTTGCTCTCGAAGAGTACATCAATTTTTAAAAAAAGGTTTCTCTCTAGGCCCAATAGGACCCGACTTTCATAGGGTCAAAGTTCACGAATTTGACACATTTCGGCCGCGAGAATTCCCTATAAGCGTTGCACCGAATTTCAAACCGCTCACACAGCACTTCCCATTCGGACACATAAACAATCACCCGCAAGCGTTTTCTCGTAGGTCAATTTTTGACCCCGTCGCAAGCGACCGAAATTTCGATGGGGTCACGGAAATGGGCCAAACTTTGACCCCCCATATCTCGGGTCCTAATTGTCCGATCGACTTGAAATTTGAAACGTGGCCTAACAGGGTTTCGGCCTTCCTCCCCATGCTCCGCAGTCGCCGCTCACCATGGGGGGGGGTCCGACCCTTTTCGCCGTAATGCTAAAACAGAAACTCGCGAATATCTCCGAAACGGTTCGATAGAATGTCGCAAATTTTGGTGTGAAAGGGCTCCCTATTTTTTCCGACAAACCCTCCAAATTTCGTGGTCCTAGCTTCCATAGTTTTTTTATGGCGAATTTTTGAATGTTTAAAGAATAGGCCAAAAATCGAACGGAAATTCCCTGCAGAAACTCCATTCGCGAATTTTAAAAATCCGAGATAGCCAAAATGTTGCTCTCGAAGAGTACATCTATTTAAAAAAAAAGTTTCTCTCTAGGCCCAATAGGATCCGACTTTCATAGGGTCAAAGTTCACGAATTTGACACATTTCGGCCGCGAGAATTCCCTATAAGCGTTGCACCGAATTTCAAACCGCTCACACAGCACTTCCCATTCGGACACACAAACAATCACCCGCAAGTGTTGTCTCGTAGCTCAATTTTTGACCCCGGCGCAAGCGACCGAAATTTCGATGGGGTCATGGAAATGGTCACGGAAATGGGCCAATCTTTGACCCCCCCCATATCTCGGGCCCTAATTGTCCGATCGACTTGAAATTTGAAACGTGGCCTAACAGGGTTTTGGCCTTCCTCCCCATGCTCCGCAGTCGCCGCTCACCATGGGGGGTCCGACCCTTTTCGCCGTAATGCTAAAACAAAAACTCGCGAATATCTCCGAAACCGTTCGATAGAATGTCGCAAATTTTGGTGTGAAAGGGCTCCCTATTTTTTCCTACAAACCCTCCAAATTTCGTGGTCCTAGCTTCCATAGTTTTTTTATGGCGAATTTTTGAATGTTTATAGAATAAGCCAAAAATCGAACGGAAATTCCCTGCAGAAACTCCATTCGCGAATTTTAAAAATCCGAGATAGGCAAAATGTTGCTCTCGAAGAGTATATGTATTTAAAAAAAAAGTTTCTCTCTAGGCCCAATAGGACCAGACTTTCATAGGGTCAAAGTTCACGAATTTGACACATTTCGGCCGCGAGAATTGCCTATAAGCGTTGCACCGAATTTCAAACCGCTCACACAGCACTTCCCATTTGGACACATAAACAATCACCCGCAAGCGTTTTCTCGTAGCTCAATTTTTGACCCCGGCGCAAGCGACCGAAATTTCGATGGGGTCACGGAAATGGGCCAAACTTTGACCCCCATATCTCGGGCCCTAATTGTCCGATCGACTTGAAATTTGAAACGTGGCCTAACAGGGTTTCGGCCTTCCTCCCCATGCTCCGCAGTCGCCGCTCACCATGGGGGGTCCGACCCTTTTTGCCGTAATGCTAAAACAAAAACTCGCGAATATCTCCAAAACGGTTCGATAGAATGTCGCAAATTTTGGTGTGAAAGGGCTCCCTATTTTTTCCTACAAACCCTTCAAATTTCGTGGTCCTAGCTTCCATAGTTTTTTTATGGCGAATTTTTGAAAGTTTAATGAATAGGCCAAAAATCGAACGGAAACTCCCTGCAGAAACTCCATTCGCGAATTTTAAAAATCCGAGATAGCCAAAATGTTGCTCTCGAAGAGTACATCAATTTTTAAAAAAAGGTTTCTCTCTAAACCCAATAGGACCCGACTTTCATAGGATCAAAGTTCACGAATTTGACACATTTCGGCCGCGAGAATTCCCTATAAGCGTTGCACCGAATTTCAAACCGCTCACACAGCACTTCCCATTCGGACACACAAACAATCACCCGCAAGTGTTGTCTCGTAGCTCAATTTTTGACCCCGGCGCAAGCGACCGAAATTTCGATGGGGTCATGGAAATGGTCACGGAAATGTGCCAAACTTTGACCCCCCCATATCTCGGGCCCTAATTGTCCGATCGACTTGAAATTTGAAACGTGGCCTAACAGGGTTTTGGTCTTCCTCCCCATGCTCCGCAGTCGCCGCTCACCATGGGGGGTCCGACCCTTTCGCCGTAATGCTAAAACAAAAACTCGCGAATATCTCCGAAACGGTTCGATAGAATGTCGCAAATTTTGGTGTGAAAGGGCTCCCTATTTTTTCCTATAAACCCTCCAAATTTCGTGGTCCTAGCTTCCATAGTTTTTTTATGGCGAATTTTTGAAGGTTTAAAGAATAGGCCAAAAATCGAACGGAAATTCCCTGCAGAAACTCCATTCGCGAATTTTAAAAATCCGAGATAGCCAAAATGTTGCTCTCGAAGAGTACATCTATTTAAAAAAAAGTTTCTCTCTAGGCCCAATAGGACCCGACTTTCATAGGGTCAAAGTTCACGAACTTGACACATTTCGGCCGCGAGAATTCCCTATAACCGTTGCACCGAATTTCAAACCGCTCACACAGCACTTCCCATTCGGACACATAAACAATCACCCGCAAGCGTTTTCTCGTAGCTCAATTTTTGACCCCGTCGCAAGCGACCGAAATTTCGATGGTGTCACGGAAATGGGCCAAACTTTGACCCCCCATATCTCGGGCCCTAATTGTCCGATCGACTTGAAATTTGAAACGTGGCCTAACAGGGTTTCGGCCTTCCTCCCCATGCTCCGCAGTCGCCGCTCACCATGGGGGGTCCGACCCTTTTCGCCGTAATGCTAAAACAAAAACTCGCGAATATCTCCGAAACGGTTCGATAGAATGTCGCAAATTTTGGTGTGAAAGGGCTCCCTATTTTTTCCTACAAACCCTCCAAATTTCGTGGTCCTAGCTTCCATAGTTTTTTTATGGCGAATTTTTGAACGTTTAAAGAATAGGCCAAAAATCGAACGGAAATTCCCTGCAGAAACTCCATTCGCGAATTTTAAAAATCCGAGATAGCCAAAATGTTGCTCTCGAAGAGTACATCTATTTAAAAAAAAAGTTTCTCTCTAGGCCCAATAGGACCCGACTTTCATAGGGTCAAAGTTCACGAATTTGACACATTTCGGCCGCGAGAATTCCCTATAAGCGTTGCACCGAATTTCAAACCGCTCACACAGCACTTCCCATTCGGACACATAAACAATCACCCGCAAGCGTTTTCTCGTAGGTCAATTTTTGACCCCGTCGCAAGCGACCGAAATTTCGATGGGGTCACGGAAATGGGCCAAACTTTGACCCCCCATATCTCGGGTCCTAATTGTCCGATCGACTTGAAATTTGAAACGTGGCCTAACAGGGTTTCGGCCTTCCTCCCCATGCTCCGCAGTCGCCGCTCACCATGGGGGGGTCCGACCCTTTTCACCGTAATGCTAAAACAAAAACTCGCGAATATCTCCGAAACGGTTCGATAGAATGTCGCAAATTTTGGTGTGAAAGGGCTCCCTATTTTTTCCGACAAACCCTCCAAATTTCGTGGTCCTAGCTTCCATAGTTTTTTTATGGCGAATTTTTGAATGTTTAAAGAATAGGCCAAAAATCGAACGGAAATTCCCTGCAGAAACTCCATTCGCGAATTTTAAAAATCCGAGATAGCCAAAATGTTGCTCTCGAAGAGTACATCTATTTAAAAAAAAAGTTTCTCTCTAGGCCCAATAGGATCCGACTTTCATAGGGTCAAAGTTCACGAATTTGACACATTTCGGCCGCGAGAATTCCCTATAAGCGTTGCACCGAATTTCAAACCGCTCACACAGCACTTCCCATTCGGACACACAAACAATCACCCGCAAGTGTTGTCTCGTAGCTCAATTTTTGACCCCGTCGCAAGCGACCTAAATTTCGATGGTGTCACGGAAATGGGCCAAACTTTGACCCCCCATATCTCGGGCCCTAATTGTCCGATCGACTTGAAATTTGAAACGTGGCCTAACAGGGTTTCGGCCTTCCTCCCCATGCTCCGCAGTCGCCGCTCACCATGGGGGGTCCGACCCTTTTTGCCGTAATGCTAAAACAAAAACTCGCGAATATCTCCGAAACGGTTCGATAGAATGTCGCAAATTTTGGTGTGAAAGGGCTCCCTATTTTTTCCTACAAACCCTCCAAATTTCGTGGTCCTAGCTTCCATAGTTTTTATATGGCGAATTTTTGAATGTTTAAAGAATAGGCCAAAAATCGAACGGAAATTCCCTGCAGAAACTCCATTCGCGAATTTTAAAAATCCGAGATAGCCAAAATATTGCTCTCGAAGAGTACATCAATTTTTAAAAAAAGGTTTCTCTCTAGGCCCAATAGGACCCGACTTTCACAGTGTCAAAGTTCACGAATTTGACACATTTCCGCAGCGAGAATTCCCTATAAGCATTGCACCGAATTTCAAACCGCTCACACAGCACTTCCATTCGGACACATAAACAATCACCCGCAAGCGTTTTCTCGTAGCTCAATTTTTGATCCCGTCGCAAGCGACCGAAATTTCGATGGGGTCACGGAAATGGGCCAAACTTTGACCCCCCATATCTCGGGCCCTAATTGTCCGATCGACTTGAAATTTGAAACGTGGAATAACAGGGTTTTGGCCTTCATCCCCATGCTCCGCAGTCGCCGCTCACCATGGGGGGTCCGACCCTTTTCGTCGTAATGCTAAAACAAAAACTCGCGAATATCTCCGAAACGGTTCGATAGAATGTCGCAAATTTTGGTGTGAAAGGGCTCCCTATTTTTTCCTACAAACCCTTCAAATTTCGTGGTCCTAGCTTCCATAGTTTTTTTATGGCGAATTTTTGAAAGTTTAATGAATAGGCCAAAAATCGAACGGAAATTCCCTGCAGAAACTCCATTCGCGAATTTTAAAAATCCGAGATAGCCAAAATGTTGCTCTCGAAGAGTACATCAATTTTTAAAAAAAGGTTTCTCTCTAAACCCAATAGGACCCGACTTTCATAGGATCAAAGTTCACGAATTTGACACATTTCGGCCGCGAGAATTCCCTATAAGCGTTGCACCGAATTTCAAACCGCTCACACAGCACTTCCCATTCGGACACACAAACAATCACCCGCAAGTGTTGTCTCGTAGCTCAATTTTTGACCCCGGCGCAAGCGACCGAAATTTCGATGGGGTCATGGAAATGGTCACGGAAATGGGCCAAACATTGACCCCCCCATATCTCGGGCCCTAATTGTCCGATCGACTTGAAATTTGAAACGTGGCCTAACAGGGTTTTGGCCTTCCTCCCCATGCTCCGCAGTCGCCGCTCACCATGGGGGGTCCGACCCTTTTCGCCGTAATGCTAAAACAAAAACTCGCGAATATCTCCGAAACGGTTCGATAGAATGTCGCAAATTTTGGTGTGAAAGGGCTCCCTATTTTTTCCTATAAACCCTCCAAATTTCGTGGTCCTAGCTTCCATAGCTTTTTATGGCGAATTTTTGAATGTTTAAAGAATAGGCCAAAAATCGAACGGAAATTCCCTGCAGAAACTCCATTCGCGAATTTTAAAAATCCGAGATAGCCAAAATGTTGCTCTCGAAGAGTACATCTATTTAAAAAAAAAGTTTCTCTCTAGGCCCAATAGGACCCGACTTTCATAGGGTCAAAGTTCACGAATTTGACACATTTCGGCCGCGAGAATTCCCTATAACCGTTGCACCGAATTTCAAACCGCTCACACAGCACTTCCCATTCGGACACATAAACAATCACCCGCAAGCGTTTTCTCGTAGCTCAATTTTTGACCCCGTCGCAAGCGACCGAAATTTCGATGGTGTCACGGAAATGGGCCAAACTTTGACCCCCCATATCTCGGGCCCTAATTGTCCGATCGACTTGAAATTTGAAACGTGGCCTAACAGGGTTTCGGCCTTCCTCCCCATGCTCCGCAGTCGCCGCTCACCATGGGGGGTCCGACCCTTTTTGCCGTAATGCTAAAACAAAAACTCGCGAATATATCCGAAACGGTTCGATAGAATGTCGCAAATTTTGGTGTGAAAGGGCTCCCTATTTTTTCCTACAAACCCTCCAAATTTCGTGGTCCTAGCTTCCATAGTTTTTATATGGCGAATTTTTGAAAGTTTAAAGAATAGGCCAAAAATCGAACGGAAATTCCCTGCAGAAACTCCATTCGCGAATTTTAAAAATCCGAGATAGCCAAAATATTGCTCTCGAAGAGTACATCAATTTTTAAAAAAAGGTTTCTCTCTAGGCCCAATAGGACCCGACTTTCACAGTGTCAAAGTTCACGAATTTGACACATTTCCGCAGCGAGAATTCCCTATAAGCATTGCACCGAATTTCAAACCGCTCACACAGCACTTCCATTCAGACACATAAACAGTCACCCGCAAGCGTTTTCTCGTAGCTCAATTTTTGATCCCGTCGCAAGCGACCGAAATTTCGATGGGGTCACGGAAATGGGCCAAACTTTGACCCCCCATATCTCGGGCCCTAATTGTCCGATCGACTTGAAATTTGAAACGTGGAATAACAGGGTTTTGGCCTTCATCCCCATGCTCCGCAGTCGCCGCTCACCATGGGGGGTCCGACCCTTTTCGCCGTAATGCTAAAACAAAAACTCGCGAATATCTCCGAAACGGTTCGATAGAATGTCGCAAATTTTGGTGTGAAAGGGCTCCCTATTTTTTCCTACAAACCCTCCAAATTTCGTGGTCCTAGCTTCCATAGTTTTTTTATGGCGAATTTTTGAACGTTTAAAGAATAGGCCAAAAATCGAACGGAAATTCCCTGCAGAAACTCCATTCGCGAATTTTAAAAATCCGAGATAGCCAAAATGTTGCTCTCGAAGAGTACATCTATTTAAAAAAAAAGTTTCTCTCTAGGCCCAATAGGACCCGACTTTCATAGGGTCAAAATTCACGAATTTGACACATTTCGGCCGCGAGAATTCACTATAAGCGTTGCACCGAATTTCAAACCGCTCACACAGCACTTCCCATTCGGACACATAAACAATCACCCGCAAGCGTTTTCTCGTAGGTCAATTTTTGACCCCGTCGCAAGCGACCGAAATTTCGATGGGGTCACGGAAACGGGCCAAACTTTGACCCCCCATATCTCGGGTCCTAATTGTCCGATCGACTTGAAATTTGAAACGTGGCCTAACAGGGTTTCGGCCTTCCTCCCCATGCTCCGCAGTCGCCGCTCACCATGGGGGGGTCCGACCCTTTTCGCCGTAATGCTAAAACAAAAACTCGCGAATATCTCCGAAACGGTTCGATAGAATGTCGCAAATTTTGGTGTGAAAGGGCTCCCTATTTTTTCCGACAAACCCTCCAAATTTCGTGGTCCTAGCTTCCATAGTCTTTTTATGGCGAATTTTTGAATGTTTAAAGAATAGGCCAAAAATCGAACGGAAATTCCCTGCAGAAACTCCATTCGCGAATTTTAAAAATCCGAGATAGCCAAAATGTTGCTCTCGAAGAGTACATCTATTTAAAAAAAAAGTTTCTCTCTAGGCCCAATAGGATCCGACTTTCATAGGGTCAAAGTTCACGAATTTGACACATTTCGGCCGCGAGAATTCCCTATAAGCGTTGCACCGAATTTCAAACCGCTCACACAGCACTTCCCATTCGGACACACAAACAATCACCCGCAAGTGTTGTCTCGTAGCTCAATTTTTGACCCCGTCGCAAGCGACCTAAATTTCGATGGTGTCACGGAAATGGGCCAAACTTTGACCCCCCATATCTCGGGCCCTAATTGTCCGATCGACTTGAAATTTGAAACGTGGCCTAACAGGGTTTCGGCCTTCCTCCCCATGCTCCGCAGTCGCCGCTCACCATGGGGGGTCCGACCCTTTTTGCCGTAATGCTAAAACAAAAACTCGCGAATATCTCCGAAACGGTTCGATAGAATGTCGCAAATTTTGGTGTGAAAGGGCTCCCTATTTTTTCCTACAAACCCTCCAAATTTCGTGGTCCTAGCTTCCATAGTTTTTATATGGCGAATTTTTGAATGTTTAAAGAATAGGCCAAAAATCGAACGGAAATTCCCTGCAGAAACTCCATTCGCGAATTTTAAAAATCCGAGATAGCCAAAATATTGCTCTCGAAGAGTACATCAATTTTTAAAAAAAGGTTTCTCTCTAGGCCCAATAGGACCCGACTTTCACAGTGTCAAAATTTCACGAATTTGACACATTTCCGCAGCGAGAATTCCCTATAAGCATTGCACCGAATTTCAAACCGCTCACACAGCACTTCCATTCGGACACATAAACAATCACCCGCAAGCGTTTTCTCGTAGCTCAATTTTTGATCCCGTCGCAAGCGACCGAAATTTCGATGGGGTCACGGAAATGGGCCAAACTTTGACCCCCCATATCTCGGGCCCTAATTGTCCGATCGACTTGAAATTTGAAACGTGGCCTAACAGGGTTTCGGCCTTCCTACCCATGCTCCGCAGTCGCCGCTCACCATGGGGGGTCCGACCCTTTTCGCCGTAATACTAAAACAAAAACTCCCGAATATCTCCGAAACGGTTCGATAGAATGTCGCAAATTTTGGTGTGAAAGGGCTCCCTATTTTTTCCGACAAACGCTCCAAATTTCGTGGTCCTAGCTTCCAGAGTTTTTTTATGGCGAATTTTTGAACGTTTAAAGAATAGGCCAAAAATCGAACGGAAATTCCCTGCAGAAACTCCATTCGCGAATTTTAAAAATCCGAGATAGCCAAAATGTTGCTCTCGAAGAGTACATCAATTTTTAAAAAAAGGTTTCTCTCTAGGCCCAATAGGACCCGACTTTCATAGGGTCAAAGTTCACGAATTTGACACATTTCGGCCGCGAGAATTCCCTATAAGCGTTGCACCGAATTTCAAACCGCTCACACAGCACTTCCCATTCGGACACATAAACAATCACCCGCAAGCGTTTTCTCGTAGGTCAATTTTTGACCCCGTCGCAAGCGACCGAAATTTCGATGGGGTCACGGATATGGGCCAAACTTTGACCCCCCATATCTCGGGTCCTAATTGTCCGATCGACTTGAAATTTGAAACGTGGCCTAACAGGGTTTCGGCCTTCCTCCCCATGCTCCGCAGTCGCCGCTCACCATGGGGGGGTCCGACCCTTTTCGCCGTAATGCTAAAACAAAAACTCGCGAATATCTCCGAAACGGTTCGATAGAATGTCGCAAATTTTGGTGTGAAAGGGCTCCCTATTTTTTCCGACAAACCCTCCAAATTTCGTGGTCCTAGCTTCCATAGTTTTTTTATGGCGAATTTTTGAATGTTTAAAGAATAGGCCAAAACTCGAACGGAAATTCCCTGCAGAAACTCCATTCGCGAATTTTAAAAATCCGAGATAGCCAAAATGTTGCTCTCGAAGAGTACATCTATTTAAAAAAAAAGTTTCTCTCTAGGCCCAATAGGACCCGACTTTCATAGGGTCAAAGTTCACAAATTTGACACATTTCGGCCGCGAGAATTCCCTATAACCGTTGCACCGAATTTCAAACCGCTCACACAGCACTTCCCATTCGGACACATAAACAATCATCCGCAAGCGTTTTCTCGTAGCTCAATTTTTGACCCCGTCGCAAGCGACCGAAATTTCGATGGTGTCACGGAAATGGGCCAAACTTTGACCCCCCATATCTCGGGCCCTAATTGTCCGATCGACTTGAAATTTGAAACGTGGCCTAACAGGGTTTCGGCCTTCCTACCCATGCTCCGCAGTCGCCGCTCACCATGGGGGGTCCGACCCTTTTCGCCGTAATGCTAAAACAAAAACTCGCGAATATCTCCGAAACGGTTCGATAGAATGTCGCAAATTTTAGTGTGAAAGGGCTCCCTATTTTTTTCCGACAAACCCTCCAAATTTCGTGGTCCTAGCTTCCAGAGTTTTTTTATGGCGAATTTTTGAATGTTTAAAGAATAGGCCAAAAATCGAACGGAAATTCCCTGCAGAAACTCCATTCGCGAATTTTAAAAATCCGAGATAGCCAAAATGTTGCTCTCGAAGAGTACATCAATTTTTAAAAAAAGGTTTCTCTCTAGGCCCAATAGGACCCGACTTTCATAGGGTCAAAGTTCACGAATTTGACACATTTCGGCCGCGAGAATTCCCTATAACCGTTGCACGGAATTTCAAACCGCTCACACAGCACTTCCCATTGAGACACGTGAACAATCCCCCGCAAGCGTTTTCTCGTAGCTCAATTTTTGACCCCGGCGCAAGCGTCCGAAATTTCGATGGGGTCACGGAAATGGTCACAGAAATGGGCCAAACTTTGACCCCCCATATCTCGGGCCCTATTTGTCCGATCGACTTGAAATTTGAAACGTGGCCTAACAGGGTTTCGGCCTTCCTCCCCATGCTCGCCAATCGCGGCTCACCATGGGGGTTTCCAAGCCTTTTCGCCGTAATTTTAAAACAAAAACTCGCGAATATCTCCGAAACGGTTCGATAGAATGTCGCAAATTTTGGTGTGAAAAACCTCCCTATTTTTTCCTACAAACCCTCTAAATTTCGTGGTCCTAGCTTCCATAGTATTTATATGGCGAATTTTTGAAAGTTTAAAGAATAGGCCGAAAATCGAACGGAAATTCCCTGCAGAAACTCCATTCGCGAATTTTAAAAATCCGAGATAGCCAAAATATTGCTCTCGAAGAGTACATCAATTTTTAAAAAAAGGTTTCTCTCTAGGCTCAATAGGACCCGACTTTCACAGGGTCAAAGTTCACGAATTTGACACATTTCGGCCGCGAGAATTCCCTATAAGCGTTGCACCGAATTTCAAACCGCTCACACAGCACTTCCCATTCGGACACACAAACAATCACCCGCAAGTGTTGTCTCGTAGCTCAATTTTTGACCCCGGCGCAAGCGACCGAAATTTCGATGGGGTCATGGAAATGGTCACGGAAATGGGCCAAACTTTGACCCCCCCATATCTCGGGCCCTAATTGTCCGATCGACTTGAAATTTGAAACGGTGGCCTAACAGGGTTTTGGCCTTCCTCCCCATGCTCTGCAGTCGCCGCTCACCATGGGGGGTCCGACCCTTTTCGCCGTAATGCTAAAACAAAAACTCGCGAATATCTCCGAAACGGTTCGATAGAATGTCGCAAATTTTGGTGTGAAAGGGCTCCCTATTTTTTCCTACAAACCCTCTAAATTTCGTGGTCCTAGCTTCCATAGTTTTTATATGGCGAATTTTTGAATGTTTAAAGAATAGGCCGAAAATCGAACGGAAATTCCCTGCAGAAACTCCATTCGCGAATTTTAAAAATCCGAGATAGCCAAAATATTGCTCTCGAAGAGTACATCAATTTTTAAAAAAAGGTTTCTCTCTAGGCTCAATAGGACCCGACTTTCACAGGGTCAAAGTTCACGAATTTGACACATTTCGGCCGCGAGAATTCCCTATAAGCGTTGCACCGAATTTCAAACCGCTCACACAGCACTTCCCATTCGGACACACAAACAATCACCCGCAAGTGTTGTCTCGTAGCTCAATTTTTGACCCCGGCGCAAGCGACCGAAATTTCGATGGGGTCATGGAAATGGTCACGGAAATGGGCCAAACTTTGACCCCCCCATATCTCGGGCCCTAATTGTCCGATCGACTTGAAATTTGAAACGTGGCCTAACAGGGTTTTGGCCTTCCTCCCCATGCTCCGCAGTCGCCGCTCACCATGGGGGGTCCGACCCTTTTCGCCGTAATGCTAAAACAAAAACTCGCGAATATCTCCGAAACGGTTCGATAGAATGTCGCAAATTTTGGTGTGAAAGGGCTCCCTATTTTTTCCTACAAACCCTCTAAATTTCGTGGTCCTAGCTTCCATAGTTTTTATATGGCGAATTTTTGAATGTTTAAAGAATAGGCCGAAAATCGAACGGAAATTCCCTGCAGAAACTCCATTCGCGAATTTTAAAAATCCGAGATAGCCAAAATATTGCTCTCGAAGAGTACATCAATTTTTAAAAAAAGGTTTCTCTCTAGGCTCAATAGGACCCGACTTTCACAGGGTCAAAGTTCACGAATTTGACACATTTCGGCCGCGAGAATTCCCTATAAGCGTTGCACCGAATTTCAAACCGCTCACACAGCACTTCCCATTCGGACACACAAACAATCACCCGCAAGTGTTGTCTCGTAGCTCAATTTTTGACCCCGGCGCAAGCGACCGAAATTTCGATGGGGTCATGGAAATGGTCACGGAAATGGGCCAAACTTTGACCCCCCCATATCTCGGGCCCTAATTGTCCGATCGACTTGAAATTTGAAACGTGGCCTAACAGGGTTTTGGCCTTCCTCCCCATGCTCCGCAGTCGCCGCTCACCATGGGGGGTCCGACCCTTTTCGCCGTAATGCTAAAACAAAAACTCGCGAATATCTCCGAAACGGTTCGATAGAATGCCGCAAATTTTGGTGTGAAAGGGCTCCCTATTTTTTCCTACAAACCCTCCAAATTTCGTGGTCCTAGCTTCCATAGTTTTTTTTATGGCGAATTTTTGAATGTTTAAAGAATAGGCCAAAAATCGAACGGAAATTCCCTGCAGAAACTCCATTCGCGAATTTTAAAAATCCGAGATAGCCAAAATGTTGCTCTCGAAGAGTACATCTATTTAAAAAAAAAGTTTCTCTCTAGGCCCAATAGGACCCGACTTTCATAGGGTCAAAGTTCACGAATTTGACACATTTCGGCCGCGAGAATTCCCTATAACCGTTGCACCGAATTTCAAACCGCTCACACAGCACTTCCCATTCGGACACATAAACAATCACCCGCAAGCGTTTTCTCGTAGCTCAATTTTTGACCCCGTCGCAAGCGACCGAAATTTCGATGGTGTCACGGAAATGGGCCAAACTTTGACCCCCCATATCTCGGGCCCTAATTGTCCGATCGACTTGAAATTTGAAACGTGGCCTAACAGGGTTTCGGCCTTCCTCCCCATGCTCCGCAGTCGCCGCTCACCATGGGGGGTCCGACCCTTTTTGCCGTAATGCTAAAACAAAAACTCGCAAATATCTCCGAAACGGTTCGATAGAATGTCGCAAATTTTGGTGTGAAAGGGCTCCCTATTTGTTCCTACAAACCCTCCAAATTTCGTGGTCCTAGCTTCCATAGTTTTTATATGGCGAATTTTTGAATGTTTAAAGAATAGGCCAAAAATCGAACGGAAATTCCCTGCAGAAACTCCATTCGCGAATTTTAAAAATCCGAGATAGCCAAAATATTGCTCTCGAAGAGTACATCAATTTTTAAAAAAAGGTTTCTCTCTAGGCCCAATAGGACCCGACTTTCACAGTGTCAAAGTTCACGAATTTGACACATTTCCGCAGCGAGAATTCCCTATAAGCATTGCACCGAATTTCAAACCGCTCACACAGCACTTCCATTCGGACACATAAACAATCACCCGCAAGCGTTTTCTCGTAGCTCAATCTTTGATCCCGTCGCAAGCGACCGAAATTTCGATGGGGTCACGGAAATGGGCCAAACTTTGACCCCCCATATCTCGGGCCCTAATTGTCCGATCGACTTGAAATTTGAAACGTGGAATAACAGGGTTTTGGCCTTCATCCCCATGCTCCGCAGTCGCCGCTCACCATGGGGGGTCCGACCCTTTTCGCCGTAATGCCAAAACAAAAACTCGCGAATATCTCCGAAACGGTTCGATAGAATGTCGCAAATTTTGGTGTGAAAGGGCTCCCTATTTTTTCCTACAAACCCTCCAAATTTCGTGGTCCTAGCTTCCATAGTTTTTTTATGGCGAATTTTTGAATGTTTAAAGAATAGGCCAAAAATCGAACGGAAATTCCCTGCAGAAACTCCATTCGCGAATTTTAAAAATCCGAGATAGCCAAAATGTTGCTCTCGAAGAGTACATCTATTTAAAAAAAAAGTTTCTCTCTAGGCCCAATAGGACCCGACTTTCATAGGGTCAAAGTTCACGAATTTGACACATTTCGGCCGCGAGAATTCCCTATAACCGTTGCACCGAATTTCAAACCGCTCACACAGCACTTCCCATTCGGACACATAAACAATCACCCGCAAGCGTTTTCTCGTAGGTCAATTTTTGACCCCGTCGCAAGCGACCGAAATTTAGATGGGGTCACGGAAATGGGCCAAACTTTGACCCCCCATATCTCGGGTCCTAATTGTCCGATCGACTTGAAATTTGAAACGTGGCCTAACAGGGTTTCGGCCTTCCTCCCCATGCTCCGCAGTCGCCGCTTACCATGGGGGGGTCCGACCCTTTTCGCCGTAATGCTAAAACAAAAACTCGCGAATATCTCCGAAACGGTTCGATAGAATGTCGCAAATTTTGGTGTGAAAGGGCTCCCTATTTTTTCCGACAAACCCTCCAAATTTCGTGGTCCTAGCTTCCAGAGTTTTTTTATGGCGAATTTTTGAATGTTTAAAGAATAGGCCAAAAATCGAACGGAAATTCCCTGCAGAAACTCCATTCGCGAATTTTAAAAATCCAAGATAGCCAAAATGTTGCTCTCGAAGAGTACATCAATTTTTAAAAAAAGGTTTCTCTCTAGGCCCAATAGGACCCGACTTTCATAGGGTCAAATTTCACGAATTTGACATATTTCGGCCGCGAGAATTCCCTATAACCGTTGCACGGAATTTCAAACCTCTCACACAGCACTTCCCATTGAGACACATGAACAATCCCCCGCAAGCGTTTTCTCGTAGCTCAATTTTTGACCCCGGCGCAAGCGTCCGAAATTTCGATGGGGTCACGGAAATGGTCACAGAAATGGGCCAAACTTTGACCCCCCATATCTCGGGCCCTAATTGTCCGATCGACTTGAAATTTGAAACGTGGCCTAACAGGGTTTCGGCCTTCCTCCCCATGCTCCGCAGTCTCCGCTCACCATGGGGTTCCGACCCTTTTCGCCGTAATACTAAAACAAAAACTCGAGAATATCTCCGAAACGGTTCGATAGAATGTCGCAAATTTTGGTGTGAAAGGGCTCCCTATTTTTTCCTACAAACTCTCTAAATTTCGTGATCCTAGCTTCCATAGTTTTTTTATGGCGAATTTTTGAAGGTTTAAAGAATAGGCCAAAAATCGAACGGAAATTCCCTGCAGAACCTCCATTCGCGAATTTTAAAAATCCGAGATAGCCAAAATGTTGCTCTCGAAGAGTACTTCAATTTAAAAAAAAAGTTTCTCTCTAGGCCCAATAGGACCCGACTTTCATAGAGTCAAAGTTCACGAATTTGACACATTTCGGCCGCGAGAATTCCCTATAAGCGTTGCACCGAATTTCAAACCGCTCACACAGCACTTCCCATTCGGACACATAAACAATCACCCGCAAGCGTTTTCTCGTAGCTCAATTTTTGACCCCGTCGCAAGCGACCGAAATTTCGATGGGGTCACGGAAATGGGCCAAATTTTGACCCCCATATCTCGGGCCCTAATTGTCCGATCGACTTGAAATTTGAAACGTGGCCTAACAGGGTTTCGGCCTTCCTCCCCATGCTCCGCAGTCGCCGCTCACCATGGGGGGTCCGACCCTTTTCGCCGTAATGCTAAAACAAAAACTCGCGAATATCTCCGAAACGGTTCGATAGAATGTCGCAAATTTTGGTGTGAAAGGGCTCCCTGTTCTTTCCGACAAACCCTCCAAATTTCGTGGTCCTAGCTTCCATAGTTTTTTTATGGCGAATTTTTGAATGTTTAAAGAATAGGGCAAAAATCGAACGGAAATTCCCTGCAGAAACTCCATTCGCGAATTTTAAAAATCCGAGATAGCCAAAATGTTGCTCTCGAAGAGTACATCAATTTTTAAAAAAAGGTTTCTCTCTAGACCCAATAGGACCCGACTTTCATAGGGTCAAAATTCACGAATTTGACATATTTCGGCCGCGAGAATTCCCTATAAGCGTTGCTTTGAATTTCAAACCGCTCACACAGCACTTCCCATTCGGACACATAAACAATCACCCGCAAGTGTTGTCTCGTAGCTCAATTTTTGACCCCGGCGCAAGCGACCGAAATTTCGATGGGGTCACGGAAATGGTCACGGAAATGGGCCAAACTTTGACCCCCCATATCTCGGGCCCTAATTGTCCGATCGACTTGAAATTTGAAACGTGGCCTAACAGGGTTTTGGCCTTCCTCCCCATGCTCCGCAGTCGCCGCTCACCATGGGGGGTCCGACCCTTTTCGCCGTAATGCTAAAACAAAAACTCGCGAATATCTTCGAAACGGTTCGATAGAATGTCGCAAATTTTGGTGTGAAAGGGCTGCCTATTTTTTCCTACAAACCCTCCAAATTTTGTGGTCCTAGCTTCCATAGTTTTTTTATGGCGAATTTTTGAATGTTTAAAGAATAGGCCAAAAATCGAACGGAAATTCCCTGCAGAAACTCCATTCGCGAATTTTAAAAATCCGAGATAGCCAAAATGTTGCTCTCGAAGAGTACATCTATTTAAAAAAAAAGTTTCTCTCTAGGCCCAATAGGACCCGACTTTCATAGGGTCAAAGTTCACGAATTTGACACAATTCGGCCGCGAGAATTCCCTATAACCGTTGCACCGAATTTCAAACCGCTCACACAGCACTTCCCATTCGGACACATAAACAATCACCCGCAAGCGTTTTCTCGTAGCTCAATTTTTGACCCCGTCGCAAGCGACCTAAATTTCGATGGTGTCACGGAAATGGGCCAAACTTTGACCCCCCATATCTCGGGCCCTAATTGTCCGATCGACTTGAAATTTGAAACGTGGCCTAACAGGGTTTCGGCCTTCCTCTCCATGCTCCGCAGTCGCCGCTCACCATGGGGGGTCCGACCCTTTTCGCCGTAATGGTAAAACAAAAACTCGCGAATATCTCCGAAACGGTTCGATAGAATGTCGCAAATTTTGGAGTGAAAGGGCTCCCTATTTTTTCCTACAAACCCTCCAAATTTCGTGGTAATAGCTTCCATAGTTTTTTATGGCGAATTTTTGAAGGTTTAAAGAATAGGCCAAAAATCGAACGGAAATTCCCTGCAGAAACTCCATTCGCGAATTTTAAAAATCCGAGATAGCCAAAATGTTGCTCTCGAAGAGTACATCAATTTAAAAAAATAGTTTCTCTCTAGGCCCAATAGGACCCGACTTTCATAGAGTCAAAGTTCACGAATTTGACACATTTCGGCCGCGAGAATTCCCTATAAGCGTTGCACCGAATTTCAAACCGCTCACACAGCACTTCCCATTCGGACACGTAAACAATCACCCGCAAGCGTTTTCTCGTAGCTCAATTTTTGACCCCGTCGCAAGCGACCGAAATTTCGATGGTGTCACGGAAATGGGCCAAACTTTGACCCCCCATATCTCGGGCCCTAATTGTCCGATCGACTTGAAATTTGAAACGTGGCCTAACAGGGTTTCAGCCTTCCTCCCCATGCTCCGCAGTCGCCGCTCACCATGGGGGGTCCGACCCTTTTCGCCGTAATGCTAAAACAAAAACTCGCGAATATCTTCGAAACGGTTCGATAGAATGTCGCAAATTTTTGTGTGAAAGGGCTCCCTATTTTTTCCTACAAACCCTCCAAATTTTGTGGTCCTAGCTTCTATAGTTTTTTTATGGCGAATTTTTGAATGTTTAAAGAATAGGCCAAAAATCGAACGGAAATTCCCTGCAGAAACTCCATTCGCGAATTTTAAAAATCCGAGATAGCCAAAATGTTGCTCTCGAAGAGTACATCTATTTAAAAAAAAAGTTTCTCTCTAGGCCCAATAGGACCCGACTTTCATAGGGTCAAAGTTCACGAATTTGACACATTTCGGCCGCGAGAATTCCCTATAACTGTTGCACCGAATTTCAAACCGCTCACACAGCACTTCCCATTCGGACACATAAACAATCACCCGCAAGCGTTTTCTCGTAGCTCAATTTTTGACCCCGTCGCAAGCGACCGAAATTTCGATGGTGTCACGGAAATGGGCCAAATTTTGACCCCCCATATCTCGGGCCCTAATTGTCCGATCGACTTGAAATTTGAAACGTGGCCTAACAGGGTTTCGGCCTTCCTCCCCATGCTCCGCAGTCGCCGCTCACCATGGGGGGTCCGACCCTTTTCGCCGTAATGCTAAAACAAAAACTCGCGAATATCTCCGAAACGGTTCGATAGAATGTCGCAAATTTTGGTGTGAAAGGGCTCCCTATTTTCTCCTACAAACACTCCAAATTTCGTGGTCCTAGCTTCCATAGTTTTTTTATGGCGAATTTTTGAATGTTTAAAGAATAGGCCCAAAATCGAACGGAAATTCCCTGCAGAAACTCCATTCGCGAATTTTAAAAATCCGAGATAGCCAAAATGTTGCTCTCGAAGAGTACATCAATTTAAAAAAAAAGTTTCTCTCTAGGCCCAATAGGTCCCGACTTTCATAGGGTCAAAGTTCACGAATTTGACACATTTCGGCCGCGAGAATTCCCTATAACCGTTGCACCGAATTTCAAACCGCTCATACAGAACTTCCCATTGAGACACATGAACAATCCCCCGCAAGCGTTTTCTCGTAGCTCAATTTTTGACCCCGGCGCAAGCGTCCGAAATTTCGATGGGGTCACGGAAATGGTCACAGAAATGGGCCAAACTTTGACCCCCCATATCTCGGGCCCTAATTGTCCGATCGACTTGAAATTTGAAACGTGGCCTAACAGGGTTTCGGCCTTCCTCCCCATGCTCCGCAGTCGCCGCTCACCATGGGGGGTACGACCCTTTTCGCCGTAATGCTAAAACAAAAACTCGCGAATATCTCCGAAACGGTTCGATAGAATGTCGCAAATTTTGGAGTGAAAGGGCTCCCTATTTTTTCCTACAAACCCTCCAAATTTCGTGGTCCTAGCTTCCATAGTTTTTTATGGCGAATTTTTGAAGTTTTAAAGAATAGGCCAAAAATCGAACGGAAATTCCCTGCAGAAACTCCATTCGCGAATTTTAAAAATCCGAGATAGCCAAAATGTTGCTCTCGAAGAGTACATCAATTTAAAAAAAAAGTTTCTCTCTAGGCCCAATAGGACCCGACTTTCATAGGGTCAAAGTTCACGAATTTGACACATTTCGGCCGCGAGGATTCCCTATAAGCGTTGCACCGAATTTCAAACCGCTCACACAGCACTTCCCATTCGGACACATAAACAATCACCCGCAAGTGTTGTCTCGTAGCTCAATTTTTGACCCCGGCGCAAGCGACCGAAATTTCGATGGGGTCACGGAAATGGGCCAAACTTTGACCCCCCATATCTCGGGCCCTAATTGTCCGATCGACTTGAAATTTGAAACGTGGCCTAACAGGGTTTCGGCCTTCCTCCCCATGCTCCGCAGTCGCCGCTCACCATGGGGGGTCCGACCCTTTTCGCCGTAATGCTAAAACAAAAACTCGCGAATATCTCCGAAACGGTTCGATAGAATGTCGCAAATTTTGGTGTGAAAGGGCTCCCTATTTTTTCCTACAAACCCTCCTAATTTCGTGGTCCTAGCTTCCATAGTTTTTTTATGGCGAATTTTTGAATGTTTAAAGAATAGGTCAAAAATCGAACGGAAATTCCCTGCAGAAACTCCATTCGCGAATTTTAAAAATCCGAGATAGCCAAAATATTGCTCTCGAAGAGTACATCAATTTTTAAAAAAAGGTTTCTCTCTAGGCTCAATAGGTCCCGACTTTCACAGGGTCAAAGTTCACGAATTTGACACATTTCGGCAGCGAGAATTCCCAATAAGCGTTGCACCGAATTTCAAACCGCTCACACAGTACTTCCCATTGACACAGATGAACAATCCCCCGCAAGCGTTTTCTCGTAGCTCAATTTTTGACCCCGTCGCATGCGACCGAAATTTCGATGGGGTCACGGAAATGGGCCAAACTTTGACCCCCCATATCTCGGACCCTAATTGTCCGATCGACTTGAAATTTGAAACGTGGCCTAACAGGGTTTCGGCCTTCCTCCCCATGCTCCGCAGTCGCCGCTCAACATGGGGGGTCCGAACCTTTTCGCCGTAATGCTAAAAAAAAACTCGCGAATATCTCCGAAACGGTTCGATAGAATGTCGCAAATTTTGGTGTGAAAGGGCTCCCTATTTTTTCCTACAAACCCTCCAAATTTCGTGGTCCTAGCTTCCATAGTTTTTTTCTGGCGAATTTTTGAACGTTTAAAAAATAACCCAAAAATCGACGGAAATTCCCTACAGAAACTCCATTCGCGAATTTTAAAAATCCGAGATAGCCAAAATGTTGCTCTCGAGGAGTACATCAATTTAAAAAAAAAGTTTCTCTCTAGGCCCAATAGAACCCGACGTTCATAGGGTCAAATTTCACGAATTTGACACATTTCGGCCGCGACAATTCCTTATAACCGTTGCACCGAATTTCAAACCGCTCACACAGTACTTCCCATTGAGACACATGAACAATCCCCCGCAAGCGTTTTCTCGTAGCTCAATTTTTGACCCCGGCGCAAGCGACCGAAATTTCGATGGGGGCCCGCCCCAATGGTCACGGAAATGGGCCAAACTTTGACCCCCATATCTCGGGCCCTAATTGTCCGATCGACTTGAAATTTGAAACGTGGCCTAACAGGTTTCGGCCTTCCTCCCCAAGCTCGCCAATCGCGGCTCACCATGGGGGGGTCCGGGCCTTTTCGCCGTAATATTAAAACAAAAACTCGCGAATATCTCCGAAATGGTTCGATAGAATGTCGCAAATTTTGGTGTGAAAGGGCTCCCTATTTTTACCTACAAACGCTCCAAATTTGGTGGTCCTAGCTTCCATCGTTTTTTTTATGGCGAATTTTTGAAGGTTTAAAAAATAGCCCAAAAATCGAACGGAAATTCCCTACAGAAACTCCATTCGCGAATTTTAAAAATCTGAGATAGCCAAAATGTTGCTCTCGAAGAGTACATCAATTTAAAAAAAAAGTTTCTCTCTAGGCCCAATAGGACCCGACTTTCATAGGGTCAAACTTCACGAATTTGGCACATTTCGGCCGCGACAATTCCCTATAACCGTTCCACCGAAGTTCAAACCGCTCGCACAGTACTTCCGATTGAGACACATGAACAATCCCCCGCAAGCGTTTTCTCGTAGCTCAATTTTTGACCCCGGCGCAAGCGTCCGAAATTTCGATGGGGTCACGGAAATGGGCCAAACTTTGACCCAACATATCTCGGGCCCTAATTGTCCGATCGACTTAAAATTTGAAACGTGGCCTAACAGGGTTTCGGCCTTCCTCCCCATGCTCGCCAATCGCGGCTCACCTTGGGGGGTCCGGGCCCTTTCGCCGTAATATTAAAACAAAAGCTCGCGAATATCTCCGAAACGGTTCGATAGAATGTCGCAGATTTTGGTGTGAGAGGGTTCCCTATTTTTACATACAAACCCTCCAAATTTGGTGGTCCTAGCTTCCATAGTTTTTTTTATGGCGAATTTTTGAAGGTTTAAAAAATAGCCCAAAAATCGAACGGAAATTCCCTACAGAAACTCCATTCGCGAATTTTAAAAATCCGAGATAGCCAAAATGTTGCTCTCGAAGAGTACATCAATTTAAAAAAAAAGTTTCTCTCTAGGCCCAATAGGACCCGACTTTCATAGGGTCAAACTTCACGAATTTGGCACATTTCGGCCGCGACAATTCCATATAACCGTTGCACCGAATTTCAAACCGGTCACACAGCACTTCCCATTGAGACACATGAACAATCACCCGCAAGCGTTTTCTCGTAGCTCAATTTTTGACCCCGGCGCAAGCGTCCGAATTTTCGATGGGGTCACGGAAATGGTCACGGAAATGGGCCAAACTTTGACCCCCATATCTCGGGCCCTAATTGTCCGATCGACTTGAAATTTGAAACGTGGCCTAACAGGTTTCGGCCTTCCTCCCCATGCTCGCCAATCGCGGCTCACCATGGGAGGGTCCGGGCCTTTTCGCCGTAATATTAAAACAAAAACTCGCGAATATCTCCGAAATGGTTCGATAGAATGTCGCAAATTTTGGTGTGAAAGGGCTCCCTATTTTTACCTACAAACCCACTAAATTTCGTGGTCCTAGCTTCCATCGTTTTTTTTATGGCGAATTTTTGAAAGTTTAAAGAATAGGCCAAAAATCGAACGGAAATTCCCTGCAGAAACTCCATTCGCGAATTTTAAAAATCCGAGATAGCCAAAATATTGCTCTCGAAGAGTACATCAATTTTTAAAAAAAGGTTTCTCTCTAGGCTCAATAGGACCCGACTTTCACAGGGTCAAAGTTCACGAATTTGACACATTTCGGCAGCGAGAATTCCCTATAAGCGTTGCACCGAATTTCAAACCGCTCACACAGTACTTCCCATTGACAAAGATGAACAATCCCCCGCAAGCGTTTTCTCATAGCTCAATTTTTGACCCCGTCGCATGCGACCGAAATTTCGATGGGGTCACGGAAATGGGCCAAACTTTGACCCCCCATATCTCGGACCCTAATTGTCCGATCGAGTTGAAATTTGAAACGTGGCCTAACAGGGTTTCGGCCTTCCTCCCCATGCTCCGCAGTCGCCGCTCACCATGGGGGGTCCGACCCTTTTCGCCGTAATGCTAAAAAAAAACTCGCGAATATCTCCGAAACGGTTCGATAGAATGTCGCAAATTTTGGTGTGAAAGGGCTCCCTATTTTTTCCTACAAACCCTCCAAATTTCGTGGTCCTAGCTTCCATAGTTTTTTATGGCGAATTTTTGAAATTTTAAAGAATAGGCCAAAAATCGAACGGAAATTCCCTGCAGAAACTCCATTCGCGAATTTTAAAAATCCGAGATAGCCAAAATGTTGCTCTCAAAGAGTACATCAATTTTTAAAAAAAGGTTTCTCTCTAGGCCCAATAGGACCCGACTTTCATAGGGTCAAATTTCACGAATTTGACACATTTCGGCCGCGAGAATTCTCTATAAGCGTTGCACCGAATTTCAAACCGCTCACACAGCACTTCCCATTCGGACACATAAACAATCACCCGCAAGTGTTTTCTCCTAGCTCAAATTTTGACCCCGGCGCAAGCGACCGAAATTTCGATGGGGTCACGGAAATGGTCACGGAAATGGGCCAAATTTTGACCCCCCATATCTCGGGCCCTAATTGTCCGATCGACTTGAAATTTGAAACGTGGCCTAACAGGGATTCGGCCTTCCTACCCATGCTCCGCAGTGGCCGCTCACCATGGGGGGTCCGACCCTTTTCGCCGTAATGCTAAAACAAAAACTCGCGAATATCTCCGAAACGGTTCGATAGAATGTCGCAAATTTTGGTGTGAAAGGGCTCCCTATTTTTTCCTACAATCCCTCCAAATTTCGTGGTCCTAGCTTCCATAGTGTTTTTATGGCGAATTTTTGAATGTTTAAAGAATAGGCCAAAAATCGAACGGAAATTCCCTGCAGAAACTCCATTCGCGAATTTTAAAAATCCGAGATAGCCAAAATGTTGCTCTCGAAGAGTACATCAATTTAAAAAGAAAGTTTCTCTCTACGCCCGATAGTTCCCGACTTTCATAGGGTCAAAGTTCACATTTCGGCCGCGAGAATTCCCTATAACCGTTGCACCGAATTTCAAACCGGTCACACAGCACTTCCCATTGAGACACATGAACAATCCCCCGCAAGCGTTTTCTCGTACCTCAATTTTTGACCCCGGCGCAAGCGTCCGAAATTTCGATGGGGTCACGGAAATGGTCACGGAAATGGGCCAAACTTTGACCCAACATATTTCGGGCCCTAATTGTCCGATCGACTTAAAATTTGAAAAGTGGCCTAACAGGGTTTCGGCCTTCCTCCCCATTCTCGCCAATCGCGGCTCACCTTGGGGGGTCCGGGCCCTTTCGCCGTAATGTTAAAACAAAAACTCGCGAATATCTCCGAAACGGTTCGATAGAATGTCGCAGATTTTGGTGTGAGAGGGCTCCCTATTTTTACCTACAAACCCTCCAAATTTCGTGGTCCTAGCTGCGAAAGTTTTTTTCTGGCGAATTTTTGAAGGTTTAAAAAATAGCCCAAAAATCGACGGAAATTCCCTACAGAAACTCCATTCGCGAATTTTAAAAATCCGAGATAGCCAAAATGTTGCTCTCGAGGAGTACATCAATTTAAAAAAAAACGTTTCTCTCTAGGCCCAATAGGACCCGACTTTCATAGGGTCAAATTTCACGAATTTGACACATTTCGGCCGCGAGAATTCCCTATAAGCGGTGCACCGAATTTCAAACCGCTCACACAGTACTTCCCATTGAGACACATCAATAATCCCCCGCAAGCGTTTTCTCGTAGCTCAATTTTTGACCCCCGCGCAAGCGACCGAAATTTCGATGGGGGCCGCCCCAATGGTCACGGAAATGGGAAAACTTTGACCCCCCATATGTCGGGCCCTAATTGTCCGATCGACTTGAAATTTGAAACGTGGCCTAACAGGGTTTCGGCCTTCCTACCCATGCTCCGCAGTCGCCGCTCACCATGGGGGGTCCGACCCTTTTCGCCGTAATGCTAAAACAAAAACTCGCGAATATCTCCGAAACGGTTCGATAGAATTTCGCAAATTTTGGTGTGAAAGGGCTCCCTATTTTTTCCTACACACCCTCCAAATTTCGTGGTCCTAGCTTCCATAGTGTTTTTATGAAAAATTTTTGAATGTTTAAAGAATAGGCCAAAAATCGAACGGAAATTCCCTGCAGAAACTCCATTCGTGAATTTTAAAAATCCGAGATAGCCAAAATGTTGCTCTCGAAGAGTACATCAATTTAAAAAGAAAGTTTCTCTCTACGCCCAATAGTTCCCGACTTTCATAGGGTCAAAGTTCACGAATTTGACACATTTCGGCCGCGAGAATTCCCTATAACCGTTGCACCGAATTTCAAACCGGTCACACAGCACTTCCCATTGAGACACATGAACAATCCCCCGCAAGCGTTTTCTCGTACCTCAATTTTTGACCCCGGCGCAAGCGTCCGAAATTTCGATGGGGTCACGGAAATGGTCACGGAAATGGGCCAAACTTTGACCCAACATATTTCGGGCCCTAATTGTCCGATCGACTTAAAATTTGAAAAGTGGCCTAACAGGGTTTCGGCCTTCCTCCCCATGCTCGCCAATCGCGGCTCACCTTGGGGGGTCCGGGCCCTTTCGCCGTAATGTTAAAACAAAAACTCGCGAATATCTCCGAAACGGTTCGATAGAATGTCGCAGATTTTGGTGTGAGAGGGCTCCCTATTTTTACCTACAAACCCTCCAAACTTGGTGGTGCTAGCTTCCAAAGTTTTTTTCTGGCGAATTTTTGAAGGTTTAAAAAATAGCCCAAAAATCGACGGAAATTCCCTACAGAAACTCCATTCGCGAATTTTAAAAATCCGAGATAGCCAAAATGTTGCTCTCGAGGAGTACATCAATTTATAAAAAACGTTTTACTCTAGGCCCAATAGGACCCGACTTTCATAGGGTCAAATTTCACGAATTTGACACATTTCGGCCGCGAGAATTCCCTATAAGCGTTGCACCGAATTTCAAACCGCTCACACAGTACTTCCCATTGAGACACATCAATAATCCCCCGCAAGCGTTTTCTCGTAGCTCAATTTTTGACCCCCGCGCAAGCGACCGAAATTTCGATGGGGGCCGCCCCAATGGTCACGGAAATGGGAAAACTTTGACCCCCCATATGTCGGGCCCTAATTGTCCGATCGACTTGAAATTTGAAACGTGGCCTAACAGGGTTTCGGCCTTCCTACCCATGCTCCGCAGTCGCCGCTCACCATGGGGGGTCCGACCCTTTTCGCCGTAATGCTAAAACAAAAACTCGCGAATATCTCCGAAACGGTTCGATAGAATTTCGCAAATTTTGGTGTGAAAGGGCTCCCTATTTTTTCCTACACACCCTCCAAATTTCGTGGTCCTAGCTTCCATAGTGTTTTTATGAAAAATTTTTGAATGTTTAAAGAATAGGCCAAAAATCGAACGGAAATTCCCTGCAGAAACTCCATTCGTGAATTTTAAAAATCCGAGATAGCCAAAATGTTGCTCTCGAAGAGTACATCAATTTAAAAAGAAAGTTTCTCTCTACGCCCAATAGTTCCCGACTTTCATAGGGTCAAAGTTCACGAATTTGACACATTTCGGCCGCGAGAATTCCCTATAACCGTTGCACCGAATTTCAAACCGGTCACACAGCACTTCCCATTGAGACACATGAACAATCCCCCGCAAGCGTTTTCTCGTACCTCAATTTTTGACCCCGGCGCAAGCGTCCGAAATTTCGATGGGGTCACGGAAATGGTCACGGAAATGGGCCAAACTTTGACCCAACATATTTCGGGCCCTAATTGTCCGATCGACTTAAAATTTGAAAAGTGGCCTAACAGGGTTTCGGCCTTCCTCCCCATGCTCGCCAATCGCGGCTCACCTTGGGGGGTCCGGGCCCTTTCGCCGTAATGTTAAAACAAAAACTCGCGAATATCTCCGAAACGGTTCGATAGAATGTCGCAGATTTTGGTGTGAGAGGGCTCCCTATTTTTACCTACAAACCCTCCAAACTTGGTGGTGCTAGCTTCCAAAGTTTTTTTCTGGCGAATTTTTGAAGGTTTAAAAAATAGCCCAAAAATCGACGGAAATTCCCTACAGAAACTCCATTCGCGAATTTTAAAAATCCGAGATAGCCAAAATGTTGCTCTCGAGGAGTACATCAATTTAAAAAAAAGTTTCTCTCTAGGCCCAATAGGACCCGACTTTCATAGGGTCAAAGTTCACGAATTTGACATATTTCGGCCGCGAGAATTCCCTATAACCGTTGCACCGAATTTCAAACCGGTCACACAGCACTTCCCATTGAGACACATGAACAATCCCCCGCAAGCGTTTTCTCGTACCTCAATTTTTGACCCCGGCGCAAGCGTCCGAAATTTCGATGGGGTCACGGAAATGGGCCAAACTTTGACCCAACATATTTCGGGCCCTAATTGTCCGATCGACTTAAAATTTGAAAAGTGGCCTAACAGGGTTTCGGCCTTCCTTTCCATGCTCGCCAATCGCGGCTCACCTTGGGGGGTCCGGGCCCTTTCGCCGTAATGTTAAAACAAAAACTCGCGAATATCTCCGAAACGGTTCGATAGAATGTCGCAGATTTTGGTGTGAGAGGGCTCCCTATTTTTACCTACAAACCCTCCAAACTTGGTGGTGCTAGCTTCAAAAGTTTTTTTCTGGCGAATTTTTGAAGGTTTAAAAAATAGCCCAAAAATCGACGGAAATTCCCTACAGAAACTCCATTCGCGAATTTTAAAAATCCGAGATAGCCAAAATATTGCTCTCGAGGAGTACATCAATTTATAAAAAACGTTTTACTCTAGGCCCAATAGGGCCCGACTTTCATAGGGTCAAATTTCACGAATTTGACACATTTCGGCCGCGAGAATTCCCTATAAATGTTGCACCGAATTTCAAACCGGTCACACAGCACTTCCCATTGAGACACATGAACAAAAGCGTTTTCTCGTACCTCAATTTTTGACCCCGACGCAAGCGTCCGAAATTTCGATGGGGTCACGGAAATGGTCACGGAAATGGGCCAAACTTTGACCCAACATATTTCGGGCCCTAATTGTCCGATCGACTTAAAATTTTAAAAGTGGCCTAACAGGGTTTCGGCCTTCCTACCCATGCTCGCCAATCGCGGCTCACCTTGGGGGGTCCGGGCCCTTTCGCCGTAATGTTAAAACAAAAACTCGCGAATATCTCCGAAACGGTTCGATAGAATGTCGCAGATTTTGGTGTGAGAGGGCTCCCTATTTTTACCCAGAAACCCTCCAAATTTTGTGGTCCTAGCTTCCAAAGTTTTTTTCTGGCGAATTTTTGAAGGTTTAAAAAATAGCCCAAAAATCGACGGAAATTCCCTACAGAAACTCCATTCGCGAATTTTAAAAATCCGAGATAGCCAAAATGTTGCTCTCGAGGAGTACATCAATTTAAAAAAAACGTTTCTCTCTAGGCCCAATAGGACCCGACTTTCATAGGGTCAAATTTCACGAATTTGACACATTTCGGCCGCGAGAATTCCCTATAAGCGTTGCACAGAATTTCAAACCGCTCACACAGTACTTCCCATTGAGACACATGAATAATCCCCCGCAAGCGTTTTCTCGTAGCTCAATTTTTGACCCCGGCGCAAGCGACCGAAATTTCGATGGGGGCCGCCCCAATGGTCACGGAAATGGGCCAAACTTTGACCCCCCATATCTCGGGCCCTAATTGTCCGATTGACTTGAAATTTGAAACGTGGCCTAACAGGGTTTCGGCCTTCCTCCCCATGCTCCGCAGTCGCCGCTCACCATGGGGGGGGTCCGACCCTTTTCGCCGTAATTCTAAAACAAAAACTCGCGAATAACTCCGAAACGGTTCGATAGAATGTCGGAGATTTTGGTGTGAGAGGGCTCCCTATTTTTACCCAGAAACCCTCCAAATTTGGTGGTCCTAGCTTCCATAGTTTTTTATGGCGAATTTTTGAAGGTTTAAAGAATAGGCCAAAAATCGAACGGAAATTCCCTGCAGAAACTCCATTCGCGAATTTTAAAAATCCGAGATAGCCAAAATGTTGCTCTCGAAGAGTACATCAATTTTTAAAAAAAGGTTTCTCTCTAGGCCCAATAGGACCCGACTTTCATAGGGTCAAATTTCACGAATTTGACACATTTCGGCCGCGAGAATTCCATATAAGCTTTGCACCGAATTTCAAACCGCTCACACAGCACTTCCCATTCGGACACATAAACAATCACCCGCAAGCGTTTTCTCGTAGCTCAATTTTTGACCCCGTCGCATGCGACCGAAATTTCGATGGGGTCACGGAAATGGGCCAAACTTTGACCCCCCATATCTCGGACCCTAATTGTCCGATCGAGTTGAAATTTGAAACGTGGCCTAACAGGGTTTCTGCCTTCCTCCCCATGCTCGCCAATCGCGGCTCACCTTGGGGGGTCCGGGCCCTTTCGCCGTAATGTTAAAACAAAAACTCGCGAATATCTCCGAAACGGTTCGATAGAATGTCGCAGATTTTGGTGTGAGAGGGTTCCCTATTTTTACATACAAACCCTCCAAATTTGGTGGTCCTAGCTTCCAAAGTTTTTTTCTGGCGAATTTTTGAAGGTTTAAAAAATAGCCCAAAAATCGACGGAAATTCCATACAGAAACTCCATTCGCGAATTTTAAAAATCCGAGATAGCCAAAATGTTGCTCTCGAGGAGTACATCAATTTAAAAAAAACGTTTCTCTTTAGGCCCAATAGGACCCGACTTTCATAGGGTCAAATTTCACGAATTTGACACATTTCGGCAGCGAGAATTCCCTATAAGCGTTGCACCGAATTTCAAACCGCTCACACAGTACTTCCCATTGACACAGATGAACAATCCCCCGCAAGCGTTTTCTCGTAGCTCAATTTTTGACCCCGTCGCATGCGACCGAAATTTCGATGGGGTCACGGAAATGGGCCAAACTTTGACCCCCCATATCTCGGACCCTAATTGTCCGATCGAGTTGAAATTTGAAACGTGGCCTAACAGGGTTTCGGCCTTCCTCCCCATGCTCCGCAGTCACCGCTCACCATGGGGGGTCCGACCCTTTTCGCCGTAATGCTAAAACAAAAACTCGCGAATATCTCCGAAACGGTTCGATAGAATTTCGCAAATTTTGGTGTGAAAGGGCTCCCTATTTTTTCCTACAAACCCTCCAAATTTCGTGGTCCTAGCTTCCATAGTGTTTTTATGAAAAATTTTTGAAAGTTTAAAGAATAGGCCAAAAATCGAACGGAAATTCCCTGCAGAAACTCCATTCGCGAATTTTAAAAATCCGAGATAGCCAAAATGTTGCTCTCGAAGAGTACATCAATTTAAAAAGAAAGTTTCTCTCTACGCCCAATAGTTCCCGACTTTCATAGGGTGAAAGTTCACGAATTTGACACATTTCGGCCGCGAGAATTCCCTATAACCGTTGCACCGAATTTCAAACCGGTCACACAGCACTTCCCATTGAGACACATGAACAATCCCCCGCAAGCGTTTTCTCGTACCTCAATTTTTGACCCCGGCGCAAGCGTCCGAAATTTCGATGGGGTCACGGAAATGGTCACGGAAATGGGCCAAAATTTGAACCAACATATTTCGGGCCCTAATTGTCCGATCGACTTAAAATTTGAAAAGTGGCCTAACAGGGTTTCGGCCTTCCTACCCATGCTCTCCAATCGCGGCTCACCTTGGGGGGTCCAGGCCCTTTCGCCGTAATGTTAAAACAAAAACTCGCGAATATCTCCGAAACGGTTCGATAGAATGTCGCAGATTTTGGTGTGAGAGGGCTCCCTATTTTTACCTACAAACCCTCCAAATTTGGTGGTGCTAGCTTCCAAAGTTTTTTTCTAGCGAATTTTTGAAGGTTTAAAAAATAGCCCAAAAATCGACGGAAATTCCCTACAGAAACTCCATTCGCGAATTTTAAAAATCCGAGATAGCCAAAATGTTGCTCTCGAGGAGTACATCAATTTAAAAAAAACGTTTCTCTCTAAGCCCAATAGGACCCGACTTTCATAGGGTCAAATTTCACGAATTTGACACATTTCGGCCGCTAGAATTCCATATAAGCTTTGCACCGAATTTCAAACCGCTCACACAGTACTTCCCATTCGGACACATAAACAATCACCCGCAAGCGTTTTCTCGTAGCTCAATTTTTGACCCCGGCGCAAGCGACCGAAATTTCGATGGGGTCACGGAAATGGGCCAAACTTTAACCCCCCATATCTCGGGCCCTAATTGTGCGATCGACTTGAAATTTGAAATGTGGCCTAACAGGGTTTCGGCCTTCCTCCCCATGCTCCGCAGTCGCCGCTCACCATGGGGGGTCCGACCCTTTTCGCCGTAATGCTAAAACAAAAACTCGCGAATATCTCCGAAACGGTTCGATAGAATGTCGCAAATTTTGGTGTGAAAGGGCTCCCTATTTTTTCCTACAAACCCTCCAAATTTCGTGGTCCTAGCTTCCATAGTTTTTTTATGGCGAATTTTTGAATGTTTAAAGAATAGGCCAAAAATCGAACGGAAATTCCCTGCAGAAACTCCATTCGCGAATTTTAAAAATCCGAGATAGCCAAAATATTGCTCTCGAAGAGTACATCAATTTTTAAAAAAAGGTTTCTCTCTAGGCTCAATAGGACCCGACTTTCACAGGGTCAAAGTTCACGAATTTGACACATTTCGGCAGCGAGAATTCCCTATAAGCGTTGCACCGAATTTCAAACCGCTCACACAGTACTTCCCATTGACACAGATGAACAATCCCCCGCAAGCGTTTTCTCGTAGCTCAATTTTTGACCCCGTCGCATGCGACCGAAATTTCGATGGGGTCACGGAAATGGGCCAAACTTTGACCCCCCATATCTCGGACCCTATTTGTCCGATCGAGTTGAAATTTGAAACGTGGCCTAACAGGGTTTCGGCCTTCCTCCCCATGCTCGTCAATCGCGGCTCACCTTGGGGGGTCCGGGCCCTTTCGCCGTAATGTTAAAACAAAAACTCGCGAATATCTCCGAAACGGTTCGATAGAATGTCGCAGATTTTGGTGTGAGAGGGTTCCCTATCTTTACATACAAACCCTCCAAATTTGGTGGTCCTAGCTTCCAAAGTTTTTTTCTGGCGAATTTTTGAAGGTTTAAAAAATAGCCCAAAAATCGACGGAAATTCCCTACAGAAACTCCATTCGCGAATTTTAAAAATCCGAGATAGCCAAAATGTTGCTCTCGAAGAGTACATCAATTTAAAAAGAAAGTTTCTCTCTACGCCCAATAGTTCCCGACTTTCATAGGGTCAAAGTTCACGAATTTGACATATTTCGGCCGCGAGAATTCCCTATAACCGTTGCACCGAATTTCAAACCGGTCACACAGCACTTCCCATTGAGACACATGAACAATCCCCCGCAAGCGTTTTCTCTTACCTCAATTTTTGACCCCGGCGCAAGCGTCCGAAATTTCGATGGGGTCACGGAAATGGGCCAAACTTTGACCCAACATATTTCGGGCCCTAATTGTCCGATCGACTTAAAATTTGAAAAGTGGCCTAACAGGGTTTCGGCCTTCCTACCCATGCTCGCCAATCGCGGCTCACCTTTGGGGTTCCGGGCCCTTTCGCCGTAATGTTAAAACAAAAACTCGCGAATATCTCCGAAACGGTTCGATAGAATGTCGCAGATTTTGGTGTGAGAGGGCTCCCTATTTTTACCTACAAACCCTCCAAATTTGGTGGTGCTAGCTTCCAAAGTTTTTTTCTGGCGAATTTTTGAAGGTTTAAAAAATAGCCCAAAAATCGACGGAAATTCCCTACAGAAACTCCATTCGCGAATTTTAAAAATCCGAGATAGCCAAAATGTTGCTCTCGAGGAGTACATCAATTTAAAAAAAACGTTTCTCTCTAGGCCCAATAGGACCCGACTTTCATAGGGTCAAATTTCACGAATTTGACACATTTCGGCCGCGAGAATTCCCTATAACCGTTGCACCGAATTTCAAACCGGTCACACAGCACTTCCCATTGAGACACATGAACAATGCAACGCAAGCGTTTTCTCGTACCTCAATTTTTGACCCCGGCGCAAGCGTCCGAAATTTCGATGGGGTCACGGAAATGGTCACGGAAATGGGCCAAACTTTGACCCAACATATTTCGGGCCCTAATTGTCCGATCGACTTAAAATTTGAAAAGTGGCCTAACAGGGTTTCGGCCTTCCAACCCATGCTCGCCAATCGCGGCTCACCTTGGGGGGTCCAGGCCCTTTCGCCGTAATGTTAAAACAAAAACTCGCGAATATCTCCGAAACGGTTCGATAGAATGTCGCAGATTTTGGTGTGAGAGGGCTCCCTATTTTTACCTACAAACCCTCCAAATTTGGTGGTGCTAGCTTCCAAAGTTTTTTTCTGGCGAATTTTTGAAGGTTTAAAAAATAGGCCAAAAATCGAACGGAAATTCCCTGCAGAAACTCCATTCGCGAATTTTAAAAATCCGAGATAGCCAAAATATTGCTCTCAAAGAGTACATCAATTTTTAAAAAAAGGTTTCTCTCTAGGCTCAATAGGACCCGACTTTCACAGGGTCAAAGTTCACGAATTTGACACATTTCGGCAGCGAGAATTCCCTATAAGGGTTGCACCGAATTTCAAACCGCTCACACAGTACTTCCCATTGACACAGATGAACAATCTCCCGCAAGCGTTTTCTCGTAGCTCAATTTTTGACCCCGTCGCATGCGACCGAAATTTCGATGGGGTCACGGAAATGGGCCAAACTTTGACCCCCCATATCTCGGACCCTAATTGTCCGATCGAGTTGAAATTTGAAACGTGGCCTAACAGTGTTTCGGCCTTCCTCCCCATGCTCGCCAATCGCGGCTCACCTTGAGGGGTCCGGGCCCTTTCGCCGTAATGTTAAAACAAAAACTCGCGAATATCTCCGAAACGGTTCGATAGAATGTCGCAGATTTTGGTGTGAGAGGGTTCCCTATTTTTACATACAAACCCTCCAAATTTGGTGGTCCTAGCTTCCAAAGTTTTTTTCTGGCGAATTTTTGAAGGTTTAAAGAATAGCCCAAAAATCGAACGGAAATTCCCTGCAGAAACTCCATTCGCGAATTTTAAAAATCCGAGATAGCCAAAATGTTGCTCTCAAAGAGTACACCAATTTTTAAAAAAAGGTTTCTCTCTAGGCCCAATAGGACCCGACTTTCATAGGGTCAAAGTTCACGAATTTGACACATTTCGGCCGCGAGAATTCTCTATAAGCGTTGCACCGAATTTCAAACCGCTCACACAGCACTTCCCATTCGGACACATAAACAATCACCCGCAAGTGTTTTCTCGTAGCTCAATTTTTGACCCCGGCGCAAGCGACCGAAATTTCGATGGGGTCACGGAAATGGTCACGGAAATGGGCCAAACTTTGACCCCCCATATCTCGGGCCCTAATTGTCCGATCGACTTGAAATTTGAAACGTGGCCTAACAGGGTTTCGGCCTTCCTACCCATGCTCCGCAGTCACCGCTCACCATGGGGTGTCCGACCCTTTTCGCCGTAATGCTAAAACAAAAACTCGCGAATATCTCCGAAACGGTTCGATAGAATTTCGCAAATTTTGGTGTGAAAGGGCTCCCTATTTTTTCCTACAAACCCTCCAAATTTCGTGGTCCTAGCTTCCATAGTGTTATTATGAAAAATTTTTGAAAGTTTAAAGAATAGGCCAAAAATCGAACGGAAATTCCCTGCAGAAACTCCATTCGCGAATTTTAAAAATCCGAGATAGCCAAAATGTTGCTCTCGAAGAGTACATCAATTTAAAAAGAAAGTTTCTCTCTACGCCCAATAGTTCCCGACTTTCATAGGGTCAAAGTTCACGAATTTGACACATTTCGGCCGCGAGAATTCCCTATAACCGTTGCACCGAATTTCAAACCGGTCACACAGCACTTCCCATTGAGACACATGAACAATCCCCCGCAAGCGTTTTCTCTTACCTCAATTTTTGACCCCGGCGCAAGCGTCCGAAATTTCGATGGGGTCACGGAAATGGTCACGGAAATGGGCCAAACTTTGACCCAACATATTTCGGGCCCTAATTGTCCGATCGACTTAAAATTTGAAAAGTGGCCTAACAGGGTTTCGGCCTTCCTACCCATGCTCGCCAATCGCGGCTCACCTTTGGGGGTCCGGGCCCTTTCGCCGTAATGTTAAAACAAAAACTCGCGAATATCTCCGAAACGGTTCGATAGAATGTCGCAGATTTTGGTGTGAGAGGGCTCCCTATTTTTACCTACAAACCCTCCAAATTTGGTGGTGCTAGCTTCCAAAGTTTTTTTCTGGCGAATTTTTGAAGGTTTAAAAAATAGCCCAAAAATCGACGGAAATTCCCTACAGAAACTCCATTCGCGAATTTTAAAAATCCGAGATAGCCAAAATGTTGCTCTCGAAGAGTACATCAATTTTTAAAAAAAGGTTTCTCTCTAGGCCCAATAGGACCCGACTTTCATAGGGTCAAATTTCAGGAATTTGACACATTTCGGCCGCGAGCATTCCATATAAGCTTTGCACCGAATTTCAAACCGCTCACACAGCACTTCCCATTCGGACACATAAACAATCACCCGCAAGCGTTTTCTCGTAGCTCAATTTTTGACCCCGGCGCAAGCGACCGAAATTTCGATGGGGTCACGGAAATGGGCCAAACTTTAACCCCCCATATCTCGGGCCCTAATTGTGCGATCGACTTGAAATTTGAAACGTGGCCTAACAGGGTTTCGGCCTTCCTCCCCATGCTCGCCAATCGCGGCTCACCTTGGGGGGTCCGGGCCCTTTCGCCGTAATGTTAAAACAAAAACTCGCGAATATCTCCGAAACGGTTCGATAGAATGTCGCAGATTTTGGTGTGAGAGGGTTCCCTATTTTTACATACAAACCCTCCAAATTTCGTGGTCCTAGCTTCCATAGTTTTTTTATGGCGAATTTTTGAATGTTTAAAGAATAGGCCAAAAATCGAACGGAAATTCCCTGCAGAAACTCCATTCGCGAATTTTAAAAATCCGAGATAGCCAAAATGTTGCTCTCGAAGAGTACATCAATTTAAAAAGAAAGTTTCTCTCTACGCCCAATAGTTCCCGACTTTCATAGGGTCAAAGTTCACGAATTTGACACATT
Source organism: Stegodyphus dumicola (assembly GCF_044657685.1). Taxonomy (NCBI): domain Eukaryota; kingdom Metazoa; phylum Arthropoda; class Arachnida; order Araneae; family Eresidae; genus Stegodyphus; species Stegodyphus dumicola. The sequence goes on along the minus strand of NC_140780.1, from coordinate 5,386,887 downwards.
TCGGCCGCGAGAATTCCCTATAACCGTTGCACCGAATTTCAAACCGGTCACACAGCACTTCCCATTGAGACACATGAATAATCCCCCGCAAGCGTTTTCTCGTAGCTCAATTTTTGACCCCGCCGCAAGCGACCGAAATTTCGATGGGGGCCGCCCCAATGGTCACGGAAATGGGCCAAACTTTGACCCCCCATATCTCGGGCCCTAATTGTCCGATTGACTTGAAATTTGAAACGTGGCCTAACAGGGTTTCGGTCTTCCTCCCCATGCTCCGCAGTCGCCGCTCACCATGGGGGGGGGTCCGACCCTTTTCGCCGTAATTCTAAAACAAAAACTCGCGAATATCTCCGAAACGGTTCGATAGAATGTCGCAGATTTTGGTGTGAGAGGGCTCCCTATTTTTACCTACAAACCCTCCAAATTTGGTGGTGCTAGCTTCCAAAGTTTTTTTCTGGCGAATTTTTGAAGGTTTAAAAAATAGCCCAAAAATCGACGGAAATTCCCTACAGAAACTCCATTCGCGAATTTTAAAAATCCGAGATAGCCAAAATGTTGCTCTCGAGGAGTACATCAATTTAAAAAAAACGTTTCTCTCTAGGCCCAATAGGACCCGACTTTCATAGGGTCAAATTTCACGAATTTGACACATTTCGGCCGCGAGAATTCCTTATAACCGTTGCACCGAATTTCAAACCGGTCACACAGCACTTCCCATTGAGACACATGAACAATGCCCCGCAAGCGTTTTCTCGTACCTCAATTTTTGACCCCGGCGCAAGCGTCCGAAATTTCGATGGGGTCACGGAAATGGTCACGGAAATGGGCCAAACTTTAACCCCCCATATCTCGGGCCCTAATTGTGCGATCGACTTGAAATTTGAAACGTGGCCTAACAGGGTTTCGGCCTTCCTCCCCATGCTCCGCAGTCGCCGCTTACCATGGGGGGTCCGACCCTTTTCGCCGTAATGCTAAAACAAAAACTCGCGAATATCTCCGAAACGGTTCGATAGAATGTCGCAAATTTTGGTGTGAAAGGGCTCCCTATTTTTTCCTACAAACTCTCCAAATTTCGTGGTCCTAGCTTCCATAGGTTTTTATGGCGAATTTTTGAATGTTTAAAGAATAGGCCAAAAATCGAACGGAAATTCCCTGCAGAAACTCCATTCGCGAATTTTAAAAATCCGAGATAGCCAAAATATTGCTCTCGAAGAGTACATCAATTTTTAAAAAAAGGTTTCTCTCTAGGCTCAATAGGACCCGACTTTCACAGGGTCAAAGTTCACGAATTTGACACATTTCGGCAGCGAGAATTCCCTATAAGCGTTGCACCGAATTTCAAACCGCTCACACAGTACTTCCCATTGACACAGATGAACAATCCCCCGCAAGCGTTTTCTCGTAGCTCAATTTTTGACCCCGTCGCATGCGACCGAAATTTCGATGGGGTCACGGAAATGGGCCAAACTTTGACCCCCCATATCTCGGACCCTAATTGTCCGATCGAGTTGAAATTTGAAACGTGGCCTAACAGGGTTTCGGCCTTCCTCCCCATGCTCGCCAATCGCGGCTCACCTTGGGGGGTCCGGGCCCTTTCGCCGTAATGTTAAAACAAAAACTCGCGAATATCTCCGAAACGGTTCGATAGAATGTCGCAGATTTTGGTGTGAGAGGGTTCCCTATTTTTACATACAAACCCTCCAAATTTGGTGGTCCTAGCTTCTAAAGTTTTTTTCTGGCGAATTTTTGAAGGTTTAAAAAATAGCCCAAAAATCGACGGAAATTCCCTACAGAAACTCCATTCGCGAATTTTAAAAATCCGAGATAGCCAAAATGTTGCTCTCGAGGAGTACATCAATTTAAAAAAAACGTTTCTCTCTAGGCCCAATAGGACCCGACTTTCATAGGGTCAAATTTCACGAATTTGACACATTTCGGCCGCGAGAATTCCCTATAAGCGTTGCACCGAATTTCAAACCGCTCACACAGTACTTCCCATTGAGACACATGAATAATCACCCGCAAGCGTTTTCTCGTAGCTCAATTTTTGACCCCGCCGCAAGCGACCGAAATTTCGATGGGGGCCGCCCCAATGGTCACGGAAATGGGCCAAACTTTGACCCCCCATATCTCGGGCCGTAATTGTCCGATTGACTTGAAATTTGAAACGTGGCCTAACAGGGTTTCGGTCTTCCTCCCCATGCTCCGCAGTCGCCGCTCACCATGGGGGGGTCCGACCCTTTTCGCCGTAATTCTAAAACAAAAACTCACGAATATCTCCGAAACGGTTCGATAGAATGTCGCAAATTTTGGTGTGAAAGGGCTCGCTATTTTTCCTATAAACCCACCAAATTTCGTGGTCCTAGCTTCCATAGTTTTTTTATGGCGAATTTTTGAAGGTTTAAAGAATAGGCCAAAAATCGAACGGAAATTCCCTGCAGAAACTCCATTCGCGAATTTTAAAAATCCGAGATAGCCAAAATGTTGCTCTCGAAGAGTACATCAATTTTTAAAAAAAGGTTTCTCTCTAGGCCCAATAGGACCCGACTTTCATAGGGTCAAATTTCACGAATTTGACACACTTCGGCCGCGAGAATTCCATATAAGCGTTGCACCGAATTTCAAACCGCTCACCAGCAGTTCCCATTCGGACACATAAACAATCACCCGCAAGCGTTTTCTCGTAGCTCAATTTTTGACCCCGGCGCAAGCGACCGAAATTTCGATGGGGTCACGGAAATGGTCACGGAAATGGGCCAAACTTTAACCCCCATTATCTCGGGCCCTAATTGTCCGATCGATTTGAATATTGAAACGTGGCCTAACAGGGTTTCGGCCTTCCTACCCATGCTCCGCAGTCGCCGCTCACCATGGGGGGTCCGACCCTTTTCGCCGTAATGCTAAAACAAAAACTCGCGAATATCTCCGAAACGGTTCGATAGAATGTCGCAAATTTTGGTGTGAAAGGGCTCCCTATTTTTTCCTACAAACCCTCCAAATTTCGTGGTCCTAGCTTCCATAGTGTTTTTATGAAAAATTTTTGAAGGTTTAAAGAATAGGCCAAAAATCGAACGGAAATTCCCTGCAGAAACTCCATTCGCGAATTTTAAAAATCCGAGATAGCCAAAATGTTGCTCTCGAAGAGTACATCAATTTAAAAAGAAAGTTTCTCTCTACGCCCAATAGTTCCCGACTTTCATAGGGTCAAAGTTCACGAATTTGACACATTTCGGCCGCGAGAATTCCCTATAACCGTTGCACCGAATTTCAAACCGGTCACACAGCACTTCCCATTGAGACACATGAACAATCCCCCGCAAGCGTTTTCTCGTACCTCAATTTTTGACCCCGGCGCAAGCGTCCGAAATTTCGATGGGGTCACGGAAATGGTCACGGAAATGGGCCAAACTTTGACCCAACATATTTCGGGCCCTAATTGTCCGATCGACTTAAAATTTGAAAAGTGGCCTAACAGGGTTTCGGCCTTCCTCCCCATGCTCGCCAATCGCGGCTCACCTTGGGGGGTCCGGGCCCTTTCGCCGTAATGTTAAAACAAAAACTCGCGAATATCTCCGAAACGGTTCGATAGAATGTCGCAGATTTTGGTGTGAGAGGGCTCCCTATTTTTACCTACAAACCCTCCAAATTTGGTGGTGCTAGCTTCCAAAGTTTTTTTATGGCGAATTTTTGAAGGTTTAAAAAATAGCCCAAAAATCGACGGAAATTCCCTACAGAAACTCCATTCGCGAATTTTAAAAATCCGAGATAGCCAAAATGTTGCTCTCGAGGAGTACATCAATTTAAAAAAAACGTTTCTCTCTAGGCCCAATAGGACCCGACTTTCATAGGGTCAAATTTCACGAATTTGACACATTTCGGCCGCGAGAATTCCTTATAACCGTTGCACCGAATTTCAAACCGGTCACACAGCACTTCCCATTGAGACACATGAACAATGCCCTGCAAGCGTTTTCTCGTAGCTCAATTTTTGACCCCGTCGCAAGCGACCGAAATTTCAATGGGGTCACGGAAATGGGCCAAACTTTGACCCCCCATATCTCGGGCCCTAATTGTCCGATCGACTTGAAATTTGAAACGTGGCCTAACAGGGTTTCGGCCTTCCTACCCGTGCTCCGCAGTCGCCGCTCACCATGGGGGGTCCGACCCTTTTCGCCGTAATTCTAAAACAAAAACTCGCGAATATCTCCGAAACGGTTCGATAGAATGTCGCAAATTTTGGTGTGAAAGGGCTCCCTATTTTTTCCTACAAACCCTCCAAATTTCGTGGTCCTAGCTTCCATAGTGTTTTTATGAAAAATTTTTGAAGGTTTAAAGAATAGGCCAAAAATCGAACGGAAATTCCCTGCAGAAACTCCTTTCGCGAATTTTAAAAATCGGAGATAGCCAAAATGTTGCTCTCGAAGAGTACATCAATTTAAAAAAAAAGTTTCTCTCTACGCCCAATAGTTCCCGACTTTCATAGGGTCAAAGTTCACGAATTTGACACATTTCGGCCGCGAGAATTCCCTATAAGCGTTGCACCGAATTTCAAACCGCTCACACAGTACTTCCCATTGAGACACATGAATAATCCCCCGCAAGCGTTTTCTCGTAGCTCAATTTTTGACCCCGGCGCAAGCGACCGAAATTTCGATGGGGGCCGCCCCAATGGTCACGGAAATGGGCCAAACTTTGACCCCCCATATCTCGGGCCCTAATTGTCCGATTGACTTGAAATTTGAAACGTGGCCTAACAGGGTTTCGGCCTTCCTCCCCATGCTCCGCAGTCCCCGCTCACCATGGGGGGGGTCCGACCCTTTTCGCCGTAATTCTAAAACAAAAACTCGCAAATATCTCCGAAACGGTTCGATAGAATGTCGCAAATTTTGGTGTGAAAGGGCTCCCTATTTTTTCCTACAAACCCACCAAATTTCGTGGTCCTACCTTCTATAGTTTTTTTATGGCGAATTTTTGAAGGTTTAAAGAATAGGCCAAAAATCGAACGGAAATTCCCTGCAGAAACTCCATTCGCGAATTTTAAAAATCTGAGATAGCCAAAATGTTGCTCTCGAAGAGTACATCAATTTTTAAAATAAGGTTTCTCTCTAGGCCCAATAGGACCCGACTTTCATAGGGTCAAATTTCACGAATTTGACACATTTCGGCCGCGAGAATTCCATATAAGCGTTGCACCGAATTTCAAACCGCTCACACAGCACTTCCCATTCGGACACATAAACAATCACCCGCAAGCGTTTTCTCGTAGCTCAATTTTTGACCCCGTCGCAAGCGACCGAAATTTCGATGGGGTCACGGAAATGGGCCAAACTTTGACCCCCCATATCTCGGGCCCTAATTGTCCGATCGACTTGAAATTTGAAACGTGGCCTAACAGGGTTTCGGCCTTCCTACCCATGCTCCGCAGTCGCCGCTCTCCATGGGGGGTCCGACCCTTTTCGCCGTAATGCTAAAACAAAAACTCGCGAATATCTCCGAAACGGTTCGATAGAATGTCGCAAATTTTAGTGTGAAAGGGCTCCCTATTTTTTCCTACAAACCCTCCAAATTTCGTGGTCCTAGCTTCCATAGTTTTTTTATGGCGAATTTTTGAATGTTTAAAGAATAGGCCAAAAATCGAACGGAAATTCCCTGCAGAAACTCCATTCGCGAATTTTAAAAATCCGAGATAGCCAAAATATTGCTCTCGAAGAGTACATCAATTTTTAAAAAAAGGTTTCTCTCTAGGCTCAATAGGACCCGACTTTCACAGGGTCAAAGTTCACGAATTTGACACATTTCGGCAGCGAGAATTCCCTATAAACGTTGCACCGAATTTCAAACCGCTCACACAGTACTTCCCTTTGACACAGATGAACAATCCCCCGCAAGCGTTTTCTCGTACCTCAATTTTTGATCCCGTCGCATGCGACCGAAATTTCGATGGGGTCACGGAAATGGGGCAAACTTTGACCCCCCATATCTCGGACCCTAATTGTCCGATCGAGTTGAAATTTGAAACGTGGCCTAACAGGGTTTCGGCCTTCCTCCCCATGCTCGCCAATCGCGGCTCACCTTGGGGGGTCCGGGCCCTTTCGCCGTAATGTTAAAACAAAAACTCGCGAATATCTCCGAAACGATTCGATAGAATGTCGCAGATTCTGGTGTGAGAAGGTTCCCTATTTTTACATACAAACCCTCCAAATTTGGTGGTCCTAGCTTCCAAAGTTTTTTTCTGGCGAATTTTTGAAGGTTTAAAAAATAGCCCAAAAATCGACGGAAATTCCCTACAGAAACTCCATTCGCGAATTTTAAAAATCCGAGATAGCCAAAATGTTGCTCTCGAGGAGTACATCAATTTAAAAAAAACGTTTCTCTCTAGGCCCAATAGGACCCGACTTTCATAGGGTCAAATTTCACGAATTTGACACATTTCGGCAGCGAGAATTCCCTATAAGCGTTGCACCGAATTTCAAACCGCTCACACAGCACTTCCCATTCGGACACATAAACAATCACCCGCAAGCGTTTTCTCGTAGCTCAATTTTTGACCCCGGCGCAAGCGACCCAAATTTCGATAGGGTCACGGAAATGGGCCAAATTTTAACCCCCCATATCTCGGGCCCTAATTGTGCGATCGACTTGAAATTTGAAACGTGGCCTAACAGGGTTTCGGTCTTCCTCCCCATGCTCCGCAGTCGCCGCTCACCATGGGGGGTTCCGACCCTTTTCGCCGTAATTCTAAAACAAAAACTCGCGAATATCTCCGAAACGGTTCGATAGAATGTCGCAAATTTTAGTGTGAAAGGGCTCCCGATTTTTTCCTACAAACCCACCAAATTTCGTGGTCCTAGTATCCATAGTTTTTTTATGGCGAATTTTTGAATGTTTAAAGAATAGGCCAAAAATCGAACGGAAATTCCCTGCAGAAACTCCATTCGCGAATTTTAAAAATCCGAGATAGCCAAAATGTTGCTCTCGAAGAGTACATCAATTTTTAAAAAAAGGTTTCTCTCTAGGCCCAATAGGACCCGACTTTCATAGGGTCAAATTTCACGAATTTGACACATTTCGGCCGCGAGAATTCCCTATAAGCGTTGCACCGAATTTCTAACCGCTCACACAGTACTTCCCATTGAGACACATGAATAATCCCCCGCAAGCGTTTTCTCGTAGCTCAATTTTTGACCCCGGCGCAAGCGACCGAAATTTCGATGGGGGCCGCCCCAATGGTCACGGAAATGGGCCAAACTTTGACCCCCCATATCTCGGGCCCTAATTGTCCGATTGACTTGAAATTTGAAACGTGGCCTAACAGGGTTTCGGCCTTCCTCCCCATGCTCCGCAGTCGCCGCTCACCATGGGGGGGTCCGACCCTTTTCGCCGTAATTCTAAAACAAAAACTCGCAAATATCTCCGAAACGGTTCGATACAATGTCGCAAATTTTGGTGTGAAAGGGCTCCCTATTTTTTCCTACAAACCCACCAAATTTCGTGGTCCTAGCTTCCATAGTTTTTTTATGGCGAATTTTTGAATGTTTAAAGAAAAGGCCAAAAATCGAACGGAAATTCCCTGCAGAAACTCCATTCGCGAATTTTAAAAATCCGAGATAGCCAAAATGTTGCTCTCGAAGAGTACATCAATTTTTAAAAAAAGGTTTCTCTCTAGGCCCAATTGGACCCGACTTTCATAGGGTCAAATTTCACGAATTTGACACATTTCGGCCGTGAGAATTCCATATAAGCGTTGCACCGAATTTCAAACCGCTCACACAGCACTTCCCATTCGGACACATAAACAATCACCCGCAAGCGTTTTCTCGTAGCTCAATTTTTGACCCCGGCGCAAGCGACCGAAATTTCGATGGGGTCAATGAAATGGTCACGGAAATGGGCCAAACTTTAAGCCCCCATATCTCGGGCCCTAATTGTGCGATCGACTTGAAATTTGAAACGTGGCCTAACAGGGTTTCGGCCTTCCTCCCCATGCTCCGCAGTGGCCGCTCACCATGGGTGGTCCGACCCTTTTCGCTGTAATGCTAAAACAAAAACTCGCGAATATCTCCGAAACGGTTCGATAGAATGTCGCAAATTTTGGTGCGAAAGGGCTCCCTATTTTTTCCTACAAACCCTCCAAATTTCGTGGTCCTAGCTTCCATAGTTTTTTTATGGCGAATTTTTGAATGTTTAAAAAATAGCCCAAAAATCGACGGAAATTCCCTACAGAAACTCCATTCGCGAATTTTAAAAATCCGAGATAGCCAAAATGTTGCTCTCGAGGAGTACATCAATTTAAAAAAAACGTTTCTCTCTAGGCCCAATAGGACCCGACTTTTATAGCGTCAAATTTCACGAATTTGACACATTTCGGCCGCGAGAATTCCCTATAAGCGTTGCACCGAATTTCAAACCGCTCACACAGTACTTCCCATTGAGACACATGAATAATCCCCCGCAAGCGTTTTCTCGTAGCTCAATTTTTGACCCCGGCGCAAGCGACCGAAATTTCGATGGGGGCCGCCCCAATGGTCACGGAAATGGGCCAAACTTTGACCCCCCATATCTCGGGCCCTAATTGTCCGATTGACTTGAAATTTGAAACGTGGCCTAACAGGGTTTCGGCCTTCCTCCCCATGCTCGCCAATCGCGGCTCGCCTTGGGGGGTCCGGGCCCTTTCGCCGTAATGTTAAAACAAAAGCTCGCGAATATCTCCGAAACGGTTCGATAGAATATCGGAGATTTTGGTGTGAGAGGGTTCCCTATCTTTACATACAAACCCTCCAAATTTGGTGGTCCTAGCTTCCAAAGTTTTTTTCTGGCGAATTTTTGAAGGTTTAAAAAATAGCCCAAAAATCGACGGAAATTCCCTACAGAAACTCCATTCGCGAATTTTAAAAATTCGAGATAGCCAAAATGTTGCTCTCGAAGAGTACATCAATTTAAAAACAAAGTTTCTCTCTACGCCCAATAGTTCCCGACTTTCATAGGGTCAAAGTTCACGAATTTGACACATTTCGGCCGCTAGAATTCCCTATAACCGTTGCACCGAATTTCAAACCGGTCACACAGCACTTCCCATTGAGACACATGAACAATCCCCCGCAAGCGTTTTCTCGTACCTCAATTTTTGACCCCGGCGCAAGCGTCCGAAATTTCGATGGGGTCACGGAAATGGTCACGGAAATGGGCCAAACTTTGACCCAACATATTTCGGGCCCTATTTGTCCGATCGACTTAAAATTTGAAAAGTGGCCTAACAGGGTTTCGGCCTTCCTCCCCATGCTCGCCAATCGCGGCTCACCTTGGGGGGTCCGGGCCCTTTCGCCGTAATGTTAAAACAAAAACTCGCGAATATCTCCGAAACGGTTCGATAGAATGTCGCAGATTTTGGTGTGAGAGGGCTCCCTATTTTTACCTACAATCCCTCCAAATTTGGTGGTCCTAGCTTCCAAAGTTTTTTTCTGGCGAATTTTTGAAGGTTTAAAAAATAGCCCAAAAATCGACGGAAATTCCCTACAGAAACTCCATTCGCGAATTTAAAAAATCCGAGATAGCCAAAATGTTGCTCTCGAGGAGTACATCAATTTAAAAAAAACGTTTCTCTCTAGGCCCAATAGGACCCGACTTTCATAGGGTCAAATTTCACGAATTTGACACATTTCGGCCGCGAGAATTCCCTATAAGCGTTGCACCGAATTTCAAACCTCTCACCCAGTACTTCCCATTGAGACACATGAATAATCCCCCGCAAGCGTTTTCTCGTAGCTCAATTTTTGACCCCGGCGCAAGCGACCGAAATTTCGATGGGGGCCGCCCCAATGGTCACGGAAATGGGCCAAACTTTGACCCCCCATATCTCGGGCCCTAATTGTCCGATTGACTTGAAATTTGAAACGTGGCCTAACAGGGTTTCGGCCTTCCTCCCCATGCTCCGCAGTCGCCGCTCACCATGGGGGGGGTCCGACCCTTTTCGCCGTAATTCTAAAACAAAAACTCGCGAATATCTCCGAAACGGTTCGATAGAATGTCGCAAATTTTGGTGTGAAAGGGCTCCCGATGTTTTCCTACAAACCCACCAAATTTCGTGGTCCTAGTATCCATAGTTTTTTTATGGCGAATTTTTGAATGTTTAAAGAATAGGCCAAAAATCGAACAGAAATTCCCTGCAGAAACTCCATTCGCGAATTTTAAAAATCCGAGATAGCCAAAATGTTGCTCTCGAAGAGTACATCAATTTTTAAAAAAAGGTTTCTCTCTAGGCCCAATAGGACCCGACATTCATAGGGTCAAATTTCACGAATTTGACACATTTCGGCCGCGAGAATTCCCTATAAGCGTTGCACCGAATTTCAAACCGCTCACACAGTACTTCCCATTGAGACACATGAATAATCCCCCGCAAGCGTTTTCTCGTAGCTCAATTTTTGACCCCGGCGCAAGCGACCGAAATTTCGATGGGGGCCGCCCCAATGGTCACGGAAATGGGCCAAACTTTGACCCCCCATATCTCGGGCCCTAATTCTCCGATTGACTTGAAATTTGAAACGTGGCCTAACAGGATTTCGGCCTTCCTCCCCATGCTCCGCAGTCGCCGCTCACCATGGGGGGGTCCGACCCTTTTCGCCGTAATTCTAAAACAAAAACTCGCAAATATCTCCGAAACGGTTCGATAGAATGTCGCACATTTTGGTGTGAAAGGGCTCCCTATTTTTTCCTACAAACCCACCAAATTTCGTGGTCCTAGCTTCCATAGTTTTTTTATGGCGAATTTTTGAAGGTTTAAAGAATAGGCCAAAAATCGAACGGAAATTCCCTGCAGAAACTCCATTCGCGAATTTTAAAAATCCGAGATAGCCAAAATGTTGCTCTCGAAGAGTACATCAATTTTTAAAAAAAGGTTTCTCTCTAGGCCCAATAGGACCCGACTTTCATAGGGTCAAATTTCACGAATTTGACACATTTCGGCCGCGAGAATTCCATATAAGCGTTGCACCGAATTTCAAACCGCTCACACAGCACTTCCCATTCGGACACATAAACAATCACCCGCAAGCGTTTTCTCGTAGCTCAATTTTTGACCCCGGCGCAAGCGACCGAAATTTCGATGGGGTCACGGAAATGGTCACGGAAATGGGCCAAACTTTAACCCCCCATATCTCGGGCCCTAATTGTGCCATCGACTTGAAATTTGAAACGTGGCCTAACAGGGTTTCGGCCTTCCTCCCCATGCTCCGCAGTCGCCGCTCACCATGGGGGGTCCGACCCTTTTCGCCGTAATGCTAAAACAAAAACTCGCGAATATCTCCGAAACGGTTCGATAGAATGTCGCAAATTTTGGTGTGAAAGGGCTCCCTATTTTTTCCTACAAACCCACCAAATTTCGTGGTCCTAGCTTCCATAGTTTTTTTATGGCGAATTTTTGAATGTTTAAAGAATAGGCCAAAAATCGAACGGAAATTAGCTGCAGAAACTCCATTCGCGAATTTTAAAAATCCGAGATAGCCAAAATGTTGCTCTCGAAGAGTACATCAATTTTTAAAAAAAGGTTTCTCTCTAGGCCCAATAGGACCCGACTTTTATAGCGTCAAATTTCACGAATTTGACACATTTCGGCCGCGAGAATTCCCTATAACCGTTGCACCGAATTTCAAACCGGTCACACAGCACTTCCCATTGAGACACATGAACAATCCCCCGCAAGCGTTTTCTCGTACCTCTATTTTTGACCCCGGCGCAAGCGTCCGAAATTTCGATGGGGTCACGGAAATGGGCCAAACTTTGACCCAACATATTTCGGGCCCTAATTGTCCGATCGACTTAAAATTTGAAAAGTGGCTAACAGGGTTTCGGCCTTCCTCCCCATGCTCGCCAATCGCGGCTCACCTTGGGGGGTCCGGGCCCTTTCGCCGTAATGTTAAAACAAAAACTCGCGAATATCTCCGAAACGGTTCGATAGAATGTCGCAGATTTTGGTGTGAGAGGGCTCCCTATTTTTACCTACAAACCCTCCAAATTTGGTGGTCCTAGCTTCCAAAGTTTTTTTCTGGCGAATTTTTGAAGGTTTAAAAAATAGCCCAAAAATCGACGGAAATTCCCTACAGAAACTCCATTCGCGAATTTTAAAAATCCGAGATAGCCAAAATGTTGCTCTCGAGGAGTACATCAATTTAAAAAAAACGTTTCTCTCTAGGCCCAATAGGACCCGACTTTTATAGCGTCAAATTTCACGAATTTGACACATTTCGGCCGCGAGAATTCCCTATAAGCGTTGCACCGAATTTCTAACCGCTCACACAGTACTTCCCATTGAGACACATGAATAATCCCCCGCAAGCGTTTTCTCGTAGCTCAATTTTTGACCCCGGCGAAAGCGACCGAAATTTCGATGGGGGCCGCCCCAATGGTCACGGAAATGGGCCAAACTTTGACCCCCCATATCTCGGGCCCTAATTGTCCGATCGACTTGAAATTTGAAACGTGGCCTAACAGGGTTTCGGCCTTCCTCCCCATGCTCCGCAGTCGCCGCTCACCATGGGGGGTCCGACCCTTTTCGCCGTAATGCTAAAACAAAAACTCGCGAATATCTCCGAAACGGTTCGATAGAATTTCGCAAATTTTGGTGTGAAAGGGCTCCCTATTTTTTCCTACAAACCCTCCAAATTTCGTGGTCCTAGCTTCCATAGTGTTTTTATGAAAAATTTTTGAATGTTTAAAGAATAGGCCAAAAATCGAACAGAAATTCCCTGCAGAAACTCCATTCGCGAATTTTAAAAATCCGAGATAGCCAAAATGTTGCTCTCGAAGAGTACATCAATTTAAAAAGAAAGTTTCTCTCTACGCCCAATAGTTCCCGACTTTCATAGGGTCAAAGTTCACGAATTTGACACATTTCGGCCGCGAGAATTCCCTATAACCGTTGCACCGAATTTCAAACCGGTCACACAGCACTTCCCATTGAGACACATGAACAATCCCCCGCAAGCGTTTTCTCGTACCTCAATTTTTGACCCCGGCGCAAGCGACCGAAATTTCGATGGGGGCCGCCCCAATGGTCACGGAAATGGGCCAAACTTTGACCCCCCATATCTCGGGCCCTAATTGTCCGATTGACTTGAAATTTGAAACGTGGCCTAACAGGGTTTCGGCCTTCCT